>NC_091257.1:77800000-79050000 GCF_042477335.2 Ovis canadensis
AGCTGGTCAGAGGCAAAGCTGGGTTCCATTTGAAGTCAGCCCTCTCCAGAGCTGGTTCTCCCCCTGCTGGCCATAGCAAAGGGACGAGAGTTTTCCTCTCAGCCTATATTTTGTGACAATCCTAACTCCCACAAACGTGCACAAGGAGGTCTCACAATTCAGGACTTCTCTTGAGCAGTAGCCCACTTGGGTCAGTGCTGAGCCTTTGTCCAGGATGTTCCACCAGCTGGAACATCACTCCTTCTCTCCCTCCATCTGTTTCAATCCTCAGCCCTACGCATCTGCTCAGGAGCTCTTTGCTAAGTGGGGGCCACTCCTCAATGTTTCTCCAACTAAGAGACCATGTTTTCCAGCTACCCAAGCTACCTTGTCATCATTGTCTCATACAGACGGAGGGTGCAGGAAGTGTCAGTTCTCATAATAATGGTTTACACATAATAATAATCTTTTTTCCCATTTTTAGTGAGAAATAATTGACATTCATCACTGTATAAGTTGAAGGCAATGGTTTGATTTCTGTGTATTATGAAATGATTATGACAATAGGTTCAGCTAACATTCATCTTCTCATATAGGTACAATAAAAATTTCAGAAAAAAAGAAAAGCACTTTTTCATTGTGATGAGAACTCCTAGGATTTGCTCTCAGCAACATTCCTGTATATCACTCATCACTGTCAACTCTAGTCATCATGTTGTTCATTACATCCCCAGCATTCATATGTTCAGTAATGTCCTCTCCTCCTACTCTCCACATCTGGTAATCACATGTCTGATTTCTTTTTCTATGAGTTTGGTATTTTGTTTTAGTTTCTAGTTATAAATGAGATCACACAGTATAGGTCTTTTTCTAACTTATTTCATTTAAGATAATGCCTTTAAGAGCCAGCCTTGTAGTCACAAACAGTAAGATTTCATCATTTTTAATGACTAAATAATATTCTGTGTGTGTGTGTGTATATATACATATATATTATATATACCATAATTTCTTTATCCATTCATCCATCAATAAATATTTATGTTTCCAAGCATACTGCTATAAACATAGGGGTGCAGAGATCTTTCTGAGTTAGTGATTTCATTTATTTTGGAAGTATTTGCAGAAGTATTGACAGAATTGCTGAATCATATGGCTCTCAGCTCTTAGTTGGGAGAGTTTTCACTGCTGATTCAATCTCCTTACTAGTAATCAGTCTACTCACATTTTCTATTCCTCCCTGTTTCAGTCACAGAAAATTGTATGTTTCTAAGAACTTTTCTATTTCTTTTAGGTTGTCCGGTTTGCTAACATTATGGTTGTTCATAGTAGCTTCTTAAGATTCTTTGAATTTCTATAGACTCTCTTGTAATGTCTCTTTTTTCACTTATAATTTTGTTCATTTGTGTCATTTCTCTTTTTTCCTGGTTAGTCTAGCTAAGAGTTTATCAATTTCATTTATCTTTTCAAAGAACCAACTACCAGTTTGGTTAATATTTTCTATAATTTTTCTCTTCACTGTTTCATTTACTCCAGTTCTGATCTTTATTAGGTTCTTTCTTCTGTTGACTTTGAGCTTAGTTTATCTTCCCTTGCACAGATAGTTTCATTTTTATTTTTGGTCTATACTGGCTTTTTAAAGTGATTTAACTTCCAATTTTGATTTCCTACCTCCTGTTTCTTCCGGCTTCTTTTCTACTTTGAGAAGGTCTTTCAAATCTCTTAGGATAGGTTTAGTATTCCTGGGTTCTTTTAGTTTTTGCTTCTCTAAGAAATTTATTTCTCTCTTATTCTAAATGATAATCTTATTGAGTAGAGTATTCTAGGTTGCAAGACCTTGAATATGTTTCTATACTCTCCCATGCTGTTTATATATGAGAGTGTCCCTCCGTAGCTTGTGTAGCCTTATTTTCCTTGGTCCAAGGCCTGTTCAGGAGCTGGATGCTTGCTGTCTCTTTCCTCAGTGTATGTTGGCCATTATTCCCTTGACAGGGTGAGTGCCTGGGGAGGTGGGGGCCATAGCTGGTGCCCAATCGTGGGACCCTCAATGGCATCAGCAGTCCACATCCACCTCTGGAGACTGAGATGGAAGCAGAGGCTTGCACCTACCCCTGGAATTCATGTGCCTGGTGCCCTGCTGCCTGAGAGCACACACTCATGGAGAAAAAAGCTCCTAAGGCAATCCCACTGCCCTCCTCATGGGCCTCCCAACAATGATGCCTTGCCTCATTCAGGCCCAGGCTTCTTCCCTTCTTCCCATACTCCCTTGGTTGTGGAGAACCACATCCTTGTCCCCTCAGGCTGTCTCCAGGCAGCTAATCTATGTCCATTCTCCAAACTGACTTCTGAAGCCCAAATCTCAGCAACTAGCCCTCGCCCACCCCAACATATGAGCATCTCAGGCTGGGGAACCTGGCAGCAACGACAACCACCTGTGCAGGTCTCGCTCCAACTGACCCTCCAGAGACCAATGGCTGTGTTCTCCTCTGAGGCTTCAAAGCTCCTGCTCTGTCCTGGCTGATCCCCTTGCCAATGATGGGACTTCCCAGTGTGCGGAAACCTCTCCTCTTTCACAGCTCCCTCCAGGAGCACATGTTCCATCCCCACTCCTTTCTCTCTCTTTCTTTTTCTTTTTTGCTTTGTCCTACTCAGATATAAAGATTTTCTTGTCCTTTTTGAACTCTGAGGTCTTCCTGCAGAGATCAGTAGATTTTCTGCAAGAACTGTTCCATATGCAGATATATTTTTGAAGAATTTGTGTGAAGGGTGAGCTCCATGTCCTAATTCTTCACCATCTTGATCCACTCCCTTGGAAATGTATTGTTGGATCTTGGTTTGTTTGTTTTTTTTAATTTACCCATTCTAAGTATTTTGATTGGAGAATTTTATCCATTTACATTGAAAGTAATTATTGATTGGAAAGAACTTTCTATCCCCATTGTTTGAATGGTTTTCTGCTCCTCTCTAGATCCAATGTTCCTTATTTCTTATCCTGCTATCTTTCCTGTGTCTGTTTCAGTGTCTTTCGGTTTCAGTGTGCTTTGAATTCTTTCTGTGTTCTTTTATGTAATAACTACAGGGCTTTCTCTTCCAGTTACCATGAGGATAACATAAAATATTTTACGCTTGAAACATCCTATTTTAAACTGATCACAACTCAACTTGTAGAATTAATAAATTTTAGGCTTTTACTTCAACTTTTCCTCACATTTTAGGTTATTATTTCAGTAACTTACATGTTTCCATATTGTAAAACTAGGAACAGATTATTATTGTTATGGTTATCTTTCTTTTTTTTTTTTTCTTAACTTTTAATTAAACTTCTGTGAGTTATGCACCAAAACTGCCACGTTGGAATCTAACTATGACTATATACTTACCACTACCAGCAAAATTTATGCTTTAAATGTTCTTACACTGTTAATTAGGCTACTTATACTTCCACTCAAAGAAGTCAGGTCTGATGGTAATGAACTCTCTCAGATTCTACTTGTTCATAAAATCTTTATCCCTTCTTTGTTTCTGAAGGATTGCTTGTGCTTCACCACCTGTAGAAATCTTGATTGATAGTTATTTTCTTTCAATATTTTGAATAACTCATTCCATTCTCTGCTGATCAGAACAGTTTCTGTTGAGAACTCACCCAATAACCTTACAGGGTCCCCTTGAATGCAACTTCTCTTTTTCTTTTGCTTCTCTTAAAATTCTTTGTATTTGACTCTTGTTCAGTTCAGTTCAGTTGGTCAGTCATGTACAACTCTTTGCGACCCCATGAACTGCAACACACCAGGTGTCCCTGTCCATCACCAGCTCCTGGAGTCTACCCAAACTCTGTCCATTGAGTCGGTGATGCTATCCACTCATCTCATCCACTGTGGTCCCCTTCTCTTTCTGACGACCTCAATCTTTCCCATCATCAGGGCCTTTTCCAATGAGTCAGCTCTTCGCATCAGGTGGCCAAAGTATTGGAGTTTCAGCTTCACCATCAGTCCTTCCAATGAACACCCAGGACTGATCTCCTATAGGAAGGACTGCTTGGATCTCCTTGCAGTCCAAGGGACTCTCAAGAGTCTTCTCCAACACCACAGTGCAAAAGCATTAATTCTTTGGTGTTCAGCTTTCTTTATAGTCCAACTCTCACATCCATACATGACTACTGGAAAAACCATAGCCTTGACTTGACTGACCTTTGTTGAAAAAGTAATGTCTCTGTTTTTGAATGTGCTGTCTAGGTTGGTCATAACTTTCCTTCCAAGGAGTAAACATCTTTTCATTTCATGGCCGCAGTCACCATCTGCTGTGATTTTGGAGACCAAAAAAATAAAGTGGGCCACTGTTCCCACTGTTTCCCAATCTATTTGCCATGCAGTGATGGGACTGGATGCCATGATCTTACTTTTCTGAATGTTGAGCTTTAAGCCAACTTTTTCACTCTCCTCTTTCACTTTCATCAAGAGGCTCTTTAGTTCCTCTTCACTTTCTGCCATAAGGGTGGTGTCATCTGCATAGCTGAGGTTATTGATATTTCTCCGGGCAATCTTGATTCCAGCTTGTGCCTCTTCCAGTCCAGCATTTCTCATGATGTACTCTGCATATAAGTTAAATAAGCAGGGTAACAATATACAGCCTTGACGTACTCCTTTTCCTATTTGGAACCAGTCTGTTGTTCCATATCCAGTTCTAACTGTTGCTTCCTGACATGCATACAGATTTCTCAAGAGGCAGGTTAGGTGGTCTGGATTTCCCATCTCTTTCAGAATTGTCCACAGTTTATTGTGACCCACACAGTCAGAGGCTTTGGCATAGTTAATAAAGCAGAAATAGATGTTTTTCCTGAACTCTCTTGCTTTCTCAATGATCCATCAGATGTTGGCAATTTGATCTCTGGTTCCTTTGCCTTTTCGAAAACCAGCTTGAATATCTGGAAGTTCACGGTTCACTTATTGCTGAAACCTGGCTTGGAGAATTTTGAACATTACTTTACTAGCATGTGAGATGAGTGCAATTATGGGGCAGTTTGAGCATTCTTTGGCATTGTCTTTCTTTGGGATTGGAATGAAAACTGACTTTTCCAGTCCTGTGGCCACTGCAGAGTTTTCCAAATTTGCTGAGATACTGAGGGCAGCTCTTTCACAGAATCATCTTTGAGGATTTGAAACAGCTCAACTGGAATTCCACCACCTCCACTAGCTTTGTTCGTAGTGATGCTTCCTAAGGCCCACTTGGCTTCACATTCCAGGATGTCTGGCTCGAGGTGAATGATCATACCATTGCAATTATCTCGGTCGTGAAGATCTTTTTTGTATAGTTCTTCTGTGTGTTCTTGCCACCTCTTTGACTCTTGAGAAGATGATAATAATGTGTCTTGGTGCAGATCTATTCAGATTCAATATTTCTGGAGTTTTTTGGACCTCATGGATCTGGATGTGCATTTCTCTCCCCAGGTTCAGAATGATTTTAGCCATCATTATATGTTCTGTCCTTTTCTCTTTCTGGAATTTCCATAATGAATACTATATTTTTTTCATCCTGTCCCATAAAATTCCCATAGGCTTTCTTTGTGCTTTTTGTTTTTGCTTGTCTGACTGGGCAATTTCTAATGTCCTATCCTCCAGGTAGATAATTCTTTCTTCTGTGTGGTCAAGTCACTTAAAACTTTTGAAAGTTTCCATTGAGGTCTTCAGTTCAGTCATTGTACTTTCAATGTAGGATCTGTTTGCTTTTTTTATGAATGCAATTTCTTGGTTGAAATTCTCATTTTATTCATGTGTTATTTTCCTAATTTTATTTTACTTGTCCGTGTTTTCTTGTAATTCACTAATCTATGGGTGACCTTGACAAACCTAACTGGTTCTTGTCCAAAGGTACCAAGCTCCCTACCCTTGCATGTCCCTCAAACCCAGACTCTGCCGGATTTGGAGAGGGTTCGGGCAAGCAGGGGTGTTGATGTACCCCCTGTGCACTGAGCAAGGCATTAGCATCCAGAGCAGAGAAGCAACTGGCTCAGAGTGGCCCACAGCTGAGGAGAAAAGCCCTCAGCCTGCCAAGGCCACACTCACAGCCCCTACACAGCCACTCTGGGTGCTGATGCCAGTCTCAGGCTCCTCTGTTATGCTGTAACATTGGGCAAGAAGAAGCTGGCCTGGGCCTGGCACAATGCTGAGTGATTCAACTCCTCAAACCCTGCAGGGCCTGGGTACAAGGGGCACACAGATGGTGCTGGCATTGTGTGGGGCTGCTAGTACACTCTGTGGCTATCTGAGTTCCAGGCTGGTTTGTCCATATAAGCCCAGAAAGAGAAGCAATCAAGACTCCCACTCCCTCTCCCCGCTCCTTGGGCATCCCGCCTCTTCCTTCACCTCCAGGGTTCAAGGAATCTCCTTGCTAGCATTTTGCTGTTCCCCACCCATTCAGCTATCCTGAGAATACAGTCTCACTGTGTACAGTCAAAAAGAAGTGCATTCATCCATTCAACACCAGTTAGCACCTGTATTGCATCTGGTCCTTTGCTTGGTAATGGGGCTTCTTAGAAGAGGGAGGTGCCAGCCCTCAAGGACCTCACAAACTGGTGGGGCAGAGATGGTAAGGAAAGTAAGGGAGTGCTGTGACCAAGATGAAGACTAAGATGATTCCTGACTTTGCTCCCCTGGTAAGAACAGCTAGTGATTATTAGAAAAAAACACCACAGAGAGGATCCTAGAATACAAGGGTGAAACTGAATCATCCCCCACAACACAGAGAACCAGGACAGACCACCTTAGAAGGGTAAGAAAGAAGCTCCACATGTCCCTCTTCTAGGCCAGTAGAGCTCTATGTGGATAGCTTCCTCTGAGCCTCCAGGGAGAAAAGGGAACCCCCAGGGGACAATCAGAGCACCTTCAGCATTGTGATCAATTTGTGGGATGACCCATTTATGATCTCACAGCATAGGGACTGCCAGGAAACCTGTGAGGGCTCATCACTGGGATACTGACTTCAATGACAGAGAAAGAAAGAGGGGCTTGCAACAAGCAACACATAGAACTTGGCAGACCAAGTTCATACCTACAGTGATCAAGTAGTAATCACAACCAGTGCCTTTGCCCATTTGCAGAACTGAACTGGGGGTGCACTCTGAGCAAAGAACTTGGTGGGAAGCAAGTCTGTCTGATCCACATTCTCAAAGGAGTTTACTGGCCCTAGAGCTCAGTTTGTCCATGAATAGTCAGGGAGGAGAGTCCCAGCTCCCTCCCACAAGAAGAATATCTTGTGGCCCCACCTAACCAGAAGGGCTGGGGGCAGCTATTGGAATCTATGTTTACCAAGCACAAAACAAGAAAAAGGCAGGCAGAGCCCATAGTTTGCAAAGCCAAGCTAGTGACTGCTCACCCAGGAAACGTGGGTGTGAGTTGGTTTCAATTAAAACAATAAAGAGAAAGCCTTATCAGCATTAGAGCAACTTCCTCCACTGTGCTGGGACAGGAAAGCTAATTGCTGAGTGCAGCCTGTAGCCTGTTCAACTACAGAACTTAACCAGAGCACATGGGAAGCTGTGTAGCCCATTCAACAGTCCTAAGTACTGTAGCCCTTGAAGACAGCACAGTCAGCAACTTTGCTTGTTTGTAGAGCAAAACTGATGGCTTCATGGCACGGAATTCAGCATACTCAAGCTTTCGAAGAATAAATCTAGAGGTTGTGGGTCCAGTCCTGCAGCATATTGTACTGCATATAATATCACGTCGCTGAACGTCTAGTAAGTCTGGCCAGAGAATCCAGGCCACTGCAGAGCTCATTCGACAGCCTCACCTAAGTAGGAACTCAAGCCAGCAGTTGGATCCAAACACCCCTATCCTCATTCTCAGAACTCAAACCATTGCCTCACCTCCAAATAGACCAAAACAGCAGGTTCCATCTGGACAAGGACATCACCCTCAGACACACCCAGAATTCAAAGTTGAGCTGACTGGTGAAAAACTGTCTCTGCCCAAGCAAACCTGTAAATCTGGAAGAGGAGCCTGATTTACTCAAATGTGCGATTCCAGGATAAGGAATCAAGGATCACACAACATAAGTGAACTATGATACCACCAAAGGAAACTAAGGAAGCTCTAATAACTGACCCTCAAGAAATGGAGATCTATGAACGGCCAGACAAAGAATGAACTCTCTCAGCTTCTGCTTGTTCAGAATAGTTTTTATCCCTTCTTTGGTTCTGAAGGACAGCTTGTGCTTCACCAGTTATAGAATTCTGCAGCACACCAGGCTTCCCTGTCCTTCACCATCACCTGGCAGGCTGCAGTCCCTGGGGTCGCAAAGAGTCAGACACAACTGAGCCACTGAACAACAACAATCACAGGAGAAAGCCCTGTAGTTATTACATAAAAGAACACACAAAGAATTCAAATCATACTGAAACAAAAGGATACTAAAACACACAAAAAAAGAGACAGCAGGACAAGAAATAAGAAACAATGGATCCACAAAAAAAGCACAATTAACAAAATGGTAATAGTAAGTCCTTACCAATCAAAACTAATGGGAATGGATTAAATTATCAAATTAAAATACATCACATGGCTAAATAAATAAAAATCAATGTCTAAATATATACTGCCCACAAGAGATTCACTTTAACACTAAGTACCCACATAGACTGAGTGTAAAGGGATAGAAAATGACATTTCAAGAAGATGTTAACAAATAAACAAATCAACAGCAGGGTTAGCCATACTTAAAACAGACAACATAGACTTTAAATTAAAAATAATAAAAAGAAACAAAGAGACTCATTATAGAGTGATAAAGGGGTCGATACACCAGGAAGATTTAACAATAGCAAATGTTAGTGTGCTTAACATTAGAACACCTAACTATATGAAGCAAAAGTAAATAGAGCTACAAGGAGAAATAAACAGCAATGTGGTGATAGTTAGGGCCTTTACTATCCTAGTCTCAAAATGGGGTAGATACTTCAGATAGAGAATCTATAAGGAAACAGAGGATTTGAACAACATTATAGGCCAAATGGGGACTTGCCTGGTAACTCAGTTGGTAAAGAATCTTCCTGCAATGCAGGAGACCCAGTTTGATCCCTGGGTCAGGAAGATCCCCTGGAGAAGAGCATGGCAACCCACTCTAGTATTCTTGCCTGGAGAATCCCCATAGACAGAGAAGCCTGGCAGGCTACAGTCCATGAAGTCACAAAAGAGTCGGATAAGACTGAGGGATTAAGCGCATAGGCCAAATGGACCTAGTAAAGAACATTCTATTCAACATCAGCAGAATACACCTTCTTCTCAGGCATGCATGGAACACTTTCTAGGAAAACTGCAAAACAACTTGGAGCAAATTCAAAAAGACTGAAATTGTATCAAGTATAATTTCTGAAAACAATGGCATGAAACTAGAAACCGGTAAGAGGAAAACTGGAAAATTCACAAACACATGGAAGTTAAACAACATTCTCCTGTGAAGTGAATGTCGCTCAGTCGTGTCCAACTCTTTGCGACCCCATTGACTATACAGTCCATGGAATTCCCCAGGCCAGAATACTGGAGCGGGTGGCCTTTCCCTGCCCCAGGGTATCGTCCCGACCCCGGAAAAGAACCGGGGTCTCCTGCATTGCAGGTGGAATCTTTACCAACTGAGCTATCCGGGAAGCCCTGAACATTCTCCTGAACAACCAATAAAAAGAAGAAAGAAGGAAATAAAGTTTTTTAAATAAAAATGGAAACACTATATATCTAAACATACAGGATGCAGGGAAAG
This sequence comes from Ovis canadensis, assembly GCF_042477335.2. Taxonomy (NCBI): domain Eukaryota; kingdom Metazoa; phylum Chordata; class Mammalia; order Artiodactyla; family Bovidae; genus Ovis; species Ovis canadensis. Next base: position 77,809,727 of record NC_091257.1, read on the forward strand.
CAATTCTAAGAGGGAAGTTCATAGCAATAGATGCCACATTAAGAAGCAAGAAAAATCCCAAATAAACAACCTAACTCTATACCTTAAGGAACTAGAAAAAGAAGAATAAGTTAAGCCCAAAGTTATTAATGAAGGAATATGATAAAGATTGCAGCAGGAATAAATGAAATGCAGATGCTTTGCCATCTGAGCCACCAGGGAGGCCCCTAAGTGAGATAAAGAGGAGAAAAATAACAGAAAATCTTTAACAAACATATAGCTGGTCCTTTGAAAATGTAAAGAAATTGAAAGGCCCTTAACTAGATCCCATGACACATAAAAGGAGCTTTAGGTCTTCACATATTGCTTGTGTCTGCTTTTATCCTCAAAGATAGAATTTAGACACAATTACCTGGCAAAACTCACTAGAAAAGAACCTATACTAGAGGGCATGAGAGAATGTATTCCTTCAGTGCCTTGATCCAAGTGTGCCTAAAGTCCCCAAGCCCCAAACTTTCCAGTTAAAATACATTTCTCCCTTTCTATTTTTAATTTTTATTGAAGTCAGTTTGAGTTGGATCCTGCCGTTCAGGATCCAAGTAGGTAGACGCTGACTTGGCACATTCGTAGACTCACATCTGTCTCCTCCATTCTGAAACCTACTCAAGGGTCGCATGACCACACTGGAAACATAACAGACATCAAAGCCACAGGAAAGCTTAGAGGTCATCATTTTAACCTCTTTGTTGGTAAATCTAGGGAGACTATGGCCCAGAGAATAGTTCAAAGTACACGTGACTTTAACCCAACTTATTTTCTTCTGTTCACATATGTTAAGCTTTGTTTTTAAAAAAAGAAAAAAGATCAACAGAGTTACCTAATAAGCCTGTTTAAATGATAGATGCCTGAGCCAAGTCCCAGATACTTAGGGTTACCAGCTCCTAGACAGGCTGCCCCAGAGTGTCTGGCCAGAAATGGCAACAACTGGACTGGATGGACCAACGGTACTTTCTACCTTAAGTTCTAAGAGCTTGAGACACCACTCCTTCCTCTAGATCCCCACCTCTGCCTAGACATGATGCCCACAACCTACAAGCTTATCCCATCTCATCTTCTCAGCAACCATGCGGGGGGTGCTCCTGCCCCATTTCCCAGCTGAGGAACATGGGGCTCAGAAGGGCAGGATGACTTGCTGAAAGCCACATGATGGGAAGGGGTGGAGCTGTAAAGCACACCGACTTCTGCACCCTCTGCCATCAGAATCGGCTCTTCCATCTCTGGGGGCAGCAGAAGTCCCACTTGTTGGCCCCAGTGTCCAGCATTCAGGAGGTGCAGGTGAATGCGTGGCTCTAGGCTTGACACTGCACGTCCATTTTTGCCACTGATGCTCACCACAACCTTATAAGGTTTGGAAGACCTCATTTTCCAATTGAGGAAACTGAGTTTCAGGGAAGGGAGGTGACTCGCTCAGGTCTTACAAGGACAGGAATCCAGAATTGGCACTCAAGGGGAAGGACCTTTCACCCAGATCACATTGAGGCCAGCTGGTGGGGCAGGATCGTCCATGGACTTGAATATCTTGTTTATTCCTTGACTGATTCTGTTTGAGTTGGTTGTTATGCTTGATGTATTGGGGCCCTGTCAACTGGAACATTCAATCCAGGAAGCCCAGAGGGGTGCCCACTTGGCACAGGCTGGGAGCACCAGTGGAGAGTTCCAGGTCATCCATGGTCCATCACCTCCGGTCCCCCAGCTGCATCTCACAGGGTCTGGATGAACGCCACCAGGACAAATGAGGAGTTGGGCTGGAGGCTTGAGAGGCTGGCCTTCCTCACTCTGACTGTGGTCCCACCATCAGAGCACAGAGCAGGGACAAGGTGGCAGGCCAGGTGCACAAGTCTGGGCCTGGGACATGGTGGGCCCCATCCAGCAGAGCTTTGAACCTGTCGGCAGACCACCCGCTTCACTGTCTGTACCCAGTTCTGCAAATGTAAGAGGTCCCCCTTTCCCTGGTTGTGGGCACAGAGCTGAGGGCTGTGCCAAAATCTTGTGAAGAGACTCTTTCTTACCTGAGAGCCATGGCCCAGGGGTTCCAGAGAGAGGAGGTGAACTCAGACACTGTTGGCCCAGGCTTCAGCTGCCCCATTGTAAAATGAGCAAAAATGAGTAAGTAAATGAGTAAAACCTGGTGCCTGGATCCTGGTGGCAAAATGTAAATAAAATGCAAACCAAGGGCATGGTTGTCAGACCCAGCTTTGGGGTCAGGCACATTGGGTTTGAATCGTCTCTTTGTCTGTTGCCGGCTGTGGTACCTGGACAAGGGACTTCATCTCCCTTAACCTCAGGTCCTAGTATGAAATGGAACTAACTATGAGACTGTCCTCCCAGGTGTGCTTGAGGATGTGGAGGGATCATGTGTGTAGGCCCCTGATACATGGTTACAACAGTGATGATGATGACTACAATTATTGCTGGTGTCTGGTTACTTCACTCCCCTCCACCACACATCCCCTATCTGCAATGATGCCACTCAACAGATTTATGGAGAGGATGAGGCAAGGAGATCAAGCATCCAATACGCTTTATGCTTAATCAAAAGTGAAAGTGAAGTTGCTTAGTCGTGCCCGACTCTTTGCGACCCCATGGACTACAGCCTCCCAGGCTCCTCCGTGCATAGGATTTTCCAGGCAAGAGTACTGGAATGGGTAGCCTATCCCTTCTCCAGGGGCTCTTCTTGACTCAGGGATTGAACCCGGGTCTCCTGCATCCCAGGCAGACGCTTTACCCTCTAAGCCACCACATTTCTTATATTTGTGTGCTATAAAGACCACATGAGCTAGATGGGCTCAGACTTCCAGTAGACTTGCATCTACAAATTCTGACTCCCTTGCTGACTGGCTTATAGACCTGTGTCTAGAAATTCTGACTCCCTTTGTTAGAAAGTGCAGGCTTCATTAAGCCCCAGCTTCCCATTCAGGACCATGTTAGAGACTCTAAGAACTATGGTGTCAAGTACACCTCATCGATTGTAAACACTGGATGGAGCTTTCTGCAGAGAAGCCCTCCCAGGCACTCCTGGGCTTGGAAGGCAGGATTGATTAGTGATGTCTGCCGCAAGTTCAGAGGGAAGAGTGGAATGACTACATGCTTGCCAGGGCAGGACCAGGTCATCCTTAACGGCCCCTCCGACCAGTGATGGGCATCTGGATACCACACGTTCATGGAGGGTGGGACTCTGGGACCTGCCTAATGATATGGGATGGAGGAGGGACCCTGATCTGGGTTCCAGTCTTGGCTCAGTTTATAACCTGCTTTGTGACTCTAAGTAAGATGTTCATTTTCTTCAGGGTCTCCATTTGCTCTAATGACAAAATGAACAGAGATTTCCTCTTACACAGCTGAACCCTCAGGGCTCTGAGAGGTGGTCAGGAGTATCTGCGGACTACTGGCTACATCCCTACTAGCTGGAGTAATATGTGTAGGGGAGAAACCTCGGGCCAGTCAGGCCCACACCTTTGGTCACTACAAATACCTATGGTCCCCTGAACAGGGATGACCCAGAAGAAGGTAGGGGCGGGTCTCAATGCAACAGAAGTCCCAGTGTCTGTGGAAAGGCAGACGTGCATGGAAAGTACCTGAAAACAGAATAACATGCTTTCCCTCAGGGAAGTCACCCATGGGCAGCGTTCCTGGTCTATGCGCTATAATAACAGCAAAAACAACACGTCAGGAAACATGTTCATCAGTGACATTACAAGGCATCGTTATGACACAGGCGACATGTCTGGGCACAAAACAGATAAGATCCCTGCCTCGTGAGGCTCCCACTCCAATGGAAGAGGGAAAAAGCATATCTTTAGGGATGCGAGTCCAGGTTTACACATGCTAACTGTGTACCCTTCCGACGAGTTCAATGATGTAGGTACACCCATTGTGCCCACTTCACAGGTGAGTAAGCTGAGTCTTTGAGAGGGAAAGCTCACCAGGCTAGTAAGTGGCAATGCCATGACTTGAGCCCAGGCCTATCATACCTTCAAGAACTGCACACATTGCCCCTGTCACCCTCCCCATTTTCCTGGGCTCCTAGTGCTGCTTAGGTCACCACTCACCACTGTTTTGCAATATTAGCTATGATGATGATCACTGCTATTCATGGAGCACCTTCTCCAGCCGGGGCTGCCATGGGCTCTCTACTGACATTTCCTTATTTAGTCCCCCCAGCAGCTCTTCTAAGGTAGAGGACACTCTCGTTCTAATTTCATGGTTAAAAAAAAGCTGAGACGTTAGGTCACTTGCCTGCTGTCACACAGCTAACAAGAGAGAAATCTGGGATTCACACCCAAGGCTGACTCTAGCCACAGCTTCTGTATTATTATAATGAAATGCATGGTTTCTAAAAGTGTACATTTTAATTAATCAGCATTAAAGAAAAATGCTTCTGTGCGCTATAATAAATATTTGAGTGTCTACACTATGTCAGGCCCTGGGCATGAAGACAGTGTTCTTGACTCTTATGGTTTCAGAGAATGGGTTGTAATCACTGTGCCCAAGGAGCCGGTGGGATTCATGCTCAAAGCAAGAGCGTGGGGTGCCCCAGCTGGTGGGAATGTAGCAAGTAGCCACCAGGTGTTCCTGAACACCTCTCAAAGCCCTGAGGGGTCAGTCGTCTAGCAGAAAACCTCTGGTCATTTTGCAGTTAGAGGAAACAGAGGCCTTGAGAGAAAACAAACATCTTACTCAGAGTCACAAAGCAGGTTACTAACAGAGCCAAGACTGCAACCTAGATAGGGGTCTCCTCATCTGCCCAGTTCAGGCAGGTCCCAGAGTCCCACCCTCCATGAACGTGTGGTGTTGGTGTGCCCATCGCTGGATAAAGGGCCTCTTGGATATGACCTGGACCAACAGTGGCAAACACACAGTGCCTCCACTCTCCCCTCCTAAACCTGTGGCAGACATCACTAATCAATCTTTCCTTCCAAGTCCAGGAACTGCCTGCGAGGGCTTCTTACCAGAAAGCTTCATCGAGTGCCTATAATCAACCAGATTGTATTTGGGTCCCTTGTGCTGTCATTGCTACTCAGCCCCAGAAGGGAAACTGAGGCTTATGAGGAGGCGCACCTGCCAAGGGAGGTGATACACCATCACCCAAGGGAGCCAGAATCTGTGGACCCTGGTATACTGGGGACCTGAGACCATTCTATCTCATCCAGCACTCAAAAATAAGAGGTGCATTCAGTTCAGTTCAGTTCAGTCGCTCAGTCGTGTCTGACTCTTTGCGACCCCATGAGTCACAGCACGCCAGGCCTCCCTGTCCATCACCAACTCCCGGAGTTCACTCAGACTCAGGTCCATCGAGTCAGTGATGCCATCCAGCCACCTCATCCTCTGTCCCCTTCTCCTCCTGCCCCCAATCCCTTGGAGGTGCTTTAGCCACTGGTGTCACTGCATATCAGGGACCTACCTCATGCTCCACCCTTCATACATATTATCTCACCGCATCCTCACCACACACCTGGAGGAGAATCCCATCTTTAGTCCCATTTCACACACCAGGGACCTGAGGCTCAGGGAGATGAAGCTCCTTGTCCAGACTGCACAGCCTGTAACAAGTGAAGAGAGAGGATTCGAACACAGCTGGCCCAGCAATGAAGCCGGAGTATGAGCACCACCCCCTCAGTATGCTTTTAATTTCCTTTTGCCACCAGGATCCAAGCACAGGGTTGTTTACCCATTTTACCAGGTGAAGCCTGGGGCCAAAACCGGGTTGAATTCACTACATCACACTCAGGCCCTTGGCTTGTGTCCTGAGTTGGGAAAACTCTCCTCACAAGATTTTAGCACAGCCCTCTGCTCTGTGCCCACAACCAGAGGAAGAGGGACCCCAGTGTTTGCCGAACTGGATACAGTCTGGGAGGGTGGTCTGCTGATGGGCCCAAGGTTCTGCTGGATGGGTTCCTCAACATCCGAACCTCAAGCTTAGGCACCTGCTCTCTGCTCTGATGGTGGGATCACAGTAAGCGTGAGGAACACTCGCTCCCCAAGCCTCCAGCCCTACCCCTACTCTGCCCTGGCCACATCCATATCCAGGACAGGCTTACAGGTTCCTACTGAGAAGCAGGTGGAAGAAGGGAGGAAAAACCCTGGATGACCCAGAGATCTCTGCCGGTGCCCCCAGTCTGATGTCAGCGGGCACCCATCTGTGCTTCCTGGACCGGGTGTTCCGGCTTGACACAGGCCCAATGCACCAGGCGTTACAACCAAATCAAATAGCAGAGTGCGAGCAATGAACAGAGTATTCAAGCCCAAAGACGCTCCTGCCAAACCAGTTGGCCTCAATGAGATCTGGGTGAAAGCTCTTTCATTGGTGACTCAAATGCTGGGCCCTGTCCATGTGAGGTCTGTGTGAGTCACCTCTTTTCCCTGAGCCTCAGTTTCCTCAGCTGGAAAAAGGGGCTTCAAGTCTCCTCATGGGGTTGTCGTGAGCACCAATGACAAAAGCGGACCTGTGGGGCAGAGCCCAGGGTCAGCCACTCACCTGTGGCCTTCCTGGGTCTGGACACTGAGGCCAAAGAAGGCAACTCGCTGCTGCCCCCAGAGGATGGAAGCTGGAACAGCCGACCTCGATGGGAGAGGAAGTAGAACTGGGTCACTATCCAGCTCTGTCCCTTCCCATCTGTGTCACCTTGAACAAGTCATCCTGCCCTCCTGAAACTCATGTTCCTCAGCTGGGAAATGGGGGCAGTAACACCCTCTGGTGGTGGCTGAGAAGAGGAAAGAAGATGAAGCCGCATAAGCATATTGGGTTGTGAGGATCATGTCTAGGCAGAGGTGAGGTTCCAGAGAATGGCATGGGGGTCACAGCTCATAGAACTCAAGGTAGAAAGTACCTTTGAGCCATCTAGTCCAGTTACTTCCATTTCTGGTCAGCCACCCTGGAGCCCCTGAGCCTAAGTACCTAGGAAGGGGCTCAGGCATCTATAATTTAAATAAGCTTACTAAGTGATTCTAGTTAGTCTTTTTATTTTTTCCCCTAAGACTATTGCCCAAAGTAGAAAATGTCATCAAAACCAAAAGAGATGAAATGAAAGAGGAAAGGAAGTGGGGTTCAAATCACTTTGAACCCTTGGATGTAGTCTTGGATGAGTCTTTCTCCTTCTCTGGGCCACAGCTCCCAAGACTTTTCATCAAAGAGGTTAAACTGATGAATTCTAAGATCTCCTGAGGCTTTGGAGTCTGTTATGCTTCCAGTGTGGTCATGTGGCCCTCTAGTAGTCATCAGAGGGAGGAAGCACATGTGAGTGTACAAGCGTGCTGAGTCAGGACTTCCTGTGGGTTTGAACAGCAGAACCCAGTTCACACTGACTTCAACAAAACAGACAGGGAGGGAGAAATGCATTTGCACTGGAAAGTCTAGGGCACAGAGGACATCAGGCACAGCTGGATCCAGGCACTGCAAGGATATATTCTCTCATTCCCTTTGTATGGCTTCATTTTCTAGTGAACTCTGTCAGAGAATTGTATCTTAACTGTATCTCTAAGGACAAAAACAAACCCAGGCAATCTGTGGAGACCCATAGCCCCTTTTGTGATAGTGACCTTTTTCTCCAGAACTCTGGTAACATGGTCCCCACGATTCTGCAAAAGTACCCTTGGAACAGGGGGATAATTGGAGGTGCTTTCTTCTTGAATCTAGTGATGCTGTCCTGTTCTCACAGGTATGTATGCATGCACATTGAATGTTCATGTCTTCATATAAGTATGAATATGCTTCTTCAAGAGTTCCAGACACACTGTAGGGATCAGAGGACAGAGGACCTCAGAAAGAAGGAAGACATGGTTTCTCTCCACTTTGGTAGATTTAGTTTAGTGTATACTAGACTAGGGAGTCCCCCAAATGCTTTAGCAGATGGGGAACATTGATCATGTGGTGAAGTTCTGTCTTAATGTGAATTAGAGCCAGCAACCTCTAAAGCACTGAGTCACCCTGAGAACATGGCTCCTTAGAAAGTAGGCACTTGTGTGCCAGCCCCAGACTCACCAACAGGGATCAAGCATGAAGATCATTTCACCTCAAAGCTCAGCCATGAGAGGAGGCTGATATCAGTGCAAGAAGCTGGCTTTGTCCTGGGTGTGGTCCATGATGAGAAATAGCACCAGCCACTGTGACTCCAGGAGGCCATGGCCAGATGGAGGTGAGGTCTTGGGAGGCAGGGAGGGTGAGAAAAGGAAAGAGGCAGGAAGCCTGGGGGAACCACAGCTCCTTGTTCCATAGCTCAGAACCATAGCTCAGGGAGAAAAAAAATCTGGGAAGAAGAGTCATACAAATGTGTAACAATGGTTTAGTAGAGACTCAGGAAGTTTAGAACCATGGCTCACAGTTACATCAAGTCACACAGATTCTTAGCAGCCATCTGGTCAAGTTCCTGAGCATTTCTGGTGATGGGACCCTTACCATCTTCCTAGGGAGTGGATGGCTTTAGAGGATGCTCCAGAGAGGCTTGGAGAATTCTATAGCCAGGTCAAGGTTTGGGGGACCCATGTGAGAGGAAAGCCACAGAACAAAGGATGGTAACAAGTTGCTGAGGGCAGAGAACAAGAGGAAAAAGTCAAATGATGATAATTTGCTGTGAAACGGAGCCAACCCAAAGATGAGTCGGGGGAAAGGGAGGGACCACCAGGTGGACAGTCACAGAATTCGTGAGGTGATGTCGAGAGCCAGTGACAGCTAGGGAGAAGAGTTCTGGGAAGACGGAGTGGTCTGTGCAGAGTCCCGAGGCAGCAAAGAGGCTTGAATCTTTCTAGAGCAGAAGGAAGACAGTAGGGGCCATGGAGGGAGAGGGAGATGGTTTGGAGCGGCAGTGAGCAGATGACACAGGGACCCTGATGGGGACTTCGGTTTTACACTGAATGAGACTCCTCTGGCTGGTGCATTGAGAGTCGAGGGATTGGGGGCAAGTGTGCAGAGGGAGACCGCATGTAAGAAGGTATTTTGCAGGCAGATATTGTTGTCTCTGGGGGGACTCTGCCAATCAAATGACTGGCAGACTTCAGAGGGTGGTATTGAGCAATGCATCATTACAAACATCTGCCCTGAGGCTGGCTCCACTGTGAGGGATGTGGTGGAGAGCACTCAAAAATCAGAGAAGAGTTGGAAAAACTGACCTCACTAGTCCTTGACCCTGACTCCATGGGGCATAATTCTAGCACATCCCTGTCCATGTCTTACTGGATGACCTCAAGCTGGTTGCTCTCCTTCTCTTGAACTGAGTTTCCAAATGATGACAAAATTAGGCTGGATGATCACTATGGGTCCTCCTATCACAACATTCTCCAACTCATCCATTCTCAGTCTTTATCCCAAACCCCACCTACAGTGGCCACTATCTTGGCAGCTGGAGTTTCCGTGAGAACCTACTCTTAGTCTTGGCACAGAGTCCTCTCCATATCCACCCATTTCAATTCAAGCGTCCTGGGTGACCTTTGCATTGGAAGTCTCCCTCTGTTCACTCTAGACATGGATTATTTTCTTTGGAGTCTCCTTGGATGGCCCTGGACCCAGGACCTGTTGCCAGGGGCAGCCTCCCACCCATCACCACAATATAAGGGCCATCACCACCCAGCAGAATCCCAGGAGACTGCGCAGTGGAGCAAGGATTTTGTAAGTATTTTCCTCCAAACCCTGTGAATGCTGGGCTTCCCCTTTAATGTCACCCCACATGGAGATCTTCAGAAAGCTCTGGGGCCAAGAGGCAGAGGGATAGGGCCACATGAATTAGCTAATATTGTCAATATAGCAAATTAAGAAATCAATTATATTAGGAGAAGTCTCAAACTGGTGAGCAATGTGGGGTCATGATGTGGTGCCTATTTATTTGTTCATACCTTTATTCTGCAAACCTTTATTTGGTTGTACTGGATTAGGTGCAGGTTTTTTTCCTCTCTGTTGGGAATTCACAAAGTTACAGTCCCTATCTAAGGAATTCACAGCCTGTTGAGAAAGGAGGCAAGTCATCACTAATTGTACCAAGGATTCTGATCAGAGAATGAAGGCAACAAGATGGTAGAGTGGGACCCCTGACCTAGACTCTGGGAAGAGGCCTTAGAGTGGGCTTTATAGAGGATATGATGTCTTACTGAAACTGGAGACTCAGCAAGAAGTGACTCGTAAAAATGCAAAGAAGAGGGAAATGTTCTAGGCAGAGAAGCCAGAAAATGCAAATGACCTCTGTGTAAAGAGCACCGACCTGGAGTCAAGCATGACTTTCCAAATACACTCTCCTCTACTCAGTGGCTGTGTATCTTTGTGCAAGTTGCTCCAGGTTCCTACCTGAGCTGCACGTCTGTAAGAGAGGAGATAACCACGTCCATCTTCAAGGACTGTTGAGTGTCAGAGTGACAGGTGCGCATCAAAGATCCCATTTCCCTGTGGGTAATTCTCACTCCTGTTCCTCCCATGACTGTCCAGGTGTCAGGACAAGATGTTTCAGCTTTGGAGACTTGTTCTCTTGTGTGGCCTGCTCACTGGGACTTCAGCATTTCTTCTTGACAACAATGTTGTAACAGAGCTGCAATCTACTCTTAGAAAAGAACTTGAGATTGATGACAGTGCAGCTGAATGTGAGTCAGAAAGCGGGATGATCGATGGCACCTATTTCTCTAATTTTGAAAAAATTCACTCAATTTTTCATCTTTTATTTGTCATTTACATTATTTAAGTTAAATATTTTATTTACATTTGAAGCATATTCTTCTTTTGGGTCATTCAATCTTCTTGGGAATTTGTATCATCTAATTGGAAATTAATCCCTACCAAACCTAGGTAGGCTTAAAACTACCCACCTTTCCAGTTAGTCATATCGCTTTTTAATTCGAATTTAAGAGAACTTGGCCTTCTCATTTCCTGGGAACATTACCAGCACACTGTCAAACATTCTTTATAGGAGAAACTAACTTCTGAAAATGATTGCCCTTAAACCTTTCCAGGAATTCGGCAACCTTCAAAAATATACTTTCCAGTTTCATTGCTGATAAAACTGAGCTTGGAAACACAGGGTCTGAATCAAGGTCACTTAGTAAGTTACAGGACCAGGTGTAGTTTCCATCTCTGTTTGGAGAGCCAAGCAGTTCTGGGTTCAAAATCTGGTTCTGCTAAAAAAGAATGAAATAATGCCATTTGCTGCAACAAATGGAAGGATGTAGAGATAATCATACTAGGTTAATTCAGAGAAAGACAAATATCACATGATGTCACTTATATGTGGAATCTAAAAGATGGTGCTATGAACTTACACAAAACGGAAACAGACTGGTGAGCAAAAAAACAAACAAACAAACAAAAAAAAACAACTTATGGCCACCAAAAGGGAAAGCAGTGCGGGAGATAAATCAGGAGTCTGGCATTAACATACATACACTGCTGTATATGAAGCAGACAACCAACAAGGACCTACTATATAACACAGGGAAGTATGCTCAATATTTTGTAACCACCTATAAGGGGAAAAATATGAAATGAAAAGTATCTCTATATCCACCTATATATACCTATATCTACATCCATCTCTTGGAGAAGGAAAAGGCAACCCACTCAAGTAGTCTTGCCTGGAGAATCAAGAGGAGCATGGTGGACAGAGGAGCCTGGTGGGCTACAGTCCGTAGGGTCGCAAAGAGTTAGACACGACTGGACTGACTAGCACACATGCATATCTCTCTGTCCATATATATCTGAGTCACTTCGCTGAACACCTGCAACTAACACAGCACTGAAAAGCAACTATACTTTAATTTTTTAAGAAACCAAATTCTGACTCTGGCACATGTTCATCTTGGAGTCTAGGGGGAATTACAGTTGTCTTCTGCCATGCCATCCAGTGGAGAGAATCCAACCTCTGAACTGGGCTGTCATGAAGACCAAAGCAGGCAAAGTCAGTCAGGCTCTAATGCTCAGCATGAGACTGGCATAGAGAAGAGCCCAGCAATGGCTGCGTGACGAATGACAAGGGTGAATTGTGGTTTTTGCACAGGTTGACAATCAAGAGCATCAGCATCGGGAATATCACACTCCAAGGGACTCCTGGAGGCCAAAGCATTAACCTGAGTATCCCCATCACTGCTAAGGTCACCCTGACCCTGTGAGTATTGGTTAGAATCGGAGGTTTGAGAGATGCAGTGGGGTATGCCAATAGATCTCCAATCTGGCATCAGGTACCTTCCGTGCTTCTGACTTGGTCTCCCAATCTGTAAAAGAAGGAGACATTTCCAGGTCTAAGGGCTTCCTTGGTGGCTCCATATGGTAAAGAATCTGCCTGCAAGGTGGAAGACCTGGGTTCAATCCCTGGGTTGGAAGGATCCCCTTGAGAAGGAAACAGCTATCCACTCCAGCATTCTTGGGCTTCCCTGGTGGCTCAGAGGATGGATCCCCTTGGAAAGGGAGTGGCCACCAAGTCCAGTATTCTTTCCTGGAGAATTCCATGGACAGAGGAGTCTGGTGGATTATGGTCCATGGGCTTGAAAAGAGTCAAACACACCTGAAATCTTAACATTTAAAATGTTCTAAGAAACATTGGCCATAATCAATCTTTTTGTTAAAAAATCCTCCATGAAATATATGTCCAAAATCATCGTGATTATCTAATTATAAAACTTGAAAGCTGAGAAGATCGAACATTTATACCCTTTGATAAAGTTGCCTGCAGCATCACTTTGTCCCTCAAGATTCTCTTTAAATGACAGTGGCCAGTACAGGCCACATAGTATTGTCAGTATGTCATGAAGAGCATATGCAATTATATGGAAACTACAATTTTTAAGTGCTTTAATTACTTGAAAGATACAAAGAGATAAAATGAAGATGTGTAGAAGAGTCTTTATCAATAAAATGCACTAGGATTTAATCATTTATTAGCTATGAGATCTTGGAGGATAGTTACTTAACCTCTCTATACCAAGTGTTTCCACATTTGGAAAATAGAGATAGTAATTTTCTGTCTTGGTAGTGCGATCATGATTAAATGAATTAATTCAGTTAAAATATTTTTGTTTGAAATACCTAACACAGAATTGGTGCTAAAGAAATGTTGACTGTTCTGTGTATTTTAATCATCAGTGTCATACTGCTTAGAAATTTCACATGACAGAAACCCTTGTGGCCAGGAGAAGAAAAACCTCATATAAGAATGTAGATTCTGTCAAGAATACAGACAATATTGACATTGTCCATAGACACCCCATCCAATGTCTACAGAGAAGGGGACTCAAGTGAGCAACAAGAGAGGATTTCTCCACCTCTGTTAACTGTGAATCTTATTCCCTACAGGCCTCTGTTGGGTGCGGTTGTTGACCTGACCGTCAGCTTTGTCCTACACACAAGCATCAGCTTTAAAATTGGTGAAAATGGTGCCTTAATTGTGGTCATAGGAGAATGCACCTACACACCAGCCACGATATCACTCCCCTTCGTGAACAGGTCAGGCTCAGATATCTCAGCAGAGCGGGACTCCCTGAGGAGTTGGAATCCCTAATTTCAGCCCTATTCCTATATCTGGGAGGGAGCAGAATATGGTGAAAAGAGGTGAAACTCTGGAGACAAGCTAGCTTTGCCACTGACTTATGGTTTTATCCTCATTTTAGCTCTAGGATCTCCAGTGTTCATTTTTAAACTGGCGATGGTAGTGATCCCTAATTAATAGGCTACTGTGTTGACCAAATGAGAAAATGCAAGAGTTTAGCATGCAACCTGGCACTATGCTCTCAGTAATAGTAATATCCATGTTAACTTTCTGTCTCTCAGTTCTTCCCCTAACTGAGACAGGAGTGTTGACCTCTCCAGCCATAACTGTGAATTGGCATATTGCACCTTTCAGCTTCATCTGTTTTTGCCTCATGCTTTTTGAAGCTCTCTTGTTAGATGCTTGCACATTTAAATTGCTATGTCTATTTGAAGAACTGACCTTCTCATATTATATAATGTCCCTCAATAATAATAATGATGATAATAATTCACTGTGTTTCCCTTCTTGCCTCTAGTTAGGAGGGGCAAGAGGAGTAGTAAGTGCCTACCATGGGCTCTAATTTCAAATTGTCCCCAAATCATCCTCCACACACTGGGAAATTCCCAAAACATGATCTTGAAAACTGGACACTCTGCTTAAATCACTGATTTCTGGTAACACACCAAATCTGCATCTTATACTGTGTGCTTGAAAGAGCACGTTTAACCCAGGGAAGAAGGTGGAGGGAGAAAGGCTGACCCTGGTCATGTTTGGGAAAGGAGAAATAGTCTGGATGCCAACAGCTGGGGCAGGCTGGCTTTGGCAAGGAACCAGGCTGAGCCATGAGCAGCGGTCAGTCCATACTGCCTCAACAAGGGATCTGATCACAGGTTGCCTAAAGACCCCCAGAACAGAAAACAGGCCCTGAAGCCTACCATCACTTGGAAAAACTGAGATGTAAGTCCAAATGCCTGAGCCCTGCTGGACAATGCCTAGCCTATAGCGCCAGAGAAATCATCCTGCCTTCTGGGTCTCAGTGACCATATCTGGAAAATGGCATTCCACTCTGCTGCTCCAAACCCTCTGGGGGCTTTCCTCTCCACCTTGGGTAAAACCCCAAGCCCTCCTCAGGGCCATCTAGACTACCTGATCTGGACCCACCCTCATATCACTGTGCTCTCCCCCTTGCCTCTCTGCCCTAGACACACTAGCTTTTGCTCTCAGCCTCAAACAAACTCCTTCCACCTCGAGACCTGTGCAGAGGCTGTTCTGGATGCCAAGTACACTTATCCCCCATCCCATTTCAATGTACATCTCATCACTCAGGGTCTAAAACAAGGTTCCTCCTCTTGGCTCTTGTAAGAGTCTTCTCTTGCCCTTCTGAATACTTTCTGCAAGTTGTCATTATATATTTAATTTTAGGTTTACTTCATTTATTCCCTCAGCCAAAAATGTGCTGAGCACATCCTCCATGCCAGGCAGTCACCACTCTGAGCTCTGGAAAATGTATCGGTGACTTCAGGCAAAGAAGTTGCTCTCCTGGAGCGTATTCTCTTAGGGAATGACAAACAGATAAGCATTCAGTCCAACAATAAACATCCCACGAGGTAAATGTCAGATGGCAACCATCCCTGGGCAGAGTAGCACACTGAACAGGGTGCAGTGATACAAAGCCCTCTCTTAGGCAGCAGTCATGCAGGGCTGCCCTGAAGAGGTGACAGTTATGCTGGGAAGGAGCCAGCCTTAGCTACATGTACTTTGTATTTAGTTACCAGACTGGGAGCTGCTTGTGCTTTGTTTATCCCTATGTCCCCAGAGTGGCTTTGTTCCTGGCATATACGGTTGTTGCTGTATAAATCTGTGCTGAATGAATGAATGGAAGGATAGATGGATGGATGGATGGATGAGGGCTCATGTTTGTGATGGGACTCTCATGAGCTGCTGGTCAGTCATGTGGCTCTAGGTGATGATCCCCCTGAGTAGAAGCTCAAGTCACCTGACTTCAAGGTGCTCCACCATGTCCCGCCCTCTTCCCATTGCTCTGCCAACTTCCTGGTCTTTATCAGTTCCGTCTCCAGCCTCACTGGACTGATCAGCGATATCAAAAATACTGTGACCACACTCGTGAATCTAGTGGAGACGTACCTAGTGCAGTACGTGGTGAGTACCCCACTTCTGGCAGCTCAGAGCCAGGCCAGGTGGGGGGCAGATGTGACATTCCCTGGGTGGGCTGTACTCTTTGGGCACCTTCCCTTCTGCGGTGCCCACTTCCTTTGGGCTGTCAGCTGCTGCTCCCCTCCTTCATTCATTCTTGTGTGGGGAGAAGGGGAGGAGGGATCTGATATTAGCAGAAATCACTGGATTCCAACTTGAATCATATACCATACCCATGTACTGCCAGTAGGCCTTTTAGCAATATACTTTATTGAATACAATTTTATTTAATTTATTTAAATATAAAAGTACATATACCATAAGTAAGATTCTGTGCCTCATATGCAAACCACATGTACCATGTGCCAGAAATGATTCTAAATTAGTCACTCTGGAATTTGGATGGGGATCACGGTTTATGGGGGAAAAATTCCTCCAGAGGGCTCTGTGATTTACTAAACTGGAGGGCCACTGCTCAAGCTGTGGTTCTCAGAATAGCAACACTGACCTCATCTGGACACTTGTTTGAAATGCAGACTCTCAGGTCCTACCTCAGATCTGCTGACTCAATAATTTGCATTTTCACGAGATCCATGTGTATTGCACACACACAAAATCATTGGAAACACTTCTCTATGGTTCCCAGGGCCTCGTTTGACTACTTAAAATTCCAGTGTTCCAAAGGTCAAGGTTTCTAAGAGCATAGCATTCTGGAGTGGTAAAAGTCTAGATTTCGAGGTTTTAACCTGAAGTTTTAGGATTCTAGCATTCTCTGGCTCTCAGATTTAGGTCTTCTGGGTTTCCATCATTATAGACTCCTAAGGGTCAGAGGTTCTGAGGTCCCGAGTAGGGAGCACCTCTGCAGGTGGTTTGCAGGGTGCTCCCAGTGGATAATGATCGGTCCTCTTTCTCTCCTGTCTCTCCTCTCCTCCCTCCCCATCCCAACATCATTCCTGCCCTCCTCTCTCCATCTCTTGCTGTATCGTCCCTGGTGTCCTGTGACCCTCAGCTGTGCCCACGAATCCGCACCGTCATCAGCTCCTTGAGTGGGAATTTGGTTCAGAACGTCAATGGTAAGTCACAGCCTGGGGAAGAGGTGGGTGCTCCCTCTGCAGCCTTCCAAGGGGCAGGCGCACTGCTTTACGTCTGCTTGACAGGCAGGACTGTCAGGGGACCCAGGAGAAGTTCAGGATCCTTTGTCCTGAGCAAGTCAGGAGAGTGTGGCTGGGGGAATGGTGTCCCTGCAGACTGAGGGCTTCTATTGCCCTCCTTTCTTACACCTGTGGAACCAGCTGCACAGAATGATGCAAGAAAAAGGACAGGCCAGATCTGGGTTCAAATTCTGCATTTGCTCTTAGCAGCTGTGGGGTCTTGGTCAACTGTTTCCACCTCTCTGATCCTTGGGTTCCTCACAAATGAAAGATTGTAAACACTGCCAAGCTGATGAGCAGATTTAAAGAAGAAACAGAAAGAGCCTAATATCCCATACTCATTGCTACTGAACACTGCCCCTTCCCTTTCCCTTCTTATGAGGAGTTGTGGCTTCACCCCCAACCCCTGGGGGCTTTCCTTGATCTGGGTCTCTGGCATGACTGGGGTTGCTGAGGCTGTGGGGCAACAGAAATGGGATGAGTAACAGTGTCAGGGTCCTGGAGGTGGTCCTTCTAGAAAACAGCCACAGGCCCAGTTACCTGGGCCATGTCTCTGTGCTTCGTATACAGCATCTCATTGTATTCTTTCAACAACACTGTGGAGTGGGTACTGTTATCATACCCATTTTACAGATGAACAAACGTAGGCTCAGAGAGACAGAGTGACATGCAAGAGATCCCTTGGTTGCCAAGTCTGACCTGCTGGAGGGTGGCAGCCACTGGGATCTAGTTTCTATTCAGCTATATCCAGATCTGGAGAAATGCTACTGATTTTGTCCCTCAGATATACTTCAGGAAACCACACAACAAATTGTGAACTGAAGAGGACAGATGAGAAAAACCACTATGATGCCCGCCTGCTGGTGAGGACCCAACTCGGGGCCCTGGGCTAAGGGAGGATGAGGCCTCCCCACAGGGGCCTGTGGAGAAGAAGCAAGTCTTGGCCTCTCTTCTTTCTCTAGTAGCAGAGTGAGCTCTGATCTTGGTCAAAGCCTGATTCCTGACCCTCAGCCACACCCAGATTGTGCTTGATTCTGGTCCTTGACTGAGCCTGGAGTGCAGTCACGTTGAAGTTTAGCTCAAGTTGCTGACTGAGGCCTGACACTGGCCACAGATAGACACACAGTCTATCTCAGTCTGATCCCTGATTCTGATCGTATGCTGAGCTCTGAGCCCTGGCTCCTCTGAGCCTTGTTCAGTCTTTTCACATCGGTCATTGCTGCTAAGGTGGGGGGGGGGGGCGCTGGGAGGGTGAGGGGATGAGGAGGGGTCAGGGCCAGGTGCCAGAGAAAGACCCCAAACTACCAGTCCCCCACCCATAAGCCTCAGAGCTCACAGGATTTGTGCTGAAGCACTCTGGCAGCTGTTCCTGCTGAACGCAGGAGCCGGAAAGGGCCCCGGGGTGTCCACGCCTCACTCTGGGGTCTCCTTCCAGATTGGTTCCCAGGGACATGACTGAATCTCTATACCATCTCCCTCTGGCACGGTTGGTGCAGCCATCATCCCCCAAGAGTGACAACTGAGCCCAGTCAAGGACACTCTCAGATACGCCGCCTCACAGTCAGGACACCCTATGCTCCTTGCCCTCCACCCCCAGCAATAAAATGGCATTTCTGCACCTTCTGTGTGGCCTGTGGCATTCCTTCCATTGGGATTTTGGGGGAGTTGAGGTACGGGCAATCAGGGCATCAGAGACCCGGATCTGAAGCTGGAAGGGACATTTGGGATTTTCCAGCCGCAACGTCTTGTCTTACAAAGGGAAAACCTGAGGCCCAGGATGGGCAAGAAAGTGACCTGAGGCATTGTAGAGACAGCCTCACTCTGATTCCACTACAACACCGCCATGATGGAGGGCTGCCTTCCCCAGCACACCTGACCTCATGAACTCCTCACATCACCGTTCTCGCCAGGAGACTTGGCTCTTGCCCCGATTGTACGGATGAGGAAACTGAGGCTCACAGAAGACAAGTGATTCATCAGGGTTACAGGGTGGCAAGTGGCAGGGCTAGAATTTTAACCCATGTCCCTGGGAACACTTGCTCAGGTAGGTGACACCCTGAGTACTCAGCACTGAGCCACCTCTCCCCTGCCCCCAGCAGGTCCCATCATCCTGGCCCTGCTCTCTTCTGAGCAGGACTGATGAGGTCGTCTCGAGTCCACTCTTCCTCCCTAACATGGAAGCCTTCCATTTCCCCTTTGCCCTGGAGTGGGGAGCAAGGCACATGTTACTCACAGCTGCATCACGTGTGCAGAGGATTGACCCGAGCTGTCACGTCAGGGTCCCCGGGCTTCTTCTTTCCAAAAGACCATCTGGTTTTCCTGACAATAGACCCAGAGAAACTTTGTCCTTTGTGCCATAGAACCATCTCAGTCTTTGTGCCATTCTGTAAGGGAAGGACCACTGTCATCCTCCTTGGAGACTCAGGTGAGGAGAGGTCAGGGTCACACAGAAGCCTGCACCAGCAGCTACTTCACCCAAGGGCTTTCTACTTGATGAAGGCTGACTCACAAGGTCAAGTCACTTCAAGGAGCCCTTGAGCCCCTGGGGCTATATCCAGGGCCTTCAGCCAGATCTCATCAGCTCTGCTGAGTGGACCTTAGGTCAGGCTATGCTGGGGCTAACGACAAGGCATAGGGTGAAAGTTGGACAAAGGTGAACTTGACTTACTTGGCCTCTACCTCTTGCTAGCTGTTTAATCTCAAGCAAGTTACTCTTAGAACCACAGTTCTCTCACCTGCCAAATAGAATGAACAGCAAAACTTCCTCAGGACACTGGTGTGAGGTTTAAATGAGTCAGTGACTGGAAAGTGCTTAACCAGGGTCTGACACTGGTGAGCACGAGTCAGGCTCCACACGAGTCAGGCTCTGGAATTACTGTCAAACAGTGTTGAGAAACCACGTATTAAATCTTTAGACACTGTATCTCATGAGATTCTCATTTTTACTGAGTGATGCAGTCAATGGTTCTTGGGGAATGTGTGGCAAGTGAATCTCCAAGAGGAGAGGTGAAATGACTTCTCCAGGGTCACATACCTGGTCAGAGGCAAAGCTAGGTTTCATGTGAAGTGGGCCTCGTCCAGAGATTTTTCCTTCCCTCCTGGCCATAGCAAAAGGATGAGAGTTTTCCTCTCTGTCTAATTTTTGTGACAATCTCAACTCCCACAACTGTACACAAGGTCTCACAATTCAGGACTTCTCTTGAGCAGTAGCCCCCTTCGGTCAGTGCTGAGCATTTGTCCAGGTAATTCTGTCCACATGGAAAATAATTGTTTGCCTCCTTGCAACTTCTCAATTCTCCTCAGCCCTACAACTCTGCACAGGAGCCCTCTCCTGGTAAGTGGGGGCCACTCCTCAGTGTTGCCCTAACAAAGAGCCTGTTTTTCCAGCTGGTAGGTCTACCCAAGCTACCTTGTCATCATTGTCCCATACAGACAGAGGGTGCAAGAAGGGTCAGCTCTCATGATTATGGTTGCATTTTTTAAAAGTAATCTTTTCCCCCATTTTTAATGGGTGGCAAGAAAACACAGAAGACCTATACATAGGGAAAGGAGTACATCAAGGCTGTATATTGTCACCCTTCTTATTTAACTTATATGCAGAGTACATCATAAGAAATGCTGGGCTGGAAGAAGCACAAGCTGGAATCAAGATTGCCAGGAGAAATATCAATAACCTCAGATATGCAAATGACACCACCCTTATGGCAGAAAGTGAAGAGGAACTAAAAAACCTCTTGATGAAAGTGAAAGAGGAGAGTGAAAAAGTTGGCTTAAAGCTCAACATTCAGAAAACAAAGATCATGGCATCTGGTCCCATCACTTCATGGGAAAGAGGTGGGAAACAGTGGAAACAGTGTCAGACTTTATTTTGGGGGGCTCCAAAATCACTGCAGATGGTGATTGTAGCCATGAAATTAAAAGACACTTACTCCTTGGAAGAAAAGTTATGACCAACCTAGATAGCATATTCAAAAGCAGAGACATTACTTTGCCAACAAAGGTCCATCTAGTCAAGGGTATGGTTTTTCCTGTGGTCGTGTATGGATATGAGAATTGGACTGTGAAGAAAGCTGAGTGCTGAAGAACTGATGCTTTTGAACTGTGGTGTTGGAGAAGACTCTTGAGAGTCCCTTGGACTGCAAGGAGATCCAACCAGTCCATTCTGAAGGAGATCAGCCCTGGGATTTCTTTGGAGGGAATGATGCTGAAGCTGAAACTCCACTGCTTTGGCCACATCATGCGAAGAGTTGACTTATTGGAAAAGACTCTGATGCTGGGAGGGATTGGGAGCAGGAGGAGAAGGGGACGACAAAGGGTCAGATGGCTGGATGGCATCACTGACTCGATGGACGTGAATCTGAGTAAACTCTGGGAGTTGGTGATGGACAGGAAGGCCTGGCATGCTGTGATTCATGGGGTCACAAAGAGTCAGACACAACTGAGTGACTGAACTAAACTGATACAAAAAAGATCTTCATGAGCCAGATAACTACAATGGTGTGATCACTCACCTAGAGCCAGACATCCTGGAATGCGAAGTCAAGTGGGCCTTAGGAAGCATCACTAAGAACAAAGAGAGAAAAATCAAATCAATAAAATTAGAAATGAAAGTGGAGAGATCACAACAGACAACACAGAAATACAAAGGATCATAAGAGACTACTATCAGCAATTATATGCCAAAAAAATGGACAACGTGAAAGAAATGGACAACTTCTTAGAAAAGCACAACTTTCCAAAACTAAACCAGGAAGAAATAGAAAATCATAACAGACCCATCACAAGCATGGAAATTGAAACTGTAATCAGAAATCTCCCAGCAAACAAAAGCCCAGGTCCAGAAGGCTTCACAGCTGCATTCTACCAAAGGTTTAGAGAAGAGCTAACACCTATCCTACTCAAACTCTCCCAGAAAATTGCAGAGGAAGGTAAACTTCCAAACTCATTCTATGAGGCCACCATCACCCTAATACCAAAACCTGACAAAGATGCTACAAAAAAAAGAAAACTACAGGCCAATATCTCTGATGAACATAGATGCAAAAATTCTCAGCAAAATTCTAGCAATCAGAATCCAACAACACATTAAAAAGATCAAACACCGTGACCAAGTGGGCTTTATCCCAGGGATGCAAGGATTCCTCAATATCCACACATCAGTGAATGTAATACACCACAGTAACAAATTGAAAAATAAAAGCCATATGATTATCTCAATAGATGCAGAGAAGGCCTTTGACAAAATTCAACATCCATTTATGATAAAAACTCTCCAGAAAGCAGGCATAGAAGGAACATACCTCAAAATACCTCAATAAAAGCTATATATGACAAACCCACAACAAACATTATCCTCAATGGTGAAAAATTGAAAGCATTTCCCCTAAAGTCAGGAACAAGACAAGGGTGCCCACTTTCACCACTACTATTCAACATAGTTCTGGAAGTTTTGGTCACAGCAATCAGAGCAGAAAAAAAGATAAAAGGAATCGAAATTGGAAAGAAGATGTAAAACTCTCACTGTTTGCAGATGACATGATCCTCTACATAGAAAACCCTAAAGACTCCACCAGAAAATTACTAGAGCTAATCAATGAATATAGTAAAGTTGCAGGATATAAAATCAACACACAGAAATCCCTTGCATTCCTATACACTGATAATGAGAAAGTAGAAAAAGAAATGAAGGAAACAATTCCATTCACCATTGCAACGAAAAGAATAAAATACTTAGGAATATATCTACCTAAAGAAACTAAAGACCTATATGTAGAAAACTATAAAACACTGATGAAAGAAATCAAAGAGGACACCAATAGATGGAGAAATATACCATGTTCATGGACTGGAAGAATCAATATAGTGAAAATGAGTATGCTACCCAAAGCAATCTACAGATTCAATCCCTATCAAGCTACCAGCCATATTCTTCACAGAACTAGAACAAGTAATTTCAAGATTTGTATGGAAATACAAAAAACCTCGAATATCCAAAGCAATCTTTGAGAAAGAAGAATGGAACTGGAGGAATCAACTTGCCTGACTTCAGGCTCTACTACAAAGCCACAGTCATCAAGACAGTATGGTACTGGCACAAAGACAGAAATATAGATCAATGGAATAAAATAGAAAGCCCATAGATAAATCCAAACACATATGGAGTCCTTATCTTTCACAAAGGAGCCAAGAAAGTACAATGGATTAAGACAATCTTGTTAACAAGTGGTGCTGGGAAAACTGGTCAACCACTTGTAAAAGAATGAAACTAGATCACTTTCTAACACCACACACAAGAATTCCAGCTGAGCTATTTCAAATCCTCAAAGAGGATGCTGTGGAAGTGCTGTACTCATTATGCCGTCAAATTTGGAAAACACGGCAGTGGCCACAGGACTGGAAAAGGTTACTTTTCATTCCAATCCCAAGAAAAGGCAATGCCAAAGAATGTTCGAACTACTGCACAATTGCACTCATCTCACACACTAACAATATAATGCTCAAAATTCTCCACGTGAAGTTTCAACAGTACATGAACCAAGAACTTCCAGATGTTCAAGATGGATTTAGAAAAAGCAGAGGAAGCAGAGATCAAATCCCCAACATCCATTGGATCACTGAAAAAGTGAGAGAGTTCCAGGAAAACATCTACTTCTGCTTTATTGACTACACCAAAGCCTTTCACTGTGTGGATCACAACAAATGGTAGAAAATTCTCAGACAGATGGGAATACCAGACCAGCAGACCTGCCTCCTGAGAAATCTGTATGCATGTCAAAAAGCAACAGTTAGAATGGGGCATAGAAAAACAGATTCTTTCCAAATTGGGAAAGGAGTACGTCAAGACTATATATTGTCATCCTGCTTACTTAACTTATATGCAGAGTACATTATGTGAAATGCTGGGCTGGATCAAGCACAGGATGGAATGAAGATTGCCGGGAGAAATATCAATAACCTCAGATATGCAGATGACACCACCGTACAGCAGAAAGTGAAGAAGAGCTAGAGAGCCACTTGATGAAAGTGAAAAAGGAGATTGGAAAAGCTGGGTTAAAATTAAGCATTTAGAAAACTAAGATCAAGGCATCTGGCCCCAGCACTTCATGGCAAATAGATGGGAAAACTATGGAAACAGTGAGAGACTTTATTTTCTAGGGCTCCAAAGTTACTGCAGATGGTGTCTGTAGCCATGAAATTAAAAGACACTTGCTCCTTGGAAGGAAAGCTATGACCAACCTAGACAGCATATTAAAAAGCAGGGACATTAGATTGCCAATAAGGGTACATTTAGTCAAAGCTATGGTTTTCAGAGTAGTCCTGTATGCATGTGAGAGTTGGACTATAAAGAAAGCTGAGCACCGAACATTGATGCTTTTGAACTGTGGTGTTGGAGAAGACTCTTGAGAGTCCCTTGGGCTTCAAGGAGATGCAACCTGTGAATCCTAAAGGAAATCAGTCCTGAATATTCATTGGAAGGACTGATGCTGAAGCTGAAACTCCAATACTTTGGCCACCTGATGTGAAGAACTGACTCATTCGAAAAGACCCTGATGCTGGGAAAGATTGAAAGCGGGAGGAGAAGGGGATGACATGGGATGAGATGGTTGGATGGCATCACCAACTCGATGGACTTGAATCTGAGTAAGTTCCAAGAGTTGGTGATAGACAGGGAAGCCTGGTTTCTGCAGTCCATGGGGTCACAAAGAGTTGGACATAACTGGGTGACTGAACTGAACTGAACAGGAACAAAAAGGAGCTACTTGCTACATTCCCATCAGCTGGAGCAATACCTATAGCGGAGAAAATTTGGGCCAGCGAGGCCCACCCTCTAAAGCATTATGCATACATGTGGTCAACTGAACAGAGAGGGACCAGAGAGAAGGGAGGGGTGGGTCCTAATGCAGCAGAAGTGCCCAGTGGGGAGAGGCAGACATGCATGGAAAGTACTTGAAAACAGAGCATCGTGGCTCTCCCACAGGGAAGTCATCAGTGGGCACCCGACCTCGGTGCTATAGGAACACCAACAACACATCAGAGAGCATGTGTTCATCAGCTGCGATCACAAGGCATTGTTATGACACAGGGGACACGTCAGGGAACAAAACAGACACGATCCCTGACTCATGGAGCTCCCAGTCTAGTGGAAGAGCAAGGACAGCACATTTCTAGGGACTGTGTGTCCAGGTTTATACATGTTAACTTGTGTACCCTTCAGACTGATTCAGTGAAATAGGTACACCCACTCTGCCCACCTTCCAGGTGAGTTAGCTGAGTTACGAGAGGGAAAGCTCACAAGGCAGTGCTAGGATTTGAACCCAGTCTCATCACACTTTCAAAAACTGCACACACTGCCTCCTGTCACACTCTCTATTTTCCTGGGCTCCTAAATGGTATCTTTGCTCACCACTCACTAGTGTTTATTGCAGTAATAGTAATGATAATGGTCGCTGTTATTCATGGAGCACCTTATCTAGCCAAGGTTAGGGCTCTCTAATGACATTTCCTTCCATTAGTTCCCTGAGCAGCTCTTCTAAGGTAACCCAATATCCTAGGACATTCCATTTCTGGCTTCATGTTTAAAAGAGAAAAAAAAAAAAAAAAGCTCTGATAAGCTAGGGCATTTGCCTGCTGTCACACAATCAACAAGGGAAAAGTCTGCGATAACCCAAGGCTGACTCTTCAGCAAGCTTATTGTGCTGTTATAAATAAAATGCATGGATTTCTCAATGTGTACACTTTAATTAATCAGTGTTAATGAAAAATGCCTCTGCAGGCTGTAATGAATAATTATTAAGCATCTGTGTGTCAGGTCCTGGGGATGATGCCCTGTGGTCCTGGCCCTCACGGCCTCAGAGAGTAGGCAGTTATCACAGTGCCCAAGGAGCAGGAGGGATGCCTGCAAAGCAAGAGCACCAGGTGCGCCATCTGGTGGAATGTGGCAAGTAGCCCCAGATATTCCTGATCACCTCTCAGAACCCTGAAGTGTCAACGTTCTAGCAGAGAACCACTGTTCATTTTGAAGTTAGAGGAAATGGAGACCCTGGGAGAAAATGAATGTCTTGGTAAGAGTCACAAAGAAAGTTATTAACAGAGTCAATACTGACAATATCCAGCCTTGATGTACTCCTTTTCCTATTTGGAACCAGTCTGTGGTTCCATGTCCAGTTCTAACTGTTGCTTCCTGACCTGCATAGTTTTCTCAAGAGGCAGGTCAGGTGGTCTGGTATTCCCATCTCTTTCAAAATTTTCCATAATCGGATGAGAAACTGAAGGCGGAGGGGAGTGTGGTGACCAGACACCAGCAACAATTTTTATCATCACCATCACTGTAGCAACTGTCTGTCAGGGGCCTACACACATTATCTCACCACTTCTCGGAGCACCGCTGGGAGGAGAGGCCCATAGTTAGTCCCATTTCACACTTAGGGGACCTGAGGCTCGGGGAGATGAAGCTCCTTATCCAGGCCACACAGCCAGCAACAGGCAAAAGGAAGATTCGAATCCAGTCTGCCCAACCCCAGAGTTGGAGTATTGTAGTTTCCATCTTGCCACTAGACATGGAGTTGTCTCACATTTTACAAGAGGCAGCTGAAGCCTGGGGCCAACACCAGGTCTGGACTCACTACATCACACCGGCCCCTTGGGCTGTGTTCCTGAGGTGGAAAAACTCTCTTCACAAGATTCCTGCACAGCCCTCAGCTCTGTGCCTACAACCAGGGGAGTAAGGGCCTAGACGTTTGCAGAACTAGGCACAAACAGCCTGGGAGGTGAGTCTGCTGACCAGTCCAAGGTTCAGATGGATGGGGTCCTCCGTGTCCCAGCCCCAGGCTTAGGCACCTGCCCTGTGCTTGGATGACGGGACCATATTCAGCAAGAGGAACACTAGCTACCCACGCCTCTGGTCCTTACCCCTACCTTGATCTGGCTGCGTTCACATCAAAGTGTTACAGGTTCCTGCTGAGGTGCAAGTAGATGATCGGAGGAGACTGACCCTGAGTGATCTGGAGCTCTACTGGTGCTCCCAGCCTAATGCCATATGGGCACTCATCTGCCAGCCTAATGCCATATGGGCACTCATCTGTGCTCCTTGGATCGAATGTTTCAGGTTGCCATGTGCTCAATGCACCAGGCATTACCACCAACTCAAACAGCAGAGGTCAAGGAATAAACAGGGTATTCAAGTGCAAGGACTTTCCTGCCCCACCAGGTGGCCTCAATGAGATCTGAGAGAAAGGGCCTTCCCTGAGATCGCAAATGCTGATTCCTGTCCTTGTGAGACTTCAGCCAGTCACCTTCCTTCCCTGAACCTCAGTTTCCTCAACTAGAAAATGGAGCTTTCCAAACCTATTTAGTGAGTTGTCCTGAGCACCAGTGGTGAAAGTAGTCCTGCAGTGCCAAGCGAATGGCCAGGTACTGCCCTGGACTTACTGGGGCCAAAGAGTGAGACTTGCTGTTGCTCCCAGAGGCTGAGAGTGGGAACAGCCAATCTCAGTGGAGCGGGTGCAGAACTGGGTGCCCTCTCTGGATCTGCCCCTTCCCATCTGTTCCACCCTGAGCAAGTTATCCTTCCCTTCTGAGCCTCACTTTCCTCGGTCAAGAAATAATGGCAGTAATACCCCTGCCTGGTTGCTCATGAGATGAAAAAGAAGATGAAGCAAGATAAGCACCTAGCTTTGCACAGTCATGTCTAGGCAGAGGTGGGGTCCGGAGGATGGTGTTGGGATCACAGCTCTTAGAACTCAAGATCAAAAGTACCTTTTGACCACCCTAGTCCAGTTACCTCCACTTCTGGTCATCCACCCTGCAGCCCCTCACTCTAAGTATCTAGAGAGGGGCTCAGGCATCCATTGCTTAAGCAAACATATTTGATAATTTTATTTAATCTTTTCTTTTAAAAATATATTGCCCAGGCGGAAAACTTCAACAGAACTAAAACATGTGAAATGGAAGAGGAAAATAAGTTAGGTTCAATTCACGTCTAGCCTTGGCTGAGTCCTTCTCCTTCTCTGGACCATAGGCTCCCCAGGCTTCCCAGCAAGGAGGTTCAGTTGAGTGCTAAGCTCTCCTGTGGCTGTGATGTCTGTCATGTTTCTAACAAGGTAAGTTGACCCTGGAGTTGTCACCTGAAGGGAGGAGTTGATGTGAATCTATAAATGTGTTAAGTCAGGACTTACTGTGAGTTTGAACAGCAGGACCCAACTCACACTGGCTTCAAGAGGAGAGTTCCGTAAAGAGGGAATAATCTGTGCAGAGGGCCAAGGCAGCAATGATGCTGATATGTTTCTGGAAGAGAAGGAAGAGAATAGAGCCATGAAGAGAGAGGTAGGTGCGTTTGGGGTGGTGATGAGTAGATGTTACAGGGGCCATGATGGGGACTTTGGTTTAAGGTGAGAGCTTCATCTGCTGGCAGCTACATTGAGAGTAGAGGGGTTGGGAGTAAGTGTGCAGAGGGATACTGCATATATGGGGATATACACGGAGGCAGACCATATTCACTCTCAGGAGAAACTCTACTGACTCAATGGAGTGGGCAGATGGGGGAGGGTGGGTCCTGAGAAAACTGTCGTTGCAAATATTTTTCCTGAGGCTGGTTCTACTGTGAAGGATGTTATGGAGAGCGCTTGGACACAAGAGAAGGTTTGGGAAGAACGACTTCACTGCTCACTGACCCTGATGCTACTATGGGCCACAAGCCTAGCCCCATCCCTGTCCCTCTCGTACAGGCTGACTGCTTTCCCTCTCTGAGCCTGAGTTTGCAAATGCTGATAAAATTAAGCTAGATGATCACTATGGATCCTTCTACCAGAATGTTCTCCAATTCATCCATTCACAGATTTCGCTCCAGCCCCCCACCCACATGACCACCATGTTGGTAGTTGGAGGCTCTATGAGAACCTGCTCTTAGTCTTGGAACAAAGTCCTCTCCATAGCCATCCAATTCAAGCATCCTGACTGACCTTTGCTTTGGAAGTGTCTCTGTTCACTCTGGACAGGGCTTATTTTCATTGGAGTCTCCTTGGATGGCTCTGGACGCAGAGCTTGTTTCCGGGGACAGCTTCCCTGCCCATTGCCATCAATGTAAAAGGGTCCTCAGCACCCAGCAGAATTCCAGGAGACTGCACAGGGGAGCAAGGACTTTGTATTTTTCTTCCAACCATGAATGGTGGGCTTCCCCCTTAATGTCACTCCACATGGAGGCCTACAGAAGGCGTTGGGGAAAAGAGGCATAGAGATTAAATTAGCCCCTCAGTCGTGTTTGACTCTTTGCGACCCCATGGACTGTAACCTATCAGGCTCCTCTGTCCATGGATTTCTCCAAGCAAGAATACTGCCGTGGTTTGCCGTTTCCTTTTCCATGGGATCTTCCTGACCCACAGGTCGAATCTGGGTCTCATCCATTGTAATCTTTACCAGGAAGCACCAGGGAAGCCCTTCCTAAGTCTCTAAGGACAAGAGGCAGAGGGGTGGGTCCACTTGAGTTAGCTAATACTTTGAATGGAGCAAACTAAGAAATAGATTCAATTAGGAGAAATGTCAAATGGATGGTGAATGCAGCATCATGACGTGGTGCCCACTTACTTGTTCATACTTTTGTTTGGCAAACTTTCTTTTGTTGTACTTACTAGCGGCAGTTTTTTACTATGAGTTGGGAATTCAACTCATTGTGAAATAAGTCACAGTCCCTCCTCTAAGGAACTCACAGCCTGGTGGGAAAAGCAGCCGAGCTGTCACTAATTGGGACCCGGGACTTTTAACAGTGAATAAAGGCAGCAAGATGGTGGAGTAATGACACCTAACCTAGTCTCTGGGGAGAGTTCCAGAGGACACGATGTCCTACTGAAGCTGGAAAGTCAGCAAGAAGTGATACAGCTAAAAATGAAAAGAAGAGGGTAATGTTCCATGCAGAGAAGCCAGCATGTGCAAAGGACCTCCAGTAAAGAGAGCTGACCTGGAGTCAACAGTGACTTTTCAAATAGTAGCTCCTTCATTCACTGGTTGTTTATCTCTGGGCACGTTTCTCTAGCTTTCTGACCTGGGTTGCCCATCTGTAAGACAGGAGATGACTGCATTATCTTCAAGGACTGCTGAGTGTCAGAGTCCTAGGTGCTCTTCCACGATGCCATTTCCCTGTGGGTAATTCTCACTCCTATTCTTCCCATGACTGTCCAGGTGTCAGGACAAGATGTTTCAGCTTTGGATTCTTGTTCTCTTGTGAGGCCTGCTCGCTGGGACCTCAGCGTCTCTTCTTGACAGTCTTGGCAAGGATGTTCTGAGGAAGCTGAAATCTGGTCTTGAGAAAGGACTTGACAACCTTGACAGTACACTTGTAAGTGAGTCCACAACAGGGATGATCAGTGGCACCTAGGAGCTTACTTCCTAAATACCAAGCCTGTATTACCAAAGGCTGCCAGCAGGGGCAGCTCCTTATGGGTGGCTTACTGAGAGATGTGACCAACCGGTTCCTGATTCATTTGTTTATTCTTTTTCTAGAAACAGGGAATACTTAGCTGAATATCACTTTACATCTTCTATCACGGTAAACTTTGCTAATATATTCACAGGGTAATATCCTCAAAGTGACATTTCAAAAGGTCAAAAGGCTTGCATATTTTAATTTACGGCACGTATGGACAAATAATCCTGTATATTAATAGTTTCTCCAATCATTTGTGAGAGTATCTTTTTGCTACTCTCTTGACAGCACTGGTTTGGACAACTGAAATTTTTTCCAGTCTCACAGATGAAAGGTTATAATTCATCACAGCATTTCTATAATTATGAAAGCATTCACTCATTTTTTTCATATTTATTAGGCATTTATATATGCAAATTCAATATTTAATTTATATTGGAGGCATATTCTTCTGTTGGCTCATCCAATTTCCTTAGCAACTTGTATTAACCAACTGGAAAAGAATTTCTACCTAGCCTAGGTAGCTTTAAAGTTACCTACCTTGATCACAATAAACTGTGGAAAATTCTGAAAGAGATGGGAATACCAGACCACCTGACCTGCCTCCTGAGAAATCTATATGCAGGTCAGGAAGCAACATTTAGAACTGGACATGGAACAACAGACTGGTTCCAAGTAGGAACAGGAGTACGTCAAGGCTGTATATTGTCACCCTGCTTATTTAAATTCTATGCAGAGTACATCATGAGAAACGCAGGGCTGGAGGAAGCACAGGTTGGATTCAAGATTGCTGGGAGAAATATCAATAACCTCAGATATGCAGCTGACACCACCCTTATGGCAGAAAGTGAAGAGGAACTAAAAAGCCTCTTTTGCTGTCTCACATACAGGGTTATCATTACCACCGTTCTAAATTCCATATATATGCGTTAGTATACTGTATTAGTGTTTTTCTTTCTGGCTTACTTCACTCTGTATAATAGGCTCCAGTTTCATCCACCTCATTAGAACTGATTCAAATATATTCTTTTTAATGGCTAAGTGATACTCCATTGTGTATTCATGTTGATGTATGGCAAAACCAGTACAACACTGTAAAGTAATTAACCTCCAAGTAAAATAAATGAATTTATATTAAAAGATAAAAAATAGATAAAAAGCCTCTGGAAGAAAGTGAAAGAGGAGAGTGAAAAAGTTGGTTTAAAGCTCAACATTCAGAAAAAAAAAGATCATGGCATTTGGTCCCATCACTTCATGGGAAATAGATGGGGAAACAGGGGAAACAGTGTCACACTTTATTTTTTTGGACTCCAAAGTCATTGCAGATGGTGACTGCAGCCATGAAATTAAAAGACGCTTACTCCTTGGAAGGAAAATTATGACCAACCTAGATAGTGTAATGAAAAGCAGAGACATTACTTTGCCAACAAAGGTCCATCTGGCCAAGGCTATGGTTTTTCCAGTGGTCATGCATGGATGTGAGAGATGGACTGTGAAGAAAGCTGAGCACCGAAGAATTGATGCTTTTGAACTGTGGTGTTGGAGAAGACTCTTGAGAGTCCCTCGGACTGCAAGGAGACCCAACCAATCCATTCTAAAGATCAGCCCTGGGATTTCTTTGGAAAGAATGATGCTAAAGCTGAAATTCCAATAATTTGGCCACCTCATGCAAAGAGCTGACTCACTGGAAAACACTCAGATGCTGGGAGGGATTAGGGGCAGGAGGAGAAGGGAACGACAGAGGATGAGATGGCTGGATAGCATCACCAACTCAATGGATGCCGGGAGCCACCACGGGAGATCCCACCCATGACAAGGTCATGTGGAAGAGAACTGTTAAGCAAGGCTTTGGAACTCAAGGGCTCCCTAGGCTTTCTCGAGCATCTACACCAAAACCAAAATCTCTCTGTTTTACTATTTCATGACTTTCACCAACTCCTCTGACATTAACAGGGGGCTAACCCTGACCACCTTTCTCTGGAAAAAAATTAACTTAGGGCTATAGCTAATAAGTGTCCTGGACATGAAAAAATATTTCCAATCAAAACCCCTCTGTTAGCATTTTAGCTTGCTTGGCAGATATATCCAGACTCTTACAGCCACGCATGTGATTATTTACAGCCTCCCAACTGTGAAAAACACAAAAAGCCTAAAACATAGAGCCTTTCAAAGAGTTAAAAGTTATTAGAGTAGTGCTAATGCAAGATTTTAATATTGGGCCAACGCTTGTTGCTAAGTTCCCATATCTCTTATCCACTGTGCACCTGAGAGTGCATTAGTTAACATAGTTGAAAAGTAAAAGAAAAAACAAGTGTAGCCTTAAAATTAACCACATCAGACTTTTGAGCTAATTGGTTCTTTCTTGTAACTCACTGCACCTTTGCTTCATGAAAATGTAACTCTGTTTAATACTTTTTGAGGTTGACATAGATTAAAAATATAAGAAAAAACATTTCAAGGAAAAATAAGTTTTCTGGTTAACAAGCTTTTATCAAAGGAGGGTCATAAAATGTTCACAGGCCTCCAAGGCCAAAAGACAATGTACACAATATTGTTTATAAAAAAGGTTTGCAAAACAATCCTGGTTTCGATAAAGACAAAACAGATATAATGTTTGGGCTGACTCTGTATGACTTTGCATCTTTTATTTCCCTCTATGAATAGGACAAGGTATAAAGGTACCTTTTGAAAATAAAGCTATGGGGCCTTGCTTAAAAAAGCTTGGTCACCCCGTGTTTTCCTTTTCTCTCTTTTTTTCTCTCTTACTTTCTTTTTCAGGCTGATCCCTTAGAGCATAGAGGCTCCCTGCGTTCACTTATCTGCCCGGGTTTCTAAGACCTAAACGAAAAGACGTTCTGCATCTTCACTCCCTCGGGAGACCGAAAAGACACCTGTGGCCTCCGTAAACAGGGCAAACTTCTTGTCTCAAAGTTTTATTGGCTTTCTATGTGAAGCAAAAAATATCAGCCTCTTTCTCTCCTCTATTTTCTTATCTACAATATTCTTTCCTTATCTCTCTCTAAATCATCTGCCGATGCCGTTTTTCCTTCAGGTTCCCCTGGATCCTGCGGGGGCTAGAACCCGGCAGATGGACATGAGTTTGGGTGAACTCCAGAGCTGGTGATGGACAGGGAGGCCTGGCATGCTGCAGTGCATAGGGTCGCAAAGAGTCGGACGTGACTGAGCGACTGAACTGAACTGAACGAGTGAATCATGTTTCCTTGTCATACTAATTTCTAGAAACACCTTGGTCTTCTTTTCACTTTTTGGAAACATTACTGGGACATTGCTAAATATTCTTGGTAGGAGAAGCTAACTTCTGTAAAGGACTGCCCTTCAAACCTTGCCAGCACTTAGGCAACCTTCATTGCTGATAAAACAGCAATGCTTCTGAACACAGAAGCAGAGGTGTCTGCATTAAAATCACCTAGTGAGTTAAAAGACCAGGTGTAGTTTCCATCGCTGCATCATTATAACTAGGTACTGTCCACTGCAAAGCCACGTTGCACTCCTTTGATTACATACTTTTTCTTGCAGGCTTTTCTTATTCTTTGAGCTAGTGCTTGCCTTGTTGTTTCTCATTTGAATTATTTTCTACACATAGTTGCTTAATACTTTTCAAATGTGCCATTCCACATCTGCCATGTCACTTCCTCTATCAAATCCCTCTTTCCTCTGTCCACTAGGATTCTCTGTTCTTGTTCTCTTCTTTTTATTTTTTTAGTTTTTTTTTTTAATTTTAAAATCTTTAATTCTTACATGCGTTCCCAAACATGAACCCCCCTCCTACCTCCCTCCCCATAACATCTCTCTGGGTCATCCCCATCCACCAGCGCCAAGCATGCTGTATCCTGCGTCAGACATAGACTGGCGATTCAATTCCTACATGATAGTATACATGTTAGAATGGCATTCTCCCAAATCATCCCACCCTCTCCCTCTCCCTCTGAGTCCAAAAGTCCGTTATACACATCTGTGTCTTTTTTGCTGTCTTGCATACAGGGTCGTCATTTCCATCTTTCTCAATTCCATATATATGTGTTAGTATAGTGTATTGGTGTTTTTCTTTCTGGCTTACTTCACTCTGTATAATCGGCTCCAGTTTCATCCATCTCATCAGAACTGATTCAAATGAATTCTTTTTAATGGCTGAGTAATACTCCATTGTGTATATGGACCACAGCTTCCTTATCCATTCATCTGCTGATGGACATCTAGGTTGTTTCCATGTCCTGGCTATTATAAACAGTGCTGCAATGAACATTGGGGTACATGTGTCTCTTTCAATTCTGGTTTCCTCAGTGTGTATGCCCAGAAGTGGGATTGCTGGGTCATAAGGCAGTTCTATTTGCAATTTTTTAAGGAATCTCCACACTGTTCTCCATGTGGCTGTACTAGTTTGCATTCCCACCAACAGTGTAGGAGGGTTCCCTTTTCTCCACACCCTCTCCAGCATTTATTGCTTGCAGATTTTTGGATCGCAGCCATTCTGACTGGTGTGAAGTGGTACCTCATTGTGGTTTTGATTTGCATTTGTCTAATATGAGTGACGTTGAGCATCTTTTCATGTGTTTGTTAGCCATCCGTATGTCTTCTTTGGAGAAATGTCTATTTAGTTCTTTGGCCCATTTTTTGATTGGGCCGTTTATTTTTCTGGAATTGAGCTGCAGGAGTTGCTTGTATATTTTTGAGATTAGTTGTTTGTCAGTTGCTTCATTTGCTATTATTTTCTCCCATTCTGAAGGCTGTCTTTTCACCTTGCTTATATTTTCCTTTGTTGTGCAGAAGCTTTTAATTTTAATTAGATCCCATTTGTTTATTTTTGCTTTTATTTCCAGAGTTCTGTGATGTGGATCATAGAGGATCCTGCTGTGATTTATGTCTGAGAGTGTTTTGCCTATGTTCTCCTCTAGGAGTTTTATAGTTTCTGGTCTTACATTTAGATCTTTAATCCATTTTGAGTTTATTTTTGTGTGCGGTGTTAGAAAGTGTTCTCGTTTCATTCTTTTACAAGTGGTTGACCAGTTTTCCCAGCACCACTTGTTAAAGAGATTGTCTTTACTCCATTGTATATTCTTGCCTCCTTTGTCAAAGATAAGGTGTCCATATGTGTGTGGATTTATCTCTGGGCTTTCTATTTTGTTCCATTGATCTATATTTCTGTCTTTGTGCCAGTACCATAGTGTCTTGATGACTGTGGCTTTGTAGTAGAGCCTGAAGTCAGGCAAGTTGATTCCTCCAGTTCCATTCTTCTTTCTCAAGATTGCTTTGGCTATTCGAGGTTTTTTGTATTTCCATACAAATCTTGAAATTATTTGTTCTAGTTCTGTGAAGAATATGGCTGGTAGCTTGATAGGGATTGCATTGAATTTGTAAATTGCTTTGGGTAGTATACTCATTTTCACTATATTGATTCTTCCGATCCATGAACATGGTATATTTCTCCATCTATTAGTGTCCTCTTTGATTTCTTTCATCAGTGTTTTATAGTTTTCTATATATAGGTCTTTAGTTTCTTTAGGTAGATATATTCCTAAGTATTTTATTCTTTTCGTTGCAATGGTGAATGGAATTGTTTCCTTCATTTCTTTTTCTACTTTCTCATTATTAGTGTATAGGAATGCAAGGGATTTCTTTGTGTTGATTTTATATCCTGCAACTTTACTATATTCATTGATTAGCTCTAGTAATTTTCTGGTGGAGTCTTTAGGGTTTTCCATGTAGAGGATCATGTCATCTGCAAACAGTGAGAGTTTTACTTCTTCTTTTCCAATTTGGATTCCTTTTATTAGTCAACCCTTTTCTAGGCATTATGCAAAGCTGTCATTCCTAGACTCTTATTTGGCAATCCATATAATTTCTTTGATTCTAGATTTTCCATTTCTTATTTTATCCTACATTTGTTTTGTTTGTGTGAGCAGCTCAATAGTGCTTCACTACTAGAAGCTGATGTGTAATCAATACCTATTGCCTGCTCAGTGGGTTGATTGCTTTGTTGATGAATAATGAGTATGTATTAGCATGAAGGTGGCATAAAAAGAGCAAGGTCTCCTAGCTGTGGGACTTCGATCAATCTCTAAAACTTTTGCTATTTTATTTCCCTATCTGAAAGTGCAGATATTAGTAATACCTACTTTATGCAGTTGTTACAAAGATTAAATGAAATAACATAGGCAAATATTCTCATTTAGTAGCTGGTGCACAGGAGCCGCTCCATAAGTTGTGTACCACGTTAAGTGGAGACTGTTTTTGCAGCTATCTTGGAGCAATTGAAGACTGCTGAGGAGGACCCGGAGAAGGCTGAGTAAGCTAAGAACTTGTTGGAACAACGCATTTCTGGAATTTTTGAAGTAGTGTACAGGCTTACAGTGTGAGTTGATGCTTCATTTGGAGATTTTTGTTCCCAGAAAAGAGAATACGTCTCTTTGGGGACATAAGTTTAATATCAAAGACAAAAAGCGAAAGTGGAAGTCGCTCAGTTCAGTTTAGTCGCTCAGTCATATCCAACTCTTTGCAACCCCATGGACTGCAGCACACCAGAGCTTCCCTGTCCTTCACCAACTCCAGGAACTTGCTCAAACTCATGTCCATCAAGTCAGTGATGCCATCCCACGTTTTCATTCCCTGTCATCACCTTTTCCTCCTGCCTTCAATCTACCAGCCTTAGGGTCTTTTCCACGGAGTCAGTTCTTTGCCTCATGTGGCCAAAGTATTGGAGTTTCAGCTTCAGCATCAGTCCTTCCAATGAATATTCGGGACTGATCTTTAGGACGGAATGTTTTAATCTTCTTGCAGTCCAAGGAACTCTTAAGAGTCTTCTCCAACACCACAGTACAAAACCATCAGTTCTTCAGTCCTCAGCTTTCTTTATAGTCAAACTCTCACACCCATACATGACTACTGGAAAAGCCACAGCTTTGACTAGATGGACCTTTGTCAGCAAAGTAATGTCTCTGCTTTTTAATATGCTGTCTGGGTTGGTCATAGTTTCTCTTCCAAGGTGCAAGTGTCTTTTAATTTCATGGCTGCACGTCACAATCTGCAGTGATTTTGGAGCTAAAAAAAATGAAGTCTGTCACTGTTTCCATGGTTTCCCTTTCTATTTATCATGAAGTGATGGGACCAGTTACCATAACTTTGTTTTTTGAATGTTGAGTTTTAAGCCAGCTTTTTCACTTTCTTCTTTCATTTTCATCAAGAAGCTCTTTAGTTCTTCTTCGCTTTCTGCCATAAGGGCACTCTTATGTGCATATCTGTAGTTATAGGTATTTCTCCCAGAAATTTTGATTTCAGCTTGTGCTTCTCCCAGCCCAGCGTTTCTCATAATGTACTCTGCATATGAGTTAAACACGCAGGGTGACAATATACACCCTTGACGTACTCCTTTCCCAATTTGGAACCAGTCTGTTGTTCCATGTCTGGTTCTAACTGTTTCTTCTTGACCTGCATACAGATTTCTCAGGAGGCAGGTAAGGTGGTCCAGTATTCCCATCTGTTCAAGAATTTTCCACAGTTTGTTGTGATCTACACAGTGAAATTGCTCAGGTATGTCCAACTCTTTGTAACCCGACTGGCTACGCAGATCATGGAACTCTCTAGGCCAGAATACTGGAGTGTATTGCCATTCTATTCTCCAGAGGATCTTCCTAACACAGGGATTGAACCCAGATCTCCCGCATTGCAGGAGGATTCTTTATGTGCTCAGCCACCAGGGAAGCCCATAGTTGGTTGAGTCACTCATGTAGACAAAGGGTTGCTCTTTTAGAGTGCTGTGCTGTTCTGTGCTTAGTTGCTCATCCTGTCAACTTTTTGCAACCCCATGGCCTATAGCCTGCCAGCCTTCTCTGTCTATGAGGATTCTCCAGGCAAGAGTACTGGAGGGGTTGCCATGCCCTCCTCCAGGGATTCTTCCCAACCCAGGGGTTGGACCCAGGTCTCCCACATTCCAGGCAGATTCTCTACCAAGTGAGCCATTTGGGAAGATGAATAAACTTTGTGTGTTCTTACAGAGCAGTAGTGATCTGAGGCCCATTCCACTAGAGCTTAAAAAATTAGAGGGCTGTGGGGGTTGTCCAGGTATCTCATGGGTTTAGGCTTTCTCTTCTGTGATATCAGGGTCAGGATGAAGATTCTCTTCACCCTTACCTCTACCTGTTTGCTGGTGCCTAAATTCCCCTTCCCCAAGAATAAGACTTTTCTTCTCTGAATATAACTGAGTATAAAAGTCTGAATGGTCTCAGGAGAGAGGAAACTAGAATTCACACCATGTAGGTGGCCCACACGTGAAGTCTGGGAATCAAGCAGTCCCGGGTTCTAATTCTAGGCCTGCATAAAAAGGAATGAAATAATGCTGTTGGCAGAAATAACCAAATGGATATAGAAATAATCATACCAAATGAAGCCAGGTCAGAGAGAGAAAGACAAATATCATAGATACCACTAATACATAGAATCTAAAATATGATATGGAAGAACTTACACAAAAAGACTCATGTACATAAAAATGATTTTTAAAAAACTCACAGTTACCAAAAGGGAAACCCTGCGGAGGCTAAATTAGGAGTTTGCGTTAATATATACACAGTACTGTATATACAATAGACAACCAGCAAGGACCTACTGTATAACACAGGGAGCTATACTCAATATTTGTAATACCTTACAAGGGAAAAGAATCTGAAAAAAAATACATCTATATCTATATATATCTATATCTGAATCACTTTGCTGTACACCTGAACCTAATGAAAAGTGAAAATGTTAGTCACTCAGTCATGTCGGACTCTTTGTGACCCCACAGACTGTAGACCACCAGGCTCCTCTGTCCATGAACTCTCTAGGCAAGAATGCTGGAGTGGATTGCCATTTCCTTTTCCAGGGATCTTCCCAAACCACGGATCAAATCCAGGTCTCCTGCATGGCAGGCAGATTCTGAGCCACCGTGGAAGCCCCACACCTGAACATAGCATAACATTGTAAAGCAACTATATATCAGTTTAATAAAAGAGAACA
The DNA here is from genome assembly GCF_042477335.2 of Ovis canadensis. Taxonomy (NCBI): domain Eukaryota; kingdom Metazoa; phylum Chordata; class Mammalia; order Artiodactyla; family Bovidae; genus Ovis; species Ovis canadensis. The sequence continues at coordinate 77,848,927 of NC_091257.1, forward strand.
AATTCTGACTCTGACACATATTCACCCTTGGCATCTTGAGGGAAATCACACCTGTCTGATCGTCAGTCTGCCATGCCATCCAGGGGAGATTATCCAATCCCTGAGCAGGACTCGCGTGGGACCAAAGGCAAGGTCTATGAGGCTCAAATGCTCAGCACGATGCTGGCAAAGACAAAAGCTGTCAAGAGGAATGACAAGGGTGAATTGTGGTTTTTGCACAAGGTGAATCTCAGTAACCTGCACAACCTGGATACCACATTTGAAGAGACTTCTGATGGCAAAGGTGCTATAGTAAAAATCCCCATCACTGCTGAAGTCAACGTGAACCTGTGAGTATGTCTTGGAATTTGATGTTTGGGAGATGCAGCGCAGTATGGCCGATAGATCTCCAACTGAAATCAGACACTTTTTCACCCTGCTACTTTAGTCTCTCAACCAGTAAAAGAAGGAGGTCCTTGCAAGTCTAGAATCCTGACCTTTAAAATGTTCTAAGAAACTTTCCCTACAATCAAATGTCTTTTTTAAAAAATCCCTTCATGAAATATATTTCCAAAATCTTAAAACTTTTCTAATTCTAAAACTTGAGAATTGAGAAGACATGATCACTTATAGCTCTTTGGCAAAGTTTACCCCAGCATCATTTTGTCTCTCAAGATTCTCTTTTAACGGCAGTGACCAGTATGGGCCATATAGCAGTGAACAGCATGTAATGAAGAGCGTGTAAAAATTATATGGAAAATATAATTTTTAGGTCTTTTAATCACTTTAAAGATACAGAGAGATAGGAAATGAAGACGTGTAGGAGTCTTTATAGATTAAAGTGCACTATGGCTTCATCATTTATTAGCTATGCGATCCTGAGATAGTTACTTACCTTCTCTACACCGCGTTTCCTCATTCTGAAAACAGAGATAATGGTAGTACTGTTTTCAAATGGTATTGCTATAGAGAGTAAATGGATTAATCCAGGTAAAATACCATTTTGGAAATACATAACATAGTATTCTCTTGGGAAATATTAACTCTTATTTTTGTTTTAATCAATGGAGTGACACTCTATAGAAATGTCACAAATGCCAAATCCTTGAGGCCAGGAGAAGAAATTCCTAATGTAAGAATGTAAATTCCATAAAGAAAACAGACAGTATTGATATTGTCCATTTGTTGTTCAGCCACTAAGTCCTATCCAACTCTTTGTGACTCCCATGGACCGCAGCACACCAGGCCTGTCCTTGTCAATAGACACCCCATATAATGTCCACACAAGAGAGAGACTAACATGGGCAATGTGAAGACACTTCTCCACCTCTGTTCACTGTGAACCTATTTCCCTGCAGGCCTGTGTTGCGGGAGATTGTCGAATTGGCCCTCAACTTGGTCCTCCAGTTTAGTGTCAGTGTTGAAACTGATGGCACCAGTGACTGCAAGGTGGTCATGGAACAATCAACACAGCATCCCTCTCAGAGTGCTGGGCAGGTCAGGCACACACATCTCCACAGAGCGGGGATGACAGAGGGGTTGGGACTCATAATTTCAGCCCTATTCCTTACCTGGGAGGGAGCAGAGAATGAAAAAAAGAGGTTAGATTTTAGAAAACTTGTGATTTTGTAATCAATTTAGCCTCTAGATGCTTCAGTTTCCACATCTGTAAAAAAAAAAAAGATGGTAAGAACACCTACCTCATAGGCTGCTGTGTTAGCCAAATGAGAAAATGGAAGTGTTTACCATACACCTGGCACTTACTAAGCTCTCAGTAATAATGATATCCATGCTGAATTTCGTCTCTTTGTTCTTCCCCTTACTGAGATAGGAGTGTTGATCTCTCCAACCATGACTGTGAATTGCTGTATTTCACCTTTCAGCTTTATCTGCTTTAGCTTCATGGTTTTTGAAGTTCTGTTGTTAGAGGCATGCACATTTAGCATTGTTATGTCTACTTGAGGAACTGGCCAGTCTCATATTACATAGTGTCCCTCAATAATAATAATAATAATCCACTGTGTTTATCTTCCTGCCTCTTGTTAGCAGCGGGCAAGAGGAATAGTAAATGCCTACTATGGGCTCTAGTTTCAGATTGTCCCTAAATCATCCTCCTCCCCCTGGAAAATTCCCAAAAATGACATCTTGAAAACCGTGTCCTCTCCATTTAAATCACTGATCTCCAGTAGCCCAACAAATCTACATCATAAACTGTGTGCTTAAAAAAGGATGATTAGTCCCACGAAGAGGGTGGAAGGAGACGGGCTGATCCTGGTGCTGGCTGGGAGAGAATTAGTCTGGAAGCTGAAGGCTGGGGCAGGGTGGCCTTGGAAAGGAACAAGGTTGAGTCGTGCAGAGGTCAGTTCATCCTCCCCAACACGGTATGTGATCACAGCTTTGCCTAAAGACCCCCAAAATGAAAGATAGGATAGGTCTGCAGCCTACCAGCACACGGAAAGGCTGAGATGTAAGTCCAAATGCCTGAGCCCTACTGGACACTGCCTAGACTGTAGCGCCAGGGAAACCATCCTGCCTTCCAGGTCTCAGTGTCCGTATCTATGAAATGGCATTCCACTCTGCTGCTCCAAACCCTCTGGGGACTTTTCTCTCCACTTGGGTGCAATCTCAGGCCCTCCCAGGGTCATCTAGGCTCTACCTGATGTGGATCCACACCCTGCCCACTTGCCCAAGACCCGCTAGATTTTGCTCTGACCCTCAGACAAGCTCCTTCCACTCAAGACCTGTATACGGGCTGCTCAGGCCCCTAGGACACCTTTCCTGCATCGCATTTCCATGTTTGTCTCTTCATTTAGGGTCTAAAACAAGCTTCCTCTTCTTCTCTCTCATAAGACTCTACTCTTGCCCTTCTCAATACTTCTCACAAGTTGTCATTAAATATTCAATCGTATGTTTACTTCATTTATTCCTTCAGCCAAAAATGTGTGTAGCAGCTGCTCCACACAGGCAGGCACCATCCTGAGCTCAAGAGAAAGTACTGGTGACTCCCGGCAAGGTGCTTGTTCTCATGGAGCTTAGTCTCTGGAGGGAACGTTCCAGACAGGGGAGCATTCAATCCAGCAGTAAAGAACCCACATAGAAAATGTTCGACTGCCATCATTGCTGGGCAGAACAGCACACCAAATTTCTAAGGGTAGAGTGTTTTGAATGTTAAAAGTCTAGGTTCTTCAAGGTTCTAGGATTCTAATGTTCAAAGTTTTAGGATGCTAGTGTCCTCTGGTTCTCAGATTTGGGCTTTCATGGTTTCCACTGTTCCAGAACCTTAAGGGTAAAGGTTCTGAGGGCCCCCATACTGAGCATCTCTGGGCGGTGGGAAGGGTGCTCACAGCAGATAATAACAAGTCCTCTCCCTTCTCCCATCTCTCCTCTCCCTCCTCACCTCTGAGCCTCTTTCTTTCTGTCCCTCCCTGCATTTTTCTCTCTCTCTCTCTCTCTCTCTTTCCCTGGCTCATTGTGACCTTCAGCTGTGCCCACTACTCCGCAGTTTCCTTGAAACCTTGGACGTGGCTTATGTTAAACACGGCATCAGTAAGCTACAGCTTGGGGAAATGGTGAGGGGCATCCTATGCATCCTCACAGGGGAAGGCACACAGCTCTATGCCTGACGCACCGGCAGGTCTGGTCATGGGACCCTGGAGAAGCTGCAGACCCTTCCTTGTGAACAAGTCAGGTAAGTGTAGCCAGGGGGTCCCTGCAGACTGATGGCCTCTGTGGGCCTCTGAGAGCTTCTACTGCCCTCCTTTGTCACACTGGCAGGACCTGCTGCCCAGAATAATGTGACAAACAGGATGGGTCAGATCTGGGTTCGAATCCTGGATGTTCTCTTAGCAACTGTTGGGTGAGGGTCAAATGGTCCACCTCTCTGAGCTTCAGGTTTCTCCCAAGTGAAAGGAGATCATAAACGCTGCCAAGCTAATGAGTGGATTTAAAGAAAAGCAGAAAGAGCTTAATATCCAGTAGGCATTGTTCATCAAAACCACCCCTTACCTTTCACTTTTTATTAGGAGTGTGGCTTTACCTCCACACCCCAGAAGCTCGTCTTGACCTGGGTCTCTGGCAAGGCTGGGATTGCTGGGGGGCAACAGAAATGGGGTGAGTAACAGTGTCAGGGTCCTGGAGGCAGTTCTAGAAAATAGCCACAGACGCAGTTCATTGGGCCATCACTCTGTCCTTCTTATATACTATCTCACTGGATCCTTGCAATGACCCTGTAGGGATGGGTAATGTCCTCATACCCGCTTTACAGATGAAGTAACTGAGGCTCAGAGAGATGGAGTGACATGCAAGAGGTCCCATGGCTGTCAAGTCTGACCCACTGGATGGTTTCAGCCTTTAGTGTCTGATTTCTATTCAGCTTCCAGTGCTACAACCTGAGAACTGCTACTGATTTGTTCTTTCAGGTGAACTTTATGAAATCCCAGAGATAAAGGAAAGAGCACAGATGAGGAAAACCTCTGCGATGCCTGCCTGCTGGTGAGAGCTGGGCTCTGGGCCCCAGGCTAAGGGAAGAAAAACATCCCACCCCCCTCCACCCGCCACACACATAGACACACACACAGGGGCCTGTGGAGAAGCAGAAGCAAAGCTTGGCTTCTCTTCTTTCTCTAGTAGCAGGCTGGGCCCTGATCTCAGTCACAGATCGAGTTCTGACCCTTAATCACAGACCCAGACTGGACTTCATTCTTCTCCCTGACTGAGCCCAGAACCCAGTCAGACATGGCTTTCCCTCCGGTTGTTGACTGAGCCCTGACAGAGCCTCTATCTGCTGGTCATGGATAGAGGGCTGACCTGCATCTCAGCCTGATCCCTGATCCTGATCATGTGCTGACCTCTTAACCCTGACTCCTCTGGGCCTTGCTCAGCCTTTTCACGTTGGCCATTTTGCTAAGGTGAGGGTGTAAGAGGGTGAGGGGATGAGGAGGCCTCAGTGCCAGGTGCCAGAGAAAGATGCCAAACCACAGGTGCCAGTCCCTCCCTGAGCCTCAGAGCTTGCAGGGCTGAGGGGAAAGTACCCCTGCAGCCATTTCGGCTGAACGCGGGAGCAGGTAAGGGCCCTGGGTTGCCCATGCCTCACACTGGGGTCTCCTTCGAGATTGGTTCCCAGGATGTGACTGAACCTCTGTACCATCTCCCTCTGGACGGTCGATGCTGCCACCATCCTCCAGGAGTGACAACTGAGCCCAGTCCAAGGACACCTCTCCAATAGTTGTGCTCAAAGTCAGAACTTCCTGTGCTTGTCATCCTCTAACCCCAGCAATAAAAAGCCATTCTGCACCTCCTGCGAGGCCCGTTGGATTTCTTCCATTGGGATTTTAGAGAAGATAAGATATGGGCAATCGGCAGCAGGGACCTGGATGCATAGCTGGAAGGAAATTTGGGGATTATGCAGCCCCACTTCCGTGTCTTAGAAATAGGAACACTGAGGCCCAGGATGGACAAGAAGGTGACCCGAGGTCATGTGGAGACAGCCTCACTTCTCTTCTGCTAACACCACCGCCATGATGGAGGGCTGCCTTCACCAGCACACCTGACCTCATGACCTCCTCATAGGACCCTTCTGCAGGAGATACCAATCTTGTCCCCATTGGACAGATGAGGAAACTGAGGCTTATATGGACAAGTGACATATTGAGGTTATGGGGTAACTACTGGCAGGACTAGGTTTTAAACCCATGGGTATGGGATCCCTTGCTCAGAGAGATGTCCCATCTCCCAGTACTCAGCCACCTCTCCCTAGCCCCCAGCAGGTCCCGCTGTCCTAGCCTTGATCTCTCCCACCCAGGACTGAGGAGGATTCTCTCTTGGCCCTGCTCAACATGCAAGTCCTCAGTTTCCCATTTGCCCTGGAGTCTGGAGCACAGAGCCCTTTACTCACAGCCGTGTCATCTCTGCAGAGGACAGACCCAGGCTCTCACTTCAGGGTCCTCAAGGCTCTCCTATCCAGGAGACTCCTATCCATCTGACTTTCCTGCAAAGAGGGCCAGGGAACATTTGATGACCTTGCCATGAGCCATCTCAGTGCTCGTGCAATTCTGTGAGGGAAGAACCACTCTCATCCTCATGGGAGGCTCAGGTTGAGAGAGGCCAGGGTCACACAGAGGCCTGAACCAGCACTGCTTCACTCAAGGGCGTTCTGTCTGAAGGATGCCCCACAAGGTCAGGTCACCACAGGAGGCCCTTGAGCCCCTGGGGCAGCTGGAAGGCACTGGACCAGCTCTCCTGAGAGACCTCAGTTCATGCCATGCTGGCGGCTCCTGACACACGTGAGGTAAGAGGTTGAACAGAGCAGAGCATGACTTGGCCTCTGCTTACCAGCTGTGTGATCTCAGTCAACTTACTTAACCTCTCAGAATTAGTCCTCTCACATGCCCAATGGAGTTAACAGTAAAACCTCCCTCAGTGTGTTGAATTGAGACTTAAATGAGTCAATGAGTGGAAAATGCTTTACCAGAGTCTGACACTGATGAGCACAAGATGAATGTCAGCTTCTACACACTGGAATTACTGTTAAATGGTGTTGACAAATTCTATATTAAATCTTTATATACTGTATCTCACTCAATTCTGATCTCCACTGAGTGATGCAGTGAAAAGTTTGGAGTAGGTGTGGCAACTGAGTCTCAGAGAGGTGAGGTGACTTCTCCAGGACCACACAGCTGATCAGAAGCAAAGCTGGATTCCATCTGAAGTCGCAGCTGGCACTTCCTCTGTTGGCCATAGCAAAGAGATGAGAGTTTTCCTCTCCATCTTATTTTGTGACAATCCCAACCCCCACAACAGTACACAAGGAGGTCTCCCAATTCAGGACTTTTCCTGAGCAGTAGCTCACTTGGGTCAGAGCTGAGCCTTTGTCCAGGCTGTTCCATCCACCTGGTCATCATCCCTTCTCTCCCTCCAGCTTCTCAATCCTCCTCAGCCCTACGACTCTGCTCAGGACCTGTCTCCTGGTAGGTGGGGGCCACTCCTCAATGTTTCCCCAACTAAGAGACCATGTTTTCCAGCTGGGGGGTCTACCCAAGCTACCTTGTCATCATTGTCTCATACAGACAGAGGGTGCAGGAAGTGTCAGCTCTCATAAAAAAGGTTTGCACTTTTTTAGTGATCTTTTCCCCATTTTGGGGGGAAGAAAAAATTGACATTCATTCCTGTATAATTGACATTTCATTCCTGTAAATCCAATGGTTTGATTTCTGTGTACCATGAAGTGATTATGACAATAGGTTCAGCTAACATTCAAGTTCTCATATAGATTCAATTAAAAAATAAAGAAAAAAGAACAACAGTTTTTCCTTGTGATGAGAACTCTTAGAATTCGCTCTCTTAACAAAGTTTCTATAGATCATACATCACCATTAGCTATAGTCATCATGTTGTACATTATATTCCTAGTATTAAAATGTGAAGAAGAGTAGCAATAAGTGCCTACATAAAGAAGCAAGAAAAACCCAAATAAATAACCCTCCTCTATACATTAAGGGATTAGAAAAAGAAGAATAACTAAGCCCTAAGTTACCACTGAAAGAGTACAATAAATATTACAGCAGGAGTAAATTAAATACGAAGAGAAAAACAATTCAAAATATTAACCAAACTAATATTGGTCCTTTGAAAATGGAAAAGAAACCAAAAACCCTTGGCTAGATCTCATGACTCACAAGGGGGCTTTAGGTCTTCACATGTTACCTGGGTCTGATTTGTCCTCAAGATAGTTCAGTTCACTTCAGTAGCTCAGTCGTGTCTGACTCTGTGCGACCCCATGAATCGCAGCACGCCAGGCTTCCCTGTTCATCACCAACTCCCGGAGTTCACTCAGACTCACAGCCATCGAGTCAGTGATGCCACCCAGCCATCTCATCCTCGGTCGTCCCCTTCTCCTCCTGCCCCCAATCCCTCCCAGCATCAAAGTCTTTTCCAATGAGTCAACTCTTCGCATGAGGTGAACAAAGTACTGGCGTTTCAGCCTTAGCGCCATTCCTTCCGAAGAAATCCAGGGTTGATCTCCTTCAGAATGGACTGGATGGATCTCCTTGCAGTCCAAGGGACTCTCAAGAGTCCTCTCCAAAACAGGTCAAAAGCATCAATTTTCAGCTCTCAGCCTTCTTCACAGTCCAACTCTCATATCCATACATGACTACTGGAAAAACCATAGCCTTGACTAGAGGGACCTTAGTCGACAAAGTAATGTCTCTGCTTTTGAATATGCTATCTAGGTTGGTCATAACTTTTCTTCAACAAATATTTTGGCAAAACTCACTAGAAAAAGAAGCTGTACAAAGGAGATGAGACAATGTATCGTTATAGTGCCTTGATCCAAGTGTACCTGAAGTCCTCCTTGCCACAAAAATTCCAGTTGAAATACATTTCTAGCTTCTTATTTTTTGTCTTTATTGAAGCCAGTGTGAGTCAGCTCATGCCATTCAAATCCGCCGGAAGTCCTGACAACACATTGGTAGACTCATATCTTCCTCCTCCATTCTGATGCCTACTCGAGGGTCACACAACCACACTGGAAACACAACAGACATCAAAGCCACACGAGAGCTTAGAGGTCGTTTGCAGTCTCTCTAGTCGTCATTTTCACCTCTTTGCTACAAAGTCTAGGGAGACTGTGGCCCAGGCAAATGGCTTGGCACTGTAGGTATGGAAAACCTCATTTCCAGTTGAGGATATTGAGGTTCAGGGAAAGACAGTGACTGGCCTAGGTCTCACAAAAACAGGAACCCAGCCTTTGCATCCACAGGGAAGGTCAGGTCACATTGAGGCCAGCTGATGGGGTAAGATATTCCTTGGACTTGAGTATGTTTATTCCTCAACTACTGCTGTTTGAGTTGGTTGTTACGCCTGGTGCATTGGGCCCTGTCAACCCGGAACACCTGGTCCAGGAAGCCCAAATGGGTGCCCATTTGGCACCAGCAGAGACCTCTGATTCACCTATATCCATCTCCTCCAGTCCCCCACCTGCATCTCATTTCTGGAATTTTTAAAATAGTGAAACAGGCTTATAGGGTGAGTTGATGCTTCATTTGGAGATATTTGTTCCCAAAAAAGAGAATACAACTCTTTGGGGACATAAGTTTAATATCAAAGACAAAAAAGTGAAAATAAAAATCACTCAGTTGAGTCTGACTCTTTGAGACCCCACAGACCATACAGATCATGGAATTCTCCAGGCCAGAATACTGCAGTGCATAGCCGTTCCCTTCCCCACAGGATCTTCCTAACATGGAGATTGAGCCCAGGTATCCCGCATTGCAGGCAGATTCTTTACCAGATGAGCCACCAGGAAAGCCCATAGTTGACTGAGTCACTCATGAAGACAAAGGATTCATCTTAGAGTGCTGTGCTCTGCTGTGCTGAGTTGCTCATCATGTCCGACTTTTTCACACCCATGGCCTGTAGCCTGCCAGCCTCCTCTGTCCATGGGGATTCTCCAGGCAAGAGTACTGGAGGGGGCTGCCATGCCCTCTTCCAGGAGATCTTCCCAACCCAGGGATGCAACCCAGGTCTCCCCCATTGCAGGCAGATTCTTTACTGACTGAGCCCCCAGGGAAGATGAATAAACCTCGTGTGTTCTTGCAGGACAGAGGTGGTCTGAGGCCAACTCCACCAGAGCTTGGGAAAATTAGAGGGCTACGGGGGCTGTCCAGGTATCTTATGGGTTTAGGCTTTCTCTTCTGTGACATCAGGGTCAGAAAGAAGGTTCTCTTCAACTCCACTTCTACCTGTTTGCTGGTGCCTAAAATCCCTTTCCCAAAGCATAAGAATTTTCTTCTCTAAATATAACTGAGTATAAAACTCTGAATGGCCTTAGGAGAGAGGAAACTAGAATTCACACCATGTAGGTGGCCCACACGTGAAGTCTGGGAATCAAGCACTTCTGGGTTCTAATTCTGGTTCTGCATGAAAAAGAATGAAATAATAACATTTGCAGCAACAAGTGGATGCATGTAGAGATAATCATACTAAATGAAGTAGGTCAGACAGAGAAAGACAAATATCAGAGATAGCACTAATTTATAGAATCTAAAATATGATACTAAAGAACTTATACCAAAAAACTCATGGATGTAAAAAAAAAAAAAAATTCATGGTTACCAAAAGGGAAAGCAGTGTGGAGGATAAATTAGGAGTTTGACATAAATATACACACTCAACTATATATACAATAGACAACAAACAAGGACCTACTATATAGCACAGGGAACTATACTCAATATTTTGTAATAACGTATAAAGGAAAAGAATCTGAAATAAAAATACCTCTCTCTCTCTCTCTCTCTCTGTGTGTATATATATATATATATATATATATATATATATATATATATGTATGTATATATATGTGTATACATATATATATATATATATATATATATGTATCTGAATCACTTTGCTGTAAACCTGAACCTAATGAAAAGTGGAAGTGTTAGTCGCTCATTGACCTGACTCTTTACAACCCCACAGACTGTAGTCCACCAGCCTCCACTGTCCATGAATTCTCTAGGCAAGAATACTGCAGTGAGTTGCCATTTCCTTCTCCAGGGATCTTCCCAAACCAGGGATCAAACCCAGGTCTCCTGCATTGCAAGCAGACTCTTTACCCTCTGAGCCACCATGGTAGTCCTACATCTGAACCTACATAACATTGTCAAGCAACTATAAATCAATTTTAAAAAAATTCTGGTTCTGGCACATATTCACCATTGGCGTCTTGAGAGAAATCACAACTGTCTGATCCTCAGTTTGCCATGCCATCCAGTGGAGAGAATCCAACCCCTGAGTATGGCTCTCATGAATACCAATGTAGGCAAGGTCCATGAGGCTCAAATGCTCAGCACGAGGCTGGCATAGAGAAGAGCCCAGCAATGGCTGTCAAGAGGAATGACAAGGGTGAATTCTGGCTTTTGTACAAGGTGAATATCAGTAACCTCCACATTCTGGGTATCACATTCAGAGCGAATTCTGAAAACAGGGCTAATGTGAGGATCCCCATCACTTCTGAAGGCATCATGAACCTGTGAGTAGCCTTAGAATCAGGTTTGGGAGGCACAGTGTGGTATGGCCAATAGGTCTCCAACCTGAAATCAGGCACTTTTCTACCCTGCTACCTTAGTCTCCCTATCTGTAAAATAAGGAGGACTTGCAACCCTATTTTTAAAACGTTCTAAGAAACTTTTCCCATAACCAAGTCTCTCGTTTAAAAAATCCTCCATATTAAAAATAATAACACATGTAATTATAAAACTTGAGAAGTGAGAAGACATGAACACTTATTCCAGCATCATTTTTTCTCTCAAGATTCTCTTAAAATAGCAGTGACCAGAATGGGCCGTATAGCAATGTACAGTATTTAATGAAAAACATGTGAAAATTATATGGAAAATACAATTTTAGGTATTTTAATTAAATTGAAAATTAAAAAAAAAAAAGATCCTTTCTCTGTGGTGAGTTCTGCAGGCTTGTCAGGCTCAGAGGACTGGCTGCACTGTTTTACTTTCAGTCTCTCTAGTCTTCCTTCAGGAACATCCCCTAGGGGCAGGTGGCATAAGGGGCTAATGATATTGCATAATGAAAATCTGGAAACACATATGCTCACCCCAAGTTGAATCAAAGAGCAGCGTTGAAAGTATTAGTCTCAGAGGCAGTCCTAAGATGGCGGAGGAATAGGACGGGGAGACCACTTTTACCCCAACAAATTCATCAAAAGAACATTTGAACGCTGAGTAAATTCCACAAAACAACTTCTGAATGCCAGCAGAGGACATCAGGCACCCAGAAAAGCATCCCATTGTCTTCAAAAGAAGGTAGGAAAAAAATATAAAAGATAAAAAGAGAGACAAAAGAGGTAAGGACAGAGATCCATCCTCGGAAGGAAGTCTTAAAGGAGAGAGAAGTTTCCAAACACCAGGAAACACTCTCACTGGCAAGTCTGTGGTGAGCCTTGGAACCTCAGAGGGCAACATAACCGGGAGGAAAAGTAATTAATTAAAACCCACAGATTATGTGCCCAATGGTAACTCCCAGCAGAGAAGCAGCGCAGACAGCTGCATCCACCACTAGCAAGCGGGGGCTGGGCAGGGAGGCCTGGGCTGCATTGTAAGGACCGGTCCTGAATGCCCTGAGGGCAATCTGAGAAACTAACTTGAGATAGCAAACCAGACTGTCGGATAGCTACCATGTGTAAAGCCCTAGCCTAAGACACCACCAGGCCGGCTCACAGAACAAAGGACTGAGCAGACCTAGCCTGCTGCAGACTGGCCCATCCCCCGCCGGAAACAGGAAGGCGAGGGCAGCCAGAGCCGGAAGGGGGCAATCACGGCCCCAGAGAGGCATCATCTACCAAACTGCAAGCAGGCTTCATTGCTAACCAAGACTTCTTGGGATTCTGGACAGTCAACATCTGCCCGAGAAGGTGCGCCAGTTGTACACCCAGAAAACCGAGCGGCACGGACGGGGGAGGCGATAAGTCCTAGCAACCACCCTTGCCAAATACCTGGTCACCTGAGCTGCTCGGACCTGGGAAGGGCACAAGACGCAGGCCCAACCAAGTCTGTGCCTCTGAGGAGTACCCGAATACCTGAACCTGAGCAGCTTAGACCTGTGGAGTGCATACAACCCAGGGCCGGCCTCAGACAGTTCCCAGCAGAGCAACCTAGAGCCTAAGCAGTGTAGATGGGGAAAGCACACATGCCGTGAGTGGGAGCCAACCCAGTGTGGCCAAGACACTGCGAGCACTCTCACACACGCCAGTGTGATTTATTTGCAGTGTCCCTCCCTCCCCACGGCACGACTGAACAAGTGAGCCTAAAAAAGTGTCCACCACCGCCCCCTTGTGTCAGGGCAGAAGTTAGACACTGAAGAGACCAGCAAGCAGAAGAAGGTAAAACAGAGGGAAGCTCCTTGGAAGTGACAGGTGCAATAGATTAAAACCCTGTAGTTAGCACTGACTACATAGGACAGGGCCTATAGATCTTGAGAAGTATAAGCCGGATCAAGGAACTATCCAAAAACGAACTGACCCCACACTGTCCACAACAACACCAGAGAAAGTCCTAGATATATTTTTACTATTGTCATTCTTTAAATTAAAAAAAAATTTTTTTAAGTTCTCTATTACTGTTTTCCTGGTGGCACAGAGGTTAAAGCATCTGCCTGCAATGTGGGAGACCTGGCTTCAATTCGTGGGTCAGGAAGATCCCCTGGAGAAGGAAATGGCAACTCACTCCAGTATTCTTGCCTGGAGAATCCCATGGATGGAGGAGCTTGGTGGGCTAGAGTCCACGGGTCGTAAAGAGTCGGACGACTGAGTGACTTCACTTCACTTCATTACTGTTTTAATTTTCATTTTTGTAACCTACTATCACTTTACCAAAAAAGACCATATTTTTTAAAGCAAACTGCATATATATATATATATATATATATATATATATTTTATACATTTGTGGCTTTTTTTCTTTAATATTGTATTTATGAGAATCCAACCTCTACTCTAGATTTTTAAGCTTTGCTTTTTGGTGTTTGTTATCAATTTTGTACCTTTAAGAACCCAATCTTCAGTACCATTTTGTCTTGGGAGCGAGATTACTGGCTTGACTGCTCTCTCCCCATTTGGACTCTCCTTTCCTCTACCAGGTCGCCTCTATCTCCCCCTCCCCCTTTTCTTCTCTACCCAACTCTGTGAATCTCTTTGTGTGTTCCAGACTGTGGAAAACACTTAGGGAACTGATTACTGGCTGGCTCTGTCTCTCACCTTTGGATTCCCCCTGTTATCCTCCTGGACACCTCTGTCTCCTTCCTCCCTCTTCTCTTCTCTGTGTAACTCCATGAACATCTCTGAGCAGTGCAGACTATGGAGTGCACATAAGGAAGTGATTACTGGCTAGCTTGCTCTCTCGCCTTTTGATTCCCCCTCATCACATTTGGGTCACCTCTAACTCCCTCCTCCCCCTTCTCTTCTCCATGTAACTCTGTGAACCTCTCGGGGTGTTCCTCACTGTGGAGAAACTTTTCATCTTTAACCTAGATGTTTTATCATCGGTGCTATATAGATGAAGAAGTCTTGAGGCTACTGTAAGAATAAGACTGAAAACCAGAGGCAGGAGGCTTAAGTGCAAATCCTGAGAACACCAGAGAACTCCTGACTCCAGGGAACATTAATCGATAAGAGCTCACCACATGCGTCCATACCTACACTGAAACCAAGCAACACCCAAGGGACAAAAAATTCCAGAGCAAGACATACCGTGCAAATTCTCCAACAACACAGGAACATAGCCCTGAGCTTCAATATACCGGCTGCTCAAACTCACTCCAAACCCACTGACATCTCATAACTCATTACTGGACACTTCATTGCACTCCAGAGAGAAGAAATCCAGCTCCAACCACCAGAACACCAACACAAGCTTCCCTAACCAAGAAATCTTTACAAGCCACCCATCCAACCCCACCCACAGCGAGGAAATTCCACAATAAAGAGAACTCCACAAACTGCCAGAATATGGAAAGGCACCCCAAACACAGCAATATAAACAAGATGAAGCAATACGTGAACTGTGAACTCCCTGACGTTCAAGCTGGCTTTAGAAAAGGCAGAGGAACCAGAGATCAAATTGCCAGCATCTGCTGGATCATGGAAAAAGCAAGAGAGTTCCAGAAAAACATCTATTTCTGCTTTCTTGACTATGCCAAAGCCTTTGACTGTGTGGATCACAAGAAACTGTGGAAAATTCTGAAAGAGATGGGAATACCAGAACACCTAACCTGCCTCTTGAGAAATCTGTATGCAGGTCACGAAGCAACAGTTAGAACTGGACATGGAACAAAAGACTGGTTCCAAATAAGAACAGGAGTACGTCAAGGCTGTATATTATCACCCTACTTGTTTAACTTATATGCAGAGTACATCATGAGAAATGCTGAACTGGAAGAAACACAAGCTGGAATCCAGATTGCCGGGAGAAATATCAATAACCTCAGCTATGCAGATGACACCACCCTTATGGCAGAAAGTGAAGAGGAACTAAAAAGCCTCTTGATGAAAGTGAAAGAGGAGAGTGAAAAAGTTGGCTTAAAGCTCAACATTCTGAAAATGAAGATCATGGCATCCGGTCCCATCCCATCACTTCATGGGAAATAGATGGGGAAACAGTAGAAACAGTGTCAGACTTTCTTTTTTTGGTCTCCAAAATCACGACAGATGGTGACTGCAGCCATGAAATTAAAAGACGCTTACTCCTTGGAAGAAAAGTTATGACCAACCTAGATAGTATATTCAAGAGCAGAGACATTACTTTGCCAACAAAGGTCCGTCTAGTCAAGGCTATGGTTTTTCTTGTGGTCATGTATGGATGTGAGAGTTGGACTGTGATGAAGGCTGAGCGCCAAACAATTGATGCCTTTGAACTGTGGTGTTGGAGAAGACTCTTGAGGGTCGCTTGGACTGCAAGGAGATCCAAACAGTCCATTCTGAAGGAAACCAACCCTGGGATTTCTTTGGAAGGAACGATGCTAAAGCTGAAGCTCCAGTACTTTGGACACCTCATGCGAAGAGTTGACTCACTGGAAAAGACTCTGATGCTAGGAGAGATTGGGGGCAGGAGGAGAAGGGGACGACAGAAGATGAGATGCCAGATGGCACCACGAACTCGGTGAATGTGAGTCTGATTGAACTCCAGGAAATGGTGATGGACAGGGAGGCCTGGCGTGCTGTGATTCATGGGGTCGGGAAGAGTCGGATACGACTGAGCGACTGAACTGAACTGAAGAGGCAGAGAAATACCTAGCAGGTAAATGAACAGGATAAATGCCCACCAAACCAAACAAAAGACGAAGAGATAGGGAATCTACCTGATAAAGAATTCCCAATGATAGTGAAAATGATCCAAAATCTTGAAAACAAAATGGAGGTACAGATAAATAGCCTGGAGACAAGGATTGAGAAGATGCAAGAATGGTTTAACAAGGACCTAGAAGAAATAAAAAAGAGTCAGTATATAATGAATAATGCAATAAATGAGACCAAAAACACTCTGGAGGGAACCAACAGTGGAATAATGGAGGCAGAAGATAGGATAAGTGAGGTAGAAGATAGAATGGTAGAAATAAATGAAACAGAGAGGAAAAAAGAAAAACGAATTAAAAGAAATGAGGACAATCTCAGAGACCTCTGGGACAATGTTAAACTCCCAACATTCGAATCATAGGAGCCCCAGAAGAAGAAGACAAAAAGACCATGAGAAAACACTTGAGGAAATAATAGTTGAAAACTACCCTAAAATGAGGAAGGAAATAATCACGCAAGCCCAAGAAACCCAGAGAGTCCCAAACAGGATAAACCCAAGGCGAAACACCCCAAGACACACTTTAATCAAATTTGTTAATTTGTGATGATCTCTGTTAACCTTAATCTTTGTTAAGATCAAACACAAAGAACAAATATTACAAGCAGCAAGGGAAAAACAACAAATAACACACAAGGGGATTCCCATAAGGATAACAGCTGATCTTTCAACGGAAACTCTTCAGGCCAGGAGGGAATGGCAGGACATATTTAAAATGATGAAAGAAAATAACCTACAGCCCAGATTACTGTACCCAGCAAGGATTCATTCAAATATGAAGGAGACATCAAAAGCTTTACAGACAAGCACAAGCTGAGAGAATTCAGCACCACCAAACCAGCTCTCCAACAAATACTAAAGGGTCATCTCTAGACAGGAAACACAGGATAAACTCAAACCCCAAACAATAAAGTAAATGGCAACGGGATCATACTTATCAATAGTTACTTTAAATGTAAATGGGTTGAACGCCCCAACCAAAAGACAAAGACTGGCTGAATGGATACAAAAACAAGACCCCTATATATGTTGTCTACAAGAGACCCACCTCGAAACAAGGGACATATACAGACTGAAAGTGAAGGGCTGGAAAAAGATATTCCGTGCAAATAGAGACCAAAAGAAAGCAGGAGTAGCAATATTCATATCAAATAATATAGACTTTAAAACAAAGGCTGTGAAAAGAGACCAAGAAGGACATTACATAATGATCAAAGGATCAATCCAAGAAGAAGATATAACTATTATAAATATATATGCACCCAAAATAGGAGCACCACAATATGTAAGACAAATGCTAACAAATATGAGGGGAAAATTAACAATAACACAATAATAGTAGGAGACTTTAACACCTGACTCACACCTATGGATAGATCAACTAAACAGAAAATTAACAAGGAAACACAAACTTTAAATGATACAATAGACCGGTTAGACCTTATTGATATCTAAAAGTTATGACCAACCTAGATAGCATACTCAAAAGGAAAGACATTACTTTGCCGACTAAGGTCCATCTAGTCAAGGCTATGGTTTTTCCTGTGGTCATGTATGGATGTGAGAGTTGCACTGTGAAGAAGGCTGGGCGCTGAACAATTGATGCTTTTGAACTGTGGTGTTGGAAAAGACTCTTGAGAGTCCCTTGGACTGCAAGGAGATCCAACCAATCCATTCTGAAGGAGATCAGCCCTGGGATTTCTTTGGAAGAAATGATGCTAAAGCTGAAGCTCCAGTACTTTGGCCACCTCATGTGAAGAGTTGACTCATTGGAAAAGTCTCTGATGCTGGGAGAGTTTGGGGGCAGGAGGAGAAGGGGACGACAGAGGATGAGATGGCTGAATGGCATCACTGAGTCGATGGGCGTGAGTCTGAGTAAACTCTGGGAGTTGGTGATGGACAGGGAGGCCTGGTGTGCTGCGATTCATGGGGTCGCAAAGAGTCGGACACGACTGAGCAACTGAACTGAACTGAACTGATAGGACATTTCACCCCAAAACAATGAATTTCACCCTTTTCCTCAAGCACACACAGAACCTTCTCCAGGATAGATCACATCCTGGGCCGTAAATCTAGCCTTGGTAAATTTTAAAAAATTGAAATCACTCCAAGCATCTTTTCTGACCACAATGCAGTAAGATTAGATCTCAATTACAGGAGAAAAACTATTAAAAATTCAAACATATGGAGGCTGAACAACACGCTGTTGAATAACCAACAAATCAAAAAAGAAATCAAAATATGCATAGAAATGAATGAGAGTGAAAACACAACAACTCACAACCTGTGGGACACTGTAAAAGTGGTGCTAAGGGGATGGTTCATAGCAATACCAGCATACCTCAAGAAATAAGATAAAAGCCAAATAAATAACCTAACCCTACACCTAAAGCAACTAAAAAGGAAGAAATGAAGAACACCAGGGTTAGTAGAAGGAAAGAAATCTTAAAAGTTAGGGCAGAAATAAATGCAAAAGAAACAAAAGAGACCGCAGTAAAAATCATCAAAGCCAAAAGCTGGTTGTTTGAGAGGATAAATAAAATTGACAAACCATTAGCCAGACTCATCAAGAAAACAAAGGTAGAAAAAGCAAATCAATAAAATTAGAAATGAAAATGGAGAGATCACAACAGACAACACAGAAATACAAAGGATCATAAGAGACTACTATCAGCAATTATATGCCAATAAAGTGGACAACTTGGAAGAAATGGACAACTTCCTAGAAAAGTACAACTTTCCAAACCTGAACCAGGAAGAAATAGAAAATCTTAACAGACCCATCACAAGCACGGAAATTGAAACTGTAATCAAATCTTCCAGCAAGAAAAAGCCCAGGTCCAGACGGCTTCACAGCTGAATTCTACCAAAACTTTAGAGAAGAGCTAACACCTATCCTAGTCTAACTCTTCCAGAAAATTGCAGAGGAAGGGAAACTTCCAAACTCATTCTATGAGGCCACCATCACCCTAATACCAAAAATTGACAAAGATGCCACACACAAAGAAAACTACAGGCCAATATCACTGATAAACATAAATGCAAAAAATGCTTAACAAAATCCAACAACACATTAAAAAGATCATACATCATGACCAAGTGGGCTTTATCCCAGGTATATGCAGATTCTTCAATATCTGCAAATCTGTAATGTAATACACCATATTAACAAATTGAAAAATAAAAGCCATATGATTATCTCCATAGATGCAGAGAAAGCTTTTGACAAAATTAAACATCCATTTATGATAAAAAAAAAGAAAACTCCATAAAGCAGGAATAGAAGGAACATACCTCAACATAATAAAAGCTATATATGACAAACCCACAACAAACATTATCCTTAATGGTGAAAAATTGAAAGCATTTCCCCTAAAGTCAGGAACAAGACAAGGGTGCCCAGTCTCACCACTAACTATTCAACAGAGTTTTGGAAGTTTTGGTCACAGCAATCAGAGCAGAAAAAGAAATAAAAGGAATCCAAATTGGAAAAGAAGAAGTAAAACTTTCACTGTTGGCAGATGACATGATCCTCTACATAGAAAACCCTAAAGACTCCACCAGAAAATTACTAGAGCTAGTCAATGAATATAGTAAAGTTGCAGGATATAAAATCAACACAAAGAAATCCCTTGCCTTCCAATATACTAATAATGAGAGAATAGAAAGAGAAATTAAGAAACAATTCCATTCACCATTGCAATGAAAAGAATAAAATATTTAGGAATATATTTACCTAAAGAAACAAAATCCCTATATATAGAAAACTATAAAACACTGGTGAAAGAAATCAAGAGGACATTAATAGATGGAGAAATATACCGAGTTCATGGATTGGCAGAATCAATATAGTGAAAATGAGTATACTACACAAAGCAATCTATAGATTCAATGCAATCCCTATCAAGCTACCAATGGTATTTTTCACAGAGCTAGAACAAATAATTTCACAATTTGTATGGAAATACAAAAAACCTCGAATAGCCAAAGCAATCTTGAGAAAGAAGAATGGAACTGGAGGAATTAACTTGCCTGACTTCAGGCTCTACTACAAAGCCACAGTCATCAAGACACTATGGTACTGGCACAAAGACAGAAATATAGATCAATGGAACAAAATAGAAAGCCCAGAGATAAACCCACACACCTATGGACACCTTAGCTTTGACAAGGAGGCAAGAGTATACAATGGAGAAAAGACAATCTCTTTAACAAGTGGTGCTGGGAAAACTGGTCAACCACTTGTAAAAGAATGAAACGAGAACACTTTCGAACACCATACACAAAGATAAACTCAAAATGGATTAAAGATCTAAATGTAAGACCAGAAACTATAAAACTCCTAGAGGAGAACATAAGCAAAACACTCTCCGACATAAATCCCAGCAGGATCCTCTATGACCCACCTCCCAGAGTAATGGAAATAAAAGCAAAAATAAACAAATGGGACTTTATTAAAATTAAAAGCTTCTGCACAACAAAGGAAACTCTAAGCAAGGTGAAAAGACAGCCTTCAGAATGGGAGGAAATAATAGCAAATGAAGCAACTGACAAACAATTGATCTTAAAAATATACAAACAACTCCTGCAGCTCAATTCCAGAAAAATAAACGACCCAATCAAAAAATGGGCCAAAGAACTAAACAGACATTCCTCCAAAGAAGACATACAGGTGGCTAACAAACACATGAAAAGATGCTCAACATCACTCATTATCAGAGAAATGCAGATCAAAACCACAATGAGGTACCTTTTCACGTCAGTCAAAATGGCTGCTATCCAAAAGTCTACAAGCAATAAATGCTGGAGAGGGTGTGGAGAAAAGGGAACCCTCTTCCACTGTTGGTGGGAATGCAAACTAGTACAGCCGCTATGGAAAACAGTGTGGAGATTCCTTAAAACACTGGAAATAGAATTGCCATACAAACCAGCAATCCCGCTGCTGGGCATACACACCAAGGAAACCAGAACTGAAAGAGACATGTGTACCCCCATGTTCATCGCAGCACTGTTTATAATAGCCAGGACACGGAAGCAATCTAGATGTCCATCAGCAGATGAGTGGATAAGAAAGCTGTGGTACAGATACACAATGGAATATTACTCAGCCATTAAAAAGAATGCATTTGAATCAGTTCTAATGAGGCGAATGAAACTAGAGACTATTATACAGAGTGAAGTAAGCCAGAAAGAAAAACACCAATACAGTATACTAATGCGTATATATGAAATTTAGAAAGACAGTAATAATAACCCTGTATGCGAGACAGCAAAAGAGACACAGATGTATAGAACAGTCTTTGGACTCTGTGGGAGAGGGCAAGGATGGGATGATTAGGAGGATGGCATTGAAACATGTATATTATCATATGTGAAACGAATCGCCAGTCCAGAT
Source organism: Ovis canadensis (assembly GCF_042477335.2). Classification (NCBI taxonomy): domain Eukaryota; kingdom Metazoa; phylum Chordata; class Mammalia; order Artiodactyla; family Bovidae; genus Ovis; species Ovis canadensis. The sequence continues at coordinate 77,870,164 of NC_091257.1, forward strand.
TCGATGCATGATGCAGGATGCTCGGGGCTAGTACACTGGGATGACCCAGAGGGATGGTATGGGGAGGGAGGTGAGAGAGGGGTTCAGGATGGGGAACACATGTACACCCGTGGCTGACTCATGTCAGTGTATGGCAAAAACAATACAATATTGTAAAGTAATTGGCCTCCAATTAAAATAAATCAATTTACATTAAGAAAAGGAAATACACAAAGATGTTGCTGACCACCTCTCAGAGCCCTGCGGAGTCAATTATCTAGCAGGGGACCTCTGTTCATCCTGTAGTTAGAGGCAACGGAGACCTTGGGAGAAAATGAACATGTTACTCAGAGTGACAAAGCAGGTTATTTACTGGCCAAGACTGGAATCTAGATAAGGGTCTCCATTACCTTCTCCCAGCACCAGGCAGGTCCCAGAGTCCCACTGTCCATGAATGTGTGGTGTTGGTGTGCCCATCGCTGGCTACAGGGCTCTTGGATATGACCTGGTCCCACAGTGGCACACACACAGTGCCTCCACACTCCCCTCCTGAACTTGCGGCAGACATCACTAATCAGGTCCTGAACCCTCCAAGTTCAGAGGCTGCCTGAGACAGCTTCTTACCAGAAAGCTCTATTGAATCCCTACATTCAATCAGATCATATTTTAGACCATGGTACTGTCTTCACTAACTCAGCCCTAGAAGGGAAACAGGCTTATGAGGAAGCACACAAGGAGCACACCTGTCACGGGCCGTCTATACACCATCACCCAAGGGAGCCAGAATTTGTGGACACTGGTATACTGGGTGCCTGAGCCCATTTTATCTCATTCAGTCTTTACTGCACACAAAAGTAAGAAATGCAGTAGCCATTGCTTCAGCATTAAGCATGTTGAGTCCTTTATCTTCTCAGTCTTCTCCATAGCCCTCTGGGGTGGGACCACGAATAGATGGGAGACCTGAGGTAGAGGGGAGTGAAATGGCCTGACAATAGAAACAACTGACATCATCATTTCATCATTGGTGTCACTGCATATCAGGGACCTACTTAATGCTCACCCCTTCATACACATTATCCCACCACATCCTCACCACACACCTGGAGCAGAATCCCATCTTTAGTCCCATTTCACACACAGGGGACCTGAGGCTCCAGGAGATGAAGCTCCTTGTCCAGGCTGCACAGCCAGTAACAGGAGGAGGGGATTCAAACTCAGCTGGCCCAGCTCTAGAGCCGAGATATGATCACCAGCACCTCAATACCCTTTTAATTTCCATTTGCCACCAGGATCCAAACACAGTTTGACTACCTATTTTACCAGCTGAAGCCTGGGGCCAACACCAGGTCTGAGCTCACTATATCACACTCAGTCCCCTGGGCTGTGTCCTGAGTAGGGACAATTCTCTGCACAAGGTTTCTGCATAGCCCTCAGCTCTGTGCCCACAACCAGGAGATGAGGGGACTCAGATATTAGCAGAACTGGGCAGAATCTGGGAGGATTGTCTGTTGATGGGCCCAAAGCTCTGCTGAACAGGGTTCTCCATGACCCAGGCTTAGGCTGGGCACCTGTCCTGTGCTTTGATGGTGGGAACAGAGTCAGGGTGAGGAAGGCTAACTCCCGAAACCTCTGCACATACCCCTACATTTCCTGGCTGCTATCATGTCCAGGACAGGGTTCCAGGTTTCTACTGAGATGCAGGTGGTCAAATGGAGGAAACGACCCTGGGTGACTAGTGGGTGCTCCCAACCTAATGCCAACTGGGCATGCATTTGCACTTTCCGGACCGGGTGTTCAGGGTTGACGGGGCCCAGTGCACCAGACATTACAACCAACTCAGACAGCAGAGGTCAAGGAATAAACAGGGTATTCAAGTCCAAGGACTCTCTTGCCCCACCAGCTGGCCTCAAGGTGATCTGAGTGAAATGTCCTTCCCTGGGGACCCAAACATTGGGCCCTGGCCTTGTGAGAACTGGGCCAGTCACCTCCTTTCCCTAAACCTCTGTTTCCTCAACCGGAAAGTGGGGCTTTCTGAACCTCCTCACAGAGCTGTCCTGAGCACCAGTTGGGAAAGTGGACCTACAGTGCCAAGCCCAGGCCCTGGCACTCACCTGCCCCTACTGGGAGCTGATCATCATGGCTGATGAATGCCACTCACTGCTGCCCCAAAAAAAGAAGCTGGATTTGTCCTGAGTGTGGTCTGTGATGAGACACTACCCAGCACCAGCCAATGTGACTCCAGGAGGCCATGGCCAGGTGGGTGTGGTCTTGGGAGTACAGGCCGGTGAGAAAGGAAAGAGGCAGGAAGCCTGAGGGAACCATATCCCCATGGGGCAGCCAGACTCAGGGAGGAAAAAAACCTGGGAGCAAGAGTCATACAAATGTGCCACAATGATCTTCAAATGAGAGACCAAGGAAATTCTGAATCATGGCTCACAGTCACATCAAGTCACACAGGACATTAGCAGTCATCTGGTCAAATTCCCAAGCATCTCTAAGGATGGGACCCTCACCACCTTATCAGAGAGTGGACAGCCTTATCAGATGCCACAGAGATGCTTGGAGTATTCTATGACCAGGTCAGGGTCTTGGGACCCACATGAGAGGAAAGCCCTAGAGGAAAGGGTGGTAACAGCTTCCTGAGGGCAGAGAAGAAGGGAAAAAGTCAAATGATAATGATCTACTGTGACAGAGGATAGCAAGAAGCTGAGGTAGGGGAAGAGGGTGGGGGGACCACCTCCGGTGAGCCATCACAGAGGTTGCGAGGTGATGTCGAGAGCCAGGGACAACTTGGCAGGTGAATTCTGGGAAAAGGGAACAGTCTGTATGGAGGTCAAAGGCAGCAAAAGGGCTGACATCTTTCTGGAACAGAAGTAATTCTGTAGGGCTATGGAAGGAGAGGGCTATAGGGTTTGGGGTGGCAGTGAACAGTACCACAAGGCCTTGATGGGGTTGCTGTTTTGAAGCTGAGTGCTTCAACCCCTGGCCGCTGCATTGAGAGTAGAGGGGTTAGCGGCATGTGTGCATAGGAATCCTGCATACATGAGGGTACCTATGGAGGTAGATTTTGTTCACTCACAGAAGTAACTCTACTGGCTAAATGATGTAGGTAGACAGGGAAGAGGGTGGTCCTGAACAATTGAAAACATTTGCCCTAAGGCCAGCTCTACTGTGAGGGATTTTATGGCGAGCACTCAGACATAAGAGAAGGTTTGGAAAGAATGACCTCACTGGGCACTGACCCTGACTCCGTGGGCCACAATTCTAGCCCCATATCTGTCCCTGTCTTTCTGGAAGACCTCAAGCTGATTTCCAAATACTGATCGAATAGTATCATAATTTCCTTCTGAGACTGCGTTTCCAAGTCCTGATGCAATTAAGCTGGATGATCACCATGAGTCCTTCTACCAGAATATTTTCCATTTCATCCATTCTCGGTCTTTATCCTAGCCCCCGCTTTCAATGGCCACTGTCTTGGCAGCACGAGAACCTGCTTTTAGTCTTGGCACAAAGTCCTCTCCATATCCACCCATTTCAATTCAACCATCCTCGGTGACCTTTGCTTCGGAAGTCTCTCTGCATTCACTCTGGACAGGGGTTATCTTCATTGGAATCTCCTTGGATGGCTCTGAACACAGAGGTTGTTTCCGGGGCAGCCTCCCTGCTCATCGCTATCCGGGAGATATAATGGCCATCAGCACCCAGCGGAATTCAGGAGGCTCTGCAGGCGGGCAAGGATTTTGTAAGTATTTTCCTCCAACCCTATGAATGCTGCCTTCCCCTTAATGCCACCCCACATGGAGATCTTCAGAAGGCCTTGGGGCCAAGAGGCAGAGGGATAGGGCCACATGAGTTAGCTAATATTGTCAATATAGTAAATTAAGAAATCAATTATATTAGGAGAAGTCTCAAACTGGTGAGCAATGTGGGGTCATGATGTGGTGCCTATTTATTTGTTCATACCTTTATTCTGCAAAACTTTATTTGGTTGTACTGGATTAGGTGCAGGTTTTTTTCCTCTCAGTTGGGAATTCACAAAGTTACAGTCCCTATCTAAGGAGTTCACAGCCTGGTGAGAAAGGAGGCAAGTCATCACTAATTGTACCAAGGATTCTGATCAGAGAATGAAGGCAACAAGATAGTAGAGTGGGACCCCTGACCTAGACTCTGGGAAGGGGCCTTAGAGTGGGCTTTATAGAGGATATGATGTCTTACTGAAACTGGAGACTCAGCAAGAAGTGACTCATGTAAAAATGCAAAGAAGAGGGAAATGTTCTAGGCAGAGAAGCCAGAAAATGCAAATGACCTCTGTGTAAAGAGCACCGACCTGGAGTCAAGCGTGACTTTCCAAATACCCTCTCTCTACTCAGTGGCTGTGTATCTTTGTGCAAGTTGCTCCAGGTTCCTACCTGAGCTGCCCGTCTGTAAGAGAGGAGATAACCACGTCCATCTTCAAGGACTGCTGAGTGTCAGAATGACAGGTGCGCATCAAAGATCCCATTTCCCTGTGGGTAATTCTCACTCCTGTTCCTCCCATGACTGTCCAGGTGTCAGGACAAGATGTTTCAGCTTTGGAGACTAGTTCTCTTGTGTGGCCTGCTCACTGGGACTTCAGCATTTCTTATTGACAACAGTGTTGTGACAGAGCTGCAATCTGCTCTTAGAAAAGAACTTGAGATTGATGACAGTGCATCTAAATGTGAGTCAGAAAGCGGGATGAGCGGTGGCACCTATTTCTCTAATTTTGAAAAAATTCACTCAATTTTTCATCTTTTATTTGTCATTTACATTATTTAAATTAAATATTTTATTTATATTTGAAGCATATTCTTCTTTTGGGTCATTCAATCTTGTGAATTTGTATCATCTAATTGGAAATTAATCCCTACCAAACCTAGGTAGGTTTAAAACTACCCACCTTTCCAGTTAGTCATATCGCTTTTTAATTCGGATTTCTTAAGAGAACTTGGCCTTCTCATTTCCTGGGAACATTACCAGCACACTGTCAAACATTCTTTATAGGAGAAACTAACTTCTGAAAATGACTGCCCTTAAACCTTTCCAGGACTTAGGCAACCTTCAAAAATATACTTTCCAGTTTCATTGTTGATAAAACTGAGCTTGGAAACACAGGGTCTGAATCAAGGTCACCTAGTAAGTTACAGGACCAGGTGTAGTTTCCATCTCTGTTTGCATTACTATAATTAGGTGACACTGTCCGTTGCAGAGCCAAGTAGCACTGCTATGATTACATATCTTTTCCTGTCGCCTTTTGTTTTTCCTTGAGCTAGTTATTGCCTGATTTCTCATTTGACTTACTTTTGAAACATATATTCTTAATTCTTTCCAAATGTGCCATTCTACATCTACCATCACCCTGTCAAATCCCTTTTTCTCTGAATGGCCCCCACTAGGACACTCTGTCCTTCGCCAGTATGAGTCATTTCTTTACAGGCCTGCTGCAAGACTGTTCCAGGGAACCCTATTTGCCACTTTCATGAGTTGGAGCCATAATTTTTCCTTGATTCTAGATTTTCCATTTCTTAGTTTATTCCAAATTTATTTCATTTGTTTGAGTATCTTATTAGTCACTATTAGAAGCTGGTGTTCAATCAATATCTATTGCCTACAAAGTGGATTGGTTGCTTTGTTGATGAATGATGAGTATACATTCGTATGAAGGCAGCATAGAGGAAACAAGGTCTCCTAGCTGTGGGACTTTAGGCCCATATCTTAACCTTTTGATCTTTTATTTCCTCATATGAAAGTGCAGATAATAGTAACGCCAGCTTTATGGAGTTGTAAAGACTGAGAGAAATAACAGAGGCAGACAGTCGCATCTGGTGCCTGTGCATGGGAGCTGCGTCATAAGTTGTCACTCACACTAAATGGAGATTGCTTTTGCAGCTGTCCTTGATCAAGTGAAGGCTGGTTTTGAGTTGCTCCAGGATTTCACATGTTTGGAGAAAGTAGTTACTGAGAAGATCCAGGAATATGAGACCTTGTTGGACAAGAACATTATTGAAAATCTTCAACTACTTATCAGGTGTTTACGGTGAGTTGATGTTGAGTTCACACTGAAGTTCTTTGTTCCAAAAGAGAATATATATCTTTGGGGAGGTAAGTTTAAGATCAAAGACAGGAAAGTTAAAAAAAATTTTTTTTAACCCTTCTGCACCCCTGAGAGTGGAACTGGTTTGAGGCCAGCTCTTCTAGAGTTTGAGGAAATTAGAGGCAGGGCTGCAGGACCTATCAAGGGGCTTAAAGGTCTAGGCTTGCTTCTCATGTGATTTCAGGCTCAGGATGAAGGTTCTCTTCACTCTCGTCTCTACCTGTTTGCTGGTACCTAAAGTCATTTTTCCAAGGAATAAAACTTTTCTTCCCTGAATATAGCTGAGTATAAAAGTCTAAATGACCTCAGGACAGAAGAAACTAGAATTTATACCGTATATATGGCCCCATACATGAAATCTGGGAGCCAAGCAGTTCTGGGTTCAAAATCTGGTTCTGCTAAAAAAGAATGAAATAATGCCATTGGCAGCAAGAAATAGAAGGATGTAGAGATAATCATACTAAGTGAATTCAGAGAAAAACAAATATCACATGATGTCACTTACATGTGGAATCTAAAAGATGGTGCTATGAACTTACACAAAACAGAAATAGACTGGTGAGCAAAAAAAAAAAAACAACTTATGGCCACAAAAAGAGAAAGGAGTATGGGAGAAAAATCAGGAGTCTGGCATTAACATGTATACACTGCTGTATATGAAGCAGACAACCAACAAGGACCTACTATATAACACAGGGAAGTATGCTCAATATTTTGTAACCACCTATAAGGGGAAGAATATGAAATGAAAAGTATCTTTATATCCACCTATATATACCTATATTTACATTCGTCTATTGGAGAAGGAAAAGGTAACCCACTCAAGTAGTCTTGCCTACAGAATCAAGAGGAGCGTGGTGGACAGAGGAGCCTGGTGGGCTACAGTCCATAGGGTCGCAGAGTCAGACACGACTGGAGTGACTAGCACACACGCATATCTATCTGTCCATATATATCTGAGTCACTTTGCTGAACACCTGCAACCAACACAGCACTGAAAAGCAACTATGCTTTAATTTTTTAAGAAACCAAATTCTGACTCTGGCACATATTTACCCTGGAGTCTAGGGGGAATTACAGTTTTCTCCTGCCATGCCATCCAGTGGAGAGAATCCAGCCTCTGAACTGGGCTAGCATGAAGACCAAAGCAGGCAAAGTCAGTCAGGCTCTAATGCTCAGCATGAGATCGGCATAGAAAAGAGCCCAGCAATGGCTGCGTGATGAATGACAAGTGTGAACTGTGGTTTTTGCACAGGTTGACAATCAGGAGGATCAATATCGGGAATATCACACTCCAAGCGACTCTTGAAGGCACAAGCATTAACCTGAGTATCCCCATCACTGCTAAGGTCACCCTGACCCTGTGAGTATTGGTTAGAATCGGAGGTTTGAGAGATGCAGTGGGGTATGCCAACAGATCTCCAATCTGGCATCAGGTACCTTCCATGCTTCTGACTTGGTCTCCCAATCTGTAAAAGAAGGAGACCTTTCCAGGTCTAAGGGCTTCCTTGGTGGCTCTGTATGGTAAAGAATCTGCCTGCAAGGTGGAAGACCTGGGTTCAATCCCTGGGTTGGAAGGATCCCCTTGAGAAGGAAACGGCTACCCACATTCTTGGGCTTCCCTGATGGCTCAGAGGGTGGATCCCTGGAAAACGGAGTGGCCACCAAGTCCAGTATTCTTTCCTGGAGAATTCCATGGACAGAGGAGTCTGGTGGGTTATGGTCCATGGGCTTGCAAAGAGTCAAACACACCTGAAATCCTGCCATTTAAAATGTTCTAAGAAACACTGGCCATAACCAATCTTTTTGTTAAAAAATCCTCCATGAAATATATGTCCGAAATCATTGTGATTATCTAATTATAAAACTTGAAAGCTGAGAAGATCGAACATTTATACCCTTTGATAAAGTTGCCTGGAGCATCACTTTGTCCTTCAAGATTCTCTTTAAATGACAGTGACCAGTACGGGCCACATAGTATTGTCAGTATGTCATGAAGAGCATATGCAATTATATGGAAACTACAATTTTTAAGTGCTTTAATTACTTGAAAGATACAAAGAGATAAAATGAAGATGTGTAGAAGAGTCTTTATCAATAAAATGCACTAGGATTTCATCATTTATTAGCTATGAGATCTTGGAGGATAGTTACTTAACCTCTCTATACCAAGTGTTTGCACATTCGGAAAATAGAGATAGTAATTTTCTGTCTTGGTAGTGCGATCATGATTAAATGAATTAATCCAGTTAAAATATTTTTGTTTGAAATACCTAACACAGAATTGGTGCTAAAGAAATGTTGACTGTTCTGTTTATTTTAATCATCAGTGTCATACTGCTTAGAAATTTCACATGACAGAAACCCCTGTGGCCAGGAGAAGAAAAACCTCATATAAGAATGTAGATTCTGTCAAGAATATTGACATTGTCCATAGACACCCCATCTAATGTCTACCGAGAAGGGGACTCAAGTGAGCAACAAGAAAGGATTTGCCACCTCTGTTAACTGTGAATCTTATTCCCTACAGGCCTCTGCTGGGTGCGGTTGTTGACCTGACCCTCAACTTTGTCGTACAGAAAACTATCAGCATTAAAATTCAGGAAACTGGTACCTTAATGCTGGTCATAGGAGAATGCACCTACAGACAAGCCAGGATACCACTCCCCTTCATGAACAGGTCAGGCTCAGATATCTCAGCAGAGCGGGACTCCCTGAGGAGTTGGAATCCCTAATTTCAGCCCTATTCCTATATCTGGGAGGGAGCAGAATATGGTGAAAAGAGGTGAAACTCTGGAGACAAGCTAGCTTTGCCACTGACTTATGGTTTTATCCTCATTTTAGCTCTAGGATCTCCAGTGTTCATTTTTAAACTGAGGATGGTAGTGATCCCTAATTCATAGGCTACTGTGTTGACCAAATGAGAAAATGCAAGGGTTTAGCATGCAACCTGGCACTATGCTCTCAGTAATAGTAATATCCATGTTGACTTTCTGTCTCTCGGGTCTTCCCCTAACTGAGACAGGAGTGTTGACCTCTCCAGCCATAACTGTGAATTGGCATATTGCACCTTTCAGCTTCATCTGTTTTTGCCTCATGCTTTTTGAAGCTCTCTTGTTAGATGCTTGCACATTTAAATTGCTATGTCTACTTGAAGAACTGACCTTCTCATATTATATAATGTCCCTCAATAATAATAATGATGATAATAATTCACTGTGTTTCCCTTCTTGCCTCTAGTTAGGAGGGGCAAGAGGAGTAGTAAATGCCTATCATGGGCTCTAATTTCAGATTGTCCCCAAATCATCCTCCACACACTGGGAAATTCCCAAAATACGATCTTGAAAACTGAATACTCTCTTTAAATCACTGATTTCTGGTAACACACCAAATCTGCATCTTATACTGTGTGCTTGAAAGAGCATGTTTAACCCAGGGAAGAAGGTGGAGGGAGAAAGGCTGACCCTGGTCATGGTTGGGAGAGGAGAAATGGTCTGGATGCCGACAGCTGGGGCAGGTTGGCTTTGGCAAGGAACCAGGCTGAGCCCTGAACAGCGGTCAGTCCATACTGCCTCAACAAGGGATCTGATCACAGGTTGCCTAAAGACCCCCAGAACAGAAAACAGGCCCTGAAGCCTACCATCACTTGAGAAAACTGAAATGTAAGTCCAAATGCCTGAGCCCTGCTGGACAATGCCTAGCCTATAGCGCCAGAGAAATCATCCTGCCTTCTGGGTCTCAGTGACCATATCTGGAAAATGGCATTCCACTCTGCTGCTCCAAACCCTCTGGGGGCTTTCCTCTCCACCTTGTGTAAAATCCCAAGCCCTCCTCAGGGCCATCTAGACTACCTGATCTGGACCCACCCTCATATCACTGTGCTCTCCCCCTTGCCTCTCTGCCCTAGACACACTAGCTTTTGCTCTCAGCCTCAAACAAACTCCTTCCACCTCGAGACCTGTGCAGAGGCTGTTCTGGATGCCAAGTACACTTATCCCCCATCCCATTTCAATGTACATCTCATCACTCAGGGTCTAAAACAAGGTTCCTCCTCTTGGCTCTTGTAAGAGTCTTCTCTTGCCCTTCTGAATGCTTTCTGCAAGTTGTCATTATATATTTAATTGTAGGTTTACTTCATTTATTCCCTCAGCCAAAAATGTGCTGAGCATATCCTCCATGCCAGGCAGTCACCACTCTGAGCTCTGGAGAATGTATCGGTGACCTCAGGCAAAGAAGTTGCTCTCCTGGAGCGTATTCTCTTGAGGGAATGACAAACAGTCAAACATTCAGTCCAACAATAAACATCCCACGAGGTAAATGTCAGATGGCAAGCATCCCTAGGCAGAGTAGCACACTGAACAGGGTGCAGTGATACAAAGCCCTCTCTTAGGCAGCAGTCATGCAGGGCTGCCCTGAATAGGTGACAGTTATGCTGGGAAGGAGCCAGCCTTAGCTACATGTACCTTGTATTTAGTTACCAGACTGGGAGCTGCTTGTGCTTTGTTTATCCCTATGTCCCGAGTGGCTTTGTTCCTGGCATATACGGTTGTTGCTGTATAAAACTGTGCTGAATGAATGAATGGAAGGATAGATGGATGGATGGATGGATGAGGGCTCATGTTTGTGATGGGACTCTCATGAGCTGCTGGTCAGTCATGTGGCTCTAGGTGATGATCCCCCTGAGTAGAAACTCAAGTCACCTGACTTCAAGGTGCTCCACCATGTCCCGCCCTCTTCCCATTGCTCTGCCAACTTCCTGGTCTTTATCAGTTCCGCCTCCAGCCTTGCTGGACTGATCAGCGATATCAAAAATACTGTGACCACACTCGTGAATCTGGTGGAGACGTACCTAGTGCAGTACGTGGTGAGTACCCCACTTCTGGCAGCTCAGAGCCAGGCCAGATGGGGGGCAGATGTGACATTCCCTGGGTGGGCTGTACTCTTTGGGCACCTTCCCTTCTGAGGTGCCCACTTCCTTTGGGCTGTCAGCTGCCGCTCCCCTCCTTCATTCAGTCTCGTGTGGGGAGAAGGGGAGGAGGGATCTGATATTAGCAGAAATCACTGGATTCCAACTTGAATCATATACCATACCCATGTACTGCCAGTAGGCCTTTTAGCAATATACTTTATTGAATACAATTTTATTTAATTTATTTAAATATAAAAGTACATATACCATAAGTAAGATTCTGTGCATCATATGCAAACCACATGTACCATGTGCCAGAAATGATTCTAAATTAGTCACTCTGGAATTTGACTGGGGATCACGGTTTATGGGGGGAAAATTCCTCCAGAGGGCTCTGTGATTTACTAAACTGGAGGGCCACTGCTCAAGCTGTGGGTCTCAGAATAGCAACACTGACCTCATCTGGACACTTGTTTGAAATGCAGACTCTCAGGTCCTACCTCAGATCTGCTGACTCAATAATTTGCATTTTCACGAGATCCCTGTGTATTGCACACACACAAAATCATTGGAAACACTTCTCTATGGTTCCCAGGGCCTCATTTGACTACTTAAAATTCCAGTGTTCCAAAGGTCAAGGTTTCTAAGAGCATAGCATTCTGGAATGGTAAAAGTCTAGAGTTTGAGGTTTTAACCCGAAGTTTTAGGATTCTAGCATTCTCTGGCTCTCAGATTTAGGTCTTCTGGGTTTCCATCATTATGATCCCTAAAGGTCAGAGGTTCTGAGGTCCCGAGTAGGGAGCACCTCTGCAGGTGGTTTGCAGGGTGCTCCCAGTGGATAATGATCGGTCCTCTTTCTCTCCTGTCTCTCCTCAACTCCCTCCCCATCCCAACATCATCCTGCCCTCCTCTCTCCATCTCTTGCTGTATCGTCCCTGGTGTCCTGTGATCCTCAGCTGTGCCCACGAATCCACAGCATCAGTAGCTCCTTGAGTGGGAATTTGGTTCAGAACGTCAATGGTAAGTCACAGCCTGGGGAAGCAGTGGGTGCTCCCTCTGCAGCCTTCCAAGGGGCAGGCACACTGCTTTACGTCTGCTTGACAGGCAGGACTATCAGGGGACCCAGGAGAAGTTCAGGATCCTTTGTCCTGAGCAAGTCAGGAGAGTGTGGCTGGGGGAATGGTGTCCCTGCAGACTGAGGGCTTCTATTGCCCTCCTTTCTTAAACCTGTGGAACCAGCTGCACAGAATGATGCAAGAAAAAGGACAGGCCAGATCTGGGTTCAAATTCTGCATTTGCTCTTAGCAGCTGTGGGGTCTTGGTCAACTGTTTTCACCTCTCTGATCCTTGGGTTCCTCACAAATGAAAGATTGTAAACACTGCCAAGCTGATGAGCGGATTTAAAGAAAAAACAGAAAGAGCCTAATATCCCATACTCATTGCTACTGAACACTGCCCCTTCCCTTTCCCTTCTTATGAGGAGTTGTGGCTTCACCCCCAGCCCCTGGGGGCTTTCCTTGATCTGGCTCTCTGGCATGACTGGGGTTGCTGAGGCTGTGGGGCAACAGAAATGGGATGAGTAACAGTGTCAGGGTCCTGGAGGTGGTCCTTCTAGAAAACAGCCACAGGCCCAGTTACCTGGGCCATGTCTCTGTGCTTCGTATACAGCATCTCATTGTATTCTTTCAACAACACTGTGGAGTGGGTACTGTTATCATACCCATTTTACAGATGAACAAACGTAGGCTCAGAGAGACAGAGTGACATGCAAGAGATCCCTTGGTTGCCAAGTCTGACCTGCTGGAGGGTGGCAGCCACTGGGATCTAGTTTCTATTCAGCTATATCCAGATCTGGAGAAATGCTACTGATTTTGTTCCCTCAGATATACTTCAGGAAATCACACAACAAATTGTAAACTGAAGAGGACAGATGAGAAAACCACTATGATGCCCCGCCTACTGGTGAGGACCCGACTCGGGGCCCTGGGCTAAGGGAGGATGAGGCCTCCCCACAGGGGCCTGTGGAGAAGGAGAAGCAAGTCTTGGCCTCTCTTCTTTCTCTAGTAGCAGAGTGAGCTCTGATCTTGGTCACAGCCTGAGTCCTGACCCTTATTCACACCCAGATTGTGTTTGGTTCTGGTCCTTGACTGAGCCGGAGTGCAGTCAGGTTGAAGTTTAGCTCAAGTTGCTGACTGAGCCCTGACACTGGCCACAGATAGACACACAGATTGTATCTCAGTCTGATCCCTGATTCTGATCGTATGATGAGCCCTGAGCCCTGGCTCCTCTGAGCCTTGCTCAGTCTTTTCACATCGGTCATTGCTGCTAATGTGGGGGGGGGGGTGCGGTGGGAGGGTGAGGGGATGAGGAGGGGTCAGGGCCAGGTGCCAGAGAAAGACCCCAAACTACAGGTGCCAGTCCCCCAACCGTAAGCCTCAGAGCTCGCAGGATTTGTGCTGAAGCACTCTGGCAGCTGTTCCTGCTGAACGCAGGAGCCGGTAAGGGCCCCGGGGTGTCCATGCCTCACTCTGGGGTCTCCTTCCAGATTGGTTCCCAGGGACATGACTGAATCTCTGTACCATCTCCCTCTGGCACGGTTGGTGCAGCCATCATCCCCCAGGAGTGACAACTGAGCCCAGTCAAGGACACTCTCAGATACGCCTCCTCACAGTCAGGACACCCTATGCTCCTTGCCCTCCACCCCCAGCAATAAAATGGCATTTCTGCACCTTCTGTGTGGCCTGTGGCATTCCTTCCATTGGGATTTTGAGGGAGTTGAGGTACGGGCAATCAGGGCCTCAGAGACCTGGATCCGAAGCTGGAAGGGACATTTGGGATTTTCCAGCCGCAACGTCTTGTCTTACAAAGGGAAAACCTGAGGCCCAGGATGGGCAAGAAAGTGACCTGAGGCATTGTAGAGACAGCCTCACTCTGATTCCACTACAACACCACCATGATGGAGGGCTGCCTTCCCCAGCACACCTGACCTCATGACCTCCTCACATCACCGTTCTCGCCAGGAGACTTGGCTCTTGCCCCCATTGTACGGATGAGGAAACTGAGGCTCACAGAAGACAAGTGATTCATCAGGGTTACAGGGTGGCAAGTGGCAGGGCTAGAATTTTAACCCATGTCCCTGGGAACACTTGCTCAGGTAGGTGACACCCTGAGTGCTCAGTACTGAGCCACCTCTCCCCTGCCCCCAGCAGGTCCCATCATCCTGGCCCTGCTCTCTTCTGAGCAGGACTGATGAGGTCGTCTCGAGTCCACTCTTCCTCCCTAACATGGAAGCCTTCCATTTCCCCTTTGCCCTGGAGTGGGGAGCAAGGCACGTGTTACTCACAGCTGCATCACGTGTGCAGAGGATTGACCCGAGCTGTCACGTCAGGGTCCCCGGGCTTCTTCTTTCCAGAAGACCATCTGGTTTTCCTGACAATAGACCCAGAGAAACTTTGTCCTTTGTGCCATAGAACCATCTCAGTCTTTGTGCCATTCTGTAAGGGAAGGACCACTGTCATCCTCCTTGGAGACTCAGGTGAGGAAAGGTCAGGGTCACACAGAAGCCTGCACATGCAGCTACTTCACCCAAGGGCTTTCTACTTGATGAAGGCTGTGCACAAGGTCAAGTCACTTCAAGGAGCCCTTGAGCCCCTGGGGCTATATCCAGGGCCTTCAGCCAGATCTCATCAGCTCTGCTGAGTGGACCTTAGGTCAGGCTATGCTGGGGCTAATGACAAGGCATAGGGTGAAAGTTGGACAAAGGTGAACTTGACTTACTTGGCCTCTACCTCTTGCTAGCTGTTTAATCTCAAGCAAGTTACTCTTAGAACCACAGTTCTCTCACCTGCCAAATAGAATGAACAGCAAAACTTCCTCAGGACACTGGTGTGAGGTTTAAATGAGTCAGTGACTGGAAAGTGCTTAACCAGGTTCTGACACTGGTGAGCATGAGTCAGGCTCCACACGAGTCAGGCTCTGGAATTACTGTCAAACAGTGTTGAGAAACCACGTATTAAATCTTTAGACACTGTATCTCGTTAGATTCTCATTTTTACTGAGTGATGCAGTCAATGGTTCTTGGGGAATGTGCGGCAAGTGACTCTCCAAGAGGAGAGGTGAAATGACTTCTCCAGGGTCACACACCTGGTCAGAGGCAAAGCTAGGTTTCATGTGAAGTGGGCCTCGTCCAGAGATTTTTCCTCCCCTCCTGGCCATAGCAAAAGGATGAGAGTTTTCCTCTCTGTCTAATTTTTGTGACAATCTCAACTCCCACAACTGTACACAAGAAGGTCTCACAATTCAGGACTTCTCTTGAGCAGTAGCCCCCTTCGGTCAGTGCTGAGCATTTGTCCAGGTAATTCTGTCCACATGGAAAATAATTGCTTGCCTCCTTGCAGCTTCTCAATTCTCCTCAGCCCTACAACTCTGCTCAGGAGCCCTCTCCTGGTAAGTGGGGGCCACTCCTCAGTGTTGCCCTAACAAAGAGCCTGTTTTTCCAGCTGGTAGGTCTACCCAAGCTACCTTGTCATCATTGTCCCATACAGACAAGGGTGCAAGAAGGGTCAACTCTCATGATTATGGTTGCATTTTTTAAAAGTAATCTTTTCCCCCCATTTTTAATGGGTGGCAAGAAAACACAGAAGACCTATACATAGGGAAAGGAGTACATCAAGGCTGTATATTGTCACCCTGCTTATTTAACTTATATGCAGAGTACATCATAAGAAATGCTGGGCTGGAAGAAGCACAAGCTGGAATCAAGATTGCCAGGAGAAATATCAATAACCTCAGATATGCAAATGACACCACCCTTATGGCAGAAAGTGAAGAGGAACTAAAAAACCTCTTGATGAAAGTGAAAGAGGAGAGTGAAAAAGTTGGCTTAAAGCTCAGCATTCAGAAAACAAAGATCATGGCATCTGGTCCCATCACTTCATGGGAAAGAGGTGGGAAACAGTGTAAACAGTGTCAGACTTTATTTTGGGGGGCTCCAAAATCACTGCAGATGGTGATTGCAACCATGAAATTAAAAGACGCTTACTCCTTGGAAGAAAAGTTATGACCAACCTAGATAGCATATTCAAAAGCAGAGACATTACTTTGCCAACAAAGGTCCATCTAGTCAAGGGTATGGTTTTTCCTGTGGTCATGTATGGATGTGAGAATTGGACTGTGAAGAAAGCTGAGTGCTGAAGAACCGATGCTTTTGAACTGTGGTGTTGGAGAAGACTCTTGAGAGTCCCTTGGACTGCAAGGAGATCCAACCAGTCCATTCTGAAGGAGATCAGCCCTGGGATTTCTTTGGAGGAAATGATGCTGAAGCTGAAACTCCACTGCTTTGGCCACATCATGTGAAGAGTTGACTTATTGGAAAAGACTCTGATGCTGGGAGGGATTGGGAGCAGGAGGAGAAGGGGATGACAAAGGGTCAGATGGCTGGATGGCATCACTGACTCGATGGACGTGAGTCTGAGTAAACTCCAGGAGTTGGTGATGGACAGGAAGGCCTGGCATGCTGTGATTCATGGGGTCACAAAGAGTCAGACACAACTGAGTGACTGAACTAAACTGATACAAAAAAGATCTTCATGAGCCAGATAACTACAATGGTGTGATCACTCACCTAGAGCCAGACATCCTGGAATGCGAAGTCAAGTGGGCCTTAGGAAGCATCACTAAGAACAAAAAGAGAAAAATCAATTCAATAAAATTAGAAATGAAAGTGGAGAGATCACAACAGACAACACAGAAATACAAAGGATCATAAGAGACTACTATCAGCAATTATACGCCCAAAAAATGGGCAACGTGAAAGAAATGGACAAATTCTTAGAAAAGCACAACTTTCCAAAACTAAACCAGGAAGAAATAGAAAATCATAACAGACCCATCACAAGCATGGAAATTGAAACTGTAATCAGAAATCTCCCAGCAAACAAAAGCCCAGGTCCAGACGGCTTCACAGCTGCATTCTACCAAAGGTTTAGAGAAGAGCTAACACCTATCCTACTCAAACTCTCCCAGAAAATTGCAGAGGAAGGTAAACTTCCAAACTCATTCTATGAGGCCACCATCACCCTAATACCAAAACCTGACAAAGATGCTACAAAAAAAAGAAAACTACAGGCCAATATCTCTGATGAACATAGATGCAAAAATTCTCAGCAAAATTCTAGCAATCAGAATCCAACAACACATTAAAAAGATCAAACACCGTGACCAAGTGGGCTTTATCCCAGGGATGCAAGGATTCCTCAATATCCACACATCAGTGAATGTAATACACCACAGTAACAAATTGAAAAATAAAAGCCATATGATTATCTCAATAGATGCAGAGAAGGTCTTTGACAAAATTCAACATCATTTATGATAAAAACTCTCCAGAAAGCAGGCATAGAAGGAACATACCTCAACATGCCTCAATAAAAGCTATATATGACAAACCCACAACAAACATTATCCTCAATGGTGAAAAATTGAAAGCATTTCCCCTAAAGTCAGGAACAAGACAAGGGTGCCCACTTTCACCGCTACTATTCAACATAGTTCTGGAAGTTTTGGCCACAGCAATCAGAGCAGAAAAAAAGATAAAAGGAATCGAAATTGGAAAGAAGATGTAAAACTCTCACTGTTTGCAGATGACACGATCCTCTATATAGAAAACCCTAAAGACTCCACCAGAAAATTACTAGAGCTA
The DNA here is from genome assembly GCF_042477335.2 of Ovis canadensis. Classification (NCBI taxonomy): domain Eukaryota; kingdom Metazoa; phylum Chordata; class Mammalia; order Artiodactyla; family Bovidae; genus Ovis; species Ovis canadensis. The sequence goes on from NC_091257.1 coordinate 77,887,864, forward strand.
ATCAATGAATATAGTAAAGTTGCAGGATATAAAATCAACACATAGAAATCCCTTGCATTCCTATACACTGATAATGAGAAAGTAGAAAAAGAAATGAAGGAAACAATTCCATTCACCATTGCAATGAAAAGAATAAAATACTTAGGAATATACCTACCTAAAGACACTAAGGACCTATATATAGAAAACTATAAAACACTGATGAAAGGAATCAAAGAGGACACAAATAGATGGAGAAATATACCATGTTCATGGATTGGAAGAATCAATATAGTGAAAATGAGTATGCTACCCAAAGCAATCTACAGATTCAATGCAATCCCTATCAAGCTACCAGCAGTATTTTTCAAGAACTAGAACAAGTAATTTCAAGATTTGTATGGAAATACAAAAAACCTCGAATAGCCAAAGCAATCTTGAGAAAGAAGAATGGAACTGGAGGAATCAACTTGCCTGACTTCAGGCTCTACTACAAAGCCACAGTCATCAAGACAGTATGGTACTGGCACAAAGACAGAAATATAGATCAATGGAATAAAATAGAAAGCCCATAGATAAATCCAAACACATATGGACTCCTTATCTTTCACAAAGGAGCCAAGAAAGTACAATGGATTAAGACAATCTTGTTAACAAGTGGTGCTGGGAAAACTGGTCAACCACTTGTAAAAGAATGAAACTAGATCACTTTCTAACACCACACACAAGCATTCCAGCTGAGCTATTTCAAATCCTCAAAGAGGATGCTGTGGAAGTGCTGTACTCATTATGCCATCAAATTTGGAAAACACGGCAGTGGCCACAGGACTGGAAAAGGTTACTTTTCATTCCAATCCCAAGAAAAGGCAATGCCAAAGAATGTTCGAACTACTGCACAATTGCACTCATCTCACACACTAACAATATAATGCTCAAAATTTTCCAAGTGAAGTTTCAACAGTACATGAACCAAGAACTTCCAGATGTTTAAGATGGATTTAGAAAAAGCAGAGGAAGCAGAGATCAAATCCCCAACATCCATTGGATCACTGAAAAAGTGAGAGAGTTCCAGGAAAACATCTACTTCTGCTTTATTGACTACACCAAAGCCTTTCACTGTGTGGATCACAACAAATGGTAGAAAATTCTCAGAGAGATGGGAATATCAGACCAGCAGACCTGCCTCCTGAGAAATCTGTATGCATGTCAAAAAGCAACAGTTAGAATGGGGCATAGAAAAATAGATTCTTTCCAAATTGGGAAAGGAGTACGTCAAGACTATATATTGTCATCCTGCTTACTTAACTTATATGCAGAGTACATTATGTGAAATGCTGGGCTGGATCAAGCACAGGATGGAATGAAGATTGCCGGGAGAAATATCAATAACCTCAGATATGCAGATGACACCACCGTACAGCAGAAAGTGAAGAAGAACTAGAGAGCCACTTGATGAAAGTGAAAGAGGAGAGTGGAAAAGCTGAGTTAAAATTAAGCATTTAGAAAACTAAGATCAAGGCATCTGGCCCCAGCACTTCATGGCAAATAGATGGGAAAACTATGGAAACAGTGAGAGACTTTATTTTCTAGGGCTCCAAAATTACTGCAGATGGTGTCTGTAGCCATGAAATTAAAAGACGCTTGCTCCTTGGAAGGAAAGCTATGACCAACCTAGACAGCATATTAAAAAGCAGGGACATTAGATTGCCAATAAGGGTACATTTAGTCAAAGCTATGGTTTTCAGAGTAGTCCTGTATGCATGTGAGAGTTGGACTATAAAGAAAGCTGAGCACCGAACATTGATGCTTTTGAACTGTGGTGTTGGAGAAGACTCTTGAGAGTCCCTTGGGCTTCAAGGAGATGCAACCTGTGAATCCTAAAGGAAATCAGTCCTGAATATTCATTGGAAGGACTGATGCTGAAGCTGAAACTCCAATACTTTGGCCACCTGATGTGAAGAACTGACTCATTCGAAAAGACCCTGATGCTGGGAAAGATTGAAAGCGGGAGGAGAAGGGGATGACATGGGATGAGATGGTTGGATGGCATCACCAACTTGATGGACTTGAATGTGAGTAAGTTCCAAAGTTGGTGATAGACAGGGAAGCCTGGTTTCTGCAGTCCATGGGGTCACAAAGAGTTGGACATGACTGGGTGACTGAACTGAACTGAACAGGAACAAAAAGGAGCTACTTGCGACATTCCCATCAGCTGGAGCAATACCCATAGCAGAGAAACTTTGGGCCAGTGAGGCCCACCCTCTAAAGCACTATGCATACGTGTGGTCAACTGAACAGAGAGGGACCAGAGAGAAGGGAGGGGTGGGTCCTAATGCAGCAGAAGTGCCCAGTGAGGAGAGGAAGACATGCATGAAAAGTACTTGAAAACAGAGCATCGTGGCTCTCCCACAGGGAAGTCATCAGTGGGCACCCGACCTCGGTGCTATAGGAACACCAACAACACATCAGGGAGCATGTGTTCATCAGCTGCGATCACAAGGCATTGTTATGACACAGGGGACACGTCAGGGAACAAAACAGACATGATCCCTGACTCATGGAGCTCCCAGTCTAGTGGAAGAGCAAGGACAGCACATTTCTAGGGACTGTGTGTTCAGGTTTATACATGTTAACTTGCGTACCCTTCAGACTGATTCAGTGAAATAGGTACACCCACTTTGCCCACCTTCCAGGTGAGTTAGCTGAGTTACGAGAGGGAAAGCTCACAAGGTAGTGCTAGGATTTGAACCCAGTCTCATCACACTTTCAAGAACTGCACACACTGCCCCCTGTCACACTCTCTATTTCCCTGGGCTCCTAAATGCTGTCTTTGCTCACCACTCACTACTGTTTATTGCAGTAATAGTAATGATAATGGTCGCTGTTATTCATGGAGCACCTTATCTAGCCAAGGTTAGGGCTCTCTAATGACATTTCCTTCCATTAGTTCCCTGAGCAGCTCTTCTAAGGTAACCCAATATCCTAGGACATTCCATTTCTGGCTTCATGTTTAAAAGAGAAAAAAAAAAAAGCTCTGATAAGCTAGGGCATTTGCCTGCTGTCACACAATCAACAAGGGAAAAGTCTGCGATAACCCAAGGCTGACTCTAAGAGCAAGCTTATTGTGCTGTTATAAGTAAAATGCATGGATTTCTCAATGTGTACACTTTAATTAATCAGTGTTAATGAAAAATGCCTCTGCAGGCTGTAATGAATAATTATTAAGCATCTGTGTGTCAGGTCCTGGGGATGATGCCCTGTGGTCCTGGCCCTCACGGCCTCAGAGAGTAGGCAGTTATCACAGTGCCCAAGGAGCAGGAGGGATGCCTGCAAAGCAAGAGCACCAGGTGCGCCATCTGGTGGAATGTGGCAAGTAGCCCCAGATATTCCTGATCACCTCTCAGAACCCTGAAGTGCCAACGTTCTAGCAGAGAACCACTGCTCATTTTGAAGTTAGAGGAAATGGAGACCCTGGGAGAAAATGAATGTCTTGGTAAGAGTCACAAAGAAAGTTATTAACAGAGTCAATACTGACAATATCCAGCCTTGATGTACTCCTTTTCCTATTTGGAACCAGTCTGTGGTTCCATGTCCAGTTCTAACTGTTGCTTCCTGACCTGCATAGTTTTCTCAAGAGGCAGGTCAGGTGGTCTGGTATTCCCATCTCTTTCAAAATTTTCCATAATCGGATGAGAAACTGAAGGCGGAGGGGAGTGTGGTGACCAGACACCAGCAACAATTTTTATCATCACCATCACTGTAGCAACTGCCTGTCAGGGGCCTACACACATTATCTCACCACTTCTCGGAGCACCCCTGGGAGGAGAGGCCCATAGTTAGTCCCATTTCACACTTAGGGGACCTGAGGCTCAGGGAGATGAAGCTCCTTATCCAGGCCACACAGCCAGCAACAGGCAAAAGGAAGATTCGAATCCAGTCTGCCCAACCCCAGAGTTGGAGTATTGTAGTTTCCATCTTGCCACTAGACATGGAGTTGTCTCACATTTTACAAGAGGCAGCTGAAGCCTGGGGCCAACACCAGGTCTGGACTCACTACATCACACCGGCCCCTTGGGCTGTGTTCCTGAGGTGGAAAAACTCTCTTCACAAGATTCCTGCACAGCCCTCAGCTCTGTGCCTACAACCAGGGGAGTAAGGGCCTAGACGTTTGCAGAACTAGGCACAAACAGCCTGGGAGGTGAGTCTGCTGACCAGTCCAAGGCTCAGATGGATGGGGTCCTCCGTGTCCCAGCCCCAGGTTTAGGCACCTGCCCTGTGCTTGGATGACGGGACCATATTCAGCAAGAGGAACACTAGCTACCCATGCCTCTGGTCCTTACCCCTACCTTGATCTGGCCGTGTTCATGTCAAAGTGTTACAGGTTCCTGCTGAGGTGCAAGTAGATGATCGGAGGAGACTGACCCTGAGTGATCTGGAGCTCTACTGGTGCTCCCAGCCTAATGCCATATGGGCACTCGTCTGCCAGCCTAATGCCATATGGGCACTCATCTGTGCTCCTTGGATCGAATGTTTCAGGTTGCCATGTGCTCAATGCACCAGGCATTACCACCAACTCAAACAGCAGAGGTCAAGGAATAAACAGGGTATTCAAGTGCAAGGACTTTCCTGCCCCACCAGGTGGCCTCAATGAGATCTGAGAGAAAGGTCCTTCCCTGAGATCGCAAATGCTGATTCCTGTCCTTGTGAGACTTCAGCCAGTCACCTTCCCTCCCTGAACCTCAGTTTCCTCAACTAGAAAATGGAGCTTTCCAAACCTATTTAGTGAGTTGTCCTGAACACCAATGGTGAAAGTAGTCCTGCAGTGCCAAGCGAATGGCCAGGTACTGCCCTGGACTTACTGGGGCCAAAGAGTGAGACTCGCTGTTGCTCCCAGAGGCTGAGAGTGGGAACAGCCAATCTCAGTGGAGCGGGTGCAGAACTGGGTGCCCTCTCTGGATCTGCCCCTTCCCATCTGTTCCACCCTGAGCAAGTTATCCTTCCCTTCTGAGCCTCACTTTCCTCGGTCAAGAAATAATGGCAGTAACACCCCTGCCTGGTTGCTCATGAGATGAAAAAGAAGATGAAGCAAGATAAGCACCTAGCTTTGCACAGTCATGTCTAGGCAGAGGTGGGGTCCGGAGGATGGTGTTGGGATCACAGCTCTTAGAACTCAAGATCAAAAATACCTTTTGACCACCCTAGTCCAGTTACCTCCACTTCTGGTCATCCACCCTGCAGCCCCTCACTCTAAGTATCTAGAGAGGGGCTCAGGCATCCATTGCTTAAGCAAACATATTTGATAATTTTACTTAATCTTTTCTTTTAAAAATATATTGCCCAGGTGGAAAACTTCAACAGGACTAAAACATGTGAAATGGAAGAGGAAAATAAGTTAGGTTCAATTCACGTCTAGCCTTGGCTGAGTCCTTCTCCTTCTCTGGACCATAGGCTCCCCAGGCTTCCCGGCAAGGAGGTTCAGTTGAGCGCTAAGCTCTCCTGCGGCTGTGATGTCTGTCATGTTTCTAACAAGGTAAGTTGACCCTGGAGTTGTCACCTGAAGGGAGGAGTTGATGTGAATCTATAAATGTGTTAAGTCAGGACTTACTGTGAGTTTGAACAGCAGGGCCCAACTCACACTGGCTTCAAGAGGAGAGTTCCGTAAAGAGGGAATAATCTGGGCAGAGGGCCAAGGCAGCAATGATGCTGATATGTTTCTGGAAGAGAAGGAAGAGAATAGAGCCATGAAGAGAGAGGTAGGTGCGTTAGGGGTGGTGATGAGTAGATGACACAGGGGCCATGATGGGGACTTTGGTTTAAGGTGAGAGCTTTAACTTCTGGCAGCTGCATTGAGAGTAGAGGGGTTGGGAGTAAGTGTGCAGGGATACTGCATATATGGGGATATACACGGAGGCAGACCATATTCACTCTCAGGAGAAACTCTACTGACTCAATGGAGTGGGCAGATGGGGGAGGGTGGGTCCTGAGAAAACTGTCGTTGCAAATATTTTTCCTGAGGCTGGTTCTACTGTGAAGGATGTTATGGAGAGCGCTTGGACACAAGAGAAGGTTTGGGAAGAACGACTTCACTGCTCACTGACCCTGATGCTACTATGGGCCACAAGCCTAGCCCCATCCCTGTCCCTCTCGTACAGGCTGACTGCTTTCCCTCTCTGAGCCTGAGTTCGCAAATGCTGATAAAATTAAGCTATGTGATCACTATGGATCCTTCTACCAGAATGTTCTCCAATTCATCCATTCACAGATTTCGCTCCAGCCCCCCACCCACATGACCACCATGTTGGTAGTTGGAGGCTCCATGAGAACCTGCTCTTAGTCTTGGAACAAAGTCCTCTCCATAGCCATCCAATTCAAGCATCCTGACTGACCTTTGCTTTGGAAGTGTCTCTGTTCACTCTGGACAGGGCTTATTTTCATTGGAGTCTCCTTGGATGGCTCTGGACGCAGAGCTTGTTTCCGGGGACAGCTTCCCTGCCCATTGCCATCAATGTAAAAGGGTCCTCAGCACCCAGCAGAATTCCAGGAGACTGCACAGGGGAGCAAGGACTTTGTATTTTTCTTCCAACCATGAATGGTGGGCTTCCCCCTTAATGTCACTCCACATGGAGGCCTACAGAAGGCGTTGGGGAAAAGAGGCATAGAGATTAAATTAGCCCCTCAGTCGTGTTTGACTCTTTGCGACCCCATGGACTGTAACCTATCAGGCTCCTCTGTCCATGGATTTCTCCAAGCAAGAATACTGCCGTGGTTTGCCGTTTCCTTTTCCATGGGATCTTCCTGACCCACAGGTCGAATCTGGGTCTCATCCATTGTAATCTTTACCAGGAAGCACCAGGGAAGCCCTTCCTAAGTCTCTAAGGACAAGAGGCAGAGGGGTGGGTCCACTTGAGTTAGCTAATACTTTGAATGGAGCAAACTAAGAAATAGATTCAATTAGGAGAAATGTCAAATGGATGGTGAATGCAGCATCATGACGTGGTGCCCACTTACTTGTTCATACTTTTGTTTGGCAAACTTTCTTTTGTTGTACTTACTAGCGGCAGTTTTTTACTATGAGTTGGGAATTCAACTCATTGTGAAATAAGTCACAGTCCCTCCTCTAAGGAACTCACAGCCTGGTGGGAAAAGCAGCCGAGCTGTCACTAATTGGGACCCGGGACTTTTAACAGTGAATAAAGGCAGCAAGATGGTGGAGTAATGACACCTAACCTAGTCTCTGGGGAGAGTTCCAGAGGACACGATGTCCTACTGAAGCTGGAAAGTCAGCAAGAAGTGATACAGCTAAAAATGAAAAGAAGAGGGTAATGTTCCATGCAGAGAAGCCAGCATGTGCAAAGGACCTCCAGTAAAGAGAGCTGACCTGGAGTCAACAGTGACTTTTCAAATAGTAGCTCCTTCATTCACTGGTTGTTTATCTCTGGGCACGTTTCTCTAGCTTTCTGACCTGGGTTGCCCATCTGTAAGACAGGAGATGACTGCATTATCTTCAAGGACTGCTGAGTGTCAGAGTCCTAGGTGCTCTTCCACGATGCCATTTCCCTGTGGGTAATTCTCACTCCTATTCTTCCCATGACTGTCCAGGTGTCAGGACAAGATGTTTCAGCTTTGGATTCTTGTTCTCTTGTGAGGCCTGCTCGCTGGGACCTCAGCGTCTCTTCTTGACAGTCTTGGCAAGGATGTTCTGAGGAAGCTGAAATCTGGTCTTGAGAAAGGACTTGACAACCTTGACAGTACACTTGTAAGTGAGTCCACAACAGGGATGATCAGTGGCACCTAGGAGCTTACTTCCTAAATGCCCAGCCAAATGTATTACCAAAGGCTGCCAGCAGGGGCAGCTCCTTATGGGTGACTTACTGAGAGAGGTGACCAACCGGTCCCTGGTTCATTTGTTTATTCTTTTTCTAGAAACAGGGAATACTTAGCTGAATATCACTTTACATCTTCTATCGCGGTAAACTTTGCTAATATATTCACAGGGTAATATCCTCAAAGTGACATTTCAAAAGGTCAAAAGACTTGCATATTTTAATTTACGGCACGTATGGACAAATAATCCTGTATATTAATAGTTTCTCCAATCATTTGTGAGAGTATCTTTTTGCTACTCTCTTGACAGCACTGGTTTGGACAACTGAAATTTTTTCCAGTCTCACAGATGAAAGGTTATAATTCATCACAGCATTTCTATAATTATGAAAGCATTCACTCATTTTTTTTCATATTTATTAGGCATTTATGTATGCAAGTTAAATATTTAATTTATGTTGGTAGCATATTCTTCTGTCGGGTCATCCAATTTCCTTAGCAACTTGTATTAACCAACTGGAAAAGAATTTCTACCTAGCCTAGGTAGCTTTAAAGTTACCTACCTTGATCACAATAAACTGTGGAAAATTCTGAAAGAGATGGGAATACCAGACCACCTGACCTGCCTCCTGAGAAATCTATATGCAGGTCAGGAAGCAACATTTAGAACTGGACATGGAACAACAGACTGGTTCCAAGTAGGAACAGGAGTACGTCAAGGCTGTATATTGTCACCCTGCTTATTTAACTTCTATGCAGAGTACATCATGAGAAACGCTGGGCTGGAGGAAGCACAAGTTGGAATCAAGATTGCTGGGAGAAATATCAATAACCTCAGATATGCAGCTGACACCACCCTTATGGCAGAAAGTGAAGAGGAACTAAAAAGCCTCTTTTGCTGTCTCACATACAGGGTTATCATTACCACCGTTCTAAATTCCATATATATGCGTTAGTATACTGTATTGGTGTTTTTCTTTCTGGCTTACTTCACTCTCTATAATAGGCTCCAGTTTCATCCACCTCATTAGAACTGATTCAAATATATTCTTTTTAATGTCTGAGTAATACTCCATTGTGTATTCATGTTGATGTATGGCAAAACCAGTACAACACTGTAAAGTAATTAACCTCCAAGTAAAATAAATGAATTTATATTAAAAGATAAAAAATAGATAAAAAGCCTCTGGAAGAAAGTGAAAGAGGAGAGTGAAAAAGTTGGTTTAAAGCTCAACATTCAGAAAAAAAAAGATCATGGCATTTGGTCCCATCACTTCATGGGAAACAGATGGGAAAACAGGGGAAACAGTGTCACACTTTATTTTTTTGGACTCCAAAGTCATTGCAGATGGTGACTGCAGCCATGAAATTAAAAGACGCTTACTCCTTGGAAGGAAAATTATGACCAACCTAGATAGTGTAATGAAAAGCAGAGACATTACTTTGCCAACAAAGGTCCATCTGGCCAAGGCTATGGTTTTTCCAGTGGTCATGCATGGATGTGAGAGATGGACTGTGAAGAAAGCTGAGCACCGAAGAATTGATGCTTTTGAACTGTGGTGTTGGAGAAGACTCTTGAGAGTCCCTTGGACTGCAAGGAGACCCAACCAGTCCATTCTAAAGATCAGCCCTGGGATTTCTTTGGAAGGAATGATGCTACCTCATCAAAGGTAGCACCTTTGGCCACCTCATGCAAAGAGCTGACTCACTGGAAAACACTCAGATGCTGGGAGGGATTAGGGGCAGGAGGAGAAGGGGACGACAGAGGATGAGATGGCTGGATGGCATCACCAACTCAATGGATGCCGGGAGCCACCACGGGAGATCCCACCCATGACAAGGTCATGTGGAAGAGAACTGTTAAGCAAGGCTTTGGAACTCAAGGGCTCCCTAGGCTTTCTCGAGCATCTACACCAAAACCAAAATCTCTCTGTTTTACTATTTCATGACTTTCACCAACTCCTCTGACATTAACAGGGGGCTAACCCTGACCACCTTTCTCTGGAAAAAAGTTAACTTAGGGCTATAGCTAATAAGTGTCCTGGACATGAAAAAATATTTCCAATCAAAACCCCTCTGTTAGCATTTTAGCTTGCTTGGCAGATATATCCAGACTCTTACAGCCACGCATGTGATTATTTACAGCCTCCCAACTGTGAAAAACACAAAAAGCCTAAAACATAGAGCCTTTCAAAGAGTTAAAAGTTATTAGAGTAGTGCTAATGCAAGATTTTAATATTGGGCCAACGCTTGTTACTAAGTTCCCATATCTCTTATCCACTGTGCACCTGAGAGTGCATTAGTTAACATAGTTGAAAAGTAAAAGAAAAAACAAGTGTAGCCTTAAAATTAACCACATCAGACTTTTGAGCTAATTGGTTCTTTCTTGTAACTCACTGCACCTTTGCTTCATGAAAATACTTTTTGAGGCTGACATAGATTAAAAATATAAGAAAAAACATTTCAAGGAAAAATAAGTTTTCTGGTTAACAAGCTCTTATCAAAGGAGGGTCATAAAATGTTCACAGGCCTCCAAGGCCAAAAGACAATGTACACAATATTGTTTATAAAAAAGGTTTGCAAAACAATCCTGGTTTCGATAAAGACAAAACAGATATAATGTTTGGGCTGACTCTGTATGACTTTGCATCTTTTATTTCCCTCTATGAATAGGACAAGGTATAAAAGTACCTTTTGAAAATAAAGCTATGGGGCCTTGCTTAAAAAAGCTTGGTCACCCCGTGTTTTCCTTTTCTCTCTTTTTTTCTCTCTTACTTTCTTTTTCAGGCTGATCCCTTAGAGCATAGAGGCTCCCTGCGTTCACTTATCTGCCCGGGTTTCTAAGACCTAAACGAAAAGACGTTCTGCATCTTCACTCCCTCAGGAGACCGAAAAGACACCTGTGGCCTCCGTAAACAGGGCAAACTTCTTGTCTCAAAGTTTTATTGGCTTTCTATGTGAAGCAAAAAATATCAGCCTCTTTCTCTCCTCTATTTTCTTATCTACAATATTCTTTCCTTATCTCTCTCTAAATCATCTGCCGATGCCGTTTTTCCTTCAGGTTCCCCTGGATCCTGCGGGGGCTAGAACCCGGCAGATGGACATGAGTTTGGGTGAACTCCAGAGCTGGTGATGGACAGGGAGGCCTGGCATGCTGCAGTGCATAGGGTCGCAAAGAGTCGGACGTGACTGAGCGACTGAACTGAACTGAACGAGTGAATCATGTTTCCTTGTCATACTAATTTCTAGAAACACCTTGGTCTTCTTTTCACTTTTTGGAAACATTACTGGGACATTGCTAAATATTCTTGGTAGGAGAAGCTAACTTCTGTAAAGGACTGCCCTTCAAACCTTGCCAGCGCTTAGGCAACCTTCATTGCTGATAAAACAGCAATGCTTCTGAACACAGAAGCAGAGGTGTCTGCATCAAAATCACCTAGTGAGTTAAAAGACCAGGTGTAGTTTCCATCGCTGCATCATTATAACTAGGTACTGTCCACTGCAAAGCCACGTTGCACTCCTTTGATTACATACTTTTTCTTGCAGGCTTTTCTTATTCTTTGAGCTAGTGCTTGCCTTGTTGTTTCTCATTTGAATTATTTTCTACACATAGTTGCTTAATACTTTTCAAATGTGCCATTCCACATCTGCCATGTCACTTCCTCTATCAAATCCCTCTTTCCTCTGTCCACTAGGATTCTCTGTTCTTGTTCTCCTCTTTAGTCAACCCTTTTCTAGCCCTTATGCAAAGCTGCCCTTCCTAGACTCTTATGTGGCAATCCGTATATTTTCTTTGATTCTAGATTTTCCATTTCTCATTTTATCCTACATTTGTTTTGTTTGTATGAGCAGCTCATTAGTGCTTCACTACTAGAAGCTGATGTGTAATCAATACCTATTGCCTGCTCAGTGGGTTGATTGCTTTGTTGATGAATAATGAGTATGTATTAGCATGAAGGCAGCATGAAAAGAGCAAGGTCTCCTAGCTGTGGGACTTTGATCAATTTCTAAAACTTTTGCTCTTTTATTTCCCTATTTGAAAGTGCAGATATTAGTAATACCTACTTTATGCAGTTGTTACAAAGATTAAATGAAATAACATAGGCAAATATTCTCATTTAGTAGTGGTGCATAGGAGCCCCTCCGTAAGTTGTGTACCACATTAAGTGGAGATTGTTTTTGCAGCTATCTTGGAGCAATTGGAGACTGCTGAGGAGGACCCAGAGAAAACTGAGGAAGCTAAGAACTTGTTGGAACAACGCATTTCTGGAATTTTTGAAGTAGTGTACAGGCTTACAGCGTGAGTTGATGCTTCATTTGGAGATTTTTGTTCCCAGAAAAGAGAATACATCTCTTTGGGGACATAAGTTTAATATCAAAGACAAAAAGTGAAAGTGGAAGTCGCTCAGTTCAGTTTAGTCGCTCAGTCATATCCAACTCTTTGCAACCCCATGGACTGCAGCACACCAGAGCTTCCCTGTCCTTCACCAACTCCAGGAACTTGCTCAAACTCATGTCCATCAAGTCAGTGATGCCATCCCACGTTTTCATTCCCTGTCATCACCTTTTCCTCCTGCCTTCAATCTACCAGCCTTAGGGTCTTTTCCACGGAGTCAGTTCTTTGCCTCATGTGGCCAAAGTATTGGAGCTTCAGCTTCAGCATCAGTCCCTCCAATGAATATTCAGGACTGATCTCCTTTAGGATGGAATGGTTTAATCTTCTTGCAGTCCAAGGAACTCTTAAGAGTCTTCTCCAACACCACAGTACAAAACCATCAGTTCTTCAGTCCTCAGCTTTCTTTATAGTCAAACTCTCACACCCATACATGACTACTGGAAAAGCCACAGCTTTGACTAGATGGACCTTTGTCAGCAAAGTAATGTCTCTGCTTTTTAATATGCTGTCTGGGTTGGTCATAGTTTCTCTTCCAAGGTGCAAGTGTCTTTTAATTTCATGGCTGCATGTCACCATCTGCAGTGATTTTGGAGCCAAAAAAAAATGAAGTCTGTCACTGTTTCCATGGTTTCCCTTTCTATTTATCATGAAGTGATGGGACCAGTTACCATGAACTTTGTTTGTTGAATATTGAGTTTTAAGCCAGCTTTTTCACTTTCTTCTTTCATTTTCATCAAGAAGCTCTTTAGTTCTTCTTCGCTTTCTGCCATAAGGGCACTCTTATGTGCATATCTGTAGTTATTGGTATTTCTCCCAGAAATTTTGATTTCAGCTTGTGCTTCTCCCAGCCCAGCGTTTCTCATAATGTACACTACATATGAGTTAATACGCAGGGTGACAATATACACCCTTGACATACCCCTTTCCCAATTTGGAACCAGTCTGCTGTTCCATGTCTGGTTCTAACTGTTTCTTCTTGACCTGCATACAGATTTCTCAGGAGGTAGGTAAGGTGGTCCAGTATTCCCATCTGTTCAAGAATTTTCCACAGTTTGTTGTGATCTACACAGTGAAATTGCTCAGGTATGTCCAACTCTTTGTAACCCCACTGGCTACGCAGATCATGGAACTCTCTAGGCCAGAATACTGGAGTGTATTGCCATTCTGTTCTCGAGGGAATCTTCCTAACACAGGGATTGAACCCAGATCTCCCGCATTGCAGGAGGATTCTTTATGTGCTCAGCCACCAGGGAAGCCCATAGTTGGTTGAGTCACTCATGTAGACAAAGGGTTGCTCTTAGAGTGCTGTGCTGTTCTGTGCTTAGTTGCTCATCCTGTCAACTTTTTGCAACCCCATGGCCTATAGCCTGCCAGCCTTCTCTGTCTATGAGGATTCTCTAGGCAAGAGTACTGGAGGGGTTGCCATGCCCTCCTCCAGGGATTCTTCCCAACCCAGGGGTTGGACCCAGGTCTCCCACATTCCAGGCAGATTCTCTACCAAGTGAGCCATTTGGGAAGATGAATAACCCTTGTGTGTTCTTACAGAGCAGTAGTGATCTGAGGCCCATTCCACTAGAGCTTAAAAAATTAGAGGGCTGTAGGGGCTGTCCAGGTATCTCATGGGTTTAGGCTTTCTCTTCTGTGATATCAGGGTCAGGATGAAGGTTCTCTTCACCCTTACCTCTACCTGTTTGCTGGTGCCTAAATTCCCCTTCCCCAAGAATAAGACTTTTCTTCTCTGAATATAACTGAGTATAAAAGTCTGAATGGTCTCAGGAGAGAGGAAACTAGAATTCACACCATGTAGGTGGCCCACATGTGAAGTCTGGGAATCAAGCAGTCCCGGGTTCTAATTCTAGGCCTGCATAAAAAGGAATGAAATAATGCTGTTGGCAGAAATAACCAAATGGATATAGAGATAATCATGCCAAATGAAGCCAGGTCAGAGAGAGAAAGACAAATATCATAGATACCACTAATACATAGAATCTAAAATATGATACGAAAGAACTTACACAAAAAGACTCATGTGCATAAAAATGTTTTTTAAAAAACTCACAGTTACCAAAAGGGAAACACTGCGGAGGCTAAATTAGGAGTTTGCGTTAATATATACACAGTACTGTATATACAATAGACAACCAGCAAGGACCTACTGTATAGCACAGGGAGCTATACTCAATATTTTGTAATACCTTACAAGGGAAAAGAATCTGAAATAAAAACACATCTGTATCTATATACATATCTATATCTATATACATATCAATATCTGAATCACTTTGCTGTACACCTGAACCTAATGAAAAGTGAAAATGTTAGTCACTCAGTCGTGTCGGACTCTTTGTGACCCCACAGACTGTAGACCACCAGGCTCCTCTGTCCATGAACTCTCTAGGCAAGAATACTGGAGTGGGTTGCCATTTCCTTCTCCAGGGATCTTCCCAAACCAGGAATCAAGCCCAGGTATCCCACATGGCAGGCAGATTCTTTATCCCCTGAGCCACCGTGGAAGCCCCACACGTGAGCACAGCATAACACTGTAAAGCACCTGTGTATCAGTTTAATAGAAAGGAACAAGTTCTGACTCTGACACATGTTCACCCTTGGCATCTTGAGGGAAATCACAGCTGTCTGATCCTCAGTTTGCTGTGGCATCCAGGGGAGAGAATCCAATCCCTGAGCAGGACTCGCATGGGACCAAAGGCAAGGTCTATGAGGCTCAAATGCTCAGCACGATGCTGCCATAGACAAAAGCCCAGCAGTGGCTGTCAAGAGCAATGACAAGGGTGAATTGTGGTTTTTGCACAGGGTGAATATCAGTAACCTGCACATCCTGGATACCACATTTGTAGAGACTTCTGATGGCAAAGGTGCAAAGTGAAAATCCCCATCACTGCTGAAGTCAATGTGAACCTGTGAGTATGTCTTGGAATTTGATGTTTGGGAGATGCAGTGCAGTATGGCCGATAGATCTCCAATTGAAATCAGACAATTTTTCACCCTGCTACCTTAGTCTCTCAACCAGTAAAATAAGTAGGTCCTTGCAAGTCTAGACTCCAAACCTTTAAAATGTTCTAAGAAACTTTCCCTACAATCAAATGTCTTTTTTAAAAAATCCCCCCATGAAATACATTTCCAAAATCTTAACACTTTTCTAATTCTAAAACTTGAGAATTGAGAAGACACGATCACTTATAGCTCTTTGGCAAAGTTTACCCCAGCATCATTTTGTCTCTCAAGATTCTCTTTTAACGGCAGTGACCAGTATGGGCCATATAGCAGTGAACAGCATGTAATGAAGAGCGTGTAAAAATTATATGGAAAATATAATTTCTAGGTCTTTTAATTACTTTAAAGATACAGAGAGATAGGAAATGAAGACGTGTAGGAGTCTTTATAGATTAAAGTGCACTATGGCTTCATCATTTATTAGCTATGCGATCCTGAGATAGTTACTTACCTTCTCTACACCGCGTTTCCTCATTCTGAAAACAGAGATAATGGTAGTACTGTTTTCAAATGGTATTGCTATAGAGAGTAAATGGATTAATCCAGGTAAAATACCATTTTGGAAATACATAACATAGTATTCTCTTAGGAAATGTTAACTCTTACTTTTGTTTTAATCATTGGAGTGACACTCTATAGAAATGTCACAAATGCCAAATCCTTGAGGCCAGGAGAAGAAATTCCTAATGTAAGAATGTAAATTCCATAAAGAAAACAGACAGTATTGATATTGTCCATTTGTTGTTCAGCCACTAAGTCCTATACAACTTTTGTCACCCCATGGACCACAGCACACCAGGCCTGTCCTTGTCAATAGACACCCCATATAATGTCCACACAAGAGAGAGACTAACGTGGGCAATGTGAAGACACTTCTCCACCTCTGTTCACTGTGAACCTATTTCCCTGCAGGCCTGTGTTGTGGGAGATTGTCGAATTGGCCCTCAACTTGGTCCTCCAGTTTAGTGTCAGTGTTGAAACTGATGGCACCGGTGACTGCAAGGTGGTCGTGGAACAATGTGGGAACCATCAACACAGCATCCCTCTCAGAGTGCTGGGCAGGTCAGGCACACACATCTCCACAGAGCGGGGATGAGAGAGGGCTTGGGGCTCATAATTTCAGCCCTATTCCTTACCTGGGAGGGAGCAGAGTATGAAAAAAAGAGGTTAGATTTTGGAATCAAGTTAGCTTTGCCACTAACTTGTGGTTTTGTAATCAATTTAGTCCCTAGATGCTTCAGTTTCCACATCTGTAAAAAAAAAGATGGTAAGAACACCTACCTCATAGGCTGCTGTGTTAGCCAAATGAGAAAATGGAAGTGTTTACCATACACCTGGCACTTACTAAGCTCTCAGTAATAATGATATCCATGCTGAATTTCGTCTCTTTGTTCTTCCCCTTACTGAGATAGGAGTGTTGATCTCTCCAACCATGACTGTGAATTGCTGTATTTCACCTTTCAGCTTTATCTGTTTTAGCTTCATGGTTTTTGAAGTTCTGTTGTTAGAGGCATGCACATTTAGCCTTGTTATGTCTACTTGAGGAACCGACAAGTCTCATATTACATAGTGTCCCTCAATAATAATAATAATAATAATCCACTGTGTTTATCTTCCTGCCTCTTGTTAGCAGCAGGCAAGAGGAATAGTAAATGCCTACTATGGGCTCTAATTTCAGATTGTCCCTAAATCATCCTCCTCCCCCTGGAAAATTCCCAAAAATGACATCTTGAAAACCGAGTCCTCTCCATTTAAATCACTGATCTCCAGTAGCCCAACAAATCTACATCTTAAACTGTGTGCTTGAAAAAAGATGTTCAGTCCCAGGAAGAGGGTGGAAGGAGACGGGCTGATCCTGGTGCTGGCTGGGAGAGAATTAGTCTGGAAGCTGAAGGCTGGGGCAGGGTGGCCTTGGAAAGGAACAAGGTTGAGTCGTGCAGAGGTCAGTTCATCCTCCCCAACACGGTATGTGATCACAGCTTTGCCTAAAGACCCCCAAAATGAAAGATAGGATAGGTCTGCAGCCTACCAGCACACGGAAAGGCTGAGATGTAAGTCCAAATGCCTGAGCCCTACTGGACACTGCCTAGACTGTAGCGCCAGGGAAACCATCCTGCCTTCCAGGTCTCAGTGTCCGTATCTATGAAATGGCATTCCACTCTGCTGCTCCAAACCCTCTGGGGACTTTTCTGTCCACTTGGGTGCAATCTCAGGCCCTCCCAGCATCATCTAGGCTCTACCTGATGTGGATCCACACCCTGCCCACTCTGCCCAAGACCCACTAGTTTTTCCTCTGAGCCTCAGACAAGCTCCTTCCACTCAAGACCTGTATACGGGCTGCTCAGGCCCCTAGGACACTTTTCCTGCATCGCATTTCCATGTTTGTCTCTTCACTTAGGGTCTAAAACAAGCTTCCTCTTCTTCTCTCTCATAAGACTCTACTCTTGCCCTTCTCAATACTTCTCACAAGTTGTCATTAAATATTCAATCGTATGTTTACTTCATTTATTCCTTCAGCCAAAAATGTGTGTAGCAGCTGCTCCACACAGGCA
This sequence comes from Ovis canadensis, assembly GCF_042477335.2. Taxonomy (NCBI): domain Eukaryota; kingdom Metazoa; phylum Chordata; class Mammalia; order Artiodactyla; family Bovidae; genus Ovis; species Ovis canadensis. The sequence continues at coordinate 77,905,627 of NC_091257.1, forward strand.
GGCACCATCCTGAGCTCAAGAGAAAGTACTGGTGACTGCCGGCAAGGTGCTTATTCTCATGGAGCTTAGTCTCTGGAGGGAACGTTCCAGACAGGGGAGCATTCAATCCAGCAGTAAAGAACCCACATAGAAAATGTTCGACTGCCATCATTGCTGGGCAGAACAGCACACCAAATTTCTAAGGGTAGAGTGTTTTGAATGTTAAAAGTCTAGGTTCTTCAAGGTTCTAGGATTCTAATGTTCAAAGTTTTAGGATGCTAGTGTCCTCTGGTTCTCAGATTTGGGCCTTCTTGGTTTCCACTGTTCCAGAACCTTAAGGGTCAAAAGTTCTGAGGGCCCCCATACTGAGCATCTCTGGGCGGTGGGAAGGGTGCTCACAGCAGATAATAACCAGTCCTCTCCCTTCTCCCATCTCTCCTCTCCCTCCTCACCTCTGAGCCTCTTTCTTTCTGTCCCTCCCTGCATTTTTCTCTGTCTCTCTCTCTCTTTCCCTGGCTTATTGTGACCTTCAGCTGTGCCCACTACTCCGCAGTTTCCTTGAAACCTTGGATGTGGCTGATGTTAAACACGGCATCGGTAAGTTACAGCTTGGGGAAATGGTGAGGGGCATCCTATGCATCCTCACAGGGGAAGGCACGCAGCTCTATGCCTGACGCACCGGCAGGTCTGGTCATGGGACCCTGGAGAAGCTGCAGACCCTTCCTTGTGAACAAGTCAGGAAAGTGTAGCCAGGGGGTCCCTGCAGACTGATGGCCTCTGTGGGCCTCTGAGAGCTTCTACTGCCCTCCTTTGTCACACTGGCAGGACCTGCTGCCCAGAATAATGTGACAAACAGGATGGGTCAGATCTGGGTTCGAATCCTGGATGTTCTCTTAGCAACTGTTGGGTGAGGGTCAAATGGTCCACCTCTCTGAGCTTCAGGTTTCTCCCAAGTGAAAGGAGATCATAAACGCTGCCAAGCTAATGAGTGGATTTAAAGAAAAGCAGAAAGAGCTTAATATCCAGTAGGCATTGTTCATCAAAACCACCCCTTACCTGTCACTTTTTATTAGGAGTGTGGCTTTACCTCCACACCCCAGAAGCTCATCTTGACCTGGGTCTCTGGCAAGGCTGGGATTGCTGGGGGGCAACAGAAATGGGGTGAGTAACAGTGTCAGGGTCCTGGAGGCAGTTCTAGAAAATAGCCACAGACGCAGTTCATTGGGCCATCACTCTGTCCTTCTTATATACTATCTCACTGGATCCTTGCAATGACCCTGTAGGGATGGGTAATGTCCTCATACCCGCTTTACAGATGAAGTAACTGAGGCTCAGAGAGATGGAGTGACATGCAAGAGGTCCCATGGCTGTCAAGTCTGACCCACTGGATGGTTTCAGCCTTTAGTGTCTGATTTCTATTCAGCTTCCAGTGCTACAACCTGAGAACTGCTACTGATTTGTTCTTTCAGGTGAACTTTATGAAATCCCAGAGATAAAGGAAAGAGCACAGATGAGGAAAACCTCTGCGATGCCTGCCTCCTGGTGAGAGCTGGGCTCTGGGCCCCAGGCTAAGGGAAGAAAAACATCCCACCCCCCTCCACCCGCCACACACATAGACACACACACAGGGGCCTGTGGAGAAGCAGAAGCAAAGCTTGGCTTCTCTTCTTTCTCTAGTAGCAGGCTGGGCCCTGATCTCAGTCACAGATCGAGTTCTGACCCTTAATCACAGACCCAGACTGGACTTCATTCTTCTCCCTGACTGAGCCCAGAACCCAGTCAGACATGGCTTTCCCTCCGGTTGTTGACTGAGCCCTGACAGAGCCTCTATCTGCTGGTCATGGATAGAGGGCTGACCTGCATCTCAGCCTGATCCCTGATCCTGATCATGTGCTGACCTCTTAACCCTGACTCCTCTGGGCCTTGCTCAGCCTTTTCACGTTGGCCATTTTGCTAAGGTGAGGGTGTAAGAGGGTGAGGGGATGAGGAGGCCTCAGTGCCAGGTGCCAGAGAAAGATGCCAAACCACAGGTGCCAGTCCCTCCCTGAGCCTCAGAGCTTGCAGGGCTGAGGGGAAAGTACCCCTGCAGCCATTTCGGCTGAACGCGGGAGCAGGTAAGGGCCCTGGGTTGCCCATGCCTCACACTGGGGTCTCCTTCCAGATTGGTTCCCAGGATGTGACTGAACCTCTGTACCATCTCCCTCTGGACGGTCGATGCTGCCACCATCCTCCAGGAGTGACAACTGAGCCCAGTCCAAGGACACCTCTCCAATAGTTGTGCTCAAAGTCAGAACTTCCTGTGCTTGTCATCCTCTAACCCCAGCAATAAAAAGCCATTCTGCACCTCCTGCGAGGCCCGTTGGATTTCTTCCATTGGGATTTTAGAGAAGATAAGATATGGGCAATCGGCAGCAGGGACCTGGATGCATAGCTGGAAGGAAATTTGGGGATTATGCAGCCCCACTTCCGTGTCTTAGAAATAGGAACACTGAGGCCCAGGATGGACAAGAAGGTGACCCGAGGTCATGTGGAGACAGCCTCACTTCTCTTCTGCTAACACCACCGCCATGATGGAGGGCTGCCTTCACCAGCACACCTGACCTCATGACCTCCTCATAGGACCCTTCTGCAGGAGATACCAATCTTGTCCCCATTGGACAGATGAGGAAACTGAGGCTTATATGGACAAGTGACATATTGAGGTTATGGGGTAACTACTGGCAGGACTAGGTTTTAAACCCATGGGTATGGGATCCCTTGCTCAGAGAGATGTCCCATCTCCCAGTACTCAGCCACCTCTCCCTAGCCCCCAGCAGGTCCCGCTGTCCTAGCCTTGATCTCTCCCACCCAGGACTGAGGAGGATTCTCTCTTGGCCCTGCCCAACATGCAAGTCCTCAGTTTCCCCTTTGCCCTGGAGTCTGGAGCACAGAGCCCTTTACTCACGGCCGTGTCATCTCTGCAGAGGACAGACCCAGGCTCTCACTTCAGGGTCCTCAAGGCTCTCCTATCCAGGAGACTCCTATCCATCTGACTTTCCTGCAAAGAGGGCCAGGGAACATTTGACGACCTTGCCATGAGCCATCTCAGTGCTCGTGCAATTCTGTGAGGGAAGAACCACTCTCATCCTCATGGGAGACTCAGGTTAAGAGAGGCCAGGGTCACACAGAGGCCTGAACCAGCACTGCTTCACTCAAGGGCGTTCTGTCTGAAGGATGCCCACAAGGTCAGGTCACCACAGGGGACCCTTGAGCCCCTGGGGCAGCTGGAAGGCACTGGACCAGCTCTCCTGAGAGACCTCAGTTCATACCATGCTGGCACTCCTGACACACGTGAGGTGAGAGGTTGAACAGAGCAGAGCATGACATGGACTCTGCTATTACCAGCTGTGTGATCTCAGTCAACTTACTTAACCTCTCAGAATTAGTCCTCTCACCTGCCCAATGGAGTTAACAGTAAAACCTCCCTCAGTGTGTTGAATTGAGACTTAAATGAGTCAATGAGTGGAAAATGCTTTACCAGAGTCTGACACTGATGAGCACAAGATGAATGTCAGCTTCTACACACTGGAATTACTGGGAAACGGTGTTGACAAATTCTATATTAAATCTTTATATACTGTATCTCACTCAATTCTGATCTCCACTGAGTGATGCAGTGAAAAGTTTGGAGTAGGTGTGGCAACTGAGTCTCAGAGAGGTGAGGTGACTTCTCCAGGACCACACAGCTGATCAGAAGCAAAGCTGGATTCCATCTGAAGTCGCAGCTGGCACTTCCTCTGTTGGCCATAGCAAAGAGATGAGAGTTTTCCTCTCCATCTTATTTTGTGACAATCCCAACCCCCACAACAGTACACAAGGAGGTCTCCCAATTCAGGACTTTTCCTGAGCAGTAGCCCACTTGGGTCAGAGCTGAGCCTTTGTCCAGGCTGTTCCATCCACCTGGTCATCATCCCTTCTCTCCCTCCAGCTTCTCAATCCTCCTCAGCCCTACGACTCTGCTCAGGACCTGTCTCCTGGTAGGCGGGGGCCACTCCTCAATGTTTCCCCAACTAAGAGACCATGTTTTCCAGCTGGGAGGTCTACCCAAGCTACCTTGTCATCATTGTCTCATACAGACAGAGGATGCAGGAAGTGTCAGCTCTCATAAAAAAGGTTTGTACTTTTTTAGTGATCTTTTCCCCATTTTGGGGGAGGAAAAAATTGACATTCATTCCTGTATAAGTTGAATCCAACGGTTTGATTTCTGTGTACCATGAAGTGATTATGACAATAGGTTCAGCTAACATTCAAGTTCTCATATAGATACAATAAAAAATAAAGAAAAAAGAACAACAGTTTTTCCTTGTGATGAGAACTCTTAGAATTCGCTCTCTTAACAAAGTTTCTATAGATCATACATCACCATTAGCTATAGTCATCATGTTGTACATTATATCCCTAGTATTAAAATGTGAGGAAGAGTAGCAATAAGTGCCTACATAAAGAAGCAAGAAAAACCCAAATAAATAACCTTCCTCTATACATTAAGGGATTAGAAAAAGAAGAATAACTAAGCCCTTAGTTACCACTGAAAGAGTACAATAAATATTACAGCAGGAGTAAATTAAATATGAAGAGAAAAATAATTCAAAATATTAACCAAACTAATATTGGTCCTTTGAAAATGGAAAAGAAACCAAAAACCCTTGGCTAGATCTCATGACTCACAAGGGGGCTTTAGGTCTTCACATGTTACCTGGGTCTGATTTGTCCTCAAGATAGTTCAGTTCACTTCAGTAGCTCAGTCGTGTCTGACTCTGTGCGACCCCATGAATCGCAGCACGCCAGGCTTCCCTGTTCATCACCAACTCCCGGAGTTCACTCAGACTCACAGCCATCGAGTCAGTGATGCCACCCAGCCATCTCATCCTCGGTCGTCCCCTTCTCCTCCTGCCCCCAATCCCTCCCAGCATCAAAGACTTTTCCAATGAGTCAACTCTTTGCATGAGGTGACCAAAGTACTGGCATTTCAGCTTTAGCGCCATTCCTTCTGAAGAAATCCAGGGTTGATCTCCTTCAGAATGGACTGGTTGGATCTCCTTGCAGTCCAAGGGACTCTCAAGAGTCCTCTCCAAAACCACAGGACAAAAGCATCAATTTTCAGCTCTCAGCCTTCTTCACAGTCCAACTCTCACATCCATACATGACTACTGGAAAAACCATAGCCTTGACTAGACGGACCTTAGTCGACAAAGTAATGTCTCTGCTTTTGAATATGCTATCTAGGTTGGTCATAACTTTTCTTCAACAAATATTTTGGCAAAACTCACTAGAAAAAGAAGCTGTACAAAGGAGATGAGACAATGTATCGTTATAGTGCCTTGATCCAAGTGTACCTGAAGTCCTCCTTGCCACAAAAATTCCAGTTGAAATACATTTCTCGCTTCTTATTTTTTCTATTGAAGACAGTGTGAGTCAGCTCATGCCATTCAAATCCACAGGAAGTCCTGACAATACATGGGTAGACTCATATCTTCCTCCTCCATTCTGATGCCTACTCGAGGGTCACACAACCACACTGGAAACACAACAGGCATCAAAGCCACACAAGAGCTTAGAGGTCGTTTGCAGTCTCTCTAGTCGTCATTTTCACCTCTTTGCTACAAAGTCTAGGGAGACTGTGGCCCAGGCAAATGGCTTGGCACTGTAGGTCTCCCGCATTGCAGGAAAATTCTTTACCAGATGAGCCACCAGGAAAGCCCATAGTTGACTGAGTCACTCATGAAGATAAAGGATTCATCTTAGAGTGCTGTGCTCTGCTGTGCTGAGTTGCTCATCATGTCCGACTTTTTCACACCCATGGCCTGTAGCCTGCCAGCCTCCTCTGTCCATGGGGATTCTTCCAGGCAAGAGTACTGGAGGGGGCTGCCATGCCCTCTTCCAGGAGATCTTCCCAACCCAGGGATGCAACCCAGGTCTCCCCCATTGCAGGCAGATTCTTTACTGACTGAGCCCCCAGGGAAGATGAATAAACCTCGTGTGTTCTTGCAGGACAGAGGTGGTCTGAGGCCAACTCCACCAGAGCTTGGGAAAATTAGAGGGCTACGGGGGCTGTCCAGGTATCTTATGGGTTTAGGCTTTCTCTTCTGTGACATCAGGGTCAGAAAGAAGGTTCTCTTCAACTCCACTTCTACCTGTTTGCTGGTGCCTAAAATCCCTTTCCCAAAGCATAAGAATTTTCTTCTCTAAATATAACTGAGTATAAAACTCTGAATGGCCTTAGGAGAGAGGAAACTAGAATTCACACCATGTAGGTGGCCCACACGTGAAGTCTGGGAATCAAGCACTTCTGGGTTCTAATTCTGGCTCTGCATGAAAAAGAATGAAATAATAACATTTGCAGCAACAAGTGGATGCATGTAGAGATAATCATACTAAATGAAGTAGGTCAGACAGAGAAAGACAAATATCTGAGATAGCACTAATTTATAGAATCTAAAATATGATACTAAAGAACTTATACCAAAAAACTCATGGATGTAAAAAAAAAAAAAAAAAAACTCATGGTTACCAAAAGGGAAAGCAGTGTGGAGGATAAATTAGGAGTTTGACATAAATATACACACTCAACTATATATACAATAGACAACAAACAAGGACCTACTATATAGCACAGGGAACTATACTCAATATTTTGTAATAACTTATAAAGGAAAAGAATCTGAAATAAAAATACCTCTCTCTCTCTCTCTCTCTCTCTGTGTGTATATATATATATATATATATATATATATACACATATACATATATATATGTATGTATATATATGTGTATACATATATATATATATGTATGTATGTATCTGAATCACTTTGCTGTAAACCTGAACCTAATGAAAAGTGGAAGTGTTAGTCACTCATTGACCTGACTTTTACAACCCCACGGACTGTAGTCCACCAGGCTCCACTGTCCATGAATTCTCTAGGCAAGAATACTGCAGTGAGTTGCCATTTCCTTCTCCAGGGATCTTCTCAAACCAGGGATCAAACCCAGGTTTCCTGCATTGCAGACTCTTTACCCTCTGAGCCACCATGGTAGTCCTACATCTGAACCTACATAACATTGTCAAGCAACTATAAATCAATTTTAAAAAAATTCTGGTTCTGGCACATATTCACCATTGGCGTCTTGAGAGAAATCACAACTGTCTGATCCTCAGTTTGCCATGCCATCCAGTGGAGAGAATCCAACCCCTGAGTATGGCTCTCATGAATACCAATGTAGGCAAGGTCCATGAGGCTCAAATGCTCAGCACGAGGCTGGCATAGAGAAGAGCCCAGCAATGGCTGTCAAGAGGAATGACAAGGGTGAATTCTGGCTTTTGTACAAGGTGAATATCAGTAACCTCCACATTCTGGGTATCACATTCAGAGCGAATTCTGAAAACAGGGCTAATGTGAGGATCCCCATCACTTCTGAAGGCATCATGAACCTGTGAGTAGCCTTAGAATCAGGTTTGGGAGGCACAGTGTGGTATGGCCAATAGGTCTCCAACCTGAAATCAGGCACTTTTCTACCCTGCTACCTTAGTCTCCCTATCTGTAAAATAAGGAGGACTTGCAACCCTATTTTTAAAACGTTCTAAGAAACTTTTCCCATAACCAAGTCTCTCGTTTAAAAAATCCTCCATATTAAAAATAATAACACATGTAATTATAAAACTTGAGAAGTGAGAAGACATGAACACTTATTCCAGCATCATTTTTTCTCTCAAGATTCTCTTAAAATAGCAGTGACTAGAATGGGCCGTATAGCAATGTACAGTATTTAATGAAAAACATGTGAAAATTATATGGAAAATACAATTTTAGGTATTTTAATTAAATTGAAAATTAAAAAAAAAAAAGATCCTTTCTCTGTGGTGAGTTCTGCAGGCTAGTCAGGCTCAGAGGACTGGCTGCACTGTTTTACTTTCAGTCTCTCTAGTCTTCCTTCAGGAACATCCCCTAGGGGCGGGTGGCATAAGGGGCTAATGATATTGTATAATGAAAATCTGGAAACACATATGCTCACCCCAAGTTGAATCAAAGAGCAGCGTTGAAAGTATTAGTCTCAGAGGCAGTCCTAAGATGGCGGAGGAATAGGACGGGGAGACCACTTTTACCCCAACAAATTCATCAAAAGAACATTTGAACGCTGAGTAAATTCCACAAAACAACTTCTGAATGCCAGCAGAGGACATCAGGCACCCAGAAAAGCATCCCATTGTCTTCAAAAGAAGGTAGGAAAAAAATATAAAAGATAAAAAGAGAGACAAAAGAGGTAAGGACAGAGATCCATCCTCGGAAGGAAGTCTTAAAGGAGAGAGAAGTTTCCAAACACCAGGAAACACTCTCACTGGCAAGTCTGTGGTGAGCCTTGGAACCTCAGAGGGCAACATAACCGGGAAGAAAAATAATTAACTAAAACCCACAGATTATGTGCCCAATGGTAACTCCCAGCAGAGAAGCAGCACAGACAGCTGCATCCACCACTAGCAAGCGGGGGCTGGGCAGGGAGGCCTGGGCTGCATTGTAAGGACCGGTCCTGAATGCCCTGAGGGCAATCTGAGGGAACTAACTTGAGATAGCAAACCAGACTGTCGGATAGCTACCATGTGTAAAGCCCTAGCCTAAGACACCACCAGGCCGGCTCACAGAACAAAGGACTGAGCAGACCTAGCCTGCTGCAGACTGGCCCATCCCCCGCCGGAAACAGGAAGGCGAGGGCAGCCAGAGCCAGAAGGGGGCAATCATGGCCCCAGAGAGGCATCATCTACCAAACTGCAGCAGGCTTCATTGCTAACGAAGACTTCTAGGGATTCTGGACAGTCAACATCTGCCCGAGAAGGTGCGCCAGTTGTACACCCAGAAAACCGAGCGGCACGGACGGGGGAGGCGATAAGTCCTAGCAACCACCCTCGCCAAATACCTGGTCACCTGAGCTGCTCGGACCTGGGAAGGGCACAAGACGCAGGCCCAACCAAGTCTGTGCCTCTGAGGAGTACCCGAGTACCTGAACCTGAGCAGCTTAGACCTGTGGAGTGCATACAACCCAGGGCCGGCCTCAGACAGTTCCCAGCAGAGCAACCTAGAGCCTAAGCAGTGTGGATGGGGAAAGCACACATGCCGTGAGTGGGAGCCAACCCAGTGTGGCCAAGACACTGCGAGCACTCTCACACACGCCAGTGTGATTTATTTGCAGTGTCCCTCCCTCCCCACGGCACGACTGAACAAGTGAGCCTAAAAAAGTGTCCACCACCGCCCCCTTGTGTCAGGGCAGAAATTAGACACTGAAGAGACCAGCAAGCAGAAGAAGGTAAAACAGAGGGAAGCTCCTTGGAAGTGACAGGTGCAATAGATTAAAACCCTGTAGTTAGCACTGACTACATAGGACAGGGCCTAGAGATCTTGAGAAGTATAAGCCGGATCAAGGAACTATCCAAAAACGAACTGACCCCACACTGTCCACAACAACACCAGAGAAAGTCCTAGATATATTTTTACTATTGTCATTCTTTAAATTAAAAAAAAATTTTTTTTAAGTTCTCTATTACTGTTTTCCTGGTGGCACAGAGGTTAAAGCATCTGCCTGCAATGTGGGAGACCTGGCTTCAATTCGTGGGTCAGGAAGATCCCCTGGAGAAGGAAATGGCAACTCACTCCAGTATTCTTGCCTGGAGAATCCCATGGATGGAGGAGCTTGGTGGGCTAGAGTCCACGGGTCGTAAAGAGTCGGACGACTGAGTGACTTCACTTCACTTCATTACTGTTTTAATTTTCATTTTTGTAACCTACTATTACTTTACCAAAAAAGACCATATTTTTTAAAGCAAACTGTATATATATATATATATATATATATATATATATATATATTATACTTTTGTGGCTTTTTTTCTTTAATATTGTATTTATGAGAATCCAACCTCTACTCTAGATTTTTAAGCTTTGCTTTTTGGTGTTTGTTATCAATTTTGTACCTTTAAGAACCCAATCTTCAGTACCATTTTGTCTTGGGAGCGAGATTACTGGCTTGACTGCTCTCTCCCCATTTGGACTCTCCTTTCTCTCTACCAGGTCGCCTCTATCTCCCCCTCCCCCTTTTCTTCTCTACCCAACTCTGTGAATCTCTTTGTGTGTTCCAGACTGTGGAAAACACTTAGGGAACTGATTACTGGCTGGCTCTGTCTCTCACCTTTGGATTCCCCCTGTTATCCTCCTGGACACCTCTGTCTCCTTCCTCCCTCTTCTCTTCTCTGTGTAACTCCATGAACATCTCTGAGCAGTGCAGACTATGGAGTGCACATAAGGAAGTGATTACTGGCTAGCTTGCTCTCTCGCCTTTTGATTCCCCCTCATCACATTTGGGTCACCTCTAACTCCCTCCTCCCCCTTCTCTTCTCCATGTAACTCTGTGAACCTCTCGGGGTGTTCCTCACTGTGGAGAAACTTTTCATCTTTAACCTAGATGTTTTATCATCGGTGCTATATAGATGAAGAAGTCTTGAGGCTACTGTAAGAATAAGACTGAAAACCAGAGGCAGGAGGCTTAAGTGCAAATCCTGAGAACACCAGAGAACTCCTGACTCCAGGGAACATTAATCGATAAGAGCTCACCAAATGTGTCCATACCTACACTGAAACCAAGCAACACCCAAGGGACAAAAACTTCCAGAGCAAGACATACCGTGCAAATTCTCCAACAACACAGGAACATAGCCCTGAGCTTCAATATACCGGCTGCCCAAACTCACTCCAAAGCCACTGACATCTCATAACTCATTACTGGACACTTCATTGCACTCCAGAGAGAAGAAATCCAGCTCCAACCACCAGAACACCAACACAAGCTTCCCTAACCAAGAAATCTTTACAAGCCACCCATCCAACCCCACCCACAGCGAGGAAACTCCACAATAAAGAGAACTCCACAAACTGCCAGAATATGGAAAGGCACCCCAAACACAGCAATATAAACAAGATGAAGCAATACGTGAACTGTGAACTCCCTGATGTTCAAGCTGGTTTTAGAAAAGGCAGAGGAACCAGAGATCAAATTGCCAACATCTGCTGGATCATGGAAAAAGCAAGAGAGTTCCAGAAAAACATCTATTTCTGCTTTCTTGACTATGCCAAAGCCTTTGACTGTGTGGATCACAAGAAACTGTGGAAAATTCTGAAAGAGATGGGAATACCAGAACACCTAACCTGCCTCTTGAGAAATCTGTATGCAGGTCACGAAGCAACAGTTAGAACTGGACATGGAACAAAAGACTGGTTCCAAATAGGAACAGGAATACGTCAAGGCTGTATATTGTCACCCTACTTGTTTAACTTATATGCAGAGTACATCATGAGAAATGCTGAACTGGAAGAAACACAAGCTGGAATCAAGATTGCCGGGAGAAATATCAATAACCTCAGCTATGCAGATGACACCACCCTTATGGCAGAAAGTGAAGAGGAACTAAAAAGCCTCTTGATGAAAGTGAAAGAGGAGAGTGAGAAAGTTGGCTTAAAGCTCAACATTCTGAAAATGAAGATCATGGCATCCGGTCCCATCACTTCATGGGAAATAGATGGGGAAACAGTAGAAACAGTGTCAGACTTTCTTTTCTTGGTCTCCAAAATCACTACAGATGATGACTGCAGCCATGAAATTAAAAGACGCTTACTCCTTGGAAGAAAAGTTATGACCAACCTAGATAGTATATTCAAGAGCAGACATTACTTTGCCAACAAAGGTCCGTCTAGTCAAGGCTATGGTTTTTCTTGTGGTCATGTATGGATGTGAGAGTTGGACTGTGATGAAGGCTGAGCGCCAAACAATTGATGCCTTTGAACTGTGGTGTTGAAGAAGACTCTTGAGGGTCGCTTGGACTGCAAGGAGATCCAAACAGTCCATTCTGAAGGAAACCAACCCTGGGATTTCTTTGGAAGGAATGATGCTAAAGCTGAAGCTCCAGTACTTTGGACACCTCATGCAAAGAGTTGACTCACTGGAAAAGACTCTGATGCTGGGAGAGATTGGGGGCAGGAGGAGAAGGGGACGACAGAGGATGAGATGCCAGATGGCATCACGGACTCGGTGAATGTGAGTCTGAGTGAACTCCAGGAAATGGTGATGGACAGGGAGGTCTGGCGTGCTGTGATTCATGGGGTCGGGAAGAGTCGGATACGACTGAGTGACTGAACTGAACTGAAGAGGCAGAGAAATACCTAGCAGGTAAATGAACAGGATAAATGCCCACCAAACCAAACAAAAGACGAAGAGATAGGGAATCTACCTGATAAAGAATTCCCAGTGATAGTGAAAATGATCCAAAATCTTGAAAACAAAATGGAGTTACAGATAAATAGCCTGGAGACAAGGATTGAGAAGATGCAAGAATGGTTTAACAAGGACCTAGAAGAAATAAAAAAGAGTCAGTATATAATGAATAATGCAATAAATGAGACCAAAAACACTCTGGAGGGAACCAACAGTAGAATAATGGAGGCAGAAGATAGGATAAGTGAGGTAGAAGATAGAATGGTAGAAATAAATGAAACAGAGAGGAAGAAAGAAAAACGAATTAAAAGAAATGAGGACAATCTCAGAGACCTCTGGGACAATGTTAAACTCCCCAACATTCGAATCATAGGAGCCCCAGAAGAAGAAGACAAAAAGACCATGAGAAAACACTTGAGGAAATAATAGTTGAAAACTACCCTAAAATGAGGAAGGAAATAATCACGCAAGCCCAAGAAACCCAGAGAGTCCCAAACAGGATAAACCCAAGGCGAAACACCCCAAGACACACTTTAATCAAATTTGTTAATTTGTGATGATCTCTGTTAACCTTAATCTTTGTTAAGATCAAACACAAAGAACAAATATTACAAGCAGCAAGGGAAAAACAACAAATAACACACAAGGGGATTCCCATAAGGATAACAGCTGATCTTTCAACGGAAACTCTTCAGGCCAGGAGGGAATGGCAGGACATATTTAAAATGATGAAAGAAAATAACCTACAGCCCAGATTACTGTACCCAGCAAGGATTCATTCAAATATGAAGGAGACATCAAAAGCTTTACAGACAAGCACAAGCTGAGAGAATTCAGCACCACCAAACCAGCTCTCCAACAAATACTAAAGGGTCATCTCTAGACAGGAAACACAGGATAAACTCAAACCCCAAACAATAAAGTAAATGGCAACGGGATCATACTTATCAATAATTACTTTAAATGTAAATGGGTTGAACGCCCCAACCAAAAGACAAAGACTGGCTGAATGGATACAAAACCAAGACCCCTATATATGTTGTCTACAAGAGACCCACCTTGAAACAAGGGACATATACAGACTGAAAGTGAAGGGCTGGAAAAAGATATTCCGTGCAAATAGAGACCAAAAGAAAGCAGGAGTAGCAATATTCATATCAAATAATATAGACTTTAAAACAAAGGCTGTGAAAAGAGACCAAGAAGGACATTACATAATGATCAAAGGATCAATCCAAGAAGAAGATATAACTATTATAAATATATATGCACCCAAAATAGGAGCACCACAATATGTAAGACAAATGCTAACAAATATGAGGGGAAAATTAACAATAACACAATAATAGTAGGAGACTTTAACACCTGACTCACACCTATGGATAGATCAACTAAACAGAAAATTAACAAGGAAACACAAACTTTAAATGATACAATAGACCGGTTAGACCTTATTGATATCTAAAAGTTATGACCAACCTAGATAGCATACTCAAAAGGAAAGACATTACTTTGCCGACTAAGGTCCATCTAGTCAAGGCTATGGTTTTTCCTGTGGTCATGTATGGATGTGAGAGTTGCACTGTGAAGAAGGCTGGGCGCTGAACAATTGATGCTTTTGAACTGTGGTGTTGGAAAAGACTCTTGAGAGTCCCTTGGACTGCAAGGAGATCCAACCAATCCATTCTGAAGGAGATCAGCCCTGGGATTTCTTTGGAAGAAATGATGCTAAAGCTGAAGCTCCAGTACTTTGGCCACCTCATGTGAAGAGTTGACTCATTGGAAAAGTCTCTGATGCTGGGAGAGTTTGGGGGCAGGAGGAGAAGGGGATGACAGAGGATGAGATGGCTGGATGGCATCACTGACTCGATGGGCATGAGTCTGAGTAAACTCCGGGAGTTGGTGATGGACAGGGAGGCCTGGTGTGCTGCGATTCATGGGGTCGCAAAGAGTCGAACATGACTGAGCAACTGAACTGAACTGAACTGATAGGACATTTCACCCCAAAACAATGAATTTCACCCTTTTCCTCAAGCACACACAGAACCTTCTCCAGGATAGATCACATCCTGGGCCGTAAATCTAGCCTCGGTAAATTTTAAAAAATTGAAATCACTCCAAGCATCTTTTCTGACCACAATGCAGTAAGATTAGATCTCAATTACAGGAGAAAAACTATTAAAAATTCAAACATATGGAGGCTGAACACCACGCTGTTGAATAACCAAAAAATCACAGAAGAAATAAAAAAAGAAATCAAAATATGCATAGAAACGAATGAGAGTGAAAACACAACAACCCAAAACCTGTGGGACACTGTAAAAGCAGTGCTAAGGGGACGGTTCATAGCAATACAGGCATACCTCAAGAAACAAGAAAAAAGCCAAATAAATAACCTAACCCTACACCTAAAGCAACTAAAAAGGAAGAAATGAAGAACCCCAGGGTTAGTAGAAGGAAAGAAATCTTAAAAGTTAGGGCAGAAATAAATGCAAAAGAAACAAAAGAGACCGCAGTAAAAATCATCAAAGCCAAAAGCTGGTTGTTTGAGAGGATAAATAAAATTGACAAACCATTAGCCAGACTCATCAAGAAAACAAAGGTAGAAAAAGCAAATCAATAAAATTAGAAATGAAAATGGAGAGATCACAACAGACAACACAGAAATACAAAGGATCATAAGAGACTACTATCAGCAATTATATGCCAATAAAGTGGACAACTTGGAAGAAATGGACAACTTCCTAGAAAACTACAACTTTCCAAACCTGAACCAGGAAGAAATAGAAAATCTTAACAGACCCATCACAAGCACGGAAATTGAAACTGTAATCAAATCTTCCAGCAAGAAAAAGCCCAGGTCCAGACGGCTTCACAGCTGAATTCTACCAAAACTTTAGAGAAGAGCTAACACCTATCCTAGTCTAACTCTTCCAGAAAATTGCAGAGGAAGGGAAACTTCCAAACTCATTCTATGAGGCCACCATCACCCTAATACCAAAACTTGACAAAGATGCCACACACAAAGAAAACTACAGGCCAATATCACTGATGAACATAGATGCAAAAATCGTTAACAAAATCCAACAATCCATTAAAAAGATCATACATCATGACCAAGTGGGCTTTATCCCAGGTATATGCAGATTCTTCAATATCTGCAAATCTGTAATGTAATACACCATATTAACAAATTGAATAATAAAAGCCATATGATTATCTCCATAGATGCAGAGAAAGCTTTTGACAAAATTAAACATCCATTTATGATTAAAAAAAAGAAAACTCCATAAAGCAGGAATAGAAGGAACATACCTCAACATAATAAAAGCTATATATGACAAACCCACAACAAACATTATCCTTAATGGTGAAAAATTGAAAGCATTTCCCCTAAGGTCAGGAACAAGACAAGGGTGCCCACTCTCACCACTAACTATTCAACAGAGTTTTGGAAGTTTTGGTCGCAGCAATCAGAGCAGAAAAAGAAATAAAAGGAATCCAAATTGGAAAAGAAGAAGTAAAACTTTCACTGTTGGCAGATGACATGATCCTCTACATAGAAAACCCTAAAGACTCCACCAGAAAATTACTAGAGCTAGTCAATGAATATAGTAAAGTTGCAGGATATAAAATCAACACAAAGAAATCCCTTGCCTTCCGATATACTAATAATGAGAGAATAGAAAGAGAAATTAAGAAACAATTCCATTCACCATTGCAATGAAAAGAATAAAATACTTAGGAATATATTTACCTAAAGAAACAAAATCCCTATATATAGTGCCGGGGTCCTAGCCCCGGTGGATCCAGGGAATTCGAAGGGTGGACGGCGTCGGCGTGGAAAGACTTGTTTATTTATTAAAGTAAGATTAGATTAAGAAACTATAGTGTAGTAAGAAGATTAAGTGGACGAAGAGGGCTGAATAGCTTGGTTTACGCAGAAGGCCAATAAAATTCCAGACAAGGAATTTGCACCATCTACGTTGGGCCACCGGCGCCAGCTTGAATATCTAAGGGTGCCTCGCCTTAAGCTCCCTTTCTCGCGGGTCTTAACAGCCAGGGCAAGTAAGTAGACCTGGCGAGCCTCCGCGCTCCAGGTGGAGATTCAGCCTGAAGTTAAAGTAAAGAGCAGAGAGAGGGAAAGAGAGAGAAGAAGAAAGAGAGAGAGAGAGACACGGGGGGAGCCAGAGCCCCAAGAAACCAGGCCAGGAGACTAGTTAGAGAAGCTGGTCCAAGAAGCTGGCCCCAGAAGCTGGCCCCATCCTTTATTGTTCAGAAGGCCTTTTATACTTTTGATAAAACACGGAGATCAATGGGTAACACAAAATTATGTAGCTTTCGCAGCTCAGACTCTTTTTATACATCATTTTGTATACAAAAGGTCTCAGGTGATTTACATTATCTTCTGGCCAAGAGGCTTGTTAACACTTTTTGGCTCTCTTCCTTAATGAATGTTAATTTTGTTTCCCCTGAAGTGTTTTTCTTTAATCTACATCTCCTTAAAGCATTAACATTAAAGTTACATCTCTATAGAACAAAGGTGCAGTGGGATATAACAAAGAAGGTACTTAACTCAAAGATCTAATGTTGCTAATACAAGGTCTACTACTTGTTTTTCTGTATACCAACTATATCTACAAATAAAGGATGTGAAAATTTGGCAGCAAATATTGACTCAACAAATGAAACCTTTAATCAGTCCTAAAAAGATTTTGACTCCTCGGAAGCCCCTACATTCCTAGGATGTTTTAAGCTTCCTGTGCCTCCTGCAGTCAGGAGGCCTCAAACAATCACACGCGCAGCTGTGCGAGTCCTGCAGGCAGGCTAGAAAGCCATCAGAGGAGTATTTGGATTGAAACACTCTTTCAAATGCGGAAGACTAAAGCCCTGAATTGTCTTTTTCCAGAAAATGTCAGAAGAGTAGAAAAGCAGAGCACAAAAGCCGGCAGATTTTTGTTGGGGTACATGCTTAGGAATTTCCAGAGGGGTCCCTGAAGTCTGAGCACGCCTTGCATATGTCAGCTTCCTTCCTCATGACCTTGTCACGGGCGGGATTCCTCACACTGGCTCCCGGCATATAGAAAACTATAAAACACTGGTGAAAGAAATCAAAGAGGACATTAATAGATGGAGAAATATACCGAGTTCATGGATTGGCAGAATCAATATAGTGAAAATGAGTATACTACACAAAGCAATCTATAGATTCAATGCAATCCCTATCAAGCTACCAATGGTATTTTTCACAGAGCTAGAACAAATAATTTCACAATTTGTATGGAAATACAAAAAACCTCGAATAGCCAAAGCAATCTTGAGAAAGAAGAATGGAACTGGAGGAATCAACCTGCCTCACTTCAGGCTCTACTACAAAGCCACGGTCATCAAGACACTATGGTACTGGCACAAAGACAGAAATATAGATCAATGGAACAAAATAGAAAGCCCAGAGGTAAACCCACACACCTATGGACACCTTAGCTTTGACAAGGAGGCAAGAGTATACAATGGAGAAAAGACAATCTCTTTAACAAGTGGTGCTGGGAAAACTGGTCAACCACTTGTAAAAGAATGAAATGAGAACACTTTCGAACACCATACACAAAGATAAACTCAAAATGGATTAAAGATCTAAATGTAAGACCAGAAACTATAAAACTCCTAGAGGAGAACATAAGCAAAACACTCTCCGACATAAATCCCAGCAGGATCCTCTATGACCCACCTCCCAGAGTAATGGAAATAAAAGCAAAAATAAACAAATGGGACTTTATTAAAATTAAAAGCTTCTGCACAACAAAGGAAACTCTAAGCAAGGTGAAAAGACAGCCTTCAGAATGGGAGGAAATAATAGCAAATGAAGCAACTGACAAACAATTGATCTTAAAAATATACAAACAACTCCTGCAGCTCAATCCCAGAAAAATAAACGACCCAATCAAAAAATGGGCCAAAGAACTAAACAGACATTCCTCCAAAGAAGACATACAGGTGGCTAACAAACACATGAAAAGATGCTCAACATCACTCATTATCAGAGAAATGCAGATCAAAACCACAATGAGGTACCTTTTCACATCAGTCGAAATGGCTGCTATCAAAAAGTCTACAAGCAATAAATGCTGGAGAGGGTGTGGAGAAAAGGGAACCCTCTTCCACTGTTGGTGGGAATGCAAACTAGTACAGCCACTATGGAAAACAGTGTGGAGATTCCTTAAAACACTGGAAATAGAATTGCCATACAAACCAGCAATCCCACTGCTGGGCATACACACCAAGGAAACCACAACTGAAGGAGACATGTGTACCCCCATGTTCATCGCGGCACTGTTTATAATAGCCAGGACACGGAAGCAATCTAGATGTCCATCAGCAGATGAATGGATAAGAAAGCTGTGGTACAGATACACAATGGAATATTACTCTGCCATTAAAAAGAATGCATTTGAATCAGTTCTAATGAGGCGAATGAAACTAGAGACTATTATACAGAGTGAAGTAAGCCAGAAAGTAAAACACCGATACAGTATACTAATGCATATATATGACATTTAGAAAGACAGTAATAATAACCCTGTATGCGAGACAGCAAAAGAGACACAGATGTATAGAACAGTCTTTTGGACTCTGTGGGAGAGGGCAAGGGTGGGATGATTAGGAGGATGGCATTGAAACATGTATATTATCATATGTGAAATGAATCGCCAGTCCAGATTCGATGCATGATGCAGGATGCTCAGGGCTAGTGCACTGGGATGACCCAGAGGGATGGTATGGGGAGGGAGGTGAGAGAGGGGTTCAGGATGGGGAACACATGTACACCCGTGGCTGACTCATGTCAGTGTATGGCAAAAACAATACAATATTGTAAAGTAATTGGCCTCCAATTAAAATAAATCAATTTACATTAAGAAGAGGAAATACCCAAAGACAGAAAAATGAGGATGTGTAGAAGTGTATTTATTAATTAAAGCGCACTATGACTTTATCACTTTAGTTATGAGATTTTGAGATAGCTAATTAACTTCTTTGTACCACATGTTTCTTCATTCTGCAAACAGAGATAATGATAGTATTTTATTCAAATGGTCTTCCTGTAGAGATTAAACAGATTAACCCAGGAAAAATACCTTAAATGTTCTTATTATTTTTTTAGTCATCACTGTGATAATCTATAGAAATGTCACATGGGCCAAAACCTAGAGGCCAGGAGAAGAAATTCCTAATGTAAATTCGATAAAGAAAACAGATAGCATTGACATTGTCCATTTGTTGTTCAGCCACCAAGTCTTATCCAACCTTTTCTGACCCCATGGCTCGCAGCACACCAGGCCTGTCCTTGTCCATACACATTCCATATAACGTCCACACAAGAGAGAGGCTAAAGTGGGAAATGTGAAGAGACTTCTCCACCTCTGTTCACTGTGAACCGATTTCCCTGCAGGCCTGTTTTGGGTGAGAATGTCGTCTTGGCCCTCAAATTGGTCCTCCAGTCTAGTGTCAGCATTGAACCTGATAAAGAGCCTGATATCGCCAAGGTGGTCATGGAAGAATGAGGGAACGATCAACACAGCATCTCTTTCACCGTGCTGGGTAGATCAGGTCCTGCAGATTGTCCCCAAATCATCATCCACCCACTGGGAAATTCTACAAATGAGATCTTGAAAACTGAATCCTCTCTATTTAAACTGCTGATCTTCAGTAACCCACCAAATCTACATCTTAAACTGTGTGCTTGAATGAACATGTTTAGCCCAGGGAAGAGGATGGAAGGAGAAAGGCTGATCCTGCTCCTGGCTGGGGGAGGAGAAATGGTCTGGAAGCTGAAGGCTGGAGCAGGTTGGCCTTGGCAAGGAATAAGGCTGAGCCATGAGCAGAGGTCAGAGCATCCTGCCTCAACAAGGGATCTGACCATAGGTTTGCCTACAGAACTGCAAAGCAAAAGATTGGCTCTGCAGCCTACCAGCACTTGGAAAGACTGACATGTGAGTCCAAATGCCTGAGCCACGCTGGACCCTGCCTAGCCTATAGCACCAGGGAAATCACCGACCGTTATCAGTTTCCTTTCTTCTCCAGGTGCATTGGACTGCTCATTGGGGTTGTGGACTTTGCAATCATCATGAATGAGCTGTTGTCCCTGGTAATGCACTACAAGGTGAATTGTCCACTCCTGGGGGTGCAGAGCCAGGCCTGGTGAGGGGAGGTGTGACTTTTCCTGGCTGGGCTGTACTCTCAGGGACCTTCCTTTCTGATAGACCATCTTCCTTGGGGCGGTCAGTTGTTCCCTGACCCCCTTCACTCAGCATGGCCTGGGAGATGAGCAGGGGACTGACATTAGCTGAAATCAATGGTCCCACACTTGAAACAATTACCATAACCACAGACTGCTATTAGGACTTTCACTAATATTCCTTCATTCAACACAATTTTAATTCATTTAAATACAAAAACTATACACATCATAGTTTAGATTCACGTGTGTCATATAAAAAAACCATATGTACCATGTGCCCCAAATTCCAAATATTCTATATTAGTCATTCTGGAAGGAGGCTGGGAATATGGATTTATATTTTTTAAAATCCTCCATGTTGTTCTGTAATTTACTGAACTTGAGTCACTGCTCAAAGCGTGTTCCTCAGACCAGCAGCACTGACCTCCCATGGACACTCATTAGAAATGCAGACTCTTAGGTCCTACCCCAGACCTGCTCAATAATTTGTATTTTAACAGCACCTTCAGGGAACTGTAGATGCACAAAACTGTAAAAAACACAAAAACACTTCTCTATGGTTCCCAGGGCCCCATTTCACTCTATAAAGTTTCAGGTTCAAGAGGTCAAGGTTTCTAAGGGAATAGGGCTCTGGAATGTTAAAAGTCTAGATTCTTTAAGGTTCTAGGATTCTAATAGTCTGAGGTTTTAGGATCCTAGTGACCTCTGGCTCTCAGATTTGGACTCTAGGCTTCCACTGTTCTAGAATCCTAAGGGTCAGAAGTTCTGAGGGCCCCAGTACTGAGCATCTCTGTGGGTGGCAAACAGGATGCTCACAGCAGGTGCTCATCAGTCCTCTTCCTTCTCCCATCTCTCCTCTCCCTCCTCAGCTGCTGAACTGTTTCCTTCCTTCCCTCTGTGCATTTCTCTCTATGTGTCGCTCTCTTTCCCTGGCCTCTTGTGACTCTCAGCTGTGCCCATGAGTCTGCAGTTACCTTGAAAGCCTGGATGTGGATTATGTTAAGAACCACAAGGCTAAGTCACAGCCTGGAAAAGTAGTGAGGGGGCTTCCTCTGCAGCCTTACAGGAGAGGGCACCCCACTCTAGCCTGCAGCACAGGCAGGTCTGGTCAGGGGATCCTGGAGAAGCTGCAGACCCTTCCTTGTGAGCAGGTCAGAAAACTGTGGCCGGAGGGGCCCCTAGAGACTGACGGCCTCTATGGGCCTCTGAGAGCTTCTCCTGCCCTCCTTTGTCACACTGGCAGAACCTGCTGCCCAGAATGATGTGACAAAGAGGACAGGCCTGATCTGGGCTCAAATCTTGGATGTTCTCTTAGCAACTGTGAATTTGGGGTCAACTGGCTCTACCTCTCTGAGCCTTGGTTTCCGCCCAAGTGAAAGGAAATCATGAAGGCTGCAGATCTGATGAGTGGATTTAAAGAAAGAGCAGAAAGAGCTTAATACCCAGTAGGCATTGTTAGTAAACACAGCCCCTTCTTATGAGGAGCTGTGGTTTGACCTCCATCCCCCGGAGACTCTCCTTGACCTGGGTCTCTGGAAAGACTGGGGTTAATGAGGCTGGGGCCAACAGAATGGGGTGAGTAACAGTGTCAGGGTCCTGGAGGCAGTTCTAGAAAATATCCACAGACCCAGTTCCTTGGGCGATCACTCTGTTCTTCTCATATACTCTCTCACTGGCTCCTTGCAATGACCCTGTGGGGATAGGTAGTGTTATCACACCCATTTTACAGATGAACTAACTGAGGCTCAGAGAGATCAAGTGATATGCAAGAGGTCCCCTGGCTGTCAAGTCTGACCCACTGGAGAGTTTCAGCCACTGGTGTCTGATTTCTATTCAGCTTTCAGTGCTGGAGCCCGAGAACTGCTACTTGTTTGTCCCTTCAGAAGAAGTTTATAAACTCCAACTGAAAACTCTATAGAACAGATGAGGAAAACCTCTGTGATGCCTATCTGCTAGTGAAGGCTGGGCTCTGAGCCCTGGGCTGACAGAGGATGAGACCCTCAGGAACACACACAGGGACCCGTGGATAAGCAGCCTAGCTTGGCTCCTCTCCTGTCTCTAGTGGCAGACTGAGCCCTGATTTCGGTCACAGACCGGGTCCTGACCCTTAATCACACCCCCGGACAGCACTTGGTTCTGCCCCAGAATGAGCCCAAAACAGCCAGACTGAGCTTTCCCTTAATCACACCCCCAGATGGCACTTTATTCTGCCCCTGCCTAAGCCCAGAACAGTCGGACTGAGCTTTGGCTCCACTGTTGACTGAGCTCTGACACTGGTCTCGGATAGTGACCTGACCTGTGTCTCAGTCTGATCCATGAACCTGATCAAACGCTGAGCCCCAAACCATGACTCATCATGGTCCCTGATCATTCTCTTCACATTAGCCATTGTTGCTAAGGTGAGGGTGTGAGGAGGGGTCAGTGCCAGGTGCCAGAGAAAGACCCCAAACCACAGGTGCCAGTCCCTCCCTGAGCCTCAGAGCTTGCAGGGTTTGGGGGGAAACACTCCTGCAGCCTTGCCTCATGAACACAGGAGCCAGTAAGGGCCCCGGGGTGTCCATGCCTCACACTGGGGTTGTCTTCCAGACTGGTTCCCAGGGAAGTGACTGAATCTCTGTACCGTCTCCCTCTGGGACGGTCAGTGCTGCCACCATCCCCCAGGAGTAACAACTGAACCCAGTTAAAGGACGCTCTCAGATACTCCTCCTCGCAGTCAGGACACCCTATGCTCGTCACCTTCACTCCAGCAAAAAAAAAAAAAACGATTTCTGTATGTCCAGTGTGGTCTGTTCCATTCCTTCCATTGACATTTCAGAGAAGGCAAGGTATGGGCAATCAGGGCAGTGGACATCTGGATCCAAAGCTAGCAACACATTTGTAGACTGTGTCTTCCTCCTCCAATCTGATGCCTACTCGAGCGTCATACAACCACACTGGAAATAACAAATATCAAAGCCACAGGAGAGCTTAGAGGTCATCATTTTCACCTCTTTGCTGAAAAGTCTAGGGAGACGGTGGCCCGGGCAAATGGCTTGGCACTGCAGGTGCACTTCACCATTGGTCCTCATGACAACCCACATAGTAGGCATGACAAACCTCAAATTCCAGTTGAGAATACTGAGATTCAAGGAAGGGAGGTGACTGGCCTAGGTCTCACAAGCACAGAAAAGCAGCATTTGCATCTGCAGGAAAGGTCAGGTCACATTGAGGCCAGCTAGTGGGGCAGGAGAGTCCTTGGACTTCAATATGTTATTCCTTGACATCTGCTGTTTGAGTTGGTTGTTACGCCTGGTGCATTGGGCCCATGTCGACCTGGAACACTTGGTCCAGGAAGCCCAGATGGCTACCCACTTGGCAACAGGCTTATAGCACCAGCAGAGACCTCTGGGTCACCTGTGTCCATCTTCTCCACTCCCGCACCTGCATCTCAGTAGGAACCCGATGAACTCAGCTCTGACAAAGTACAAGTAGGGCTAGAGGCTTGAGGAGCTAGCCTTCCTCACAGTAACTGTGGTCCCACCATCAGAGCACAGAGTAGGGAGAAGGTAGCAGCCCAGGTGCCCAAGCCTGGTGCTGGGACATGGAGGACCCCATCCAGCAGAGCCTTGGATCCGTCAGCAACCACCCTCCACACTGTCTGAGCCTGCTTTATACACATCTGTGGTCCCTTTTCCCCTGGTTGTGGGCACAGAGCTGAGGGATGTGAGGAAAATCTTGTGGACAGACTTGTTCTCACCTCAAGACTGCAACCCAGGGGGTGAAGAGTGATGTGATGAACTCAGACCTGGAGTTGGCCCCAGCCTTCTGCTGCCTCATTGCAAAGTGGGTAAATGACCTGGTACCTGGATCCCTGTGCCAAAATGGAAATTAAAAGGGTACCAAGGGGATGGTGGTCAGACCTCAGTTCTGGATTCAGGCAGACTGCTTTCTAATCCTCTCTTTCCCTGTTGCTGGCTTGTGGCCTGGACAAGGAACTTCATCTTCCTGAACCTCAGGACCCTAGTGTGCAGAATGAGACTAAGTATGGGAGTCTCCTCCCAGGTGTGCTGTGAGGATGTGGAGGGATAATGTGTGTAGGCTCCTAATACAACAGTGATGAAGATATTATAGTTATTGCTGGTGTCTGCTCACTTCACTCCCCTCCACCTCAGGTGTCCCATCTGTACATGACCTCACTGCACAAGGTTATGGAGAGGACGAAGGGAGGAGATTAAGCATCCAATATGCTTTATGCTTAATCAATAGAAACCAGATTTCTTATTTTGTGTGCTATAAAGACCACATGACCTAGATGGGCTCAGACTTCTGGTACACCTGTGTCTATAAATTCTGGCTCCCTGGTGACTAGTGTATAAGCTTTGGGAGGTGCAGTTCCTCACTAAGCCTCAGCTTCCTGTCAGGACCATGTTACACATTCCAAGAAATATGATGTCAAGTACAAGTACACCTCATTAATTGTAGGGACTGGATGGAGCTTTCTGCAGAGAAACCCTCCCAGGCACTCCTGGGCTTGAAGGGCTGGATTGATTAGTGATGTCTGCCCCAAGTTCAGGAGGGGAGAGTGGAACAATTGCATGTTTGCCAGATCAGGACCAGGTCATCTCTAGTGGCCCCTCCAGCCAGTGATGGGGGCATGAACACCACATATTCACAGTTTGGGACTCTGGGACCTGCCTAGTGCTGTCAGGGGGAGGAGAGGCCCTGATCTGGGTTCTAGGCTTGACTCAGTTTATAACCTGTTTTGTGACTCTCAGGAAGACGTTCATTTTCTCCAGGGTCTCCACTTCCTCTAACTACAAAATGAATAGAGGCTTCCTGCTACACAGTTGACCCCTTGGTGTTCTGAGAGGTGGTCAGGAATGTCTGGGGGCTACTTGCTACATTCCCACCAGCTGGAGCAACGTACATAGGGGAGAAACCTCGGGCCAGCCCCGCCCACACCCTTAGCCACTACACATACCTGTGGCCAGAGAGAAGGGAGGGGGGTTCTAATGCAGCAGAAGCGCCCCGTGTCTGGGGAGAGGCAGACGTGCACAGAAAGTACTTGGAAACGGAGCAACATGCTCTCCCTCAGGGTCACCCAGGGGCAGGGTCCCCGATCTGTGTGTTACAGTAACAGTGACAACAACACGTCAGGGAGCATGTGTTCATCAGCTACAATCACAAGGCATTGTTATGACATAGGAGACACATCAGGGAACAAAACAGATGAGATCCCTGCCTAGCGGGGCTCCCTGTCCAGTGGACGAGGAAGAAAGCTAATCTTTAGGGACCATGTGTCCAGATTTATACATGCTAACTGTGTACCCTTCAGACCAGTTCAGTGATGTAGGTACACCCATTTGCCCTATTTACAGGTGAGTAAACTGAGTCTCAAAGAGGGAAAGATCATGAGGCTAGTAAGTGGCAGCACTCTGATTTGCTTACAGCCTCCTCATACTTTCAAGAACTGCACACACGGCCCCTTGTCTCTCTCCCTGTTTTCCAGGGCTCCTGAATGCTGCCTTAGGTCACCACTCACTACTATGTATTGCAACAATAGTAATTATGATGAGCTCTATTATTCATGGAGCACCTTCCTCAGCCAGGGCTGGTTTGGGCTCTCTACTGACTTTACCTCATTTAGTGCCCCCAGCAGCTCTTCTAAGGTAGAGGATATCCTAGTGCTCATTTTCATGGTTGAAAGTAAACAAAACAGGGCTCAGAGAGGTTATGACATTTACCTGCTGTCACACCACCAACAAGGAAAACTTCTGGGATGTACACCCAAGAATGACCTAAGAGCAAGCTTATTGTGCTGTTAGAAATAAAACACATGAATTACTGGATTGGATACATTTTAATTAATCAGCATTAAAAATGCTTATGCAAGCTCTAAAAAATATTTATTGAAAAGCCACTCTGTGTCAGTGCCTGGGCACGAAGCCCGTGGTTTTGGCCCTTATGGCTTCAGAGAGGGGGCGGTTATCACTGTACCTAAGGAGCTGATGGGATTCATGCTCAAAGCAAGAGTGTGGGGTGGCCCAGCAGATGGGAATGTAGCAAGTATCCCTTAGATGTTGCTGACCACCTCTCAGAGCCCTGCGGAGTCAATTATCTAGCAGGGGACCTCTGTTCATCTTGTAGTTAGAGGCAACGGAGACCTTGGG
This sequence comes from Ovis canadensis, assembly GCF_042477335.2. Taxonomy (NCBI): domain Eukaryota; kingdom Metazoa; phylum Chordata; class Mammalia; order Artiodactyla; family Bovidae; genus Ovis; species Ovis canadensis. The sequence continues at coordinate 77,932,282 of NC_091257.1, forward strand.
AGAAAATGAACATGTTACTCAGAGTGACAAAGCAGGTTATTTACTGGCCAAGACTGGAATCTAGATAAGGGTCTCCATTACCTTCTCCCAGCACCAGGCAGGTCCCAGAGTCCCACTGTCCATGAATGTGTGGTGTTGGTGTGCCCATCGCTGGCTACAGGGCTCTTGGATATGACCTGGTCCCACAGTGGCACACACACAGTGCCTCCACACTCCCCTCCTGAACTTGCGGCAGACATCACTAATCAGGTCCTGAACCCTCCAAGTTCAGAGGCTGCCTGAGACAGCTTCTTACCAGAAAGCTCTATTGAATCCCTACATTCAATCAGATCATATTTTAGACCATGGTACTGTCTTCACTAACTCAGCCCTAGAAGGGAAACAGGCTTATGAGGAAGCACACAAGGAGCACACCTGTCACGGGCCGTCTATACACCATCACCCAAGGGAGCCAGAATTTGTGGACACTGGTATACTGGGTGCCTGAGCCCATTTTATCTCATTCAGTCTTTACTGCACACAAAAGTAAGAAATGCAGTAGCCATTGCTTAAGCATTAAGCATGTTGAGTCCTTTATCTTCTCAGTCTTCTCCATAGCCCTCTGGGGTGGGACCACGAATAGATGGGAGACCTGAGGTAGAGGGGAGTGAAATGGCCTGACAATAGAAACAACTGACATCATCATTTCATCATTGGTGTCACTGCATATCAGGGACCTACTTAATGCTCAGCCCTTCATACACATTATCCCACCACATCCTCACCACACACCTGGAGCAGAATCCCATCTTTAGTCCCATTTCACACACAGGGGACCTGAGGCTCCAGGAGATGAAGCTCCTTGTCCAGGCTGCACAGCCAGTAACAGGAGGAGGGGATTCAAACTCAGCTGGCCCAGCTCTAGAGCCGGGATATGATCACCAGCACCTCAATACCCTTTTAATTTCCATTTGCCACCAGGATCCAAACACAGCTTGACTACCTATTTTACCAGCTGAAGCCTGGGGCCAACACCAGGTCTGAGCTCACTATATCACACTCAGTCCCCTGGGCTGTGTCCTGAGTAGGGACAATTCTCTGCACAAGGCTTCTGCATAGCCCTCAGCTCTGTGCCCACAACCAGGAGATGAGGGGACTCAGATATTAGCAGAACTGGGCAGAATCTGGGAGGATTGTCTGCTGATGGGCCCAAAGCTCTGCTGAACAGGGTTCTCTATGACACAGGCTTAGGCTGGGCACCTGCCCTGTGCTTTGATGGTGGGAACAGAGTCAGGGTGAGGAAGGCTAACTCCCGAAACCTCTGCACATACCCCTACATTTCCTGGCTGCTATCATGTCCAGGACAGGGTTCCAGGTTTCTACTGAGATGCAGGTGGGCAAATGGAGGAAACGACCCTGGGTGCCTAGTGGGTGCTCCCAACCTAATGCCAACTGGGCATGCATTTGCACTTTCCGGACCGGGTGTTCCAGGTTGACCGGGCCCAGTGCACCAGACATTACAACCAACTCAGACAGCAGAGGTCAAGGAATAAACAGGGTATTCAAGTCCAAGGACTCTCTTGCCCCACCAGCTGGCCTCAAGGTGATCTGAGTGAAATGTCCTTCCCTGGGGACCCAAACATTGGGCCCTGGCCTTGTGAGAACTGGGCCAGTCACCTCCTTTCCCTAAACCTCTGTTTCCTCAACCGGAAAGTGGGGCTTTCTGAACCTCCTCACAGAGCTGTCCTGAGCACCAGTTGGGAAAGTGGACCTGCAGTGCCAAGCCCAGGCCCTGGCACTCACCTGCCCCTACTGGGAGCTGATCATCATGGCTGATGAATGCCACTCACTGCTGCCCCAAAAAAAGAAGCTGGATTTGTCCTGAGTGTGGTCTGTGATGAGACACTACCCAGCACCAGCCAATGTGACTCCAGGAGGCCATGGCCAGGTGGGTGTGGTCTTGGGAGTACAGGCCGGTGAGAAAGGAAAGAGGCAGGAAGCCTGAGGGAACCATATCCCCATGGGGCAGCCAGACTCAGGGAGGAAAAAAACCTGGGAGCAAGAGTCATACAAATGTGCCACAATGATCTTCAAATGAGAGACCAAGGAAATTCTGAATCATGGCTCACAGTCACATCAAGTCACACAGGACATTAGCAGTCATCTGGTCAAATTCCCAAGCATCTCTAAGGATGGGACCCTCACCACCTTATCAGAGAGTGGACAGCCTTATCAGATGCCACAGAGATGCTTGGAGTATTCTAGAACCAGGTCAGGGTCTTGGGACCCACATGAGAGGAAAGCCCTAGAGGAAAGGGTGGTAACAGCTTCCTGAGGGCAGAGAAGAAGGGGAAAAGTCAAATGATAATGATCTACTGTGACAGAGGATAGCAAGAAGCTGAGGTAGGGGAAGAGGGTGGGGGGACCACCTCCGGTGAGCCATCACAGAGGTTGCGAGGTGATGTCGAGAGCCAGGGACAACTTGGCAGGTGAATTCTGGGAAAAGGGAACAGTCTGTATGGAGGTCAAAGGCAGCAAAAGGGCTGACATCTTTCTGGAACAGAAGTAATTCTGTAGGGCTATGGAAGGAGAGGGCTATAGGGTTTGGGGTGGCAGTGAACAGTACCACAAGGCCTTGATGGGGTTGCTGTTTTGAAGCTGAGTGCTTCAACCCCTGGCCGCTGCATTGAGAGTAGAGGGGTTAGCGGCATGTGTGCATAGGAATCCTGCATACATGAGGGTACCTATGGAGGTAGATTTTGTTCACTCACAGAAGTAACTCTACTGGCTAAATGATGTAGGTAGACAGGGAAGAGGGTGGTCCTGAACAATTGAAAACATTTGCCCTAAGGCCAGCTCTACTGTGAGGGATTTTATGGCGAGCACTCAGGCATAAGAGAAGGTTTGGAAAGAATGACCTCACTGGGCACTGACCCTGACTCTGTGGGCCACAATTCTAGCCCCATATCTGTCCCTGTCTTTCTGGAAGACCTCAAGCTGATTTCCAAATACTGATCGAATAGTATCATAATTTCCTTCTGAGACTGCGTTTCCAAGTCCTGATGCAATTAAGCTGGATGATCACCATGAGTCCTTCTACCAGAATATTCTCCACTTCATCCATTCTCGGTCTTTATCCTAGCCCCCGCTTTCAATGGCCACTGTCTTGGCAGCACGAGAACCTGCTTTTAGTCTTGGCACAAAGTCCTCTCCATATCCACCCATTTCAATTCAACCATCCTCGGTGACCTTTGCTTCGGAAGTCTCTCTGCATTCACTCTGGACAGGGGTTATCTTCATTGGAATCTCCTTGGATGGCTCTGAGCACAGAGCTTGTTTCCGGGGCAGCCTCCCTGCCCATCGCTATCCGGGAGATATAATGGCCATCAGCACCCAGCGGAATTCAGGAGGCGCTGCAGGCGGGCAAGGATTTTGTAAGTATTTTCCTCCAAACCTGTGAATGCTGCCTTCCCATTTAATGCCACCCCACATGGAGATCTTCAGAAGGCTCTGGGGCAAGAGGCAGAGGGACAGGGCCACATGAATTAGCTAATATTGTCAACATAGCAAATTAAGAAATCAATTATATTAGGAGAAGTCTCAAACTGGTGAGCAATGTGGGGTCATGATGTGGTGCCTATTTATTTGTTCATACCTTTATTCTGCAAACATTTATTTGGTTGTACTGGATTAGGTGCAGGTTTTTTTCCTCTCAGTTGGGAATTCACAAAGTTACAGTCCCTATCTAAGGAGTTCACAGCCTGGTGAGAAAGGAGGCAAGTCATCACTAATTGTACCAAGGATTCTGATCAGAGAATGAAGGCAACAAGATAGTAGAGTAGGACCCCTGACCTAGACTCTGGGAAGGGGCCTTAGAGTGGGCTTTATAGAGGATATGATGTCTTACTGAAGCTGGAGACTCAGCAAGAAGTGACTCATGTAAAAATGCAAAGAAGAGGGAAATGTTCTAGGCAGAGAAGCCAGAAAATGCAAATGACCTCTGTGTAAAGAGCACCGACCTGGAGTCAAGCGTGACTTTCCAAATACCCTCTCCTCTACTCAGTGGCTGTGTATCTTTGTGCAAGTTGCTCCAGGTTCCTACCTGAGCTGCCCGTCTGTAAGAGAGGAGATAACCACGTCCATCTTCAAGGACTGTTGAGTGTCAGAGTGACAGGTGCGCATCAAAGATCCCATTTCCCTGTGGGTAATTCTCACTCCTGTTCCTCTCATGACTGTCCAGGTGTCAGGAAAAGATGTTTCAGCTTTGGAGACTAGTTCTCTTGTGTGGCCTGCTCACTGGGACTTCATCGTTTCTTATTGACAACAGTGTTGTGACAGAGCTGCAATCTGCTCTTAGAAAAGAACTTGAGATTGATGACAGTGCATCTGAATGTGAGTCAGAAAGCGGGATGAGCGGTGGCACCTATTTCTCTAATTTTGAAAAAATTCACTCAATTTTTCATCTTTTATTTGTCATTTACATTATTTAAATTAAATATTTTATTTATATTTGAAGCATATTCTTCTTTTGGGTCATTCAATCTTGTGAATTTGTATCATCTAATTGGAAATTAATCCCTACCAAACCTAGGTAGGTTTAAAACTACCCACCTTTCCAGTTAGTCATATCGCTTTTTAATTCGGATTTCTTAAGAGAACTTGGCCTTCTCATTTCGTGGGAACATTACCAGCACACTGTCAAACATTCTTTATAGGAGAAATTAACTTCTGAAAATGACTGCCCTTAAACCTTTCCAGGACTTAGGCAACCTTCAAAAATATACTTTCCAGTTTCATTGTTGATAAAACTGAGCTTGGAAACACAGGGTCTGAATCAAGGTCACCTAGTAAGTTACAGGACCAGGTGTCGTTTCCATCTCTGTTTGCATTACTATAATTAGGTGACACTGTCCGTTGCAGAGCCAAGTAGCACTGCTATGATTACATATCTTTTCCTGTAGCCCTTTGTTTTTCCTTGAGCTAGTTATTGCCTGTTTCTCATTTGACTTACTTTTGAAACATATATTCTTAATTCTTTCCAAATGTGCCATTCTACATCTACCATCACCCTGTCAAATCCCTTTTTCTCTGAATGGCCCCCACGAGGACACTCTGTCCTTCGCCAGTATGAGTCATTTCTTTACAGGCCTGCTGCAAGACTGTTCCAGGGAACCCTATTTGCCACTTTCATGAGTTGGAGCCATAATTTTTCCTTGATTCTAGATTTTCCATTTCTTAGCTTATTCCAAATTTATTTCATTTGTTTGAGTATCTTATTAGTCACTATTAGAAGCTGGTGTTCAATCAATATCTATTGCCTACAAAGTGGATTGATTGCTTTGTTGATGAATGATGAGTATACATTCGTATGAAGGCAGCATAGAGGAAACAAGGTCTCCTAGCTGTGGGACTTTAGGCCCATATCTTAACCTTTTGATCTTTTATTTCCTCATATGAAAGTGAAGAAAATGGTAACACCAGCTTTATGGAGTTGTAAAGACTGAGAGAAATAACAGAGGCAGACAGTCGCATCTGGTGCCTGTGCATGGGAGCTGCGTCATAAGTTGTCACTCACACTAAATGGAGATTGCTTTTGCAGCTGTCCTTGAGAAAGTGAAGGCTGGTTTTGAGTTGCTCCAGGATTTCACATGTTTGGAGAAAGTAGTTACTGACAAGACCCAGGAATATGAGACCTTGTTGGACAAGAACATTACTGAAAATCTTCAACTACTTATCAGGTGTTTACGGTGAGTTGATGTTGAGTTCACACTGAAGTTCTTTGTTCCAAAAGAGAATATATATCTTTGGGGAGGTAAGTTTAAGATCAAAGACAGGAAAGTAAAAAAAAAATTTTTTTAAGCCTTCTGCACCCCTGAGAGTGGAACTGGTGTGAGGCCAGCTCTTCTAGAGTTTGAGGAAATTAGGGGCAGGGCTGCAGGACCTATCAAGGGGCTTAAAGGTCTAGGCTTGCTTCTCATGTGATTTCAGGCTCAGGATGAAGGTTCTCTTCTCTCTCCTCTCTACTTGTTTGCTGGTACCTAAAGTCATTTTTCCAAGGAATAAAACTTTTCTTCCCTAAGTATAGCTGAGTATAAAAGTCTAAATGACCTCAGGACAGAAGAAACTAGAATTTATACCGTATATACGGCCCCATACATGATATCTGGGAGCCAACCAGTTCTGGGTTCAAAATCTGGTTCTGCTAAAAAAGAATGAAATAATGCCATTGGCAGCAAGAAATAGAAGGATGTAGAGATAATCATACTAAGTGAATTCAGAGAAAAACAAATATCACATGATGTCACTTACATGTGGAATCTAAAAGATGGTGCTATGAACTTACACAAAACAGAAATAGACTGGTGAGCAATAAGAAACAACTTATGGCCACAAAAAGGGAAAGGAGTATGGGAGAAAAATCAGGAGTCTGGCATTAACATGTATACACTGCTGTATATGAAGCAGACAACCAACAAGGACCTACTATATAACACAGGGAAGTATGCTCAATATTTTGTAACCACCTATAAGGGGAAGAATATGAAATGAAAAGTATCTTTATATCCACCTATATATACCTATATTTACATTCATCTATTGGAGAAGGAAAAGGCAACCCACTCAAGTAGTCTTGCCTACAGAATCAAGAGGAGCGTGGTGGACAGAGGAGCCTGGTGGGCTACAGTCCATAGGGTCGCAGAGTCAGACACGACTGGAGTGACTAGCACACACGCATATTTATCTGTCCATATATACCTGAGTCACTTTGCTGAACACCTGCAACCAACACAGCACTGAAAAGCAACTATACTTTAATTTTTTAAGAAACCAAATTCTGACTCTGGCACATATTTACCCTGGAGTCTAGGGGGAATTACAGTTTTCTCCTGCCATGCCATCCAGTGGAGAGAATCCAACCTCTGAACTGGGCTAGCTTGAAGACCAAAGCAGGCAAAGTCAGTCAGGCTCTAATGCTCAGCATGAGACCGGCATAGAAAAGAGCCCAGCAATGGCTGCGTGATGAATGAAAAGAGTGAACTGTGGTTTTGCACAGGTTGACAATCAGGAGCATCAACATTGGGAATATCATACTCCAAGCGACTCTTGAAGACCGAAGCATTAACCTGAGTATCCCCTTCACTGCTAAGGTCACCCTGACCCTGTGAGTATTGGTTAGAATCGGAGGTTTGAGAGATGCAGTGGGGTATGCCAACAGATCTCCAATCTGGCATCAGGTACCTTCCGTGCTTCTGACTAGGTCTCCCAATCTGTAAAAGAAGGAGACCTTTCCAGGTCTAAGGGCTTCCTTGGTGGCACTGTATGGTAAAGAATCTGCCTGCAAGGTGGAAGACCTGGGTTCAATCCCTGGGTTGGAAGGATCCCCTTGAGAAGGAAACGGCTACCCACATTCTTGGGCTTCCCTGGTGGCTCTGTATGGTAAAGAATCTGCCTGCAAGGTGGAAGACCTGGGTTCAATCCCTGGGTTGGAAGGATCCCCTTGAGAAGGAAACGGCTACCCACATTCTTGGGCTTCCCTGGTGGCTCAGAGGGTGGATCCCTGGAAAAGGGAGTGGCCACCAAGTCCAGTATTCTTTCCTGGAGAATTCCATGGACAGAGGAGTCTGGTGGGTTATGGTCCATGGGCTTGCAAAGAGTCAAACACACCTGAAATCCTGCCATTTAAAATGTTCTAAGAAACACTGGCCATAACCAATCTTTTTGTTAAAAAATCCTCCATGAAATATATGTCCAAAATCATCGTGATTATCTAATTATAAAACTTGAAAGCTGAGAAGATCGAACATTTATACCCTTTGATAAAGTTGCCTGCAGCATCACTTTGTCCCTCAAGATTCTCTTTAAATGACAGTGGCCAGTACAGGCCACATAGTATTGTCAGTATGTCATGAAGAGCATATGCAATTATATGGAAACTACAATTTTTAAGTGCTTTAATTACTTGAAAGATACAAAGAGATAAAATGAAGATGTGTAGAAGAGTCTTTATCAATAAAATGCACTAGGATTTCATCATTTATTAGCTATGAGATCTTGGAGGATAGTTACTTAACCTCTCTATACCAAGTGTTTCCACATTCGGAAAACAGAGATAGTAATTTTCTGTCTTGGTAGTGCGATCAGGATTAAATGAATTAATCCAGTTAAATTATTTTTGTTTGAAATACCTAACACAGAATTCGTGCTAAAGAAATGTTGACTGTTCTGTTTATTTTAATCATCAGTGTCATACTGCTTAGAAATTTCACATGACAGAAACCCCTGTGGCCAGGAGAAGAAAAACCTCATATAAGAATGTAGATTCTGTCAAGAATATTGACATTGTCCATAGACACCCCATCTAATGTCTACCGAGAAGGGGACTCAAGTGAGCAACAAGAAAGGATTTGCCACCTCTGTTAACTGTGAATCTTATTCCCTACAGGCCTCTGTTGGGTGCAGTTGTTGACCTGACCCTCAACTTTGTCGTACAGAAAACTATCAGCATTAAAATTCAGGAAACTGGTACCTTAAAGGTGGTCATAGGAGAATGCACCTACAGACCAGCCAGGATACCACTCCCCTTCGTGAACAGGTCAGGCTCAGATATCTCAGCAGAGCGGGACTCCCTGAGGAGTTGGAATCCCTAATTTCAGCCCTATTCCTATATCTGGGAGGGAGCAGAATATGGTGAAAAGAGGTGAAACTCTGGAGACAAGCTAGCTTTGCCACTGACTTATGGTTTTATCCTCATTTTAGCTCTAGGATCTCCAGTGTTCATTTTTAAACTGAGGATGGTAGTGATCCCTAATTCATAGGCTACTGTGTTGACCAAATGAGAAAATGCAAGGGTTTAGCATGCAACCTGGCACTATGCTCTCAGTAATAGTAATATCCATGTTGACTTTCTGTCTCTCGGGTCTTCCCCTAACTGAGACAGGAGTGTTGACCTCTCCAGCCATAACTGTGAATTGGCATATTGCACCTTTCAGCTTCATCTGTTTTTGCCTCATGCTTTTTGAAGCTCTCTTGTTAGATGCTTGCGCATTTAAATTGCTATGTCTATTTGAAGAACTGACCTTCTCATATTATATAATGTCCCTCAATAATAATAATGATGATAATAATTCACTGTGTTTCCCTTCTTGCCTCTAGGTAGGAGGGGCAAGAGGAGTAGTAAATGCCTACCATGGGCTCTAATTTCAGATTGTCCCCAAATCATCCTCCACACACTGGGAAATTCCCAAAATACGATCTTGAAAACTGAATACTCTGCTTAAATCACTGATTTCTGGTAACACACCAAATCTGCATCTTATACTGTGTGCTTGAAAGAGCATGTTTAACCCAGGGAAGAAGGTGGAGGGAGAAAGGCTGACCCTGGTCATGGTTGGGAGAGGAGAAATAATGGTCTGGATGCTGACAGCTGGGGCAGGTTGGCCTTGGCAAGGAACCAGGCTGAGCCCTGAACAGCGGTCAGTCCATACTGCCTCAACAAGGGATCTGATCACAGGTTGCCTAAAGACCCCCAGAACAGAAAACAGGCCCTGAAGCCTACCATCACTTGGGAAAACTGAGATGTAATTCCAAATGCCTGAGCCCTGCTGGACAATGCCTAGCCTATAGCGCCAGAGAAAGCATCCTGCCTTCTGGGTCTCAGTGACCATATCTGGAAAATGGCATTCCACTCTACTGCTCCAAACCCTCTGGGGGCTTTCCTCTCCACCTTGTGTAAAATCCCAAGCCCTCCTCAGGGCCATCTAGACTACCTGATCTGGACCCACCCTCATATCACTGTGCTCTCCCCCTTGCCTCTCTGCCCTAGACACACTAGCTTTTGCTCTCAGCCTCAAACAAACTCCTTCCACCTCGAGACCTGTGCAGAGGCTGTTCTGGATGCCAAGTACACTTATCCCCCATCCCATTTCAATGTACATCTCATCACTCAGGGTCTAAAACAAGGTTCCTCCTCTTGGCTCTTGTAAGAGTCTTCTCTTGCCCTTCTGAATGCTTTCTGCAAGTTGTCATTATATATTTAATTGTAGGTTTACTTCATTTATTCCCTCAGCCAAAAATGTGCTGAGCATATCCTCCATGCCAGGCAGTCACCACTCTGAGCTCTGGAAAATGTATCGGTGACTTCAGGCAAAGAAGTTGCTCTCCTGGAGCTTATTCTCTTAGATAATGACAAACAGATAAGCATTCAGTCCAACAATAAACATCCCACGAGGTAAATGTCAGGTGGCAACCATCCCTGGGCAGAGTAGCACACTGAACAGGGTGCAATATTACAAAGCCCTCTCTTAGGCAGCAGTCACGCAGGGCTGCCCTGAAGAGGTGACAGTTATGCTGGGGGCTGAAGGTGGAAAGGAGCCAGCCTTAGCCACATGTACTTTGTATTTAGTCACCAGACTGGGAGCTGCTTGTGCTCTGTTTATCCCTGTGTCCCCAGTCTGGCTTGGTTCCTGGCATATATGGTTGTTGCTGTATAAATATGTGCTGAATGAATGAATGGAAGGATAGATGGATGGATGGATGGATGGATGGATGAGGTCTCATGTTTGTGATGGGACTCTCATGAGCTGCTGGTCAGTCATGTGGCTCTAGGTGATGATCCCCCTGAGTAGAGGCTCAAGTCACCTGACTTCAAGGTGCTCCACCATGTCCCGCCCTCTTCCCATTGCTCCTCCTTGGCTGCTCTGCCAACTTCCTGGTCTTTATCAGTTCCATCTCCAGCTTCACTGGACTGATCAGCAATATCAAAAAGCCTGCGACCTCACTCGTGAATCTGGTGGAGATGTACCTAGTGCAGGATGTGGTGAGTACCCCACTTCTGGCAGCTCAGAGCCAGGCCAGGTGGGGGGCAGATGTGACATTCCCTGGGTGGGCTGTACTCTTTGGGCACCTTCCCTTCTGAGGTGCCCACTTCCTTTGGGCTGTCAGCTGCCACTCCCCTCCTTCATTCAGTCTCGTGTGGGGAGAAGGGGAGGAGGGATCTGATATTAGCAGAAATCACTGGATTCCAACTTGAATCATATACCATACCCATGTAATGCCAGTAGGCCTTTTAGGAATATTCTTCTTTATTAAATACAATTTTATTTAATTTAAATATAAAAAATATGCCTACCGTAAGTAAGATTCCTGTGCCTCATATGCAAACCACATGTACCATGTGCCAGAAATGATTCTAAATTAGTCACTCTGGAATTTGACTGGGGATCACGGTTTATGGGGGAAAAATTCCTCCAGAGGGCTCTGTGATTTACTAAACTGGAGGGCCACTGCTCAAGCTGCGGGTCTCAGAATAGCAACACTGACCTCATCTGGACACTTGTTTGAAATGCAGACTCTCAGGTCCTACCTCAGATCTGCTGACTCAATAATTTGCATTTTCACGAGATCCGTGTGTATTGCACACACACAAAATCATTGGAAACACTTCTCTATGGTTCCCAGGGCCTCGTTTGACTACTTAAAATTCCAGTGTTCCAAAGGTCAAGGTTTCTAAGAACATAGCGTTTTGGAATGGTAAAAGTCTAGATTTTGAGGTTTTAACCTGAAGTTTTAGGATTCTAGCATTCTCTGGCTCTCAGATTTAGGTCTTCTGGGTTTCCATCATTATAGACTCCTAAGGGTCAGAGGTTCTGAGGTCCCGAGTAGGGAGCACCTCTGCAGGTGGTTTGCAGGGTGCTCCCAGTGGATAATGATCAGTCCTCTTTCTCTCCTGTCTCTCCTCTCCTCCCTCCCCATCCCAACATCATCCTGCCTTCCTCTCTCCATCTCTTGCTGTATCGTCCCTGGTGTCCTGTGACCCTCAGCTGTGCCCACGAATCCGCACCATCATCAGCTCCTTGAGTGGGAATTTGGTTCAGAACGTCAATGGTAAGTCACAGCCTGGGGAAGAGGTGGGTGCTCCCTCTGCAGCCTTCCAAGGGGCAGGCGCACTGCTTTACGTCTGCTTGACAGGCAGGACTGTCAGGGAACCCTGGAGAAGTTCAGGATCCTTTGTCCTGAGCAAGTCAGGAGAGTGTGGCTGGGGGAATGGTGTCCCTGCAGACTGAGGGCTTCTATTGCCCTCCTTTCTTAAACCTGCAGAACCAGCTGCACAGAATGATGCAAGAAACAGGACGGGCCAGGTCTGGGTTCAAATTCTGCATTTGCTCTTAGCAGCTGTGGGGTCCTGGTCAACTAGTTCCACCTCTCTGATCCTTGGGTTCCTCACAAATGAAAGATTGTAAACACTGCCAAGCTGATGAGCAGATTTAAAGAAAAAACAGAAAGAGCCTAATATCCCATACTCATTGCTACTGAACACTGCCCCTTCCCTTTCCCTTCTTATGAGGAGTTGTGGCTTCACCCCCAGCCCCTGGGGGCTTTCCTTGATCTGGCTCTCTGGCATGACTGGGGTTGCTGAGGCTGTGGGGCAACAGAAATGGGATGAGTAACAGTGTCAGGGTCCTGGAGGTGGTCCTTCTAGAAAACAGCCACAGGCCCAGTTACCTGGGCCATGTCTCTGTGCTTCGTATACAGCATCTCATTGTATTCTTTCAACAACACTGTGGAGTGGGTACTGTTATCATACCCATTTTACAGATGAACAAACGTAGGCTCAGAGAGACAGAGTGACATGCAAGAGATCCCTTGGTTGCCAAGTCTGACCTGCTGGAGGGTGGCAGCCACTGGGATCTAGTTTCTATTCAGCTATATCCAGATCTGGAGAAATGCTACTGATTTTGTACCCTCAGATACACTTCAGGAAACCACACAACAAATTGTAAACTGAAGAGGACAGATGAGAAAAACCACTGTGATGCCCGCCTGCTGGTGAGGACCCGACTTGGGGCCCTGGCTAAGGGAGGATGAGGCCTCCCCACAGGGGCCTGTGGAGAAGGAGAAGCAAGTCTTGGCTTCTCTTCTTTCCCTAGTAGCAGAGTGAGCTCTGATCTTGGTCACAGCCTGAGTCCTGACCCTTAATCACACCCAGATTGTACTTGACTCTGGTCCTTGACTGAGCCTGGAGTGCAGTCAGGTTGAAGTTTAGCTCAAGTTGCTGACTGAGCCCTGACACTGGCCATAGATAGACACACAGTCTATCTCAGTCTGATCCCTGATTCTGATCATATGCTGAGCCCTGAACCCTGGTTCCTCTGAGCCTTGCTCAGTCTTTTCACATCGGCCATTGCTGCTAAGGTGAGTGGGGTGGGAGGGTGAGGGGATGAGGAGAGGTCAAGGCCAGGTGCCAGAGAGAGACCCCAAACTACAGGTGCCAGTCCCCCAACCATAAGCCTCAGAGCTCGCAGGATTTGTGCTAAAGCACTCTGGCAGCTGTTCTTGCTGAACGCAGGAGCCGGTAAGGGCCCCGGGGTGTCCATGCCTCACTCTGGGGTCTCCTTCCAGATTGGTTCCCAGGGACATGACTGAATCTCTGTACCATCTCCCTCTGGCACGGTTGGTGCAGCCATCATCCCCCAGGAGTGACAACTGAGCCCAGTCAAGGACACTCTCAGATACACCTCCTCACAGTCAGGACACCCTATGCTCCTTGCCCTCCACCCCCAGCAATAAAATGGCATTTCTGCCCCTTCTGTGTGGCTCATGGCATTCCTTCCATTGAGATTTTGGGGGAGGTGATGTGTGGGCAATCAGGGCCTCAGAGACCTGGATCCGAAGCTGGAAGGGACATTTGGGATTTTCCAGCTGCAACGACTTGTCTTACAAAAGGAAAACCTGAGGCCCAGGATGGGCAAGAAAGTGACCTGAGGCATTGTAGAGACAGCCTCACTCTGCTTCCACTACAGCACCACCATGATGGAGGGCTGCCTTCCCCAGCACACCTAACCTCATGACCTCACATCACCCTTCTGCCCCGAGTCTCCAAGCCAGGAGACTTGGCTCTTGCCCCCATTGTACGGATGAGGAAACTGAGGCTCACAGAAGACAAGTGACTCATCAGGGTTACAGGGTGGCAAGTGGCAGGGCTAGAATTTTAACCCATGTCCCTGGGAACACTTGCTCAGGTAGGTGACACCCTGAGTGCTCAGTACTGAGCCACCTCTCCCCTGCCCCCAGCAGGTCCCATCATCCTGGCCCTGCTCTCTTCTGAGCAGGACTGATGAGGTCGTCTCGAGTCCACTCTTCCTCCCTAACATGGAAGCCTTCCATTTCCCCTTTGCCCTGGAGTGGGGAGCAAGGCACGTGTTACTCACAGCTGCATCACGTGTGCAGAGGATTGACCTGAGCTGTCACGTCAGGGTCCCTGGGCTTCTTCTTTCCAGAAGACCATCTGGTTTTCCTGACAATAGACCCAGAGAAACTTTGTCCTTTGTGCCATAGAACCATCTCAGTCTTTGTGCCATTCTGTAAGGGAAGGACCACTGTCATCCTCCTTGGAGACTCAGGTGAGGAGAGGTCAGGGTCACACAGAAGCCTGCACCAGCAGCTACTTCACCCAAGGGCTTTCTACTTGATGAAGGCTGCCTCACAAGGTCAAGTCACTTCAAGGAGCCCTTGAGCCGCTGGGGCTATATCCGGGGCCTTCAGCCAGATCTCATCAGCTCTGCTGAGTGGACCTTAGGTCAGGCTATGCTGGGGCTAACGACAAGGCATAGGGTGAAAGTTGGACAAAGGTGAACTTGACTTACTTGGCCTCTACCTCTTGCTAGCTGTTTAATCTCAAGCAAGTTACTCTTAGAACCACAGTTCTCTCACCTGCCAAATAGAATGAACAGCAAAACTTCCTCAGGACACTGGTGTGAGGTTTAAATGAGTCAGTGACTGGAAAGTGCTTAACCAGGGTCTGACACTGGTGAGCATGAGTCAGGCTCCACATGAGTCAGGCTCTGGAATTACTGTCAAACAGTGTTGAGAAACCACGTATTAAATCTTTAGACACTGTATCTCATGAGATTCTCATTTTTACTGAGTGATGCAGTCAATGGTTCTTGGGGAATGTGCGGCAAGTGACTCTCCAAGAGGAGAGGTGAAATGACTTCTCCAGGGTCACACACCTGGTCAGAGGCAAAGCTAGGTTTCATGTGAAGTGGGCCTCGTCCAGAGATTTTTCCTCCCCTCCTGGCCATAGCAAAAGGATGAGAGTTTTCCTCTCTGTCTAATTTTTGTGACAATCTCAACTCCCACAACTGTACACAAGAAGGTCTCACATTCAGGACTTCTCTTGAGCAGTAGCCCCCTTCGGTCAGTGCTGAGCATTTGTCCAGGTAATTCTGTCCACATGGAAAATAATTGCTTGCCTCCTTGCAGCTTCTCAATTCTCCTCAGCCCTACAACTCTGCTCAGGAGCCCTCTCCTGGTAAGTGGGGGTCACTCCTCAATATTGCCCTAACAAAGAGCCTGTTTTTCCAGCTGGTAGGTCTACCCAAGCTACCTTGTCATCATTGTCCCACACAGACAGAGGGTGCAAGAAGGGTCAGCTCTCATGATTATGGTTGCATTTTTTAAAAGTAATCTTTTCCCCCCATTTTTAATGGGTGGCAAGAAAACACAGAAGACCTATACATAGGGAAAGGAGTACGTCAAGGCTGTATATTGTCACCCTGCTCATTTAACTTATATGCAGAGTACATCATAAGAAATGCTGGGCTGGAAGAAGCACAAGCTGGAATCAAGATTGCCAGGAGAAATATCAATAACCTCAGATATGCAAATGACACCACCCTTATGGCAGAAAGTGAAGAGGAACTAAAAAACCTCTTGATGAAAGTGAAAGAGGAGAGTGAAAAAGTTGGCTTAAAGCTCAGCATTCAGAAAACAAAGATCATGGCATCTGGTCCCATCACTTCATGGGAAAGAGGTGGGAAACAGTGGAAACAGTGTCAGACTTTATTTTGGGGGGCTCCAAAATCACTGCAGATGGTGATTGCAACCATGAAATTAAAAGACGCTTACTCCTTGGAAGAAAAGTTATGACCAACCTAGATAGCATATTCAAAAGCAGAGACATTACTTTGCCAACAAAGGTCCATCTAGTCAAGGGTATGGTTTTTCCTGTGGTCATGTATGGATGTGAGAATTGGACTGTGAAGAAAGCTGAGTGCTGAAGAACCGATGCTTTTGAACTGTGGTGTTGGAGAAGACTCTTGAGAGTCCCTTGGACTGCAAGGAGATCCAACCAGCCCATTCTGAAGGAGATCAGCCCTGGGATTTCTTTGGAGGAAATGATGCTGAAGCTGAAACTCCACTGCTTTGGCCACATCATGTGAAGAGTTGACTTATTGGAAAAGACTCTGATGCTGGGAGGGATTGGGAGCAGGAGGAGAAGGGGACGACAAAGGGTCAGATGGCTGGATGGCATCACTGACTCGATGGACGTGAGTCTGAGTAAATTCCAGGAGTTGGTGATGGACAGGAAGGCCTGGCATGCTGTGATTCATGGGGTCACAAAGAGTCAGACACAACTGAGTGACTGAACTAAACTGATACAAAAAAGATCTTCATGAGCCAGATAACTACAATGGTGTGATCACTCACCTAGAGCCAGACATCCTGGAATGCGAAGTCAAGTGGGCCTTAGGAAGCATCACTAAGAACAAAAAGAGAAAAATCAATTCAATAAAATTAGAAATGAAAGTGGAGAGATCACAACAGACAACACAGAAATACAAAGGATCATAAGAGACTACTATCAGCAATTATACGCCCAAAAAATGGGCAACGTGAAAGAAATGGACAAGTTCTTAGAAAAGCACAACTTTCCAAAACTAAACCAGGAAGAAATAGAAAATCATAACAGACCCATCACAAGCACGGAAATTGAAACTGTAATCAGAAATCTCCCAGCAAACAAAAGCCCAGGTCCAGAAGGCTTCACAGCTGCATTCTACCAAAGGTTTAGAGAAGAGCTAACACCTATCCTACTCAAACTCTCCCAGAAAATTGCAGAGGAAGGTAAACTTCCAAACTCATTCTATGAGGCCACCATCACCCTAATACCAAAACCTGACAAAGATGCTACAAAAAAAGAAAACTACAGGCCAATATCACTGATGAACATAGATGCAAAAATTCTCAGCAAAATTCTAGCAATCAGAATCCAACAACACATTAAAAAGATCAAACACCGTGACCAAGTGGGCTTTATCCCAGGGATGCAAGGATTCTTCAAT
This sequence comes from Ovis canadensis, assembly GCF_042477335.2. Taxonomy (NCBI): domain Eukaryota; kingdom Metazoa; phylum Chordata; class Mammalia; order Artiodactyla; family Bovidae; genus Ovis; species Ovis canadensis. The sequence continues at coordinate 77,949,384 of NC_091257.1, forward strand.
ATCCACACATCAGTGAATGTAATACACCACAGTAACAAATTGAAAAATAAAAGCCATATGATTATCTCAATAGATGCAGAGAAGGCCTTTGACAAAATTCAACATCCATTTATGATAAAAACTCTCCAGATAGCAGGAATAGAAGGAACATACCTCAAAATACCTCAATAAAAGCTATAGATGACAAACCCACAACAAACATTATCCTCAATGGTGAAAAACTGAAAGCATTTCCCCTAAAGTCAGGAACAAGACAAGGGTGCCCACTTTCACCGCTACTATTCAACATAGTTCTGGAAGTTTTGGCCACAGCAATCAGAGCAGAAAAAAAGATAAAAGGAATCGAAATTGGAAAGAAGATGTAAAACTCTCACTGTTTGCAGATGACACGATCCTCTACATAGAAAACCCTAAAGATTCCACCAGAAAATTACTAGAGCTAATCAATGAATATAGTAAAGTTGCAGGATATAAAATCAACACATAGAAATCCCTTGCATTCCTATACACTGATAATGAAAAAGTAGAAAAAGAAATGAAACAATTCCATTCACCATTGCAACGAAAAGAATAAAATACTTAGGAATATATCTACCTAAAGAAACTTAAGACCTATATATAGAAAACTATAAAACACTGATGAAAGGAATCAAAGAGGACACCAATAGATGGAGAAATATACCATGTTCATGGATTGGAAGAATCAATATAGTGAAAATGAGTATGCTACCCAAAGCAATCTACAGATTCAATGCAATCCCTATCAAGCTACCAGCAGTATTTTTCAAGAACTAGAACAAGTAATTTCAAGATTTGTATGGAAATACAAAAAACCTCGAATAGCCAAAGCAATCTTGAGAAAGAAGAATGGAACTGGAGGAATCAACTTGCCTGACTTCAGGCTCTACTACAAAGCCACAGTCATCAAGACAGTATGGTACTGGCACAAAGACAGAAATATAGATCAATGGAATAAAATAGAAAGCCCATAGATAAATCCAAACACATATGGACTCCTTATCTTTCACAAAGGAGCCAAGAAAGTACAATGGATTAAGACAATCTTGTTAACAAGTGGTGCTGGGAAAACTGGTCAACCACTTGTAAAAGAATGAAACTAGATCACTTTCTAACACCACACACAAGAATTCCAGCTGAGCTATTTCAAATCCTCAAAGCCTTTCACTGTGTGGATCACAACAAATGGTAGAAAATTCTTAGAGAGATGGGAATACCAGGCCAGCAGACCTGCCTCCTGAGAAATCTGTATGCATGTCAAAAAGCAACAGTTAGAATGGACATAGAAAAACAGATTGGTTCCAAATTGGGAAAGGAGTACGTCAAGACTATATATTGTCATCCTGCTTACTTAACTTATATGCAGAGTACATTATGTGAAATGCTGGGCTGGATCAAGCACAGGCTGGAATCAAGATTGCCGGGAGAAATATCAATAACCTCAGATATGCAGATGACACCACCGTACAGCAGAAAGTGAAGATGAACTAGAGAGCCACTTGATGAAAGTGAAAGAGGAGAGTGGAAAAGCTGGGTTAAAATTAAGCATTTAGAAAACTAAGATCAAGGCATCTGGCCCCAGCACTTCATGGCAAATAGATGGGAAAACTATGGAAACAGTGAGAGACTTTATTTTCTAGGGCTCCAAAATTACTGCAGATGGTGTCTGTAGCCATGAAATTAAAAGACGCTTGCTCCTTGGAAGGAAAGCTATGACCAACCTAGACAGCATATTAAAAAGCAGGGACATTAGATTGCCAATAAGGGTACATTTAGTCAAAGCTATGGTTTTCAGAGTAGTCCTGTATGCATGTGAGAGTTGGACTATAAAGAAAGCTGAGCACCGAACATTGATGCTTTTGAACTGTGGTGTTGGAGAAGACTCTTGAGAGTCCCTTGGGCTTCAAGGAGATGCAACCTGTGAATCCAAAAGGAAATCAGTCCTGAATATTCATTGGAAGGACTGATGCTGAAGCTGAAACTCCAATACTTTGGCCACCTGATGTGAAGAACTGACTCATTCGAAAAGACCCTGATTCTGGGAAAGATTGAAAGCAGGAGGAGAAGGGGATGACATGGGATGAGATGGTTGGACGGCATCACCAACTTGATGGACTTGAATGTGAGTAAGTTCCAAAGTTGGTGATAGACAGGGAAGCCTGGTTTCTGCAGTCCATGGGGTCACAAAGAGTTGGACATGACTGGGCGACTGAACTGAACTGAACAGGAACAAATGGGAGCTACTTGCTACATTCCCATCACCTGGAGCAATACCTATAGCCGAGAACTTTGGGCCAGTGAGGCCCACCCTCTAAAGCACTATGCATACGTGTGGTCAACTGAACAGAGAGGGACCAGAGAGAAGGGAGGGGTGGGTCCTAATGCAGCAGAAGTGCCCAGTGAGGAGAGGCAGACATGCATGGAAAGTACTTGAAAACAGAGCATCGTGGCTCTCCCACAGGGAAGTCATCAGTGGGCACCCGACCTCGGTGCTATAGGAACACCAACAACACATCAGGGAGCATGTGTTCTTCAGCTGCAATCACAAGGCATTGTTATGACACAGGGGACAGGTCAGGGAACAAAACAGACACAATCCCTGCCTCATGGAGCTCCCAGTCTAGTGGAAGAGCAAGGACAGCACATTTCTAGGGACTGTGTGTTCAGGTTTATACATGTTAACTTGTGTACCCTTCAGACAGATTCAGTGAAATAGGTACACCCACTCTGCCCACCTTCCAGGTGAGTTAGCTGAGTTACGAGAGGGAAAGCTCACAAGGTAGTGCTAGGATTTGAACCCAGTCTCATCACACTTTCAAGAACTGCACACACTGCCCCCTGTCACACTCTCTATTTCCCTGGGCTCCTAAATGCTGTCTTTGCTCACCACTCACTACTGTTTATTGCAGTAATAGTAATGATAATGGTCGCTGTTATTCATGGAGCACCTTATCTAGCCAAGGTTAGGGCTCTCTAATGACATTTTCTTCCATTAGTTCCCTGAGCAGCTCTTCTAAGGTAACCCAATATCCTAGGACATTCCATTTCTGGCTTCATGTTTAAAAGAGAAAAAAAAAAAAAAGCTCTGATAAGCTAGGGCATTTGCCTGCTGTCACACAATCAACAAGGGAAAAGTCTGCGATAACCCAAGGCTGACTCTTCAGCAAGCTTATTGTGCTGTTATAAATAAAATGCATGGATTTCTCAATGTGTACACTTTAATTAATCAGTGTTAATGAAAAATGCCTCTGCAGGCTGTAATGAATAATTATTAAGCATCTGTGTGTCAGGTCCTGGGGATGATGCCCTGTGGTCCTGGCCCTCACGGCCTCAGAGTTATCACAGTGCCCAAGGAGCAGGAGGGATGCCTGCAAAGCAAGAGCACCAGGTGCGCCATCTGGTGGAATGTGGCAAGTAGCCCCAGATATTCCTGATCACCTCTCAGAACCCTGAAGTGTCAACGTTCTAGCAGAGAACCACTGTTCATTTTGAAGTTAGAGGAAATGGAGACCCTGGGAGAAAATGAATGTCTTGGTAAGAGTCACAAAGAAAGTTATTAACAGAGTCAATACTGACAATATCCAGCCTTGATGTACTCCTTTTCCTATTTGGAACCAGTCTGTGGTTCCATGTCCAGTTCTAACTGTTGCTTCCTGACCTGCATAGTTTTCTCAAGAGGCAGGTCAGGTGGTCTGGTATTCCCATCTCTTTCAAAATTTTCCATAATCAGATGAGAAACCGAAGGCGGAGGGGAGTGTGGTGACCAGACACCAGCAACAATTTTTATCATCACCATCACTGTAGCAACTGCCTGTCAGGGGCCTACACACATTATCTCACCACTTCTCACAGCACCCGTGGGAGGAGAGGCCCATAGCTAGTCCCATTTCACACTTAGGGGACCTGAGGCTCAGGGAGATGAAGCTCCTTATCCAGGCCACACAGCCAGCAACAGGCAAAAGGAAGATTCGAATCCAGTCTGCCCAACCCCAGAGTTGGAGTATTGTAGTTTCCATCTTGCCACTAGACATGGAGTTGTCTCACATTTTACAAGAGGCAGCTGAAGCCTGGGGCCAACACCAGGTCTGGACTCACTACATCACACCGGCCCCTTGGGCTGTGTTCCTGAGGTGGAAAAACTCTCTTCACAAGATTCCTGCACAGCCCTCAGCTCTGTGCCTACAACCAGGGGAGTAAGGGCCTAGACGTTTGCAGAACTAGGCACAAACAGCCTGGGAGGTGAGTCTGCTGACCAGTCCAAGGCTCAGATGGATGGGGTCCTCCGTGTCCCAGCCCCAGGCTTAGGCACCTGCCCTGTGCTCGGATGACGGGACCATATTCAGCAAGAGGAACACTAGCTACCCACGCCTCTGGTCCTTACCCCTACCTTGATCTGGCCATGTTCACGTCAAAGTGTTACAGGTTCCTGCTGAGGTGCAAGTAGATGATCGGAGGAGACTGACCCTGAGTGATCTGGAGCTCTACTGGTGCTCCCAGCCTAATGCCATATGGGCACTCGTCTGCCAGCCTAATGCCATATGGGCACTCATCTGTGCTCCTTGGATCGAATGTTTCAGGTTGCCATGTGCTCAATGCACCAGGCATTACCACCAACTCAAACAGCAGAGGTCAAGGAATAAACAGGGTATTCAAGTGCAAGGACTTTCCTGCCCCACCAGGTGGCCTCAATGAGATCTGAGAGAAAGGTCCTTCCCTGAGATCGCAAATGCTGATTCCTGTCCTTGTGAGACTTCAGCCAGTCACCTTCCTTCCCTGAACCTCAGTTTCCTCAACTAGAAAATGGAGCTTTCCAAACCTATTTAGTGAGTTGTCCTGAGCACCAATGGTGAAAGTAGTCCTGCAGTGCCAAGCGAATGGCCAGGTACTGCCCTGGACTTACTGGGGCCAAAGAGTGAGACTCGCTGTTGCTCCCAGAGGCTGAGAGTGGGAACAGCCAATCTCAGTGGAGCGGGTGCAGAACTGGGTGCCCTCTCTGGATCTGCCCCTTCCCATCTGTTCCACCCTGCGCAAGTTATCCTTCCCTTCTGAGCCTCACTTTGCTCAGTCAAGAAATAATGGCAGTAACACCCCTGCCTGGTTGCTCATGAGATGAAAAAGAAGATGAAGCAAGATAAGCACCTAGCTTTGCACAGTCATGTCTAGGCAGAGGTGGGGTTCAGGGGATGGTGTTGGGATCACAGCTCTTAGAACTCAAGATCAAAAGTACCTTTTGACCACCCTAGTCCAGTTACCTCCATTCCTGGTCATCCACCCTGCAGCCCCTCACTCTAAGTATCTAGAGAGGGGCTCAGGCATCCATTGTTTAAGCAAACATATTTGATAATTTTATTTAATCTTTTCTTTTAAAAATATATTGCCCAGGTGGAAAACTTCAACAGAACTAAAACATGTGAAATGGAAGAGGAAAATAAGTTAGGTTCAATTCACGTCTAGCCTTGGCTGAATCCTTCTCCTTCTCTGGACCATAGGCTCCCCAGGCTTCCCAGCAAGGAGGTTCAGTTGAGCGCTAAGCTCTCCTGCGGCTGTGATGTCTGTCATGTTTCTAACAAGGTAAGTTGACCCTGGAGTTGTCACCTGAAGGGAGGAGTTGATGTGAATCTATAAATGTGTTAAGTCAGGACTTACTGTGAGTTTGAACAGCAGGACCCAACTCACACTGGCTTCAAGAGGAGAGTTCCGTAAAGAGGGAATAATCTGGGCAGAGGGCCAAGGCAGCAATGATGTTGATATGTTTCTGGAAGAGAAGGAAGACAATAGAGCCATAAAGAGAGAGGTAGGTGATTTTGGGGTGGCGATGTGCAGGTGACACAGGGGCCATGATGGGGACTTTGGTTTAAGGTGAGAGCTTTAACTTCTGGCAGCTGCATTGTGAGTAGAGGGGTTGGGAGTAAGTGTGCAGGGATACTGCATATGTGGGGATATATACGGAGGCAAACCATATTCACTCTCAGGAGAAACTCTACTGACTCAATGGAGTGGGCAGATGGGGGAGGGTGGGTCCTGAGAAAACTGTCGTTGCAAATATTTTCCCTGAGGCTGGTTCTACTGTGAAGGATGTTATGGAGAGCGCTTGGACACAAGAGAAGGTTTGGGAAGAATGACTTCACTGCTCACTGACCCTGATGCTACTATGGGCCGCAAGCCTAGCCCCATCTCTGTCCCTCTCTTACAGGCTGACTGCTTTCCCTCTCTGAGCCTGAGTTTGCAAATGCTGATAAAATTAAGCTAGATGATCACTAAGGATCCTTCTACCAGAAAATTCTCCAATTCATCCATTCACAGTTTGGGCCCCAGCCCCACCCCACCCCCCCACCCACATGGCCACCATTTTGGTAACTGGAGGCTCCATGAGAACCTGCTCTTAGTTTGGAGCAAAGTCCTCTCCATAGCCATCCAATTCAAGCATCCTGACTGACCTTTGCTTTGGAAGTGTCTCTGTTCACTTTGGACAGGGCTTATTTTCATTGGAGTCTCCTTGGATGGCTCTGGACGCAGAGCTTGTTTCCGGGGGCAGCCTCCCTGCCCATTGCCATCAATATAAAAGGGCCCTCAGCACCCAGCAGAATTCCAGGAGACTGCACAGGGGAGCAAGGGCTTTGTATTTTTCTTCAAACCATGAATGGTGGGCTTCCCCCTTAATGTCACCCCATGGGAGGCCTACAGCAGGCGTTGGGGAAAAGAGGCGTAGAGATTAAATTAGCCCCTCAGTTGTGTTTGACTCTTTGCGACCCCATGGACTGTAACCTATCAGGCTCCTCTGTCCACGGATTTCTCCAAGCAAGAATACTGCAGTCGTTTGCCATTTCCTTTTCCATGGGATCTTCCTGACCCACAGGTCGAATCTGGGTCTCGTCCATTGTAATCTTTACCATGAGGCACCAGGGAAGCCCTTCTGAAGGCTCTAAGAACAAGAAGCAGAGGCGTGGGGCCATTTGAGTTAGCTAATACTTTGAATGGAGCAAACTAAGAAATAGGTCCAATTAGGAGAAATGTCGAATGGATGGTGAATGCAGCATCATGACGTGGTGCCCACTTACTTGTTCATGCTTTTGTTTGGCAAACTTTCTTTTGTTGTACTTACTAGCGGCAGGTTTTTACTATGAGTTGGGAATTCAACTCATTGTGAAATAAGTCAGAATCCCTCCTCTAAGGAACTCGCAGCCTGGTGGGAAAAGCAGCCAAGTTGTCACTAATTGGGACCCAGGACTCTTAACAGTGAATAAAGGCAGCAAGATGGTGGAGTGATGACACCTAACCTAGTCTCTGGGGAGAGTTCAAGAGGACATGATGTCCTACTGAAGCTGGAAAGTCAGTAAGAAGTGATACAGCTAAAAATGAAAAGAAGAGGGAAATGTTCCATGCAGAGAAGCCAGCATGTGCAAAGGATCTCTAGAAAAGAGAGCTGACCTGGAGTCAACAGTGACTTTTCAAGTAGTAGCTCCTTCATTCACTGGTTGTTTATCTCTGGGCACGTTTCTCTAGCTTTCTGACCTGGGTTGCCCATCTGTAAGACAGGAGATAACCGCATTATCTTCAAGAACTGCTGAGTGTCAGAGTCCTAGGTGCTCTTCCACGATGCCATTTCCCTGTGGGTAATTCTCACTCCTATTCTTCCCATGACTGTCCAGGTGTCAGGACAAGATGTTTCAGCTTTGGATTCTTGTTCTCTTGTGAGGCCTGCTCGCTGGGACCTCAGCATCTCCTCTTGACAGTCTTGGCAAGGATGTTCTGAGGAAGCTGAAATCTGGTCTTGAGAAAGGACTTGACAACCTTGACAGTACACTTGTAAGTGAGTCCACAACAGGGATGATCAGTGGCACCTAGGAGCTTACTTCCTAAATACTAAGCCTGTATTACCAACGGCCGCCAGCAGGGGCAGCTCCTTATGGGTGGCTTACTGAGAGAGGTGACCAACCAGTCCCTGGTTCATTTGTTTATTCTTTTTCTAGAAACAGGAAATACTTAGCTGAATATCACTTTACATCTTCTATCACGGTAAACTTTGCTAATATATTCACAGGGTAATATCCTCAAAGTGACATTTCAAAAGGTCAAAAGGCTTGCATATTTTAATTTTCGGCATGTATCGACAAATAATCCTGTATATTAATAGTTTCTCCAATCATTTGTGAGAGTATCTTTTTGCTACTCTCTTGACAGCACTGGTTTGGACAACTGAAATTTTTTCCAGTCTCACAGATGAAAGGTTATAATTCATCACAGCATTTCTATAATTATGAAAGCATTCACTCATTTTTTTTCATATTTATTAGGCATTTATATATGTAAGTTAAATATTTAATTTATATTGGTAGCATATTCTTCTTCTGGGTCTTCCAATTTACTTAGCAACTTGTATTAACCAACTGGAAAAGAATTTCTACCTAGCCGAGGTAGCTTTAAAGTTACCTACCTTGATCACAATAAACTGGAAAATTCTGAAAGAGATGGGAATACCAGACCACCTGACCTGCCTCCTGAGAAATCTATATGCAGGTCAGGAAGCAACATTTAGAACTGGACATGGAACAACAGACTGGTTCCAAATAGGAACAGGAGTACGTCAAGGCTGTATATTGTCACATTGCTTATTTAACTTCTATGCAGAGTATATCATGAGAAACGCTGGGCTGGAGGAAGCACAAGTTGGAATCAAGATTGCTGGGAGAAATATCAATAACCTCAGATATGCAGCTGACACCACCCTTATGGCAGAAAGTGAAGAGGAACTAAAAAGCCTCTTTTGCTGTCTCACATACAGGGTTATCATTACCACCTTTCTAAATTCCATATATATGCATTAGTATACTGTATTAGTGTTCTTCTTTCTGGCTTACTTCACTTTGTATAATAGGTTCCAGTCTCACCCACCACATTAGGACTGATTCAAATATATTCTTTTTAATGGCTGAGTAATACTCCATTGTGTATTCATGTTGATGTATGGCAAAACCAGTACAACACTGTAAAGTAATTAACCTCCAATTAAAATAAATAAATTTATATTAAAAGATAAAAAATAGATTAAAAGGCTCTGGAAGAAAGTGAAAGAGGAGAGTGAAAAAGTTGGTTTAAAGCTCAACATTCAGAAAAAAAAGATCATGGCATCTGGTCCCATCATTTCATGGGAAATAGATGGGGAAACAGTGGAAACAGTGTCAGACTTTATTTTTTTGGACTCCAAAATCACTGCAGATGGTGACTGCAGCCATGAAATTAAAAGACACTTACTCCTTGGAAGGAAAATTATGACCAACCTAGATAGCGTGTTGAAAAGCAGAGACATTACTTTGCCAACAAAGGTCCGTCTAGTCAAGGCTATGGTTTTTCCAGTGGTCATGTATGGATGTGAGAGTGGGACAGTGAAGAAAGCTGAGCACCGAAGAATTGATGCTTTTGAACTGTGGTGTTGGAGAAGACTCTTGAGAGTCCCTTGGACTGCAAGGAGACCCAACCAGTCCATTCTAAAGGAGATCAGCCCTGGGTGTTCTTTGGAAGGAATGATGCTAAGGCTGAAATTCCAATAATTTGGCCACCTCATGCGAAGAGTTGACTTATTGGAAAAGACTCTGATGCTGGGAGGGATTAGGGGCAGAAGGAGAAGGGGACGACAGAGGATGAGATGGCTGGATGGCATCACCAACTCAATGGACATGAGTTTGGGTGAACTCCGGAGCTGGTGATGGACAGGGAGGCCTGGCATGCTGCAGTGCATGGGGTCACAAAGAGTCGGACAGGACTGAGCGACTGAACTGAACTGAACTAGTGAATCATGTTCCTTGTCATACTAACTTCTTGAAAGACCTTGGTCTTCTTTTCACTTTTTGGAAACATTACTGGGACATTGCTAAATATTCTTGGTAGGAGAAGCTAACTTCTGTAAAGGACTGCCCTTCAAACCTTGCCAGCACTTAGGCAACCTTCATTGCTGATAAAACAGCAATGCTTCTGAACACAGAAGCAGAGGTGTCTGCATCAAAATCACCTAGTGAGTTAAAAGACCAGGTGTAGTTTCCATCGCTGCATCATTATAACTAGGTACTGTCCACTGCAAAGCCACGTTGCACTCCTTTGATTACATACTTTTTCTTGCAGGCTTTTCTTATTCTTTGAGCTAGTGCTTGCCTTGTTGTTTCTCATTTGAGTTATTTTCTACACATAGTTGCTTAATACTTTTCAAATGTGCCATTCCACATCTGCCATGTCACTTCCTCTATCAAATCCCTCTTTCCTCTGTCCACTAGGATTCTCTGTTCTTGTTCTCTTCTTTAGTCAACCCTTTTCTAGGCCTTATGCAAAGCTGTCTTTCCTAGACTCCTATTTCCGCAATCCATATATTTTCTTTGATTCTAGATTTTCTATTTCTTATTTTATCCTACATTTGTTTTGTTTGTATGAGCAGCTCATTAGTGCTTCACTACTAGAAGCTGATGTGTAATCAATACCTATTGCCTGCTCAGTGGGTTGATTGCTTTGTTGATGAATAATGAGTATGTATTAGCATGAAGGCAGCATGAAAAGAGCAAGGTCTCCTAGCTGTGGGACTTTGATCAATTTCTAAAGCTTTTGCTCTTTTATTTCCCTATCTGAAAGTGCAGATATTAGTAATACCTACTTTATGCAGTTGTTACAAAGATTAAATGAAATAACATAGGCAAATATTCTCATTTAGTAGCTGGTGCATAGGAGCCGCTCCATAAGTTGTGTACCACGTTAAGTGGAGACTGTTTTTGCAGCTATCTTGGAGCAATTGAAGACTGCTGAGGAGGACCTGGAGAATACTGAGGAAGCTAAGAACTTGTTGGAACAACTCATTTCTGGAATTTTTGAAGTAGTGTACAGGGTTACAGCGTGAGTTGATGCTTCATTTGGAGATTTTTGTTCCCAGAAAAGAGAATACATCTCTTTGGGGACATAAGTTTAATATCAAAGACAAAAAGTGAAAGTGGAAGTCGCTCAGTTCAGTTTAGTCGCTCAGTCATATCCAACTCTTTGCAACCCCATGGACTGCAGCACACCAGAGCTTCCCTGTCCTTCACCAACTCCAGGAAATTGCTCAAACTCATGTCCATCAAGTCAGTGATGCCATCCAACGTTTTCATTCCCTGTCATCACCTTTTCCTCCTGCCTTCAATCTACCAGCCTTAGGGTCTTTTCCACGGAGTCAGTTCTTTGCCTCATGTGGCCAAAGTATTGGAGTTTCAGCTTCAGCATCAGTCCTTCCAATGAATATTCAGGACTGAATCCTTTAGGATGGAATGGTTTAATCTTCTTGCAATCCAAGGAACTCTTAAGAGTCTTCTCCAACACCACAGTACAAAACCATCAGTTCTTCAGTCCTCAGCTTTCTTTATAGTCAAACTCTCACACCCATACATGACTACTGGAAAAGCCATAGCTTTGACTAGATGGACCATTGTCAGCAAAGTAATGTCTCTGCTTTTTAATATGCTGTCTAGGTTGGTCTTAGTTTCTCTTCCAAGGTGCAAGTGTCTTTTAATTTCATGGCTGCACGTCACCATCTGCAGTAATTTTGGAGCCAAAAAAATGAAGTCTGTCACTGTTTCCATGGTTTCCCCTTCTATTTATCATGAAGTGATGGGACCAGTTACCATGAACTTTGTTTTTTGAATGTTGAGTTTTAAGCCAGTTTTTTCACTCTCTTCTTTCATTTTCATCAAGAAGCTCTTTAGTTCTTTTTCGCTTTCTGCCATAAGTCCACTCTCATCTGCATATCTGTAGTTATTGGTATCTCTCCCAGAAATCTTGATTCCAGCTTGTGCTTCTTCCAGCCCAGTGTTTCTCATGATGTACTCTGCAAAAGAGTTAAATATGCAGGGTGACAATATACAGTCTTGACATACTCCTTTCCCAATTTGGAACCAGGCTGTTTTTCCATGTCTGATTCTATCTGTTTCTTTTTGGTAAGGTGGTCCAGTATTCCCATCTCTTGAAGAATTTCCCACAGTTTGTTGTGATCTAAACAGTCAAACTTGCTCAGTCATGTCCAACTCTTTGTAACCCCACTGACTACGCAGATCATGGAACTCTCCAGGCCAGAATACTGGAGTGTATTGCCATTCTGTTCTCCAGAGGATCTTCCTAACACAGGGATTGAACCCAGATCTCCCACATTGCAGGCGGATTCTTTACGAGCTTTGCCACCAGGGAAGCCCATAGTTGGTTGAGTCACTCATGTAGACAAAGGGTTGCTCTTTTAGAGTGCTTTGCTGTTCTGTGCTTAGTCGCTCGTCCTGTCAACTTTTTGTGACCCCATATCCTGTAGCCTGCCAGCCTTCTCTGTCTATGGGGATTCTCCAGGCAAGAGTACTGGAGGGGTTGCCATGCCCTCCTCCAGGGGATCTTCCCAACCCAGGGGTTGAACCCAGGTCTCCCACATTCCAGGCAGATTCTCTACCAAGTGAGCCATCAGGGAAGATGAATAAACGTTGTGTGTTCTTACAGAGCAGTAGTGATCTGAGGCCCATTCCACTAGAGCTTAAAAAATTAGAGGGCTGTGGGGGCTACCCAGGTATCTCATGGGTTTAGACTTTCTCTTCTGTGATATCAGGGTCAGGATGAAGGTTCTCTTCACCCTTACCTCTACCTGTTTGCTGGTGCCTAAATTCCCCTTCCCCAAGAATAAGACTTTTCTTCTCTGAATATAACTGAGTATAAAAGTCTGAATGGTCTCAGGAGAGAGGAAACTAGAATTCACACCATGTAGGTTGCCCACACATGAAGTCTGGGAATCAAGCAGTCCCGGGTTCTAATTCTAGGCCTGCATAAAAAGGAATGAAATAATGCTGTTGGCAGAAATAACCAAATGGATATAGAGATAATCATACTACACGAGGTAGGTCAGAGAGAGAAAGACAAATATCATAGATACCACTAATACATAGAATCTAAGATATGATACGAAAGAACTTACACAAAAAGACTCATGTACATAAAACTTAAAAAAAAAAACAAACTCACAGTTACCAAAAGAGAAACACTGTGGAGGCTAAATTAGGAGTTTGCGTTAATATATACACAGTACTATATATACAATAGACAACCAATAAGGACCTACTATATAGCACAGGGAGCTATACTCAATATTTTGTAATATCTTACAAGGGAAAAGAATCTGAAATAAAAATACATCTATATCTATATATATATCTATATCTGAATCACTTTGCTGTACACCTGAACCTAATGAAAAGTGAAAATGTTAGTCACTCAGTCATGTCGGACTCTTTGTGACCCCACAGACTGTAGACCACCAGGCTCCTCTGCCCATGAAATCTCTAGGCAAGAATACTGGAGTGGGTTGCCATTTCCTTCTCCAGGGATCTTCCCAAACCAGGGATCAAGCCCAGGTCTCCCACATGGCAGGCAGATTCTTTATCCCCTGAGCCACCGTGGAAGCCCCACACGTGAGCACAGCATAACACTGTAAAGCACCTGTGTATCAGTTTAATAGAAAAGAACAAATTCTGACTCTGACACATGTTCACCCTTGGCATCTTGAGGGAAATCACAGCTGTCTGATCCTCAGTTTGCTGTGGCATCCAGGGGAGAGAATCCAATCCCTGAGCAGGACTCGCATGGGACCAAAGGCAAGGTCTATGAGGCTCAAATGCTCAGCACGATGCTGCCATAGACAAAAGCCCAGCAGTGGCTGTCAAGAGCAATGACAAGGGTGAATTGTGGTTTTTGCACAGGGTGAATATCAGTAACCTGCACATCCTGGATACCACATTTGTAGAGACTTCTGATGGCAAAGGTGCAAAGTGAAAATCCCCATCACTGCTGAAGTCAATGTGAACCTGTGAGTATGTCTTGGAATTTGATGTTTGGGAGATGCAGTGCAGTATGGCCGATAGATCTCCAATTGAAATCAGACAATTTTTCACCCTGCTACCTTAGTCTCTCAACCAGTAAAATAAGTAGGTCCTTGCAAGTCTAGACTCCAAACCTTTAAAATGTTCTAAGAAACTTTCCCTATAACCAAATGTCTTTTTTAAAAAATCCCCCCATGAAATACATTTCCAAAATCTTAACACTTTTCTAATTCTAAAACTTGAGAATTGAGAAGACATGATCACTTATAACTCTTTGGCAAAGTTTACCCCAGCATCATTTTGTCTCTCAAGATTCTCTTTTAACGGCAGTGACCAGTATGGGCCATATAGCAGTGAACAGCATGTAATGAACAGCGTGTAAAAATTATATGGAAAATATAATTTCTGGGTCTTTTAATTACTTTGAAGATACAGAGAGATGGGAAATGAAGACGTGTAGGAGTCTTCAGAAACTAAAGTGCACTATGGCTTCATCATTCGTTAGTCATGCGATCCTGAGATAGTTACTTACCTTCTCTATACCACATGTTTCCTCATTCTGAAAACAGAGATAATGGTAGTACTTTTTTCAAATGGTATTGCTATAGAGAGTAAATGGATTAATCCAGGTAAAATACCATTTTGGAAATACATAACATAGTATTCTCTTAGGAAATGTTAACTCTTACTTTTGTTTTAATCATTGGAGTGACACTCTATAGAAATGTCACAAATGCCAAATCCTTGAGGCCAGGAGAAGAAATTCCTAATGTAAATTCCATAAAGAAAACAGATAGTATTGATATTGTCCATTTGTTGTTCAGCCACTGAGTCCTATCCAACTCTTTGTGACTCCCATGGACCGCAGCACACCAGGCCTGTCCTTGTCAATAGACACCCCATATAATGTCCACACAAGAGAGAGACTAACGTGGGCAATGTGAAGACACTTCTCCACCTCTGTTCACTGTGAACCTATTTCCCTGCAGGCCTGTGTTGTGGGAGATTGTCGAATTGGCCCTCAACTTGGTCCTCCAGTTTAGTGTCAGTGTTGAAACTGATGGCACCGGTGACTGCAAGGTGGTCGTGGAAGAATGCGGGAACGATCAACACAGCATCCCTCTCAGAGTGCTGGGCCTGCCAGGCACACACATCTCCACAGAGTGGAGATGACAGAGGGGTTGGGACTCATAATTTCAGCCCTATTCCTTACCTGGGAGTAGCAGAGCACGAAAAAAGAGGTTAGATTTTGGAATCAAGTTAGCTTTGCCACTAACTTGTGGTTTTGTAATCAATTTAGTCCCTAGATGCTTCAGTTTCCACATCTGTAAAAAAATAGATGGCAAGAACACCTAACTCATAGGCTGCTGTGTTAGCCAAATGAGAAAATGGAAGTGTTTACCATATACCTGGCAGGTACTAAGCTCTCAGTAATAATGATATCTATGCTGAATTTTGTCTCTTTGTTCTTCCCCTTACTGAGACAGGAGTGTTGATCTCTCCAACCATGACTGTGAATTGCTGTATTTCACCTTTCAGCTTTATCTGTTTTAGCTTCATGGTTTTTGAAGTCTGTTGTTAGAGGCATGCACATTTAGCGTTGTTATCTCTACTTGAAGAACTGACCGGTCTCATATTACATAGTGTCCCTCAATAATAATAATAATAATCCACTGTGTTTATCTTCCTGCCTCTTGTTAGCAGAGGGCAAGAGGAATAGTAAATGCCTACTATGGGCTCTAATTTCAGATTGTCCCTAAATCATCCTCCTCCCCCTGGAAAAGTCACAAAAAGTGACATCTTGAAAACCAAGTCCTCACCATTTAAATCACTGATCTCCAGTAGCCCAACAAATCTACATCTTAAACTGTGTGCTTGAAAACAGATGTTCAGTCCCAGGAAGAGGGTGGAAGGAGAAGGGCTGATCCTGGTGCTGGCTGGGAGAGAATTAGTCTGGAAGCTGAAGGCTGGGGCAGGGTGGCCTTGGAAAGGAACAAGGTTGAGTCGTGCAGAGGTCAATTCATCCTCCCCAACAGGGTATCTGATCACAGCTTTGTCTAAAGACTCCCAAAACAAAAGATAGGATAGGTCTGCAGCCTACTGGCACATGAAAAGACTGAGATGTAAGTCCAAATGCCTGAGCCCTACTGGACACTGCCTAGCCTGTAGTGCCAGGGCAACCATCCTGCCTTCCAGGTCTCAGTGTCTGTATCTATGAAATGGCATTCCACTCTGCTGCTCCAAACCCTCTGGGGACTTTTCTCTCCACTTGGGTGCAATCTCAGGCCCTCCCAGCATCATCTAGGCTCTACCTGGTCTGGATCCACACCCTGCCCACTCTGCCCAAGACCCGCTAGTTTTTGCTCTGAGCCTCAGACAAGCTCCTTCCACTCAACACCTGTATACGGGCTGCTCAGGCACCTAGGACACCTTTCCTGCATCACATTTCCATGTTTGTCTCTTCATTTAGGGTCTAAAACAAGCTTCCTCTTCTTCTCTCTCATAAGACTCTACTCTTGCCCTTCTCAATACTTCTCACAAGTTGTCATTAAATATTCAATCGTATGTTTACTTCATGTATTCCTTCAGCCAAAAATGTGTGGAGCAGCTGCTCCACACAAGCAGGGACCATCCCTAGCTCAAGAGAAAGTACTGGTGACTGCTGGCAGGGTGCTTGTTCTCATGGAGCTTAGACTCTGGATGGAGCAACAGACAGGGGAGCATTCAATCCAGCAGTAAAGAACCCACATAGAATATGTTCGATTGCCATCATTCCTGGGCAGAACAGCGCACCAAACAGGGTGCTATGACAGAAAGCCCTCCCTTAGGCAAGCAGTCACAGGGGCTGCCTTGAGGAGGTGACAGTTACGCCGAGAGCTGAAGGTGGGAAGGCGTCAGCCTTAGGAAAACGTGATAATACTGGGTTGGCCAAAAAGTCTTTTGGGTTTTTCCATAAGCTCTTGCAGAAAACTCCAAATGAACCTTTTATCCAACCCAGTATTCAGGTACTACATTAGGAGTTGCTTGTGCTTTGTTCATCTATATGTCACCAGTCAGTCTTGCTTTTGAGCACATAGCTGGTGCTCTCTAAATATGTATTAATGAATGAACGGATGACTAGATGCAGGGATGGATGAAAGAACGGATACATGGGTGGGGAGAATGGATGGATGGATGGATGGATGGTTGGATGGAAGAATAGAGGATGCATAGAAGAATGGATGGATGGATCAATGAGGTTTCAGGGTTGTGATGAGACTGTCATGACCTATTGGGGTGTGCTGCTGGCCAACCATGGGGTTCTAAGTGATGAGCCCCCTGGGGAGAGAGGCCCAAGTCACCTGGCTTCAAGGTGCTCTACCATCTCCTGCCCTCTTCCCACTGCTTTTGCTTGGGTGCTCTGCCAACTTCACTGACATTTATCAGTTTCCTCTCTTCTCCAGGAGCACTGGACTGCTCAACAAGGTTGTGGACTTTGCAGTCAATCTCGTGAATGAGGTGTTGTCTCTGGTAACACACTACGAGGTGAGTCCCCCACTCCTGGGGTGCAGAGCCAGGCCTGGAAGGGGCAGGTATGACTTCCCTCGCTGGACTATACTCTCTGGGCACCTTCCTTTCTGAGGGGCCAATTTCCTTGGGGCAATCAGTTGCTACCTGCCCCCCTTCACTCAGCCTGGCCTGGGGAGGAGGTGACCAGGGGCCTGACATGAGCTGAAATCACCTGGTCCCACACTTGAACCATTTGCCATACACATGGACTGCCAGTAGGCCTTTTGGCTAATACTTTTCTTCATTCAACATAATTTAAATTCATTTAAAAAAAAAACTACATACCATAGTTCAGATTCATGTGCATCATATGAAAAAAACATATATACCATGTGCCCGAAATTCCAAAGATTCTATATTAGTCAACTCTGGTAGGGGGCTGGGACTCTGGCTTTATTTTCTAAAAAAGTCCTCCATGTTGTTCTGTGTTTTACTGAACTTGAGTCATGCTCATCATGTGGTCCTCAGACCAGCGGCACTGACCTCCCATGGACACTCTTTAGAAATGGAGACTCAGATCATACCCCAGAACTGCTGCTCAATAATTTGCATTTTAACAACTTCCTCAGGGAATTGTAGGCACACAAAAGTGTGAAAAACACAAAATCATTTCTCTATCATTCCCAGAACCTCATTTAACTCTATAAATTTTCAGAGTACAGAGATTAAGATTTCTAAGGGCATAGTGTTTTGAATGCTAAAAGTCTAGGTTCTTCAAGGTTCTAGGATTCTAATGTTCGAAGTTTTAGGATGCTAGTGTTCTCTGGTTCTCAGATTTGGACCTTCTTGGTTTCCAGTATTCCAGAACCTTAAGGGTCAGAAGTTCTGAGGCCCCCTGTACTGAGCATCTCTGTGGGCAGCGGGCAGGGTGCTCACAGCAGATAATAACCAGTCCTCTTTCTTCTCCCATCTCTCCTCTCTCTCCTCACCTCCAAACCTCTTTCTTTCCATCCCTCCCTGCATTTTTCTCTGTCTCCCTCTCTCTCTCTTTCCCTGGCTCATTGTGACCTTCAGCTGTGCCCACTAGTCTGCAGTTTCCTTGAAAGCCTGGATGTGGATTATGTTTAAAACCGCATCTGTAAGTCACAGCTTGGGGAAATGGTGAGGGGGCATCCTATGCATCCTTATAGGGGAAGGCACGCTGCTCTATGCCTGACTCACTGGCAGGTCTGGTCAGGGGACCCCGGAGAAGCTGCAGACCCTTCATTGTGAGCAAGTCAGGAAAGTGTGGCCAGAGGCATCCCATGGACTGGTGGCCTCTGTGGGCTTCTGAGGGCCTCTGAGAGCTTCTACTGCCCTCCTTTGTCACACTGGCAGAACCTGCTGCCCAGAATGATGTGACTAACAGGACGGGCCAGATCTGGGTTCGAATCCTGGATGTTCTCTTAGCAATTGTTGGGTGGGGGTCAAATGGTCCACCTCTCTGAGCTTCAGGTTTCTCCCAAGTGAAAGGAGATCATAAATGCTACCAAGCTGATGAGTGGATTTAAAGAAAAGCAGAAAGAGCTTAATATTCAGTAGGCATTGTTCATCAAAACCACCCCTTACCTGTCACTTTTTTATGAGGAGTGTGGCTTTACCTCCACACCCCAGAAGCTCTTCTTGACCTGGGTCTCTGGCAAGGCTGGGGTTGCTGGGGAGCAACAGAAATGAGGTAACTGTGTCAGGGTCCTGGAGGCAGTTCTTCTAGAAAATAGCCACAGACGCAGTTCATTGGGCCATCACTCTGTGCTTCTTATATACTATCTCATTGGATCCTTGCAGTGACCCTGTGGGGATGAGTAATGTCCTCATACCCATTTTAAAGATGAAGTAACTGAGGCTCAGAGAGATGGAGTGACATGCAAGAGGTCCCATGGCTGTCAAGTCTGACCCACTGGATGGTTTCCGCCTTTAGTGTCTGATTTCTATTCAGCTTCCAGTGCTACAACCTGAGAACTGCTACTGATTTGTTCTTTCAGGTGAACTGTATGAAATCCCAGAGATAAAGTAAAGAGCACAGATGAGGAAAACCTCTGTGATGCCTGCCTGCTGATGAGAGCTGGGGTCTGGGCCCCAGGCTAAGGGAGGATAAACATCCCACCCGCCTCCACCCACCACACACATAGACATACACACAGGGATCTGTGGAGAAGCAGAAGCAAAGTTAGACTTCTCTTCTTTCTCTAGTAGCAGGCTGAGCCCTGATCTCAGTCACAGATCGAGTTCTGACCCTTAATCCCACACCAAGACTGGACTTCATTCTTCCCCCTGACTGAGCCCAGAACCCAGTCTGCCAGGGTCCAGCCCCCACAGGATCCAGGGGAGCCTTCAGGAGAAATTTTGTCAGCTAATGATTTAGAGAGAGATAAAGAAAGAATGTTGCAGATAAGAAAATAGAGGAGAGAAAGAGGCTGATATTCCTTGGTTTCACAGAAAGCCAAAAAAGTCCCAAAACAAGGGACTTGCTCTGTTCACGTAGGCTGCAGGTGCCCTCCTGGTCTCCCGAGGGAGTGAAGACACAGAGCGCCTTCCTGTTCAGGTCCTGGAAGTCCAGGCAGGAAAGTGAACGCAGAGAGCCTCTATGCTCCAAGGGATCAGCCTGAAAAAGAGAGTAAGAGAGAGAAAGAAAGAAAGAAAGAAAGAAAGAAAGAAAGAAAGAAAGACAGACAGACAGACACGGGTAGACCAAGCTTCTTCGGTGAACGAGGCCTGTAACTTTATTTTCAAAAGGGACTTTTAACTTTGACTTGTACATAGAGGGAAGTGAAAGATGCAAGGTCATGCAGAATCAGCCCAAACACCCCAGCAATTTTGCCCTTATCGAAACCAGGATGGTTTTCTGCATACCTTTCCCATAAACAATGTTGTGTACATTATCTTCTGGCCTTGGAGGCCTGTGAACATTTTGTGACCCTCTTTTGATAAAGGCTGCTCAACAAGAAAACTTATTTTCCCTTGAAATGTTTTTTCTTTATATTTCTAATCTACGTCAGCCTCAGAAAGTATTAAACAGAGTTACATTTCTCACAGAGCAAAGGTGCAGTGAGTTACAACAAAGAAAGAACCAATTAGCTCAAAGGTCTGATGTGGTTAATTCCAAGGTTACTGCTTGTTTTTCTTAAATTCCAACTATGTTAACAGGTGCACTCCCAGGTGCACAATGGATAAGGGATATGGGAACTTGGCAGCAAGCACTGGCTCAACAGTGAAATCCTACATTAGCACTACTCTAATAGTTTTTAACTCTTCAAAAGGCTCTATATTTCAGAATATTTTAGGCTTTCCATGCCTCTCACAGTTGGGAGCCTGTGAACAATCACAAGCATAGCTGCAAGAGTCTGGATAAACCTGCCAAGAAAGCTAGAATGCTAATAGGGGAGTTTGAATTGAAATATTCCTTTCATGCCCAAGAGACTTATTAGGTAGAGCCCTAGGTTGATTTTCTCCTGAGAAAGGTGGTCGGGGATAGCCCCCATTAATGTCAGAAGAGTTGGTAAAAGGCACAAAACAGTAGACAGATTCTGGTTTGGGGGTAGATGCTCAAGCAGGTCTAGGGGGTCTCTAGAGTCCTGAAGCCTTGCTTATCAGGTCTCCTTTGCATGACCTTGCAATGGGTGGGATCTCTCTGTGCTGGCTCCCAGCCCCAGTCAAACATAGCTTTCACTCCAGTTGTTGACTGAGCCCTGACTGAGCCTCTATCCACTGGCCATGGATAGAGCAATGGCCTGTGTCTGTCTGATCCCTGATCCTGATCATACGCTGAGCTCTGAAGCCAGGCTCCTCTGAGCCTTGCTCAGTCTTTTCACATCAGCCATTTTGCTAAGGTGAGGGGGTGGGAGGGTGAGGGGATGAGGAGGGCTCAGTGCCAGGTGCCAGAGGGAGACCCCAAACCACAGGTGCCAGTCCCTCCCTGAGCCTCAGAGCTTGCAGGGTTTGGGGGAAAATACCCCTGCAGCCATTTCTGCTGAATGCAGGAGCAGGTAAGGGCCCCGGGGTGCCCATGTCTCACACTGGGGTCTCCATCCAGATTGGTTCCCAGGACGTGACTGAACCTCTGTACCATCTCCCTCTGGACGGTCGATGCTGCCACCATCCTCCAGGAGTGACAACTGAGCCCAGTCCAAGGACACCTCTCCAATACTTGTGCTCAAAGTCAGAACTTCCTGTGCTCGTCACCCTCTAACCCCAGCAATAAAACGCCATTTCTGAACCTCCTGTGTGGCCCGTTTGATTTCTTCCATTGGGATTTTAGGGAAGACAAGATATAGGCAATCAGGGTAGCAGGAACCTGGATGCGTAGCTGGAAGGAAATTTGGGGATTATGCAGCCCCACTTCTGTGTCTTAGAAATAGGAACACTGAAGCCCAGGATGGGCAAGAAGGTGACCCGAGGTCACGTGGAGACAGCCTCACTTCTCTTCTGCTAACACCACCGCCATGTTGGAGGGCTGTCTTCACCAGCACACCTGACCTCATGAACTATTCATAGGACCCTTCTACAGGAGACACCAATCTTTTCCCCACTGATGAGGAAACTGAGGCTCATAAGGACAAGTGACATATTGAGGTTACAGGGTAACCACTGGCAGGACCATGTTTTAAACCCATGAGTATGGGATCCCTTGCTCAGAGAGGAGATGTCCCATCTCCCAGTACTCAGCCACCTCTCCCTAGCCCCCAGCAGGTCCCGCTGTCCTAGCCTTGAACTCTCCCACCCAGGGCTGATGAGGATTCTCTCATGGCCCTGCTCAACATGCAAGTCCTCAGTTTCCCCTTTGCCCTGGAGTCTGGAGCACAGAGTCCTTTACTCACAGCCATGTCACCTCTGCAGAGGACAGACCCAGGCTATCACCTCAGGGTCCTCAAGCCTCTCCTATCCAGGAGGCCATGTGACTTTCCTGCAAAGAGAGCCAGGGAACATGAGCCATCTCAGTGCTTGTGCAATTTTGTGAGGGAAGAACCACTGTTGTCCTCATGGGAGACTCAGGTTAAGAGAGGCCAGGGTCACACAGAGACCTGAACCAGCACTGCTTCACTCAAGGGCCTTCTGTCTGAAGGATGCCCCACAAGGTCAGGTCACCATAGGGGGCCCTTGAGCCCCTGGGGCAACTAGAAGGCCTTGGACCAACTCTCCTAAGAGACCTCAGTTCACGCCGTGCTGGGGCTTCTGACACACGTGTGGTGAGAGGTTGAACAGAGCAGAGCATGACTTGGCCTCTGCTATTACCAGCTGTGTGATCTCAGCCAACTCACTTAACCTCTCAGAATCAGTCCTCTCACATGCCCAATGGAGTTAACAGTAAAACCTCCCTCATTGTGTTGAATTGAGACTTAAATGAGTGAGTCAATGAGTGGAAAATGCTTTACCAGAGTCTGACACTGATGAGCACAAGATGAATGTCAGCTTCTACCCACTGGAATTACTGTGAAACGGTGTTGAGAAATTCTGTATTAAATCTTTATATACTGTATCTCACTCAATTCTGATCTCCACTGAGTGATGCAGTGAATGGTTTGGAGTAGGTGTGGCAACTGAGTCTCAGAGAGGTGAAGTGACTTCTCCAGGACCACACAGCTGGTCAGAAGCAAAGCTGGATTCCATCTGAAGTCACACCTGGCACTTCCTCTGTTGGCCATAGCAAAGAGATGAGAGCTTTCTTCTCCATCTTATTTTGTGACAATCCCAACCTCCACAACAGTACACAAGGAGGTCTCACAATTCAGGACTTCTGCTGAGCAGTAGCCCACTTGGGTCAGTGCTGAGCCTTTGTCCAGGCTGTTCCATACACCTGGTCATCATCCCTTCTCTCCCTCCAGCTTCTCAATCCTCCTCAGCCCTACGACTCTACTCAGGACCTGTCTCCTGGTAGGCAGGGGCCACTCCTCAATGTTTCCCCAACTAAGAGACCATGTTTTCCAGCTGTTAAGTCTACCCAAGCTACCTTGTCACCATTGTCCCATACAGACAGAGGATGCAGGAAGTGTCAGCTCTCATTAAAAAGGTTTCTACCTTTTTAGTCATCTTTTCCCCATTTTGGGGGAAGAAAAAAATTGACATTCATTCCTGTATAAGTTGAATCCAATGGTTTGATTTCTGTGTACCATGAAGTGATTATGACAATAGGTTCAGCTAACATGGAAGTTCTCATATAGATACAATAAAAAAATAAAGAAAAAAGAACAACAGTTTTTCCTTATGATGAGAACTCTTAGAATTCGCTCTCTTAACAAAGTTTCTATAGATCATACATCACCATTAGCTATAGTCATCATGTTGTACATTATATCCCTAGTATTAAAATGAGAGGAAGATGGAGAAGGAAATGGCAACCCACTCCAGTATCCTTGCCTGGAGAATCCCATGGGTGGAGGAGCCTGGTAGGCTACAGTCCATGGGGTCGCAAAGAGTCGGACACGACTGAGCGACTTTTTACTTTTACTTTTTACTTAGTAACTATATAACATCCAGCTAAAGACTAGCAGGCAGGTATTCTTTCTGCCCACTTCTGATGTCTATGTCAGAAGCTTTCTCTATCTCCTTTATACTTTAATAAAACTTTATTACACAAAAAAAATTTAAAAAAATAAAATAAAATGAGAGGAAGAGTAGCAATAAATGCCTACATAAAGAAGGAATAAAAACCCAAATAAATAACCCTTCTCTATACATTAAGGGATTAGAAAAAGAAGAATAACTAAGCCCTAAGTTACCACTGAAAGAGTACAATAAATATTACAGCAGGAGTAAATTAAATACAAAGAGAAAAATAATTCAAAATATTAACCAAACTAATATTAGTTCTTTGAAAATGTAAAAGAAACAAAAAACCCTTGGCTAGATCTCATGACTCACAAGGGGGCTTTAGGTCTTCACATGTTGCCTGGGTCTGATTTGTCTCAAGATAGTATTTATATACAAATATTTTGGCAAAACTCACTAGAAAAAGAAGCTGTACAAAGGAGATGAGACAATGTATCGTTATAGTGCCTTGATTCAAGTGTACCTGAAGTCCTCCTTGCCGCAAAAATTCCAGTTGTAATACATTTCTCGCTTCTTATTTTTTATCTTTATTGAAGCCAGTGTGAGTCAGCTCATGCCATTCAAATCCACAGGAAGTCCTGACAACACATTGGTAGACTCATATCTTCCTTCCCCATTCTGATGCCTATTCGAGGGTCACATAACCACATTGGAAACACAACAGATATCAAAGCCACAGGAGAGCTTAGAGGTCGTCATTTTCACCTCTTTGCTGGAAAGTCTAGGGAGATTGTGGCCCAGGCAAATGGCTTGGCACTGCAGGTGCACCTCACCATTGGTGCTCACGACAACACACTTACTAGGTATAGAAAACCTCATTTTCCAGTTGAGGATATTGAGGTTCAGGGAAGGACAGTGACTGGCCTAGGTCTCACAAGGACAAGAACCCAGCCTTTGCATCCACAGGGAAGGTCAGGTCACATTGAGGCCAGCTGATGGGGTAAGATATTCCTTGGACTTGAGTATGTTTATTCCTCAACTACTGCTGTTTGAGTTGGTTGTTATGCCTGGTGCATTGGGCCCTTGTCAACCCGGAACACCGGGTCCAGGAAGCCCGAATGGGTGCCCACTTGGCACCAGCAGAGACCTCTGATTCACCTATATTCATCTCCTCCGGTCCCCCAACTGCATCTCATTTCTGGAATTTTTAAAATAGTGAAACAGGCTTATAGGGTGAGTTGATGCTTCATTTGGAGATATTTGTTCCCCAAAAAAGAGAATACATCTCTTTGGGGACATAAGTTTAATATCAAAGACAAAAAAGTGAAAGTGAAAATCACTCAGTTGAGTCCAACTTTTTGAGACCCCACAGACCATACAGATCATGGAATTCTCCAGGCCAGAATACTGCAGTGCATAGCCGTTCCCTTCCCCACAGGATCTTCCTAACATGGAGATTGAGCCCAGGTATCCCGCATTGCAGGCAGATTCTTTACCAGATGAGCCACCAGGAAAGCCCATAGTTGACTGAGTCACTCATGAAGACAAAGGATTCATCTTAGAGTGCTGTGCTCTGCTGTGCTGAGTTGCTCATCATGTCCAACTTTTTGCACACCCATGGCCTGTAGCCTGCCAGCCTCCTCTGTCCATGGGGATTCTCCAGGCAAGAGTACTGGAGGGGGCTGCCACGCCCTCTTCCAAGAGATCTTCCCAACCCAGGGATGCAACCCAGGTCTCCCATATTGCAAGCAGATTCTTTACTGACTGAGCCCCCAGGGAAGATGAATAAACCTCGTGTGTTCTTGCAGAACTGAAGTGGTCTGAGGCCAACTCCACCAGAGCTTGGGAAAATTAGAGGGCCACAGGGGCTGTCCAGGTATCTCATGGGTTTAGGCTTTCTCTTCTGTGACATCAGGGTCAGAAAGAAAGTTCTCTTCAACTCCACTTCTACCTGTTTGCTGGTGCCTAAAATCCCTTTCCCAAAGCGTAAGAATTTTCTTCTCTAAATATAACTGAGTATAAAACTCTGAATGGCCTCAGGAAAGAGGAAACTAGAATTCACACCATGTAGGTGGCCCACATGTGAAGTCTGGCAATCAAGCAGTTCTGGGTTCTAATTCTGGCTCTGCATGAAAAAGAATGAAACAATAATATTTGCAGCAACAAGTGGATAGATGTAGAGATAATCATACTAAATGAAGTAGGTCAGACAGAGAAAGACAAATAGCAGAGATAGCACTAATTTATAGAATCTAAAATATGATACTAAAGAACTTACACCAAAAGACTCATGGACATTAAAAAAAAAAAAAAAACTCATGGTTACCAGAAGGGAAAGCAGTGTGGAGGATAAATTAGGAGTTTGACATAAATATACTATACACATTCAACTATATATACAATAGACAACCAACAAGGACCTACTATATAGTACAGGGAACTATACTCAATATTTTGTAATAACTTATAAAGGAAAAGAATCTGAAATAAAAATCTCTCTCTCTTTCTCTCTCTCCATATATATATATATATATATATATATATGTATGTATGTATGTATGTATGTATGTATGTATGTATATGTATGTATCTGAATCACTTTGCTATACACCTGAACCTAATGAAAAGTGGAAGTGTTAGTCGCTCATTGACCTGACTTTTACAACCCCACGGACTGTAGTCCACCAGGCTCCTCTGTCCATGAATTCTCTAGGCAAGAATACTGCAGTGGGTTGCCATTTCCTTCTCCAGGGATCTTCCCAAACCAGGGATCAAGCCCAGGTCTCCTGCATTGCAGACTCTTTACCCTCTGAGCCACCATGGTCGCCCCACACCTGAACCTACGTACCATTGTCAAGCAACGATAAATCAATTAAAAAAAATTCTGCTTCTGGCACATATTCACCCTTGGAGTCTTGAGGGAAATCACAGCTATCTGATCCTCAGTCTGCCATGCCATCCAATGGAAAGAATCCAACCCCTGAACGTGGCTCTCATGAGACCAAAGCAGGCAAGGTCCATGAGGCCCAAATGCTCAGCATGAGGCTGGAATAGAGAAGAGCCCAGCAATGGCTGTCAAGAGGAATGACAAGGGTGAATTCTGGCTTTTGTACAAGGTGAATATCAGTAACCTCCACATTCTGGGTATCACATTCAAAGCGAATTCTGAAAACAGGGCTAATGTGAGGATCCCCATCACTTCTGAAGGCATCATGAACCTGTGAGTAGCCTTAGAATCAGGTTTGGGAGGCACAGTGTGGTATGGTCAATAGGTCTCCAACCTGAAATCAGGCACTTTTCTACCCTGCTACCTTACACTCCCAATCTGTAACATAAGGAAGACTTTGCAACCCTAGAATCCTCACCTTTAAAACGTTCTAAGAAACATTCCCCATAACCAAGTCTCTCATTTAAAAAATCCTCCATATTTAAAATAATAACACATGTAATTATAAAACTTGAGAAGTGAGAAGACATGAACACTTATTCCAGCATCATTTTTTCTCTCCAGATTCTCTTAAAATAACAGTGACCAGAATGGGCCATATAGCAGTGTACAGTATTTAATGAAAAACATGTGAAAATTATATGGAAAATACAATCTGAGGTATTTTAATTAAGTTGAATATACAAAAAAAGATCCTTTCTCTGTGGTGAGTTACTCTGCAGGCTGGTCAGGCTCAGAGGATTGGTTACACTTTTTTAATTCCAGTCTCTCTAGTCTTCCTTCAGGAACATCCCCTGGGGGCAGGTGGCATAAGGGGCTAATGATATTGTATAATGAAAATCTGGAAGCACGTATGCTCACCCGAAGTTGAATCAAAGAGTAGCGTTGAAAGTATTAGTCTCCGAGGTGGTTCTAAGATGGCGGAGGAAAAGGATGGGGAGATCACTTTCTCCCCCACAAATTCATCAAAAGAACATTTGAACGCTGAGTAAATTCCACAAAACAACTTCTGAATGCTGACAGAGGACATCAGGCACCTAGAAAAGCATCCCATTGTTTTCAAAAGGAAGTAGGAAAAAAATATAAAAGATAAAAAGAGAGACAAAAGAGGTAGGGACAGAGATCCATCCTGGGAAGGGAGTCTTAAAAGAGAGAGAAATTTCCAAACACCAGAAAACACTCTCATTGGCAAGTCTGTGGTGAGCCTTGGAACCTCAGAGGGCAACATAACCAGGAGGAAAAATAAATAATTAATTAAAACCCACAGATTACATGCCCAATGGTAACTCCCAGCAGAGAAGCAACGCAGACACCTGCATCCACCACTAACAAGCGGGGGCTGGGCAGGGAGGGCTGGGCTGCATTGTAAGGACCCGGCCTGAATGCCCCGAGGGCAATCTGAGGAAATTAACTTGAGATAGCAAACCAGACTGTGGGATAGCTACCATATGAAAAGCCCTAACCTAAGACACCATCAGGCCGGCTCACAGAACAAAGGACTGAGCAGAGCTAGCCGGCTGCAGAACGGCCTATCGCCCGCCAGAAACAGGAAGGCGAGGGCAGCCAGAGCCGGAAGGGGGCAATCACAGCCCCAGAGAGGCATCATCTACCAAACTGTAAGCAGGCTTCATTGCTAACCAAGACTTCCGGGGATTCTGGACAGTCAACGTCTTCCCGAGAAGGTGCGCCGGTTGTACACCCAGAAAAATGAGCGGCAGGGACGGGGGAGGCAATAAGTCGTAGAAACCGCATTTGCCAAACACCTGGTCACCTGAGCTGCTCCGACCTGGGAAGGGCACAAAACGCAGGCCCAACCAAGTCTGTGCCTCTGAGGAGTACCCGAGTACCTGAACCTGAGCAGCTTAGACCTGTGGAGTGCATACAACCCAGGGCCGGCCTCAGACAGTTCCCAGCAGAGCAACCTAGAGCCTAAGCAGTGTAGATGGGGAAAGCACACATGCCGTGAGTGGGAGCCAACCCAGTGTGGCCGAGACACTGCGAGCACTCTCACACACGCCAGTGTTGTTTGCAGCGTCCCTCTCTCCCCACAGCACGACTGAACAAGTGAGCCTAAAAAAGTGTCCACCACCGCCCCCTTGTGTCAGGGCAGAAATTAGACACTGAAGAGACCAGCAAACAGAAGGTAAAACAGGGTAGGTCCTTGGAAGTGACAGGTGCAATAGATTAAAACCCTGTAGTTAGCACTGACTACATAGGACAGGGCCTATAGATCTTGAGAAGTATAAGCCGGATCAAGGAACTATCCAAAAACGAACTGACCCCACACTGTCCACAACAACACCAGAGAAAGTCCTAGATATATTTTTACTATTGTCATTCTTTAAATTCTTTATTTTTAAGTCCTCTATTACTGTTTTAATTTTAATTTTTATAACATACTATTAGTTTACCAAAAAAAGACCCTATTTTTAAAGCAAACTTCATATATATATATATTTTTTTTTTTATATAACTTTTGTGACTTTTTTGTTTTTCTTTAATATTGTATTTTTGAGAATCCAACCTCTACTCTAGATTTTTAAGCTTTGCTTTTTGGTATTTGTTATCAATTTTGTACCTTTAAGAACCCAATCTTCAGTACCCATTTTGACTTGGGAGCGAGATTATTGGCTTGACTGCTGTCTCCCCTTTTGGACTCTCCTTTCTCTCCACCAGGTCGCCTCTATCTCCCCCTCCCCCTTTTCTTCTCTACCCAACTCTGTGAATCTCTTTGTGTGTTCCAGACTGTGGGCAACACTTAGGGAACTGATCTCTGGCTGGATCTGCCTCTCACCTTTGGATTCCCCCTGGACACCTCCGTCTCCTTCCTCCCTCTTCTCTTCTCTGTGTAACTCCATGAACATCTCTGAGCAGTCCAGACTATGGAGTGCATATAAGGAAGTGATTACTGGCTAGCTTGCTCTCTCGCCTTTTGATTCCCCCTCATCTCATTCAGGTCACCTCTAACTCCCTCCTCCCTTTTCTCTTCTCCATGTAACTCTGTGAACCTCTTGGGGGTGTTCCTCACTGTGGAGAAACTTTTCATCATTAACCTAGATGTTTTATCATTAGTGCTGTATAGATGAAGAAGTCTTGAGGCTACTGTAAGAATAAGACTGAAAACCAGAGGCAAGAGGCTTAAGTCCAAATCCTGAGAACACCAGAGAACTCCTGGCTCCAGTTCAGTTCAGTTCAGTCGCTCAGTCTTGTCCGACTCTTTGCGACCCCATGAATCGCAGCATGCCAGTTCTCCCTGTTCATCACCATCTCCCAGAGTTCACTCAGACTCATGTCCATCGAGTCAGTGATGCCATCCAGCCATCTCATCCTCGGTCGTCGTTTCTCCTCCGGCCCCCAATCCCTCCCAGCATCAGAGTCTTTTCCAATGAGTCAGCTTTTCTCATGAGGTGGCCAAAACACTCTAGTTTCAGCTTCAGCATCACTCCTTCCAAAGAAATCCCAGGGCTGATCTCCTGCAGAATGGACTGGTTGGATCTCCTTGCAGTCCAAGGGACTCTCAAGAGTCTTCTCCAACACCACAGTTCAAAAGCATCAATTGTTTGGTGCTCAGCCTTCTTCACAGTCCAACTCTCACATCCATACATGACCACTGGAAAAACCATAGCCTTGACTAGACGGACCTTTGTTGGCAAAGTAATGTCTCTGCTTTTCAATATGCTATCTAGGTTGGTCAAAACTTTTCTTCCAAGGAGTAAGCGTCTTTTAATTTCATGGCTGCAGTCACTATCTGCAGTGACTCTGGAGCCCCCAAAAATAAAGTCTGACACTGTTTCCACTGTTTCTCCATCTATTTCCCATGAAGTGTTGGGGCCGGATGCCACGACCTTTGTTTTCTGAATGTTGAGCTTTAAGCCAACTTTTTCACTCTCCTCTTTCACTTTCATCAAGAGGCTTTTTAGTTCCTCTTCACTTTGTGCCATAAGGGCGGTATCATCTGCATATCTGAGGTTATTGATATTTCTTCCGGCAATCTTGAGTCCAGCTTGTGTTTCTTCCAGCCCAGCGTTTCTCATGATGTACTCTGCATAGAAGTTAAATAAGCAAGGTGACAATATACAGCCTTGACATACTCCTTTTCCTATTTGGAACCGGTCTGTTGTTCCATGTCCAGTTCTAACTGTTGCTTCCTGATCTGCATACAGATTTCTCAAGAGGCTGGTCAGGTGGTCTGGTATTCCCATCTCTTTCAGGATTTTCCACAGTTTATTGTGATCCACACAGTCAAAGGCTTTGGCATAGTCAATAAAGCAGAAATAGATGTTTTTCTGGAACTCTCTTGCTTTTTTCATGATCCAGCGGATGTTGGCTATTTGATCTCTGGTTCCTCTGCCTTTTCTAAATCCAGCTTGAACATCAGGGAGTTCACAGTTCACGTATTGCTGAAGCCTGGCTTATAGAATTTTGAGCATTACTTTACTAGCATGTGAGATGAGTGCAATTGTGCAGTAGTTTGAGCATTCTTTGGCATTGCCTTTCTTTGGGATTGGAATGAAAACGGACCTTTTCCAGTCCTGTGGCCACTGCTGAGTTTTCCAAATTTGCTGGCGTATTGAATGCAGCACTTTCACAGCATCATCTTTCAGGATTTGAAACAGCTCAACTGGAATTCCATCGCCTCCACTAGCTTTGTTCGTAGTGATGCTTTCTAAGGCCCACTTGACTTCACATTCCAAGATGTCTGGCTCTAGGTGAGTGATCACATCATCATGATTATCTGGGTCATGAAGATCTCTTTTGTATAGTTCTTCCGTGTATTCTTGCCACCTCTTCTTAATATCTTCTGCTTCTGTTAGGTCCAGACCATTTCTGTCCTTTATCGAGCCGATCTTTGCATGAAATGTTCCCTTGGTATCTCTAATTTTCTTGAAAAGATCTCTAGTCTTTCCCATTCTGTTGTTTTCTTCTATTTCTTTGCATTGATCGCTGAAGAAGTCTTTCTTATCTCTTCTTGCTATTCTTTGGAACTCTGCATTCAGATGCTTGTATCTTTCCTTTTCTCCTTTGCTTTTTGCCTCTCTCCTTTTCACAGCTATTTGTAAGCCCTCCCCAGACAGCCATTTTGCTTTTTTGCATTTCTTTTCCATGGGGATGGTCTTGATCCCTGTCTCCTGTACAATGTCATGAACCTCATTCCATAGTTCATCAGGCACTCTATCGATCAGATCTAGGCCCTTAAATCTGACAGAACATGGTCCACTGGAGAAGGGAATGGAAAGCCACTTCAGTATTCTTGCCTTGAGAACCCCATGAACAGTATGAAAAGGCAAAATGATAGGATACCAAAAGAGGAACTCCCCAGGTCATTAGGTGCCCAATATGCTACTGGAGATCAGTGGAGAAGTAACTCCACAAAGAATGAAGTGATGGAGCCAAAACAAAAACAATACCCAGTTGTGCATGCGACTGGTGATAGAAGCAAGATCTGATGCTGTAAAGAGCAATATTGCATAGGAACCTGGAATGTCAGGTCCATGAATCAAGGCAAATTGGAAGTGGTCAGACAAGAGATGGCAAGGGTAAATGTCAACATTCTAGGAATCAGCGAACTAAAATGGACTGGTATGGGTGAATTTAACTCAGATGACCATTATATCTACTACTGCGGGCAGGAATCCCTCAGAAGAAACGGAGTAGCCATCATGGTCAACAAAAGAGTCTGAAATGCAGTACTTGGATGCAATCTCAAAAAAGACAGAATGATCTCTGTTCGTCTCCAAGGCAAACCATTCAATATTACAGTTATCCAAGTCTATGCCACAACCAGTAATGCTGAAGAAGCTGAAGTTGAACGGTTTTATGAGACCTACCAGACCTTTTAGAACTAACACCCAAAAAAGATGTCCTTTTCATTATAGGGGACTGGAATGCAAAAGTAGGAAGTCAAGAAACACCTGGAGTAACAGGCAAATTTGGCCTTGGAATGCGGAATGAAGCAGGGCAAAGACTAATAGAGTTTTGCCAAGAAAACGCACTGGTCATAGCAAACACCCTCTTCCAACAACACAAGAGAAGACTCTACACATGGACATCACCAGATGGTCAACACAGAAATCAGATTGATTATATTCTTTGCAGCCAAAGATGGAGAAGCTCTATACTGTCAACAAAAACAAGACCAGGAGCTGACTGTGGCTCAGATCATGAACTCCTTATTACCAAATTCAGACTCAAATTGAAGAAAGTAGGGAAAACCACTAGACCATTCAGGTATGACCTAAATCAAATCCTGGCTCCAGGGAACATTAATTATTAGGAGCTCATCAAATGCCTCCATACCTACACTGAAACCAAGCAACACCCAAGGGACAAAAAATTTCAGAGCAAGACATACCATGCAAATTCTCCAACAACACAGGAACATAGCCCTGAGCTCCAATATACTGGCTGCCCAAACTCACTCCAAACCCACTGACATCTCATAACTCACTACTGGACACTTCATTGCACTCCAGAAAGAAGAAATCCAGTTTCATCCACCAGAACACCAACACAAGCTTCCCTAACCAGGATACCTTGACAAGCCACCCGTCCAACCCCACCCACAGCAAGGAAACTCCACAAACTGCCAGAATACAGAAAGGCCACCCCAAACACAGCAATATAAACAAGATGGAGAGGCAGAGATATACCCAGCAGGTAAAGGAACAGGATAAATGCCCACCAAACCAAACAAAAGACAGGGAATCTACCTGATAAAGAATTCCGAATGATAGTGAAAATGATCCAAAATCTTGAAAACAAAATGGAGTTACAATAAGTAGCCTGGAGACAAGGATTGAGAAAATGCAAGAAATGTTTAACAAGGGGTCAGAAAGATCCCCTGGAGAAGGAAATGGCAACCCACTCCAGTATTCTTGCCTGGAAAATCTCATGGATGGAGCCGGGTAGGCTACAGTCGATGGGGTCGCAAAGAGTCGGACACAACTGGGCGACTTCACATCACTTCAGAATAAATAAAAAAGAGTCAATACATAATGAATAATGCAATAAATGAGATTAAAAAAACACTCTGGAGGGAACCAGCAGTAGAATAATGGAGGCAGAAGATAGGATAAGTGAGGTAGAAGATAGAATGGTAGAAATAAATGAAAACAGAGAGGAAAAAAGAAAGATGAATTAAAAGAAATGAGGACAATCTCAGAGACCTCTGGGACAATGTTAAACACCCCAACATTCAAATCATAGGAGCCCCAGAAGAAGAAGACAAAAAGAAAGACCATGAGAAAATACTTGAGGAAATAATAGTTGAAAACTTCACTAAAATGGGGAAGGAAATAATCACACAAGCCCAAGAAACCCAGAGAGTCCCAAACAGGATAAACCCAAGGCAAAACACCCCAAGACACATATTAATCAAATTTGTTAATTTGTTAAGATCTTTGTTAATCTTAATCTTTGTTAAGATCAAACACAAAGAACAAATGTTACAAGCAGCAAGGGAAAAACAACAAATACACAAGGGGACTCCCATAAGGATAACAGCTGATCTTTCAACAGAAACTCTTCAAGTCAGGAAGGAATGGCAGGACATACTTAAAATGATGAAAGAAAATAACCTACAGCCCAGATTACTATATCCAGCAAGGATCTCATTCAAATATGAAGGAGAAATCAAAAGCTTTACAGACAAGCAAAAGCTGAGAGAATTCAGCACCACCAAACCAGCTCTCCAACAAAAGCTAAAGGATCATCTCTAGACAGGAAACACAGGATAAACTCAATCCCAAAACAAATAAAGTAAATGGCAATGGGATCATACCTATCAAGAACTACCTTAAATGTAAATGGGTTGAATGCCCCAACCAAAAGGCAAAGACTGGCTGAATGGATACAAAAACAAGACCCCTATGTATATTGTCTACAAAAGACCCACCTCGAAACAAGGGACGCATACAGCGTGAAAGTGAAGGGCTGGAAAAAGATATTCCATGCAAATAGAGACCAAAAGAAAGCAGGAGTAGCAATACTCATACCAAATAAAATAGACTTTAAAACAAAGGCTGTGAAAAGAGACAAAGAAGGACACTACATAATGATCAAAGGGTCAATCCAAGAAGAAGATATAACTATTATAAATATATATGCACCCAACAAAGGAACACTGCAATATGTAAGACAAATGCTAACAAGTATGAAGGGGAAATTAACAATAACACAATAATAGTGGAGACTTTAATACCTGACTCACACCTATGGATAGATCAACTAAACAGAAAATTAACAAGGAAACACAAACTTTAAATGATACAATAGACCAGTTAGACCTAATTGATATCTATAGGACATTTTACCCCAAAACAATGAATTTCATATTTTTCCTCAAGCACACACAGAAACTTCTCTAGGATAGATCACATCCTGGGCCATAAATCTAGCCTCGGTAAATTTTTAAAAAATTGAAATCACTCCAAGCATCTTTTCTGACCACAATGCATTAAGATTAGATCTCAATTACAGGAGAAAAACTATTAAAAATTCCAACATATGGAGACTGAACAACACGCTGCTGAATAACCAATAAATCACAGAAGAAATCAAAAAAGAAATCAAAATATGCATAGAAACAAATGAGAATGAAAAAACAACAACCCAAAACCTGTGGGACACTGTAAAAGCAGTGCTAAGGGGATGGTTCATAGCAATACAGGCATACCTCAAGAAACAAGAAAAAAAGTCAAATAAATAACCTAACCCTATACCTAAAACAACTAGAAAATGAAGAAATGAAGAACCCCAGGGTTAGTAGAAAGAAAGAAATCTTTAAAATTAGGGCAGAAATAAATGCAAAGGAAACAAAACCATAAGACCATAGCAAAAATCAACAAAGCCAAAAGCTGGTTGTTTGAGAGGATAAATAAAACTGACAAACCATTAGCTAGACTCATCAAGAAACAAAGGGAGAAAAAGCAAATCAATAAAATTAGAAATGAAAGTGGAGAGATCACAACAGACAACACAGAAATACATAAGAGACTACTATCAGCAATTATATGCCAATAAAGTGGACAACTTGGAAGAAATGGACAACTTCTTAGAAAAGCACAACTTTCCAAACCTGAACTAGGAAGAAATAGAAAATCTTAACAGACCTATCACAAGCATGGAAATAGAAACTGTAATCAGAAATCTTCCAGCAAGCAAAAGCCCAGGCCCAGACTGCTTCACAGCTGAATTCTACCAAAAGTTTAGAGAAGAGCTAACACCTATCCTACTCAAACTCTCCCAGAAAATTGCAGAGGAAGGTAAACTTCCAAATTAATTCTATGAGGCCACCATCACCCTAATACCAAAACCTGACAAAGATGCTACAAAAAAAGAAAACTACAGGCCAATATCACTGATGAACATAGATGCAAAAATCCTTAACAAAATTCTAGCAATCAGAATCCAACAACACATTAAAAAGATCATACATTATCACCAAGTGGGCTTTATCCCAGGGATGCAAGGATTCCTCAATATCCACAAATCAATCAATGTAATACACCACAGTAAGAAATTGAAAAATAAAAGCCATATGATTATCTCAATAGATGCAGAGAAAGCCTTTGACAAAATTCAACATCCATTTATGATTAAAAAAAAAAAAAAAAAACCTCCAGAAAGCAGGCATAGAAGGAACATACCTCAACATAATAAAAGCTATATATGACAAACCCACAACAAACATTATCTTCAATGGTGAAAATTTGAAAGCACTTCCCCTAAAGTCAGGAACAAGACAAGGGTGCCCACTCTCACCACTACTATTCAACAGAGTTTTGGAAGTTTTGGTCACAGCAATCAGAGCAGAAAAAGAAATAAAAGGAATCCAAATTGGAAAAGAAGAAGTAAAACTTTCACTGTTGGCAGATGACATGATCCTCTACTTAGAAAACCCTAAAGACTCCACCATAAAATTACTAGAGCTAGTCAATGAATATAGTAAAGTTGCAGGATATAAAATCAACACAAAGAAATCCCTTGCCTTCCTATGTACTATAATGAGAAAATAGAAAGAGAAATTAAGGAAACAATTCCATTCACCATTGCAATGAAAAGAATAAAATACTTAGGAATATATTTACCTAAAGAAACAAAATATCTATATATAGAAAACTATAAAACACTGGTGAAAGAAATCAAAGAGGACATTAATAGATGGAGAAATATACCATGTTCATGAATTGGAAGAATCAATATAGTGAAAATGAGAATACTACACAAAGCAATCTATAGATCCAAAGCAATCCCTATCAAGCTACCAATGATATTTTTCACAGAGCTAGAACATATAATTTCACAATTTGTATGGAAATACAAAAAATCTCGAATAGCCAAAGCAATCTTGAGAAAGAAGAATGGAACTGGAGGAATCAACCTGCCTCACTTCAGGCTCTGCTACAAAGCCACAGTCATCAAGACAGTAGGTACTGGCACAAAGACAGAAATATAGATCAATGGAACAAAACAGAAAGCCCAGAGATAAACCCAAACACCTATGGACACCTTATCTTTGACAAAGGAGGCAAGAGTATACAATGGAGAAAAGACAATCTCTTTAACAAGTGGTGCTGGGAAAACTGGTCAACCACTTGTAAAAGAATGAAACTAGAATACTTTCTAACACCATACACAAAGATAAACTCAAAATGGATTAAAGATCTAAATGTAAGACCAGAAACTATAAAACTCCTAGAGGAGAACATAAGCAAAACACTCTCCGACATAAATCCCAGCAGGATCCTCTATGACCCACCTCCCAGAGTAATGGAAATAAAAGCAAAAATAAACAAATGGGACCTTATTAAAATTAAAAGCTTCTGCACAACAAAGGAAACTCTAAGCAAGGTGAAAAGACAGCCTTCAGAATGGGAGGAAATAATAGCATATGAAGCAACTGACAAGAATTAATCGCAAAAATATACAAGCAACTCCTGCAGCTCAATTCCAGAAAAATAAACGACCCAATCAAAAAATGGGCCAAAGAACTAAACAGACATTTCTCCAAAGAAGACATACAGGTGGCTAACAAACACATGAAAAGATGCTCAACATCACTCATTATCAGAGAAATGCAAATCAAAACCACAATAAGGTACCATTTCACGCCAGTCAAAATGGCTGCTATCCAAAAGTCTACAAGCAATAAATGCTGGAGAGGGTGTGGAGCAAGGGAACCCTCTTACACTGTTGGTGGTAATGCAAACTAGTACAGCCACTATGGAAAACAGTGTGGAGATTCCTTAAAACACTGGAAATAGAATTGCCATACAACCCAGCAATCCCACTACTGGGCATACACACTGAGGAAACCAGAATTGAAAGAGACACGTGTACCCCAATGTTCATCGCAGCACTGTTTATAATAGCCAGGACACGGAAGCAATCTAGATGTCCATCAGCAGATGAATGGGTAAGAAAGCTGTGGTACATATACACAATGGAGTATTACTCTGCCATTAAAAAGAATACATTCGAATCAGTTCTAATGAGATGGATGAAACTGGAGCTGATAATACAGAGTGAAGTAAGCCAGAAAGAAAAACACCAATACAGTATATACTAACACATATATATGGAATTTAGAAAGATGGTAATGATAACCCTGTATGCAAGACAGCAAAAGAGACACAGATGTATAGAACAGTCTTTTGGACTCTGTGGGAGAGGGCAAGGGTGGGATGATTAGGGAGGATGGCACTGAAACATGTATATTATCATATGTGAAATGAATTGCCAGTCCAGGTTCGATGCATGATACAGGATGCTTGGGGCTGGTGCACTGGGATGACCCAGAGGGATGGTATGGGGAGGGAGGTGGGAGGGGGATTCAGGATGGGGAACTCATTTACACCCGTGGCTGACTCATGTCAATGTATGGCAAAAAAAAAAAAATACAATATTGTAAAGTAATTGGCCTCCAATTAAAATAACTACATTTACATCTTAAAAAAGGAAATACACAAAGATAGAAAAATGAGGATGTGTAGAAGAGTATTTATTAATTAAAGTGCACTATGACATTATCACTTTAGTTATGAGATTTTGAGATAGCTAATTAACTTCTCTGTACCACATGTTTCTTCATTCTGAAAACAGAGATAATGATAGTACTTTATTCAAATGGTCTTCCTGTAGAGATTAAGTGGATTAATCCAGGAAAAATACCTTAAGTGTTCTTATTATTTTTTTAATCATCACTGTGATAATCTATAGAAATGTCACATGAGCCAAACCCTTGAGGCCAGGAGAAGAAATTCCTAATGTAAGAATGTAAATTCCATAAAGAAAACAGATAGCATTGACATTGTCCATTTGTTGTTCAGCCACTAAGTCTTACCCAACTCTTTGTGACCCCATGGCCCGCAGCACACCAGGCCTGTCCTTGTCCATACACATTCCATATAACGTCCACACAAGAGAGAGGCTAAAGTGGGAAATGTGAAGAGACTTCTCCACCTCTGTTCACTGTGAACCGATTTCCCTGCAGGCCTGTTTTGGGTGAGAATGTCGTCTTGGCCCTCAAATTGGTCCTCCAGTCTAGCGTCAGCATTGAACCTGATAAAGAACCTGATATCGCCAAAGTGGTCATGGAAGAATGCGGGAACGATCAACACAGCATCTCTTTCACTCTGCTGGGTAGATCAGGTCCTGCAGATTGTCCCCAAATCATCATCCACCCACTGGGAAATTCTACAAATGAGATCTTGAAAACTGAATCCTCTCCATTTAAACTGCTGATCTTCAGTAACCCACCAAATCTACATCTTAAACTGTGTGCTTGAATGAACATGTTTAGCCCAGGGAAGAGGATGGAAGGAGAAAGGCTGATCCTGCTCCTGGCTGGGGGAGGAGAAATGGTCTGGAAGCTGAAGGCTGGAGCAGGTTGGCCTTGGCAACGAACAAAGCTGAGCCGTGAGCAGAGGTCAGAGCATCCTGCCTCAACAAGGGATCTGACCATAGGTTTGCCTACAGAACTGCAAAGCAAAAGATTGGCTCTGCAGCCTACCAGCACTTGGAAAGACTGACATGTGAGTCCAAATGCCTGAGCCACGCTGGACCCTGCCTAGCCTATAGCACCAACGAAATCACTGACCTTTATCAATTTCCTTTCTTCTCCAGGTGCATTGGACTGCTCATTGGGGTTGTGGACTTTGCAATCAACGTCATGAATGAGCTGTTGTCCCTGGTAATGCACTACAAGGTGAACTGTCCACTCCTGGGGGTGCAGAGCCAGGCCTGGTGAAGGAAGGTGTGACTTTTCCTGGCTGGGCTGTACTCTCGAGGACCTTCCTTTCTGAGGGATCATCTTCCTTGGGGTGGTCAGTTGCTCCCTGGCCCCCTTCACTCAGCATGGCCTGGGAGATGAGCAGGGGACTGACATTAGCTGAAATCAATGGTCCCACACTTGAAACATTTACCATAACCATGGATTGCCAGTCATTCCTTCATTCAACACAATTTTAATTCATTTAAATACAAAAACTATACACATCATAGTTCAGATTCACATGTATCATATAAAAAAACCATATGTACCATGTGCCCCAAATTCCAAATATTCTATATTAGTCATTCTGGAAGGAGGCTGGGAATATGGATTTATATTTTTTAAAATCCTCCATGTTGTTCTGTGATTTACTGAACTTGAGTCACTGCTCAAAGTGTGTTCCTCAGACCAGCAGCACTGACCTCCCATGGACACTCATTAGAAATGCAGACTCTTAGGTCCTACCCCAGACCTGCTCAATAATTTGTATTTTAACAGCATCTTCAGGGAACTGTAGATGCACAAAACTGTAAAAAACACAATAACACTTCTCTATGGTTCCCAGGGCCCCATTTCACTCTATAAAGTTTCAGGTTCAAGAGGTCAAGGTTTCTAAGGGAATAGTGCTCTGGAATGTTAAAAGTCCAGATTCTTTAAGGTTCTAGGATTCTAATAGTCTGAGGTTTTAGGATCCTAGTGACCTCTGGCTCTCAGATTTGGACTCTAGGCTTCCACTGTTCTAGAATCCTGAGTCAGAAGTTCTGAGGGCCCCAGTACTGAGCATCTCTGTGGGTGGCAAACAGGATGCTCACAGCAGGTGCTCATCAGTCCTCTTCCTTCTCCCATCTCTCCTCTCTCTCCTCAGCTGCTGAACTGTTTCCTTCCCTCTGTGCATTTCTCTCTATGTGTCGCTCTCTTTCCCTGGCTCCTTGTGACTCTCAGCTGTGCCCATGAGTCTGCAGTTACCTTGAAAGCGTGGATGTGGATTATGTTAAGAACCACAGCCTGGAAAAGCAGTGAGGGGGCTTCCTCTGCAGCCTTATAGGAGAGGGCACCCCACTCTAGCCTGCAGCACAGGCAGGTCTGGTAAGGGGATCCTGGAGAAGCTGCAGACCCTTCCTTGTGAGCAGGTCAGAAAACTGTGGCCGGAGGGGCCCCTGCAGACTGATGGCCTCTGTGGGCCTCTGAGAGCTTCTCCTGCCCTCCTTTGTCACACTGGCAGAACCTGCTGCCCAGAATGATGTGACAAAGAGGACGGGCCTGGTCTGGGCTCAAATCTTGAATGTTCTCTTAGCAACTGTGAATTTGGGGTCAACTGGCTCTACCTCTCTGAGCCTTGGAAAGGAAATCATAAATGCGGCAGATCTGATGAGTGGATTTAAAGAAAGAGCAGAAAGAGCTTAATACCCAGTAGGCATTGTTAATAAACACGGCCCCTTCTTATGAGGAGCTGTGGTTTGACCTCCAATCCCCGGAGACTCTCCTTGACCTGGGTCCCTGGAAAGACTGGGGTTGATGAGGCTGGGGCCAACAGAATGGGGTGAGTAACAGTGTCAGGGTCCTGGAGGCAGTTCTAGAAAATATCCACAGACCCAGTTCCTTGGGCGATCACTCTGTTCTTCTCATATACTCTCTCATTGGCTCCTTGCAATGACCCTGTGGGGATAGGTAGTGTTATCACACCCATTTTACAGATGAACTAACTGAGGCTCAGAGAGATCAAGTGATATGCAAGAGGTCCCCTGGCTGTCAAGTCTGACCCACTGGGGACTTTCAGCCACTGGTGTCTGATTTCTATTCAGCTTTCAGTGCTGGAGCCTGAGAACTGCTACTTGTTTGTCTCTTCCGAAGAAGTTTATAAACTCCAACTGGAAACTCCATAGAACAGATGAGGAAAACCTCTGTGATGCCTACCTGCTGGTGAAGGTAGGCTCTGAGCCCTGGGCTGACGGAGGATGAGACCCTCCAGAAATACACACAGGGGTCTGCAGATAAGCAGTCTAGCTTGGCTCCTCTTGTGTCTCTAGTGGCAGACTGGGTCCTGATCCTTAATCACACCCCCAGATGGCACTTGGTTCTGCCCCTGCCTAAGCCCAGAATAGTCGGACTGAGCTTTGGCTCCACTGTTGACTGAGCTCTGACACTGGTCATGGATAGTGACCTGACCTGTGTCTCAGTCTGATCCATGAACCTGATCAAACGCTGAGCCCCAAACCATGACTCATCATGGTCCTTGATCATTCTTTTCACATTAGCCATTTTTGCTAAGGTGCGGGCATGAGGAGAGGTCAGTGCCAGGTGCCAGAGAAAGACCCCAAACCACAGGTGCCAGTCCCTCCCTGAGCCTCAGAGCTCGCAGGGTTTGGGGGGAAACACTCCTGCAGCCGTGCCTCGTGAATTCAGGAGCCAGTAGGGGCCCCGGGGTGTCCATGGCTCACACCGGGGTTGTCTTCCAGACTGGTTCCCAAGGACTTGACTGAATCTCTGTACCG
Organism: Ovis canadensis; assembly: GCF_042477335.2. NCBI lineage: Eukaryota > Metazoa > Chordata > Mammalia > Artiodactyla > Bovidae > Ovis > Ovis canadensis. Next base: position 77,991,981 of record NC_091257.1, read on the forward strand.
TCTCCCTCTGGGACAGTCAGTGCTGCCACCATCCCCCAGGATTGACAACTGAGCCCAGTCAAAGGACACCCTCAGATACTCCTCCTTGTAGTCAGGACACCCTATGCTTGTCACCCTCACCCCAGCAATAAAAAAAACCATTTCTGTACATCCAGTGTGGTCCGTTGCATTCCTTCCATTGAGATTTCAGAGAAGGTGAGGTACGGGCAATCAGGGCAGTGGACACCTGGATCCAAAGCTAGCAACACATTTGTAGACCGTGTCTTCCTCCTCCAATCTGACGCCTACTCAAGTGTCACACAACCAAACTGGAAACAACAAATATCAAAGCCACAGGAGAGCTTAGAGGTCATCATTTTCACCTCTTTGCTGAAAAGTCTAGGGAGATGGTGGCCTGGGCGAATGGCTTGGCACTGCAGGTGCACTTCACCATTGGTCCTCACGACAACCCACATAGTAGGCATGGAAAACCTCATTTTCCGGTTGAGGATACTGAGGTTCAGGGAAGGGAGGTGACTGGCCTAGGTCTCACAAGCACAGAAAAGCAGCATTTGCATCTGCAGGAAAGGTCAGGTCACATTGAGGCCAGCTAGTGGGGCAGGAGAGTCCTTGGACTTGAATATGTTATTCCTCGACATCTGCTGTTTGAGTTGGTTGTTACGCCTGGTGCATTGGGCCCATGTCAACCCGGAACACTTGGTCCAGGAAGCCCAGATGGCTGCCCACTTGGCAACAGGCTTATAGCACCAGCAGAGACCTCTGGGTCACCTGTGTCCATCTTCTCCACTCCCGCACCTGCATCTCAGTAGGAACCTGATGAACTCAGCTCTGACAAAGCACAAGTAGGGCTAGAGGCTTGAGGAGCTAGCCTTCCTCACGGGAACTGTGGTCCCACCATCAGAGCTCAGAGTAGGTTGAAGGTAGCAGCCCAGGTGCCCAAGCCTGGTGCTGGGACATGGAGGACCCCATCCAGCAGAGGCTTGGATCCATCAGCAACCACCCTCCACACTGTCTGAGCCTGCTTTATACACATCTGCGGTCCCTCTTCCCCTGGTTGTGGGCACAGAGCTGAGGGATGTGAGGAAAATCTGGTGGACAGACTTGTTCTCACCTCAAGACTGCAACCCAGGGGGTGAAGAGTGATGTGATGAACTCAGACCTGGAGTTGGCCCCAGCCTTCTGCTGCCTCATTGCAAAGTGGGCAAACGACCTGGTACCTAGATCCCCATGGCAAAATGGAAATTAAAAGGGTACCAAGGGGATGGTGGTCAGACCTCAGTTCTGGATTCAGGCAGACTGCTTTCTACTCCTCTCTTTCCCTGTTGCTGGCTTGTGGCCTGGACAAGGAACTTCATCTTCCTGAACCTCAGGACCCTAGTGTGCAGAATGAGACTAAGTATGGGAGTCTCCTCCCAGGTGTGCTGTGAGGATGTGGAGGGATAATGTGTGTAGGCTCCTAATACAACAGTGATGAAGATATTATAGTTATTGCTGGTGTCTGCTCACTTCACTCCCCTCCACCTCAGGTGTCCCATCTGTACATGACCTCACTGCACAGGGTTATGGAGAGGACGAAGGGAGGAGATTAAGCATCCAATATGCTTTATGCTTAATCAATTAAAACCAGATTTCTTATTTTGTGCGCTATAAAGACCACATGACCTAGATGGGCTCAGACTTCCGGTACACCTGTGTCTATAAATTCTGGCTCCCTGGTGACTAGTGAATAAGCTTTGGGAGGTGCAGTTCCTCACTAAGCCTCAGCTTCCTGTCAGGACCATGTTACACATTCCAAGAAATATGATGTCAAGTACAAGTACACCTCATTAATTGTAGGGACTGGATGCAGCTTTCTGCAGAGAAACCCTCCCAGGCACTCCTGGGCTTGGAGGGCTGGATTGATTAGTGATGTCTGCCCCAAGTTCAGGAGGGGAGAGTGGAACAATTGCATGTTCGCCAGATCAGGACCAGGTCATCTCTAGTGGCCCCTCCAGGCAGTGACGGGGGCATGAACACCACATATTCACAGTTTGGGACTCTGGGACCTGCCTAGTGCTGTCAGGGGGAGGAGAGGCCCTGATCTGGGTTCTAGGCTTGGCTCAGTTTATAACCTGTTTTGTGACTCTGAGGAAGACGTTCATTTTCTCCAGGGTCTCCACTTCCTCTAACTACGAAATGAATAGAGGCTTCCTGCTACACAGTTGACCCCTTGGTGTTCTGAGAGGTGGTCAGGAATGTCTGGGGGCTACTTGCTACATTGCCACCAGCTGGAGCAACGTACGTAGGGGAGAAACCTCGGGCCAGCCCCGCCCACACCCTTAGCCACTACACATACCTGTGGCCAGAGAGAAGGGAGGGGGGTTCTAATGCAGCAGAAGCGCCCCGTGTCTGGGGAGAGGCAGACGTGCACAGAAAGTACTTGGAAACGGAGCAACATGCTCTCCCTCAGGGTCACCCAGGGGCAGGGTCCCCGATCTGTGTGTTACAGTAACAGTGACAACAACACGTCAGGGAGCATGTGTTCATCAGCTACGATCACAAGGCATTGTTATGACATAGGAGACACGTCAGGGAACAAAACAGATGAGATCCCTGCCTAGCGGGGCTCCCTGTCCAGTGGACGAGGAAGAAAGCTAATCTTTAGGGACCTCGTGTCCAGATTTATACATGCTAACTGTGTACCCTTCAGACCAGTTCAGTGATGTAGGTACACCCATTTGCCCTATTTACAGGTGAGTAAACTGAGTCTCAAAGAGGGAAAGATCATGAGGCTAGTAAGTGGCAGCACTCTGATTTGCTTACAGCCTCCTCATACTTTCAAGAATTGCACACACAGCTCCTTGTCTCTCTCCCTGTTTTCCAGGGCTCCTGAATGCTGCCTTAGGTCACCACTCACTACTATGTATTGCAACAATAGTAATTATGATGAGCTCTATTATTCATGGAGCACCTTCCTCAGCCAGGGCTGGTTTGGGCTTTCTACTGACATTTCCTCATTTAGTGCCCCCAGCAGCTCTTCTAAGGTAGAGGATATCCTAGTGCTCATTTTCATGGTTGAAAGGAAAAAAACAGGGCTCAGAGAGGTTATGACATTTACCTGCTGTCACACCACCAACAAGGAAAACTTCTGGGATGTACACCCAAGGATGACCTAAGAGCAAGCTTATTGTGCTGTTACAAATAAAACACATGGATTACTGGATGAGTACATTTTAATTAATCAGCATTAAAAATGCTTATGCAAGCTCTAAAACATATTTATTGAAAATCCGCTCTGTGTCAGCGCCTGGGCACGAAGCCCATGGTTTTGGCCCTTATGGCTTCAGAGAAGGGGCGGTTATCACTGTACCTAAGGAGCTGATGGGATTCATGCTCAAAGCAAGAGTGTGGGGTGGCCCAGCAGATGGGAATGTAGCAAGTATCCCTTAGATGTTCCTGACCACCTCTCAGAGCCCTGCGGAGTCAACCATCTAGCAGGGAACTTCTGTTCATTTTGCAGTTAGAGGCAACAGAGACCTTGGGAGAAAATGAACATGTTACTCAGAGTCACAAAGCAGGTTATTTACTGGCCAAGACTGGAATCTAGATAAGGGTCTCCATTACCTTCTCCCAGCACCAGGCAGGTCCCAGAGTCCCACTGTCCATGAATGTGTGGTGTTGGTGTGCCCATCGCTGGCTACAGGGCTCTTGGATATGACCTGGTCCCACAGTGGCACACACACAGTGCCTCCACACTCCCCTCCTGCACTTGTGGCAGACATCACTAATCAGGTCCTGAACCCTCCAAGTTCAGGAGCTGCCTGAGAGAGCGTCTTACCAGAAAGCTCTATTGAATCTGTACATTCAATCAGATCATATTTGAGACCATGGTACTGTCTTCACTAACTCAGCCCTAGAAGGGAAACAGGCTTATGAGGAAGCGCACAAGGAGCACACCTGTCACGGGCCGTCTATACACCATCACCCAAGGGAGCCAGAATTTGTGGACACTGGTATACTGGGTGCCTGAGCCCATTTTATCTCACTCAGTCTTTACTGCACACAAAAGTAAGAAATGCAGTAGCCATTGCTTAAGCATTAAGCGTGTTGAGTGCTTTATCTTCTCAGTCTTCTCCATAGCCCTCTGGGGTGGGACCACGAATAGATGGGAGACCTGAGGTAGAGGGGAGTGAAATGGCCTGACAATAGAAACAACTGACATCATCATTTCATCATTGGTGTCACTGCATATCAGGGACCTACTTCATGCTCAGCCCTTCATACACATTATCCCACCACATCCTCACCACACACCTGGAGCAGAATCCCATCTTTAGTCCCATTTCACACACAGGGGACCTCAGGTACCGGGAGATGAAGCTCCTTGTCCAGGCTGCACAGCCAGTAACAGGAGGAGGGGATTCAAACTCAGCTGGCCCAGCTCTAGACCCGGGGTATGATCACCAGCACCTCAATACCATTTTAATTTCCATTTGCCACCAGGATCCAAACACAGCTTGACTACCTATTTTACCAGCTGAAGCCTGGGGCCAACACCAGGTCTGAGCTCACTATATCACACTCAGTCCCCTGGGCTGTGTCCTGAGTAGGGACAATTCTCTGCACAAGGTTTCTGCATAGCCCTCAGCTCTGTGCCCACAACCAGGGGAAGAAGGGCCTCAGATATTTGCAGAACTGGGCACAGACAGTCTGGGTGGGTCATCTACTGACAAGCCCAAGGCTCTGGTGGACTGGGTTCTCCATGACCCAGGCTTAGGCTGGGCACCTGCCCTGTGCTTTGATGGTGGGAACAGAGTCAGGGTGAGGAAGGCTAACTCCCGAAACCTCTGCACATACCCCTACATTTCCTGGCTGCTATCATGTCCAGGACAGGGTTCCAGGTTTCTACTGAGATGCAGGTGGGCAAATGGAGGAGACGACCTGGGTGACTAGTGGGTGCTCCCAACCTAATGCCAACTGGGCGTGCATTTGCACTTTCCGGACCTGGTGTCCCGGGTTGACAGGGGCCCATTGCACCAGGCATTACAACCAACTCAAACAGCAGAGGTCAAGGAATAAACAGGGTATTCAAGTCCAAGGACTCTCTTGCCCCACCAGCTGGCCTCAAGGTGATCTGAGTGAAATGTCCTTCCCTGGGGACCCAAAGGTTGGGCCTTGTCCTTGTGAGAACTGGGCCAGTCACCTCTTTTCCCTAAACCTCTGTTTCCTCAACCAGAAAGTGGGGCTTCCTGAACCTCCTCACAGAGCTGTCCTGAGCACCAGTTGGGAAAGTAGACCTGCAGTGCCAAGCCCAGGCCCTGGCACTCACCTGCCCCTACTGGGAGCTGATCATCATGGCTGATGAATGCCACTCACTGCTGCCCCCAGAGGACAAAAAAGAAGCTGGCTTTGTCCTGGGTGTGGTCTATGATGAGACACTAGCCAGCACCAGCCAATGTGACTCCAGGAGGCCATGGCCAGGTGGGTGTGGGTCTTGGGAGGACAGGCCGGTGAGAAAGGAAAGAGGCAGGAAGCCTGAGGGAACCATATCCCCATGGGCAGCCAGACTCAGGGAGGAAAAAAACCTGGGAGCAAGAGTTATACAAATGTGCCACAATGATCTTCAAATGAGAGACCAAGGAAATTTTGAATCATGGCTCACAGTCACAAGTCACACAGGACATTAGCAGTCATCTGGTCAAATTCCCAAGCATCTCTAAGGATGGGACCCTCACCACCTTATCAGAGAGTGGACGGCCTTATCAGATGCCACAGAGATGCTTGGAGCATTCTAGAACCAGGTCAGGGTCTTGGGACCCACATGAGAGGAAAGCCCTAGAGGAAAGGGTGGTAACAGCTTCCTGAGGGCAGAGAAGAAGGGAAAAAGTCAAATGATAATGATCTTCTGTGACAGAGGCCAGCAAGAAGCTGAGCTCGGGGAAGATGGGGAGGGACCACCTCAGGAGAGCCGGCACAGAGGTTGCAAGGTGATGTCAAGAGCCAGGGACAACTAGGCAGGTGAGTTCTGGGAAAAGGGAACAGTCTGTGTGGAGGTCAAAGGCAGCAAAAGGGCTGACATCTTTCTGGAACAGAAGTAATTTAGTAGGGCTATGGAAGAAGAGGTAGATGAGTTTGGGGTGGCAGTGAACAGTACCACAAGGCCTTTTTGGGGCTGCTGTTTTGAAGCTGAATGCTTCAACCTCTGGCCGCTGCATTGATAGTAGAGGGGTTAGCGGCATGTGTGCATAGAAATTTGCATACATGAGGGTACCTATGGAGGCAGATTTTGCTCACTCACAGAAGTAACTCTACTGGCTAAATGATGTTGGTAGACAGGGAAGAGGGTGGTCCTGAACAATTGAAAACATTTGCCCTAAGGCCGGCTCTACTGTGAGGGATTTTATGGTGAGCACTCAGACATAAGAGAAGGTTTTGAGAGAATGACCTCACTGGTCACTGACCCTGACTTTGTGGGCCACAAATTCTAGCCCCATATCTGTCCCTGTCTTTCTGGAAGACCTCAAGCAGATTTCCAAATACTGATCGAATAGTATCATAATTTCCCTCTGAGCCTGAGTTTCCAAATCCTGATGGAATTTAGCTGGATGATCACCATGAGTTCTTCTACCAGAATATTCTCCACTTCATCCATTCTCAGTCTTTATCCCAGCCCCCACTTGCAATGGCCACTGTCTTGGCAGCATGAGAACCTGCTTTTAGTCTTGGCACTAAGTCCTCTCCATATCCACCGATTCCAATTCAATCATCCTGGGTGACCTTTGCTTCGGAAGTCTCTCTGCATTCACTCTGGACAGGGGTTATTTTCATTGGAGTCTCCTTGGATGGCTCTGGACACACGGCTTGTTTCCGGGGGCAGCCTCCCTGCCCATCGCTCTCTGGAAGATATAAGGGCCTCAACACCCAGCGGAATTCAGGAGGCTGTGCAGGCGAGCAAGGACTCCGTAAGTATTTTCCTCCAAACCCATGACCGGCGGGCTTTCCACCTAATGTCACCCCACCTAAGGCCTTCAGAAGGCTGTGGGGCTTGAGGCAGAGGGATTGGTCTAATTCAGTTCATTTCTATCTTGATTAGAGCAAAGTAAGAAATAGATTCAATTAGGACAAGTGCCAAACTGACAAGCAAAGCAGGCTCATGATGTGGTGCCCATTTATTTACTCATACTTTTATTCAGCAAACTTTATTTTGTTGTACTGAGCAAGGATCAGGGTTTTTCACTATGTGTAATGAATTCAATAGTGAGATACGTCACAATCCCTCCCCTAAGGGGTGCACAGCATGATAGGAAAGGCAGCCAAGTCTTCCCTAACTGGTACCCAGGACTGTGGTCATACAATGAATGCAGCAAGATGGTGGAGTGGGGCCCCCTAACCTAGACTCTGGGGAGTCTAGAGTGATCTTCCTAGAGGACATGATGTCTTACTGAATTTGGAGTCAGTAGGAAGTGACTCAGGTTAAAATGAAAAGAAGAGACAAATGTTCCAGGCAGAGAAGCCGGCATGTGGTAAAGAGCTCTGACCTGGAGTCAGGCATGACTTTTCAAATAGTATCTCCTTCTTTCACTAGTTGTTTATCTCTGGGCAAGTTGCTCTAACTTCCTGACCTGGGCTGCCCATCTGAAACAGAGGCGATAACCACGTCTATCGTCAAGGACTGCTGAGTGTCAGTGTGATAGGTGCTCATCAAAGATACCGTTTCCCCGTGGCTAATTCTCACTCCTGATCCTCCCATAACTGTCCAGGTGTCAGGACAAGATGTTTCAGCTTTGGAAACTTGTTCTCTTGTGCGGCCTGCTTGCTGGGACCTCAGCATCTCTTCTTGACATTCGTGGAAATGATGTTCTGAGGAAGCTGCAATCTGGCCTTGAGAGAGGACTTGACACCTTCGACAGTGCACTTGAAAGTGAGTCAACAATCGTGATGGTCAGTGGCACCTGGGAGCTTCCTGCCAAATACTGTGCCTGTATTACCAGAGGCTATATAGCAGGGGCCCTCTTTATGGGTTGTTTACTAAGAGAGGTGACTAATTGTTTACTATTTTTCTAGAAACAAACAACACTTAACTGAATATCACTTTACATCTTATATCGTGGTAAACTTTGCTAATATATTTGTAGGATTAATTCCTCAAAGTGACATTTCAAAAGTTCAAAAGTATGCATATTTGAAATTACAGTAGATATTGACAAATAATACCCTATGCTAATATTTTCTCCAAGAGTCTGTGAGATTACCTTTTATTCCGCTTCCCTGACAGCACTGTTTTGGACAGCTGAATTTTTTGCCAATCTCACAGAAGAAAGGTTATAATTCATGTCACTTTCCTTTTTTCTAATTATGAAAAATTCACTCATATTTTTCATATTTTATTAGTCATTTACAGGTTTAACTTAAATGTTTTATTTATATTTGTAGCATATTCTCTTGCTGGGCTATTCAATTTTCTTAGTACTTTGTATTAACTAACTAGAAAAGAATTCCTACCTAGCCTAGGTAGCTTTAAAATTACCTACCTTTCTAGTTAATCATACGTCCTTGTAATTCTGATTTCTTGAAAGAACTTGGCCTTCTTTTCAATTTCCGGAAATATTACCGGCACCCTGAGAAACATTCTTTATAGGAGAAACTAATTTCTGTATATGACGGCCTTTCAAACCTTGCCAGGGCTTGGGCAAACTTCAAAGGGACCCACTTTCCAGTTTCAGTGCTGACAAAACTGAGCTCAGAAGCAGAAGTGTCTGGATTATCTATAGGACCAGAGGGAGTTTCCGCCTCTGTTATAATTAGGTAGATATTGTCTATTACAGAGCCAAATTGGAGTACTCTGATTGCATATCTTTTCCTGTAGCCTTTTGTGTGGTTTTTTCTGAACTCGTTGTTGCCTTCCTGTTTCTCATTTGAATTCTTTTCTACACGTATATTCTGAACTCTTTTCAACTGTGCCATTCTACATCTGCCATGCCACTTCCTCTATCAAATCCCTCTTTTCTCTGAAAGACCCTCTGTTAGGACTGTCTGTCCTCCTGCTCCTGAATGAATCACTGCTTTCTAGGCCTGCTATCCAGGACTCCTACTTGCCACTTTAATAATTTGGAGCCATATTTTTTCTTTGATTCTACATTTTCCATTTCTTATTTTATGCTCAGTTTGTATCAGCATCTCCTTTATCTTCACTACTAGAATCTGATGTGCAATCAATATCTATTCCCTGCTCAATAGCAGATTGATCGCTTTGTTGAAATGATAAGCATATATTAGCATGAAGGCAGCATACTAGGAACAAGGTCTCCTAGCTGTGCAACTTTGGCCCATTTCTTAATCTTTTGATCCTTTATTTCCTCATCTGAAATCACAGGTAATAGTAATATCTACTTTATGAAGGTGTTATGAAATGAAATACAATAATCTAGGAAAGTAGTCTCATTAGTACCTGGTGCCTAGGAACTGCTTCTTAAGTTGTGTACTACACTGAACGGAGATTGTTTTTGCAGCTATCTTTCAGAATTTGAAGACTGAATTGGAATCCAGGTGTTCAGACGAGGTGGTGGAAGAGACCCAGGAAACAGAGAATTTGTTGGAACAACTCATTTCTAGAATTTTTCAAGTAGTGTACAGCCTTACAGGGTGAGTTGATGCTTCATGTTGGAGATCTTTGCTCCCAGAAAAGAGAATACATATCTTTGGGGAGGTAAGTTTAATATAAAAGAAAGAAAGATGAACAAACCTTGTGTGTTTTTGCAGAGCAGAAGTGGTCTGAGGCCAGCTCTGCCAGATCTTGGGGAAATTAGAGTCAGGGCTGCAGGGCCTGTGAGCATCTCATGGGTCTGGACCCTCCCATTCTGTGATTTCAGGGTCACGATGAAGATTCTCTTCTCCCTCACCTCTATCTGTTTGCTGATGCCTAAAGTCCCTTTTCTAAGGAATAAGACTTTTCTTCTCTGAATATAGCTGAGTATAAAAGTCTGAATGGCCTCAGGAGAGAGAAAATTAGAATTCACACCGCATAGGTGGCTCCACACATAACATCTGGGAGTCAGCAGTTCTGGGTTCAAATTCTGTCTCTGCATAAAAAGAATGAAATAATGCTGCTGCAGCAACAAAAGGATGGACATAGAGATTATCATAGTAAATGAAGTAAGTCAGGCAGAAGAAAAACATATACCATATGATACCACTCATATATGGAATCTAAAATATGATACAAAAGGTCTTATACAAAAAGACTTGTGGACAAAGAAACAAACTCATGGTTACCAGAAGGGAAAGCAGTGTGGGGAAGAAATTAGGAGTTTGGCATTAACATATGCTAAGTTGCTTCAGTCATGTCCAACTCCTTACAACCCTATGGACCATAGCCCAACAGGCTCCTCTGTCCATGGGACTGTGCAGGCAAGAATACTGAAATGGGCTGCCATTTCCTACTCCAGGCATTAACATATACACACTACTATATATACAGTAAACAACCAACAAGGACCTACTATATAGCACAGGGAATCATACTCAGTATTTTGTAATAACCTATAGGGGAAAAGAATCTGAAATAAAATTACCTCTGTAATTATACATATCTCTACCTGAATCACTCTGCTGTCCACCTGAAACTAACACAACATTGTAAAGCAGCTACACTTCAGCTAAAAGCAAAAACAAAAAAAACAAATACTGGCTCTGGCACATATTCATCCTTGACATCTTGAGGAAATCACAGCTGTCTGATCCTCAGTCTGCCATGCCATCCAATGGAGAGAATTCAGCCTCTGAGCAGGGCTCTCATGAAGACCAAAGCAGGCAAAGTCCATGAGGCTCAAAACTCAGCACGAAGCTGGCATAGAGAAGAGCCAAGCAATGGCTGTCAGGAGTGACAAGGGTAAATTGTGGTTTTTACACAGGGTGAGAATCAGGAATGTCCAAGTCCCGGATATCACATTCGAAGCTTCTGACAACGGTGCTGACGTGAAGATCCCCATCACTGCTAACATCACCGTGAACCTGTGAGTAGCCTTAGCATCTGAGGGTTGGGAGAGGCAGTGAGGTATGGCCAATAGGTCTTGGCACTGAGGTATGGCCAATAGGTCTCCAGTGTGGAATCTGCTGCCTTGGTCTCCCAATCAGTAAAACAAGGAGGCCTTTGCAACTCCTAAATCCTAACATTTAACATGTTCTAAGAAACACTGCCCAGAACTAAATCTCTCTTTTTTTAAATCCTCCATGAAATATATTTCCAAAATCATAAAACTTATCTAATCATAATGGCTGAAAATTGAGAAGACATGAACATTTATAACTCTTAGGCAAAGTTTCCTCCAGCATCATTGTGTCTCTCAAGATTCTCTTTAAATAGCAGTCACCAATATGCCTATATAGTAGTGTACAGTATGTAATGAAAGGCATGAGAAATTATATGGAAACTATAATTATATTAGGAATTTTATTAATTCATTAATTATAGAAGTTATATTAGAAACAATAATTCCTAAGTATTTTAATTACTTTTTAACTACGAAGAAAAGGAAAATGCAGATGTGTAGAAGAGTCTTTATAAATCAAGTGTACTGCGATTTCATCATTTATTGGATATGAGATCTTGGGATAGTTACTTAACCTCTCTATACCAAACATTTCCTCACTCCGAAAATACAGATAATGATAGTGTTTTTCCCCTCACGGTACTGCTGTCAAGATTAAATCACTTAATTCAAGTAAAAGACTTTTGTGAAATACTTAACACAGTTTGTGCTCAAGAAATGTTAACTATTATTTTTATTTTATTTATCGGTGAGATACTGTATAAAAATTTCATACGAGCGAAACCCATGGGGCCAGAAAAGTAATACCTAATGTAAGAATGTAGATTTCATAAAAAATTTATGCACTATTGACTTTATCCATAGATATCCCATGCAATGGCCATCTAGAGAGAGAGACTCGTGTAAGCAACATGAAGAGACTTCTCCACCTCTGTTCACTGTGAATCTTATTCCCTGTAGGCCTCTGTTGGGTGAGATTGTCGACCTGGCCCTCAATGTGGACATCCAAACTACTGTCAGCATTGAAACTGACACTGATACCGAGGCTGGTGGCTCCAGGGTGGTCGTGGGAGAATGCACCAACAACCCAGAAAGCATCTCACTCACGGTGCTGCACAGGTCAGGCCAACACATCTCAGCAGAGCAAGGAATTCCAGAGGAGCTGGGACCCATAATTTCAGCCCTATTCCTTACCTGGGAGGGAGCAGAGTATGGTTAAAAAAAAAAAAGTTCAGACTCTGGAGTCAAGCTAGCTTTGCCACTCACTTGGGTCTTGTAATCAATTTAGCCTATAGAAGCTTTAGCTATCATATCTATATACTAAGGTTGGTAACATTACCTAACTCATAGGCTACTATGTTGACCAAATGAGAAAATGCATAGCATACTTAGAGAATATTTGGCCAAGCACATACTAAGCTTTCAGTAACAGTAATATCTATCCTTATTTTCTGTCTCTCGAGTCTTCTCATTACTAAGACCTGAGTGTTGACCTCTCAAACCATAACTGTGAAGTTGTGTATTTCACCTTTAATCTTTATTTGTTTTTGCTTCATGGTTTTTGAAGCTCTGTTACATGCACATTTAGCATTGTTACATCTACTTGAAGAACTGACCCTTCTCTTATTATATACTGTCCCTCAAATAATGATAATAACAATAATAATAATATATTGTGTTTACCTTCTTGCCTCTAGTTAGGAACAGGCAAAAAGAGTAAACCCTGCTCAGTTCAGTTCAGTTCAGTTGCTCGGTCATGTCCGACTCTTTGCGACCCCATGAATCGCAGCACACCAGGCCTCCCTGTCCATCACCAACTCCCAGAGTTTACCCAAACTCATGTCCATCGAGTCGGTGATGCCATCCAGCCATCTCATCCTCTGTCATCCCCTCCTCCTCCTGCCTTCAATCTTTCCCAGCATCAGGGTCTTTTCCAATGAGTCAACTCTTCACATGAGGAGGCCAAAGTATAGGAGTTTCAGCTTCAGCATCAGTCCTTCCAATGAACACCCAGGACTGATCTCCTTTAGGATGGACTGGTTGGATCTCTTTGCAGTCCAAGGGACTCTCAAGAGTCTTCTCCAACACCACAGTTCAAAAGCATCAATTCTTCGGTGCTCAGCTTTCTTTATAGTCCAACTCTCACATCCATACATGACCACTGGAAAAACCATAGCCTTGACTAGACGGACCTTTGTTGGCAAAGTAATGTCTCTGCTTTTCAATATGCTATCTAGGTTGGTCATAACTTTCCTTCCAAAGAGTAAGTGTCTTTAAATTTCATGGCTGCAATCACCATCTGCAATGATTTTGGAGCCCCCCAAAATAAAGTCTGACACTGTTTTCCACTGTTTCTCCATCTATTTCTCATGAAGTGATGGGACCAGATGCCATGATCTTCATTTTCTGAATGTTGAGCTTTAAGCCAACTTTTTCACTCTACTCTTTCACTTTCATCAAGAGGCTTTTTAGTTCCTCTTTGCTTTCTGCCATAAGGGTGGTGTCATCTGCATATCTGAGGTTATTGATATTTCTCCTGGCAATCTTGATTCCAGCTTGTGCTTCTTCCAGCCCAGCATTTCTCATGATGTACTCTGCATATAAGTTAAATAAGCAGGGTGACAATATACAGCCTTGACGTACTCCTTTTCCTATTTGAAACCAGTCTGTTGTTCCATGTTCGGTTCTAATTGTTGCTTCCTGACCTGCATATAGGTTTCTCAAGAGGCAGGTCAGGTGGTCTGGTATTCCCATTTCTTTAAGAATTTTCCCTGCTACAGGTTCTAGCAGGGAAAATTCAGATTGTGCCTTAATCATCTTCCACTCAATGAGGATTCCAAAAATGAGACCTTGAAATGTTTTCTCCATTTAAGTCACTGATCTCCAGTAACCTACAAAATCTAGATCTTAAACTGTGTGGTTGAAAAAGCAGGTTTTGCCCAGGGAAGATGGTAGAGAGAAAAAGGCTGACCCTGCTCCTGGCTGGGAGAGGAGGAGTGGTCTGGAAGCTGAAGACAGGCCAGGTTGGCTTTGACAGGTATCAAGGCTGAGCCATGAGTAGAGGTCAGTCCATCCTGCTCCAACAAGGGATCTGATCACAGGTTGCATAGGGACCCCCCAAAACCAAAGATAGGCCCTGCAGCCTATCATCACTTGGAAAGACTAATATAAGCCCAAATGCCTGAGCCCTGCTAGATACTGCCTGGCCTATAGCCCCAGGGAAATCATCCAGCCTTCTGGGTCTCTGTGTCCATATCTGTGAAATGGCATTCCACTCTGCTGCTCCAAACCCTTTTGGGGGTTTTCTCTCCGCCATGGGTGGAATCTCAAGCTCTCCCCAAGGCCACTGAGGCTCTGCCTGATCTGAATCCACCCTCATATCACTGTGATCTCCCCCTTGCTCACTCTGCTCTAGACATACTAGCATTTGCTCTGAGTCTCAGAAAAACTCCTTCCACTCAAGGCCTGTGCACAGGCTGCTCTGGAACCTAGTCTCGAACACCTTTCCCACATTCCGTCTTATTGTACATCTCATCCTTCAGAGTCTAAAACAAGGTTCCTCCTCTTCTCTCTTGGAAAATCTACTCATACCTTTCTCAATACTTGTCATAAGTTGTCATTATGTATTTAGTTGTGTGTTTATTTCATGTCTTCCTTCAGCCAAAAACATGTTGAGCATCTGTTCTATGCCAAGCAGCTGCCTTTCTGAGCTCTGGAGAATTTATGGTGACTGCAAGCAAGGACCGTGCTCTCATGGAGCTTATGCTCTTGAGGGGAAGGCAGACAGGAGAGCATTCAGTCCAGTAATAAAGAACTCACTCGGGAAATGTCAGATGGCAAAGATCCCTGAGCAGTGCAGCACACTTAACAGAGTGCTGTGATACAAACTGATACAAAGTCCTACCTTAGACAAGCAGTCAGAGAGGGCTGCCCTGAGGTGGTGAGAGTTATGCTGAGAGCCGATAGTGGGAAGGAGCAAGCCTTAGGAAAACTTGTTTAATGCAGGGTTAGCCAAAAAATTTATTTGGGTTTTTCCATAAGATGTTACAGAAAGCACTAAATGAACATTTTAACCAATCTAATATTTAGGTAACATATTAGGAGCTGCTTGTGCTTTGTTCATCACTGTGTCCTAAGTCAGGCTTGGTTCCCAGCATATAGTTGGTGTTCTATAAATATATACTGACGAATAAATGAATGGATGGCTAGATGGATGGATGGATAAAGAATGGATGGATGGATGGATGAGGTCTCAGGATTGTGATGAGATGCTCATGAGCTACTGGGGTGGGCTGCTGGTCAACCACAGGGTTCTAAGTGATGATCCCCCTGGGTAGAGGCTCAAGTCACCTGACTTCAGGGAGCTCCACCATATTCCACCCTCTTTCCCACTGCTCCTCCTTGGCCGCTCTGCCAACTTCACTGACCTTTATCAATTTCCTCTCTTCTCCAGACGCTTTGGATTGCTCAACAGTGTTGTGGACTTTGGAGTCAACCTTGCGAGAAGTGTGGTGTCCTCTGTAGTGCAGGATGAGGTGAGCCACCCACTCCTGGGGGTGTAGAGCCGCACCTGGTGGGGCAGGTGTGTCATTCCGTGGGGGGGCTGTACTCTCTGGGCACCTTCCTTTCTGAGGGGCCAACTTCCCTTTGAGTTGTCAGCTGCTACTCCCCCCGCCCCGCTTCACTCAGCCTGGCCTGGGGAGGAGAAGAGCGGCCCAACATGAGCTGAAATCACTGGGTCCCACACTTGAACCATTTGCCATACCCATGGACTGCCAATTGGCCTTTCAGCTAATATTTTTCTTATTTCAATACAACTTTACTTTATTTATTTAAACACCAAAACTACGTACATCATAGGTCAGATTCCTATGTATCATATACAAAACTGTATGTACCACGTGCCCCAAATTCCAAAGATTCTAAATTAGTTACTCTGGAAGGGGGCTTGCAATCTGGGGTTGTTGTTGTTGTTTTTTAATCCTCCAGGAGGCCCTGAGATTTACTGAGCTGGTGGGTCACTGCTAAAACTATGGTTGCCAGACCAGCAGCACTGACCTTCCCTGGGCATTTTTTAGAATGCAGACCCTTAGGTGCCACTCCAGACCTGCTGCTCGTTAATTTGCCTTTTAACGAGATCCTCGAGGAGTTGTATGCACACAAAATTGTGAGAAACACTTCTCTATGATTCCCAGGGCCCCATTTGACCCTTGAGGTTTCAGAGTCCAAAGGACAAGGTTTCTAAGAGCACAAGGATATGGGATACTTACAGTCTAGATACTTAAGGTACTGGGATTATAATGTTCTGAGGATTTTAGGGTTCTAGTGTCCTCTGGATCTCAGATATGGGCCTTCTAGGTTTCCACTGTGCTAGAATCCTAAGGGTCAGAAGTTCTGAGGCCCCAAGTAGTGAGCATCTCTGTGGGTGGCGACAGGGTGCTCGTAGCAGGTAATAACCAGTCCTCTTCCTTCTCCCATCTCTCCTCTCCCTCCTCACCTCCTCACCTCTTTCTTTCCTTCCCTCTTTCCAATTCTCTCTGCGTGTGTCTCTCTCTCTTCCCCTGGCTCTGTATGACCCTCAGCTGTGCCCACGATTCCTCAAGCTCCTTGAAAGCCTGGATGCAGAGTGTGTTGAGAAACTCATCGGTAAGTCACAGCCTGGGGAAGCGAGGAGGGGGCTCCCTCTGCAGCCTCACCGGGGATGGCATGCCACTCTATGCCTACAGCACCAGCAGGTCTGGTCAGGGGATCCTGGAGAAGCTGAGGACCCTTCACCCTGAGCAAGCCAGGAGAGTGTGGTTGGAGGGGTCCCTCCAGAGACTGAGGGTCTCTGTCAGCCTTTGAGAGCTTCTACTGCCCTCCTTTGTCCCACTGGCAGAACCTGATGCCCAGAATGATGTGAGAAAGAGGACGGGCCAGATCTGGATTCAAACCCTGGATCTGCTACTTAGCAACTGTGCAGTCCTGGTCAACTGGCTCTGCTTCTCTGAGCCTCAGGTTCCTCCCAGGTGAAAAGAGATTGTAAACATGGCTTAGCTGATGAATGGATTTAAAGAAAAAGCAGAAAAAGCCTAATATCCAGTAGGCATTGATGATAAAAACCGCCCCTTCCCTTTCCCTTCTTATGAAGAGGTGTGGTTCCCCCCTCTCCCCCCAGCCCGCGGGAGCTTTCCTTGACCTGGGTCTCTGGTATGGCTGGGGTTGCTGGGGCTGTGGGCAACAGAAATGGGATGAGAGAAGCATCAGGGTCCTGGAGGCAGTTCTAGAAAATAGCCACAGACACAGTACGTTGGACCATCGATCTGTGCTTCTTACATACTATCTCATTGGATCCTTGCAAAGACCCTGTGGGGATGGGTAGTGTCATGATACTTATTTCACAGATGGACTAGCTGAGGCTCAGATAGATGGAGTGACACACAAGCGGTCCCGTGGCTGTCCAGTCTGACCTGCTGCAGGCTGGCAGTCACTGTCTGATTTGTGTTCGGCTTTCCAGTGCTGGAGCGTGAGAACTGCTATTCATTGTGTTCCTTCAGGTGAAACTCAGGACACCCAGGATGAAACTGGAGAGGGCAGTTGAGGAAACCACTGGGATGCCCGCCTGCTGGTGAGGACTGGGTCCAGGGCCCCGGGCTGAGAGAGGATGAGACCCCCCACAGGGTCCCGTGGAGAAGCAGAAACAAGCTTGGCTTCTCCTCTTTCTCTAGTGGCAGACTCAGCCCTGATCTCGGTCACAGACCACCTCCTGACCCTAAATCAGACACGCGGATTGTGCTCAATTCTGCTCCCTGACAGAGCCCGAAATAGTCACACTGAGCTTTGACTCCAGTTGTTGACTCAGCCCTGACACTGGTCACAGATAGAGACTAGATCGCATCTCAGTCTGATTCCTGATCCTGATCATACACTGAGCCCTGAGCCCTGGCTCCTCTGGGCCCTGATCAGTCTTTTCACATTGGCTATTTTGCTAAGGTGAGGGGTTGGGAGGGTGAAGGGATGAGGAGGGGTCAGTGCCAGGTGCCAGAGAAAGACCCCAAACTACAGGTGCCAGTCCCTCCCCAAGCCTCAGAGCTCGCAGGGTTTGTGAGGAAGTACTCCGGGAGCTGTGCCTGCTGAATGCAGGAGCTGGTAAGGGCCCTGGAGCATCCATGCCTCACACCGGGGTCTCCTTTCAGACTCCAGGACTTAAGTGAATCTCTGTACCGTCTCCCTCTGGAACAGTCAGTGCTGCCACCATCCCCCAGGAGTGACAACTGAGCCCAATCAAAGGACACCTCTCAGACCCTCGTGCTCACAGTCAGGACGTCCTATGCTTATCACCCTCCACCCCCAGCAATAAAAAGCCTTTTCAGCACCTCCTGTGTGCCCTGTTGCATTCCTTCCATTGGGATTTTGGGGAATGTGGGATATGTGCAACCAGGTAAGCAGAGACCTGGATCCAAAGCAGGAAAGGAGTTTGGGGATTATCCAGCCTCAGCTCCTTGTCTTATAAGCAGGAACACTGAGGCCCAGGCTAGGCAAGAAAGTGACCTGAGGTGTCATAGAGACAGCCTCACTCTGCTTCCCTACAGCACCACCATGATGGAGGGCTGCCTTCCCCAGCACACCTGACCTCATGACCTCCTCACAACACCCTTCTGTTCTTGTCCCCATTGTACAGATGAGGAAACTGAGGCTCATAGAAGACAAGAGACATATCGAGGTTACAGGGTAGCAAGCGGCCAGACTAGTATTTAAAGCCGTGGCTATGGGATCACTTGCTCAGAGCGGTGATGTCCCATCTCCCAGTACTCAGCCACCTCTCCCCAGCCCCTGCAGGTCCTGCTGTCCTGGCCTTGGTCTCTTCCACCCAGGACTGCTGAGGTCCTTTTTTGGCCCTTCTTCCTCCCCAACATGCATGCCCTCAGTTTCCCCTTTGCCCTGGAGTGGGGAATACAGTGCCCCTTACTTACTGCTGCATCACCTCTGCAGAGGACTGACCCAGGTTATCACCTCAGGGACCCCAGGCTTCTCCTTTCCAGGAGGCCATCTAACTTCCTGCCAAGAGGCCCAGGAAACATTTGCCCATTTTGCCAAGGAGCCATCTCAGCACTGTGTGCAATTCTGTGGGGAAGAACCACTGTTGTCCTCACCGTAGACTTGGGTTAATGGAGGCCAGGGTCACACAGTGGCTGCTTCACTCCAGGGCCTTCTGTCTGAAGGCTGCCTCACGAGGTCGAGTCACCCCAGGGGGACCTTGAGCCCCTGGGACAGCTAGGGGGCCTTGGACCAGCTCTCCTGAGCTAAGGACTTCAGTTCAGTCTGTGCTGGGGCTCCTGACACAGCGTGAGGTGAGAGGTAGGACAGAGCTGAGCTTCACCTGGCCTCTGCCCATTGCTAGCTATGTGATCTCAGGCAACCTACTAGAACCACACATCTCTCACCTCCCCAGTGGACTTAACAGTAAAACCTCCCTGTTGCACGATTGAATGAGTCAATGTGTGGAAAATGCTTAAACATAGTCTGAGACCTGGTGAGCACAAGATGAATATCAGCTTCAACACACTGGAATTACTGTCAAACTGTGTTGAGAAGTCCCATATTCAATCTTTATACACTGTATCTCACTCAGTTCTGATTTCTACTGAGTGATTCAGTGAATGGTTCTTGGAGGAGGTGTGGCAGCTGAGTCTCAGAGAGATGAAGTGACTTACCCCGGACCACACAGCTGGTCGCAGGTAAAGCTGGGTTCTATTGGAAGTCTCCAGAGCTGGTTCCTTCCCTGCTGGCCATAGCAAAGGGATGAGAGTTTTTCTCTCAATCTGTATTTTGTGACAATCCCAATTCCCACAAAAGTGCACAAGGAGGTCTCACAGTTCAGGGCTTCTCTTGAGCAGTAGCCCACTTGGGTCAGTGCTGAGCCTTTGTCCAGGCTGTTCCACTACCTGGAACATCATTCCTTCTCTCCCTCCATCTGTTTCAATCCTCAGCCCTACCACTCTGCTCAGGAGCTGTCTCCTGGTAAGCAGGGACCACTCCTTGATGTTTCCCCAACTAAAAGCATGTTTTCCAGCTGCTAGTTCTACCCAAGCTACCTTGGCATCATTGTCCCATACAGACAGAGGGTTCAGGAAGTGTAAGCTCTCATAATAATGGTTGATACATGTTAATAATCTTTTTTCCCATTTTTTTGTGAGAAATAATTGACATTCATCACTGTATACATTCTGGTGGCTCAGATGGTAAAGCGTCTGTCTGCAACATGGAAGACCCGGGTTCGATCCCTGGGTCAGTAAGATCCCCTGGAGAAGGGAATGGCAACCCACTCCAGTACCCTTGCCTGGAAAATCCTATGGACTGAGAAGCCTGGTAGGCCACAGTGCACTGGGTTGCAAAGAGTCAGACATGACTAAGCGACTTCACTTCACTGTATAAGTTGAAGGCAACAGTTTGATTTCTGTGTACTATGAAATGATTATGACAACAGGTTCAGCTAACATTCATCTTCTCATATAGGTACAATAAAAAATTCAGAAAAAAAGAAAAACGTTTTTTCATTGTGATGAGAACTCCTAGGATTTGCTCTCAACAACATTCCTGTATATCATGCATCACTGTTAGCTCTAGTCATCGTGTTGTACATTACATCCCCAGTATTCATCTGTTCAGAATTGCAAGTTTGTATTTTTGACCATCTTCTTCCAGTTCCCTCTCCTCCTACTCTCCACCTCTGGTAATCACACATCTGATTTCTTTTTCTATCAGTTGGGTATTTTGTTTTTAGTTTCCAGTTATAAATGATATCACATAGTATAGGTCTTTTTCTAACTTATTTCATTTAGGATAATGCCTTTAAGACCCAGCCATGTAGTCACAAATAGTAGGACTTCATCATTTTTAATGGCTGAATAATACTCTGTGTGTATATATAATACATATTTATATATATCATAATTTCTTTAACCATTCATCCATTATTGAAATATTTAAGTGTTCCCAAGGACACTGCTATAAACATAGGGGTGCAGAGATCTTTCTGAGTCTGTGATTTCATTTCTTTTGGAAGTATTTGCAGAAGTATTGACAGAATTGCTGGATTATATGGCTCTGGGCTCTTAGTTGGGAGAGTTCTTATTGCTGATTCAATCTCCTTACTAGTAATCAGTTTACTCACATTTTCTATCCCTCCCTGATTCAATCATGGCAAATTGCATGTTTCTAAGAATTTTTCCATTTCTTTTAGTTTTCTGGTTTGTTAACATTATAGTTGTTCATAGTAGCTTCATAGGATTCTTTGAATTTCTATAGAATCTCTTGGAATGTCTCCTTTTTCATTCATAATTTTGTTCATTTGTTTCATTTCTCTTTTTTCTTGATTAGTCTAGCTAAGAGTTTATCAATTTCATTTACCTTTTCAAAGAACCAACTACCAGTTTGGTTAATATTTTCTATAATTTTTCTCTTCACTGTTTCCTTTACTCCAGTTGATCTTTATTAGATTCTTTCTTCTGTTACCTTTGGGCTTAGTCTATTCTTCACATTCACAAATGGTTTCTTTTGGCGGGGGGTGGTGGAGGGGGAGAGATCTGTATACAGGCTTTCTAAAGTATTTTAACTTCCAATTTTGATTTCCTACCTCCTGTACCTTCTTGCTTCTTTTCTACTTTGAGAAGATCTTTCAATATTTCTTTTAGGATAGGTTTAGTATTGCTGTGTTCTTTTAGTTTTTGCTTTTCTGAGAAATTTATTTCTCTCTTATTCTAAATGGTAATCTTATTGGGTAGAGTATTCTAGGTTGCAAGACTTTGAATATGTTTCTATACACTCCCATGCTGTTTATATATGGGAGTGTCCCTGTGTAGCTTGGGTAGCCTTATTTTCCTTGGCCTGAGGCCTGTTCAGGTGCTGGATGCTTGCTGTCTCTTTCCTCAGCATATGTTGGCCATTATTCCCTTGACAGGGTGAGTGCCTGGGGAGGTGGGGGCCGTAGCTGGTACCCAATCATGGGACCCTCATGGCATCAGCAGTCCACATCCACCTCTGGAGACTGAGATGGAAGCAGTGGCTTGCACCTACCCCTGGAATTCATGTGGCTGGTGCCTGCTGCCTGAGAGCGCACACTCATGGAGAAAGAAGCTCCTAAGGCAATCCCACCGCCCTCCTCATGGGCCTCCCAACAATGGTGCCTCGCCTCATTCAGGCCCAGGCTTCTTCCTGTACTCCCTCAGTTGTGAAGAACCACGCCTCCCCCTTGTCCCCTCAGGCTGTCTCCATGTAACTAACCTATGTCCATTCTCCAAGCTGACTTCTGAAGCCCAAATCTCAGCAGCTAGCCCTCGCTCACTCTGACAGATGAGTATCTCAGGCTGGGGAATCTGATGTCAGGGAATGTTTAACAGGAAGATTCCTACATGTTATTTCTCATAAATTCTCTGTTCCTTATCAGTTCCTATTCCGAGTATGAGTAGAGCGGCACACAGCTCTCAGGACTGAGATCATGAGGAAAGGTATCTGCTTGGATTCCTTTCAGTGAATCCCTTCAGTGACTCTTTCCAGCATCAGCGACTTTGTATGTATTAGACTATCCATATTGTGGCTATTGATAAAATTTCATCCTGTGTAATGGCTGAGTAATCATCTTACTAAAGATATATAAGCCTGCATTTCTGCTAATAAAATACCTTTGCTCCATCAGAGCTTGGATCTCCATGTCTTTCCTTCTTTCTCTCTCTCTCTCTCCCTCCCTCCAGCTCTCTCTTTCACTTTCTTATCGTCGACTCCGGACCACCAGGTTCCGTTCCATCAAAGGACCCCAACAGTCTGGCAGCAACGCCAACCACCTGTGCAGGTCTCTCTCCAACTGGCCCTTCAGAAACCAGTGGCTGTGTTCTCCTCTGAGGCTTTAAGGCTCCCACGCTGTCCTGGCTGATCTCCCTGCCAATGATGGGACTTCGCAATGTGTGGAAACCTCTCCTCTTTCACAGCTCCCCCCAGGGGGCACATGTTGCATCCCCACTACTTTCTCTCTCTCTCTCTTTTTCTTTTTTGCTTTGTCCTACCCAGATATAGAGAGATTTTCTTCTCCTTTTTGAACTCTGAGGTCTTCCCCTAGAGATCAGTAGATTTTCTGCAAGAACTGTTCCACATGTAGATGTATTTTGATGAATTTGTGGGAAAAGGTAAGAATTTGTCCTAATCTTCCACCATCTTGATCCATTCCCTGGGAAATGTATTGTTGGATTTGTTTATTTATTTATTTAGCCATTCTAAGTATTTTAATTGGAGAATTTGAGCCATTTACATTGAAAGCAATTACTGATTGGAAAAAACTTACTATCCCCATCGTGTGAATTGTTTTCTGCTCCTCCATAGATCCAATGTTCCTTATTTCTTATCCTGCTATCTTTTCTGCGTGTGTTTTGGTGTCTTTTGGTTGCAGTATGTTTTGAATTCTTTCCGTGTTCTTTCATGGAATAACTACAGTGCTTCCTCTTGTAGTTACCATAAGGATAACATAAAATATTTTATGCTTGAAACGTCCTATTTTACACTGATCACAACTCAGCATCAGTAGGATTAATAAATTTTATGCTTTTCTTCTCCTTTCCTCACATTTTAGGTCACTATTTTTATAACTTACATGTTTTCATATTGTAAAACTAGTAACAAATTATTACAGTTATGCTTATCTTTCTGCCTTCTTTTTTAACTTTTAATTAAAGTTGTGTGAGTTATGCACCAATATTGCCTTTTTTGAATCTAACTATGACTATATAAATACCACTATCGCTGACATATATGCTATTTTTAATGTTCTTATGCTATTAATTAGCCTAACTTTACTTCCACTCAAAAAACTTCCTTTAAGTTCAGTTCAGTCGCTCAGTCATGTCCAACTCTTTGTGATCCCATGAACCGCAACACACCAGGCCTCCCTGTCCATCACCAACTGCCGGAGTCTACCCAAACTCCTGTCCATTGAGTTGGTGATGCCATCCAACCATCTCATCCTCTGTCATTCCCTTCTCCTCCTGCCCTCAATCTTTCGCAGAATCAGGGTCTTTTCAAATGAGTCAGCTCTTCACATCAGGTGGCCAAAGTATTGGAGTTTCAGCTTCAAAATCAGTCCTTCCAATGAACACCCAGGACTGATCTCCTTTAGGATGGACTGGTTGGATCTCCTTGCAGTCCAAGGGACTCTCAAGAGTCTTCACCCACACCACAGTTCAAAAGCACCAATTCTTCTGCGCTCAGCTTTCTTTATAGTCCAACTCTCACATCCATACATGACTACTAGAAAAACCATAGCCTTGACTAGATGGACCTTTGTTGGCCAAGTAATGTCTCTTCTTTTTAATATGCTGTCTAGGTTAGTCATAACTTTTCTTCCAAGGAGTAAGCATCTTTTAATTTCATGGCTGCTAGTCAGCCACTGTTTCCACTGTTTCCCCATCTATTTCCCATGAAGTGATGGGACCAGATGCCATGATCTTCGTTTTCTGAATGTTGAGCTTTAAGCCAACTTTTTCACTCTCCTCTTTCACTTTCATCAAGAGGCTCTGTAGTTCCTCTTTGCTTTCTGCCATAAGGGTGGTGTCATCTGCATATCTGAGGTTATTGATATTTCTCCAGGCAGTCTTGATTCCAGCTTGTGCTTCCTCAGCCCACCGTTTCTCATGATGTACTCTGCATATAAGTTAAATAAGCAGGGTGACAATATACAGCCTTGGCATATTCCTTTTCCTATTTGGAACCAGTCTGTTGTTCCATGTCCAGTTCTATCTGTTGCTTCCTGACCTACATACAGGCTTCTCAAGAGGCAGGTCAGGTGGTCTGGTATTCCCATCTCTTCCAGAATTTCGCACAGTTTATTGTGATCCACACAGTCAAACCTTTGATATAGTCAATAAAGCAGAAATAGATGTTTTTCTGGAACTCTCTTGCTTTTTCCATGGTCCAGTGGATGTTGGCAATTTGATTTCTGGTTCCTCTGCCTTTTCTAAAACCAGCTTGAACATCTGGAAGTTCATGGTTCAAGTATTGCTGAAGCCTAGCTTGGAGAATTTTGAGCATTACTTTACTAGTGTATGAGATGCGTGCAACTGTGCAGTAATTTGAGCATTCTTTGGCATTGCCTTTCTTTGGGATTAGAATGAAAACTGACCTTTTCCAGTCCTGTGGCCACTGCTGAGTTTTCCAAATTTGCTGGCATGTTGAGTGCAGCCCTTTCATAGCATCATCTTTGAGGATTTGAAATAACTCAACTGGAATTCCATCACCTCCACTAGCTTTGTTCGTAGTGATGCTTTCTAAGGCCCACTTGACTTCACATTCCAGGATGTCTGGCTCTAGCTGAGTGTGAGTGATCACACCATCATGATTATCTGGGTTGTGAAGATCTTTTTTGTACAGTTTTTCTGTGTATTCTTGCCACCTCTTAATATCTTCTGCTTCTGTTAGGTCCTGGAGAAGGAAATGGCAACCCACTCCAGTACTCTTGCCTGGAGAATCCCATGGACAGAGGAGCCTGGCAGGCTACAGTCCATGGGGTCACAAAGAGTCGGACATGACTGAGCGACTTCACTTTCACTGTTAGGTCCATACCATTTCTGTCCTTTATCGAGCCCACCTTTGCATGAAATGTTCCCTTGGTATCTCTAATTTTCTTGAAGAGATCTCTAGTCTTTCCCATTCTGTTGTTTTCCTCTATTTCTTTGCATTGATTGCTGAGGAAGGCTTTCTTATCTCTCCTTGCTATTCTTTGGAATTCTGCATTCAAATAGGTATTTCTTTCTTTTCTCCTTTGCTTTTTGCTTCTCTTCTTTTCACAGCTATTTGTAAGACCTCCTCAGACAGCCATTTTGCTTTTTTGCATTTCTTTTTCTTGGGGATGGTCTTGATTCTGTCTCCTGTACAATGTCACGAACCGCCATCCATAGTTCATCAGGAACTTCCTTTAGCATTTCTTATAAGGGAGGTCTCATGGTGGTGAACTCTTTTCTGATTCTGCAGAAACATCTTTATCTCTTCTTTGTTTCTGAAGGACTGCTTGTGCTTCACCAGCTATAGAATTCTTGGTTGATAGTTATTTTCTTTCAGTATTTTGAATATCTCATCCCATTCTCTGCTGATCAGAGCAGTTTCCATTGAGAAATCCACCAATCATCATACAGGGTCCCCTTGTATGCAACTCCCCTTTTTTCTTTTGCTGCTTTTAAAATTCTTTCTTTTTCTTTGACCCTTTAGAAGATACTAATAATGTGTCTTGGTGCAGACCTATCCAGATTCAATCTATTTGGGGGTTTTTGGACCTCATGGATCTGGATGTACATTTCTCCCCAGGTTTGGGATGTGTTTAGCCATCATTGATTTAATTACACTTTCTATCCTTTTCTCATTCTGGAATTCTCATAATGAATATTATTTCTTTTCATCCTGTCCCATAATTCCTATAGGCTTTCTTTACTCTTTTTGTTTCTGCTCTTCTGACCAGCTAATTTCTAATGTCCTATCCTCCAGGGTGCTAATTCTTTCTTCTGTGGTCAAGTCTATTAATACTTTCAAAATATTCCATTTAGTTCTTCATTTCAATCATTGTAGTTTCAATGTAAGGTTTCTGTTTGCTTTTTTTATGAATGCTATTTCTTGGCATTCCTGCATTGTTCATGCATTGTTTTCCTAATTTTTTTATTCATGCATTGTTTTCCTAATTTTTTTTATTCATGCATTTTTTTTCCTAATTTTATTTTACTTGTCTGTGTTTTCTTGTAGTTCACTAAACTATGGGGTGACCTTGACAAACTTACCTGGACCTCAGATAACTTCCGAGGGTGCCAACTTCCTTGCCCTTTGTATGTCCCTCAAACCCAGATTCTACAGGATTTGGAGAGGGTTCGGGCAAGCAGGGGTATTGATGCACCCCATGTGCACTGAGCATGGCATTAGCATTCAGAGCAGAGAAGCAACTGGCTCAGAGTGGCCCACAGCTGAGGAGAAAAGCCCTCATCCTGCCAAGGCCACACTCACAGCCCCTACACAGCCACTCTGGGTGCTAATGCCAGTCTCTGGCTCCTCTGTTATGCTGTAACATTGGGTAACAAGAAGCTGGCCAGGGCCCAGCACATTGCTGAGTGATCCAACTCTTCAAACCCTGCAGGGCCTGGGTACAAGACGCACACAGAGGGTGCTTGCATTGTGTGGGGCAGTTAGTACACTCTGTGGCTAACTGAGTTTCAGGCTGGTCTGTGCATATCATCCCAGAAATAGAAGCAATCACAGCTCCCCAGCCCCTCATCCCTCCTCCTTGGGCATCCCAACTCTTCCTTCATTTCCAGGGTACAAGGAATCTCCTTGCCAGCATTTTGCTGTTCACCACCCACTCAACTGTCCTGAGAATACTGTCTCACTGTGTACAGTCAAAAAGAAGTGCATTCATCCATCCATTCAACACCAGTTAGTGCCTGTATTGCATCTCGTCCTTTGCTTGGTAATGGGGCTTCTTAGAAGAGGGAGGTGCCAGCCCTCAAGGATCTCACAAGCTGGTGGGGCAGAGATGATAGAAAAAGTAAGGGACTGCTGTGACCAAGCTGGAGACTAAGATCCTTCCTGACTTTGCTCCCCTTGTAAGAACAGCTAATAATTATTTAAGAACAAAACACCACAGAGAAGATCCTAAAATGCAATGGTGAAACTGAAGCATCCCTCGCAACACAGAAAACCAGGACACCATCTTAAAAAGGTAAGAAGCAGCTCCGCATGTCCCTCCTCTAGGCCAGCACAGCACCACATAGAGAGGCTTCCTCTGAGCCTCCAGGGAGAAAAGAAAACACTGGGGACAATCAGAGCACCTTTGGCATTGTGGTCAATTTGTGGGATGCCCTGATTATGATCACACAACATGGGGACTGCCAGGGAACCTATGAGGGCTCACCACTGGGATACTGACAATGACAGAGAAGGAAGGAGGGGCTTGCAACAACCAACATGTGGATCTTGGCAGACCAAGTTCATACCTGCAGCAATCAAGTTAATCACAACCAGTGGCTTCGCCCATTTGCAGAACCAAACTTGGGGTACACACTGAGCAGGGAACTTGGTGGGAAGCAAGTCTGCCTGTTCACATCTTCAAACAAGAAGTTTTGCTGGCCTTTGGGCTCAGCTGGTCCATGCACAGTCAGGGAGAGGAGTCCCAGCTCCATCCCCTGAGAAGAATGTCCTGTGGTTCCATCTGACCAGAAGGGCTGGTGGCAACCATTGGAGACTGTGTTTACCAAGCACAAAAGAAGAAAAAGGCAGGCAGAGCCCATAGTTCACAAAGCAAAGCTAGTGACTGCTCACCCAGGAAACATGGGGTGTGAGTTGGTTTCAATTAAAACAATAAAGAGAAAGCTTTATCAGCATTAGAGCAACTTCCCCCACTGTGCTGGAACAGGAAAGCTAATTGCTGAGTGCAGCCTGTAGCCTGTTCAACTACAGAACTTAACCAGAGCACGTGGGAAGCTGTGTAGCCCATTCAACAGTCCGAAGTACTGTAGCCCTTGAAGACAGCACAGTCAGCAACTTTGCTTGTTTGCAGAGGAAAACTGATGGCTTCATGGCATGGAATTCAGCATACTCAAGCTTTCAAAGAATAAATTCTAAAGGTTGTGGGTCCGGTCCTGCAGCATATTGTACTGCATATAACATCACGTCCCTGAACGTCTAGTAAGTCTGGCCAGAGAATCCAGGCCACTGCAGAGCTCATTCGACAGCCTCACCTAAGTAGGAGCTCAAGCCAGCAGTTGGATCCAAATGTCTTCAGGCAGAGGCACACCCCTATCCTCATTCTCAGAGCTCAAACCATTGCCTCACCCCCAAATAGACTGAAATAGCAGGTTCCTTCTGGCCAAGTACATCACCAGCAGACACACTCAGAAAACAAAGCTGAGCTGACTGTTGAAAAACTGTCTCTGCCAGAGCAGACCTGTAAATCTGGAAGAGGAGCCTGACTATTCAAATGTACAGATTCCAGTGTAAGGAATGAAGGATCATACAACATAAGTGAACTATGGTACCACCAAATGAAACTAATGAAGTCCAATAAATGACCCTCAAGAAATGGAGATATATGAACTGTCAATCAGAGAATGAACTCTCTCAGCTTTTTCTTGTTCAGAAAAGTCTTTATCCCTTCTTTGTTTCTGAGGGACAGCTTGTACTTCAGTTATAGAATTCTGCAGCACACCAGGCTTCCCTGTCCTTCACCATCTCCTGGCAGGCTGCAGTCCCTGGGGCAAAGAGTCAGACACAACTGAGCAACTGAACAACAGCAACCACAAGACAAAGCTCTGTAGCTATTACATAAAAGAACACAAAAAGAATTTAAAGCATACTGAAACAAAAAGTTACCAAAACCCACACACACAAAAAGACAGCAGGATAAGAAATAAGAAGCAATAAATCCACCAAAAAAAAACACAAAACAATTAACAAAATGGCAACAGAAAGTCTTTACCAATCAGTAATTACTTTAAATGTAAATGGGTTGAATTATCTAAGTAAAATGCATAATATGGTTAAATAAATAAAAAACAAGATCCAATTAAAATAAATAAATTTATATTAAAAAAATAAAGTCATATCCAGAAAAGAAATTTTCTAACCCCCCCAAAAAAGAAAACAAGATCCAAGAATCTACTACTCACAAGAGATTCACTTTAACATTAAGTACATACATAGACTGAGTGTAAAAGGAATAGAAAAAGACATTTCAAGAAAACGTTAGCAAATAAACAATCAACAGCAGGGTTAGCTGTACTTAAAACAGACAAAATAAACTTCAAACTAAAAGTGGTAAGAAGAAACAAAGAGACTCATTATAGAGTGATAAAGGGGTCAATACAGCATGAAGATATAACAATAGCAAATGTTAGTGTGCTTAACATTAGAACACCTAACTATATGAAGCAAAGGTAAACAACTACAAGGAGAAATAAACAGCAGTGCAGTGGTAGTTGGGGACTTCACTATCCCACTCTCAAAACGGAATAGATCATTCAGATAGAGAATCGATAAGGAAACAGGATTTGAACAACGCTGTAGGCCAAATGGGGACTTCCCTGGTAACTCAACTAGTAAAGAATCTTCCTGCAATGCAGACCAGGTTGTATTCTTGGGTCAGGAAGACACCCTGTAGAAGGGATCATCTACCCACTCTAGTATTCTTGGCCTTCCCTAGTGGCTCAGACAGTAAAGAATCCACCTGCAATGTGGGAGACCTGGGTTCAATCCCTAGAGGAGGGCATGGCAATCCATTCTAGTATTCTTGCCTGGAGAATCCTCATAGACAGAGGAGCCTGGCAGGCTACAGTCCATGGGGTTGCACAGAATCAGAAATGACCGAGCGACTAAGCACATAGGCAAAATGGACCTAGCATACGTGTGTAGAACATTCTATTCAACAACAGCAGAATACATGTTCTTATCAAGCACACACGGAACACTTTCTAGGAAGACTGGAAACAAGTTGGAGCAAACTCAAAAAGACTGAAATCATATCAAGTATAATCTCTGAAAACAATGACATAAAACTGGAATCAGTAAGAGGAAAACTGGAAAATTCACAAACACATGGAAATTAAACAACATTTCCATTTCAGCAATTGTTCAACACTTGAGCAACCAAAAAAATGAATAAAGAAGAATATAAAGTTTCTTGAAGCAAATGAAAATGGAAACATATATCAAAACAGAAGGGATTCAGGAGAAGCAATTCTAAAAGGGAAGTTCATAGCAATAAATGCCACATTAAGAAGCAAGAAAGATCCCAAATAAACAACTTAGTTCTGTGCCTTAAGGAACTAGAAAAAGAAGAATAAATTAAATCCAAAGTTATCAATGAAATAATACAATAAAGATTACAGCAAGAATAAATGAAATAAAGAGGAGAAAAATAATAGAAAATCTTTAACAAACAAATAGCTGGTCCTTTGAAAATGTAAAAGAAATTGAAAAGCTCTTAGCTAGATCTCATGACCCACAAAGGGGGACTTGAGGTCTTCACATATTGCCTTGGTCTGCTTTTATCCTCAAAGATACAGTTTAGATACAATCGCCTGGCAAAGCTCACTAGAAAAAGTAGCTATACTAAGGGCATGAGAGAATGTATTCTCTTAGTGCCTTGATCCAAGTGTGACTGAAGTCCTCCAAGCCCCAAACTTTCCAGTTAAAATACATTTCTCCCTCTCTATTTTTAATTTTTGTTGATGCCAGTGTGTGTTGGAGCCTGCCATTCAAATCCAATGTAAGTCCTGACTTACATTTATAGACTCACATCTGTCTCCTCCATTCTGATGCCTACTCAAGGGTCACACAACCATATTGAAAACATAACAGACTTCAAAGCCACAGGAGAGCTTAGAGATCGTCATTTTAACCTCTTTGATGAAAAGTCTAGGGAAACTGTGGCCCAGAGAAGGGTTCCAAGTACATGTGACTTGAACCCCACTTGTTTTTTTCTCTTCTCTTCACATATGTTAAGTTTTGCTTTTTTAAAACACCAATACAGTATATCCATGCATATATATGGAATTTAGAAAGATGGTAACGATGACCCTATATGCAAGACAACAAAAGAGACATAGATGTAAAGAACAGACTTTTGGACTCTGCGGGAGAAGGTGAGGGTGGCATGATTTGAGAGAATAGCATTGAAACATATATATTACCACCTGTGAAACTGATGACCAGTCCAAGTTTGATGCATGAAGCAGGGCACCCACAGCCCATGCTCTGGTACAACCCAGGGGGATGGGATGAGGAGGGAGGTGGAGGAGGGTTCAGGACGGGGGAACACATGTACACCTGTGGCTGATTCGTGTCAATGTATGGAAAAACCACCACAATATTGTAAAGTAATTAGCCTCCAATTAAAATAAATAAATTAATTTTTTTGAAAGATTAACAATGTTACTTAATAAGTTTGCTTAAACTATAGTTGCTTGAGCCCCTTCCTAGATACTTAGGGTCACTGGCTCCAGTAAACTGCCCCGGGATGTCTGGCCAGAAATGGAAACAATAGGACTAGATGGCAGAAGGTTCTTCCTGCCTTGAGTTCTAAGAGCTGTGACCCCCACGCCATCCTCTGGAGCCTCATCTCTGTCTAGACATGACCCTCACAACTCTACATGCTTATCCTGCTTCATCTTGTTTCATCTTCTCAGCAACCACACAGAGGGTGTTACTGCCTCTATTTTCCAGCTGAATAACATGAGGCTCAGAAGGGCAGGATGGCGTGCTCAAGGTCACACACATGGGAAGGGGCAGAGCTGGAGAGTGCACCCAGTTCTGCATCCTCTCCCACTGAGACTGGCTGTTCCAGCTTCCATCCTCTGGGGGCAGCAGTGAGTCACACTCTTTGGCCCCACTGTCCAACACCCAGGAGAGGCAGGTGAATGCATGGCCCTAGGTTTGACACTTCTGGTCCATTTTCACCACTGATACTCACCACAACCTTAAAAGGAAGTTTGGAAAATCCCATTTTCCAATTGAGGAAACTGAGGTTCAAGGGAGGGAGATGACTGGCCCAGGTCTCACAAGGACAGGAAGCCAGCACTTGCATCTGAAGAGAAGGTCAGATCACATTGAGGCCAGCTGGTGGGGCAGGAGAGTCCTTGGACTTGAATATCCTGTTTATTTCTCGACCACTGCTATTTGAGTTGGGTTATGCCTGGTGCATTGGGCCCCTGCCAACCCGGAACACTTGATCCAGGAAGCCCAGACAAGTGCCCACTTGGCATCAGGCTGGGAACACCGACAGAGAGTTCCAGGTCACCTGTGTCCATTTCCTCTGGTCCCCCAGAGGCATCTCAGTGGAAACCTGATGAATGCAGCTAGGGCAGAGGAGGTGAAGTGCTGGGAGCTTGAGGAGTTAGCCTTCCTCACCCTGACTGTGGTCCCGCCAACAGAGCACAGAGCAGAGACAAAGCGGCAGCCCAGGTGCCCAAGCCTGGGGCTGGGACCTGGAGGACCACATCCAGCAGGGCCTTGGACCCATCAGCAGACCACCCTCCCCACTGTCTGTGCCCAGTTCTGCAAACATCCAAGATCCCTCTTCCCCTTGTTGTGGCCAGAGCTGAGAGCTGTGCCAAAATCTTGTGAAGAGAGTTTTCCTCACCTCAGGAACACAGCCCAGGGGTTGAGAGTGATATGGTGACCTCAGACCTGGTGTGGCCCCAGGTTTCAGCTGCCCCATTGCAAAATGGGTAAACCACCCAGTGCATGGATCCCCATGGCAAAATGTAAATTAAAAGCTTACTGAGGGAGTGGTAGTCAGACCCAGCTTTGGGATCAAGCAGAGTGGGTTTGAATCCTCTCTCTTTGCCTGTTGCTGACTGTGGGACCTGGACAGGGGACTTCAACTCCCTGAACCTCAGGTCCCCTAGCCTGAAATGGAACTAACTATGGGACTTTCTTTCCTGGTTGTCTGTGAGGATGAGGTTGGATAATGTGGGTAGGCCCCTGATACACAGATACAACAGTGATGATGATATTATAATTATTCCTGGTTATCTGATCACTCCACTCCCCTCCACCTCAGGTTTCCTACCTCACTGCACAGGGTTATGGAGAGAATGAAGTGAGAAGATTGAACATCCAATATATTTTATGCTTAATCAACAGCAATTACATTTCCTGTTTTGTGAGCTATAAAGATCACATGAGCTAGATGGGCTCAGACTTCCAGTAAACCTCTGTCTACAAATTCTGGCTCCCTTGGTAGCTTCTGTATAGTCTTTGGAAGGTGTGCTTCCTCACTAAGCCTCAGCTTCCTGTCAGGACCATGTTAGAGACTCTAAGAACTATGATGTCAAGTATACCTCATTGATTGTAGGGATTAGACGGAATTTTCTGCAGAGAAGCCCTCCCAGGCAGCTCCTGGGCTTGGAAGGCAGGATTGATTAGTAATGTCTGCCACAAGTTCAGGAGGTGAGAGTGGAATGACTGCATGTTTGCTGAGGCAGGACCAGGTCATCTCTAATGGTTCCTCCAGCTGGTAATGGGTATGTGAACATCACATGTTCATGGAGGTTGGAACTCTGGGACCTGCCTAGTGATGCGGGATGAAGGAGGACTCTGATCTGGTTCCAGTCTTTGCTCAGTTTATAACCTGCTTTGTGACTTTGAGTAAGATGTTCATTTTCTCTAGGGTCTCCATTTCCTCTAATGAAAAAATGAACAGAGGTTCCCTGATACACAACTGAACCCTCGGGGCTTTGAGAGATGGTCAGGAACATCTGGGGACTACTGGTTACATTCACACCCGCAGGAGCAACATGTGTAGGGGAGAAATCTCAGGCAGCCAAGCCCACACCCTTGCTGCTGCTGCTGCTGCTAAGTCACTTCAGTTGTGTCCAACTCTGTGCGACCCCATAGACAGCAGCCCACCAGGCTCCCCCATCTCTGGGATTTTCCAGGCAAGAACACTGGAGTGGGTTGCCATTTCCTTCTCCAATGCATGAAAGTAAAAAGTGAAAGTGAAGTCACTCAGTCGCGTCCGACTCTTCTCAACCCCATGGACTGCAGCCTACCAGGTTCCTCCATCCATGAGATTTTCCAGGCAAGAGTACTGGAGTGGGTCGCCGTTGCCTTCTCCGCCCACACCCCTGACCACTACACAAACCTGTGGTCACCAGAACAGGGAGGGACCAAAGAGAAGGGAGAGATGGGTCTTAATGCAACAAAAGTGCCCAGTGTCTGAGGAGAGGCCAACGGAAGTCCCTCCTCCATCCCACCCAAGGCTGACTCTAGCCAAACCCTCTGTGTTGTTATAAATAAAATGCATGGGTTTCTAAATGTGTACATTTTAATTACTCAGCATTAAATAAAAATGTTTATGCAAGCTATAATAATCATTTGAGTGTCTACTCTGTCGGGCCTTGAGCAGGAAGACTGTGGTCTTGGCCCTTATGGCTTCAGAAAGGGCGTGGTTATCATTATGCCCAAGGAACTGGTGTAATTCATGCTCAAAGCAAGAGTGTGGGGTGCCCCAGCTAGTGGGAATGTAGAAAACAGCCTTCAGATGTTCCTGACCACCTCTCAAAGCCCTGAGGGATCAGCCATCTAGCAGGAAACCTCTGTTCATTTTGCAGTTAGAGAAAACAGAGACCCTAAGGGAAAACAAACATCTTAGCCAGTCACAAAGCAGGTTACTAACAGAGCCAAGACTGGAACCTAGATAGGGGTCTCCTTCTCATTCCTGCAGCTCCAGGCAGGTCCCAGAGTCACACCCTCCATGAACGTGTGGTGTTGATGTGCCCATAGCTGGCTGGAGGCCCTTTAGATATGACTGAGTCCAAATTAGATATGACCTGGGCCAACAGTGGCGAACACACAGTGCCTCCACTCTCCCCTCCTGAACTTGTGGCAGACACCACTAATCAATCCTTCCAAGTCCAGGAGCAGCCTTTGAGGGCTTCTTACCAGAAAACTCCATCCAATCCCTATATTCAATCAGATCGTATTTGATATCACAGTACTGTCGTCACTAACTCAGCCCTGCAAGGGAAACTGAGGCTTATGAGGAACCATACCTGCCAAGGGCTATGTACCATCACCCAAGGGAGCCAGAATTTGTGGTTACTGGTATGCTGGAGGTCTGAGCCCTTTTTACCTTATTCAGTCTTTACTGCACACAAAAATAAGAAATACAGGAGCCATTGCTTAAGCATTAAGCGTATTACTCAGTCTTCTCCATAACCCTCTAGGGTGGGACCGCGTATAGATGGGAGACCTGAGGTAGAGGGGGTGAAGTGACCAGACAATAGAAACAACTGTGATCATCATTTCATCATTGGTGTTACTGCATATTAGGGGCCTACCTCATACTCAGCCCTTCACACACATTATCCCACCACATCCTCACCACACATCTGGAGGAGAATCCCATCTTTAGTCCCATTTCACACACAGAGGACCTGAGGCTCAGGGAGATGAAGCTCCTTGACCAGACTGCACATCCTGTAACAAGAGAAGAGAAAGGATTCGAACACAGCTGGCCCAGCAATGAAGCTGGGGTATGAGCACCACCTCCTCAGTTCCCTTTTCATTTCCATTTAGTCACCGGGATCCAAGTATGGCTTGTCTCACCATTTTACAATGAGACAGCTGAAGCCTGGGGCCAACAGCAGGTCTGAACTCACTACATCACAATCAGTCCCCTGGACTGTGTTCCTGAGTCGGGAAAACTCTCCTCACAAGATTTTGGCACAGTCCTCAGCTCTGTGACCACAACCAGGGGGAAGAGGGGGCCTTAGATGTTTGCAGAACTGGGCACAGAGAGTCTGGGAGGGTGGTCTACTGATGGGTCCAAGGCTTTGCTGGATGGGTCCCTCAACATCCAAGCCCCAGTCTTTGGCACCTGCTCTGTGCTCTGATGGCAGGACCACAGTCAGCATGAGGAACACTAGCTCCCCAAGCCTCCAGCCCTACCCCTACTCTGCCCTGGCCACATCCATATCCAGGACAGGCTTACAGGTTCTTACTGAGAAGCAGGTGGAAGAAGGGAGGAAAAACCCTGGATGACCCAGAGATCTCTGCCGGTGCCCCCAGTCTGATGTCAGCGGGCACCCATCTGTGCTTCCTCGACCGGGTGTTCCGGCTTGACACAGGCCCAATGCACCCGGCGTTACAACCAAATCAAACAGCAGAGGTCAAGGAATAAACAGGGTATTCAAGCCCAAAGACGCTCCTGTCAAACCAGTTGCCCTCGATGTGATTTGGGTGAAAGATCTTTCCCTGGTGACTCAAATGCTGTGCCTTGTCCTTATGACACCAGGGTGAGTCAGCTCTCTTCCCTGAACCTCAGTTTCCTCAACTGGAAAATGGGGCTTCAAATCTCCTCAAGGGGTTGTTATGAGCCCCAGTGGCGAAAGTGGACATTCAGTGCCAAGCCCCGGGCCAGCCATCTGCCTGCCGGTCCTGGGTGCTGGACAGTGGGGCCAAAGAGTGTGACTCACTGCTGCCCCCAGAGGATGGAAGCTGGAACAGCCAGTCTCAGTGGGAGAGGATGCAGAACTGGGTGCACTCTCCAGCTCTGCCCCTTCCCATGTGTGTGACCTTGAGCACACCATCCTGCCCTTCTGAGCCTCACGTTCCTCAGCTGGGAAATGAGGGTAGTAACACCTACTGGTCCGTCTAGTCAAGGCTATGGTTTTTCCAGTAGTAGTGTATGGATGTGAGAGTTGGACTGTGAAGAAGGCTGAGTGCCGAAGAATTGATGCTTTTGAACTGTGGTGTTGGAGAAGACTCTTGAGAGTCCCTTGGACTGCAAGGAGATCCAACCAGTCTATTCTTAAAGAGATCAGCCCTGGGATTTCTTTGGAAGGAATGATGCTAAAGCTGAAACTCCAGTACTTTGGCCATCTCACGTGAAGAGTTGACTCATTGGAAAAGACTCTGATACT
Source organism: Ovis canadensis (assembly GCF_042477335.2). Taxonomy (NCBI): domain Eukaryota; kingdom Metazoa; phylum Chordata; class Mammalia; order Artiodactyla; family Bovidae; genus Ovis; species Ovis canadensis. Next base: position 78,029,428 of record NC_091257.1, read on the forward strand.
GGGAGGGATTGGGGGTAGGAGGAGAAGGGGATGACAGAGGATGAGATGGCTGGATGGCATCACCAACTCAATGGACGTGAGTCTGAGTGAACTCCGGGAGTTGGTGATAGACAGGGAGGCCTGGCATGCTGCGATCCATGGGGTCGCAAAGAGTCCGACATGACTGAGCGACTGAACTGAACTGAACACCTACTGTGTGGTTTCTGAAAAGATGAAACAAGAAGCAGGATAAGTACATTGGGTCGTGAGGATCATATCTAGGCAGAGCTGAAGTTCCAGAGGATGACATGGGGGTCACAGCTCATAGAACTCAAGAGCGGAAGTACCTTTGAGCCATCTAGTCCAGACACTTCCATTTCTGTCAGCCACACTGGAGCCCCTGACTGTAAGTACCTAGGGAAGGGCTCAGGCATCTATAATTTAAGGAAACTTAGTAGGTGGTTTTGGTTAGTCTTTTTTTTTCCTTTCCTCTAAGGCTATTGCCCAAAGTAGAAGATGTCAACAAAACCGAAAAAAAAAAGATGAAAGAGAAAAGCAAATAGGGCTCAAATCACTTTGAACCCTTGGATGTAGTCTTGGATGAGTCTTTCTCCTTCTCAGGGCCACAAGCTCCCAAGACTTTTCAGCAAGGAGGTTAAACTGATGAATTCTAAGATCTTCTGAGGCTTTGATGTCTCTCTGTTTCCAGTGTGGTCGTGTGACCCTCGAGTAGTCATCAGAAGGGAGGAAGCAGATGTGAGTCTACAAGCGTGCTGAGTCAGGACTTACTGTGGGTTTGAAAAGCAGGACCCAAATCACACTGCCTTCAACAAAAATAAAAGATAGGGGGGGAGAAATGTATTTGAACTGGAAAGGCTAGGGTACAGAGGACATCAGGCACAGCTGGATCCAGGCATTGAAAGGGTACAGTGTCTTGTTTCCCTTCATATGGCTTCATTTTCTAGTGAACTTTGCCACATAATTGTATCTTAATTGTATCTTTGAGGACAAAAGCAAACCTAGGCAATCTGTGGAGACCCACAGCCCAGGTCTCCCGCCTTGCAGATGGATTCTTTACCATCTGAGCCACCAGGGAAGCCCCTTTTGTGGGTAGTGAGTTCTTCTCACCAGAATTCTGGGAACATGGTTTCCATGATTCTGTAAAAGTACTCCTAATGTCAGGGGGTAATTGTAGGTGTTTTCTTCATGAATCTGGTGTATACGGCTTGTTCTTGCAGGTGTGCATGCATGCATGTTGAATGTGCCTGTCTCCATATGCGTAAGTATTAATATGCTTGTTCAAGAGTTCCACACACACTGTAGAGAGCAGAGGACAGAGGACCTCAGATAGAAGGGAGACACGGCTTCTCTCCACTTTGGTAGATTTAGTCTAGTGTGCGTTAGACTGGGGAGTCCCTCAAAGGCTTTAGCAGATGGGGGACATTGATCATGTGGTGAAGTTCTGTCTTCATGTGAATCAGAGCCAGTGAACCTCTAAAGGAGTGAGTCACCCTGAGAACATGGTTCCTTAGAAAGTAGAAACTTGTGTGACAGCCCCAGGCCCACCACCAGTGATCAAGCACATCTAGTTAATTTCACCTCAAAGCTCAGGCATGAGAGGAGGCTGACATCAGTACAAGAGGCTGGCTTTGTCCTAGGTGTGGTCCCTGATGAGAAACAGCACCAGCCACTGTCACTCCAGGAGGCCATGGCCAGATGGAGGTGGGATCTTGGCAGGCAGGGAGGCTGAGAAAAGGGAAGAGGCAGGAAGCCTGGGGGAACCATGTGTCCATGTGGCAGCCAGACTCAGGGAGAAAGAAAATCTGGGAAGAAGAGTCATACAAATGTACAACAGTGGTTTTTTTAGAGACTAAGGTAGTTTAGAATCACAGCTAAGAGTCATATCAAGCCACACAGGATCTTGGCAGTCATTGGTCAAGTTCCTGAGCATTTCTGGTGATAAGACTCTTTTCTTCCTAGAGAGTGGACAGCTTTATAGGATGCTCCAGAGAGGCTTGGAGCATTCTAGAGCCAGATCAGGCTCTTGGGGACCCACATGAAAGGAAAGCCCCAGAACAAAGGATGGTAACAAGTTACTGAGGGCAGAGAACAAGGGGAAAAGGTCAAATGATGATAATTTGTTGTGAAAGAAGCCAACCAGAAGATGAGTCAAAGGGAAAGGGAGGCACCACCTTAGGTGGACAGTCACAGAGTTTTTGAAGTGATGTCGAGAGCCAGTGACAGCTAGGGAGAGTTCTGGGAAGAGGAAATGGTCTGTACAGAGTCCCAAAGCAGCAAAGAAGCTCGAATCTTTCTAGAATAGAAGGAAGACAGTAGGGGCCATGGAGGGAGAGGTAGATGGTTTGGAGTGGCATTGAGCAGATGACACAGGGACCATGATGAGGACTTTGGGTTTATATCGAATGAGACCCCTCTGGCTGCTGCATTGAGAGAAGAGGGACTGGAGGCAAGCGTGCAGAGGGAGATCACAGACTAGGGAGTCCCCGAAATGCTTTAGCAGAAGATATTATGCAGGCAGATATTGTTGTCTCTCAGAGGGAACTCTACCAATTAAATGATTGGGTAGACTTTGGAGGGTGGCATTGAGCAATGCATCATTACAAACATCTGCCCTGAGGCTGGCTCCACTGTGAGGGATGTGGTGGAGAGTACTCAAAAATCAGAGAAGAGTTGGAAAAACTGACCTCACTAGTCCCTGACCCTGACTCCATGGGGCATAATTCTAGAACGTTCTCTGTCCATGTCTTACTGGGTGACCTCAAGCTCGTTGCTCTCCTTCTCTTGGACTGAGTTTTCGAATGATGACAAAATTAGACTGGATGATCACTATGGGTCCTCCTACCATAACATTCTCCAATTTGTCCATTCTCTGTCTTTACCCCAGCCCTCCTACCTACAATGGCCACTATCTTGGCAGTTGGAGGTTCCATGAGAACCTGCTCTTAGTCTTGGCACAAAGTCCTCTCCATATCCATCCATTCCAATTCAAGCATCCAGGATGACCTTTGTTTTGGAAATACCTCTGGACAGGGATTATTTTCTTTGGAGTCTCCATGATGGCTCTGAACCCGGGGCTTATGTCCATGGGCAGCCTCCCACCCCATTGCCATTATATAAGGGCCATCACCACCCAGCAAAATTTCAGGGGACTGTGCAGGGGAACAAGGATTTTGTAAGTATTTTCCTTCAATCCTGTGGAGGGTGGGCTTCCCCCTAAAGGTCAACCCACATGGAGACCTTCAGAAGGCTCTGGAGTCAAGAGGCAGAGGGATGGGGCCATTTAAATTAGCTAATATTGTCAGTATCGCAAATTTAAAAATCAATTATATTAGAAGAAGTTTCAAACTGGTGAGCAATATGGGGTCAAGATGTGGTGCCCATTTATTTTTCATGCTCTTATTCTTCAAACCTTAATTTTGTTGTACTGTATTAGGTAGAGGCTTTTTACTAGGAGTTGGGAATTCAACTAGTCACAGCCCCTATTTAAGGAGCTCACAGCCCAGTGAGAAAGGAGGCGAGTCATCACTAATTGGTACCAAGAATTCTGATCAGAGAATGAAGGCAGCAAGATGGTGGAGTGGGGGCCCCTGACCTGGGAAGGGGCCTAGAGAGGGCTTTATAGAGGATATGATGTCTTATTGAAGCTGGAGACTCAGTAAGAAGTGATTTATGTAAAAATGCAAAGAAGAGGGAAATGTTCCAGGCAAAGAAGCCAGAATATGCAAATGACCTCTGTGTAAAGAGCATCGACCTGGAGTCAAGCATGACTTTCCAAATAGTATCTCCTCTACTCAGTGGCTGTGTATCTTTGTACAAGTTGCTCCAGCTTCCTGACCTGGGCTGCCCGTCTGTAAGAGAGAAGACAGCCACATCTACTTTCAAGCACTGTTGAGTGTAAGTGATAGGTGTTCATTAAAGATCCCGTTTCCCTATGGGTAATTCTCACTCCTGTTCCTCCCATGACAGTCTCGGTGTCAGGACAAGATGTTTCAGCTTTGGAAACTTGTTCTCTTTTGCGGTCTGCTCGCTGGGACTGCAGCGTCTCAGTCTTATGCTGACAAGAATGCTGTGAACAAGCTAAAATCTGCTCTTGAAGAAGGACTTGTGACTGATGACACTATGTTTGAATGTAAGTCAGCAAGAGGAATGATCAGGGGCACCTAGGAGCTTGACTCCTATATATACTGTGCCTGTATTACCAAAGACTGCCACTAGGGGCTGCTCTTTATGGGAGATATTCTGATAGAGGCGGCTATCGGTTCCCGCTTTATTTGTTTATTATTTTCCTAGAAGTAAGCAGTGCTTAACTAAATATGACTTTACATCTTATATTATCATCATGGCAAACTTTTGTAATATATGTATAAGATAACTTCCTAAAAGTGACATTTCAAAAGTTCAAAACGTATGCACATTTTAAATTATAGGAGATATTGACAAATAATCCCCTATGTTAACACAGTCACACGTGAGAGTACCATTTCTTCTACTTTCTTGACAGCACTGTATGGACAATTGAAATGTTTTGACAGTTCCACAGATGAAAAGTTATAATTCATCTCACTTAACATTTCACTAATTAAGAAATAATTCACCCATTGTTTTTGCATTTTATCATTTTTGTTGTTTAGTTGCTCAGTCGTGTCTGACTGTTTGCACTCCCATGGACTGCAGCACACTAGGCTCCTCTGTCCTTTACTGTCTCCTGGGAATTTACTCAAACTCATGTCCATTGAGTTGATGATGCCATCCAACCATCTCATCCTCTGTCACCCCCTTCACTTCTTGCCCTCAATCTTTCCCAGCATCAGGGATCTTTTCCAGTGAGTTAGCCCTTTGCATCAGATGGCCAAAGTATTGGAGCTTTAGCTTCAGCATCAGTCTTTCCAGTGAATACTCAGGGTTTATTTCCTTTAGGATTGGCTTTTTTTATCTCCTCGCTGTCCAAGGGACTCTCAACAGTCTTCTCTAGCACCAAAGTTTCAAAGTATCAGTTCTTCAGTGCTCAGCCTTCTTTACGGTCCAATTCTCACATCCATACATGACTACTGGAAAAACCATAGCTTTGACTATGTGGACATTTGTCAGCAAAGTGATGTCTCTGCTTTTTAATATGCTGTCTAGTTTGGTCATAGCTTTTCTTCCAAGGAGCAAGCATCTTTTAATTTCATGGCTGCAGTCACTGTCTGCAACAATTTTGGAGCCCAAGAAGAGATAGTCTGTCACTATTTTCATTTTCCCCCCATCTATTTGCCATGAAGTGATGGGGCCAGATGCCATGAACTTCATTTTTTGAATGTTGAGTTTTAAACCAGCTTTTTCACTCTTCTCTTTCACCTTCATTAAGAGGCTCTTTAGTTCCTCTTCACTTCTGCCATTAGGTGGTATCATCTGCCTGTCTGAGGTGACTGATATTTCTCCTGGTAATCTTGATTCCAGCTTAAGCTTAATCCAGCCCAGCATTTCACGTGATGTACTCTGCATATAAGTTAAATAAGCAGGGTGACAATATACACCCTTGATGTACTCTTTTCCCAATTTTGAACAAATCCATTGTTTCATGTCTGGTTTTAACTATTGCTTTTGACCTGCATAAAGGTTTCTAAAGAGGCAATTAAGATGGTCTGGTATTCCCATATCTTGAAGAATTTTCCAGAGTTTGCTGTGATCCACACAGGCAAAGACTTTAGTATAGTCAATGAAGCAGAAGCAGATATTTTTCTGGAATTCCCTTGCTTTTCTTATGATCCAATGGATGTTTGCAATTTGATCTCTGTTCCTCTGCCTTTTCTAAATCCAGCTTGTACATCGGGAAGTTCTTGGTTCACGTATTGTTGAAGCCTAGTTTGAAGGATTTTGAGCATTACCTTGCATGTGAAATGAGTGCAATGGTGTGGTAGTTTGAACATTCTCTGGCATTGCCCTTCTTTGGGACTGAAATGAAAATGACCTTTTCGAGTCCTGTGGCCACTACTGAGTTTTCCAATTTGCTGGCATACTGAGTGCAGCACTTTAAGAGCATGACTTTTTAGGATTTGAAATAGCTCAGCTAGAATTCCATCATCTCCACTAGCTTTGTTCGTAGTAATGCTTCCTAAAGCCCACTTGACTTTGCATACAGGATGTCTGGCTCTAGGTGAGTGGTCACACCATTGTGGTTATCCTGGTCATTAAGACCTTTTTTGTACAGTTCTTCATATTTTATTAGTCATTTACATATTTTAAGTAAATCAAATATTTTATTTATATTTGTAGCGTATTCTTCTGTTGGGTTATTCAATTTTCTTAGTCATTTGTATTACCTAATTGGAAATTAACCCTTACCAAGTCAAGTGGGCCTTAGGAAGCATCACTACAAATAAAACTAGTGGAGGTGATGGAATTCCAGTTGAGCTATTTCAAATCCTCAAAGATGATGCTATGAAAGGGCTGCACTCAATATGTCAGCAAACTTGGAAAACTCAGCAGTGGCCACAGGACTGGAAAAGGTCAGTTTTCATTCCAATCCCAAAGAAAGGCAATGCCAAAGAATGCTCAAACTACCGCACAATGGCACTCATCTCACACGCTAGTAAAGTAATGCTCAAAATTCTCCAAGCCAGGCTTCAGCATTACATGAACTGTGAACTTCCTGATGTTCAAGCTGGTTTTAGAAAAGTCAGAGGAACCAGAGATCAAATTGCCACATCCACTGGCTCATCAAAAAAGCAAGAGAGTTCCATAAAAATATATATTTCTGCTTTATTGACTGTGCCAAAGTCTTTGACTGTGTGGATCACAATAAACTATGGGAAATTCTGAAAGAGATGGAAACACCAGACCACCTGACCTGCCTCTTGAGAAATCAGGTCAGGAAACAACAAGTTAGAACTGGACATGGGACAACAGACTGGTTCCAAATAGGAAAAGGAGTACATCAAGGCTGTATATTGTCACCCTGCTTATTTAACTTCTGTGCAGAGTACATTATGAGAAATGCTGGGCTGGAGGAAACACAAACTGGAATCAAGATTACCAGGAGAAATATCAATAACCTCAGATATGCAGATGACACCACCTTTATAGCAGAAAGTGAAGAAAAACTAAAAAGCCTCTTGATGAAAGTGGAGAGTGAAAAAGTTGGCTTAAAGCTCAACATTCAGAAAACGAAGATCATGGCATCCAGTCCCATCACTTCATGGCAAACAGATGGGGAAACAGTGGAAACAGTGGCTGACTTTATCTTTGGGGCTCCAAAATCACTGCAGATGGTGACTGCAGCCATGAAATTAAAAGACGCTTACTTAGGAAACTTATGACCAACCTAGACAGCATATTGAAAAGGAGAGACATTATTTTGCCAACAAAGGTCCATCTAGTCAAGGCTATGGTTTTTCTAGTAGTCATGTATGGATGTGAGAGTTGGACTATAAAGAAAGCTGAGCACAGAAGAATTGATGCTTTTGAACTGTGGTATTGGAGAAGACTCTTGAGAGTCCCTTGGACTGCAAGGAGATCCAACCATTCCATCCTAAAGGAGACCAGTCCTGGGTGTTCATTGGAAGGACTGATTTTGAAGCTGAAACTCCAATACTTTGGCCACCTGATGTGAAGAGCTGACTCATTTGAAAAGACCCTAATGCTGGGAAAGATTGAGGGCAGGAGGAGAAGGGAATGACAGAGGATGAGATGGTTGGATGGCAACCCCGACTCAACTGACATGAATTTGGGTAAATTCTGGGAGTTGGTGATGGACAGGGAGGCCTGGCATGCTGTGGTTCATGGGTTCGCACAGAGTCGGACACGACTGAATGACTGAGTGGAACTGAAGCCTAGGTAGGTTTAAAACTACCTACCTTCTAGTTAGTCATATCTCTTTATAATTTTGATTTCTTAAGAGAACTTGGCCTTCTTTTCATTTTCTGGAAGCATGACCAGCAAACTGGCAAACATTCTTTATAGGAGAAACTAACTTCTGAAAATGACTGTCTTTAAACCTTGCCAAGGCTTAGGCAAACTTCAAAGGTACAGAAGGGACTCAGTTTCCAATTTCATTGCTGATAAAACCGAGCTCAGAAGCGGAAGTTTGCCAGATGTGGTTTCCATCTCTGTTTGCCTCATTATAATTAGGTGGATACTGTCCATTGCAGAGGCAAATAGCACTACTATGGTTACATACCTTTTGTTTTTCCTTGAGCTAGATGTTGCCTTGTTTCTCATTTGAATTATTTTCACAATATGTACTCTTAATTCTTTTCACATGTGCCATTCTAGATCTGCCATGTCATTTACTCTATCAAATCCCTCTTTTCTCTGAAGACCCCCCAGTAGGACACTGTCCTCCTGCTTCTGTATCAATTATGGCTTTCTAGGCCTGTTGCAAAGCTGTCATTCAGAGAATCTTATTTGCCACTTTCATGAGTTGGAGCTATGTTTTTTCCTTGATTCTAGATTTTCCATATTTTAGTCTATTCCAAGTTTATCTCATTAGAGATTCACTAATAGAAGCTGAAGTACAATCAATATACATGGTCTGCAAAGTGGATTGATTGCTTTATTGAAGCATGATGAGTATATATATAAGTATAAAGGCAGCATGAAAAGAAAAAGTTCTCCCTAGCTGTGTGACTTTGGCCCATTCCTTCATCTTTTGATCCTTCATTTCCTCATCTGAAAGTGCAGATAATATAATACTTGCTTTAGGGAGTTGTTATAAAGATTGAATGAAATAACATAGGCAAATAGTCTCATTTAGTATGTGGTGCATGAAAATCCCATGGACGAAGGAGCCTGCTAGGCTGCAGTCCATGGGGTTGCTAAGAGTCAGGCACGACTGAGCGACTTCACTTTCACTTTTTACTTTAATGCATTGGAGAAGGAAATGGCAACCCACTCCAGTGTTCTTGCCTGGAGAATCCCAGGGACAGCGGAGCCTGGTGGGCTGCCGTCTATGGGGTCGCACAGAGTCGGACACGACTGAAGTGACTTAGCAGCAGCAGCAGCAGCATAGGAACTGACTCATAAGTTGTGTTCACACTAAATGGAGACTGTTTTTGCAGCTATTGTTAAGGAATCGAAGGTTGATTTCACATCGTTAGAGGAATCCAAGTGTTCAGAGACGGCTGCGGCAATTGTGGACAAGGAGTTTTCTAAAGACTTTCAAGTAGCATACCCATGTTTCTGGTGAGTTCATGCTTCATATTGGAGTTCTTCCTTCCAAGAAAATAGAATACATATCCTTGGGGAAGTAAGTTTAAGATCAAAGACAGAAAAGCAAATAAAAAAAGAATGCATACGAAAGAATGAAATAATGCCATATGCAGCAATGAAAGGATGGATGTGGAGATCACCATACTAAGTGAAAGAAGTCAGACAAAGACAAATATCATATGATGCCATTTATATGTGGAATCTAAAATGTGACACAAATGAAATTATACAAAGCAGAAACAGAGTCATGGACATAAAAAGCTTATGGTTATCAAAAAGGAAAGTGGTATGGAAGATAAATCAGGAGTTTGGGATTAACATAAACATAATACTATACATACAATAGATAGCCAACAAGGACCTACTATACAGCACAGGGAACTATACTCAATATTTTGTAATAACCTATAGGGTAAAAGAATCTGAAATAAAATGTATCTCTACATCTGTATCTCTATTTATGTGTATATATATCTGAATCACTCTGCTGTACATGTGAAACTAACATAACATTGTAGAGCAACTATATTAAAATTTTTAAAAAAAAACAAATTCATCTCTAGCACATATTCTTCCTTGAAGTCTCGAGAGAAATCACAGTTATCTGATCCTCAGTCTGCCATGCCATCCAATGGAGAGAATCCAACCCCTGAACAGGGCTCTCATACAGACCAAAGCAGTCAATGTCTATGAGGCTCAAATGTTCAGCATAACGCTGGCACAGAGAAGAGCCTAGCAATGGCTGCCAAGAGGAATGACAAAGGTTAATTGTGATTTTTGCACAGGTTAAGAATCAGGTGCATCAAAATTGAGTCAATCACAATCAAAGTGCTTCCTAACGGCTTTAAAGTGACGATCGCCATCACCATTAAGGTCACCGTGACTCTGTGAGTATGTATTAGAATTGGGGTTTGGGAGAGGCAGTGCATTATGGCCAACAGATCTCCAATCGGAATCAGGCACTTTTCCACACTGTTGCCTTGGTCTCCCAATCTGTACAATAAGGAGGCTTTTGCAACTCCTAAATCCTTAGCTTTGAAATGTTCTAAGAAACATTGGTGACAACCAATTTTTTTTAAATCCCCAATAAAATACATTTCTAAAATCATAACACTTATCTAATATAACAGTTGAAAATTGAGAAGACATGAACATTTATAACTCTTTGGCAAAGTTTTCTGCAGCATTATTTTGTCTCCCAAGATTCTCTTTAAATAGCAGTGACAAGTTTGGATCATATAGTAACATATAGTGTGTAACAAAGGGTATGTGAATATCATATGGAAAACAGAATTTTAAAGCATTTTAATTACTCCCATATACAAAGAGATAGGAAAATGAGGATGTGTAGAAGAGTTTTTATAAATTAAGTAATAATTTTTATAAATTCATTAAGTATAAGTGAATTTATAATCACTCACTATAAATGAATGATTTCATTATTCATTAGCTATGAGATCTTGAAATAGTTATTTAACCTCTCTATACCAAGTGTTTCCATGTTCTGAAAATAGATATAGTAATAGACTTTTCCTTCATGGTATTGCTGTCATGATTAAATGGGTTAATCCAGGTAAAATGCTTTTTTAAAATACTTAACACAGAATTTGTGCTCAAGAAATATTAACTATTATTTTTATTTTAATCATCAGTGTTATATGAAATTTGAAATGAGTCCAACCCATGTGGCCAGGAGAAGAAACTCCTAATGTAAGAATATCAATTCCATAAAGAATATAGACAATATTGACATTGCCCATAGATATCCTATATAATGTCCACAGAGAGAGGGACTCAGGAGCAATGTGAAGGGACTTCTCCACCTCTGTTCATTGTAAATTTTATTCCCTGCAGGCCTCCGTGGGGCACGATTATTGACCTGACCCTCAACTTGGTCCTCCAGAGAACTGTCACCATTGAAACTGGTGTTGTTATTATTGAAGGATGCACCCACATACCAGCCAGGATCATACTCCCCTCACTGAAAAGGTCAGATCCATTGATCTCAAAAGAGTGGAGATCCCAGAGGAGTTGGGAACCATAAATTCAGCCCTGTTCCTTATCTGGGAGGGAGCAGAATATGGTAAAGAGGGCAGACTCTGAAGTCAAATTAGCTTTGCCACTAACTTGTGGTTTTGTAATCATTTTAGCTCTAAGAGCTCTGGTTTTCATATCTTTAAACTGAGGGTGATAGTAATATCTAATTCATAGACTACTGGGTTGACCAAATGAGAAAATGCAAGTGGTTTAGCATACAGCCTGGCATATACTAAGCTCTCAGTAATAATAATTTCCATGCTGACTTTCTGTCTCTTGGTTCTTCCTCTTTCTGAGACAGGAATGTTGACCTCGCCAATCATAACTGAATTTGCACATTTCACCTTTCTGTTTTATCTGTTTTTGCTTTATGCTTTTTGAGTCTCAAAGTGCATGCACATTTAGTATTGTTATGTCTTCTTGAGGACCTGACCTTTTTGTTATTATATAATGTCTCTCAGTAGTAATAATAATTCACTGTGTTTACCTTCTTGTCTCCAGTTGAGAAAGGGCAAGAGAAGTAGCAAATGCCTACCATGGGCTCTAATTTCAGATTGTCCCCAAATCACCCTCCACCCACTGAGAAATTCCCAAAATGAAATCTTGAAAACTGAATCCTCTCCATTTAAACCATTGATCCCTGGCAACTCACAAAATCTACATCTGAAACTGTGAGCTTGAAAGAGCAGGTTTAGCCCAGGGAAGAGGGTGGAAGGAGAAAGGCTGACCCTGGTCACAGCTGGGAGAGGACAAGTGGTCTGGAAGCTGAAGGCTGGGGCAGGTTGGTCTTGGTAGGGAACAAGGCTGAGACATGAGCAGAAGTCAATCCATCCTGCACCAACAAGGGATCTGATCACAGGTTGCCTAAAGACCCCTAGAACCAAACAAAGCTTATGCAGCCTACCATCACTTGGAAAGACTGAGCCATAAATCCAAATGCCTGAGCCCTGCTGGACACTGCCTAGCCTATAGTCCCAGGGAAATCATCTTGCCTTCTGGGTCTCAGTGTCCGTATCTGTAAAATGGCATTCCACTCTGCTGCTCCAAATCCTTTTGGGGCTTTTCTCTCCACCTTGAGTAAAATCCCAAGCCCTCCCCAGGGCCATCTAGGCTCTGGCCTGATCTGGATCCACCCTCATATCACTGTGCTCTCCACCTTGCCCGCCCTTCCCTAGACACACTAGCTTTTGCTCTGTGCCTCAGACAAACTCCTTCCACCTCAAGACCCGTGCGTGTGTTGCTCTGGCACCTTGAACATCTATTCCCCCATCCCACATCAATGACTCTCTCATCATTCAGGGTCTAAAACAAAGTTCCTCCTCTTCTCTCTTGTAAGAATCTGCTCTTGCCCTTCTGAATACCTGCCACCAATTGTCATTATATATTTAACTGTAGGTTTATTTCATTTATTCCTTCAGCCAAAAATATGTTGAACATCTCCTCCATGCTAGACAGCCACCATTCTGAGCTCTGGAGAATGTATTGGTGATTGCAGGCAAAGAAATTGTTCTCATGGAGCTTATTCTCCTAAGGGAATGACAAAAAGACAAGCATTCAGTCCAACAATAAACAGCCCATGAGGAAAATGAAAGATGGCAATCATCCCTGGACAGAGCAGCACACTTAACAGGGGACTATGACACAAAGCCTTCCATTAGGCAGCAGTCAGGGAGGGCTGCCCTAAGGAGGTGACAGTTTTGCTGGGGGCTGAAGATGGGAAGGAGCCAGCCTTAGGAAAACTTGTTTCATATTTGGTACCAGGTTGGAAGCTGCTTATGTTTTGCTCATCCCTGTGTTCACAGTCTGGCTTGGTTCTTGGCACATAGTTGATGTTGTATAAATATGTGTTGAATGAATGAATGGAAGGATGGATAGACAAACAGATGAATAGAGAGATGATGTATCAAGTCTCAAGGTTGTGATGAGATTCTCTGGAGCTCTTGGGATGAGCTACTAGTCAGCCATGGGGTTCTAAGTGCTGATGCCCCTGGGTAGAGGCTCAAGTCATCTGACTTCAAGGTGTTCTTCTATCTCCCGCCCTCCTCCCACTCCCTCTTCTTGGCTGCTCTGACAGCTTCACTCATCTTTATCAGTTTCTCCTCTAGCCCCTTTGGATCACTCAAGGAAATCAACAACACCGCTGTCACATTTGTGAAAGAGGTGGAGACCTTCGTAGTGCAGTCCATGGTGAGTCCTCCACTCCTGGGGACCCAGAGCCAGGCCTGGTGGGGGGCAGGTGTGACATTCCTAGGCAGGCTATACTCTCTGGGCATCTTCATTTCTGAGGGACCTACTTCACTTTGGGCTGTCAGCTGCTGCCTCCCCTCCTGGCCTGTGGAGGAGGTGAGCAGGGGCCTGACATTAGCTAAAATCACTGGGTCCCACACTTAAACAATTTGCCGTATACATGTATGGCCAGTAGGCCTTTTAGCACTATTCGTCTTTATTTAACACAATTTCATGTAATTTATTTAAATAAAAAAACTATACATACCTTAAGTAAATTTACTGTGCATCATACACATACCCATATGTACCATGTACCAGAAAATCCTAAAGATTCTAAATTAGTCACTCTGGAAGGGAACTGGGAATCTCAGGTTATAGAAGAGAAATCCTCCAGGTGGCTCTGTGATTTACTGAACTGGAGGATCGCTGCTCAAACTGTGGTCCTCAGACCAGCAGCACTGACCTCATCTGGGCACTTGCTATAACTGCAAACTCTCAGGTCCTACCCTAGACCAGCTGACCTAAGAATCTGCATTTTAATGAGATTTCCTGGGGATTGTATGCACACAAAATCATGGGAAACACTGCTCTATGGTTCCCAGAGTGTCATTTAAAATTCCAGTGTTCCAAAGGTCAAGGTTTCCAGAGCATAAGAGTTCTGGGATATTCACCATCTAGATTCTTAAGGTCCTAGGATATTAATGTTCTGAGTTATTAGGATTCTAATGTCCTCTGGTTTTCATTGCTCTAGAATCCTAAGACTCAAAAATTCTAAGGTCCCAAGTAGTGAGCATCTCCGCAGGAGGCAGGCAGGATGTGTCCTGTGGATAATGATCGGTCCTCTTCCTCTCCCATCTCTCCTCTCATTCCTCCCCATCCCAACCTCTTTCCTGCCTTCCTCTCTCCATCTCTCACTGTGTCTCTCTCTACCTGATTCCCTGTGGCCTCAGGTGTGCCCACGAATCTACACCATCATCAGCTCCCTGGACGTGAGTTTTATTAAGGAAGTCATCGGTAAGTCACAGCCTGGGAAAGAGGTGAGAGGGCTCCCTCTGCAGCCTTCCAAGGGTCAGGTACCCTGCTCTATGCATATCCCACCTGCAGATCTGGTCAGGAGACCCTGGAGAAGTTCAGGACCCCTTGTCCTGAGCAAATCTGGAGAGTGTGGCTGGAGGGGTCCCTGCAGACTGAGGGGTCTCCACTGCCCTCCTTTGTCAGACCGGCAGACCCTGCTGCCCAGAATGATGTGAGAAAGAGGACAGGCCGGATCTGGGTTCAAATCCTGGATCTGCTCTCAGCAACTGTGGGATTGCAGTCAACTGACTCCACCTCTCTGAGCCTCGGCTTCCTCCCAGGTGAAAGGAGATTGTAATCACTGCTGAGCTGATGAGTGGATTTAAAGAAAAATCAGAAAGAGCCTAATATTCAGTGCATGCGTGCAAAGTCACTTCAGTTATGTCCAACTCTCTGTGACCCTACAGACTGTAGCCCACCAGGCTCCACTGTCCATGGGATTCTCCAGGCAAGAATACTGGAGTGGGTTGCCATGCCCTCCTCCAGGGGATCTTCCCGACCCGGGTCTCTTACATCTCCTGCACAGGCAGGCAGGTTCTTTACCACTAGCGCCTAGTAGGCATTGCTAATAAACACGGCCCCTTCCTGCTCCCTTCTTATGAGGAGCTGTGGCTTCACCTCCAGTCCCTGAGGGCTTTCCTTGACTTGGGTCTCTGGCATGACTGGGGTTGCTGGGTCTATGGGGCAACAGAAATGGGTGAATGACAGTGTCAGAGTCCTGGAAGTGGTCCTTCTAGAAAATAGCCACAGGCCCAGTTCCTTGGGTGATCCCTTTGTGCTTCCTATATAATATCTCATTGGATCCTTGCAATGGCCCTGTGAGGATGGGTAGTGTCATCATCCCATTTACAGATGCACTAACTGAGGCTCAGAGAGATGGAGTGACATGCAAGGGGTCCCGTGGCTATCAAGTCTGACCTGCTGAAGGGCGGTAGCTGCTGGTGTCTGATTTCTGTTCAGCTTCCAGTGCTAGGAGCTTCCCTTGTGGATCAGCTAGTAAAGAATCTGCCTGAGTAATACTCCATTGTGTCTACACAATGGAGTATTACTCAGCCGTTAAAAAGAATTCATTTGAATCAGTTCTGATGAGATGGATGAAACTGGAGCCGATTATACAGAGTGAAGTAAGCCAGAAAGAAAAACACCAATACAGTATACTAACACATATATATGGAATTTAGGAAGATGGCAATGACGACCCTGTATGCAAGACAGGGAAAGAGACACAGATGTGTATAACGGACTTTTGGACTCAGAGGGAGAGGGAGAGGGTGGGATGATTTGGGAGAATGACATTCTAACATGTATACTATCATGTGAATTGAATCGCCAGTCTATGTCTGACGCAGGATGCAGCATGCTTGGGGCTGGGGCATGGGGATGACCCCGAAAGATGTTATGGGGAGGGAGGTGGGAGGGGGGTTCATGTTTGGGAATGCATGTAAGAATTAAAGATTTTAAAATTTAAAAAATAAAAAATTAAAAAAAAAATTAAAAAAAAAAAAAAGAATCTGCCTGCAATGCGGGAGACCTGGGTTAGATTCCTGGGTTGGAAAGATCCCCTGGAGAAGGGAATGACTACCCATTCTGGCCTGGAGAATTCCATGGACTGTATAGTCCATGGGGTCGCAAAGAATCGGACACGGCTGAGATTTTCACTTTCACTTCATTTCCAGTGCTAGAGCCTGAGAACTGCTACTCATATTTTTCCTTCAGGTGAACTTCAGAAAACCCAAGCGGAAGTCAAAACTGAAGAGCGCAGATAAAGAAAATCGCTGCAATGCCCACTTGCTGGTGAGGGCCTGAAGGAAGATGAACACCCCCCAACAGGGGCCTGTGGAGAAGCAGAAGCAAAGCTTGGCTTCTCTTTGTTCTCTAGTAGCAGGCTGAGCCCTGATCAGGTCACACCGAGTCCTGATCCTTAATCACACACCCAGACTGCACTTGATTCTGCTCCCTGACTAAGCCCGGAACAGTCAGACTGAAGTTTAACCCCTGTTGTTGCCTGAGCCCTGATGCTGGTCACAGATAGAGACCTAACCTGTATCTCAGTCTGATCCATGATCCTGATCATATACTGAGCCCTGAACCCTAGATCTTCATGGGCCCTGATCAATCTTTTCACATTGGTCATTGTTGCTAAGGTGAGGGGGTGGGAAGGTGAGGGGATGGGGAGTGTTCAGTTCCAGAGAAAGACCCCAAACCACAGGTGCCAGTCCCTCCCTGAGCCTCTGGGCTCACAGGGTTTGGGAGGAAGCACTCAGGCAGCTGTGCCTGGTAAATGCAGGAGCTGGTAAGGACCGAGGGTGTCCATGTCTCACACCAGGATCTCCTTCCAGATTGGTTCCTGGGGATGTGACTGGATCTCTGTACTGTCTTCCTCTAGGACAGTCGGTGCTGCCACCATCCCCCAGGAGTGACAACTGAGCCCAGTCAAAGGACACCTCTCAGATACTCCTCCTCGCAGTCAGGATACCCTATGCTCATCACCCTCCACCCCCAGCATTAAAAAGCCATTTCAGCACCTCTTGTGTGGCCTGTTTCATTCCTTCCATTGGGATTTCGGGGGAGGTGAGGTATGGGCATTAGGGGCAGGAAAGACCTGGATCCGAAGGTGGAAGGGACATTTGGGATTATCCAGCCGCAACTTCTTGTTTTACAAAGGGAAACACTGAAGCCCAGGATGGGCAAGAAAGTGACCTGAGGTCACACGGAGACAGCCTCTCTGTGCTTCTGCTAATACCACCACCTTGATGGAGTGCTGCCTTCACCAGCACACCTGACCTCACGACCCCCTCACAACACCCATTTGCCAGGAGATATGGCTTTTGTCCCCATTAAACAGATGAGGAAACTGAGGCTCATAGAGGACAAGTGACTCATCAAGTGGCAGGGCTCTGATGTAAACCCATGGTCCAAGGGCCGCTTGCTCAGAGGTGACACCCTGGCTCCCAGTACTCAGCCACCTCTCCCCTGACCCCATCAGGTCCCATCATCCTGACCCTGCTCTCTTCCAAGCAGGCCTGATGAGGTCTTCTCGAGTCCTCCCTTCCTTCCCAACACACAAGCCCTCAGTTTCCCCCTTGCCCTGGAAGAAGGAGGACCATGCCCCTTACTCACTGTTGCATCACCTCTTTGGAGGAATGATCCAGGCTATCCCTCAGGGTCCCTGCAGCCTCTCTTATCCAGGGGGGCATCTGAGCATCTGACTTTCCTGCCAAAAGGCCCAGGGAACCTTTGCCCATTTGGCCAAGCAGCCATCTCAGTGCTGTGTGCAATTCTGTGAGGGAAGAACCACCCTCATCTTTGTGTGAGACTAAGGTTATGAGAGACCAGGGTCACACAGAGGCCTGCCTGGGCAGTTATTTCACCCAAGAGCTTTCTACGTGATGAAGGCTGCCTCACAAGGTCAAATCACCTCAGGGGGCCCTTGAGCCCCTGGGGCTGCCTACGGGAGACTTCAACCATCTCTCCTTAGCTCTGCCGAGTGGACCTTAGTTCAGGCTCTGCCAGGACTCCTGACAAGGCGTAGGGTGAGGGGTTGGACAGAACTGAACTTGGCTTACCTGGCCTCTGCCCCTTGCTAGCTGTGTAATCTCAAGTAAGTTACTCTTGGAACCACAATTCTCTCACCTGCCAAACAGACAGTAAAAGCTCCCTCATTGTGCTGTTGTGAGTTTTAAATGAGTCAATGAGTGGAAAATGCTTATTCAGGGTCTGACATTGGTGAGCGCAAGTCAGACTCCACCCACTGGAATTGCTGTCAGTGTTGAGAAAGCACATATTAAGTCTTTATACACGTATCTCACTAGATTCTGATATCTACTGAGTGATGCAGTGAATGGTTCTTGGGGTAACTGAGTCTCAGAGAGGTGAAGCAACTTCCCAAGGGCCACACAGCTGGTCCGAGGCAAAGCTGGATTCCATTTGAAGTCAGTCTCCTCCAGAGCTGGTTCTTCCCCTGCTGGCCGTGGAAGACAGATCAGAGTTTTCCTCTCTGACTCTGTTTTGTGACTATCTCAACTTCCACAAAAAATATACAAGAGGGTCTCAAAATTGAAGACTTCTTTTGGGCAGCCACCCACTTGACCTAGTGCAAGCTGTTCCGTCTACCATTCCTTCTCTCTCTCCAGCTTCTCAGTCCTCCTCAGCCCCACAGCTCTGCTCAAGAGCTGTCTTCCAGCTAAGTGGGGGCCACTCCTCAATGTTTCCCAAAATAAGAGGCCATGTTTTGCAACTGGGAGGTCTAAACAAGCTATCTTGTCATTACTGTCCAATACAGACAGAGGGTTCAGGAAGTGTCAGCTCCCATTATTATAGTTTACACTTTTTAAATCCTTTTTTCCATTTTATTGAGAAGTAATTGACATTCAATTGAAATAAGTTGAAGGATGGTTTGATTTATGTGTATTCAGTTCAGTTCAGTTTAGTTCAGTCTCTCAGTCCTGTCCGACTCTTTGCAACCCCATGAACCTCAGCACACCAGGCCTCCCTGTCCATCACCAACTCCCGGAGTCTACCCAAACCCATGTTCATCGAGTTGATGATGCCATCCAACCATCTCATCCTCTGTCATCCCCTTCTCCTCCTGCCCTCAATCTTTCCCAGCATCAGGGTCTTTTCCAATGAGTCAGCTCTTCGCAACAGGTGGCCAAAGTATTGGAGTTTCAGCCTCAACATCAGTCCTTCCAAAGAACACCCAGCACTGATCTCCTTTAGGATGCACTGGTTGGATCTCCTTGCAGTCCAAGGGACTCTCTAGAGTCTTCTCCAACACCACACTTCAAAAGCATCAATTCTTTGGCACTCAGATTTCTTTACAGTCCAACTCTCACATCCATACATGACCACTGGAAAAACCATAGCCTTGACTAGACAGAACTTTGTTGGCAAAGTAATGTCTCTGCTTTTGAATATGCTATCTAGGTTGGTCATAACTTTCCTTCCAAGGAGTAAGCGTCTTTTAATTTCATTGCTGCAATCGCCATCTGCAGTGATTTTGGAGCCCCAAAAAATAAAGTCAGCCACTGTTTCCACTGTTTCCCCATCTATTTCCATGAAGTGATGGGACCAGATGCCATGATCTTAGTTTTCTGAATGTTGAGCTTTAAGCCAACTTTTTCCCTCTCCTCTTTCACTTTCATCAAAAGAGGCTCTTTAGTTCTTCTTCACTTTCTGCCATAAGGGTGGTGTCATCTGCATATCTGAGGTTATGTGTATTATGAGATGACTATGACAATAAGTTCAGCTAACATTCATCTTCTCATACAAATGCAATAAAAAGAAAAAAAGTAAAAAATATTTCTTTGTGATGAGAACTCTTAGG
The DNA here is from genome assembly GCF_042477335.2 of Ovis canadensis. Classification (NCBI taxonomy): domain Eukaryota; kingdom Metazoa; phylum Chordata; class Mammalia; order Artiodactyla; family Bovidae; genus Ovis; species Ovis canadensis. The sequence goes on from NC_091257.1 coordinate 78,049,283, forward strand.
ATTTGCTCTCTTAACTTTCCTCTGTATCATACATCATTGTTAAGTATAGTCACCATGTTGTATAATACATTCCTAGTGCTCATTGATTTTAGAAGTGGAGGTTCCTGTCTTTTGGCCGTCTTCCTCCAGTTGCCTCTCCCTCAGTCTCCGCCTTTGATATTCATAAGTCTGATCTGTTTTTCTTTTAGTTTGGTGGGTTGTTTTTTTTTTAGATTCCACACATAAGTGAGATCACATAGTATACGTCTTTCTCTGTCTAACTTATTTCACTTATCATAATGCCTTCAAGGCTCAGCCATGTTGTCACAAATAGTAGGATTTCCTCATTTTAAATGACCAAATAATATTCCACTGTGTATACATACTATAGCTTATTTATTTATTTATCCACCAATGAACACAAGTGTTTCTGTGTGTTGGCTATTATAAATAATGCTGTTATAAACATAGAGGTGCAGACATCTTTTCGAGTTAGTGATTTCATTTCTTTCGGATATATTCCCAGAAGAAGAATTGCTGGATCACATAATAGTTCCATTTTTAATTTTTTGAGGAATTTCCATACTGTTTTCCATAATGGCTACACCAGTTTACATTCTTACCAACAAATGCGCATGGGTTCCCCTTTCTCCACAACCTCATTTGTTATCTCGTTGTTCTGATGATGGTCATTTGAACAGACATTAGATATCTCCTTGTGGCTTTAACTTGCATTTCCCTAGTTACTAGTGATATTGAGCATCTTTCTGGGTACCCGTTGGTCTTTCATATATCTTCTTTGAAGAAATATCTATTCAAGTCCTTTGCCCATTTTTCATTTTTTGTTTTGTTTCTTGTGTTGTTATTTTTCTTTTTTTCTTCTCATTATAAAAGCCCATGTTTTGAAGAAAATGATCCACCTTTAGTGCTTCCTAAAAATATTTTATCATCAAATACCACGTATTTATCCTCAGTATGGAATAACTAGTATAAGAGCACAATTTTTATAGTTTATATTTGAGTTGGCTTAGACAACCATTTTGGGCAGTATACCAGTCAATTGGGCTTTTCATTCATGTGTGCAGGTATACATTCAGTAAGTATTTACTGAGCATCTGTTGTGTGCTAAGAAACTCCTAGTAATTATAGGAGTAAAAAAAACAGCTATCACAAAATAGCTCATGTCACTGTTTTTTCTTTTATTGCTATTAAGTTGTTTGCATTCTTTATATATTTAGGATATTAACCCCTTATCAGGTATATGGTTTGTAAATCTTTTTTTAATAGCATGCCTTGTCTTTTCCTTTTACTTTTCTTTTTTTTTGCTGTTCTTGTTATGTAGAGATTTTTAGTCTGATGTAGTTCCCTTGTTTATTTTATAGTTTGTTGCTTATGTTTTAGGTATCACATCCAAAGGTCATTACCAAGACCCATGTCAAGAAACTTTATTCCTATGTTTTCTTTATCCCTCCTTTGTTTCTGAAGGACAGCTTTGCCAGGTATAGAATTCTTGGGTGACAGTTCTTTTCAAATATTTTGAATGTCATCTCATTCTCTCTCGGTCAGAATAGTTTCTTTTAGGAAATCCACCAGTCATCTCATGCGATTCCCTTGTATGTAAGAAGGATTCCCTTCTGGTTTTTCTTTTGCTGCTCTTAAAATTCTTTCTTTGCTTTGAATTTTGAGGATATAGTTATAATGTATCTTCATATAGATCTATTCAGATTCCATCTATTTAGGGTTCTTTGGATCTCATGGGTCTGGATGTCCATTTCTCTCCCCAGGTTTAGAAGTTTTAGCTATTATGGCTTTAAATATACTTTCTGTCCTTTTTCTCCCCTCCTTCTGGAATTCCCACAATGAAAATATTATTTCTTTTCATTGTGTCCCATAATTTCCATGAAAGTGAAAGTGAAAGTCACGCAGTCATATCTGACTCTTTGCGACTGGTCCATGGAATTCTCCAGGCCAGAATACTGGAATGGGTAGCTTTTTCCTTCTCCAGGGGATCTTCCCAACCCAAGAATCAATAATTTCTTCACTCTTTTTCCTTTTTGCTCTTCTGACTGGCTTATTTCTAATGTCATATCCTCCTGGTTGCTGATTCTTTCTTCCTTATGGTTAAATCTACTTTTGAAGCTTTTCATTGACTTTTTTCAATTTAATTATAGTATTTTCAATTCTGGGATTTCTGGGGTTTTGTTTTTTTTAAGGTTGCAGTTTCCTTATTGAACTTCTCATTTTATTCATGCATTGGTTTCTTAATTTTGTTTAGTTGTCTGTGTTTTCTTACAGTTTGCTAAACTTCCTTAAACTCATTTGAAAAGACCCTGATGCTGGAAAAGACTGAAGGCAGCAGGGGAAAGGGATGACAGAGGATGAGATGGTTGGATAGCATCACCAACTCAGTGGACATGAGTTTGAGCAAACTCCAGGAGATGGTGAAGGACAAGGAAGCCCGGTGTGCAGCAGTCCATGGAGTCACATAGAGTCAAACACGACTGAGTGACTGAACAACAAAACATCCTTAAGAGGATTATTCTGAATTCTTTGTCTGACAGTTCACAGATCTTCGTTTCTTGAGGATCATTTATAGAACTGTATTAGTTTCCTTTCACGGTATCATAGTTCACTGATTTTCTGTGTGTGATCCTTGATTCCTTACATTGGAATCTGGACCTTTGAGTCTTCTTCCAGACTTTATAGGTTTGCTTTAGCTGAGACAGTTCTTCACCAGTCAGCTCAGCTGTATTTTTGGGGTGGTGTGTCTGCTGGTGATGTCCTTGGGCATACTAATGGTTGGGGTGAGGCAACTGTTTGAGCTCTGAGGATGGGGGTGGGGTGTGCCTCTGCCTGAAGACAACTGGATAGGACTGCTGGCTTAATTTCCTACCTTGGCGAGGCTGTAGGATGGGCTCTAAGGTTACCTGGATTCTCTGGCCAGACTTACTAGATAATCAAGACTTGATACTATTTGTAGTAGGAGATGCAGCAGGACAGGACCCGGTATCTGTACAGCTTGTTGTTGATAAGCCTGCATGTGCACTGAATTCCCTGGTCAGGTGAGACCATCAGTTTTGCTCTGCAAACAAGGGAAGCCAGGAACTGTGCTCTCTTCAAATGCCTCTGCACTTGGGAGTGTTGAGTGGGTGACACAACTTCCTGCTGCTCTGGGTAGGTTCCCTAGCTAAACTGGCTGAAGACTGTGTTGAGCAATAAAGTGAGTGAGTGAGTGAAGTCGCTCAGTTGTGTCCAACTCTTTGCAACCCCATTGACTGTAGCCTGCCAGGCTCCTCCATCCATGAGGTTTTCCAGGTAAGAGGACTGGGCTGGGTTACCATTTCCTTCTCCAGGGGATTTCCCAACCCAGAGATTGAACCCAGGTCTCCCACACTGCAGGTAGACTCTTTACCATGTGAGCCAGCAGGGAAGTCCCTATCAAAGGGGCTATCAATTAGATTCCCTGCCCAGGTAGGAGAAGCAGCTCCAAAGCTGGTAAAACTTTTTGCTTGTTGTCTAAATTCAAACCAACCCACACCCCCCCAAGTTTCCTGAGTGAACAGAGTCACTACCTTTCCTTTGCAAACTCTGGGCTCTACCTGCCCTTCTCTAGGCTCCAGCTGGGCAGCACAGCTTCTAGGAGTTGGCATTAGCACTTCTGGACAGAAGGGCCGGAAGACACTCTCCACAGCGAGTGGGGCTAGGGCTCCCCTCCCTGCCTATGCATGGACAAACTGAGCTCTAGGACCAGCAAAACTCCTTGTCTGAGGATTTGAATCAGGTAGAACTGCTCCTGGCCAAGTTCCCTCATCAGAGTGCACCCCCAACTTGGTTCTGCAGATGGACAAAACCACTGGTTTTGATGACTGCTTGGATGCTCCAAGTATGAACTTGGTCTGCCAAGATCCATGTGCTGTTTTTGCAAGCCCCTTCTCCCTTTCCCAGGTGGCTCAGTGGTAAAGAAACTGCCTGCCAATGAAGGAGACATAGGAGATGCGGGTTCAATCCAGGAAAGAGCCCCTGGAGAAGGAAATGACAACCCACTCCAGCGTTCTTGCCTGGAGAATCCCATGGACAGAAGAATCTGGCAGGCTACCATCCATGGGATTGCAAAGATTCAGACACAATGGGCATGCAATACTTCCTCTTGCTTCTCCAGCAGTCAGTTTCCCAGTGGTTGAGCCTTTACAGATTCCCTGGCAGTCCCCATGCTGTGAAATAAGAATGAAGGCATCCCCCAAATCAACCCCAATGCTGAGGAGGCTCTGGTTGCCCCCCAGGGTTCTCTTTTCCCTCTGGAGGCTCAGGGGAGACTTCTCCATGTGGTGCTGTGCTGGCCTAGAAGAGGCCAACGTGGAGCTGCTTCTTACCCTTTTAAGGTAGCCTGCCCTGATTCTCCATGGTGTGGAGGGTGCTTCAGCCTCACTAGGATCCTCTCAGTGGTGTCTTGTTCTTGAATCATTGTTAGTTGTTCTTCTTGTGACAGGAGCAAAGTCAGAAGTGAAATATGTCTCCACTTGGTGACATCACTCTCTCACTTTCCTTATTCATCTCTGCCCCACAAGCCTGTGAACTCCTTGAGGGTCAGTACCTCAGTCTTCTCAACAATCCCAGTGTCCAGTAAAGGACCAGATGTAATACAGGCACTAACCAGTGTTCAATGAATCAATGAGTGAATGAACCTCTTTTTGACTGTACACAGTCAGACATCATCTCCAGGACAGCTAAGTGGGTGGTGAACAGAAAAATTCTAGCAACTCAGGATTTGGGGGGTGTGGGAGACCTGTCATTATTTTCCAGTAGCCAGGGCCAGATACCTGGCACTCAAGGACATGCATGATGGGCTATGGCCAATTGTGTTGGCCCTTGTTGAGTGATGGAGAAGACTGTGGTGTTAGAGAAGACTCTTGAGGGTCCCTTGGACTGCAAGGAGACCAAACCAGTCAATCCTAAAGGAAATCAGTCCTGAATATTCATTGGAAGGACTGATACTGAAGCTGAAGCTCCAATACTTCGGCCACTTGATATGAAGAACCAACTTATTGGAAAAGACCCTGGTGCTGGGAAAGATTTAAGGTGGGAGGAGAAGGGGATGACATAGGATGAGATGGTTGATGGCATCACCGACTTGATGGACATGAGTTTGAGCAAGCTCAGGGAGCTGGTGATGGACAAGGGAGCCTGGTGTGCTACAGTCCATGGGGTTGCAAAGAGTTGGACACAACTGAGCAACTGAATGGAACTGACTAGGTGCATGAAGCCAGAACATGGAGTGGTGGGGCCAAGGCCACTGGGCCCCACAGATGACAGATGTGGCCAATGAAGGGAAAAGGGGATGGGTGGAGAATGAGAGAATGTTCTGGCACCCCCAGGACCAGCTCCAGCTCCCTGCCCAGACCTCAAAGAGGAGAGAAGTTTTCCTAGAGGCAGTGATACCCCATGAGGGAGGATTCAGGGGAGAGGAGGATGCTTTGACAGGGTGAGAGGCTCTCTGCCATAGGGGAATATATAGGAAGAAAGACGGCAAAACCTGAGTGTCCTCTGAGTCATCCACAAACTCAAGTGCCAAATTCCAGAGCAGGCTGTTTTGGAGACTTAATTCAGTTAAGTAAATGCTGGATATTTCCAATGTTTGTCCAATTCCCTCAGGATAATATCTGAGGATCAGAATTATTAGCTCTATGCCTTGGAACATTTTATGACTCCAAGAACACGTCACAAATTTATTTGCCAAACCGGATCTTTCTATTTACACTAAGATAGGAGAGTGTATACTTTTCCCCATATATCTGACAGCAGATGGACACTTTTGTTTTATATATTTGCTCTTAAGATGGGGGTAGAATAAACTTCATCAAAGTGGAAAAGCCAAGGTCCCAAATTAGGAGACTTCATTGTTACTACAATTCAATACACTATTTTCTGAATGTTGAAACAAAACAAAAACATTGGGAAATATTTGTGCTTTACAGCTGGGTGAAAATTTAGATCTTAGAACTGTGGTTAGCCAGAATCATAATGATGCAAAAAACTGAACGTAGGTGGTAAAAACTGAAAAGGATGCTGAAATGTTCATGCAAGAAATAAAATGGATTTTCAAAAGAAAGATGATTGACTTCCTAACTAAGCCATGCTCTCTGCTGGGCAATTCAGGGTGACTTAAGCAGTTCCTCTCCAAGCCAGCATGGTCCGTGGTAAGAGTCTTCTGGACTTCAGAAGACTTCAGTCTGTTTCAAAATCACATGTGATGAAGTGTCTAGAAAATTCTGCTCCCTACTTGTGAAACAATGAGAATGAAGAGGCAAATAATATATTTAAATTAATTTAGAATTCATTTGAATCTTGCAAATTCCCTGGAAAGGGACTTGGGATCCCCCAGACCACTTTGAGAACCACCAGGTTAGGCACTCAGTGCTAGTGGTAAAGACCCCTCCAGTGAATGGAGGAGACCTAAGAGATGTGGGTTCAATCCCTGGGTCCGGAAGATCCCTGGAGAAGGAAATGGCAACCCACTCCAGTGTTTCTGCCTGGAGAAATCCATAGACAGGGTATCCTGGAGGGCTAGAGTCCACATGGTGGCAAAGAGTTGGACACTACTGAAGTGACTTAGCAGGCAGCTTAGGCACCAGGGAGCCAAGGAAGGTTTCTGAGCAGAGGAGAGACCATCTCAGCTCTTAGTCTGAGGAAGTTCCCTCTGCTAGGTGGATTAAAAGGTGACAAAGGCTGTGGCTGGTCCATGTCCAACCCAGGGCAGGAGCCATTGGGGTAGATGGCAGGGCTGCAGACAGACTTCCCTCCCAGGGAAGGGGTGCTTATGAGAGAGGGACGGCCAGAGAAGGCCTTCCTATGACTCATTCATGCTGAGCCTTTGCCATCCTGGGGGCCCAACCTAGGCTCCAGGGCCAAGGCTTATGGCTCAGAGACCTACATTATGATCTCCCCTACTTAGGAGGGAGCCAGTGTTGTAGGAAGGAGCAAGACCACTCCTTTGGTTCCAGAGGAGGGAGCAAAGCCATTCCCTTCGGCTCTTATCCAAGGCTGCAGGCAAAGTCAGCACTTGTCCCCATTGTCCTGCAAACACTATTCACCCATCTGAGCCTCTGCAGACATGGCCACCAATGGGAGCAGCTGGGCTGACAATGGTACCCATGGATTAAATGTTATACCTTCATCAAAACTTCCAGAGTGTCCTACCACATGATCCAGCAGTCACACTCTATGGTGCCCAATTAAAGGCCCATACTAAACCTGCACGTGGATGTTTATAGCAGTTTTATTTTCAATTGCCAAAATTTGGAAGCAACCAACATGTCTTTCAGTGTGTGTGAAAGTCACTCAGTCATGTCCAACTGTTTGCAAACCCATGGACTGTATACTCCATGGAATTCTTCAGGCCAGAATACTAGCCATTCCCTTCTCCATGGGATCTTCCAAACTCAGGGATCAAATCCAGGTATCCCACATTGTAGGTGGATTCTTTACCATTGGAACCACCAGGGAAGCCTCTGTCTTTCAATAGGTGAATAAATAAATAAACTATGGTACATCCATACAATGGAATATTATTCAGCCCTTAAAAGAAATGAGCTCTGGAGTCATGAAAAGACACAGAGCAATCTTCAATGCATATGATTACATGAAAGAAGCCTACCAAAAGGTTACATATTATATGATTCCAGCTCTGTGATATTCTGGAAGAGGCAAACTAAGGAAACAGTAAAAGAGGGAGGGAGAGATAAATTAACAGAGCATAGAGGGCTTTGGGCACTTCCCTGGTAGCTCAGCTGGTAAAGAATCCACCTTCAATGCAGGAGACCCTGGTTCAATTCCTGGGTCAGGAAGATCCCCTGGAGAGGGAATAGGCTACCCACTCCAGTATTCTTGGGCTTCCCTGGTAGCTCAGATGGTAAAGAATCCACCTGCAATGCAGGAGACCTGGGTTCATTCCCTAGGTTGGGAAGATCCCCTGGAGGAAGGCATGGCAATCCACTCTAGTATTCTTGCCTGGAGAATCCCTGTGGACAGAGAAGCCTGGTGGGCTACAACCCATGGGGTCACAAAGAGCCGGACATGAGTGAGCGACTAAGCACAGCACAGCACAGGACAGAGGGGTTTTAATGCAGTGAAATTGTACACTAGTGGCAGAGAAACATTCTTACATATTTATCAAAACCTACAGAGGATATAACACCAAGACAAAACCTTCATGTAAGCTTTGAGTGATAATGATGTAGGTTCATCATCATGACAAATGTCGCACTCTGGTAGAGGATATCAATTACAGGGGAGGCTGTGGGGGTGGAGGCAAAGGAGATCTATAAGAGCTCTCTGCACTTTCTGCTCGGTTTTGCTGAGAACCTAAAATTGCTCTAAAAAATAAAGTCTACTAAAAATTAAAACTTCCAGGGTAGAGGATCCAAGTCTGGCATTGCATTTCCCCTAGAACCTGACCACAGCTTCCCCTTTCAGCCTCTTTACCTGGGCTTTCCGATTCATGTTCTATAACAAAGAATTGTGCAGTGATGTTTTCGTGGGTGGTCATGATGAAATATTTACTGGGAACTCTGCTCTCCAAAGTCAGAATGGCATTCTGGCTTCAATATGTATCAGTAGGTAGAAAATGTACTAGATGAAACTGAATCATGGTTAAGTGCTCTGGGGTCTGCCTCCTGGCTGTGAATCCTGACTCTTCCAGAGGCTGGAGGCACATTGCTCAGCTTCTCAGATCACAGTCTCTTCTTATAATGTGAGTAACAGAGCATCCACACCTCACAGAGTTTGGAGAGGAGGAAATAAGATTTGGTGTGCACAGTACAAAGCACAGGTCTGGGAAGAGAGCAAAATTAGGTACAGCCTCTAAGACCTGACAAATAAGTGGAAGAAGTTCACGTACTCAGACCTAGGGTTGAGCAGAGGGACAAATGTCCAGCCTTGGAATAAGAGAGAAACTAATTTCTAGCAAGGAACTCTGAAACAGTTTCTTACTTAGGGTGAAATTAAGTAAGATTTTAGTTAGGAGGTTGGGATTAACAGATACACACTACACATCAAATAGGTAATCAACAAAGATCTACTGTATAGCACAGGGAAGTATACACAATGTTTTGTAAGAATAAGGGGGAAGGAGCTGAAAAAGAATTTACAGGACTTCCCTGATGGTTCAGTGGTTAAGAATCTGCCTGCCAGTGCGGGGGACACAGGTTCAACCCCTGGTCTGGGAGATTCCACAAGACATGGGGCAACAAAGTCCACGTGCCACAACTAATGAGCCTGCAATCTAGAGCCCTCATGCCACAACTGCCGAGCTTATGCTCTGCAATGAGAGAATGCACACAGCATGCAGCAATGAAGACCCAATGCAGCCAAAAACAAATAAATGCATACATAATTTTAAAAGAGTATATGTGTGTATATGTATGTGGGGTTTCCCTGTTGGCTCAGAGGGTAAAGAAACTGCCTGCAGTGTGAGAGACCCAGGTTCGATCCCTAGGTCGGGAAGATCCCCTGGAGGAGGGCATGGCTACTCATTCCAGTGTTCTTGCTTGGAGAAGTCTGTGGACAGAGGACCCTGTCAGGCTACAGTCTGTGGAATCACAAAGAGTCGGACACGTCTGAGCGACTAACACTTTCACTTTCATATATGTATGTATGTATAACTAAATCACTTTGCTGTGCCCCTGAAACTTACACAACATTGTTAACCAACTACAGAATACTTCAATAAATAAATATAGCAAGATTGCAAGGATTGAATCATTCATTCTTTGTGGAACATTTGCCGTATTCCAGGCAGGCCACAGGAACAGCTTGAGCAAAGGCCCAGAGGCAGGAGGAACATTCCAGGGAAACAACAGGTGAGCAGCAGAGAACTTCAGGTGCATTTGGGGATGGTGGGTGGAGATCAGCATGACAAGGGCCCCTTGGTTGAGACTTCATGAGGCTGTCTTATCCTTATCTTTGCCCAGAATGGCTACATGACTTAGTGTGGGAGATGAGGAAGCAGATCCCTAAGTTCTCCTTTCCAGAGGACCTGCCACAAAGAGGATAGTTGGCTGATCGTGTCTCTTCATCTGTCTACATATAGTCTCTTAGGACAAAGACTAGAGGGAAATGAACCAAAGTATTAGCAGGGCTTAGCTCTAAATAGAGACATGTCTTCCATATTTCTATATTTTAAAAATATTTCTTTAAAAACGTGGATTTTTTAAACAACCTAAAATACATATTTTAATACAAGTTTAAGACTAAGGCTTGACGGAGGTGGTGCCAGCATTTTGGAACAAATGATGGAGTGTGTCTGTCCTTGGGGCCTTAAGGAACAAGCCTTCCTTCTCAGTGCAACAGAGAGCTATTAACCCTACTGGAAAAGGAGGCTTCAGCTCTGCTCTAAGAGGAATTTGTGATGTGATGTCAAGGTGATAAGCTTGTGCATAAGGAAGAATTGGATTCAAATCTTGACTCTGCTATAAACTAGCTCTGTGATCTTGAGCAAAATTTTTCCTCTCTTGAGTCTTAGTTTCCTAATCTGTAAAACAGGACTAATAAAAGTTTTTATATTATAAGGATTCAAGGAGGATTCCACAAACATTTGTGAAAATTGTCAGTGTCAGCTATTGTTATTACAGATGGGGAAACTGAGGTCCAGGAAGGGCATGGGAGCTGTCCAGTGTCAAACAGCAAGGAATGGGCAGAGCCGGTCTAGAGCACAAGATTCCTTGGATACATTACTGGGTACAAGCTCACTCTGCTCACTGAACAACAGGCCAATGAATCTGAGAGATGAGGTGCTAAGGCAAGGAAAATGACCCTATTCAGAATGCAGCTGACCAAGAAGATGGCAAGCTAGTGCCTCAAAATAACCATCTTGTCAGGGTCTGGATGCCAAGTGCTTTTGTAGAGTTAGAGGAAAAGCAATGAGGAACTAGAGTCAATAGGCAGACTAGAGCGGGAATGGCAGCGGGGAAATGAAGTGAAAGGTCTTCATTCTTGCAAAACATTTCCAAAGGAATGGCCAGCCTTTAGAAAAGGTGTGTTAATCTCTTCTGTTCACAGGTGGGTAGGGACAAATTCTCTCTCCATGAACTGAACAAAGGCACTTTAGTTTACAGTCAAGCAGAAGGGAAGGGTCCTCTGAGTCAAGCTATTAAGTAGGATTATAATAACCATTTTTATAAAACAATTCTATAATAACAATGATTTTAATTTTATAATAACAATGATTATAATAACAAATAACAATTTGGCCACCTGATTCAAAGAACTGACTCATTGGAAAAGACCCTGATGCTGGGTAAGATTGAAGGTGGGAGGAGAAGGGGACGACAGGGGATGAGATGGTTGGATGGCATCACCAACTCAATGGACATGAATTTGAGTAAGCTCCAGTAGTTGGTGATGGACAGGGAAACCTGGCGTGCTGCAGTCCATGGGGTTGCAAAGAGTCAGACACAACTGAGCGACTGAAATGAACTGAACTGAACTGATATTAACAAGAGCAATGAAAAGCAAGTCAAAGAAACAGTTTCCAACATGGGGTCAGAATTGTCTTCCTCTCTGCAACAGATGGAAGGAAGAGTACCCTCTCCCTTGCTTCTACTCAGAGACTTCCTCCCTCACAGTCCCTGGGTCCCCCTCACTCATGATACAGATGAAGAAAATGGCTCAAAGCAGGACTGGAATGTGAATGAATCATGAACACAGTCTCCCAGCCCTCTTGGTTGCTCTCCATGTTCCCCACACATCTGCATATGGCGACATTCATGATGTACAGTTCCAAATACATTATTGACACATCCGTTAAAGTACTTAAGTGACTCACTAATCCCCTTAATCTCCTGGGGGCTTCCATGCAGGAAAGTTTACTTTGGAGGTATTAGATGGACATGGTGAGATCAAGGGCTTCTCATCAGTTTTCCAGCAGCCCGTCACTCAGTGCCACGTCTTCCCCAGCAATAGGGTCACTCACCATCTATAAAGTCTGCCCCAAAGCAGAGTCCACTGGGAACCAACTGACGGAGACGCAAGACATCTCTGCAGCACACCAGAGGCATCCAGGTGAGCCCAACACAATGACACTCCCCAACCTGCCTTTTCATCAGATGTCAAACCAGACTAAAGCCTCTGATAAATGTTACCAGTTACCATTGTGATTGGTTCTAGTACAGATCACAAAAAAATAGTGGCTTAAATAATGAAAAGTCCAGAGGTAGATCGTTACACTGACATGGGGGATACTTCCAGCTCTTCCTTCTGCTTCCCTGTAGGTCGGGGCTTTCATCTTTATGATAATGAAACAGTTGTTGAGCTCCAGCCACCATGTCTGATATTCAACCAGGAAAAAAACAGGGCAGGAAAATAAAAGCTGGATCAACCACCTTGAAAGAATTTTTTCGAAGCCCTCTAACACAGAAGAGCAAAACCTGACTCCATGCTGGATCTGTTTCTGTTACTTTAACCTTTGCTTTTCATTGCTTTTGTTATTATAATCACTAAAAGGATGCTGCCTATAGCTGTAAGCCTGCCTCAGGGAACCTGCCGCTCTGACTTAAGTGCCTCTGTTCAGCTCACAGGGAGACATTCTGACCCTGCCCACCTGTGAATGAATGGCTACAGAAAAGAAGAAATTAATACATCCTCTCCCCGATGCTGGCCAAGCCATGAGATATTTTTGCAAGACTAATGGCCTTTTTACTTTACTTCCTCATCTCCTCCCCTCCTCTGATCTGGCATCTAGATCCTGATAAGATGGTTTTGGGGGACACTAGTCAGTCATCTTCTTGGTCTGCTGGCTTTCCAAATAAAGTCACTATTCCTTGTCTCAGTATCTTGTCTCCCAATTTATTGGCCTGTCCTGCAGCAAGCAAAGCAAGCTTGTACTCAGTAACAAATAGACAAAACTATAGATCTCATAGCTTCACTTTAAAAACTTACAAATCAGGCATTATAATGAAAACTTACAAGTTTACAAGTAACAATTGGAATAAATTAAATGTGCTTGCTTAGATAACTAAGGCTTTACTACTTGTGGGAAAGACTTTCAAGATTTGTATTTGTCCTTGATAAAATCTTAAGGAGGCTATGAATTAGATTTTGTCTGAGGAGGACTTTTCTGTAACTTGAGTTTAAAAAGGCCACTTTTCCTCTTTTTTGTCCCTTTGGTTTTAGGTTCTATTTGATTGGGCTGATTATAGTCTCAGTCTAAGGTCCTTGTGGACTGTGTTTACATTTCTGATTTATAGAGGTTAGATAAATAAACACAATTGCTTTTAATTCTCCAAAGAACTGGTTTGTCACCTAAATAATATTAAAAATTGATTTGCTCAACTGTATTTTCTTTAATTCACTTTTCAATGAGATTACCAACTAAACTGAAATTTGAGAGTTTTATGTTCTTCAACTTTAGGTTTTAATTATCATGCCTTCAAAAGCTTCCCTGGCGGCTCAGAGGTTAAAGCATCTGCCCGCAGTGCTGGAGACCTGGGTTCGATCCCTGGGTTGAGAAGATCCCCTGGAGAAGGAAATGGCAACCCACTCCAGTATCCTTGCCTGGAGAATCCCATGGACAGAGGAGCCTGGTGGGCTTACAATCCACGGGGTCGCAAAGAGTCACAACTGAACTACTTCACTTTCACTTTCAAAAGCTTGCATAAGGTAATTTAACAAGGCTCTGTTTCTGAATGTACAAGTTAAACCCAGAGCAAAATCACTAATTTTGTTTTATTGCTGCTAAGTCACTTCAGTCGTGTCCGACTCTGTGCAAACCCATAGATGGCAGCCGACCAGGCTCTGCCGTCCCTGGGATTCTCCAGGCAAGGGTGCTGGAGTGGGTTGCCATTGCCTTCTCCAATGCATGAAAGTGAAAAGTGAAAGTGAAGTTGCTCAGTCATGTCCGACTCTTAGCGACCCTATGAATTGCAGCCTACCAGGCTCCCCCATCCATGGGATTTTCCAGGCAAGAGTACTGGAGTGAAAAGCCCCTGAATATTAGTTGCCAGTTTTTACTTTTTGCATGCCTCAGGTAACCCTATTGGTTTCCTTTGACATGAAGTCATTCAGTCGTGTCCAACTCTGCAACCCCATGAACTGCAGCCCACCAGGATCCTCTGTCTATGAAATTCTCCAGGCAAGAATACTGGAGTGGGTCGCCATTTCCTTCTCCAGAGGATCTTCCTGACCCAGGGGTCGAACCCAGGTCTCCTGCACTGTAGGCAGACGCTTTACCATCTGAGCCACCAGGGAAGTCCTTTAGTATGTTTAATTAATATTTCCTGTGTGCCCTGTCTTATGCAGGGGAAATATTTCCCAGTGAAACATGTCTATTCCACAAAATAATTAAGCAAGAGAGATATAACCATTTTATATAAAGCTCAGTTAAATACATCACTTTTTTACAACATTTATCTCAATTCTATCAACCTTTATACTTTCAACTTTAGTTTTCATTGGGACCCAATCAACAAGTCTTGGTTTTACAAGTTCTAGGAGCTTTCCTTTCTTTTATTTCTTAATCGTTCTATCTATTTTCTATAAAAGGCTCTGGTGTCCTCCAAGAGTGGTTGAGCCAAGGGACTCAGGCCTTTTTGTCAATCTTTTAATTTGATTAATTGGCCTAATTGTTGCCCCAAGTAATCGTTGGTCAGATATCTCAGTGTAAATTTTTCTAGCCCTTTAAATATGTGTGTTTGTGTATATATATATACACACACATACAGCATATGTATATATATGCTGCTAAGTCGCTTCAGTCATGTCCGACTCTGTGCAACCCCATAGTCGGTGGCCCACCAGGCTCCCCCATCCCTGGGATTCTAGGGAAGCCCAAATCTCCAGCAGAGCAAGTTGTTAATTAAAATGAGTGGGTCTCCCTATAGGGACAGCTGCACTTGCCTCTAGCACTCTTGCAAGTTTCTCAGTCACCCAAGAAAGCCCTTGCTGGCCAGGAGGAGAGTCCTTTCTTCAGAGCTGAAAGCTCTTGTGTAATATCTTCACTTCTAGCTCTACAAATTCTTGTTAAGGTAGCCAGTCTGAAGAAAGACAACAGGTCAGTCTCCCCCGCTAACCTCTCAGCTCTGATAGCTCAGTATATTTTTAACTGAGCAAATCCCAGTATTTTCAAGCAGACTTGCCTAATACCTTTCAACTGTGGGAATTTACCCTTTCCATAGTGTCTTTTGACTGGGTACCCCCAGCATCTTTTAACTAGGGGTGGTCTCTCCCAATATCTTTCCACTAGGGAACTAGGTACCTGTCAGATATCGCCAATTAAAAATCAGGATCATCAACCAACAAATGGGTGATCCAAGAACCAGGAGAAAGTTTCGCTCAAATTCGTCTGGACTCTTCAAGGAAGACAAATAAGAGCAAGAAGGCTCTGCTGGTACCAAGCTCCAGTTCCTTGTATAGTTCAGGTGAAGGAGAGAAGTCTGGTCTTAGTCCATTCATAATTGGTCACCAAAACTTTCAACTGAAAAGAATGCACAACCTAAAAGTTAAGAATTATGTTTTATTTGTGTGACTTCCTAAGGACTTCAAGCACAGGGGGCAGTCTCTCAGATAAGTATGAGGGACTACTCTGAAGAGATAAGGGAAGAGCCAGAATCTACAAGAGTTTTGCAACAAAAGTCAGGTAGTTGAAACATCAAAAGATTACTGCCCAATCTGAAATAATCGAAAGGTTTAAAAAAAAAAAAAAAGATTACTGCCAACTAAAAAGAACCAGATATCTCAAGCTAAAGAAGTTAGTGCCTTTCTATATATGGGAAGATGCGAGGCTCTGGGCTCGTTGATATGATTCCTTTGGTATGCACCTTAGGTATCCATGGCCAGGATCCTGTTCTTTCCTATGCTGAGTCCCCTTAGGGACAGGGGGCACCACTTGGGATGCTGTGGGCTTGGCTGTGGGGCAGCCTGCTTGTCACCATCCTGAGTTCCCTCAGGCTCACCTTTGGTGGTGGCTGTAGTGGCTTGATTGCTGCAACATCCTGTTTACTGATATGGCAGGCAACATTTTTCATTCACAGTATTAAACTTTCTCATTAGCCCTCCCTGGTCCTGACTGTGCCTTTGGAAGATTCATGGATTAACAAAGTCTGAAGGCGGGAGTGGGGGGGGGGGAGGGGGGCGACCCTGAATGCTGGAGGTCTGCACTAAGTCCTTATTACAGCTCAGTCCTAAGAGAAGATATTGACATTTATGAGCAAGAATTGGAAACTTGGAGAGTGTAGAGCACTTGACTGTTTTTCTCTCTTTCTTTACAGGATATTTTTCAAAAAATTGAAGTATAGTTTATTTATAATGTTTCAGGTGTACAGCAAAGTGATTAAGTTTTATTTACATATATATATAAAATAAACACACACACATATAGGTTGCTGTTGTTGTTTCATTGCTAAGTTGTTTCCAACTCTTTGTGACCCCATGGACTGTAGCCCACCAGACTCCTCTGTCCATGGAATTTCCCAAGCAAGAATACTGGAGGGAGTAGCCATTCCCTTCTCCAGGGAATCTTCCCGACCCAGGGATTGAACCCAG
This sequence comes from Ovis canadensis, assembly GCF_042477335.2. Lineage (NCBI taxonomy): Eukaryota > Metazoa > Chordata > Mammalia > Artiodactyla > Bovidae > Ovis > Ovis canadensis. Next base: position 78,065,792 of record NC_091257.1, read on the forward strand.
GTCTCCTGCATTGCAAGCTGATTCTTTACCATCTGAGCCACCAGGGAAGCCCATAAAGGAATGTAGGGAGTGTTAATCCCTGCAAGATGTAAATGACACCCAGTCAGGGAGTGTTAGAGGTTAGCTTTTGAAGGGCCCATCTAGTTACAGACACTACAGATTAGTAACAGTTAAAACTCAGATAGATCACTTTTTCAGGCCTGTTTATGCTGTTTCTCTAGACCAGTTCACTGTTCTCTTTATTTTCCTTGCCATCAGGAGAGGAAAAGCCTCATTTCTGATTTTGTTGCTACATTCTCATAACTATAACTTTATACAGCCTCTCACAGGGGCAGTCAGAGCTCCACTGGGGGAGGCTGTGTCCCTGAAGGAACAGTTGTATGCCTAGATCTCTTGGGCATAAAATATGGGTTGTGAGGCCTTGGGCTGGACCTTCCATTTCTTACTTGGTACTATGGGGAAAATTGTGTCTCTTCTCTGAGCCTCAGTGGCCCCATCTATAAAATGGATCCAGTGAGTTCTGTGGCCATCCTGGACCCAAGCTCTGGGGAGATTCTCTTAGAGAACCCTCTCTTCCCTGTTTACCCACAGGTGCCCATTCCAAGATGCTGAATGTCTCCAGCCTCTTCATTCTCCTCTGTGGGATGCTTGCTTTATCCTCTGCTCAAGAAGTCCTGTCTGGAGTTTCTTCCCAGATCAACGACGGTGAGCTTGTCCAGCCTTGGGTCATGCCTGGTTGTGTCAGGCTCACAGGCCTCTTCTAGAGACCCAGGTCATTAACTAATGTCAGTTAAATTCTGATTAGTCTAGTGCCTGGGACACAGTTAACTCCAATAATCATTAACAGCTCTGATCATCACTGCATTACTCTATTTAACCCTCTTTCCCCAAGGTTCCTCCCTTTCCTGTCTTCATCTATTAAAACCTCTGCCCACTTCCCCTGCCACCGCATGCTCACTCCCTCCCTTCTGCCACAGTAGCCTCCTCAGCACATTAAGCACACCCCGGGACCTTTGCACATGCTATTCCTTATGGCTAGAACACTCCTCCCCTAACTATCAGCACAGTTCCCTCCCTTTCTTCAAGTCTCTGCTAAAATTTTGAATTAGCAGGAAGACCCTCCTCCTTCTCTCTGCTTATATTAGCACCCAGGACTCACCCAGGACTCTCAATTCCTCACTCTGCCTTTTATTTTCCCTCATAGACAGAAATAGCATTCAGCAGAATTCAGTATATTGAAAACATTTTCTATTCTCCCTGGGAAATTATCCCTATTCAGAGACTCCCAGTGGCTCTCGCTCATCACCCGAACCACCCCAGCTTCACTACCCCCAGAACTCCAGGCTCCTCACCAACCAAAAATCTGAAAAGTTAAGCACAGGAGCCCCAGGACCAGGCCTCAGATACAGCTGATGTTCCTTCTGACCAGCCGGTGCCATGCCAAACTTGTTGCCAAATATTTTGAAATCAACCCCCTTACAGCATTTATTTGCCCCTGCCTCCTGCATGTCTCTTCATTCATGGCTCTGCCGTCTCTCCCCTCACTCTCACTGAAATGCCAGCTCCACCAGGGCAGAGAGTTCTGCCTGTTCTCACTGCGGCAGCCCCATCCCTGACAGAGCTGTGGCTCCTATAAATGTTTACTGAGTGACGGTGTCTGGAACTTGGCCCATCACTGAGCAGACCAGAATGACTAGGTGAACGAAGAGGAAGCACCTCATGGGACTTACTCAGAGGTCAAGGTTGCACCTGAGGCACTTTGACCTCTAAATGTCTAATTGGGTTGGGGGTGGGGTGGGGGCCATGTTTTTCAGTCTTGACTCAAGAACTCCTCAGCGTGGGCTTTCTCCCAAGCCTGCAGAAAGTTGACCTTCAAGAGTCATTGCAGAATGTCTTCAGCCAACCAGCAGGCCTGCTGGACATCAACAGTGACAGCAACGTTGTGTGAGTGTGCTCCAATTACCACCCCCAGGTCCAGTTTCTCCTGGTTTGTCAGTTTGTTAGAGCTCACCCCACATTCCCTGACTTCACAGAGCCCTTCCCTTCAGTCAGCAGCCCTTCCAGCACCTATGACCTTAGATCCACTACTGTAAGTCCCCTGCATAAAAGGAGTTCCTTTCAGAGAGCATGTTCATAAGTCCAATGTGTCTGTAAGTCCAACAAATTTAGCCTTGGTAACTAACACCATTGGCTATATAGTACTGTACTATAATAGGCTTATAATATTTTCACACAAATAATGCATTAAAAATACAAAAAAAAAAAAGAAAACATTTTAAGTCTTATAGCACAGTACATTGAAAAGTACAGTCAGACAGTACAACAGCTGGCACACCGGGGTTGGCACTGAGTGAACAGGGCAAGAAGAGTTGCTGACTGGAGGAGGTGAGAGATGGTAGAGCTGAAGGATGGTCAGCAATGGGAGACAGAGGGCAAGCTGCAGTTTCACTCACACCTTATGTGATTGGACACGCAAACACATGTGCCTCTTTGAAAGTTCACAACTTAAAGATTCGTACATAGGGGATTACTATAGTTGGAAGAAATTCCCACAGTGAGGGGTGTCGAGGGGGTTACAGGAGTTGAGGAGGTGCTGCAGATAGGATTCAATCTCTCTATCTGCCAGGAGGGCAACAGTTCTCTTCCCTTCTCTCTTCTTCCCTTCCCTTTTCAACTCTTGTTCCCTGTTAAACACGGAATGATAGCATTTATCCCCAGAGAACTGCTGTGAATATTACATGAAATAATACATGTAAAATGTTTGCACAGTTCCCCATCCTTAGTAAGACCCCAATTGGCAGTAACAATAACAACCTCTACAATTAGGGGTTTCCCTTGTTGCTCAGATAGTAAAGAATCTGCCTGCAATGCAGGAGACCTCCGTTCAATCCCTGGGTAGGGAAGATACCCTGGAGAAAGGAATGGCAACCCACTCCAGTATTCTTGCCTGGAAAATCCCATGGGCAAAGGAAACTGGCAGGCTACAGCCCATGAGGGTCACAAAGAGTAGGACACGACTGAGTGACTAACAATTTCTCTTTCACTTTTTCTACAATAATCAATGTTATCTGACCACCAGAGTGAAAAAGACCCAGCTCCTGTTCCCAACACACCCGACATAACTGCTGATTCCCACCCACCCTCGTCCCACCCCACCTGGCCCTTCCCCGACCTAGCTCATCTTAGTTAATGACAACTCTACTCATGAAGTTTCCTCTGCCCAAAGTTCCTAATGTGGTCCTAGCCTCCTCTCTTTCCCTCAGAGCCGCATCCTGTCAGCAAATCTGGGCAGCCCTACCTTCAAAACACATCCAGGCATCTGCCCATTTTGCCCACCTCCTCTGATCTGAGAGACCCTCTTCTTTCACTTTAAGCCCCTCCCCTCCATCCTGTTCCACCAGTAGCCAGAAAAATCTAAGGAGTAAGACAGACTCTTTAACTCCCTTACTGAGACCCTCCAACATCTTCTCTTTGCTCTCAAAACCAAACCCAAAGTCCTTATCCCTGGCCCACAGGCCTCCATGATGCCTGGCCCTGACTCTCTCACTTCTCCTATAGTTCTCCCCTCACCCACTGCCCACCAGCCACACTGAGTCTGTTGCTGTTCCTCAAACATGCCAGCCAAGTTTCCGTCTCAGGGCCTTTGCAGTTACTCCGTCTTCAGCCTAGCTGTTTCTTCCCCTGGTTATCCTTGTGACTTGCTTATTCCCAGGCAAGAATACTGGAGTGGGTAGCCATTTCCTTCTCCAGAGGATCTTTCAGACCCACGGATCAAACCCAAGTCCCCTGCATTGGCAGGCGAATTTTTTACTGCTGAGCCACCAGGGAAGCCCCCCTCCTCATGACCTGTACCCTTACTTTATTTGTGATTCTGGCCAAATGTCACCGCCAGTGAAACGGTTTCCCTGACTAGGCTATCTAAAACTCCATTCTTCCCACTGTCATCCTTTTTTGCCTGATCCTACAAGGCCTTTTCACAGTACCTATCACCTGGGTTTATTTACTGGGTTTATTTATTTATTTCCTTACTATTTATCCACTCTTTTATTCCAGCCTGCTTTCACATGTGTGTGCGTACTAAGTCACTCAGTCATGTCTGGCTCTTTGTGACTTAGCACGCACACACACACACACTGTAGCCCACCAGGCTCCTCTGTCCATGGGATTCTCTAGGCAAGAATACTGGAGTGGGTTGCCATGCCCTCCTCCAGGGGATCTTCCCAACCCAGGGACAGAGCCCACATCTCTTTACATCCCCTGCATTAGCAGGTGGGTTCTTTACCACTAGCGCCATCTGGGAGGCCCTCCAAACTGCTTGCTGCTGCTGCTGCTGCATCGCTTCAGTCATGTCTGACTCTGTGCAACCCCACAGACAGCAGCCCACCAGGCTCCCCCATCCCTGGGATTCTCCAGGCAAGAACACTGGAGTGGGTTGCCATTTCCTTCTCCAATGCATGAAAGTGAAAAGTGCAAGTGAAGTTGCTCAGTCGTGTCTGATCTTAGCGACCCCATGGACTTAGTACTGACCAAAGGACTGGAGCAGATCATCCTGAGATACATTAAGATGGAGCTTCTTTCTGCTCAGGGCTATATTCCCAGTGCTCATAACATGCAGTAGCTATGCAATTCCATGATTAATGAGTGAGCAACCATATTTGCATACCTTCAGCTTCTGCTCTGCAGGGGACCTGCCTTCACACAAAGTGAGGTCCACCCACAGCTAAAGCCCACAACCTTCCCCTGTTGTGCTATTTCTTCACCCAGGGTAGAACTAGAAGACCCCCGCCTCCTTCAGGTCTTCCTCCAGGACTCCGTCAACAACAAGGAAGCCGAATTACTGGTAGCATTGGCATTTTCTGTACATACAAAGTAAGTAACAGCTGCGAATCTCATGTGCAGCTCCGTTCACTTTTGCACAGTGTGCAGCAGGGGGAGGGGGGAGGGCGTCCAGCACAGTCTCAGAAAGACCCATTATGTGGCTGAGATAAAACAGCCCCTCCCCACCCAGGCCTGGGTCACCCTATGTGTAGAATCAGGAGCCTACAGAATATTCGAATGCTTCCATCCTGGGGCCCCTCTAAGGAAAGGAAGAAGGTTGAGTGAGTTTCTTTTTCCCTGCTTCGTTCAAAGGCCCCCACTCATTGATTTGGACTTCATGAGCCAACTCAGTTCTGACTGAATAGGATTTAAGGTGAGAACTCAGGAATCTGCTCTAGACCCCTACACTCCTTGGCACTAACACTTACAGATGCCTAGGGATATGTTTTTTAGTCTGCATGGTATATTTTTAGAGAGGATGGGTATTCTTCAGTTCATCAGAGACTTCACTCATCTCCCCTACAAAGCCAAGCCCTGGTCTATTTCATTCATTTCCATTTCAAGCCTGACCCTCGAGGCAGTAGATTTTGAGACCTCTAAAAGAGTACTTTCCAAGGTCATGGTTTCTTGGTTTGGTAGGATGCCATACTCAGAATCAACTTTTTCCTTTCTAACTGTCCCCTGAGCCAGACGTAGTATCATCAGTCATGTGTTCTGGATGCTGCTGGCTGGATACACATGACTTCAAGAAAGCCATTCCTGTTCTCCAGTCTTGAGTCACATCTTTTGAAAAATGAGGAAAGGGTTGTAATAGGGTGATTTTTAGGATCTTGTGCAAACATGGAGACCCTCATTCTAGAAATAAATAGGAATGTAGAAAGCTCTGAAATTCTCTCCCACCATCCTTAACTCTTCCCTCCCACAGGCTTCCAGTTCTTAACCCCCTCATATTTCAAGTGAGGACAAATATGAAAGTCCAGCTTCGTTTGGAGAAGGATGTAAATGGCATATACCGGCTCACCTTCGGGCATTGCAGGCTTGTTCCTGAGAGTGTTCGGATCCAATCTGGAAGTCTGTGAGTTTTCCATCTTTTCCAAGCCAGGTGTGATGAAGCCCGCAGTGAGGCTTCAACTGAAAGATGTCACCAGCAACTGCATCCTCCAAAATCACCCTTTTGTGTAAATCAGTTCAGTTCAGTCACTCAGTCATGTCTGACTCTTTGTGACCTCATGAACTACATTTTATAAATAGAACTGCAATAATTTAGAATTGTGTAGTTTGTAAAATTAGTAATTTCATTTACATTAAAATGGTTCCCTGAATAGTACTAAGGACAAAGAAAACAGAATCACTTGATCATTGGTTGGCATTTAGGTTATTTATGAATTTTTTACTATCATAAATAATCCTGAGACTTTTGGAAAATTTTTTCCAAAAATAGAATTACAAATGGGATCATTTCCTTATTGTAGACAGCTAAAAATATTGAAGAAGTATAAAATTTTTTTTTAATTTTTATTTTTACTTTATTTTACTTTATAATACTGTATTGGTTTTGCCATACATTGACATGAATCCACCACAGGTGTACATGAGTTCCCAATCCTGAACCCCTCTCCCACCTCCCACCCCATATCATCTCTCTGGATCATCCCCGTACACCAGCCCCAAGCATCCTGTATCCTGTATCAAACATAGACTGGCGATTCGTTTCTTACGTGATAGTATACATGTTTCAGTGCCATTCTCCCAAATCATCCCACCCTCTCCCTCTCCCTCAGAGTCCAAAAGTCCATTCTATACATCTGTGTCTCTTTTGCTGTCTCGCATACAGGGTTATCATTACCATCTTTCTAAATTCCATATATATGTGTCAATATACTGTATTGGTGTTTTTCTTTCAGGCTTACTTCACTCTATATAATTGGCTCCAGTTTCACCCATCTCATTAGAACTGATTCAAATGTATTCTTTTTAATGGCTGAGTAATACTCCATTGTGTATATGTACCACAGCTTTCTTATCCATTCATCTGCTGATGAATGGACATCTAGGTTGTTTCCATGTCCTGGCAGTTCAGTGCTGCAATGAACATTGGGGTACATGTGTCTCTTTCAATTCTGGTTTCCTTGGTGTGTATGCCCAGCAGTGGGATTGCTGGGTCATAAGGCAGTTCTATTTGCAATTTTTTAAGGAATCTCCACACTGTTCTCCATAGTGGCTGTACTAGTTTGCATTCCCACCAACAGTGTAAGAGGGTTCCCTTTTCTCCACACCCTTTCCAGCATTTATTGCTTGCAGGCTTTTGGATTGCAGCCATCCTGACTGGTGTGAAATGGTACCTCATTGTGGTCTTGATTTGCATTTCTCTGATAGTGAGTGATGTTGAGCATCTTTTCATGTGTTTGTTAGCCATCCGTATGTTTTCTTTGGAGAAATGTCTATTTAGTTATTTGGCCCATTTTTTGAATGGGTAGTTTATTTTTCTGGAATTGAGCTGCAGGAGTTGCTTGTATATTTTTGAGATTAGTTGTTTGTCAGTTGCTTCATTTGCTATTGTTTTCTCCCATTCAGAAGGCTGTCTTTTCACCTTGCTTATAGTTTCCTTTGTTGTGCAGAAGCTTTTAATTTTAATTAGATCCCATTTGTTTATTTTTGCTTTTATTTCCAGTATTCTGGGAGGTGGATCATAGAGGATCCTGCTGTGATTTATGTCTGAGAGTGTTTTGCCTATGTTCTCCTCTAGGAGTTTTATAGTTTCTGGTCTTATGTTTAGATCTTTAATCCATTTTGAGTTTATTTTTGTGTGTGGTGTTTGAAAGTGATCTAGTTTCATTCTTTTACAAGTGGTTGACCAGTTTCCCCAGCACCACTCGTTAAAGAGATTGTCTTTACTCCATTGTATATTCTTGCCTCCTTTGTCAAAGATAAGGTGTCCATAGATGTGTGGATTTATCTCTGGGCTTTCTATTTTGTTCTATTGATCTATATTTCTGTCTTTGTGCCAGTACCATACTGTCTTGATGACTGTGGCCTTTGTAGTAGAGCCTGAAGTCAGGCAAGTTGACTCCTCCAGTTCCATTCTTCTTTCTCAAGATTGCTTTGGCTATTCGAGGTTTTCTGTATTTCCATACAAATCTTAAAATTATTTGTTCTAGTTCTGTGAAAAATACCGCTGGTAGCTTGATAGGGATTGCATTGAATCTGTAGATTGCTTTGGGTAGTACACTCATTTTCACTATATTGATTCTTCTGATCCATGAACATGGTATATTTCTCTATCTATTAGTGTCCTCTTTGATTTCTTTCATCAATGTTTTATAGTTTTCTATATATAGGTCTTTAGTTTCTTTAGGTAAATATATTCCTAAGTATTTTATTCTTTTCGTTGCAATGGTGAATGGAATTGTTTCCTTAATTTCTTTTTCTACTTTCTCATTATTAGTGTATAGGAACGCAAGGGATTTCTTTGTGTTGATTTTATATCCTGCAACTTTGCTATATTCATTGACTAGCTCTAGCAATTTTCTGGTGGAGTTTTTAGGGTTTTCTATCTGGAGGATCATGTCATCTGCAAACAGTGAGAGTTTTACTTTGAAGAAGTATAAACATTTTTATGACTTTAAAATCTGAAGGCATATAATAGTTTAAAGACATTCCAAATAACTTACCAAATACTTCACCATTAGACCTAAATTAACTGATTTGTTTCTAGCCAGTGTTGGTCAGTTTCACTTCATATTCAAACAACACCAATTATTCCATTTTCACAACTTTTCTCTTCAGTAGCTAGAAAATATGACAGATGCAATTCTCTTCTTTTCCTTTTTTTTCTTTTCTTTTTATTTGGAGGCAGAGGCAGGCAGGCTACCAGTAGGGCCAGGATTTCGTTAATCTATTAGTCTGTGACATTTCCTCTTCTGAGTAACCATCTTCAGAGATTTTCTGTTTTATTAACCAGAGTTTAGTGTTTTCCTATACATTTATAATCTCTTTTTTACAATCTTCTTTAGTAAAATTTTTAAAAACTTAGACTGACATCCACAATTAACTGAATCCAATGATCATCCCCAATCTATTTTATCCCTGTCTTTTTTCACTCCTGCGTTCTTTATTTTGATTCAGCTCCCAGTTTTCTCACTGTTTCCAGAGAGAACTGAGTGTGAAATCCTTTCCAGCCCATACAGATCTGGTAATGTTCTCCAGTCACGTTCAAACCAAGAGAGAACCAAGCTGAACACAGCCTCCTTGGCTCTCAGTCACCTCCCCTTCACTTCAGTTCAGTTCAGTCATTCAGTTGTGTCCAACTCTTTGCAATCCCATGGACTGCAGCATGCCAGGCCCCCTTGTCCATCACCAACTCCCAAAGTTGACTCAAACTCATGTCCATTGAGCTGGTGATGCCATCCAACCATCTCATCCTCTGTCATCCCTTTTTCCTCCCACCTTCAATCTTTCCCAGCATCACGGTCTTTTCAAATGAGTTAGTTCTTCACATCAGATGGCCAAAGTATTGGTGTTTCAGCCTCAACATCAGTCCTTCCAATAAATATTCAGGACTGATTTCCTTTAAGATGGACTGGTTGGATCTCCCTACAGTCCAAGGGACTCTCAAGAATCTTCTCCAACATCACAGTTCCAAAGCATCAATTCTTTGGTGCTCAGCTTTCTTTATAGTCCAACTCTCACAAACATACATGACTTCTGGAAACACCATAGCTAGCTTTGACTAGACGGACCTTTGTTGGAAAAGTAATGTCTCTGCTTTTCTCTGAAGATGGCTCCCATGTCTTTTGATGTGTTGAAGAAAACAAGTCCCTTCTCTGTGGGAAATCTAAGATGTCAGGCTGGCAGGGATAGATCAATTGATTTATATGCAAGGTTATAGAATAAAAACACATGGAATTTATATTTACATGTAATTATATATGGGCTTCCCAGGTGGTTCAGTGGTAAAGAATCTGCCTGACAATGCAGGAAACACAGGAGACTTGGGTTCAATCCTTGGATCAGGAAGTTCCCCTGGAAAAGGAAATGGCAACCCACTCCAGTATTCTTGCCTGGAAAATCCCATGGACAGAGCAGCCTGGTGGGCTGCAGTCCATGGGGTTGAAAAGAGTCAGACTTGATTGAACACACAAGCATGCCATCTCCCCATGATTATATATATTTATATATATGTAAACTTATATATAATTTATAGAATACAGGCACAAACCTGTTACCTGAGAATTAGACAGATTTTCCTCCTTTAATCCTGTAAGGATTAAAGACTGAGTCAGAAATACAAAGATACCTTGTCACTGTTATTTCCTGTTTCTTTCTCATCTCTCCCAACTGCAGACTGTTAAAATATTTCTTTGGTGAATGCACAGCCATCTGGCCAAGGGAACACATTCCACTGGGATGTTAGATAATCAGCGAAATAGGAGTTTGCCAGAGCAAACTCAGAGTTGGCTGGAAAACTTCAGATGGGCTTTCTGGAGGAAATGGCTGGATCTAAAAGGGTGACAGGAGTTGAAGAAGGCATCTCAGGAGAGAAAAATAAAATATCACAGAGAGAGGGATGAAGGGCAGCAATGATGAGGTCAGAGTGATTTAAATGGGAAGATTCATTTTGAGGATCCCTAAGGCAACCCACTCCAGTGTTCTTGCCTGGAGAATCCCAGGGATGGGGGAGCCTGATGGGCTGCCATCTATGGGGTCACACAGAGTCGAACATGACTGAAGCAACTTAGCAGCAGCAGCAGCAAGAAGCAGGTCAAGGCAGAAGGGCAAGGCTGAGTCAAGACAGAAGGGCAAGGCTGAGTCATGAAGTGCACTGTGACTGTGTGTCAGCCACTCAGGCGTGTCCAACTCTTTGTGACTCCATGGACTATAGCCCACCAGGCTCCTCTGTCCATGGAATTTTCCAGGCAAGGATACTGGAGTGGGTTGCCACCTCCTTCTCCAGGGGATCTTCCTGACCCAGGTATCAAACCTGGGTCTCCTGCCTTGCAGGCTGATGCTTTACCATCTGAGCTACTAGGAAAGCCCCATAAAGTGCTGTGGAAACAAGCAATAGACTTAAAGCAATTTGGGGTCCATTGAGCAAAGAAGTGAAATGAAAAAAGGAGAGTCTGGGAGAAATTAATCCATTCTACCCACTTTTTTCATTCTTCATTTAGAACCAGTCGGATACCAAATTTTGTTTGGGAATATGTGGAGATAACTATAAAAAACCTGATCATCAATAATCTGGGAGAAAAAGTAAGTCTACAAAATCCAATTGCTTCAGTACAGCATATAGGATCTTAGTTCTCCAACCAGGAATTAAACTTTGCCTGTACTGGAAATGCTTCCCAGGTTGACGATACTGGTAAAGAACCTGCTTGCCAATACAAGAGACATAAAAGACACAGGTCGGATCCCTGGGTTGGGAAGATCCCCTGGAGAAGAGCACAGTGACCCACTCCAGTATTCTTGCCTGGAGAATCCCATGGACAGAGGAGACTGGCAGGCTTCGGTCCATAGGGTCACAAAGAGTCGGACACGACTGAAGCAACTTAGCATGCACACACATATTAGAAGTGCAGTCTTAACTGCTAGACCACCAGGGAAGTCCAGGATCAGCTATTCTTAAACTGGAAAGAAATCTCCTAGGAAGGAAAGTTAGAGAAAGAGGAAATGGGAGAAAAAAAGCTTCCATTCTGCATCCAGGCATGGAGAAAGTGCTTTACAAACATTTAATTCTTCAAGTCAGAACCAGCTTCTGTGTGATTGGAGGAGAATTGATAAGCCTCTCCAAGACTCAATTTCCTTATCAGTAAAATCAGTAGAAGGTAATTATAAAATTGAGAGCTAACGTTCATTAAGATCACAGAAGCTGTGCTAAGTATCTTATGTGAATTTTCTTATCCCATCCTTCAAACAATCTCACACTTTAGGTAACAATATTATTTCCATTTTCAAAATTAAAAAAAAAAAAGTCCCAGAGAAGAATGACTTACCCAAGTCATGGAGCTACCAAATGGCTCAGCTGACATATGATGCCAGGGCAGTCTGTCCCCCAAAGCCCTTTACCTGATTTTTCCCTTGGGTGGGTTGGCTTAGAAGAACTTACCCTGATTACTCCCATTCAGGCTCCAGTGGGTAGCGCCTTCCTCCTGACTCTTGCATATTTCCTTATCTTTCAGGTATGCCCCTTCATCAATTCATGGCTCTATAACCTGAACCCACAGGTGGCTAATGATCTGATGAGTAAGTGATGGCGATGGAAAGGGACCGGAATACTCCAGGAGAAATCTCCAACCCTCCTTCACATTTCATCTCCTCTGCCTTTACCTCACCTTATGCTTCTCTCAGATTGAAACTCCCTTCATCTTTTGAACCAGAATGACCCCTAATAATAACAATTCTAATGACCTCAACTGCCATTAATTGAGAGAGTCCTGTGCACACCAAGCCCAGGGGTAATTACCCTGCTTGCCTTAGCCGTTAAACCTCTACCACTAGCTAAGTCATGCTGATTTCAATTCTCTTCTGGTCCCAAAAGCCTAGAGAAGCTGAAGTATGAATGGAAGTTTCTGTGGGAGACAAAATCTGTCCAATTCCTCCTAAATTTTAGATGTTGCTTTATAAGCAAAAAATAGTTCAGCCCAGTCAAAACCTACCTCCTTCCAACAGTCACTATCTCTAAGCTGCTGAAGTTCCCACATCTGCAAGAACCCAAAGCAACAGATCCAAGACTGAATCTCAGCAGCTGAGGCCCCAGTGGGAATCTGAAAACCAATGGACTTGCTGGGTTGAAAAGATTCTTCCTACCTTCACTGACTATTCACTAGTTCTACCAAGTGCTAGATGCTGCAGTTTCTCTCCCAGTAAGCAATTTTCTGGCCGCTGCTCACATCCCTCCATTGACACCCAGATTATGCAATAGGAAGCTCAAGGCAGTTGAATCTGGTTGAGCTTTAAGGCAGAGGTCCCCAACCTCTATCAGTCCATAGCCTGTTAGGAACTGGCCCACAAATCAGCTTCATCTGCCACTCCCCATAGCTCCCCATCACTCCCATTACTGCCTGAACCATCTTCTTCCAATCCCCATCTATGGAAAAACTGTCTTCCACAAAACCAGTCCCTACTGCCAAGAAAGTAGGGGGCCACTGCTTTAAAGTTCCCAAAGCTTAGTCCCCAGCTTCTCAAAGTAAATGTGAGTGGAGGAGCCCAATCTCACGCTGATGATTCTGGGCCACCACAATGGGGAGATGGCCGGGCAAATGGAGACTCTGGCTGCTATGATGCCAACTTCCTCTACTGTCTCACTCTTCAGTGATTCGCTTGGGAAGGATAGTTGTTCCCAATATATAGATGAGAAAAAGAAGGCCCAGAAATGTCAGTGAAGTGGTCAGAGACAGCTAATGACCACCCAGCTAGTGACAGCCCCAGCCTCCTGTCTTCAAGCCTTTGGCTCACTCCCCCACCCTGCCCACCCCCAGTTAAAGCAGAGGGAATTCCCTTTGGTCTCTCTGATCTGCCTTCACTCCCACTGAGCTATCTATTTTGCATTCTAGATTGGCTGCTGCAGCAGAATGGGTACCAAGCTGCCGTTGAAATAGCTTCAAAGTGAAGAAGCCATGTTTGTACCAGTCTGGTAAGACATCAGAGCATATTCCACTCCTTAGTGATTATGCTTGGCCTTTAGAGCCATTATGTCATTCATTCATAAAATTTCAATTTAAGGATCTATTATGTGCTATATGGGGCTTTCCTAGTAGCTCAGGTGGTAAAGCATCTGCCTGCAATGCAGGAGACCCGGGTTCAGTCCCTAGGTCAGGAAGATCCTCTGGAGAAGGAAATGGCAACCCACTCCAGTATTCTCGCCTGGAGAATTTCATAGACAGAGAATCCTGGTGGGCTGCAGTTCATGGGGTTGCAGAGTTGGACATGACTGAGCAACTAACACACACACACGTGCGCTAGATATGAGGGATACAGCCATGAACAACTTCTCTCCTGAGCTTGTATCCTAGTTGAGTGCACTAACAATGAACTAGGAAATAAATACACAGTCAATTCCAGAGAATGGTGAGTACAGTGAAGAAAACCAAATAGGAGGAGAGTGACTGGGGTGAATGCAGGGAAGAACTCTTCAAATTAAGAGAATATAAGCAAGCAGAAGCCCCTTTGAGGAGGTCTTTCAGCTGAGCCCTGAATTATAAAGCAGGAGTTGTGCCAAACCCTGGGAAAGAACATCACTGGCAGGAGGATGAACATGTGCAAAGGTCCTGAGGCAGGAAGATTTCCTTTTTGAAGCAAAGAAGAGCAATGTGACTGCAGTGTGGAAAGGGCTCAGCTATTGGAAGCATCTTTACAAGGGTGATGTTTGATGGAGAAAAGAGGGAGGTTTCTGTAAAAGGAGATGCCATTATTCACGTGTCATGTACTTTTTCCAATTATTCTGTGCTGATACACTCTGCTCAAGCATCACAATCTCAGGTCTCTCAAAAAGAGACATATTTTCCACTGTCTTCCTTACTTTACTTTCCATCATAACATTCTTTACTATCTGGTTTCCTAATATGCTACCTGTTTATTTTCTGTCTTCTCCACTAAAATGTAGACTTCAAGAAGACAAAGACTTTATCTTTTTCCTCATTTTATCCCAAGTGCCAGATTACAAAGACTCACACATGGCTTATAACCTCAAGAGCCCCCAGCCTACTGAAGGATAAGACAAATAAATAGAAAATGTTATGTGCAGTAAAGTGTTCTGTGGAAGTAGAGAGGCAAGATCAAGGGGGGCTTCACAGAGGAGGCAGGATTTAAACTGGGTGATGAAGGATGATTAAGAGTTTTCTTGTGGTAAAAGACATTAGAAGCAAAGGATAGGGACTTTCCTGGTAGTCCAGTGGTTAAGAATCCACCTGCCAATGCAGGGGACACAGATTCAATCCCTGGTCCGGGAAGGTCCCACATGCCATGGGGCAACTAAACCTGTGTGCCCCAACTACTAAAGCCTGAGCACTCTACAGCCCATGCTCTGCAACAAGAGAAGCCACTCCAATGAGAAGCCTGTGCACTACAACTAGAGAGCAGCCCCCACTTGCTGCAACTAGAGAAAGCCTTTGCACAGCAATGAAGAGCCTGTGTGCTGCAATGAAGACCCAGCACAGCCAAAAATAAATAAATTAATTAATTAATTAATAATAATAAAGCAAAGGATACACAGCATGTGCAAACACGCAAGGGTAGGAAAGCATCTGATGCTCTCTCCAATGGGGAGAACTTTTGGGTGCCTGGACATAGGACTCATGGGGGATGGAGGCATCCTCCTCTGAGGGGTAACGATAAGTTTGTAATGAACTGTACACATGCTTTCTGGAGACAAGGTGTATGTGATGAATTCAGCCACCATGTAGTAGATGCCATCCATGACAGGAGACTTAAGAAACTGAATAGGCAACATCACAGTTGGACCTATGTCCTTGGGTTGATTAGCTGAGTTACATAACAGTCTATTAATAAACCAGTGTGGTTCAACAGAAATGTAACACACAAAACACATCCATAATTTTGAGTGCCCTAGTAATGCCATTTTTTAAGGAAAAAGAAATAGATTATATTGATTTTAGTAATAAATTTTATTTAGCCAATATATCTAAAATATTAACATGTCAGCATATAATCAATATAAAATATTAATTAAATGTTTTACATTCTATATTTTGTACCAAATCTTTTATAACCATTGTGTATTTTATACTTACAGCACATTTCAATATTAAGTGCTTAATATGCACGTGTGGCTAGCTGCTGCCATATTAGACAGTGCAGCTCTAACTAAGCTAGTTTGCTGCCAGTTGCAAACTCTTGAAAGGCTTATAGCATCTCATTTTATCCCCATCAATATATCTAGGCATCCTATTCTGTTTGGGACAGAAGACCCGAACTTTGTCCCCTATATTTTATTCAGCCTACTGACACAGAAAGCATTGGGTTAGCCAAAAAGTTCATTCAGGCTTCTATATAACACTTGCAAAAAAAATCCAAACCAGCTTTTTAGCCAATCCAGTGTTTTATAAATGTGAATGAGTTGCCAATATTAAAAGTAAGAAATATGTCTTTTGATCAACCAAAGCACCTGGCAATACTTTACATCTTTCTGTCATGAAGTAAGCCAAAGTGAGGAGCAAGATTCACCTTAGTTGATGAGAGTCCAGAAAACAGCAAGAATTTGTTATTCAGTGATAGGCAGAGCGTGAGTGTCGGGATAGGAATATAGTTCAGCACCATGGATAGCGGACAGTCGTACCAATCTGAAGGAAGATGGGGGAAGGGGAAAGGCTCAGCACCGGCTTACAACCTCCTTAGAAAGGGTATGAAGGTAACTAATATCTTGATTATTTCATGCAGAGTCAGGTTCTGGCTGGTCTCCCTGGAATGTCCTCCAAGCTCCAGGCCATCACCTATGTAGATGTGCTTGTTGATTATTCTGCTGCTGCCTGGAATCTCATTACCTGCCCTGGACCCAAAGACTCACTACTACTCTTGGTATAGAGACTATTTCCCTATAAATCTCACCAGAATCCATATATTGATTCACTATAAGTTTCCCACAATAAATTTTTTGCAGCTCTGACCTGTGGACTGTCCAGCTTCCATAGCACCGTGTGAGCAGGGACAACAATAACCAGAGATGGCAGTGGGTCTGGTTATGAAAGTTCACAAGATGGAAGAAGATGCCTGGACTGATTTAGCCTTTATCTCAGAAATACCAGAACACTTCAATACAGAGTTTCCCAAAAGCTAAGAACCAAGTCTTCCTGTGTGATCAGAAGTGTTTCCTAAACTGATTCTGTGACCTTGGGTAGCTCCCTGCTCTGGGCCATGGTCTCACTGTGAAGTGAGAGTGTCGATCTCATCCTCTAATTGCTCTCAGGCTAGACCAGTCTACAAGTTTTGTGCTTTATGAAAGAAAAATTGTCTGTTCTAGTATCCCCATTCTTATTCCATCCATCACCAGGCTCAAAAGACATACAGCTATTCACTACCTCTACTTCACCTTCTTCCACTGTTCAGTTCTGGATAATCTGGTTTCTTCCCCTAAATCCTCAAAATAACTTGCCCTAGGCTGTCTGTGAACTTCTTTGTGTCCAGTGCCAAAAAACCCTTATCCAGTGTTCATGTTTCTCAATTCATTAGCAGTTAGAATGGATGACAACCATCTTTGGATGACAACCCAACCTACCCCCTACCTGCTCTGCCCCCTTTTTTTCTTCCTCATCACTACCTTGATTCATACCTGGCACTCTTCTGTGCATTTTACAATATTACATCACTTACCCTTCTAAATAAACCACGTTGGTTATTAAGATTTTGCCTCTTGCTTCCAAATCTATCATTCTATACTCTGCTTTGCCATGCTGGTCTGGGACCCTGCAAGCTGTGTGTCTTCTTTGCTGGTTTGCTCCTTGTTAGGGTCTGCCAGCAGAGGCTACTAGAGGGAGATTGCAAAGCTGGAGGAGGAGAAAAGAAAACTCCTGTCTCCTGCTTATTTCTATTCCTCTGAGCATCACCTGGCAATGGTTCTTCACTCAGCTAGGGGAAGTCAGATTGAGTTTAGGTTTTTATTTAATGTTCCTAAAACCAGCCTTATCAAAACCATTTTCTGAATACTGTACCAGCCAATAAGAGTCCCTTCCTCAGAAGTTTTCTTCCAAGTTCCATAGAATTACTCCTCAAAGAGCCTCAAAATTCATCCTACCACCTTCTGCTGCCACTAGACCCCCAACTAGTTTCAGATCTCAGCATGCTCTAGGGGGACAAAAGTAAAAGATAAAACAACTTTTACACTTAATTGAAATTTTTGACAATTTATTTAAGCAGATATGGAGAATATTGTAGCAAGTGATTCTAAATACATTAGAATACAGCAATGGGTTGCACTTAATTAATTGATGGATACATTTATGAATGGTTCTGAATTTAGTCCTAGTACCAGACAATTGAAAATGGCTTTAACAGTTTATTATGTTGGTTACTGGAAATTGAACTCAACAATGGCCTTCATCCATTGTGGTTGAGATGCTAGAACTTCCCAGGCTTTAAAGCTTTATTTAATTAAGGCTTTACTTAAAGTAAGTCTCCCGAAATTTTGGGAGATAGGACTGTTGGAGTAGATTTCTGTTTTGCAAATTCATGCACTTCCCCCAACACCATTATGTCCTGAGGGGGCCCAAAGAACATCTGTTCACTAGAAAATTGAGAAATAGTTTACATTAGGAGAAGAGCATCAGTATCCTTGAAGAGCTCTATGATGGCTTTCTGTTTCTTGGGAAATGAGACCATTGAGAAGGCCTCCATTAAAAAATGGTTAATGGGACTTCCCTGATGGTCCAGTGGTTAAGACTCCATGCTTCCACTGCAGAGGGCACAGATTTGATCCCTGGTTGAAGAATTAAAATCCCATTTGCCATGTGGTGCTGCCAAAAGAGAGAGAGAGAAGGATTCCTTTATTTCAATTGGGATGATGCAATATTAAAAAACAGAGACCAAGTGATGAGCTTAATTGGCAGAAACACGATGGCAAGCTCATTTTAATGAATAGCAATGATAAATTGGTAATTCGATTACTTGGCAGTTGCTAATTGATAAATCTCCCTAAAAAAGAACTAGTCCATCTACTAAATGTTAATTGATCAGGGGACTCTTCAAGTTTGGTATCCAGAAACCTGACTCAGATTGCCAAAAGGGAGAATCAGAGCCTCTCATCTAGTTTCCAGTTATAAGCTAGTTCAGAATCAGGAAGGCACTGATGGAAAGGAAGGCAAAGGATCCTGCAGTGTAGCCACAGTGTATACTGTAAATCTTCCTTCAAGTCTCTCCCAGATTGGCCCATTGACATTCATCACAATCATGGTGTCCTATGAAAAAAAATACCCCAAACTTTTGGGAATGTGAGATACTGGCTGTGAATTTATGTAATTTTCTGGGGACCCAATTTTCCAGGTCCACTAGTTAAAATGGGCTTCTGTTTTTCAAGTGATAAATGGGATTTGGGAACAAGCTTGATTCAGAGTAATAATTATGGGGACCCGTTCTGTGAGTATTTCCCCAGTTCATTCATGTATAATTGGAATATATATAATTAGCAACTGACAGAATCCCCAGATGGCTCTCTGATCTATAGAGTGAGAATTGTTTTAGGAGACAATGGCAAGCAGAAACTCCTGAAGTTTTCTCTTGTCACAGGATAATAAGCCAAAAGCAGTTGGAAGAGTTGAAGAGACAAAGGTTATAATTTAGATTTGAGAGACAAAAGGATGCTAATACTTGTAACATTCAGGATCAATTTACAGAAAAGGGAGGAGAGAGAGAGTGCAAGCTTGAGCTCTTGAGAAATTGGCTTAGGTGATTATGGAGGTTGGTTAAGCAAGACCAAAACCAGTAGGTAAAACTACCTGGAAGGGAAAAGCCAGAACTGAAGCTGCATCCCACAGGAAATCTTTCTCCTCTTTTTCCTTCTCTTCCTCCTTCTTGTTCTTATTCTCTGTCTCCTTCTATCTCTTTCCCTCCCCCTCAGTATTGCTTTAAAAGTCTTCCAACTGATTGAATTTGTCCTACCTAAATCATCCAAGATAACCTCATTTACATAAAATCATCTCATTATGGACTTTAATTACATCTGGAAACTCCTTTCAAAGTAACACTTAGATTTGTACCTGATTAAATAATTGAGGACTGTAGCCTAGCCAAATTGACACACTGAAAAAGAAAATCATATTATTATCCCATCCCCACCTAACATGACTGCTGGCTGTCCACAGCCCCCTGGCACCTGGGATCCACTATTGCCCTGGGAAATATTTTTTTTTTACTCTATACCAAGCTGTAGGAACCATCAGAATCCGCTTGCTTTCACTTGTTGATGCTATCAACACACCTTCACAGTTTTGCTTTGGGCCAGTAAGCATCTTGCTCTCTACCATAATGTAGTTTGCAGGACTTCCCTGGTGGTCCAGTGGTTAAGAATCTGCCTGTCAATGGAGGGGACATGGGTTCAATCCCTGGTCCAGGAAGATTTCACATGCTGCAGGGCAACTAATTCCATGCACCACAACTACTGAAGGCCACTTGCCCTAGAGCATTTGCTCTGCAACAAAAGAAGCCAACACAATGAGAAGCCCATGAACCACAACTAAAGAGCAGCCCCCAATCAATGCAATTAGAGAAAGGCCACACACAGCAACAAAGACCCAGCACAGCCAAAAATAAATAAATTTTAAAAGTGTACAATTTTAAAAATAATAATAATATGGCTTGCAAAAATATTATCTTGACATCAAAGAACATTTCATACATCCAAATCACTGTTAACATTATGATTGTTAGATGTGGTGAGCAAAAATTAGCAAGAAATTTAAATGCATTATCAAAATACATGAGATCAAAAAGACAAGACAAAATTTCATGAAAACCCAGACCCCACCACTGTGATGAAACTTTTGAAAGGACAATGGTTTGGAGCATATCAGGGTGTCCCTCCAAGATAAATAAAAAATTGTTGTGCCCTTGCAATGCCTATTCTTACAAAAAGGCACAAAGCTTCATAAGCCATTTTGATTTTTAAGACAATATATAATACAACTAAGGCTTCACAGGTGGTGTCAGTGGTAAAGAACCTGTCAATGCAGGAGACATAAGAGACTCGGGTTCAATCCCTAGGTTGGGAAGATCCTCTGGAGAATGAAATGCCAACCCACTTCAGTATTCCTGCCTGGAAAATCCTATTGACAGAGGAGCCTCGCGGACTACGGTCCATGGGGTCACAAAGAATTGGACATGACTGAGCACGCGCACACACACATACATACCACAGCTGCATGTACTAACTGATTGCATGTACTAACTCTTAAGTTACCAGATTTGAGTAGGAATCAGAGCAAGGAAAGTCTCTCCACCAAGCAGTTCAAGCTTCTCTACCACTTTGTCCTTATGACCAAGGCAGAGCCAGTTATACTTTTAAAGTATCTTTAGCAAACAAGCGTGTTGTACTGATGTTCTGGCAAACTTTAATAAGAGAAACACAGCACAGAATTTTGGAGAAAACTCCAGTGTTTTGGAGAAGAGTACTATCCTATTTTGCAGATAACTATTTTGATTTTGAAAAACCGCTCCTGTCTTGAAACTGAGTCCTGGTAGAGCTGACCATCTAACTATGAGATATCAAATGACCGTGCAAACTGAGATGCCCTTCCTAGAGTACGTGTAGTCTGATCTATCAGGTTTTAATATTGGGCATGCACAGCATGTCCAGTTGGAAACAGTGTATAAGAGACTGAGCCTGAGCAGGTCCTAAAGTCACAAGTTAGTTTATATATCTGAGTCCCTGCAAAGAAAAGAACATGCTATTATTTTCATTTATATTATGCCCAATACTCTCTGAATATTAAACACTAATTCTGATAAACCCTTAATATACCACCATTCCAGGAGGAAGGAAGAACACCTTCCAGCCAGGTTATGGCAGGTTGAGAAGAATCAGTCATTTCTACTCACTATAATAAGCACATCTTCTTGATATGGGTTTGCCTTTCTGTCCCTAGTGATTCAGCCATCATCACTATCTGTGGTCTGACAGAATGCCTATTTACCCCTATGGTATCCCAAACAACATTGGTTCTTTTTTTTTCAATTGTTACAGAAAAAGCTTTCCACTTTGGTTAGGACTGAGTAGTGAAAGACCGTTGTTCCAACAATAAAACAACAGTTACATGAAATCGACACTTTTTCTTAAAGTCATTGAAATGAACTAAATTCAAAATGGACAAACCCTTCATAGATGATTAAAGAATAGTGGCCTCTATAATATCTGGGGTCAATTGTCTAGTTTAGATAAATATTCAGGTTGAGTGAAAAGCAAGTGTGCCCTGGGTGGAGATACTTTGCTAAGAAGATAGACCAGCACTCAGTGGCTGAGGACAGAGACTGGCTGGCATCTACCCTCTGAGCCATCTCAACCAGCTGGTTGGTTGTGACTCTTCTGCAATGAATGCTCTCTGGTGGGCACTGGTGCAACACGAAGATTCACACCCGTTAATAACCCTCCTACATTGTTGGTGGGACTGTAAATTAGTGCAGCCTCTGTAGAAAACAGCATGGAGCTTCCTCTAAAAAGGAATTGGCATATGATCCAGCAATCCCACTCTTGCACGGATATCCAGAGAAAACTCTAATTCAGAAAGATACAAGCACAACAATGTTCATAGCAGCACTGTTAACGATAGCCAGGACATGGAAGCAATCTGTGTCCATCAACAGATGAACATCTAAAGAAGATGTGGTAATATACAATGGAATAGTAATCAGCTGTATAAAGCAAAATGAGGTAATGCCATTTGCAGTAACATGGACAGAAGTGGAGATTATCATACTAAGTGAAATAAGTCAAACAAAGACAAATATATGACATCACTTATATGTGGAATCTAAAATACCATACAAATGAACTTGTTTACAAAATAGAAACAGACTCACAACACAGAAAACAAATTTTTGTTTACCAAAGGGGAAAAGGGGTGGGGAGAAATAAATTAGGAGTTTGGGATTAACATATACAAACTACTATATATAAAATAGACAAACAACACGGTCCTGGTATAGAGCACAGGGAACTATATTCAACATCCTGTAATAAACAATAATGGAAAAAATATGAAAAAGCATATGAGACTTCCTCAGTGGTCAAGTGGTTAAGAGTCAGCTTGCAAATGCAGGGGACACGGGTTATATCTCTGGTCCTGGAAGGTTACGCAAGCCACAGAGCAGCTAAGCCCATGTTCCACAAGAGAAGCCACCATCTGAGAAGCCCACGTCCCACAACTAGAGAAAGCCCATGCACAGCAACAAAGATCCAGCACAGCCAAAAATCATAAATAAATGTTTATTAAAAAGAAAAAAATACGTGTGTAACAATCTGTACATGTATAACTGAATCACTTTGCTATATACCAGAAACTAACACAACATTGTAAATCAACTCTACTTCAATTTTTAAAAATAATAAATAAAAGGGGAACTGATCACACACACACACACACACGCACACACACACACACACACACACACATATTCACACTCCTTGTATTGTCTCAGTCCATTCGGGCTGCTATAACAAGACACCTTAGCCTGAATGGCTTATAAACAACAGGAATTTATTTCTATAGTTCTGCAGGCTGGAAAGCCCAAGATTAAAGAAATGACAGATCCTGGGTCTGGTGAGCCTTCACTTCCAGGTTCATAGATGGCCATCTTTTTGCTGTGTCTTTACATGTCAGAAGGGGTAAGGGAGCTCCTTGGGGCCTCTTTAAGTGAAAGTGAAGTCACTCAGTGGTGCCCAACTCTTTGCGACCCCATGGACAGTAGCCTGCACCAAGCTCCTCCCTCCATGGGATTTTCAAGGCAAGAGTACTGGAGTGGGTTGCCGTTTCCTTCTCCAGGGAATCGTCCCAACCCAGGGATAGAACCCAGGTCTTGCATTGTAGACAGACACTTCACCGTCTGAGCCACCAGCCCTCTTTATAAGGACACTAATCCTGAAAACTTCATGATCTAATCACCTGCCAAAGGCCCCACCTCCAAATACCATCACATTGGGTGTTAGGTTTCAACATATGAATTTCAGGGGGGACAAAAGCTTCCATTTATAGTGATATTCACTCCCATTGTTCATTCATGCACCTCTTCCCCAGACCCATCCAATATCCTCAATCATCCAATATTGTTCCTTCCAATCCTTTGACCAATGAGCCCTTCATCACAGCCCACAAGTCCATGTCTAGCCTTACCTCAGGCCACTCTCTCTGCACAGAGTAGGTGACAGGTACACAGCCTAAAGCTCTGTCCAGAGAGATGGTCTGGGCTCCTCGTGAGAGGAGATGTAGTGCTGAACAGATCTTTTTCATATCACATCAGCATACCAACCTGATCCACTCATGAATCAAATTTCAAAAATTTTTCTCCTGTCAGTTGGTTGTAGAAAACTTCTATAAGGCCATAGATGTCGAGGAAAAGATGCCAGTGCAACAGTGACAGGTGATGGGATCTGGGTTACCTGCTTATGTACCTTATTTGCACCCTCTGAACTGCTCAGGACTAATCCTGGATAGGACACGTCCAATGTGTGATGGACTGACCCTGGGCCAACCTGACTTTTTGGCTTATTTGCTGGCTCGGGCTGTACCAAGCTCATGAGGAGTAGTTCTGGCCACATGGTTATTTGCGAGCCCACGGTCAGACACAGTTGTCTACCAGGGGCTGGTATCAAGCTAAGTGCTCTTTTCCGAATGATATATAGTTCTCTGCAGCAGATGGTGTGTCCTTGTTCTAGAACTCCAAGGGGTATGAACTATACTTTTCTATTGGCACTTGACAAAGGCTCCAACTGGTATTATTTCCTATCACCAAAGCTTCTTGTACCTAGTTTGCCCTTGCTTTGTTTCACAGTTATTTTAGCTATTCTAACTCCTTAACATCTCCATGTGAATTTTCAGAATAAATTTATCAATTTCTACACAGTCTTGCAGGGATTTTTAATGGAATTTCATTGAGTCTGAAATCAAACTGAAGGAGAAAACTTATTAACAATATTGAGTCTTCCAACAGAACATATCTCTCCATTTATCTAGATCTTTTAAAATGTCTCTCAGCAATATTTTGTAGTTTTCAGTGTACAGATCTTACATACCTTTGGCCATATTATTCCAAAGTATTTAATATTTTTAATGTTATCAAAATAGTACTGTTTTAATGTCAGTTTCCAATCGTTCATGGCCAGTATATAGAAATGTAATTGATTTTGCTTCTTGATCTTGTATTCTGTAACTCTACTAAGCTCACACATTAGTTCTAGTGACTTTTCTGTAGAGTCCATCAGACTTTGTGTTGATGGTCATATCATCTGTGAATAAAGCTAGTTGATGTCTCTCTTTCTGATCCAGATGTTTAATTTCCTTTCCTGTCTAGGCAGAACATCCAGAACAACGTTGAACAGAAGTGGTGAGAGCACACATCCTTGTCTGGTTCCTGAAATTAGTGAGGAAGCATTTAGTCTTTCACCATTAACTATAATGTTAGTTAGGTTTTGTGTACAATGTTAGTTGTAGGTTTTGTGTAGATGCCCTTTATCAGACTGAGGAAGTTCCCTTCAATTCCTAGCAAGATGAAAGTTTTTATCAAATCTAGATGTTGAAGATATATGAAATGCTTTTTCAGTATCTACTGAGCTGTGTAATTTTTCTTCTTTAGTTTGTTAATGTGGTGATTTTCAAATGCCAAACTAATATTTCATTCTTGAGATAAGCCCCTACTTAGTCAAAATGTGTTACCCTTTTTGTACATTGCCATATTTAAATCACTAAAATTGGGGGGGGGGGTTTTGACTCTGTGTTCACAATGGACATTGATCTGTATTAGTCTGGTTTTGATATTAGGGTAAGGCTGGCCTCATAGAAGAACTTGATAAGTCTTCCTTCCTCTTCAGTTTTCTGGAATAGCTTGAATATAATGTCATGTTTGGTGATGACATGATCTTAGCCTAGTGTTTTCTGTGCTCTAAGGCTTTTTCTACAAATTCAATTTATGTAATAGATAATAGAGCTTTTCAGGTCATCTATTTCTTCCAGAGAAGCTTTAGTAGTTTGTGTCTTTCAAGGACTTTATTTTTGTCTAAGTTGTAGATTTTATTGTCACAGAATTCTTCATAATATTTCTTTATTAACCTTTTAATATCTGTGAAGTCTGTAATACTGCCACCTCTTTCATTCCCAATAATGGTCACTTGTGTTCTCTCTCTTTCCTAATCTCTCTACTGAGATTTTTTTCAATTTTATTAATCTTCTAAGAGAAACAGCTTTTGATTTTATTGATTTTCTCTACTATTTTTCTGCATTTATTTCATTAGTTTCTACTCTGATTTTTATTACTTCCTTGCTTCTGCTCCCTTTGGGTTTAGCTGACTCTTTTCCTAACTTCTTACAATGGATGCTGAGGTCTGATGTGAGTAGTAAGGGCTCAAGCACATTCCCTGCTTCCCACTGGCTGACATTTAAGGCCAACAATGTGGCCCTGATTAGCTGGTGCTCCTGGATGACCCGCCTTCCTCCGTCCTCCTGAGAACACCCCTGCTGTGCCGGACCCTGGGCTGGATGGAGTCAGCTTCTGCCCCCTTGTGGTCCAGAGTGTGCACGGTTGTGGTAAGA
Organism: Ovis canadensis; assembly: GCF_042477335.2. Taxonomy (NCBI): domain Eukaryota; kingdom Metazoa; phylum Chordata; class Mammalia; order Artiodactyla; family Bovidae; genus Ovis; species Ovis canadensis. The sequence goes on from NC_091257.1 coordinate 78,091,846, forward strand.
CCTGCAGTCTTCACTCCCCTGGTGCACCAGCAACTCCGGCTCATTGAAAATCTTTGATATTCGCCATGCGGGTCCCACGGAGTCTTTAGCGGTCTCTGTAGAATACGAGAGGAGTGCCGCTGGACAAAGCAAGTTCACAGAGCCCAGAAGGAAGGGTGCGGACTGTGAGTGAATTTATCCAGAGACCAACCAGCGCCTACTATAATCAGACAGCTTCACACTATGCCTGCGTGTCCGTGGGCAAGTGCCCCCATCTCTCTGTGTCTCAGGCTTTGCATCTGTGAAGTGGGGCAACAGCAGAGCAAGCAGCAAGGGTTGTTGGGAGGAGTCATCAAATGAATCTACAAAGAATTAGAGCAGAGCCTGGCACGGATCCGGGGCTCTGTGAGTCTGTTCTTGCTGTTCTTCCTGCCTCTCCTTGGGCTGCCTGTGGGGGCTATGGGCGGTGTTGGGGGGCATAGAGGAGTGCAGGGTGGCAGCCTGATGGGAAATGAGTGACAGCTCCTCTGATCTCCCTCCTGTGGGTCTGGCTGTGTGGTTCCTGCTCCAGCCCCACCTCCCACAGCTGGATGACTTTGGGAATTTTATTTAACCTCTCTGTGCCTCTGCAAAGGGAGGCCAATAACAACAGTACCTACCTCAGAGGGTGGTGTGGAGGACTAACTAAGCAATTACAAGTAAAGCGCTTAGATGGCCCCTCATGCACAGTCAGCACTCAACAAATGTTGACCAGTATCATTACTCTTATTTCAGCTAAACAAACCTCCTGCACCCTGTACAGCAGGATAGCCCAGAAGCTCATTCCCAGGTCCCATATGCAGGGAGACTCTGACTCCATTGCTCAGGGGTGGCCTAGAAATCTGAATTTTCACAAGGACCACCCATCCCTCCAAAAGTACTGCAATGCCCTGGAAACCCCAGCTCTTCTATCTTCTCTTCCCCTTCTCCAGGCCAGGGTAGAACCCACTGTCATCATTTTTTGTTAAATTCCAGTATTCCATTCAGGAAGGCCCCTACCTCCATTTTTAGGGAAACTTGTATGTGGGTTAAAGTTCTAATCCTGTGTGATAAATAGCATATCAATGAATAATGGATCCCATTCCTCAGACAAGTGATTCTCAATGAGTGGACCAAGAAGGCCTGTCCCAAACCCTGCTGACTCAGGTGCAGGAGGCTGCCTGTTACCCACTTGCTCTGCTGCTCTCTGAAGTCTGAAGACCTCTGGCCTGGGGGCCCGTAAGCTGTCATAGAGTGAAGGAGATGGGAGAAGCCACTCCCAGTGGCCACAGGAGGGCACTCGTACACAGCACTTGGACAGCCATCATTCTGCCAGGGGCGCCTGTCCCCTTTCATGGCTGGATGCCCCTCCCTGGAGCCATGGATGTGAGCTGGGGCCTCTTCTGGGCACATGGCCGCTAATTCTTACCTGATGGTCCCAGCCACACCTAGTTCTTTTGTTCCTCTGACCTACTTTTGTTCCTTTTTCCACCGCAGGGCCTTTAGCCTATGGTTGCACCTGCTGGCACCTCTTACATAAGTACCCAAGGCCAGCTCCATCTCCTTCTCCTGGTTCCAGTTCAGAGGCCACTTTCTCCAGATAATCTCCCTAACCCTTGTCTAAAGTGACCTCCCTGCAATTCCCAGTCTCACCTCACTTTACCCCCTCAATACAATTTGTAATTATTTCATGTCTTGTTCATCTTTTGCCCTGATTCTCTCACCAGACTATAAGCTGCAAGAAAAGCAGCGATCCTGTTATTGCCCAAGCCAAGTACAGTACCTGGCACATAGTGGGCCCACAGGAAATAGTGGATGGGTGGACAAATCAATGTTCCTCCAAGTCAAACTCTTGGAGAGCCAACTGTTGTTCAGTCTCTCAGTTGTATCCAACTCTTTGCAACCCCATGGGCTGCAGCATGACAGTCTTCCCTGTCCATCACCATTTCCCCGAATTTGCTCAAACTCATGTCCACTGAGTCAGTGATGTCATCCAAACATCTCATTCTCTGTCGCCCCTTCTCCTGCCCTCAGTCTTTCCCAGCAACAGGGTCTTTTCCAGTGAGTCGGCTCTTCGCATCAGGTGGCCAAAGGATTGGAGTTTCAGCTTCAGTATCAGTCCTTCCAATGAATATTCAGGACTGATTTCCTTTAGGATGGACTGTGATCCCCTTGCAGTCCAAGGGACTCTCAAGAGTCTTCTCCAACACCACAATTTGAAAGCCAATTACCTACATGCCTTAGGATGACCACAGAACTGTGAGCAACATTTTTAAACCAGGTACATATATGTTTATCCTCACAAACCCAAGTTTTCATCACATTTCCAAATGTCTCCCCAAAACGTAAAGAAGCCTGTTCTAAGGAATGTTATTTGAAATAGTATTGGGGATTGCTAATGGGTGGAGTTTGGGGGGGTCCATCTTCCAAAGGGAAACAGCGTCTCACTGCTCTGAAAAGGCAGGTTGCTGGGTTTCTCTGGGTCCCCATCCCCTTATGTATGGCAGGAGGGTAGAATGAGATCTCGCATGAAGCAGGCTTAGCACAGTGAATGAGGCCATCAGATAAATATCATCACCATCCTCGTAGGTAGCTGCTTACAGAGGAGCTGAGCATCCCTCCAGCACCCCCTTCTCTGGGAGCACCAGCAGGGACAGAGGTGGGACAACACTCAACTAGCTGTAGTCTTTCCCTTAAATGCCAACTCTGCCTTCTCTGGCAGGTCTTTTCTCTGATTACCCCCTCCCCACCAGCCAGGTCTCCCCTCACTGTATCTGGCTTAGCTCCTCCCACCTCCACTCCACAACAGAGCCCAGCTTCATAACCACATGCTCACTGAAGACTGTCTGTCTCCCCGTGGGTATGTGAGCACCAAGAGGATGAGGAACCTGCCTGGATGCTCAGAGCCATGGTGCCTGACACGTAGCCTTCAACACTTCCGTGCTCTGTTGAATGAATGAGAGCAAAGCCCACCATCTGATTGGACATCTGCAAACTCCCTCCAGGAACTGGAGGCACACAGCCCTGCCTTGTAATTCCTGATAGAATTGCCCAAACAGCCACGAGCTCATTTGCAGACTCACTCAGGAGAGGCGGCCCCCTAACATGCTGTGCATTTTCAGTGTCCTGGGCACCATCTCCAGGCTAATCGTATGTGGCCTCATTCACTCCGCCAGCTTCTGCAGTTTACAGGTGAGGAAACTGAGACTTGGAGAGGCGAGGGTGAGGGTGACGGCAATCATAGCTACAAGCATTTTGAGCATCGCCCTGAGCATGATTCCCCTTAATCCTCACTATAGCCCTGCACGATGCTCCTCCTCCTTTTACAGATCTGGGAACTGAGTCTGCCAGGAGGGAAAGCCAGGATTTGCATTCTGGTCTGTGTGACTGAGAAGCCCATGCTCTTAACCACGTGTGATTATGCGTTAAGCTGACTCCAAATCCAGGGCTCATCCCTGAGCAGTGCTTCCTGTTCCCAAATCATGCCCCAGACCTGGAAAGTCTACACCTTCCATGTCATCATTTCTTTACACTCAGTGGCCCTGAGAACCACAGCCCGTGATGAGGTGGGATGGACAGCCCCTACCCTCACCCCCCGTTCACACCTCCAAAGAGCCAAGGACAACAATGCCCTCTCTTCTCCAATTTTCTTGACAAAATAATAACAAAGTCCCAGCTGGTTGCACAAGACCAGGAAGACTAGAAAAGTACATTTCAAAGTAATTGATATTCTACAAACATCCTCAAGGGGATCATGAACCCTGAGAGAGAACCTCAAACCGGGAAAGCTATCACCCTGAACTGATGCTTTTGATTTACGAAACCAGAAGTGAAGTGTCCAAGAATGGCATAGGGCTTCAGAGAAATTCACACAGGACCTGCACTTCCTCCCCACCCCACCCTGCGGGGGAAGTATGGGAAGGGGAAAGTGCCTTTGTCTCAGAGCTCAGGCAGTTGACTTGTGGAGCCCAGACCCCCAAGGTCTTTGCAGCTGCAGGGGAATAAAGGAGAGACAGAGTGGTAGGGGTTGCAGTCAGAGAGGCCACAGGGACCCTGCAGGCTCTGGGAGGCTTTGCATAGTGTTCGGCTTTTTTCGTGGGAAACTTGGGCGGGTTTTGAGCAGGGGAGTGCATGGTCTAACTTAGGTCTCAAAACAATTACTCAGGCAGCTGTATGCAAAAGAGATTGTAAATGGGCCATGAAGGAAGCTGAGACACCAGGTGAGACACACCTGCAATAGCTCAGGCCAAGATGATGGCGACTGAGGAAGAGCTGTTAAATGTGGTCAGATTTGGGGAGTGTTAACAGGACTTCTGGACAGATGGGTTGTGGGAGATGAGGAAAGAGGAGTCAAGGGGGACTCCAAGGGCTGTAGCTGGAGCCCCTGGATGGGTTGGGATACCATTTCTTAAGAAGGTGAGGACAGGGGATTTGAGCTGAATTCTCTATGACCCTCAAACCCAGAGCAACAAGGCAAACTTTGCAGTGCTTTGACTTCAAGGTTCTCTCTCCCCTCCTTGTAAATTTTAACCAGAAACCACCCATCCAATGATCAGTCATTCATTTGTGTCAATTAACAAACATTGCTAGTAACTGCCATGTGGTAAACATGGGAAGCACTAGACACATGAGGGATTAAACTCACACCCTGCCCTCAGAAACATTTACTTTAGTGGGGGATTTAGAGACCAACCCAAAGATGCAGCCAAAGATGGAGAAGCTCTATACAGTCAGCAAAAACAAGACCAGGAGCTGACTGTGGCTCAGATCATAAACTCTTTATTGCCAAATTCAGACTTAAATTGAAGAAAGTAGGGAAAACCGCTAGACCATTCAGATATGACCTAAATCAAATCCATTATGATTATACAGTGGAAGTGACAAACAGATTCACAGGATTAGATCTGATAGAGTGCCTGAAGAACAATGGTTGGAGATTTGTGACATTGTACAGGAGATAAAGACCATCACCAAGAAAAAGAAATGTAAAAAGTCAAAATGTTTATCCAAGGAGGCTGTTATGCCCAGAGTCCGAGTCCCCAAAACTGAGAGAATAAGATGTCCACAGCAATGCAAAAGCATAAAGGAGTTTTATTTCTAGCTCGAGCTAGGGCTCCTGCCACATCCAACGCAGTGGAGTGGAGCAAGAGCCCTGAGCCCAGATTTACAGCAGTATTTATAGGTTTAGAACAAAGACAGAGAGTTGGCAAGGGCTGATTGGCTGCAGGAGTTTCCTGGTATTTACTAATTGGCTATTGGCTGCAAGGGGATGTCTTTTACATCCTGATAAACTCAAACCAGGTTATGGGGAGTATGCTGATTAGACAAGTCCTGGCATCCGCTGGGATGACCTCACTGGGCAATGACTCAGCTTTTCCCGTGAGTCCTACCTTAGTCCCTGAAGCCTATCATGGCATTTGTTAGGTCCCAACAGAGGCCTTACAAATAACTGAGAAAAGAAGAGAAGCTAAAGGCAAAGGAGAAAAGGAAAGATATACCCATTTGAATGCAGAGTTCCAAACACTATTAAAGAGAGATAAGAAAGCCTTCCTCAGTGATCAATGCAAAGAAATAGAGGAAAACAATAGAATGGGAAAGACTAGAGATCTCTTCAAGAAAGTTAGAGATACCAAGGGAACATTTCATGCAAAGATGGGCTCAATAAAGGACAGAAATGGTATGGACTGAACAGAAGCAGAAGTTATTAAGAAGAGGTTGCAAGAATACACAAAAAAACTATAGAAAAAAGATCTTTATGACCCAGATAATCACGATGGTATAATCACTCACGTAGAGCCAGACATCCTGGAATGTGAAGTCAAGTAGGACTTAGGAAACATCACTACAAACAAAGCTAGTGGAGGTGATGCAATTCCAGCTGAGCTATTTCAAATCCTAAAAGATGATGCTGTGAAAGTGCTGCACTCAATATGCCAACAAATTTGGAAGACTCAGCAGTGGCCACAAGACTGGAGAAAGTCAGTTTTCATCCCAATCCCAAAGAAAGGCAATGCCAAAAATGTTCATACTACCACAAAATTGCATTCATCTCACATGCTAGCAAAGTAATGCTCAAAATTCTCCAAGCCAGGCTTTAACAGTACATGAACCGTGAACTTCCAGATGTTCAAGCTGAATTTAGAAAAGGCAAAAGAATCAGAGGTCAAATTGCCAACATCTGTTGAATCATTGAAAAAGCAAAAGAGTTCCAGAAAAATATCTACTTCTTTATTGATTATGTCAAAGACTTTGGCTCTGTGGATCACAACAAACTCTGGAAAATTCTTCAGGAAATGGGAATACCAGACCACCTGAACTGCCTCCTGAGAAATCTGTATGCAGGTCAAGAAGCAACAGTTAGAACTGGACATGGAACAACAGACTGGTTCCAAATAGGAAAAGGAGTACATCAAGGCTGCATATTGTCACCCTTCTCATTTAACTTATATGCAGAATACATCATGCAAAATGCTGGACTGGATGAAGCACAAGCTGGAATCAAGATTGCTGGGAGAAATATCAATAACCTCAGATATGCAGATGACACCACCCTTATGGCAGAAAGTGAAGAATTAAAGAGCCTCTTGATGAAAGTGAAAGAGGAGAGTGAAAAAGTTGGCTTAAAACTCAACATTCAGAAAACTAAGGTCATGGCATCTGGTCCCTTCACTTCATAGTAAATAAATGGGGAAACAATGGAAACAGTGAGAGACTTTATTTTGGGGGGCTCCAAAATCACTGCAGATGATGACTGCAGTCATGAAATTAAAAGATGCTTACTCCTTGGAAGAAAAGCTATGACCAACCTAGACAGCATATTGAAAAGCAGAGACATTACTTTACCAACAAAGGTCTGTCTAGTCAAAGCTGTGGTTTTTAGAGTAGTCATGTATGGATGTTCGAGTTGGACTATAAAGAAAGCTGAGAGCTGAAGAATTTATGCTTTTGAACTGTGGTGTTGGGAAAGACTCTTAAGAGTCCCTTGGACTGCAAGGAGATCCAACCAGTCCATCCTAAAGGAAATCAGTCCTGAATATTCATTGGAAAGATTGATGCTGAAGCAGAAATTCCAATACTTTGGCCACCTGATGCGAAGAACTGACTCACTGGAAAAGGTCCTGATGCTGGGAAAGATTGAAGGCAGGAGGAGAAGGGGATGACAGAGGATGAGATGGTTGGATGGCATCACCGACTCGACGGACATGAGTTTGAGTAAGCTCCAGGAGTTGGTGATGAACAGGGAAGCTTGGCTTGCTGCAGTCCCTGGGGTCGCAAAGAGTCGTACATGACTGAGTGACTGAACTGAACTGAACAGAGACCAACCACTATTCATGTATCTCACTATTTCATGTATTCAGTCATTCAGTCACATCAATAAACAATCACCAGCACTTAATTTCTACCAAGCAAGAATGGTGGTAAACATTACAGATGATCCTGCCCTTAGGAAAATCCTAGTCCAATTGGGAAGCCTGAGATTAGCCATCCTCACCCATTCATTCATTCATTTATTCACTGAAGAGTCACCAACACCTAGCCTGTGCAGAGTCTGGGAGAGGACCCCTGCTGGATGACCCAACAGTGGGCTCTACTGGGTGTCTCCAAGCAACCAAGCCTCCCCCCTCTGGCTCCCTGGCCTCACCGCAGTGCTCTGCCTGCTGCCCTCACCATGTGAGCAAGCCCCAGGGGGAGCTGCCAGAGCCCATCACAACGCCTCCCCACAGCATGCTGGGGGGCTAACTCCAGCGTCATCTTCCTACCAAAAACCATGAGTCCATTCATCCCGGTGGCCACCCTTGCAGCCATCCAGCTGTGTATCAACTGATCTTTCTTGATACCCACAGGTCCCAGAACCCACGATGCATTCTGTCTGGAGGCTCCTGGTCCTCCTCGGCTTGCTGGCCTTGCCCTCAGCCCTACACAAGCCACACCAGCCTGGCCTGGCCAAGACTCACACAGACAGCAAATCAGCTCTGGCGAGAAGTAAGCTAACCTCATGCTCTGCCCGCTGTCACAGGGAGGGTGGGAAAGCATTACCCAGCTAGATGAGCTGGGATCAGTCACTTACCCTCTTTTCCTTCTCTTTTTCATAGACCTGAGGTACAAAAAATTGAGGTTGAGTTGATCATATGCCTGTTCATAGCACATCGTCATTATCAGGCACCATAGCAAGGCCCCTCTTGTGTTTTATTTTATTTTATTTTCCCCTCAACCTCTTGTTGTACTGTTTTTTCTGGACATTATTTTATGTTATTTTCCCCTCAACCTCTTATTATTCCCCTCTTCCTTGGCAGGTAATGCAGTATGTTTAATATATGTGTTTTAAAATACCCGTATCCTTGTAAAACATAGGTTGGCCATAATGGTTGTTCAGATTCTTCCATGACATCTTAATGATGTCAATAAATAAGTTGATGCCAACCCAATAAACAAGACTTCATTTTTTTTTACTGTTTTTTCTGGACATTATGCTGTTGACATCTGTTGCTTCATATTAATGCAGAAAAGTCCATGAAATTCATCCACTTCACCACCACTTGTCCATCTCCCTAGGGATGAACACTTGAGTTGTCTCCAACTCCCTGCTAGTGTAAATTGCACGGTGATGAACATTCTCATATGTGTTCCTTTTAGAACCTGTGGGAGAATTTCTCTGGGGTGTATCCTAAAGGGAGACGGCTGGGCTCTACAGCAGATGCAAACTGAATTTAGCTAAAGACTGCTAGGCTGCTCTCTAGAATGGTTACACCCATTCCAGTAACAAGCAAGCACACCTCTGTCCCCATGTTTCCCAGCACTGGAGAAAACCCACCTGAACCAGTCTCTATGGGCTGCCATAGTGAGATGCTACAGATCAGGGCGCTTGAACAACAGACATTTATTGTCTCACCTCTTTGGAGGCTGCAAGTTCAAGTTGCCAGGGTTGGTTTCTAGTGAAACCTCTCTTCCTGGCTTGCAGACAGCCAGCTTCTCACTGTGTCTTCACTGAGCCTTTCCTCTATGTGCACACAGAGAGTGAGTGAGTGAGTGTACTCTGGCATCTCTCCTTCTTCTTATAAGGACACCAGTCCCATTGGATTAAGGCCCCACCCTTATGATCTGGTTTAAGCTTAACTCCTCCCTCAAGGCTTCATCTCCAAAGAGCAGTCAAATTTGGAGTCTGAGGCTTCGATATGTTCATTTGGGGAGGGGTAGTGCAATTCAGTACATAATGTCATCTTTCTAAATGTCTGCTAGTCTGTTTTTTGTTGTTGTTGTTGTGAGCAACATCTAATGGTTTTAGCTTGACTATCTGATTAGTAGGAACTTTGAGCATCATATCTTTTTGTAAAATTTCATTTATTTATTTATGACTGCACTGGGTCTTCGTTGCTTTCTCTAGTTTCCACAAGTAGGGGCTACTCTCCATTGCAGTGCACGGGCTTCTCATTGCCTGGCTTCTCTTGCTGCAGAGCACGGGCTCCAGGCATGCAGGCTTCAGTAGCTGCAGCCCGTCAGCTCAATAGTCGCAGCTCTAGAGCGTGGACTCAGTAGCTGTGGTGCGTGGGCTTAGCTGCTCTGCAGTATATGGGTCCTTAGCCAGTGAATTCTTAACCATTGGACCACCAGGGAGGTCCTGAGCATCACATCTTAATTATTAATTAATTAATTAATAGTGACAGTCTTTTCTATTTTCTTCTAAACCTTATAGTCCGTGTGCCTTTTTCTTATTTTGCAGTATAGCCACAGTCTCCTATAGGGTTGAGAATATATCTAGAATTCTTCACTAAGTATATTTTCTGTAGGTGTTTGGAATATAGTTTTTATTTTGTTAAAGAAGTCCCCTTATATTCCTAGTTTCCTAAATTTTTCTTAATTATAAATCCATATTAGCCTTTAACAAGTGCTTTTCTGCATCTAACAATTACCACTTTAATATTTGTTATGTTAATACGATAAATTATATTAACAGATTTTCTTATGTTAAACCCATCCTAGCATCTCTAAAATAAATATTTTATAATGTACTATAATTATATCTAGTGGAGGTGATGGAATTCCAGTTGAGCTGTTTCAAATCCTGAAAGATGATACTGTGAAAGTGCTGCACTCAATATGCCAGCAAATTTGGAAAACTCAGCAGTGGCCACAGGACTGGAAAAGGTCAATTTTCATTCCAATCCCAAAGAAAGGCAATGCCAAAGAATGCTCAAACTACCACACAATTACACTCATCTCACATGCTAGTAAAGTAATGCTCAAAATTCTCCAAGCCAGGCTTCAGCAATACGTGAACCGTGAACTCCCTGATGTTCAAGCTGGTTTTAGAAAAGGCAGAGGAACCAGAAATCAAATTGCCAACATCTGCTGGATCATGGAAAAAGGGAGAGAGTTCCAGAAAAACATCTATTTCTGCTTTATTGACTATGCCAAAGCCTTTGACTGTGTGGATCACAATAAACTGTGAAAAATTCTGAAAGAGATGCGAATACCAGACCACCTGACCTGCCTCTTCAGAAACCTATATGCAGGTCAGGAAGCAACAGTTAGAACTGGACATGGAACAACAGACTGGTTCCAAATAGAAAAAGGAGTATGTCGAGGCTGTATATTGTCACCCTGCTTATTTAACTTCTATGCAGAGTACATCATGAGAAACACTGGGCTGGAAGAAGCACAAGCTGGAATCAAGATTGCTGGGAGAAATATCAATAACCTCAGATATGCAGATGACACCACCCTTATGGCAGAAAGTGAAGAGGAACTAAAAAAAAAAAAAAAAAACCTCTTGATGAAAGTGAAAGAGGAGAGGAGAGTGAAAAAGTTGGCTTAAAGCTCAACATTCAGAAAACGAAGATCATGGCATCTGGTCCCATCACTTCATGGGAAATAGATGGGGAAACAGTGTCAGACTTTATTTTGGGGGGCCCCAAAATCACTGCAGGTGGTGACTGCAGCCATGAAATTAAAAGACGCTTACTCCTTGGAAGAAAAGTTATGACCAACCTAGATAGCATATTGAAAAGCAGAGCCATTACTTTGCCAACAAAGGTCCATCTAGTCAAGGCTATGGTTTTTCCAGTGGTCATGTATGGATGTGAGAGTTGGACTATGAAGAAAGCTGAGTGCCAAAGAATTTATGCTTCTGAACTGTGGTGTTGGAGAAGACTCTTGAGAGTCCCTTGACTGCAAGGAGATCCAACCAGTCCATTCTAAAGGAGAATCAACCCCGGGTGTTCTTTGGAAGGACTGATGCTAAAGTTGAAACTCCAGTACTTTGGCCACCTCATGCGAAGAGTTGACTCACTGAAAAGACTCTGATGCTGGGAGGGATTGGGGGCAGGAGGAAGAGGGGACAACAGAGGATGAGATGGCTGGATGGCATCACCAACTCGATGGATGTGAGTTTGGGTGAACTCCAGGAGATGGTGATGGACCCAGAGGCCTGGCATGCTGTGATTCATGGGGTCACAAAGAGTCGGACACGACTGAGCGACTGAATTGAACTGAACTGAATTATATCTTTACAAGCTACTATTTTATAATATATTTTTTGTAGTATACTACAATGTACCTACAATGTATCAAACCAAAATTTATATTTTGTAATGTCATGTGATTTATATAATATACTATTAGGTTTGTTAGCTAGTCATTTATTCAGGATCTTAGCAAATTTTTCATATATAAAATTGATGCATAACTTCCCTTGTACTGTTCTTTTTTCTAATTTTTCACTTTTATTTTTTTTTCTATTAGTATTTGTTTATTTTTTTTTCTTTATGAGTATTAACATTTTATTTTATTTATTTTTTTTTAATTTTAAAATCTTTAATTCTTACATGCATTCCCAAACATGAACCCCCCTCCCACCTCCCTCCCCATAACATCTTTCTGGGTCATCCCCATGCACCAGCCCCAAGCATGCTGCATCCTGCGTCAGACATAGACTGGCGAACAAAGGAAAATATAAGCAAGGTGAAAAGACAGCCTTCTGAATGGGAGAAAATAATAGCAAATGAAGCAACTGACAAACAACTAATCTCAAAAATATACAAGCAACTTCTGCAGCTCAACTCCAGAAAAATAAACGACCCAATCAAAAAATGGGCCAAAGAACTAAATAGACATTTCTCCAAAGAAGACATACAGATGGCTAACAAACACATGAAAAGATGCTCAACATCACTCATTATTAGAGAAATGCAAATCAAAACCACAATGAGGTACCACTTCACACCAGTCAGAATGGCTGCGATCCAAAAATCTGCAAGCAATAAATGCTGGAGAGGGTGTGGAGAAAAGGGAACCCTCCTACACTGTTGGTGGGAATGCAAACTAGTACAGCCACTATGGAGAACAGTGTGGAGATTCCTTAAAAAATTGCAAATAGAACTACCTTATGACCCAGCAATCCCACTTCTGGGCATACACACCGAGGAAACCAGAATTGAAAGAGACACATGTACCCCAATGTTCATCGCAGCACTGTTTATAATAGCCAGGACATGGAAACAACCTAGATGTCCATCAGCAGATGAATGGATAAGAAAGCTGTGGTACATATACACAATGGAGTATTACTCAGCCGTTAAAAAGAATTCATTTGAATCAGTTCTGTTGAGATGGATGAAACTGGAGCCGATTATACAGAGTGAAGTAAGCCAGAAAGAAAAACACCAATACAGTATACTAATTTTTCACTTTTAATTGGAGGATACTTGCTTTGCAGTGTTGTGTTGGTTTCTGCTGTACGACGTGAATCAGCTTTAAGTATACGTGTGTTCCTTCCCTCCTGAGCTTCCCTCACACCTCTCCACCCCACCTCTCAAGGTCATCAGTCTTGTACTCTTCTTGAAGCAAGTTGTACTAGCCTCATAAAATGAATTTTGCATCTTCTTTTCCCATTTACTTTCATAATACCTTTTTATAAAGTTGTGTAAGAGTCTTCCATGGAACCAGGGACTCTTTGTGACCCATGGACTGTAGCCCACCAGTCTCCTCTGTCCATGGAATTCTCCGGGCAAGAGTACTCGATGCTGGAGTGGGTTGCATTTCCAGGGGATCTTCCTCCAAGGGATCAAACCTGGGTCTCCTGCGTTGCAGGCAGATTCCTTTACCATCTGAGCCACCAGGGAAGCCCCCCAGTAGATCACTCGGCAAGAAGTGGGTGCTGCAGCCTGCAACCTGGGCCTCTTGGCTCCAACACCTGCCCCCCACCTTTGCCAGGGCATCGTGCAATGTCACTGGTCCCATGTCTATTTCTAGTTATTGCCCAGGGCCTCACGAAGCACAATACAGAGGGCCGAATCCAGAACATTCACCTCCTGGACAGTCTGAATGCATCTGGGCAGATGGCCCCGGGGATGGTGGGCTGGCTAATCAGCAGCATGAGCCATCATCACCATCAAGAAGGCAGGTGAGATCCTGAACACCATCCCTGGCCCTGGGATTCCTTACAAGGCTCTGGGTCAGAGGGCAGAGCTAAGGCCTGGAGGTGCAAGACCTGTGAAGAAGGAAGGAGGGAAGATGAGTTGGGGGGAGTCACTGGGGAACGCAGCACAGCATAGTCATTAAAGGCAGAGGTTTCAGGAGCAAAAGTGTCCTCACTTACATCCTGTCACTGCCACCAACTTTGGGGAAATTGTTGGACCACTCTGATCTCATCTATGACACGGGTACCCAGAGCACAGCCCGGATAACATCTGGGGTGCCATAGGAACCCAGGGCTAGAGTCAGACATTTGAACCCCACTTTATTGCTTGAAAGCTGTGTGACCCTGGGCAAGGCATTTGAGCTCCCCGAGCTTCAGCCTTGAGTTCCATCAGTGAAATGGGCATAATGACCCCTGCCTCCTAGAGTTGTTAGGGGCTTTCCCCACTGCACTCATAGCCACTGCATAACCACTAATTATACAACTGCATAGCCGTTGGTATAATTAGTCTCGCAGAACTGGGCCTCCTTCACCTTCACTTTTCCCTCCTTCCTCTCAATGGATGCAGGTCTCAAGGGTATTCAACTGCTGTGCACTTGACCTGCCTTCTCTGTAATCTGAATCCCTCATTCCCTCCATTTTAATGAGCGCCAGTGCTCATCGCCTTGATGTATGAGGCCGCACTCACTTCCCTTCATTCATTCCTGTGACAGTCATCCTCTGAGAATATTAGGCTGGCTCTGAGAACAAGCCCAGTGGCTGGGTCTGCAGTTGGCTGTGGGTTTCACGAGACAGCTGTATGGAGCTATTAGGGGCGCTTGGGGTCAGCTTGCAGCCCAGGACTCCTACCGGGAGCTCTTGCCAGCAGAACATCTGTAAAAGGATCTGACTCCAAACACAACTGCCAGCCTTGTCTGTCAACCCAAGGTCTTGAGGTCTGAGATCCTTCAGCATTGGTGGGGGCCTTTTTCTCCTTCCTTGTGTAGTGCCAACATTACCAACGCTCAGCTGGACTATGGTGGGATCCGGATGTCTTTCCATAAGGAGTGGTTCACAGCAAACATCTTACTTGGATTTGACATTGACTTGAGACTGTGAGTCATACAGAAGCAGGGTCTAAAGGGCGTTGTTCCTCTTCACTGGGAAGCCGGGAGTGGGGGCAGGCAGATTTTGGCCATTTGGGGAACCCAGATCTTTCTGCCCCAGCCTGGTTTCAAATCCTGGCTTCCAAACTCACTTGCTGTGTAACCTCAGGCAAGTCACTTCACCTCCCTGAGCCTTGGTTTCTTCAGCTGAAATGTGGATGGCGATCACTGATAAGTGGAGACAGGTCATTTGCTCATTTAAACCTATGTGAGTTCCCTACAACGATCTTTAAAATGGTGCACTGGGATGACCCAGAGGGATGGTACAGGGAGGGAGATGGGAGGGGGGTTCAGGATGGGGAACACATGTATACCCATGGCAGATTCATGTTGATGTATGGCAAAACCAATACAATACTGTAAAGTAAAAAAAAGAGAGAGAGAGAGAAACACTTTAATGATCTCATCACCCTTCCCTCTGCCTGTTTAAACTGTCCTTTAACACTTGCTGCTCCCAAGGAAATGGAGGGCTCCACTAAGTGATAAAGATCTTTAGAATAAAATTAAATCTCCATTTTTTCATTTCCAGAGGCCCCCTCCCAGAAAATGTTAGTCACTCAGTCGTGTCTGACTCTTTGCCACCCCATAGACTGTAGCCTGCCAGGCTCCTCTGTCCATGGGATTTCCCAAGCAAGAATACTGGAGTGGGTTGCCATTCCTTTCTCTAGGGGATCCTCCCAATGCAGGAATTGAACCCGGGTCTCTTGGCTTGCAGGCAGATTGTTTTACCATCTGAGCAACCAGGGAAGCCCACAGGCCCCCTAACTAGTCTATTTAAAAGGATCTATGGAAGCCACCTAGGCTAGTAACATTTTTCTCCTTAATCATTGACAACAGAATTTAATATCCAGGCACCGTGGAGCCCCACAGGGCTGGTTTCACAAAATAGCCACTCTCCATGTTGGCTGCTTTCTCCTCCTTCTACTCGTTCTCTGTCTCCTGCCCTTTCCCCTCCTCCTCTCTCTCATCCCCAGGCCCTTCAATAGCCATATCATAAAGACACACGAACGCATGAACCTCTCTGTGGAGTTCTGGCTGGAGAAAGATGAGTTTGGCCGGAGGGATCTGGTGATAGGCAAATGCCACGTGGAGCCCAGGAGTGTCCACACGACCTTCCTCACTGAGTAAGATCCCAGGCACCCCTTCCCAGGGCTGGGCCCCTTCCCGACCAGCACTGGCTTCGGTCGCACGTCTCCACCACCTCCTGGAAAAGCCCTAGACTGACCTCATGCTTTCCCCCAGACCTCTTCCTCCTCCTGCATTCCCATTCTGGGGATGGCCCTGCCAGCCTCCCAGAAGCCAGACTCTTCCTCCCCCTCCCCACAGGCCATCTTCACCAGGTCCCATCAGTGACCTCCTGGCAGCCCTCACCTGCTCCCTGTCTCTCCATCTCCACACCCACTGGCCAGGCTCATAGTCCCCTTTCTGAACCTCCTCCGGCTTTCCCTGACTCAGACCTCACTGCCTTCACTCCATTCTCCCCCTGCAGCAGGGGGATTTTCTGGTCTTTGTTCTCCCCCAGCCCAGAAATCTGGTCTTGTCCACCCCCCGCCCCGCCTCTGCTTCAAACTCCGCAGAGGTCCTCCAACACCCTCTGGATAGAGAGAAAACTCCTGGATGTCACCCAAGGCCCTGCTTGTCCTGTCCCATGCCCCTCTCTGCAGCCCTTTGCCCTCAAGCCTCTCTAAGGACTCCCTCCACCAGCATGATGTATTTCCATGCCACTGTGCCTTTGCACATGCTGGTCCTTAGGCCTATGTGCCCCTCCCTTCTCCTTTAAAGCTCCTCCTCATCACTCAGCCAGTCGACAGATACTTAATGAGAGCCTACTGTGTGCTAGGCACGATGCACTTAATGCTAGGGGTACAGTAGTGAACGAGATAGAAAAAAGCAGATCTAAATGAAGATCTCTAGGCTGGCTGACCAAGTGAGTGAATCCCAAGACTAGTGAGTCCCTCAAGGGCGAGATCCATGTCTGATTTCTCTCTATAATTCCAGATGCCTGAAAGCAACTAGGTCCTCAGTGTTTGTATGTCCATTCATTTATTCATCAGATATTCACTGAATGCCTAGATCATGCCAGGCATCCACAAAGAGGACTGTGGGGTGTGGCTACTGACCTGGTTCTAATCCAATCAGCACTTAACTAGCTGTGTGACCTTGGGCAAGGCACATCACTTCGCCCTCTGATTATTGCTTACAGTGACACCTCTCATGCAGAGCTGGCTGAGGAGTCAATGGCTGTGTGAGATGTTCTCCACACATAGCCCTTGACATTAGTGTTTCCTGTATTTATCTGTTCTGTGCAATACACCCACCTCTCTTTCTAGAGCTATCCCACCAAAGGTGAATCCTTTTCTCCGCAACTTCAGAGACAACCTGGAAAAAGTTATCCCACCTCTGATAGAAAGTCAGGTAAGTTTGGGAAAAAGGGTTTTCACCTTGGGCATCCTTGAGTCTGTGGGTCAGGGGATATATATTGGCATTTCATTGAAGAAATGGGTCTTTAGAACCTGGGAAATCTCCATTAAAATGTTCAGTTTTGCCATCTACCAGCTGTGTCTTTAGGCAAGTGACTTAGCCTCCCTGAACCTCAGTTTCCCCATCTGTAGCATGGGAACATCACATTCTCTATTTCACAGAAAGTCACAGAGATTCAGGGGGACAAAGCAGAGTAGTGTGGTGCATGGCTCCTGGCAAATAGTTGGCACTCAATACAGGGAAGCCACTCTTGCCATGGTTCCTTGTTGAAATCCCATGGCTCCCAGCCACAGGCCCTCCAGTTTTCTTCTTCCAGTCCTGGGTCTGACCCTTCTTTCTGTCCTGGTGGCCCAGGTATGTCCTCTGATTGATGAGATACTCAGGCAGCTGGATGTGAAACTGTTGAAAAGCCTCATGGGTAAGTGAGCACCTGTGTCCGTTTGGTGGGGAGGACTAAAGATAGGCAAATGGACAAGAGAGCTGCCCCTGCTTCAACACCCATGGAGGCCTTCTGAGGGGTGTCTGCATGTGCTCTGAGAACACTCGGAGGTGAATGAGTGACCGTGACCATCACTGTCCCCAAATGAGGTGGGACAGTGGAGGGCACCCCTACCAATCAGACTGTACCCCATCAAACCTCCAGAGCTTCCCCCAAGATCTCCACTCAATCCTTTAGGGAGCACTGACCCCCCTACCTGAGCCTATCTGAGCCCCAGTTGCAGATAAACAGATAAAGTCCCTGCCTTCAGGGAACTCACTGTGAATGAAAGACACAAGAAGTGATTAGATATCATTTTAAGAGTTTCAGTGCAAATGTCCCCAGCACTGGGCCTTGGTCAGCATGGAAGGATGAGAGACCCCTTCAGTGTGGAGCTGGGGAGTTGGGGGCAAACACTTGGTGACTGATTCTGCCTCTTCTACTTACAGAACAGGATATTGCTCATGAACTCAACCAACTTTGAGTCCAGCCAACCTTCCATGAACTAGATTTGAGCTCCCTCCAGCAGCCACTAATGATTAGAGGGAAATAACACACTTGGAGACTTTAAGTCTCCCTTTCAGTGGGGCTTCTGATGCCCCAAAAACTTGTACCACAGGTTCTATGGACATCCTATCCTCTTCCATAATAAATTCTAGCTCTGAAAAGTGCAAAGGGCCTTCTGTCTAGGTCCTGAGGTTTGGGTTCCAGAAGTCAGACCTGATGAAGATCCATCCTGAGACTGGATACACCTGGGCTTGCTCGTCAGCCCAGAAATGATACAGAAAACATTTCTTATCCTGTAATTTGCAGTCAGCAGCCCCCATCCATTGATCTGCTCATCAGTGCAGGGAGGGTCCTGTTGAGATTTCCCAACCTCTCGTCCATTCAACCCATGTTTATTGAGCACCTGGCTTCCCTGGTGGCTCAGATGGTAAAGATTCTGCCTGCAATGCAGAAGACCTGGATTTGATCCCTGGGTTGGGAAGATCCCCTGGAGAAGGAAACATCAACCCACTCCAGTATTCTTGCCTGGAGAATTCCATGGACAGAGGAGACCCAAGGGCTACAGTCCATGGGGTTGCAAAGAGTTGGAGATGACTGAGCGACTAACACTTTCACATTATTGAGCATCTAAAATGTGCCAAGCACTCTGCTGGATTCCAAGGGAGTGAAGAATGGTGACAGAGTGGTAAAGTAGAAACACATGCACCAAACAGATCTGAGTTCAAGTTCAATTCAACCCAATAAGAAGTTCCATGAGCATATGGACATGTGCATCAGGGTAGCTGGTGACCACACACCCCCCACCCGCCCCCAGCATAGGCCTGGCACATTTACTCGTGATTAGATGATGGGTGAGTCCTGGTCTTAGGACTCCCTGGCTGTGTCAGGGACAAGGCACTTAACCTTTTGGTCTTCCTCCCTGCAGAAAGGGGATAGAAATCTTGTAGGATGTGGAGCAATCTTGCAGCACACTGCTGGAGGGAGGTGAGTCATAACTCCACTTTATAAAATTAGGCAGCAGCATCTCCAAAAGGGCAACATATTCCTCCCTCTGACCCAAAATCCCACCCCTAAGTACAGAAATATGTGTCTGTGGACACCACAAGACCTGTCCAAGATTGCTCGTGGCAGCCGTAGTTATAAGAGCTCCAAAGTGAAAACTCCCTATCTGCACATCCAAAAAAATGGGTAAATACAGTGGATAGATAAATAGCTTGTGGGATAGTCACCAGCAGAATGCTTTACAGTAATGAGAATGACCTGCACTCACTGGACTGCATGGATGGATCTCACACACCTAATAAAGCCAGGCTCCAAAACACAGATCTCCCATCTATGTGAAGCTCAAACACAGCAGACCTAATCCATGCACTCAGCAGTCAAGTCGGTGTTATCCTCAGGGAGATGCTTAGTGACTAGAAGCAGAGGGAGGGGCTCTGCAGGGCTGATGCCATTCTGTTTCTTGATCTGGGTGCTGATTACAGGGAAGGTGTTCAGTTTGTGAAAGTTCATTGAGCTATTCATTTATGTGCATTTTTCCCATTTATGTTATACTTTAACCAAAAATTTTTATTTTGAAAATAAAAACTATTTACCCTGCAGGATATTTGCAGGAATACACAAAAGCAGTTGCAGTATGATTAACATGTGCTAGGTCCATAGGAAGTGCTTCTTAAAAGTCATTTAATTCATTGTTAATAAGTTGATTAATGACTATTCAATTCTTTTTTTTTTTTAGTTGCAGTGTGAGAACTCTTAGTTGCAGAACATGTGGGACCTAGTTCCTTAATCGGGGATCGAACATAGGCCCCTGCATTGGGAGCTTGGAGTCTTAGCCACTGGGTCCACCAGAGAAGTCCCTCAATTCTTAAACATAGATTCCTGTCCTCCTCCACCCAAGGCAAGAAATGGCATACTGAGAAATAAAGAGGAAATAACACACACACACAATTAATAGCAGTAACACACACATTTAAGGACTCACCGTATGACAAGCTGTGCACAGAGCTTGCATCCAGCATCTCATCAAATCCTCACAGAAACCCCATGAAGTTCAAAACTGCTATCCTATTCAAAACTAATGTCCTCACATAGCCAGGAAATGACCAAGCCAACTGCATTCAAGCAGCCAGACTCCAGAGCCCACAACTTTGACCACTGTGGATCCCCCACTTCAGTCTTCCCTCCCAACATCCCTGCACCCATCTACACACACCCTACACTTAGGGGAAAATGATGAAATATTCATTCAGCTTGACTGACAAGCTCAAACAAGGAGGTGTCAACAGCTCAGAGATGAGAATGGGGCAAGCGATACTCATGTCTCCATCTTTCAACTCAGACTCCCTAATCCAAAATGCTTCACCGGGGATTTGCAACCCTAAACGCCATGTTCACACAAAAGATTCCCCTTGACACCCTTGAGTTTACGGGATTTTCCTGCTCATGATTCAAAGAGCAAACACGGGAGGGCTGGCCTCATCCTCTGGCGAGGGCGCCTGGTCCCTCGGTGAAAGCAGCTTTTGTCTACCTTTCTTCTGACCCCTGCCAGGAGTGCCTTTCTCAAGAGCCCTCCTCAGGTTTCTTGAATTCTGGGGTTTTGTTTTTCCATTTGAAGGTTCACAGAGCTACGGACTCATCACGTTTTCTCCTGGAGGAGCTTGGTGCACAATGGACCTCTAATATGATACTGGGGTCTGGAGTAGGGGGGTAATTGAAGCAGAAATTCAGCCCCAAACACTCACATGCTTGCTCCAGACCCTGCCCTCCTATGCTTGTAACAACTTCCTCTTGCTTCCATACAGAGTTCTGGCTCCCAGGGGACAGAGCTAGCATCCCACTCCCAAGCTCCGGAGAGCAGACATGGCACAACTGAAAAATAAAATGAACTCTGCCCAGATCTCTTGATTCACAAAACAATGCCGGTAAAGACTCCCCAACACAATCACAGTCTGATATGTAGGATGAAAAGGGCACAATCTCCAGTATGTGAGAAACACAGTGAGGAGGCACTGACATCACCAACGCGGAAAACACTGTCT
Organism: Ovis canadensis; assembly: GCF_042477335.2. Classification (NCBI taxonomy): domain Eukaryota; kingdom Metazoa; phylum Chordata; class Mammalia; order Artiodactyla; family Bovidae; genus Ovis; species Ovis canadensis. The sequence goes on from NC_091257.1 coordinate 78,112,909, forward strand.
TGAAACGTTAGCTGGGTGTCCATCCACACTTCTTGATGCCTCATGACCCTTGTCCTGCTCGGGGCAGGGAAACCAGCCACACCAGTGCTTCCAGGAAGGGCAACTGCAGCAGAAGCTGAGAGAAGGCTTTTGAGTCTCCGAAGCCTGGGTCTCTGACAAAGCATCAGTGACAAAGAACAGATGAGTGGTTGCCAGTTGCAGGGGCGGGAGGGAGTCGGGAGAAGGGAAGGAGTGACTCTGAAAGGGTGGCATGAAGGTATTTTGGGGGTGATGGAAATGTTCTGTAGTAACCTGATTATTATTGTGGCTACATAAAACTATTCATGTGTTAAAACTCATTGAATTATACAGCCCCCCCAAAAGTCAATTTTACTGTAGGTTAATTATTTTTTAAGCCTGAGTTTTTCAATTTCAAAATGTGGGACACAGGAGAATAGCATGTATATGACTATGTTATAGCATAGTCTAATGTATAGTCTAATGCTATACATTAACAATAGCATGCATATGGCTAACTAAAGCAAGGTTTCTTGCTCCCAGGACTAGAAAATCTCCCCTGTTGGTGGAGTGTGTGAGAGTCCAAGAGAAACTGAAGAGCACATAGTTGTCCTGGGTTCTGAGAAGTGTCTCCTGCTTCTCCCCAGGCAAACCTTGGCGAGAAGAGGAGGGCCAGCAGAAACCCCAGGTCGATGTGGGGGATTCCAGAATGGGCAGGGTCTGTGCCCCTGTTCCCTTCCAGAGCCAGGAAAGATGGCAGGACCCCAAGGAGAGAAGGTCGACTGGAAGGTCATAGTCCAGACAGATGGGCTAAGGTAGCCCCCCAGGGTCCTGCCTAAGGCCCCAGGAATTCCAACACAGAACACTTTTGGGTGTCCAGCAAGAGAGTAAAAAGTAAAGGCTAAATTTGAAGAGATGGAATTTCCCTGATGTTCCAGTGGTTAAGAATCCACCTGCTAATGCAGGGAATGCAGGTTTAACCCCTAGTCAGGGAACTAAGATCCCACATACCACGGAGCAACTAAGCCTGCCTGCAGCAACGACTGAGCCCATACCTGGCAATGAAAGATCCCACAGGCTTCAGCCAAGACCCAATGCAGACAAATAAGAGGGAAGGAATGGGGTGGGCATGGGAGGCAGGTTCAAGAGGGAGAGGACGCTCAATATGCAAGTGGTTGATTCATGTTGTTTCATGGCAGAAGCTAGCGCAATGCTGTAAAGCGATTATCCTCCGATTAAAAATAAAAGAGAAAATATAAAAAAGTCAATTCAAAGGGGCTTTTAGGATGAAAGGAAAGCACAGCATCTAGGCATCAAGTGACTAAATGGGGTGTGGCTGCCTCTACATTTCCAGTCAAAACAAGGACAGGGCAGCCTCCTTCAGATGCCCTGGCACAAATAAAGCCTCTGGGACAGAAATAAAATGCCAGAGGAGATGCGGAAGTTTCTGTTATTCAGCAAAATGATACTTGAAATATTAAAATCTACATACATTAGGGGAAAAAAAAAAAACCATAGAGGGGAAGTTCCCTGGTGGCCTAGTGGTTAGGATTCAATGCTGCCATTATGGAGGCCTGGGTTCAATCCCTGGTCAGGGAACCATTCCACATGCATGTGGCAAGATGCAACCAAAATACAATAAATGACAAAATCAAGGGATTATGTATCTAAAAAGAAAACCATGCAGGGACTTAATAATCCACCTTCCAATGCAGGAAACACAAGTTTGATCCCTGGTCTAGGAACCAAGATCCCCCATGCCACAGAGAAAATAAGCTCAAGAGCTGCAACTGCCGAGCCTGCACACTCTGGAGCCCGTGCGCCACAGCTAGAGTCCACACACTGCAACAAAAGACCCCACATGGCGCAACTAAGACTCGGCACAGCCAAATAAACAGCAAATTTTTTAAACTTTCTTTTTTTTTTTAAAGAAAGCCATGTAGACACATGAGCTTATGAACTGAACATAAACCCCCTCCTTAGACATTACCCCCACAGCCCTATGAGGTAGATACTAACTTCCCATTTTACAGATGAGGAAACTGAGGTTCAAAGGATTGGAGGGACTTGCCCAAGGTCATAGGATTTGAACCAGGGCAACACGTGCCCAAAGCCATCCCCTTTCTGCCATGACACAAATGTAACTTCCTAGCTTGGCTGTTAGCTGTCCAATAACAAACTTGAATCCATTCCTTGACTTATCTGCCTCTGTTTCCCCAAAAGATAGTAACTATGTGACCCAATCCAGAAGAGCTGTACCAAAATAACAAAAAAACGGGGCCCCTCTGAGGGTGACTGTCAACACCCAGGCTGTGGGAACAGTCTGGTATGTGCTTGAATGGATAACTGAGTTCAAAGCCACAGCCTCCTAGAGGCATCAGCCAGACTCACAGGAAGCAGGAGTAGCTCCTGTGACAGTCTGAAATGAAGGGAGGACAGTATGGCTCACTGTTTACCGGGACATCAGACACGGGGGAGAATTCTGATTCCACGACTCACTGGCTGTGTGTTCCTCGGCAATAATCACCCTCTCTGAACCTTAGTCTCCTCCGACATTTGAGGTTCAACAATCTGAACCAATCATGTCAAAGATAAGTTCATGTATGGAAAGCATCTGACACACAGTAGGTACTCAATAAATGTGCGTTTCCTCCTTCACTCTCTGAGTTTGCTTATAAGGTGTTTGGTTCCACAAGACCAAGAGCTGCTCTCACTGGACTAAGACCTGGAACTCCCTGTGCCTCATTTTTTTCATCTGTAAAACAGACTCCAAAGACCCAAGGTGTGGAAACAAATTCCTCATGCCTTCATTTGGGGAAGGGAAGAAAAAAGGGTAAGGGTAGAGATCAGGATGCCACACAATCCCTCAGGCCTTCGAGACCGGGTAGCCTTTTTCAGGTTATACAAGTGGGAACATGACATTCACAGACGGAGGGATGCAAAATGGTCAGAGCATGCCCAAGGCATCCTCATCTCAGCCCAGTGATGAAGAGAAAGAACTGGAGCATGGGTACCTGGGCCCCATGCCCACCGTGAGACTCTGGACTTGTCGCCTCAGACTCCAAGCCTCAGTTTCCCCCTTTGTAAAATGGATGTATTCATTCCCACCCCACGCAAGGCTATGAGGATTCGTGAAGGGCTGGATGTGAAAAATAGCAGTGCTAGGCCTGACATTTAGGCAGAGCTCGGCAAGCCTCAGCTGTTGACACTGTTTTTATTGTGACTATTACCCAGTAGCTTGAGTCCTAATGACACTGACCAGGGTTCTTGGCCTTCCTTAGTCAATAGAAATTGACTAGAGGCCAGACAATAAATTCAGGGGAGACTTTATTGGGGCCCCTTCTAGCAGCAGGGGGAAGCGAAAATAAGAAACAGGCTCCCTTGCTCCCTCCCCAAGGCGGGGCACGCTGGTTCCTTCTATGGGGTGAGGGTAGGGGGGGTGTGTCCAGGCATTGGGCTGGACAGGGGCTTAAGTGGTCTGCCCACCCTTTTGGTGGTGTTGGGTGCAGGGGGTATGAGCAGTACCCTGCTTTTGCTCCCGACCACCACCACCCTGGTTTTGGTTCTCAGCCTTTCAGAAGTAGCAGTTGGGTTTGGGGTCTTTTTATGTCTTGTTGTCAATAATTTGCCCCAACTGTAGACGCATGCAGTTATTTTTAGTCCCTTATAGTTTGTTTGTATTTTGTTACTTAAAGAGACATTTGTCCAGGAGTAAGCACTGGAGCAACTAACTCTGCCCTCATCTTCTCTGTGTCCTTGGGCACCCATCCCCACTGGGCCTCAGTCTGCACCTCTGCAAAGGAGGAGCAGCAACACCTCCCTCCAGGGTTGTGTGAAGATGTCTAACTCCCAGCATGTGACTGTCATGCAGTTGGGATTCAGAAGTCAGGAGACCCCCACCCTGGAATCGAGGGGTGTCCCAGGTGTAGGGAAATCAGAGACAATTTGATCCTTTTTCTACATTGGATATGAGACTTTGGCCACCTGATGCGAAGAGCCGACTCATTGGATAAGACTCTGATGCTGGGAAAGACTGGAAGCAGGAGAAGGGGACGACAGAGGATGAGATGGTCAGATGGCATCACTGACTCAATGGACATGAGTTTGAGCAAACTCTGAGAGATGGTGAAGGACAGGGAAGCCTGGATGCTGCAGACCATGGAGCTGCAAAGAGCTGGAGATGACTGAGCAAATGAACAGCAACGAGACTGGTGGTGCTAGTGGCTAAGAACCCACCTGCCAAAGGAGAGGTGAGAAAGGTGGGCTCGATCCCTGGGGCAGGAAGATCCCCTGGAGAAGGAAAGGAAATGGCACCCCACTCCAGCACTCTTGCCTGGAGAATCCCATGGACAGAGGAGCCTGGCCGGCTATAGTCCAGCGGGTCGCAAAGAGTCGGACAACGAGTTAAACAACGATGAGACTGAGGTCCCTTCCAGGGCTCCAACAGTTGCCTCTCCCAGTGCTCCAAACAGAATCTTCAGGTCACCTTGGAGCAAGGGTTCCCAGCCTCACCCCCACTCACGAAACCATGAAATCTTGAGTAACATCCTCATCTCATTTTTCTGTTTAACTTGTCGATCAAACAGCTTAACGGGTCCACCTACTAATGTGACTGGCAATTATTTACTTTGGAGAGCCCTGAAAGACACCAACAGATTGCCGAATTCTGAATCATCTATAAATCCATCTCTCCATCACTCATTTCCTGATTTCCACACTATAAAGAAGGCTGCCTTCTCAGCAAAGCAAGGAGACCACGACAGCTGCCAGAACGTCTGAGAAGCCAGGTGAGACTTGCGCATTCCACCCTCCCCCACCACCACCACTACTGCCTCGGCGGGCAGAGGTGCTAGCCTCCACACTGTGGCATCACTGGCTGGCTGCACTTCAGATCACTCTTTGGGGGTCTTGCAAGAGAGCCAAAGCTTGCCATCTGGGGGGGCAAGGTGATAACCGCCCACTCTGCCTCCCTAAGAGACCATTGACATTAATGCAGAGACTTTTGGCAACAGGCTATTTGATGGTGATAGGGAGCACGTGGCTGTAGGTACATTGCTCAAATTCCACGTGAGCTAGGGCTCTCTCATGGGCGTGCTCCTCCTGCCCTAAATCCCAGTCTCTACGAGTTTTATCTTGAATTTCCCATTGTGCATTGCTCAGTGTACACGCTTGCTCCATTGTGCATCCAGACCATGGTCCAGCAACCTCCTACAATCCACCCAATTTTGTACATTTTGGTGCATTTTTCTGGGACCAAGGGGCCCTAGCTTCCACTGGAGTCATAAAAGATCTGTTGCCAAAAAGAGATTCAGAGGCCCCAAGCCAAGTTTACCTCTCAAGGAAGCCACAGCTGGCTCTTTGGACCTGTGGCAGCAGCAATGATGGCTCTTTGGCCAAATCAGCCAGTTGATGGGATTTTGCCCAAAGCAGCCAAGTGTCTCCAGATTGTGGGAGCCAGTTCCAGCTGTCGACACCTTTACTGACTACCAAAAAGGCCCTGGAGAAGGATGGTGGCATCTGGGAAGGGGACTGGTGCAAAAGGGAGGCAGCTGTTGCTGTTCACTTCCTGGTGTGCTGGGGTGGGGGCAGGCAGTGGATGGGCTCCTCTCTAGTATCTGCGCCACAGTGGTCCTTTCCGCAGATACTAAGTGAGAGGATGTTTCAAATCGGGAGCCTCATTGTCCTCTGTGGGCTGTTGGCCCAGACCACGGCCCTGCTAGAAGCCCTGCCCGTGCCCCTCGACCAGAATCTGCCCTTGGCTGTGACTCCAGCCCTGGCCCCGAGTCCCACAGATCTTGCTGGAAGCTTGACAGGTGGTAAGTAAGAGTCTGTGACAACTTCTTCCACGTGTGTGTGGGTGTGTGTGCGCAATCATCTAATGGTTGGGAAGGGGGCTAAAGGGGGGTAAGGACTGAGGAGCCATAATTGTCAGATCTGACCCCCAAGCACCCCACACCCATTTCCAGCTCTCAGCAATGGTCTGCTCTCTGAGGGTCTGTTGGGGATTCTCGAAAACCTTCCACTCTTGGACATCCTGAAGACCGGAGGGAATGCTCCCAGTGGCCTGCTGGGGGGCCTGCTTGGGAAAGTGACTTCACTCACCCCTCTCCTGAACGACATCATTGAGTGAGTAGCCCTGAAACAGGGCCTTGGACCCCATCAGAGATCTCCCACTGGAGACCAGCCAGCCCCAGGCAGTGGCCTTGGAGGAGGGAGCAGGGTCATCAGAACATGAGGCCAGGACTCAGGCTGAGACCCCCTCACAGTCTGGCAGGGAGCAGCAGCTCTTCTGAACCAGCAACTGCTCCCAGTCCGGAAGCACAGCTTGGATCTCCAGCATTGTCTATAACCCTCACCATAGTCCTCTGAGGTCAATTTAACGATGCCTAGTTTCATAGAAAAGTGGAGGCACAGAAACGGGCCTGTGCCCACACCACCAGAGTGACTCAGAGTGCGGGTTCTGATCCTAACGGACTCAAGTCCAAAACCAAGGCTTCTTCCACTCCACCATGATAATTTTGTTCTCTTCATCGGTGGAATCCCTTCTTAAGTTGCTCTCCTCACTAGTGAACACAATGGCTTTTGATGTAAGCGAGAAAGTCTAAGCTATTCTCCTCAGTGACGTCATCATGTGATGTCCATGGAACAATCCAATTAACAAAGAGCGAGAGTGGAAAGTGAGCTGGCAAGACTGGGTCCTTTACAGAACTGGATCAAATCCATTCCCAGAAATCCTAGCCGCCCCCCCTCCCCCCAGATGCTTGCCTCTGACTTGAAGACAGACAGACAGACAGCCTTGAGTCTGATTTCTGTATCCATCATGCACTTGCTGGGTGACCCGGGGCAAGGCACTCAGTCTCTCTGGGCTTGGCTTCTCCACCTGTAAAATGAAGATCATGGTACCCACAGAGAACTGTCAGGAGGACTGGAGAAGACGCAAATCATCTGACACAGAGGCTAGCTCAGAGGAGAGAAGAGGCCTCAGAGAAGAGGCTTACTTCCCCCCTTTCTCGGTTCTCCCCAGCTTCCTGCTCCTCTGTCTTCATGATTAACTTTATTGATTGACCTGCCACTGAAGGGCTCAGCAAGATTCATGATCCCTACTCTTAAATGTGGAGGACTTACTTCAGTTGCCCCGACATCACCCACTTACCCACCCATACATCCACTTGACCATCTGCCCTTCATCTAACCACTTTCTCTTCCATTCATCTACCCCCATATTCATCCACCCACCTGCCCATTAGTCCACAAACTCAGCCATTATAAAATAGCCCCTTTCTTTGTAAGGCTCTGAGCTGGCATACAGGATGCAAACATAACCGAGACACAGTTTCTTATCTTGGAAAACCTCATAGACCTAAGGTGAGCAGAGGGATCTGACCCAGTGCAGAGGATGGGAAAAACTGATGCGAGACTCAAAACTCGTGTGGCTATTGTTGCAAGACTCTCCTCATATCTCCTCCATCCCACCTTATGGGTAGCTGCATCTCTGAGATGCTCCTGGTGGGATTAGATGTGGTTTCTAAGTTTAGGACTAGAGGAGTTAATGTTTCTCACTCCAGTGTTTCTCCCTGGGCAGTTTGAAGATCACTAACCCTCAGCTGCTGGAACTTGGCCTTGTGCAGAGCCCTGATGGCCATCGTCTCTATGTCACCATCCCTCTGGGCATGATCCTCAATGTGAAAACGTGAGTGGACTCCAAGGGGGGATGGGAGGATGGCTCACCAAAGGAGACCCTGATGATCATGAGTGGTAAGCAAGAAAAAAGCTGTTGGAGTCTATCCAAAAGACCTGAGCCTCCAACATCAGCTCATTTGCTGCTATGCTAAGCAAACTTGAGTCCCTTAGGAGACTCACTTGGCCTCTTTGAGCCTACTGGGAATTGAGACGAGTACAGTTGTGGGCAAGATGGAATGAGGCGAGGCTGGCATTTCTGTCCAGAAGAAAACCTCCTCTGCCTTGGGACATGGAAGCTCAGCTACAGCGGACTGTCTCCTCTGCAGGCCCTTGGTGGGGAGTCTGTTGAAGCTGGCTGTGAAGCTAAACATCACCGCAGAACTCTTAGCTGTGACAGATGAGCAGAAGCGTGTCCACCTGGTTGTTGGCGACTGCACTCACTCCCCTGGCAGCCTGCAAATCTCTCTGCTTGATGGGTGAGGCCAGAGGGGTGGCTGCTCCTGTTGAGACAATATGATGGAATGGCAGGTGAATGTTTGGAAAGATGGAACAAAGGGAGAATGGGTGAGTGGGAGAGTGGAAGGATGAGATGATGGATGGATGGATAACAGATGGATGGATGAATAAGTAAATGATCACTATCCCTTCTTAAGCCAGGCTGACCAATTTTATGCTGGATTAGGCAGCAAGAAATCTGAGTTCAAGCCCCATCTAGCTGAGGGGTATGGCAAGAGATGGAGGGCTCCCTGTGTGAACTTGAACAGTTCTCACCCAACTTGAGTCTCAGCTTACTCAGATAATTGTAATATGGAGCTATATTGGCCTTATTGAGAGAATCCTCAAAAATAATAAATGTGAACATGCTTTGTCCCAGTAAAGAGTAAAATAGCTATGGAGCCCACAAGGATAATTATTTCAGTTACTCTTGAAAGGGAGAGGGAGGCAGGTATAAAATACAGGAGTCACCCCCATCATGACTAACATTTATTGAACACACATGTGATACATATACTGTCTCATTGAATCCTCATGAAAGCTGCATACTAAGCACCGCTCATTCCTGTATGGATTCTACAAAGCCTGACTGAACACCTATTGTGTGCTGGCACTACGTGTTTCCTCTACATGTACCTAGTGTGTACACTGCTGTGCAGGGTGTCACTGTCTTTGGATGGGCGCTTTGTTATGGATGCATGTGGGTACAGAGGCACAAGACCGGGTTCTCTTGTCAGTACTGCGACTGCAGTGGGCACATACCCACGCTTCTCCATGCCAGCCCCAGGCCCCTGCACTCTCCATGCTTTTCTCTTTCAGATTGGGCCCCCTCCCCATTCAAAGCCTTGTTGACAACCTCACTGGCATCTTGAATAATGTCCTTCCTGAGCTGGTGCAGGGCAAGGTAAGTGGAGTTAAAGTGCGGCCTCCTGGTCCTTGGATCTTAGGACTTCTCAGGCTAAAAGAAGCCCCTGGGGTGAGCTCTTCTGAGTCACTCAGTTTGATAAATAAATTCCATCTATCAGTCTATCTGTCCATTGATCCATCTGTCCATGTTTCTTCTTCCCATCCTTCAAAATGTACTGATGGGTTTCTGCTCTAGGCCAGGCACTCTGCACTACAGCTGAAACAGATGGGCTCCTGCCCCAAGAAGCTTCCAGTCCACCCCCACTATGACTGCAGACAAGGCCCACCCAGCCTATGCTCAGGATCTCCTATGACCAGACACCCACCCCTCCCAGAGCAGTCCACCCTATTCAGAAACAGATGCCAGATCACAGAGTGAACAGCCACTCACTCTGGGCTTGGACACCTCATCCCTGCCTTCATCATCTCCACCTGCCCAGTGTGGACATGTGAGGGTTCATCTGTGGGACTGCTTAGAATCAGACACTCTCAGACACAGCAAATGACAGAAGATCTCCCCAGGGGACCCATTTTCAGGATGCGGTTGCTGCCCGTGTCTCCCAAGGTGCCTAATGCTTCTCTCCGCCCTGGCTCAGGTGTGCCCCCTGGTCAATGCAGTTCTCAGCCGCTTGGACGTCACTCTGGTACATTCCATTGTCAGTAAGTACCCGCCCTGATTCGGGAAAACCCCTGGAGAAGGAAATGTCTACCCACTCCGGTATTCTTGTCTGGGAAATCCCATGGACAGAGGAACCTAGTGGGCTATGATCCAGGGGGTCACAAAAGAGTCAGACATGACCAGCTTCCAAGTCCTCTCTCCCCTCTGCAGGAGCAGGGCTTTTCCCCAGGGAGCTCTAGAGGTCCCCGCACACATGGGACAGTTAGGGCCCTCCAGCCTCAGCTCTCCCCATTTTAGAGTTCTTTTTTGCCTTGAGTTACCAGGATCATCTTGAGACATAGACCCTGCCTATCTCCCCACGTCAGCCATAACTTAAGAATAGCTGGGCTGGGTGATGAAGGAGGCACAGTCCCCTTCAAGCCCTGCCTGAGCATGGTTGAATCTCAGAGTTCCCATTTCCCAGGCCCCTGGGGACCATGAAGATCCCTGGGCTCCTTCCCTCTGGTCTGTGGTTATTGGTTTCTTTGTTTGTTTGTTTGTTTTTTCATTTTCCAGACGCACTGATCCACGGGCTAGAATTTGTCATCAAAGTCTAAGACTTCCAGGAATGGACCTGGCCTCTGCTGAGCCAGTGAGTATTGCTCCACACTCCACAGGATTTGGAGGGTGGTCAGCCGTTCTCCTCCTGGTGAGGGCAGCAGGGGGCTTGGGACAGTGCCATCCAAAGAGAAAGACAAACAGCCATATAGACAAATACCGAGATGCAGAGAGAAGTCCACAGAAAGGCTGACAGTGATGGAGAAACACAAGTGGCACCACAATACAGACCCAAAGGGAAGCACACACAGTCAAGGATACACACACCCACCCACCCACCCACACACACACACACACACACACACACACAAAGTGCCCAGACACACCATGATTACTCAGACAGACACACAGATGCACACAGTCTCACAGCAGCACACGTACGCCTTTATACCCACATATGCAAACACGCCACATACAAATACACATGGACACACAGACACACACTCAAGCGCATGCACAAGGAGCCCCTGACTCTGGGTCTGGGCTCCCCTGGCGGCTGGAGACAAGACCCCCAGCTCCAGGGTCTCAGCCTCCTCCCCACCCTCTGGAGGGCAGGTTTGATCATGGGCCAATACCATCTAGACTCAAGGACCTTGAGGCTCCATTTTGCCTGGGGTCTTCTCCCAACAGAACCATTTCCTGAGGCTGGATTCACTGCCTGCCCGACGGCTCACAGAACGCTGACCCAGGTCCTGGACAATGACACAGCCATGTTTGGAGACCAGAGCAGCCTTCTCACCAAGGAAACTTCTCCCTTTGCTTCCCACCAAGCCTGTGTCATTCCTCATTCATCACCGAATAAAACTGCCCTTTCCCTGCATAAGATATTGTCATTCTTCACCATCACTGGAGGGCTCACAGGAGGGAAAGAGTCCTGGCCTGAGTGACTAGAGCTGTAGAACAGAGTTTGAACCTTACATTGAAGACCTTAATGGTCTTAGACAGGACAGAAGGATGTTCAGATGAGCATGGATATCAGAACAGCTGCTCTGGGGTTCTTAGAATGTGCCACAAGGGGGTGGATAATTGTAACTTTCCAGGCAAAGGTGATGGTACACAAGACATTTCAAAAGAAATGAAAATGACAGATTAGAGAGATGTTCAGGAAGTGAACCTAGAAGGGTAGAGGTGGGGGAGCAGGTGAGATTCCCGTCTGGGTCTCAGGTGGGGGATCCCAAAGGTAACCAGAAATATGGGGGGATGAGTTGATTCCAGCAGGAGGATCATGCCTTTAGCTGTGGCCGCGCTGCATGAAAGTGCCTGGGAGACCCCAAGGAAGCCATCCAGGGATCTGATGGATACAAGTCATCTAGCACCGCTCTTTTGCTTATTTGCCTCCAGTCAACACTAGCCTCTTCTCTGCTTTTTCAACAAAAGGACGATAAAGATGACAGGAAGGAAGTGTAGGAGGAAGGACAAACTAGACCAAAATGTTCACTGCTGAAAGGCTTGGGAAAGTCAAGCACAGAGAGGGGTCAGAGGAGTTGCACATGAAGGGATTATTGATGACCTGAGTGAGAATCATATTTTTAGAAGAAGAAGCCTGATTTTAAGGAACTGAGAAGAGAGTCGGATATAAGGAAGTTGAGACTGAGAGTCCAGGTAAGATTTATGAAAAACCGGAAGCAAGAAGGAAGAAGAAGGACAATGAAATCATTGTCCTCTCAAATAAAAAATAAACATGCTCTCCTTATTTGGGGTCCTTGCTACTGCTGCTAAGTCGCTTCAGTCATGTCCGACTCTGTGCGACCCCATAGATGGCAGCCCACCAGGCTCCCCTGTCCCTGGGATTCTCCAGGCAAGAACACTGGAGTGGGTTGCCATTTCCTTCTCCAATGCATGAAAGTGAAAAGTGACAGTGAAGTCGCTCAGCTGTGTCCTTAAAAGACCTCAGATAAGAGAGGGCCAGCCCCACCTTTTCACTCCATAGAGGAGGCCCTGGGTTGTTGTATATGAATGGCTTGTACAAGGTCACAGAATGACAGAAAGGCAAATCAAAGACTGAAACATCACAGATATTGGGAGGCCCACTAACTTTGTGAGAATTAGAAGATTCAGGCCGGTGTTTCTCAGCCCCTGCCAAACGCCTGCCATCACGTCTGGACCCACCACAATCTGCACTTTCTATTGCCGCCAACCAAAATGGCATCAGCGGAGGACAGTCCAATTGTTCAGAACTGCAAGAAGGTTTATTATAGGAAACCAATGCATGTCTTCTGATGAGGATTTAAGAGGGGAAGTATTTTCCACACTCACAGAAGTAGAATATCTTTGAGCTCAGGATGAATAGTTAAATTCTGTAAGCAGCTGAATTGATTGTTATGACTATGAATGACCTGAAATACAGAAAGGACCTTCCAGACTGGACACCATCAATCAGGACCTGACTTGGAGAGAAGCCAGGCATGTCTTTCCTGGTCAGGACTGAGAGTCTCCCAGGGCTGAAGCCCCAAGAAAATCAAGGGGGATAAGAGCACACAAACACACACACACACACACACACACACACCTGTGGTGGACCATCAGCACTGACCATGCTGCCCTCTGACCTGGCACCAAACTGTATTCCTGCCTGGACGCACATCCACTGCCCATCTCTGGTTACTATTTTCTTCCCACTGCTCCCTGGACTTCTTCCTAAAGCTCACTTGTGGGTCTTTTCTCTCCCCTAACAATTCCAATTTCTAATTAACCAGTCTAACATTCCCCTGGATACAAGACAGTCTTCCAAGTGACCTGGTTAGTCAGAGCACATTTTACAACTTTAAATAGTGACATTTTCACATTTTTTTAAACTCTCCACAAGGATGGCAGTGGCAGTGGCAGGTTAAAGACTTCCAAAATTGTCTCTTATCTAAAGCAATCAGAAAACTGGAAAAAAATTGTCAGAACCAGTTTTTTCAGAACTCTTAAAATTAATAAAAAACTTGCAGCATCTGGGTGGGGAGGAGGTGTTTATTCAATAAAGATTGCTGAATCTTTGTGACATTTTATCAAGCTTTGTGACATTTTATCTTATCTATCTCCCACTTTTCAGTTCCACAGTAGACTTGAAAACTAAAATCCCATAATCTTGGTGAAAACCTGTAGCCTGGCAACAACTGGAAGCCAGCAGAAGCGGATTGGTGGAACAACTTCAAAGCCTCATTCCCAGAGAACTGTCCTTATTCGATCCATCAGTTCCCTGGATGAGCCCATTCCCAAGGCTGTCTTGACATGACCTGACTCAGAGTTCAGCCAGTCAATATGAACTGTCTTTTCCCTAAGGACATTTGTCAAAATGGTACACAGGCCTTAAGACTGGATCCCCGGGAGTCTTGTGGACTCTCAAGCTAGCCCACATTCAAGGTTTTAGGAACTTGTCATAATCACCTTTTTTTTTTTTTTAACCTTTTAACCAAACAGAATCCAGGAGATATTTCCTTTATTGCCTCTTCCCATACCTAGAATCACACTATTACAATTATTTTATTAATGTGATCTAAGATATTTAGCTACCATTAATTTTGGCTGGAGGCCTGATTATACATTAATGTTCCTACAGGTTACCGGCTCCAGCAGCCTCTGCTTCAGGTAAGCTGTTCTTGACTATAACTCTACATATTCATCTGTCTCTCCAGATTTCGATATGGCAATTTGTCCTATGACCTCCGCCTGCCAATACAGGAGACATGGGTTGGATCCCTGGTCCAGGAAGAGTCTACACACCACAGAACAACTAGTCCTGTGCACCACAACTATTGAGCCTGTGCTCTAGAGCCCAAAAGCCCAACTCCTGAGCCCGTGCACCCCAGCTATGGAAGCCCCCATGCCCTAGAGCCACGCTCTGCAACAAAGAGAAGCCTCCACAGTGAGAAGCCCGCCCACGTCAACTAGAGAGCAGACCCCACCTGCCACAACTAAAGAAGGACCCTCGCAGCCCCAAAGACCCACCACAGCCAAAAATAAACAAATGAGTATTTTTTTTTAAAGATGCAAGGGCGTGGGGAGGGTTCCTACTCCTCTTAGGGACACAGTTGAGAACCTGGGCAGTTGACAAGGCAGTGGAGCAAGAGCCAGAGACGGAGCACTGGTTCAGACCCCACCCCTACTGGCATGCGACCCTGAATGTAAAGTAGCCAGGACCAGTCACAATCCCATAGCCCTCTTGGGCTTTAGCTGCAATGCAGCAGAGCAGAACTCACTGCATGGCCTCCTCCTCTTTGGGAATCGGTCTTCTAAGTTATGAAATGGGAGACTTTTAGCATTCGAGGCCTTGTTTCAGAAGAAAACTCTCTCCCCAGGAGAGAGTTTTATTTTTGCTGCAGCTAAATACCTGGCTCCCTTAGTTTCCCCTTGTATTAGTTATCTATTGCTGTGTAACAAATTACCCCAAAACTTTTTGGCTTAACACCATAAGCATTTATTCTATCACAGTTTCTGTGGGTCAGGAATATAGAAACAGCTAGGTGGTTCTGGCTCAGAGTCTCCCATGAAGTTGCAATTAAAATGTTTTCCAGGACTGCGTCTTCCAAAGACTTAACCAAGGCTGAATCTACCCTCAGTACTTTGCCTCTCAGGTCTCTCCATTGGTCTGCTTGAGTGTCCTCTCAGCATGGCAGTTGGCCTCTCCCAGAGCAAGCGATCTGAGAAAAAGAAAAAGAGAGACTGCAGAATCTTTTATGACCTCATTCTAAAAGTCACACATCGTCACCTTCTACTATCTTCTCTTCATTAGAAGTGTGTCACTAAATCCATTCCACCCCCAAAGGGAGAATTAGTCCCCTCTTTGAAAGGCACATCGAAGAATTTGTGGACATATTTTTAAAACCACTGTCCCCCTCTCCATTCCAGATGCTTCCCTGGGCATTGCACTCAATGGCCGAAGGCTCAGAAGCATGTTTTCCTAAGCAAACGAGACTTTGCTCCCTAGTTAAAATCTTGAGCCTCCCATAAGGTGGAAGTGGCTGCAATCCAGTTTGGATTTTGTGTTAGTGTTATTTTGACTGTTGGTCTAAAAGCAGCTTTTCCTTCCCACTACATTCAAATCACATAAAAGCAGAAATACTCTGACTGAAGTGGAGATAAAGGGTACAGTTTCAACATTTCTGCCCTCTCTGTGTCTCCTCCAGCGCTGATGGTTTGTGAGATGACTTCAGACAGAGCATGAAATCCCAACGGGGAAACTTTTTTTTGTTCTCTGTTTCTTCTTTTTCCCTTCTTGTGACTGCAGCATGAAGAAAGTCTCACTTGGGAGCTCATCTGTCTTGACTACTTTGGGTGAACTGGCTACAATCAAGAGAGAGAGAAAGTGAGATCCTCCAATTCTCACTATATTTTTCCATAAAATTTCACCTTTTTCTGTTTCACTTATATCTACTTTGTGGTTGCATTCTATTTCTGAAAGTTGATGATGCTGGGACTTTTAACTGAAAATTGTGAAGTTTCCTATTACAATAGATTTTATTTAAAAATAGACAGTTGAAAGGAGGAATACTGAGTAATAAGGTAATGGTGGCTGGTTTGGGGCAGAAATCGTGGAGGTGACATGTGAATGATTGGAATCTGGGGATCAGATCCTCAGATCCTCTAATCGGGGACCAGTCTCTTGATGCCTAGAAAGCCAGGCTTCTGGATAGCCAGAAGCCAAGTAGACCTCCAGGGCCCTACCCAGCACTTTCGCATAGCCCTGTGACCACTAGAGAGAGCTGTTGCATGGCAACCCACCAGTCATCTTGAAAATGAACATTTATTTGCAGTAATGTTGACCCGGTGGCTCAGAGGGTAAAGCGTCTGCCTACAATGCAGGAGACCTGGGTTCGACCCCTGGGTCAGGAAGATCCCCTGGAGAATGAAATGGCAACCCACTCCAGTACTCTTGCCTGGAAAATCCCATAAACAGAGGAGCCTGGTAGACTACAGTCCACGGGGTCGCAAAGAGTCGGACACGACTGAGCAACTTAACTTTCACTTTCACTTAATGGTGAGCCTGGCACCTTACTAAACACTTTAAAGGCAAAATCTTATTTAATCCTCACCCAGAGATGAGGACTCTATGACCTAAGGTCATCCAGACTGTGAGCAGCAGATTCAGGTTTCAGATTCCAGAAGTCAAACTCTAGAGCTCAAGCTCTTTGCCAGGGGTTACAGACTCACTATCCTCCAGCCAAATCAGCACATTTTCATTTTTACTGATTATTCTCCTATTGGGTACTAATTGCAAATGCATTCACCTATTCCCCCACCTCCAGCATACCAAATTGTCTTATGCTATTAGATGCTTGGCCCTAAAAGTAGGGTGCCTGATCTAGCAATAAAAATACTGGACACCTATTTGAGTTTGAATTTCAGGCAAACAATGAATATTTTGTGTATATGTCCCCAGTATTGTGTGAAACATACTTAAACTATGAATTATTCATTTGTGAGCTGAAGTCCAAATTTAACTGGGCTTTCTGTATTTTTTTTTCTGGAAAATTTACCCTAGTGGCATTTGCATTTGCGTCTCCCCCCTATACGCCATTCCCCCAGAGAGGGGAATATTTATTGAGCATCTACTCTGTGCAGGTTTTGAGTTGAGCCCAGAGCAGTCGAGGGCTCTGCAGCAGCTTCAGGCTGCAGTTCAAGCAGCACTTGTTTGAGCCATGTAATGAGACAGAACCCATGGTACTAGAAGTATCTGTGATGGATAAAGATGCCATGTGGCGTGTTTGACAAACCCCATGCCATCTTCAGCAGAGAACTGTACACCATTAGAAAAAACAGCCCCTCACTGGATCATCAAGTGACCGTGAGGCCAGAGCTTCCCATCATGCGCTAGGCACAGATATCCAGCAAGTTGTAAGGTCGGGCAGGACCTATAGCCATCCAACATCAGATAGAAGTAGTACAGCTAGCGTGAGTTTAAGGTCCAGGGGGCATAAATAAGCTGCAAGAATAAGTTAAGCATGAGGCCAGACATCCATGTCCCGTGTCACATGTCACCTACTAGTGTTTTTGCCCTCCCACTTATCTCTTGGTTCACACCTATGGCTACGTGACCAGTTGATGGAGGAGGAAAAAACCTGAGCATGGTCCTTTAAGAGGGTGGTGTAAACTGAAAACAGATGCTGTTTCACTATAGCTCTGCTCACTCAGGAGTGACCCTGAAAGATGAGAATGAGAAGGAATCCTGAAGTGGGCAAACTTCAGGCCACACACATGGTCATCCAATGGAGAAAAGAGAGAAATGGCCAGATAGTCACTGTTTTGTGGGCTGAAGAAAATGCCTTAATAATTTAATCATGGACCTGGAAGAAATAAGATTTAGAGATTGGGAATGCCAAAGCAGCTTTAGTAACTGCCACCGAAGGTATGTATGACCTGCCACCAACAAGGACCAGCACTGAGTGCCTGATGTGGTACCGTCCATTAGGGTGACCAACCAGCCTCTTGGCCCAGCAGAAGCGCTGAGGACTAGGACAACTGAGAACAGACAGCATTTCGAGTATCGGCTGAGGCCTTATGATCCGCTGCAATACCATGGACTCCAATTATTAATAGTATGGAAACTTCCCATGAATTACGACTGCATCAGTTTTGTAGGGAAGTCATAATACTATAGAAATGTATTTTCTCACAGTTTGGAGGCTGGACATCTAAGATCAGGGTCCCAGCAGGGCTGGTTTCCTCTGAGGCTCTCTCCTTGGCTCACAGGTGTCCTGCCTCTTGTTGCTTCTTCACATGGCGGCCCCTCCATGAAACCTCGCCTCTGGTGTGATCTCCTCTTCCTATTAGGATACCAGCCAGCTGGAGTAGGGCCCATCCTAATGACTTCATCTTAACTCGATCACCTTGATGAAGGCCCTGTCTCCAAATATAGTCACAGTCTGAAGCACTGGGCGGTTAGGGTTACAACATATGAATTTAGGGGGACACAGTTCAGTCCATATCACCTAGAATTCTGGAGTGGCTGAGCCTGCAGAGAGCAAACTTAATATGAATAGCAAGTCGGCCCAAGCAGTGAAAGGAGTGGGCTACAGATGCTGGCACTCTCCCCCTACCCCTCCTCAACTGGGCAGAGCCTCACAGCTCCGCCTTCTCTAGAGAACAGCTTTCAGCCAATAAGATGGGTCCCACCCCCTTGGGGGACAACCCGCCACAGATGATGGACTAATACGAGGTTGGGAAAGGCCAGTCCCTGTGCCTGAGAGTGGAACAACTCTGTGCTGTGCTTTTCCCTCCCTCTCATAGCAGATGATCAGAGCTATGGGAGGACCAGCTCAAGGCACTGAAAAGGGTGTGAATTCATGTGCCTGAGATGCTCACTGTTGGAGACAAGGGGGAAAGTTTATGGTACAATACAGCCTGTGAAATGAAAGACTCAAACTATGTGTGCTGATGTGGGGAAGACCTCCAAGACACATTAATGATGGGTGAGGGAATAAGGTGCAAAACACAGAGCAGACCCTGTGGGTTGACCCTTCTACAACTGTTGCAAAAGGATAAGTCCTTTCTGGAAGGACAGACCAGGAAGTATCTACAATGAATAAAACTCCAAGGGAGTAGAGTGGTTGGAATGAGGAAATTGTGCACCTGGGCTTCACTCCACATCCTTCTGTATTGGTGAAATCTTTATCCTACGCATGTAAGACTTTCCCCCAACACTTTACTATAAACATATTTACACATACAGGAAATTGCAAATAATTACAGTAAACCCCCATATACCTACACCTAGGTTCTGTAATGAACAATCTTCCATACTTGCCCTATCACATAAAGGTCTGTGCATCCTTCCATCTTATTTTTTATGCATTTCAAAGTAAATTGCAGATTGCAGTCCACTATGTCTTTAAACACTCCAGGAGACATTTCATTGACTAGAGTTCAGTAGCTGTGCAAGTTTTTTAACTTTAAGGTAAAATGTATATCAAATGAAATGCACAAATCTTTGTGTATGTATGTATCATTTTAAAATTATTTTGTTACACCTTTACCCTAGCATACACCTCTTTTTTCCTTTTCTATAAAGCCATTATTTTATTTTATTTTATTTTATTTTATTGTATTATATTTAGTGAGTTGGTTTTGTTGTTTGTTTGTTTTTTCAGCCTCACTGTGCAGCATGCAGGATCTTAGTTCCCCAATCAGGGATTGAACCCACACACCCTGCACTGGAAACCTGGAGTCAACCATCGGACCATCAGGGAAGTCCCCTCTGTGTATCATTTTTATACTTGATTTTCTTAAAGACTTTTTTAAAAAAAAAGAGTGCAGGCACTGGCAACCACTGCTGCACTTTCAACCAGCACGTATTGAGCCCCTACTCTGCGCCACATAGTGTGGCAATGCGCTGGGGGCGATTCAGCAGACAGGACCAAGTTGCAGTTCTCATGAGCTCCTCGTCCAGTGACGGGGGAAGAGAGCAAACAATAAGCACATAAAAGAATAAGTAAATAAGATCATTGTATATTGAGTGAAAGAAGCCAGGTGCAACCGGGTACGTACAATGTGTTCTGTTTATATGAAAACCAAGTACAGACAAAACCAATTTACGGTAGGGAGAAATGAGAACCCACTCCCCCTACGGGGACAGAGGGTGTGAAATTGACTGGAAAGGGGCGAAAGGGAACTTGCTCAGGGGATGGTGAAATTCTGTATTTTGATACAGGTTTGGGTTGCACAGGTGATTTGACCCATATTTGTCAAATCTCAGCAAATGAACTCTTAAGATCTGTGCTTCTCACTGTGTACTGAAAGTTTTTCCACTGCAGCCCACTGATTGGACAGCCCCCAGGATCACTTCAATGGTTCCAGAGAGTTCTCTAGCTAAAGACCAGTGCGCATCTATCAAGCAATGTCGACAGCCTTATCAAAAGTGATATTTCCAAAGCGCTTAATGTTTTTCTGCTCCTTTCTGTCCCTGCATGGTTCCTTGAGGGCTGTGATGTTTGAGCCTGTGTGTTCTGAATGGTCAGTTCCACTGTAAGCCTCAGACCCTTTTGGTCCCAGTTGCCTTGGCAATGTCATCACCAAACTTTTTTGGAGAGAGACCAAGGGAGCCAATCTGGGAGGCCAGGGCAGACGTGGCCCCTACTTTCTCATGGGCACACGACTTTGATCTCATTGGGGAGAAACTGAACATCATAGAGGAGGCAGCCTATGTTGAATTCCAGGTACCAGACAACTGGAAACAGGTACAGCTTGGCCTCCTTCAAGCTGAGAGCCCAGCAGCAAGTAAGGTTGAATCACCATACACGCTCTGAGGACTAGGTGGGAAGGGTACTCACATCTGCAATTTAGTCTGAAATGCATCAAACAAACATGGATGGGCAGAATTTAGGTGGTAACACCAATGGCAACCCACTCCAGTACTCTTGCCTGGAAAACCCCAAAGTGCTGCAGTCCATGGGGTTGCATTGGAGAAGCAAATGGCAACCTACTCCAGTGTTCTCGCCTGGAGAATCCCAGGGACAGAGGAGCCTGGTGGGCTGCCGTCTATGGGGTCGCACAGAGTCAGACACGACTGAAGCGACTTAGCAGCAGCAGCTGCAGCAGCAGCAACATGTAGTGTTAGATGTAAAACTAACTGCTCTGTGTTTGAAACTTTCTTAAGAAAACACTAGGTCTCTGGCTATACTGCAGAGAGGAGTTATGAGGGGGCCAGACCAGACTGACTGCAGTTGCCTCAGGGAAGAAATGAGACCTGAGCTGAGGCCCGGCAGTGGCATGGAGAGGAGGTAGGCCAGAAACACCATTTGGGGGAGACTCCAGAGGCGACCAGGAAGGTGAGAAATGACTGAAAACAGGCCAGAAGTCAGGGCCCCGTGAAAGCCCAGAATGACCTCTCCCAAGAGCTGCAGATCCTGAAAGTGCAGAGATGATGGGCAGGAGAGTGTCCTGAACGACCCTTCCCAACACAAAGGGGAATGTTGAAAAGAGGCCCTGCGATGCCACCAACTCCCAGGTGGGTCTCCTGGGTCACCCACTAACTCCCTCTTTCTCCTCTCCTGGAGGACCGAGTGACCCAATGAACACTGGAACCTCCGTGGGGTGACTTCGAGGGAGGTGCCAGATGGGTCCCTGTGCTCTCCTTCCAGCCTCCAGGAAGTTGAGATAAGCCCAAAGCAAGACATTCACAGGCCAGGGAGGTCCCAAGTTCAGAAAAGACGCAAAGAGATTTGAGAACTCACTCGGTCTGGGTTTTGGAGCCTCCACTGGTGCCAAGGGACACAGCCACCCACACGGTAAGAGATTTGTCCTCCAGGTCAGTCACACTCAGAAAGAGCTCCTCGCCTTTCTTGGTGCATGACAGAGAGCTTGGTGCAGGTTTTCCAGAAGCCGGGCTGCCTCCCACACCATCGCTGGGAGTGAGAAAGGGGATTCCCCTTCTGCTCTTTCTCAGTCCTCCGCAGAGTTTGGGTATATCTTGAAAGCCTCTCCAGCCACTGCCTGTTCTCCCCCCTAGGTGCCTTGAGCGGGCGACATTTCCCAGCTAGAACCCCACAGCTCATGCTGTGGCTCACCGTGGCTTTAGAAAAAGTATGTCACCTCTCTGAAGGGGAATCATCCAACTCCAGGCATTGGAGTGGGCTTAAATGGGTTAACTCAAACAAGGGTGCATAAGTGCTCACTAAGCTTAATTATAGACTTTATCTTATCTTAATTATAGCCATTATCTCATCACTATAATCCTGCTGTCACCTTTTTTTCTGAGAAGCGATATTGTTCTTTCACTTTTGGCAGTGTTATACAATTTTCTGTTAGAAGTGGAAAATCAAATGTATTTAAGTTTGAAACTGATTCCATTTACCAAAATGCGTGCTGAGTAAATAGCAATCTCAAGGGCAGGCAGATATTGCAAAATGTAAATGCAGTTGTGGCAGGCAAGGGAAGGTGGTACACAAAGCGCAGGAGATGATGGCTGGAAGGTTGAGAGCACAAGTTTCAGAGTCAGATGAACTGGAGTTCAAATCCTGCCATCGTGTCTCCAAAGCTGTGCGCGCTTGAGCCAGTCTTCCCACCTTTGTGCACCTCCATTTCCTTATGTACAATGGGGAGAGCTTCCCTGGTGGCTTCATGGTAAGGACCCCACCTGCCAATGCAGGAGACTAGGGTTTGATCCCTGGGTTGGCAAGATCCCCTGGAGAAGGAAATGGCAACCCACTCCAGTAGTCTTGCCTGGGAAACCCCATGAACAGAGGAGTCTGATGGGCTAAGGTCCATGGGGTCACAAAGAGTCAGATATGATTTAGCTACTAAACAACAACAACAATGTGGGGAATAGCAATGACCTTGCAGGTGGAGGCTGTATCTGGCAGGTAGTGAGCCCTCAGAGGTGGTAGGGCTGTTCCTAGACTATAAAAGTCAAACAAGAGATTTATACAAGGAGTGTGTGTGTGGTGTGTGGATGGAGGGCATCCAGTTCCCAGGCTGGATGAAACCATTAAAGCCTCGTGATGCTCTGGTGGTACACTTCCAGCATCCCAGGTTTGCCTTTATTTTTGGTCTCTGTTCTCCAGAGGCCCACAGGGTCCTGCTCAGTCTCAATTCAGGGAACTGGGTGATGATATCTCTGGCCACTTCTGCCAAAATGGGCATAGTCCTGCCTCAATTTGGAGAACAGGCATTGAGTTGGACATATTTCTGAGTTCCAGGCCATGGATCTGAGTCTCATATGATTAAAATTTCAATCCCTTGGTCCTCTGTTTCAGTGTAACAAACTCAATTAGTAGTTGGAGGAGAAGTGATAACTAGAACTTTTATCTAAGTAGATTTTAACTTCCAATGTGGTATTAATATATACATAATTTCAGCCATTGGCCACTACACATCTCCTTTTTCTCCTAATATCTGATCTAAAGCAATTTCATTTTCTAAAAATTTAATAGTTAGAAGAGAATACCTTGAGACCATAACTACAGCTACCAACTGCCAGCAGACATTGTTTTGAGAGTGGCTGGTGGCATCCCAAGTCTGACACAGCTCAGAAAACTCAAGTTCTTCCTAATTCAAGGACTTGTCTAAAGTCGGGTCTATAATGCCACCTAGTATTACCTTGGACATCTGAACCACAGCTACTCCATTTTTACTTTCAGCTGCATTTCTCTCCTTAATGGCCAAAGCAGATGTCACCGACAGTTAATGATTTTGTTGTTTTTTCTGTATATGAGAAGATACAAGAGTTTGGGCTCTTAAAAATCATTTTCTGAAAGTGCCTATCTAGAAGCCTGTTCTACCAGTTTTTCCCGGAGCACAAGTTGCTTCATTCCTGATCTCCACCCTGAACTCCTTTCAAGGTATGTAGAAGGTCAGTGGCCATTGACCTAATTCTTGCAGAGACTGACAGCAAATGCCAGTTCGCAGTTGGCAGGGCCCCTTCGGGGTCATGAATACAACCATGGCTTGAGGAGCAGTTTATGACCATTTCATCCCATGATGCTAGGAATGTTCATTCCCAGGTCTGGCAAAAGTTTCAGTAATAGGCCACTCAATGTGCTAGGTCTTATCAACAGTGGCCAAAAATCTGGACTAGGTCTTATTAACAGTAACCAAAGGTCTCTGGACCATCTGTCTTACTAGTCCCTTATATTCAGGAAAATATTCCCCCTGTTGCCTCTTCCCATATCTAGAGTTACACTATTATAATCATTGATCTCACATGGGACTATATCATCATTTTATCAGAGGTTTAGTCATACATTTGGTAATGAAAGAAACAATTTCATAAAACAGGCAATATAAAAAAATAATATAGCAAGCAGTATTAGTAAGGTCATAAGGAAGAATATAAGTCAAGAACTTCCATTAGGTGCAACCCAGTATATCTCAGGTCTCTGACTTAGTCTGTTCTGTACCAGTCCTTATCTTTAAGGGAAATCATATATTAGCACTGTCCATAAGGCACCCAGCCCAGTTTTATAGTTTACTAGACTGATTATCCTTAGTATGATTTAACTGTTCCCAATATAGAGAAGCCTTTAAACTTAAATTACCATACTGTACATAAACCTATCCCATAATTATGGTTTTATTCCTTTTATTCCAAGCTCAATTTTGCCTGTTGCTCTGATTGAGCTTGAGCATAGAGGAAAATTCATGTTTATGGCAAGGATCAGAGCAGGCATTATTAGTTTGCCAGGTGAGGGAATTCTACCCATTAATATAAATAGTGTCTTGAACAGGACTATAACTTTTTTCTTTTAAAATGTATTTCCTAAAAGCCAACCAATTAGAGCCTTAGAGTGGAGAAATCCACCAAAGTAACTCAGAAGTCATGTAATTGGCCACAAATCTAAAATTGGATTGATTTTTAAACATAGCATGGGATCGTGCCCATGGTAGAAAAACATTTGATTGATATGCAAAGTTCAAGAAGTCAAGAAAGCATTATAAATAATGATATGAGTCAGGTCGAGGCTCTTGAGCTAGCTATCTACTTCTGATGTTGTCTTCTTCTTACGCTAGTAAGAGTGTAGTTTCTCCTCTGTTTGAGCATTGTTTTAAGGTGAGTCTTAGTAAATACAGACCTCTGTTAACAGAACTGGAATTTAATATCCACTGAAACACAATCTGTTTTATCTCTAACAATTAACCTCATTTTTACCAAAGTACCAGGCTTCCCTGGTGGCTCAGACAGTAAGGAATCTGCCTGCAATGCAGGAGACCAGAGTTCGATCCCTGGGTCAGGAAGACCCCCTGGAGAAGGAACTGGTAACCCACTCCAGTATTCTTGCCCGGGAAATCCCATGGACAGAGGAGCCTGGCAGGCTACAGCTCATGGGATCACAAAGAGTCAGACATGACTGAGCAACAAACAGTTTCAGTTTTCAGTTTTTACCAAATATAGCTAAATTAAGACTAGTCTGTTTGCAAAATAAGCCTGGTCTCAATAAACTTGGCCTGATGATTTATATAAACTATAATTGATGATATAGGCCTATTTTGCTTTGCTGAAACTTTTATAGAGTTTCAGACTGAACTTTTACAAGACTTCTCAGGGCTAGGAAAGTCATGCCAAGAGCTTGTCACAGATATCACCTGACAGGTCAAGGTGAATTTCTCCCTTTTCAAGGTCGCCAACATACCTTGAGATTTCTGTACCTGTTAGTGAGTTAGCCTTCCTAATTTATCCTATAAAACTGCTGGGAACCTAAAAGTTTCCAATCTCTGTAGGGATCAGACAGAGAGAAAAGGGAAGTATTTCAATTCTGTTTTCAAAGGTATAATTTACCAAGTGACTTTAAGTCATAATGAGTTTGAGGGGAAGGTTTTCCTTACACCTGGAAAACACAGATCAAACCAATAATTTTTCAGATGGAAACCATAAAAATTATAACTATAGTTACCAGTTCACTCAGTCGTATGTAACTAATCCTTTTTGTTAATAGTTTTATGAAGCCGTCAGGTTTCCCATCAGGGCTTCCTAGGTGGCGCTAGCAGTAAAGAACCCGTCTGCCAATGTAGGAGACATAAAAGACGCGGGTTCAATCCCTGAGTCGGGAAGATACCCTGGAGGAAGGCATGGCAACCCACTCCAGTATTCTTGCCTGGAGAATCCCACAGACAGAGGAGCCTGGCAGGCTGCAGTCCACAGGGTTGCAAAGAGTCAAACATGACAGAATCAACTTAGCATGCATGCATGCAGGTTTCCCATTAGAATTCTTCAATTTCTTAGTTCAGCTTTATGGTGGGGTTTCCCTTGTGGTTCAGCTGGTAAAGAATCCACCTGCAATGCAAGAGACCCCAGTTCAATCCCTGGGTTGGGAATCCCCTGGAGAAGGGAAAGGCCACCCACTCCAGTACTCTGGCCTGAAGAGTTCCATGGACTGTAGTCCAGGGGTTGCAAAGAGTGGGACATGACTAAGCAACCTTCACTTTCTTTCTTTTTCTCAGCATTATGGTATGATAGTCAGAAACTTGTATTTATCCAAAAATTCTTTCTACAAATCTTGAGGAGGGAGCATTTTTGCAAAAAGTTTAGAATGAAACTGTAAATGTCTATGAATGACAAAAAGATTTAAAACCCACAGTGAAAAAAAATAGATTACAATGCAACTGACAAATAAACTTGGCTACTGCTGTAACATACAACACTTGCAGATCATTAGAATCATAATTGATAATATTTCACCAAGACATATCAGAATTTTAGAAACTCCATATAATTTCTAGGATATCTATATTAATAACACTTACCAAACAATAAAACTTTAGATTTACTGCTCATCAGACAATACTTCCCATGTACTTTAACACAGCACATGAACCTAATTTGTTTAATATCTCTCCATGGGGTGTTTCAGGAGCCCTTTGAAGAATCCCAAAATTAGCTAGAGGTCAAAAGGACTTCATTAGAATTTTCTTTGGGAAGTTTTGTCAAGAAAATATCAAAATGAAAACTTTTCAATATTTTCCTTGACAAAACTCAGTCAGACAGAATCAAAAACCACTGTGAAACAATAGTTATTCACTTAGCCAAAGAAACAATAAAAAATGTGAAAGACAAATACAGAGCAGACGACTTAAAGGCCACAACACTGGAATTTCAAGTTACCAAAATCTAGAGAGACTATTTTTAGATAGGTATTCGTAAAACATAATTATTCCTATAGAGTTTACCTAAAATCTCTTAGCTCATTTGCATTTAATTCACTTATAAAATTTCATCATACCAAGTTATTTTTCTTGCTGACAAATTTGCAACAGATGTAATAAAACCTTATTTAATTTTTATTAAACCTAGGCCCAGTAAAAGTATTACACTTAATGTTGATGACTGTAAAAGTATGTCTATTTTCATTAGATCAACAAGTTTATACATTAATTCCAGATATTAATTTAATACTAAATATTTCCCAGTTTGCATGAATCTGAAACAAATTCTGGCCAGTTACCTTCTGTACTTTGCAGAATTTATATAAGCACTTAATTTCTTTAAGCCAATTAAATAGAGCTCATTGACAAATTAGCTTTGATAATACCCTCCAAAAGTAAAGTCAAAGATAATGTCCACATACACATAAAGCAGACACAATGTGAGATCTCATAGCTTCACTTGCTAAACTTTCTCATGAATCAGAAATTATAATATAAAACTCACTAGTTTATAAGCAACAGTTGGAATATATAACCTGTTAAAAGGCTTCTTCCTTGTTATATTTTTTTTCCCTCAGTCTTAGGAATTAGAGATGGCCTAAATAAGATAAGTATTCCTGAGAGCCCTGGTTTCAAGACCTCAGTCATGTCTGTCTCTGCAGCCCCATGGACTGCAGCCCACCAGGCTCCTCTGTCCATGGAATTTTCCAGGCAGGAATACTGCAGTGGGTTGCCATTTCCATCTCCAGGTCTCAAGGCACAGGGAAAGAAAATCAAGTTCTCCTAGTAGGACTTGTTCCAAGGTCAGAATTCTGAAAAGACATTTTTATCAAGCTTGCCTTTTATAGGCAAAAAGAACTAGTTTGGGAATTTTTTGTTTTACCTAAACCAATTTTCTCTGGAATCTAAACAATATCATGGCCACATAATGTTGTAATAAAATAGCATCCCTTTCTTAGTCATAGGCTCACAGCTAAAATATTTCCAGTCAGACAGAATTCACTGAAGACAGCTCTGCCGTGGAACAGAACCAGAATTTCCCACTTCACAAGGCAAAATGGCCATCACAAATCACAACACACAACACAAAGTATTAACATGAGGCACAAATAGGCAAAACCATCCTCATCACACACTCCCTTAAATACAAAATTAGAATCTCTCAGAAAACCTCCTACAGAGATACAGAACTTCAGATCTGAGCACTGAGAATAAAGAGAAATAGCTCAGATCTTCAAAGATTTCAAAGAGAGGGAAGAAAGGCAGGTTGAAAGAAGTGGGTAAGGAGAAGGGACAAAAGAGATGACCTTACAGACGTCTCCTGCCACCTGCAATGCTCAGATATTACAGGACTTTCCCTTGGGTTTCCAGGAAGAAAGGCCAGGAACTCCACCCTAGCAGAAATCAGAAACCAGATATGAGATCAGACTCTGAGTTCTCTGCCCACCAGAGGTGATCAGGCTCCAACCCTCAGATCAGGCTGAGACCTCTCAACCAGACTCCTGCATTCAGGATAAAGGCAGAAGAAAAAAGGATAGGATAGGAGGAGATGAAAAGAGGAAAGGGAAAGAGGTCAACAGAGTCTCTTGTTCCTTACCCGGTCAGGGTCAGGGCACTCTGACCAACCATCTGCATCAGGAGGAGGCCAGGGACAAAGGGTCCCAGATAGTGACCACTGGGTCTGGTCCATTGGCAGGCAAGCTTGTTCCCAAGTACCCCAAGTGATCGGGATGTCAGTCGTGGCAAAGAAGAGATCCCACCAGAGTCGCCATTTGTTGCAGGAAGAGGGCCTCCTTCAGGGCCTGAGAGTGGGCACTCATCTCATACTCAACAGTGAATTGTCCGAGGAGACGCACGTTTGTCAAAGCATGAGATTTTATTGGGAAGGGGTGCCTGAGCAGAGGGTGGGAGGGCAAGGGAACTCAGGACAACTGCTCCACCACGTGGCTCACAGTCTCAGGCTTTATGGTAATGAGACAACTTATGACCTGTCTCTGCCCAGTCATTCTGATTCAGGGTCTTTCCTGGCCATGCGCATCGCTCAGCTAAGATAGATTCCAGTGAGAAGATGAGATGCTGAAAGCTTGGTAGGACGTATGGACTGGCATCTCCTTTCTCCTTTTGACGTTTCCCAAATTCTTCTGGGAGGTGGTGTTCATTCCATATTCCTTCCCAGGACCTCCTGTTGTATGATAGCTCATGGTTACTACTGTGGTTAGTAATAGTAAAGGGATTACTATTGTGCCTGGCCAGGAGGTGTGGGAGTGGGCAGTGGCTTTCATCAGTGGTTCTCCTAACATTTTGAGGGTTAAGTGAGTTAATTGGTGCTTAGAACAGGCCTGGGAAGGGCTTATGTGTCTGTGTGGTTCCATTCCCACATCCACAGCTGAGCCAAAGTCAGCTGCTGCTGGGTGACCTCAGTGATGAGGGCAGGGCCCAAGCCCTTTCTGACAGCAGAGGGTCATCTGTGCCCTCCACAGGGCTCCCCCTAGCTCCCTCCGGGGGCCCCTAATGTGGCCCCTGAGAGATGGAAAAAGAGAGACAGAAGGAGACAAGAAGAAAGAGATAAAGACATAGAGAAGCCAGTCTGTGTGAGAGATAGAGAGAGAGGCCCTGGGAGAAATGGCATCACAGAGTTCAGACAATCAGCATTCACAGGCCTGGTTTAGGAGGCCAGACCACACTCTCCTTCTGCCTGAGGGAAGTTCCATTGCAGCCTGTGGCTTTCTGGGGTGAGCCAAGGGTCTACTAGGACCCCCGCCCTGCTAGTGCTCAGTTCCCATCGTCCACCTCCAACCCCGGGTCTTGTTTCCAATGGAAATGGCCCAAGCCCACTCAGATGTTACCCAAAAACTGGTTGCAATGCTTGGTGGGTGCTGAGCCAAAGATCAGAAGTAAGGACTTGTTACTTGCAGCCAGCAAAAACACCGGGCTTTTTTCCCAAAGCAGTGTCTCCCTGAACGGCAAAATTGGGGAAGTTTAAAGCTAAGCGTACATGTATATTCGTGAAGGGCTTGAGCAGAGGAGAATTCAGCACAGACATGGGGCCAAGGTCTTCAGAGTCCAAGCTCTAGCTGACTGAAGTCAGGAAAGCCAACATCATCATTCCATCCACGCCTGAGTGGGGGCCTGAGTTCCTGCAAAACCCAAAGGCTGTATGAGATTGTTAGGTATATCCCACAAGGAGGAAATTGGACTCTGTTTTGTCACTGAGCTATTGTTTCTCGACAGCTTTTCCTTTGTTCCTGCATTCACTCACTTCCTTTGAAATCATTGATTACTGAGAACTGTTCAAGGGCAAGCACTGTAGCCAAGTTTAGATCATAAAATGGCTTAAGCCAAAATGGCTTCTCTTATGTCAAGAAAGCCTTCTTTGTCCTCTTTCTCCAGAGGAAGAGACAGACAAGCCCCTGACTCACTCTCCAAAACCCACCTCCTTTCTTTGTCCTTCCACTTGGAAGGTGCTCTTCTCTTCATTCTCCATGTCAGCTTCTCCAACTCACCAGCCCAGATGAAAAGTCACCTCTTCCGTGAAGCCTTCTCAACCATTACTCTCCCCAAGCAGGTAGGGCACCCTCTCCAGGCTGCTGGCCACTGTCACACTCAAGACACGTGTGGGCCAAGCTACATGCTCTATCACCTGACACCTTTTGCCTGAGTCCCACACTCTGGCCTTTGTATTGCTTGCCTGGCCCTGCTAACACCCCTGTGCCAACCTCCATCACAGCACATCCAGGAGAGCGGAGGTTTATTGCAGTTTCAGCCCAGTAGCTCTGCCTGGATTTCCCTTTCTTAGAGCACTTGCTTACCAAGGCCAAGCTGACCACCACCTGATTCCATGCTACCTCATTAATGAGAAATCACAGTCTTTAGCTCTCTCCCTGCTTTGACCCTCATATGACCTGTCCTTTCTGTCCCTGTAAGACCCCCCACACACACACACACCCTTGACTGTGAGTCCTACAAGGGCAAGGCATACCTGACCTTCCTTGCAATGTCCCTCTTAGATCTAGGAGTCTGGTTTAGCCAAGTTTTGTTTGCATTGAATCTTAATCTATTCCTGCCCCACAAAAGAGGAATTGTACCCATGAAGTTCCAATACAGATTTCTTTTTTTTCCTTTCTTGGTGGTTCCGGGACTAAAGTGAAGGGACTTTTGTTCCAGCTATCAACCTTGTCCCTGACAGTGCTTCCCAGGAATCCTGAGTTGGAGGGGGCTTGTGGGCCAGCTCTGGGAAAAGAATGAGCTTTCCTCCACCTCCTTGTCCTCTACCCAATCTTTATTTATTCATTTTCATGGGATTGTTTTTTGATCCAAAATATGAATTCAGCGTAACCTTTGTTTAATTCTGAAAACAGAAAGACAACGGTAAAGGTCACCGATGATGACACAAACCAAGAAAAAAGCGTTGTTACTGTTTGGGTGTATTTCCTTCCAGTATCTAGATGGAAAAAAAAAAAATTTTATATGAAGCAGAAGAAACTATTTCTTTTTTCACTTGCTAAGAGTCTTTAATTAGGTTCTCCATATTGCTTTGTGACGGCTGCCTGGTGGCCCACAATTTATTTGACAAATCCCCTGTCGATAGACACTTAAACTGGTGCCACTTGATACATAATGTTGCAGTGTGCACCCAAACAGTTTATTTGTCAACATCATCAACCTCCTGGTTCCAACTGGTCTAGGGTCTACATGCTTGTGGGTAGCATATAGTTAACTTCTTCCACCTGGTAGGGGTTTCAGTATCTGTGACACAGATCGAATGACATGGCTCAGGATATTACCTGTAGCTCCAGAGGAGGAGCTAAAGGAACTTGGCCATATAATGGCTAAACTAATCTTATTTGGTCTTGCTTCGCCATTTTCCTTTATTTCTTCATTTTCTTGCTATTCTGATTAAATTCATTCTTAGGAACACAAAGAAGGAGGCCAAAGTTTTTCTACAGAGAGGAGGTAGGGGTGGGAGCGGGAAAGTTTTTCCCAGGAAGCCCCATAGGAAGCTGCTCGGTTACACTAACGGTCCATTTTGCCCACATCACTGGGCAATTCCCTCGGACAGAATTTACGCACCCCTTGGGTCATGGATATGAGTCTTCTTAAGAACAAATTTGCTCTCTAGAAAAGGTCATTCCACACTGCATATTTACCAAGCTCCCACTGCTATAAGCAAAGGTTATCAGAGCCAGCCTGACCCACAGCATCAAAGAGTCCAATATCTAACAGTTATCTAACAGTTAGGGAGCCTAAGGCCCAGAGATAAGAACTGATTTATCTAAAGGCCTTAGCACACTCTATGTTGTCTAGAGATTTTCTCCCTACTCAGTTATCTCTCTGACATTTTGCAAGGGAATGCAAAATCTTCAACAAGGATGCAGGTGGGATGGAGAGAGGATATAGCATCTATATTGCTCACGGCAGACATCGCTAATCAATCATCATAATTTCTTCCAACACTTGAGGACATCTCCAGCAGTCATTATCATGCAACAGGACTTGGCCCAAGAGGTGAAATGTTTCTGGTGGCATTTTTGGTGCCAACAAAGAGCCTTTTCAAATTGTGGGCTTGAGCCCATTTGAGTGAATGTTTCATGTGGCTTCCTTCTTGCCCTCTGAGACAGAAAAAGTCCACAAGTTCTCCTGGTTTCCATCTGTCTAACCCTGCCGTGTTCTCAGAGACCCTTTCTGGTTTTCCGCAGATTTCCGAGAAAAGGGTGCCCCTCATCCCACTTGGAGTGATGTGCTGGGCTGGGACAGGAGGGCAGAATGGGCTGCCTGAGTCAGACAGAACTGGGCCCAGATCCTGGCTCCACAGTTATAGCTGTGAGGCCATGGGCAAGTCACTGTCCTTCTCCAAGAGCCTTCCTCATCTAGGAAACAGGGGTGTTAATACTGCTCTTCTCTCCCTCCTGGCCCCTGCTTTTGGTGATGTGTAGAAAAGAGATGGTCTTTTTCACTCTGCCACTTTGCCGTGTTGGAGTGAACAGCTCTGGTTCAACAGCAAACTCTCCCCATGCTTAACCCATGTTTCTGTGCTATCGGCTTGGCAGGGGAAAGGAGCTCGCTTGCTCTCTCTCTGTCTCTCTCTGTCTCTCTGCCTGTCTGTCTCTCTCTCTCTCACACACACACACGCAGGAACACACATTCACCTTTTCTTCCTCTCTGGCTCCATCTGGATGGATCACAGGCAGGGAGAAGAGGGCAGGAAGCAGGAGAGAGTTACCTGGATTGGTACTGTTGCAAGATGGCTTCCTGGAGAGGCAGAAACTGTTTAGAGTTGAGTCTCATGGGCACCTTCATGGGGGTGTTTCACATCTTCATGCCAGGCCTCTCAAGCCGCAGCGCCAGAGGAGGGCAGAGCTTCTCCAATCGCTGACCCCCTACATGCCACCCCAGCTTCTGGTTCTCTGGCACCCCTTCCTCACTGCCCAGAGGCTGAGAATGGGAAGACCGGAAATCAGCCCCAGACCAGATCGCTCTCCTGCAGGGTCCACACCAGGCCTTTGGAAAAGCACACAGAGACACACACACACTTTGACCACATCCTTAGCAAGCAGAGAGCAGTAATTTTTTCCCTCTCAAATGCCACTCTGCCCACCTGAGCTGATGACGTCAGCTCCTCAGCCTGTTTCTCTCAGGAATGAGACAGGATCCTGTCCATCGCACGTCCCAGGTCCAGGGTCGCACCCCTCTAGGCCTGGACTAGGGCACACAGCCCTGCTCGCCTCACTGAGCCAGTGGGGGAGGGGCCCACGGCTGTCTGCTGAGAAGCATCTTCACAGACCTGCCTGCTTTGCCCTCTCGACTCCTTTCTCACCTTAGTCTGGGCCAGGAGCCCCCATAGGAAGAACCCAAGAGCGCTGCCACTGCCTCCTGGCTGCCTGCTCACACTGCGGGCTGGCTCCTCCTCTTGCTTTATAGCTTCTGAGGAAGTGTGGCGCCTCCGGCGATACTTGAGCTTGGGGACTTGAGGAAGTGCTGGGGAGGACACTCATCCGTGGGCAGCAGTCAAGCAGCTTGAGGCAGATACTGCCTCTGAACTGGGACTTGAAGGTCAATTATATTAATATTTCAATAATAATAATCGCCTTTCCCTGATGGCTCAGATGGCAAAGAATCTGCCTGCAATGCAGGAGACCTGGTTCGATCGCTGAGTCAGGAAGATCCCCTGAAGAAGGGAATGGCTACCTACTCTGATATTCCTGCCTGGAGTATCCCATGGACAGAAGAGCCTGGCAGCATACAGGCCATAGGGCCGCAAAGAGTCGAACAAGACTGAACGATTAACACCTTCACTTTCACTGACGGTCTAAGCATTTCACATTTTGTTATGTGTCCCTCAAAACAGCCCCGTCTTATAGCTGAGGAAGTGGCAGCTCCCAGAGAGGAGCCTTTTTCCCCCAGCCACACAGCTGATGAGCCTGGAACAGGGCTGGGTCCACGGCCGGTGGACTCCAGACGCCTGCAGCAGACAGGCCAAATGGAGTTCTCAGGGGCTGGGCAAGGCATTCTGGGAAGGGACACAGCACAAAGGCCCAAGAGCTGAAAAGAGGAAAGGCTGGGACAAAGAGGCCCTGAGCAGTTGGGGTTGGGGGGAGGGAGCTGAGTGGCATTGAGAGCAGGGCCATGGTGCCCTGTGGCTTCCAAGGTGTGCCAAGACTTAGAGGCACCGTCACACCTGCTGACCCCAGTGAGTGCGTTTGGATCGAGAGGCAGGAAGCAGGAGCTGGTTGAGGCCTAGGCCCTGTCACTGGGCTCAGGCCTCCCACAGAGGCCCATTGTCCATGGGCGGCAGCAGGGCCAGCAGGAGAGCCCAGGAGGAGGCCTCTGCCCTCTGGAGATGTGCCCGGGGAAATGGCAGGCTCCCTCCAGGAAGTCTCTCCGGTCCCAGAAGCTTCTCACCATTAGGCGTTTGGAGCCGTGAGGCCGTTTCAGACATGGCAGGAGGGCAAACACTCTTGCCCTCTTCTTCTCATCTCCAGGGAGGGCAGCCCCACCAGGGCCCAGCCATGTACTGGGTGTCCCCACAGCCCTCGCCGCCCTCCTCTTGTCCCCCTGCACAAGGACTCAGGATTCAGTACCAGTGCTCCCAGCTCTGAACCACATCCCCGGCCTCTAGACTGAAGCTGGGCAGCAAGGATTCCCCAGGCCCTGTTTGAGTCCTACCTCCCGACACAAACTGAACTCGCCAGGGACGGGTGGCATAGTGGTGAAGAGCGTGTCGTCTGGACGAAACAATACACTCAAGTCCCAGTTCCGGAAGCACTGAGCGTGGACCTGGAGCAAGTCACTCACTTCTCAGGGCCTCAGACTCCCTGGGTACACTCAAGGCCAGTCCCAGGTGGTGAGCGAGAGGGGTCCTGCGGAGCAGTTCATTTGTCCCCTTGGTTCAAAACAAAGCCTCATTCATTCAATCCACAAATATTCACTGAGATTGCTGAGGCCGCAGGCAAGGCAAAGACAGTGCTCATTGCTGCAGAATAACTCAGCCTGGGCTGAGTGCTGGGTGAGTACGCAGCTCAGTTCACACTCTCGGCCGCCTGGGTTACCATTATCCCCATTTTACAGATGAGGACACTGAGACTCAGAGAGGTGAAGTACCTTGCCCACAGTTACACAACAAAATGGCAAAAATGAGATTCAAACCTGCTCTCGTGGGTGAATTAATTCATGGATATGTGTGTTCCTAAATCCTAAGATGTGTTTAGGAATAAGGGATGGGCAAGGCTCTTCCTTCCATCCTCCCAGTTAATATGATTGTAACCTCTCTGCAAGGCTTATTCTGTTGTAAGAAATAATATTAATACAAAAGCAAAAAGTGCACATTTATTGAGCACTTACTCTGTGCCGGGATGTATGACCCATGTGCTGACATTATTCCCATTTCACAGATGAGAAACAGAGACTCAGAGAGGTTAGGAATGTGCGCTGAGTCACACAGCATGGAGATAGTGGCGCCAGAACCTGAACTCAGTCTCTCCCAGGGCCCCCTGCCTCCACCAGGACATCCCTAGATAGATTTTGAAGTCCGGGTTCTGGTTTAAATGTGGCTCTGCCATTTATTGGCTGGTGAAGCTGGTGCCTTTGTGGCAAAGTCAGGATAGCCATGCTGACCCTGGTGGGAATGAGACTCTGTTGACAGGACTGATGTGAAGCCTGGGGTGGAAGCTTCTATTCTCATCACGGTCCTGTTCTCATCATTGGTCCTGTTCTCATCACTGCCCCTCTTCTCATTAGTGCCCCGATCTCACCTCTGCCCCTGTTCTCATTACTGGTCCTGTTCTCATCCCTGCCCCTGTTCTCATCACTGGTCCTATTCTCATCCACACCCCTCTTCTCATCCCTGCCCCTGTTCTCATCCCTGCCCCTGTTCTCATCCCTGTCCCTGTTCTCATTTCTAGTCCTGTTCTCATCCCTGCCCCTGTTCTCATCACTGGTCCTATTCTCATCCATACCCCTCTTCTCATCCCTGCCCCTGTTCTCAGCACAGGTCCTATTCTCATCACTGGTCCTATTCTCATCCCTGGTCCTGTTCTCATCCCTGCCCCTGTTCTCATCTCTGCCCCTGGTCTCATCTCTGTCCCTGGTCTCATCTCTGTCCCTGTTCTCATCCCTGCGCCTGGTCTCATCCCTGCCCCTGGTCTCATCCCTGCCCCTGGTCTCATCACTGCCCTGGTCTCATCACTGGTCCTATTCTCATCCCTGCCCCTATTCTCATCCCTGCCCTTGTTCTCATCCCTGGTCCTGTTCTCATCCCTGCCCCTGGTCTCATCTCTGCCCCTGGTCTCATCTCTGCCCCTGGTCTCATCTCTGCCCCTGGTCTCATCCCTGCTCCTCTTCTTATCCCTGCCCCTGTTCTCAATCCCTGACCCTGGTCTCATCCCTGCCCCGTTCCCATCTCTGCCCCTGGTCTCATATCTGCCCCTGGTCTCATCCCTGCCCCTGTTCCCATCTCTACCCCTGTTCTCATCTCTGCCCCTGGTCTCATCCCTGCCCCTGTTCTCAGTCCCTGACCCTGGTCTCATCCTTGCCCCTGTTCCCATCTCTACCCCTGTTCTCATCTCTGCCCCTGGTCTCATCCCTGCCCCTGGTCTCAGTCCCTGACCCTGGTCTCATCCTTGCCCCTGTTCCCATCTCTGCCCCTGGTCTCATCCCTGCCCCTGTTCCCATCTCTGCCCCTGGTCTCATATCTGCCCCTGGTCTCATCTCTGGCCCTGTTCCCATCTCTACCCCTGTTCTCATCTCTGCCCCTGGTCTCATC
The DNA here is from genome assembly GCF_042477335.2 of Ovis canadensis. Taxonomy (NCBI): domain Eukaryota; kingdom Metazoa; phylum Chordata; class Mammalia; order Artiodactyla; family Bovidae; genus Ovis; species Ovis canadensis. The sequence goes on from NC_091257.1 coordinate 78,150,018, forward strand.
CCTGCCCCTGTTCTCAGTCCCTAACCCTGGTCTCATCCTTGCCCCTGTTCCCATCTCTACCCCTGTTCTCATCTCTGCCCCTGGTCTCATCCCTGCCCCTGTTCTCAGTCCCTGACCCTGGTCTCATCCTTGCCCCTGTTCCCATCTCTGCCCCTGGTCTCATCCCTGCCCCTGTTCCCATCTCTGCCCCTGTTCCCATCTCTGCCCCTGGTCTCATCCCTGCCCCTGATCCCATCTCTGCCCCTGGTCTCATCCCTCCCCCTGTTCCCATCTCTGCCCCTGTTCTCATCTCTGCCCCTAGTCTCATCCTTGCCCCTGTTCCCATCCCTGTGCCTGCTGTCATCACTGCCCCTGTTCACAGGAATGGCTGCCCAGGAGGCAGGGAGCCCTTTACACAGGCCACACGCTGTCTGGCCCAGCTCCCCTGCCATGTGCCCCAGTGCCCCACCCTCATCCCTCACGTCAGCCGGATCCTTGTTTCTCCAAACTTCAGGAAACTGGAGTCCCAAGCCTGCCTCCCAGCAGCTCTGTGGTTTACCAGATGCCACAAATATTTACTTTGGAGACCTCAGTCCAAATGCAGAGGGTGTGCAGGATATAAGGCTGGGCTTCCAGACCCAGTGCCCAGGTGAGGAGAGCAGCAGGCCAAGGCATCCGCGTGTCCAGGTAAATGTGTAGGGAAGGGGTGAAGGGCCTACATCACCAAGAAGGGTCTGAGCTAGAGACACTTGTTTGGGTCAGGTCAGGAGCAAGAAAGAGGCCTGACCCCAGGGTAAGGCCCCTCTCAGTACACTAGGACCCTGTTAGGGTCAGGGCCGGGAGTAGAGAGGAGTCCAGCTTTTTCACCCAGAAGACAAAACAGCAATGAGAAGGGAACTGGACTGGTCCCATCTCTCCCTGACCTCATCCCAGTGACATTAACCCACTCCACGCACACCAGCTGCTCTATGGCCAGCCCTGGGCTGGGGTGATTCTAAAGACAAAACTATCAGACTGTCCTGGACCCCAAGATACTCCCAGGATGGACCAACATGCTATGCTCGAGGAGAGCCCAGGGACATGGTGGTAGAGGACAGTCAGGGAAGGCTTCCTGAAAGAGGTGATATATTGGTGGAGAAGCTGAGTAGAAACTGGCTGGACAAAGAAAGAAAGAAGGGTATCTCGTGCAAAGGGGACTGCATACTCAAAGAGGCAAAAGACAGGAAGGCGAGATGCAATGTGGCGGGTGGGCGTACGGTGCTTGGATTTGTAGAGAAGAAAAATTTCCTCAGAAGGGAAGGCAACCATCCACTTGCCCCCCTGAGAGCTTCTGATCAGAGAAGAGAGCAGTGTGAGTTAATAATGAAGGGAAAACAGGGTCAAGATACTTGAAACAAAAAGACAATGGAGTGGGGATGGGGGCTTCCTGGGCAAAGGAGCAGGTGCAGGGAGGGCGTCCCCTCTGTCTTCTGGCTTTGACTGCAAGGTGGCTCCTTCTGACCCCAGAATTAGCGACAATAACTGTCATTATCAGAATAACAGCTAACCCTCATCGGGCACTTGTGGCATATGAGGCCACAAAGGGTTGGTCCCATTGAATCCTCCCAACAACCCTCTGAGGTAAGTATCATTATCATTACCCCTTATCTTATAGATGAGGAAACAGACAGAGAGGACAAGTCACTTGCTTGAGAACACCCAGCAAGTTGTAGAGGCTGCCCTCCCACTCGGGTCTGTCTGACTCCCAAGCCCACAACACTTCTCTTTCTCCTTCAGGCACCCAAGACTCAGGAATGAGGGTCCTGTGAATCGACAGCAGTTCCCATGGCCCAGACCTCCTCAGTCTAAGAAACTCACACTCCCCCATTCTTCCAGGGCTCCAGGGCCGTTCATTCATTCAACAACCACTCATTAATCACTGTGTGCTATGCTGAGTGCTGAGGACTCAGAGGGGAGCAGGTAGACCCAATCTGTCCTCCTAGAGCTCGCAGTCTGGTCGAGGGGATCCTGCGAATTAAGCAAAACAGCTTTCCTACCACTTTGCCTCCTACGTGAATGCTCATCTCCTTCCAGCCTGCACTTCCTGTCCTGAACACACACTAGCCCCCGGGGCGACCTTTCTGCAAGTATGGTCCAGGCTCTCAGGTTCCAGGAAAAGGAAACCTCTACAGAGAAAGGGACACGTGAGTGGAGTTTTCAAGAATGAACAGGAGTTCAGCAGGCAGATAAGGAAGGGGGACAGCATTACAGGAAGCAGGAAGAGCAGACCGAGGACACAGAGGGGAGAGAGCAGGGTTTGTTCTGGGAACTTCAAGCAGCTTGGAATGACTGGAACTTCATAGAGCAAGAGGGGAAACCCAGGGAGGGAAATTGGCTGAGGTTGAGGGCTTTAAGTGCCACAATGATGGGTGGGGGAAAAAAAAAAAAAACAGAAGCAGAAATGTTTTGTCCTGAGCACTGAGGCTGGATGTCCTGTAAGAAAATAACTAATATTTACCCGGTGCTCACCTTGCATGCTTGCATGCTAAGTTGCTTCTGTCGTGTCCAACTCTTTGTGACCCTATGAACTGTAGCCCTCCAGGCTCCTCTGTCCATGGGATTCTCCAGACAAGAATACTGCAATGGGTTGCCACGCCCTCCTCCAGGGTTTCTTCCCGACCCAGGGATCAAACCCAAATCTCTTATATCTCCTGCCCTGGCAGGCAGGTTCTTTACCACTAGCACCACCTGGGAATCCCGCCATGCAAAAGGCATGGTGCTAAATGCTTTCTAGATATTATCTCATTTAATCTCAACTCCATGAAGTAGCAGTCATGATGCCTACTTTCCAGATGAGAAAACTGAGGCACAAAGAGGTTAAGTTGATTGTCAAAGGACACAGAGACTCAGTCAGGCTCCAGAGCCTGCTCTCTTAACCATCTCACTAAACAGCCTCTCCTGGACTCTATGACCCCAAGTCACCCAGTATGGCAGGCCTGGCCTGGGCCTTCTCTGCTCAGCTAACGGAGCCCTCTGTGCTCATCCCAGGTTCTGCCACGTGCCACCTGCTAACCTCGAAGAAGATGGCCTACCCGTGGACCTTCACCTTCCTCTGTGGTTTGCTGGCAGCCAACCTGGTAGGAGCCACCTTAACCCCTCCTGTGGTTCTCAGTCTCAGCACAGAAGTCATCAAGCAAAGTAAGTCTTGGCCACCCAGGCCTTATCACTGTAAGGCAGGGGGCAGGTGGAGCAGCCCTCCAAGGGAGGGTGGGAGTTCCCCATCACTAGGGGTATACAAGGCATGGTTGGATCCCAAGTCAGGAGTGAGACTTGATGGGGTGAGTTACAAAGGTTGGGAGGGTCTATGCTCTCAAGTATTTATGATTCCAATATCCCTTTCTTAAATTCCATGATTCTAAAACCTACTACTCTGAGGTCCACAGCCCTCAGAGGAGTATGCGGCCACCACATGCGATGATGGAAATGCCTCTCGGCTGCTCTTGCCTAAACCTCGTTGCCAGAGCCCCTCCTCTGGGTTAGGCCTAGTGGGCAACTAGTCTCCAAAGCAAGCACCTTCAGCTGGGAGTCTGGCTGCCTGCACCCCAGGCACAGCTTTCTCAAGCTCCAGCTCTGTGGCCCCGGCAGCTCCCTGAGCTTTGGCTTCCTCCTCTGCAAGAGGGCCTCCCCGCTCCCCGGGTTATCAGGATCATCCAGTAAGACAGAAAGTGACAGCTGCTTAATGACCTCTACAGCTGAACTTCTCAGCCTCAGCACTGCTGACTTCGGGGATCGAATACTTCTTTGTTATAGGGGGAATGCTGTCCTGGGCCTACTAGCTGTTTAGCAGCATCCTCGGCCCAGCTGTGACACCAAAAATGGTCCAACTGGAGCACAGAGACCAACCTTCTGTGTACAGTGGGCCTGGGCTGTGGCCCTGTGCATGGGCCAGGTCCTACACAGCTGGAAGGCACTATAGGCTGTGGATATATATATCCACTAGAGAGGATGGATCCCCTAGGATGGAAGGGGAGCTGAGAACTCCAGGCACTCCTAGGGGAGGCACATATGCTCTGGGCCTACACTGAGTTGCAAGCACACGGAATTTCAGCCAGAAGGAGCTTGGAGAGGGGCAGCCATTTAGGTTCCCCAGCAGCAGAGTATGAGTCGAGGAGCTGTGTGCAAGCAGGTGGTTTTGGAGGTGATCCCAGGCAACAGCTGCAGAAGAGCAGGAAGCAAGTCAGGTAAAGGCGAGCCAGTTATCACTGGGAACTGGGGCTCAGTCCCACTGAGGAACTGCATTAGTCAGGGCCAGTCAGAAGGCAGAAACCACACAGTAAGCCCAACAGATGGGTTTGTATCAGATATTATTGGCAAGAACTGAAACACTGGGAAACCAGCTAAGAAGGAAAAAAGAGAGAATGCCAAAGAATCCCTTAGAGGTTGGGATGCAGCAGGGAGCTGAAATCCAAGTACAGAAAAAACCTGGTGGGGAGAATCCTCCCCCAGAACTCATGGGGGGAGAAGGTTGAAGCCTCCAGAATGGTAGGGAAATTCCCTGAACTGTCCCAGGTCAGAGTTGGTCCTTGGTTGACAGGCTGAGGTTAGATGCAGAGAACTGCCTGCCAGGGAGCCAATGGAATTCTCTGCAGGAGGGACTACCATTGATTCACTGGGAAACTGTCTCTGGCAACTACCTAGAAGGGAGCCGGGGGTCACTGGCTGCCCGAGGAAATCCACTCAACTCCCAGCCCGAAGTTTGGGAGGTGATACCACTGGAGCTAGGCAAGAGGAGCATGCCAGGGCCAAGCTTCTTATTCCTCCTCCATGTCCTTCCAGAACCTCGACAGACAGTACTGAAACAGTGCGCTGGCTGGCAAAGGAGGCTTATGTATGGGGGCCAGCTCCATCGTCACAGTGCAGGCAAAAAGGCTAGCTTGGTCTCTGAGAGGCACTAACACACAGGGATTCTGGGACACGGTGGGGGACATACACCTGAGTCATCCTGCCCGGGGTGGAGGGAGGGAGGCAGGGTCTTTATACACCAATTCCCACCAGCCATTCATTGGCTGAGGGCTGCTGTCCAATGCGGCTCTCAGCATCAGCTCTCCAGCACTCTGACCTGCGCTGCACACAAGCCAAATGGGCTCTAGTTGTCAGGGTAGACATCCAGCAGGGACCAGAACCCAGGGCTCCCGGCTCTTCCTTTCTCTGTACAGCACCTGGGGCTCTTTGAGCAACAGGCCCATGGAATGCAGATGCCAGGGAATCATTAGCAAGTTCGTTTCAGCAGCAAAACAGCCTCAAACAAGGCCTTAGGAGCTCTCTGCCTCTCGAAGTGTTTGCCAGTCGATAGTGAGAGACACGGAGGTCCCTGTTCCAGGTGTCCTGGCCGGCACTCCTGGCGGAGGCTGGCAATGTTCAAGGTGGGAATGGTCCCGCCCATGCCCAGCCACAGTCTCCATGTGAACATGATCCATCCGGACCATCATCCTCAGAATGAAGTCATCCCTCCCCTCAGCTTATGTCCCAGTCCAAGTAGCCCTGAGTGATGTCCCCTCCCAGCCTGGAGCCCCCACCAAGCCATCCTCCTCGCCCCTCCCGCTGGACCCTGATCCCTGGGATCTGTCTCCAGTGCTGGCACAGAAACTGAAGAATCGCGACGTTACCAACACCCTGCAGCAGCTGCCACTGCTCACTGCCATGGAGGAGGAGTCGTCCGGGGGCATTTCTGGCAGCCTGGTGAAATCCATCCTGCAGCATATCCTCTGGTAAGTGGAGCAGAACCAAGCTGGGAGCTGGCTCTTTGCCCACTCCTCTGCCCAGGACACGCTTTGCACGCTCAATGGATCGGTCAACAAGCATCAGTTGATGTCAACTCTGTGCCTGACCATGAAGGATGGATCAAAAAAAGCCTCTCCTTCAGAGGCTCCCAGAGGAGTTACCAAGAACCATAAGAGGGACCCAGGAACCCTAAGAGGGAAGACCCCAGAGGAAGACCGCCTGGGGTGGGAGGATGAAGAGAAAAGGCAATGCTTCTCAGTGGTGGGGAAAGATGAGCCAATGACTCCATGCTCACCAGGAGACAAGAAGAAATGGCATTTTGGGCAGTGAGACTGACCTGGGCAGAGGCAAAGGGTAGGGGTGAGTCAGAATGGCTGGTGCTCAGACCCCAAGGCCAAGAGGGAGAAGTCAAAGGGGCCAGGGCACAGAGGGTCTTACAGGTCAGCCCCAGAAGCTCAGGTTCATCTCCTGAGTTAGGAGGGGAGCCATGCAAATGTTTCAGACAGTGGGGAAGGGGAGGGGAGCAAGACCATGCCGAGGGGGGTCAGCGGACAGGGCTTGGGTCCAGCTGCCGCCTAGACACTTTGGGGGACAGCTAAGATGGGGACCAGTCTGGGGATGATGCTCAGTCGAATACGAAGCATGAATCTCAAGCCTCCCGTGTCCCGTCCAGGCTGAAAGTCACCTCAGCCAGCATCCATCAGCTGCAGGTGCAGCCCCTGGCCGACGGCAGGCAGCTGATGGTCAAGGCCCCCTTGGACATGGTGGCTGGATTCAACACGTGAGTATCCCCTGAGTCAGGCACCGCGAGCCAGGCAGTTTCTTCCACTCCTCCCCGCCCTCATCCTCCATGCAGGAAAAGAGAGTTCCAAGCAGAGGGGAGAGTAAGGACAAAGGCTCTCGGGCAAGAGTACAGTTGCCTGGTTCACAGGGTGGCCTAAGGAAGGAGGGGCGGGGACAGCCGGGTGGGAGGTCAGATTGTACAGGGCCTGTGAGCCAAGGTGAGGACTTGGTTTTACCAAGGAAGACAGGAGCCATGCAGGGCTCTGAGCAGAGGAGGGACGTGGCGTGGTGTCACCTTCTTCAAGAAGCCTCCTGGCTGCTGCAGGGGGAGCGGGCAAGGGTGGAGGCAGGGAGGTTATCCAGAAGCTACTGTAATAATTCAGGAGGGGACAATAAGACTGTGGACCAGGGTTTAGGAGCAGGAAGGTAGTGAGAAGAAGCTTGATTCAAAATATGTCTTGGAGGACACAAGAGGATTTGCTGACAGATTCAATTAGGGCTCGGGGTGGGGCTAGGGTGGTGGGGAGGTTGAAGGGTCAAGACAGTATGGAGTGGCCAGAAAAAGGCAGGGGAGATCAAGAGAGGAGAAGTGTTGGGGAAGGGTCCGTAGGTCAGTTTGTGTGTATTAATTGCTCAGTCGCGTCCAGCTCTTTGCGACCCTATGGACTGTAGCCCACCAGGCTCCTCTGTCCATATACACATTAAATCTGAGACAGCAGTAAGACGTTTGAGAAAGAAGCCAGGTATAAGTTTGGAAGCTGGCATGCGTAGAGGATTTAAATCAGAAGAGGAATCCAAACACCGAGGCTGGGACACAGTGAGGTATACACTTGAGGGGATGAGGAGAACCCAGCATGGAGCCCGAGAAGGGAGGAGCAAGAGGCAGGAGGCAGCGGCAGGCAGCAGCCGCGGCTTGATCCAGCCTCGAGCCGGGCTGGAGCTCACAGCCTGGGGCTCCTCCACTCCCAGGCCCCTTTTCAAGACCATTGTGGAGCTGCACATGGAGGTGGAGGTCCAAGCCATCATCCACGTGGAGACAAGCGAGAAGGACCACGCCCGCCTGGTCCTCAGCGATTGCTCCAACACCGGCGGGAGCCTGCGCATCACCCTGCTGCACAAGTGAGTGCTGCCACCTCTCCCCGGGCCCCTTGCACACCTGGGAGGGAAGCAGGTGGTGCCCTGGCCCCATTTTACAGATGGAGAACACTGAGGCCCACAGAAAGAAAGGGACTTTTCCCTCCTGATTCCTGGTCTGGGGCTCCTTTCAGGAAATCTGTGACACCAAAGAGAGCTCAAGGGTGAAGCAATAATGATGGGATTTCAGGCATCGTGCCAGAAATTGGAACAAACATTTGGAAGTGGAGAGGAGGCTCTTTTCTGGGCCCCGAACACCACTGGCAGGCTTGAGTGCAGCCATGGGTCTAAACTATGGAGTCAGGCGAGCATAATGCAACTCTCACATTCACTGTCCAGGCAACATTCTGGACAAGTCACCTCCCCGCGCCTCACTTCCACAGTGAGAGGATGAGATCGGGTAGTGTCCTCAAGTACCCAGCTGAGTGTAGGGCACACAACAGCTGCTCAAAGACTGGATGCTTCCCTCCATCCCTCCTTAGCAGGAGAATGGGGGAAATGCCCACTGCCTTCATTCCAGTGTCCAGAGCCCATGTCCCTTGAACCATCTGCCACCATCTTCCCCAGGCTCAGGGGCTACACCCAGCCCTGTCTCTAACAGGCCCTGTGCCTTGGGCAAGTTCCTTCCTTCCCTGGACTTGGTCTCGCCTTCTATAACACAGCGGAGAGGTGACCATCCCTGACCCACCTTATCTCTCTCCTCTTCTCCTCCCTCAAAGGCTCTCCTTCCTGCTCCAATGCTTAGCTGACAAGGTCATAAGCCTTCTGATGCCAGCGCTCCCCAAACTGGTGAAAAGCGAGGTAAGTAGAGTCAGGGTCTCTCTGGTCTGTGAAGCCTGCCCCCCTGTGGGTCAGAGGTGGAACTGCAGGCTGATGCTGAGGGACCTGTGTCTCCTTTGAGTGGGAAGTTTCTGGGCTTGGGTCATTCTTTCAGCAGTGGATCCTTGTGGTCAAGGTAATGAAACTGCCAAAAGACAGCCGAGGGACCTTGAACAGTGATGTGCTGATAAATTGTTAACAATCGACTCGAGAGGTCTTGGAGAAAGGAAGCCCTGATTTGTAGCATTCACTGACTTCCCTGATGTAAACACCTCTTCTGTTGCCAATTTCAAGCTACTAGGAGAAGGCAGTGGCACCCCACTCCAGTACTCTTGCCTGGAAAATCCCATGGACGGAGGAGCCTGGTGGGCTGCAGTGCATGGGGTCGCTAAGAGTCGGACACGACTGAGCGACTTCACTTTCACTTTTCACTTTCATGCATTGGAGAAGGAAATGGCAACCCACTCCAGTGTCCTTGCCTGGAGAATCCCAGGGACAGGGGAACCTGGTGGGCTGCCATCTATGGGGTCGCACAGAGTCAGACACGACTGGAGTGACTTAGCAGCAGCAGCAGCAGTGTGAATTCACGGAACAGAAATTGGGACAAACATTTGAGCAGGGTCAGGAAGAGATGTTTGGTTGCACGTTACTGGATGGTGTTTCCACCATGCAGATACAAGAGACGTATATAATCTCAGGAGCAATGGATAATGGTAAAATAGAACAGAATAATTAGGAAGTAATGAGTTTTGAGTTGACTTTGCTCTTAGCATAATTTATTTAATTGTAAGTGTATACAACTTGATTTTTAATAATGTCAGGGTTAACACCAAGCTTAGAAATTTCTGAAAATTTAACAATTGGTTCTCAAAATTTGATCCAAGCTAGCTCTAGCACAGCAGGGTCCCACACTACCCTGGTTGTGTCATCAGGGGGTTGTTACCCAGCAGGTCTTGTTGGATTTATTTTTCTAAGTCAGTGAACACGAGTCCATCTCCCTTTATATGTCCCTTATATGTCAAAGATAAGCTAAAACTCAATGCTGCTGCTGCTGCTAAGTCACTTCAGTCGTGTCCGATTCTGTGCGACCGACGGACAGCAGTCCACCAGGCTCCCCCGTCCCTGGGATTCTCCAGGCAAGAATACTGGAGTGGGTTGCCATGTCCTTCCCCAATGCATGAAAGTGAAAAGTCAAAGTGAAGTCGCTCAGTCATGTCCAACTCTTAGTGACCCCATGGACTGCAGCCTACCAGGCTCCTCCATCCATGGGATTTTCCAGGCAAGAGTACTGGAGTGGGGTGCCATTGCCTTCTTCATAGGTTGGATTTATCTGCCATTATGACCATTGATTTTCACTGTGAATTTCAAGATGTGCTCATATCAGTGGTTCTCCTGGGGTTAAAAATACCTTATCAGATAATTAATATATTTTTTATAATAAAACTTTTTTGACTGAAAAATGCAATATAATAACCAACACTTTGGGAGAAAAATGCCCATAATCCTCCTACCTTAACTTAGCAGCTATTTTTTCTTTTGTATATTGTTTTCCAAATCTCCATATTTTTATGTGGCTGCACTCAGCATCAGTATTATTTTATATCCTCTAAGTTATATTTATTTCCTATACCACTGTATGATAGTCACAACTATTTTAATAGCTGCGCCATATTTAACACTTTCTTTAAATTTTTATGTTTTGTTTTGTTTTGTTTTTTGGCTGCTCTGGGTCTTCATTGCCGTGTGAGGGCTTTCTCTAGTTGCAGTGAGCGGGGCTATCTAGTTGCAGCTCATGGATTTCTCATCATGGTGCTTCTCTTGTTGCTGAGCATAGACTCTAGGCACATGAGCTCAGTAGTTGCAGCGCACAAGCTCTAGAGCGCAGGCTCAAAAGCTGTGGTGCACAGGTCATATGCTTCCAGGATGTGAAATTTTCCCAGGGGACCGAACCTGTGTCTCCTGCATTGACAGGCAGATTCTCATCCACTGTATCACCAGGGAAGTCCTATTTAATACTTTCTAAAACCTTTCCAGAGAGCCTTTTGAAAGGAATAATTTTGTAAAACTTAGCTTTACTTATGTGAGTTTTTTTTTTTTAAGAAATTTTTCTTCTACTTAAAGGTGACAGTTTCTTAAAGTAGGGCTCAGCTGGAAATTTTTTCCCAGCTTCCGGCAAAATCACATTTTAACTGGCATTATACTTTACAAGCTAAAAATATATCTTACACTAGAAAAGATAGCAAGAACCTGGGATTATAAAATGTTCTTTGCATAATGGTCTGTTTTTAAAGGTGAAAAGCCGAATACAGTGAGCAATTTGAAAAACTGAGAAACAATTTGAGAAAATATCTGTTTTTAAGGGTGAAAAGCCAAATCCAGTGAACAATTTGAGAAAACTGGCCTTCCATCAATCATCATGATTTCCCACCAGGAATCACTGGATTTGAAACTACCTCCTATGAATATTTCACTTGGCATGAAAGGAAAAGGGGCAGCATGTTTAAATGCGGCAGGAGCCCACCTAGAAAATGCTAAAGCCCCTTTCAGCATGGGTCCCAATGCCAGTTGCCCGTCAGAACTTCCTGGAAGGGCTTTTTAAAAATACTGATATCAGGGTTCGACCTCAAAGATTCAGATTTAATTGGCCTGGTGGGGCCCTGGTATCTCAGAGGATTCTAGCTCCCCCAAAGGAGGATTTTAGCATGTCACCATGGTTGAGACCCGGGGTGGAACTAAAGGGAGGGGAATTATGACAGGGTGTGCAGAGGGGGCCAGGGGCACCTTTCCCACGAGGAACAGGCAGAGAATGTTGGGAGTCCCTGAGCCCAACTCCTCCATCCTCCTTGGGTTCAGGGTTGGCAAAGCAGCTGGAGAAGGGAACTGACTTTTCATAGGAAAAATTAACATTTATCAAAGTGCATAGTCATTTCTCAAAAGTAGCAAAAGGTGGTCAACCAGAAGGTTCTTCACTGGTGAAGTTTAACCTAAGACAAAATGACAGAGTCTCAGAGCACTGCCCTGGAAAACAGGCTGCTTAGGGCAAGGAGCACAGCCTCTGGGGCCCAGGATGAAGTGAGGTGAATGTTTAACTTCCTTCCCAAGCAGAACAGCTGAGGCTGGGGTTGTCACTGTGACACTTGGCCCCCATAATTCTTCGTTTCGGGGCTGTCCCATGTACTGAGGGATGTTTGGTATCATCCTTGGCCTCCACCCACTAGATGCTAGTTACACTACCCAGTAAACTGTGACAATTGAAAATGTCCAGAAATTTCAAAATGTCTCTTGGGAGACAAAATCACCCCTGCTGAGAACTGCTGGAATTTTTTTTTTTTTTAAATTTTTGGCCAAGCCACACAGCATGTAGGATCTTAGCCCCTGACCAGGGATTGAACCTGCATCCCCTGCATTGGAAGTGCAGGGTCTTAACCTCTGGACTGCCAGGGAATTCCCGAGAACAGCTGGAATTTTCAGGGGAGAAGAATTCAAGGGGCAAAGAGATGTGTTGGGGCTAGAAACCCACAAAGAATGTTTACCAGTCTGGTTGGGTCTGTCTTGCTGGCCTCTGTTCTAATGTGACACGTGCGAGGAAGTCAGTACCAAGGGCTGACTGAGAAGTGAAGGAAGGAACGCATTCTGGATTTCCCTCTTATGGAAACACGGGCTTTTGTGAATACGATGAGTCTCATGGGGAGCACAGCTGGCAGGTCAGACACACCTGGACACAGGGCAAGGGACAAATCGTTACAAAAGACCCCAGGTGACGCCAGCAGCTGTGGTGGTCTCTGAGCTGCGGTGATGGTTGGGGGAGCAGATGCACCACTGAGTGCTCAGGCACACGGTGGACATTTGGCTGGCCGTGGGCACAGGGGCGGGGCTCAGCCAGGTGCCCTGGGCACGGGTCGCTGTGGGGCTGTGTGCTGGCCCTGGCTGACGGAGGGCCTGCATCTGTGCTGTTGCAGCTGTGTCCTGTGCTCAAGGCGGGCTTTGAGGATATGCGTGGGGAACTCTTGAACCTGACGAAGGGTAAGTGCACCACTCTCTCTCTCTCCTTTTTCCTTGACTGCTGAGCTGACTTCCAAGCACTGCCTCTGCCCTCTGCCCAAGGCAAGCCTCCCCTGGTCAGGCCTGAGCAGCAACTCAGCCCGGTAGCAAGAGGGACAAGCATCATCTGATCTCTGCCCAGGATGAACAGACAGGAAATCACCACAGCTGTGATTTCATGAGTACATAATACATGCAAGGTTCTATGTAAGCCAGTGGGTGCCCCCAGATAAACCCAAGTTCAAATTCCAGTTCTGCCACTGATTTGTTCCATGACTTTGAGAAAGGGGGCTTATACCTCCCTACCTCCAGGATTGTTGAGGATTAAAATTTTATGGGAGAGTGCCTGGCACGTGGCAGATGCTCTGCCTGGCACAGAGAGGTGCTTACAGATGTGTGCTGGATGGATGGATGGATGGATGGATGGATGGATGGATGGATGGTTGGATGGATGGATGGATGGATGGATGGATGGATGGATGGATGGCTGGGTGGATGGATGGATGGATGGATGGATGGATGGATGGATGTTTGGATGGATGGATGGATGGATGGATGGATGGATGGATGGTTGGATGGTTGGCTGGCTGGCTGGCTAGCTGGATGGATGGATGGATGGATGGATGATACAGAGACTACTGTCGGCTATCAGAAAAGAGGGATCAAGGGAAGAAACAAATTGTATCCTCAGACCCTTCACAGTGAAAGTCTGAATTCTTGGAAACCCTCAGAGAGGGGATTGGTGGGGAGAAGAAAACACTACCATCTAATCTTTGGAGATCTGAAGAGGCCCATTCAAAGAGCCACCAGAGAGGATTGGGAAGAGGAGAATGGAATCAACAGGTTTTCAGTATCTATAGAGCACCCACTTTGGGTCAAGTCCTTGGGCTATTTTATTTACACTGCTTCACTGACTCCTCAGACAACTCCATGAAGTAGTGATCATTATTCCACTTAACAGATAAGGAAACTCAGAAATGAAATCATTTGTCCAAGTTCACAGGAGGAATTAGTGATAGGGGAAGGCTTAAACTCAGTTCTGTTTCAAGTCTGGTTCATTCAGATCTGAGTGAGCTGATTTTGCTAGGTGTCAGTCCTGTACAATCTACAAGGCAAGTATACTACTGCCTCCCCATTTTTGGCCTGGAGAATTCCAGAGACTGTATAGTCCATGGGGTCACAAAGAGTCGGGCAGAACTGAGCGACTTTCACTTTCACTTTCCCCATTTTAAGATGAGGAAACTGAGGTTCAGAGGCGGGAAGAGGCTAGCCAAAGCCACTAGGGCAAGAACCCCAAGTCTCTCCAGCTCCTCTGTTCCCTATGGGCAGAGCGGGAGGGTTCCCCAGACTCCCCAGACTCCACAGGCTCTCCCAGAAGCAGGCAGACCAAGGAACGAACTTCCCACATCCCTCCCTGGTCTCTATTCTCCACCCAACAGCTAGGGCAGATGAGACGCCACTGCCACCTGGTGGCCAAGTGGGGAATCCCTAGGAGGACGCAAGGGATCCCTAGGACAGACCCAGACCCTGCCAGGGTTGGGGGTACAGATCAGACTGGTGGGGGAGACGGAGAGCTATAAACAATAGGTCAGTTTTGTTCCAAACCAAAATGTTGACACAGGACCAACTGGGTTCAGATCCTTTTGCAGTATGCCCTTGAGCAAGTCATGTCACTTTTCTGAGCCTTGGTTTCTCTATCTGTGACATGAGGGTAATAGCAGGACCTAAGGTTATTGTGAGGATTCCATGAGCTAACATGTGTATAATTTATTGCATTACCGGGTGTTTGATAAATGTCAGCCAGTATCTCATCATATTTATCATTGTCCTTATCAACATCATCATGACTCCTGCCCCTACCCCTACACACGCCCCCCCCTCACCCTGTGCAAAAATGGTGCTTCGGCCAAAAGCAACTTCCCACCAAGGCATCCAATACTGCCCTCCACCCTCACAGAATTTTCTTCTCCCTGAGCAGTGCCCATGCCTCTCAACTCTGAGCACCTGAAGCTTGATTTTATTTCTCCTGTCATCGACCACGGTGTTGTCCATCTCATCCTGGGGGTGAGTGTCATGGGGCCTCCAGGGGAAAGCGGGGACATTCCTTCCCTTCTCTGACCACCAGTAGTCGGAGACCACTGGTCTGCTTCAGGTGAGAAAACACGGGTCACAGTACACACAGGCAGACTTAGAAAAGTCTCAACAAGCTGACCACATCCCATGTAAACCGTTCTGGCAAAAAAAAAATAGTCAGCAAGTGGAATGTACGGGCCATACACTGAATATTGACCCCAATGACCCAAGCTCCTCCAACCTTGCTTTCCGCCATCAGGGGCCAGAGTGGGAGGGACTCTTGGTCTTTCTCTCAGGCAAGCACCTGACAATCCTCAAATATCTGGTGATTCTGAATAAAGAGCCCAGGATGCAGACACATTATGGAGGATCACACAGATCTAAATTTCTCTTCCAGCTCCAAAACTCTCTGGCTGTGTGGACTTGGGATAAGCTTCTTCAACTCTCTGATCCTCAAATTCTTTTGTAAAATGTAATAACACAGTCACTAAAGAGAGGAGGAAACGATAGTACATGGGGCCCGGCAGGCAGGAGGCGCCCAATAACCATCAGTTCTTTCTAAAATATGGAGCCACCCACCACACAGGGGCCGGACACCCTCTGGGACCAGGCCAAGAAAGGCAGCGTGAACCTCAGACCCGTTTTCATGGACCCCTGGAAAACTGCAGCATCAAACATTCCCATCCATTCTGCTGCAGTCTTGAATTTTCTCTTCCTCTAAAGGGTTTCTGGGGTGTCTGAGAAGTTGAAACCTAAGTACCAAACGAGACATCTAGATTTTTTTTTAACTGGAGATTACCTGAGGGGTACAGATGGAGTAGGTGTTGCTAAGTAGCTGAGATAGCTCTTCATCTACAACAGCAAGGCACCGACTGCCAGGCTAAGCTTCCTGGTGGCAACTGCAAAAAGAGAAACAGGCTGGAGGGTGTCATTTCCTTCTAGGTTATTACAAGATACACTGTGGAGCTTAAGCTCTCTCTGCTCTGTGTCTCTGCAGGCCAGGTTGTTCAACTCGGAAGGAAAGGTGACTAAGCTGTTCAATGATGTTGGGGATTCCCTGAATCTGCCCACCCTGAACCAGACCCCCTTGAGGCTCACCGTGAGGAAGGATGTGCTGGTCGCTATCATAGCTGCCTTGCTCCATTCGGGAAAACTCACAGTCCTATTGGACTCTGTGGTAAGTCTCAGCATGGAACAGAGCCTGAAGCCAGCTCTGCTGCCTCAGGGGGATTTCCTGAATCAAAGAGGGCGTAAGGACCCCCCCTCCCCAAAGCAGGAACCTCCTTTCAGGATCGATTTACATACTTGCAGCAACGGAGAGCTCGCTCCTTCCTTGAACAGAGCCTGCCTCTGACATAATACAACTAGAAAGCTGAAAACCTCCTGTAGCATCCAGCACCAGTCCTAGTTCTGCCTTCCTGGAGCCTGAAAGACCTGCTTCCTCTAGCAGAGAACAGTCCTGTCCAAAGGGCACCCTAGAATATTGACTGGCCCGGGGATGGCGATGCGCTGCTGCCGTCCACAGCAGGGCTCACGGCAGACACCGCTCATCTCCCAGGGCCCTCCTGCCTGTTGAGCCTGGATTCTGTCACAGCCTCGGAATCCTTATTAACCCAGCACAACAGAAAACCACCGCCAGTCCACTGGGGTGTGCCATCTCCTCCAGGTCACTGATGGGGCCCAGAAAAGGGCAGGGTTGGCCCAAAGATAGGGGAGCAGGGCAGGACTTTAAGTCAGCTGACAGATCACCAAGCTCTCAGGGGATTAGAAGTCAGGGCGAGAGGCTGGAAAGACAGGGAAATGGGTGTGGTCACGAGCAACCACATTCACAGCTCTAGTAAGAACTGGGTTGCTTCTCTGAGAACAGGAAGCTGCCCGCAGACCCACAGGCACCACCAATCCACAGTAAACGTCCAGGCTGGCTGGGACTTCATTTCCCACAGCCACTGACATAGAGGCTGTTTCCCACCAGGGGCAGACACGTGCACTGGGCCACCAGACTCTCCCAGCTTCTCTAGGGTTTGGGGGGATCCTGGCAGCAGGACTGCTGCAGGTGTGTCTCCCCTCTCCCCACCAGCTGACCAGCTCTGACCTCCTCTCTTCCTCAGCTTCCTGAGGTAGCCCGCCAGCTGAAGTCAAGCATCAAGGTGATCGACGAAACGGTTGGTCCATTTGCCATCTGCAACCTGGAGGGTGTTTACTGTGGTCTGTCCGCTGGCGTCTGGGGAGGGAGGGAAGTATGGGACCACTCTGTCCCCCCAGCACTGGTGACTGCAACACACTGCTCCCTGTCCTCATGGAGATTTCACTCTAACAGGACAGTTAGTGGTGACAAAGGACAGACAGATTCTAGGGGTTATAGGAGAACGGCCAGGGTATCTGAACCAGCCTGGGAGATGAGGGAGGGCTCCCCTGAAGGAAGACATTCCAGACGGAGGGAGAGGCCAAACCGAAGACTGTGAGATGGGCAGAATAGCAATTTATTCCAGGATCCGAGGAGGTGCAGAGAGGAATGGGGGAGGCCAGGAAGGTGGGCAGCGGCCAGGGCTCACGGACCACATGGGGCTCGTGGACTGTGGGGAGGCACTTGGGAGGCATCATATGGGTCTGATGTCCTTCCAGGCAGCAGAGCAGCTGGGGCCTACACAGATCGTGAAGATCCTGAGTCAGACGACCCCGATGCTCATTCTGGACCAGGGCAATGCCAAGGTGTTCCAACTGATCGTGCTGGAAATATTCGCCACCGATAAAGACAGCCGCCCCCTCTTCACCCTGGGCATTGTGAGTTCAGTTGTCTGAGATGTTGGCAGCAACCTTGGGAATCCCCCTGTTCACTGCTCTTGTTCACCCCCTCTTGCTTTACTAAACCTTTCTGCCACTTTTGTTACCTCGCGGAGCTAGGGGAAGGGAATTTTGAACCAAGAATCAGGGGCTTTGGGGGCTCAACTCTTAATTAGTCAGAATCTTTAATTCATATGCACAAAAAGAACTGCATTAGCTCATATACCTGAAAAGTCCAGGTCAGTGCTGGTTTCCAGAATAGCTATATCAGGTATTCAAACAATGTCATCTTCATTCTTCTCTCTTCCCATCTGGCAGCCTTGTTTTTTTCTTTGTGCTGCCTTCATCCTCAGGCAGTTTGTCCTTTCTTGGAAGTGCCCCTAAGCCACATCAGGCTTATAACCTATCAGCCTGGCAACCTCAGTGGAAAAGCTTCTCTTTCCCAGTAGTTCCAGCAAAAGTTCCAAAGCTGACTCTCATTGGATGACTTAGGGTCAAATGCTCACTCATGAACCAATCAGCGTGACCAGAAAAATGAAATATGTAAATTTTCTGAGCTGGGACACACACACACACACACACACACACACACATCCCAAATTGGGAGATTGGTGTTGGCTCTATCCAAACCACAGGCCTAGAAGGAAAGGGGATAATTCTTCTTCCTCTTCCAAAGGATAAACAGAACTAAGTCATCTCCAAGTAAGTTCTGAATTGCTTTCCTCAGTAACGAAAGCAGGTCAGATCTCAGAGCTTCCATTTAGAAGGACTCTGTGGATAAAGATCTCGGGGTGGGCTCATCAAAGGACAGGCCTAGTAGAAGATATCTTAGGTAGGACCGCTAGAAACAGGCCCAAGACAAAAACCCTTAGAAAAGTGCTATCCTGGGGGAGAGCTCCCAGGAGAAGGACCGAGCAAGGATGTGGCCTCAGCTGGAAGCTGGCTTCTGCTTCATCCCACAGCGAGCTCTGGAGCATGGTGGCACCACGGGGTTGAGCCCAGGCTGAAACAGGAAGGCCAGCCTCTTGTATGCCCTTGACTGTCAGTTATTGGTCACTAACTGCCCCAAGGTAGGAAGAACATAGCCTCCCAGCAAGGTCGATCCAGCAAAGGCAGTTCCCCAGACCAGGGAACGGCTGGGAACTGTTAGCAGCCGTGACACTCAGCAGCTGAGGAATAGGTGCCCCACCCAAAAAAAAGGGGGATCTGAGTGGGGCACCAACTGCATCCTACAGAGGGCAAGGAGAAGGAAGAGACGAGGCAAGACCCATGGTTGGGCCCTGGATAAGCAAGGCCTTCCATGCCTAGCCAAGGAGTCTGGACAGCATCTGGTTGTTAAAGGCCAACATTACCCTCTCCTTACAGGAGGGTGGCTTCAGGCCCTGTGCAAGCTGTCCACACGCCTTGCCAGTGGGCACCATTCACACAATTACAGGGTGCATGGTGCCCTGGCTTCCCATGGGGGTGTGGGGATACCCTGATCCCCCGCCAAGCAGGGAGAGGGGACCGACCCCAGCCAGCCTCACTCCGTGGGGACTTCCCTTCCGTGGCCAATAGCAGGCACTTTTCAAAGGCCACCATCCTTGGTCAGGGAACTAAGACCCACATTCCACATACGTTGTTCAGTCGCTCAATCGTTGCCACCTCATGGACTACAGCATGCCAGGCTTCCCTATCTTTCACTACCTCCCGGAGTTTGTTCAAACTCATGTCCATTGAGTCAATGGTGCCATCCAACCATCTCATCCTCTGCCACCCCCTTCTCCTCCTGCCCTCAATCTTTCCCAGTGTCAGGGCCTTTTCCAATGAGTCAGCTCTTCACATCAAGTGGCCAAAGTGTTGGAACTTCAGCTTCAGAATCAGTCCTTCCAATGAATATTCAAGGTCGATTTTCTTTAGAATTGACTAGCTTGATCTCCTTGCTGTCCAAGGGACTCCCAAGATCTTCTCAAGCACCACAGTTCAAAAGCATTCCACTCGGCATAGCCTAAAAAAAATCAAAAATTTAGAAAAGACCTCCAAGCCCAGGCCTGCCAGAGAAGTCTGTTCTCTGGGTGCAGCTGCCCTGGAGCCTGGTACTCAGCTCCCCTGAGTCTAAGGGTCAAGA
Source organism: Ovis canadensis (assembly GCF_042477335.2). NCBI lineage: Eukaryota > Metazoa > Chordata > Mammalia > Artiodactyla > Bovidae > Ovis > Ovis canadensis. The sequence goes on from NC_091257.1 coordinate 78,169,495, forward strand.
TACTGGATGTATCTACCTGTGTTTGAGGCTGGCTTAGCTTCTGACTTTTGCAATAATAATAACAGTCACCATCCAGCCTGTCCCTCAGTTTACACACCTCTACAATGGGATAATAATGGGACTTATTTCACAGAGACATGAGGATCAAAGGAGATAGTCAGATAAAGCTCATAAAACACCATCTGACACACAGGACGGCTCCCGTGGATGTTGGCTAGTGTCATCATTGTCCTCATCAGCAGGCCTATGTGCAACCTTTTCACTGGGGCATGGGTACAGGTACCAGCCCTGTACCCAAAGAGAAGGAATCTGAGGCCCACAGAAGTCAGACCCTTTCCCAAGGTCACAGCCGACAGCTGAGATTCAGACCATGTCAGCTTGACCCCAGAGCTTCCATGCAGAGCCCCACATCCAACCCCTGACAAAAATCCTCTAAATAAATGGGTCCTGGGTTTCTCTCTCTTGTTGCAGGAAGCCTCCTCAGACGTTCAGTTTCACATCGAAGATTGCCTACTTGTGCTCAGCTTTAATGAAATCAGGTAAATACAAAAATTACTGAGAAGGTTCTGGCGATGGAAATGAGTCTGCCTGGTGACCACTGCTTTCTTTAAACAGCCAGGGTCTTGAACCTCTGGGGTGTGCGTGTCACGTGAAGGCTGCTTGGGGATGGGCAGAAAGGGAAAGGCCACCTTGCCCGGATGGCCTCCTCCATTCTCCATGGTCCTCACCCCTGGGGGTGATCCTTCTGCCTGCTTTTGGGGCAACCATGTGTTTGCTATCTCCCCCACTTCCCCTGCACATTACAATGTAAGCTCATTCCAGTGTATGAGGGCATTACAATATAAGCTCATGAAGCAAGGATTTCATGTGGGTCCCTGCTGTACCCAGAGCCTGTGCCGTGTCTGGTGCATAGTAGGTTCTCAGTAAATAGTTGTGAAATGAATGGATGGATGGGTGGATAGATGCGACTCCAAAGGACCAACCTCATGGGCATCTTCTCTTGCAGAGCTGATCGGATCCATCTGATGAACTCAGACATCGGCCTGTTCAACGTGAGTATGAACAGATTTTCCCTGGGGATGCAGGAGATTGCCCAGAATGATCCATCGCAAAAGGAGACATTGCCTAGAAATGGCTTTGAATTAGGTCCCCACAGGCAGCTCCATGGTGAGCAGGCCAGCCTCCCCGAACTCAGCCACAAAATCCAACTTCCTGGCTCAGGTGTTTACTGAGCACCTACTGTATGCCAGATACAGCTGAGAGTCTACACATTCGCAAACACACAGATACACACAGACTTACTTTCTGTAAAGTTTTGACCATAAATTAGAAAACAAATCTATTTTGTGACACATTTTGCTCATATAGACTCATCTCAGTGACCCTGGGCAGACCCTTCCCCTGAATCCTTAGTTGCCCTGAAGAGTCAAAATGAATCAGAGATCTCAAATTGGCTGAATCCTCTCTTCTGCCATGGTGGGGTATTTGTTTCTTTGTTTGGGTGGGGGAGGCATATTTTTCCACCACTTTGTTTTGCCTCTTAATTCTTTTTTAAATATTTTAAGTGGGGTGGTTTCCACATGAAAATCGGGACTTCTGGCTTCCTTTGAGAAGTCAGAAACTCAGGAAACAGGATGAAATTCCTTTGGAGGAATCTGCTGGAACAGAGCAGTGGGGCCCTAGAGACTGGGGGCCAGATGTGCGCCCCAGAATGCACCCCAGTCTCCCCACCTGCCCGATCTGGGGCCAGCTGGTTTGCTTCCCCCACGGCATGTCTGATCCTTGAACCCTTGCAACTCCGACCAGCAGGGAACCTGAGATTCAGCATCTTCACCTGCTGCCCTCACCACAGGGCAGGGCCATGCCCATCTGAGGAATGGCTGAGAGGACTTACAGACTCTCAGCCAGGGTGACAGGGCCGTTTCTCTTTCACAGCCTAAACTTCTGAACAACATCACCACGGAGATCCTCACCTCCATCCTGCTGCCAAACGAGAATGGTGCGTCCCTTTGCTGTCTGTTCCCTGCTCCCCAGGACATTGAGGGCAGGTGCTTTAGCCTCTCCTGCCTGTGCCTCCATGTGGGGCCCCTTTCATTTATTTTCCAGCTATCCTCAGAGCATTGTTCTAATTCTGCCTCCTCCAGGAAGCCTTCTGGGTCATCCAGCTGGAAATGAGCTCTCCCATCTCCAACACCCCAGCCCAGTTTGCTCACTCATGCCAGAACTTGGGCACCCACAGAGGGTGCAGGGAATGTCCCGGGCTCACGGGCTAACAGCAGGAGAGAGACAGGAGTGGAAATAGACAGCCAGAGCATGCTCAATGGACTTACGATACACCTGGGCTCTGGTGCTGATTCTTCTTCTGCTGGCTGCCTGGCCTTGAACAAACTACCTTATCATCCTCAGCCTCAGTTTCTCCATCTGTAAAATGGGGAAAGAGCAACACCTTCCTCAGAGGCATAAAGAAGAGGTTTTTACAGAGAAGAGAGGGGGCGCGTGACACAGCCAGTGTCAACAGTTCTTGCTGTTGTTGGCTGTAGCTGGATTGCTATTTGTGTCACTAGTGAAGGAAGCCAAGAGAAAAGAGGGGATTATTCTTACTGAACCTCAGGTCATGGGGGTGGGTGAACTGGTAACCTAGGTCCACCCAGCTTCTTTCATGTCTTTGTTTTATTAGAGCGAGAAATCTCAAGTATAAGCCCCTCTGCTGTGGGTGATGGGAGCCCCTGATGGTTCTTGAGCAGGAATGTGAAAGGATGTGAGGGTGCCCTTTGGAACAGCCAGAAGCTGGGGCTGGAGGCAAAGAATGGGGAGATGAGGCAGGGTGGATGCCAAGGCCAGAGAACAGGAAGCAGAGGCAGAAGTCTGAATCAAGCCTGCCACGTGCAGGAACTGTGAGCCCACTGACAGCTACCCAACCCCACCACCAGCTCACGAGTCTCTGACCACGTTTGTGATTTCAGGCAAATTAAGATCTGGGATCCCAGTGTCAATGATGAAAGACTTGGGATTTAAGTCTGTTTCGTTGTCTCTGACCAAGGTGAGTGGAGTTAAACACCCTCCCCCGGGGAGGGCACAGTCAGAGGGAGAGCCCTGGGATGGGAGATAGGGGCTGCATTCAATCCTAGCTCCTCGGGTCACTTATGGGGACATTGGGCGAGTCCCTTCTCTCACAGCCTTGTGTCCTAGTCTATAAGTGGAAGAGGGTGACTGCCCTAGTCGGGGGTCATGCACCTCCAGCCTTTTCCATCCCACCTGTCATTCAGGCGGGGGGAAAGGAAAGAGGCTTTGTTAACTGGCTCCAAAGACATGCTGACATTTGACTCATCTTCAGCTGCCCACCTTCAAAATCTGTCCATACTTCAGCTGGCTTTGATGGAGAAGTATGACCACATTCTGTGCATGATAACAAAAGAGGCTAAGTCTAGACTCAGGAACCAAAGAACTGGTTCAAATCCAGCTCTGCCTATTTCTAGCCAGGGATGTCTGAATACACAGGTCATGCACTAGTGAACTGTTACATAAAACGATTCAATTATCACACAAGCCGTTTATCTAAGACACGTGCTGCACTTAACTCATGTTGGATGGATAACTGGTATCCATATAACTGGGTGGCTAGAGCTTAGTGTATTTCATGCATCTCTTATTAGGGGGCATTTAGCAACTTTCTCTTCTTTTTTTTTTTTTAAATCAAGTTGCAAACCATAATTCATCGCTGGCAGTTTGGGTTGGAAAGGCATAATTTCACCCTTTTTTTTTTCATGTTTTCTCCAAATATCCTGTTTTGCTCTATTCCTTTGTTTAGGACTAGCATCACACTGATACCCTGTTTACAGTCTTATGTTTAAATGAATAAATGGATAGATCTGAGATAAAACAAGTATGGTTTAAAAAAAGTTAATGGTAGAACCTAGGTGATGAGTATATACAAATATTCAGCATAAAATTTTTTCCACTTGCTACATATTTGAAAATTATCATAGTAGAAGTTTTGGGGAGAATTTAATAGGTTCCATTCCTCATATCACACTTAGTTTCCCCCTAAAAATCAGAGTGTTGTTAAAAGTGTTAGCTGCCTAGGACCCAATGGATACAGTCAGGAATCTACGCTTGACGAAACTTCCTGCGAGATTTGGTGATCTGCTGGGGTGGAGACACTTGTCCTATATAATCCCAGACTGTGCAGCCGGCTACTTCATCCATGCCCCAGACCCCTGCATGGTGTCACTGGTCACACGCAGACCCTCCTACCCTGACCCTTCCAAGAACCCTTTATGATTTCAGGGCCCTGACTCCGTGTTAGAAGTCACCTGGCAGAGGACAAACCACCAGAAGCCACAACAGGGCAGGATGTTAAAACATGTTTTGAGGGGACTTCCCTGGCTATTCAGTGGCTAGGCCTCCATGCTCCCAATGCAGGGGGCACAGGTTCAATCCCTGGTTAGGGAACTAGATCCCACAGGCCACAACTAAGACCCGCTGCAGTCCAATAAAATTTTTAAAACTTTTTTGACTTTTCTCCTCCAATTCCAGGACACCCTTGTGGTCACCCCAGCCTCCTCTTAGAACCTCAGCCCCCTTTCCTCTCTCCCAGTGAAGACTTGCACTGTGGCCCTCCACGGAATGCTGTGTCTCAGTCCGAGTGTGGGTGCCAGCGCTGTAGTCTGTCCCTCCCTACAATAAATAAACTGTTTGTGAATCCTGCAGTCCGGAGTGTGTCTTTGTCCCAACTCAGGGTCATTTCACCCCTGGTAAGCTTAGGGACTAGACATCTGAGCCACACCTAGGTCATGTTCGAGTACATCTGAATCATCGGGGCCACGTCCAAGCCATGTCTAGCTGACATCAAAATACATGTGGACAAGGTCCAAGATTTTGACCACCTCCATGAGCTTCAGGAATGAGAAAGCCAGTTGCCACCTCTTGCCTTCCATGTCAGTTTCTAGACCACCAATGGTAGGCTAACCTCTCTGGCGGGGACACACGTTGAGTTGACCTTGGTGATGTGGTGGGTCGAGGGCTCACTGAACAGCGTGACTCTTGGAGGCAGGCTTTGAGCTCTGATCTGGACCCCTCGATGGTTGTTTGACCCTGGGATGTGGCTCCCCTTCTCTGGGCCTCAGTTTCCTTCTCTGTATAATAGGGAGACTTGTAGTCCCTACTTTGGAAAGCTGCGGTGAGAATGAAATGAAAGAAAATGGTTCCTGGCACATGGGAAGCGCTCAGACAATGTCATCCATGGTGATGTCATTGTCATTCTTGTCACCTGAGCTCCAGGATGTTGGGTCTTATCACTGAAGTCCCTTCCAGTTGAGACGGTGCGTGACTGCCCTTGCTGCCCTGGCTCCCCTGATGTCAGCAGGTTGGGGAAAGACAAGAAGTCCTCTGTTCTCCAGCCTTCGGGCCCATCCTGGCACACAGAGCTCATGTCCCATGGAGGCCTGGCAGGAAGGGGCGGGCGGGTGTTTCAGGAAAAGACGCTACCCAACTTCACAGTAAAAACAGCTGTAAGAACACCTCAAAACATGGAACGGCAGCCAGAAAGGAGTTTCTCCAACAGGACATGGCTAGGCCCACACAGGGTGCTAACACCGGGGTCAGTGAACACTCACTGGGCAATTCTGAGTGCCAGCCCCTGTGCCTCAGTACCCCACGCACCCTTGACCCCCAGCCATGCTTTGCGGTCCACATCCTACACACCACATTCCATTATTTTTCTAGGTCACGTGAAATCTGGGATTTTGAGCCCCATTCACAAGGAAGATGAGACAGTCCATCTCCATCCTGTCTTGGGTGGGGCTCCTCTGTCTCCCTAGGGTCCTACAAGGTTCAGTTTGAGGTTTCCATGGAGCCTGGAGGATGGGGCTGACCTCTGGTCTTTGGTAAAATCTGGTGCCCTCAAGATCCTGTGTCAGAGGTGAACGGTGCAGACCTCTGGCCTCGCTGGGGCACTTGTCCAAACCAGCCATGGCCGTGGTTCCCAGGTCCTGGCCACCCACTACCCCTTGGCTTCCTGGAGTTTGGTGGATAAGTAACCCTCCTCTTACCCCGTGGGAGCAGGGAAACTCTGCACACTGGCTCCCGCGGCACCCCAGAGGGACTGAGCCCCAGGTGTCCACGGGTCGCTTGCTTGATACACACTTTAATGGGCTGTCTCCCTCCCCGCCTCACTTTCTCCCTCTTCTACCAATGTCTCCTGGCACCACCTCCCAAATCAACTACCCGCTCTCAGTCCTGGTCTCAAGCTCTGCTTCTGGGGAACCCAAACCAAGATGAACATTTGTTCTGCAGGAGCAAGGATCTTACAGACCTTCGCTCCCACAGCCTTCTCTACAGCCTATGGCACTCCCAGCTGACAAGGGAGGACACTGAGGCTCTGATGGCTCAGCCTGACTACAAGCAGCCCCTAACCATTACACCATACTGCCTCACTCTACTCTCTGCTCCCTCATCACGCTGCAGGGTCTCTGGCCCCCATAAAGAAGAAGGGAGGTGGTCTTCTGTGCCAATCTCCTTCCAATTTGCACCCTGAAGCACAAGCAGCATCTGTACACCTCCAAGGCAGGAGCCCCAGATCCGAAGCTCCAAGATTTCAGCCCCTTCTTGGACTGGGGGAGGGAAAAGTCCCTGGCTTCCTTCTGAGCCTTAGCAGCAAACAACAAACACCAAGTGATGTCACGGTAACTCTTCCTGAATCGAAGGAATCATTGTATTTGTCTAACAGATGAGAATTCAAGTGACCACAGAGTCGTTGAAATGGTGGGCGCCCAAGCCTCACCCACTTGCCCCAGCCTCCCATCTGAATCCACAGTAGGATAATGACCCAGTTTTCTTGTTCCTCAAAATAGCAGGACAACTAATAGCCTCTGTTCCCTTAGAGTTACTCAGTTCCCAGCACAGGGCTAAACACTTCCTGTGGGTTAACATTCCCATTTTACAGATGAATAGACTGAGGCTCAGAAACAAGGGGGAAAATGTCTCTTACCTTTCTGTATACAAGCTCTTCCCAGAGCTTCCCTTCCATGGAGGAGACACTCAGGAAATCTCCCATCTCTTAGCAGAGACTAGTCAATAAGGTAAACAGAATCCATAGCACTTCAGCCAAAATATTCCCTCCTATTCTATTTAGAGGAGCCAGATATTGGAAGGGAAGGGAGACCTTGTGTGATCTCTGCACTTCTACCAACATCCTGCACCAGCCCTCGGTGGCTCAGATGGAGAAGTTTACCCCAGAGCCTCTTTCTGCCAGAGGCGATCTCTGCACTTCTACCAACATCCCGCACCACCCCTCGGTGGCTCAGATGGAGAAGTTCACCCCCGAACCTCTTTCTGCCAGAGGCAGGCTGATGGCACCTGACAGTAATCAACAGCAATAAGGAGGACCTCCCAGTTCTTAAAGCATCTTCCAGGAAAACAGTCCATGATTTTATGAGATCCTAGGAAAAGTGCATCCCATCTGAAATATTGTCCCCAACCATAGTAACATTAGCCATTCGTTTTGACACTAGCTAACAACATTATCCTAGCATTTCTTGTGCAGCTGCTGCCTTCTAGAGCCAGCCCTTCCACCCCAGCCCCTCTGCCCCATGCCTCCAGCTCAAGAATGGTGTTCAACACCTGCCCTGACTGCACCCCTGATGGTGAAAGGGAAAGGAATTATCCACAAGGAGAACCCTATGGAAAAATCTAAAACCCTCCTACAGGTGAGTCCTGCCCATCATTGGGATGGCTGCGCCGGCTGGGGGATGTTGACGCAGCCAGTTACACGCATTTACCATGTGTTACCAGTACCCACAAGAGAGGACCTTCACAGAGCAGTTTGGTTGGAAATGAGGACTGAAGGTCTTAGAGCTACATACATAGTAACATTGAATTTCCCTTCCACTGGGTAGCCAGTTTCCTCTCTGAGCCTTGATTTCAAATCCCAGCTCTGTCACATACATGCTGTGTGTGTGTATGAGCAGGTCACTTAGACTCTCTGGGTCTCCATTTTCTTATCTGTAAAATCAAAATTATTTAACGTCTATGTAGAGTACATCATGAGAAAAGCTGGGCTGGAAGAAGCACAAGCTGGAATCAAGATTGCCAGGAGAAATATCAATAACCTCAGATACGCAGATGACACCACCCTTATGGTAGAAGTGAAGAGGAACTAAAAAGCCTCTTGATGAAAGTGAAAGTGGAGAGTGAAAAATTTGGCTTAAAGCTCAACATTCAGAGAACTAAGATCATGGCATCTGGTCCCATCACTTCATGGGAAATAGATGGGGCAACAGTAGAAACAGTGTCAGACTTTATTTTTTTGGGCTCCAAAATCACTGCAGATGGTGACTGCAGCCATGAAATTAAAAGACACTTACTCCTTGGAAGAAAAGTTATGACCAACCTAGATAGCATATTCAAAAGCAGAGACATTACTTTGTCGACTAAGGTCCATCTAGTCAAGGCTATGGTTTTTCCAGTGGTCATGTATGGATGTGAGAGTTGGACTGTGAAGAAGGCTGAGCGCCGAAGAATTGATGCTTTTGAAGTGTGGTGTTGGAGAAGACTCTTGAGAGTCCCTTGGACTACAAGGAGATCCAACCAGTCCATTCTAAAGATCAGCCCTGGGATTTCTTTGGAAGGAATGATGCTGAAGCTGAAACGCCAGTACTTTGGCCACCTCATGCAAAGAGTTGACTCATTGGAAAAGACTCTGATGCTGGGAGGGATTGGGGACAGGAGGAGAAGGGGACAACAGAGGATGAGATGGCTGGATGGCATCACGGACTCGATGGACATGAGTCTGAGTGAACTCTGGGAGTTGGTGATGGACAGGGAGGCCTGGTGTGCTGTGATTCATGGGGTTGCAAAGAGTCAGACACGACTGAGCAACTGAACTGAACTGAACTGAAAATCAAAATTAAAATAAGCAACTTTGGGGACTTCCCTGGTGGTCCAGTGATTAAGCATCCGCCTTCCAATGCAGGGGAAGTGGGTTCGATCTCTTGTTGAGGAACTAAGATCCCACATGCCACAGGGCAACTAAGTCCGTGCACCGCAACGACTGAGCCCATGCACTCTAGAGCTTCTTCTCTGGAATAAGAGAAGCCTGTGAGTCTTAGTGAAGACCCAGGACAGCCAAAAATTAATTAATTATTAACTAAGCAACTTTTGGGGAACCCTTCCTATGTGCCAGGCTCTGACAGCCTCATGACTTGCTCCACTGACTCTTCACAATACCCAAAATACATAGATAGATTTATTATTCCCATTTTGCAGACATGAAAAGTGAGGCTCAGGAGGGAAAGTAACTGGCCCACACTTACACAGCTACTGAGTGACAGTGGGGAATTGAACCCAGACCTGTTTGGCTGCAGAGGCGTGGTATGGGTGACATATATGGAAAGGGCATGGGGAGCGGCCACGGGTGGTCACTGGGCCCTTCCCACGCCTGCCTCCACCCCTCACCTGCTCTCCTCCACACGTACCCCAACATCCATCTTTGCTCCCTTGGGTTCTGTGACCTCTGCATCCTGCAATAGCAACCTCCTTGGGTCCCTCCTGAGAGCTGGAGGCTCAGCTGGAGGCTCTGCCCTAGGCTCCACAGCTCTGAGTTGGCTCCTAAGGGAAAGGGCCCACCCCTCAAACCACAGGGCCCCCACACATTTCCTCCTTGGGGTCTGCTGACCCAGGACTAGAGCCTGATTCTGGGACTCCAGTGACTGGCCTTACCAGTTTTAGTCAGAAGCCCCTAACAGTCTGGTGCCAAGAGGACCCCTCCCTCCACTGAAGAGCTCCGCTGAGTGCAAACCCCGCCAGGAGGCTGGACTTCCTGCCCTGCTCCTTTCCACCCAAATTTCAGAGCTCAGGTTATAAAAGTCTTGTCTTTCTGAGAAACTGGTGACCGAGGCCAGGCAGAGATTCTGGGCAGCCCTATTCTTGGAGAGGTAAGGACAGGGAGGCTAACTTGGGCATTTCTCAAATATTTCTTGAGCACCTACAATAATGTGGGGATGCGGCACAGAGGTCCGTTTCCCAGTTTCTCAGCCAAACTGGGTTTGAATCCAGGGTCCGCAGCTACTAACTCTGTGACCTTGGGTGAACCACCTCTCCTCTCTTTCACCGATTTCTGTAAAATGCGCCTGCTTCAGTGATCCCAGACTATCACAGTAAGGATTCAACAATGCAATGAAGCTCATAAAGCTTCCGGCATGGAGCCTGCTACACAGAAAGGACTCTAGTCTCAGCCAGTATGATTCAAGACTGGTGTGACACGGAGAGAGCTAGTGAGAAGTACTAAGGGCAAGAAGGGAGGAGAGACGCGACTTGGGTGAACTGATTGAGAAAAGTGCCTGACATGGGCACTGGCTAAACACTGGCTGGATGAGGAGTAGATGAGTTTCAAATCACCCCAGTAGCTGAATATAAATAGTTTATGCCATGAATACAAATTTCCCAGTCCAAACTTCACAGCTGCAAGCAAACAAGAAGGTCTCTTTCTCTAGGACCCAATTTAATCACTAGTTTGAGTTCCTGCCATCAAGCAACAAAAACCTGGATGTTGCTGATTCTAGGCAAGGCCAGGATGCTCTCAGGCGCTCCAGAGCAGGCTCAGCCACTTTGGGGGCATCCTGTCCTTGCTCAGGGCCAGCATCTACCCTCTAGATGGCTTCTTCTTGGGCACTGGGGTGGAGGTGTGCTGGCTCTTTAATGGGTCCTGCTTACCCTGGCATGTGCCCTGGAGGGGTCTTCATCCGACTGGTCTCTGCCTTGCAGTTCCAAAGGCTGCGTCTCCTGGGCACAGCCTTGCCCACCTGGAGAGCCCCCTGCCGCAGGCTCTGGGGTCCCAGCTATACTCCCTTGGCTGCCTGGGCAGGGCTGAGGTTCAGCAGGCAGGAACCGGTACAAATGTACTGTTGGTACATTTTTACTAGTTGGCAAAAAGCCCTGACTTCAAGCCCCCCAAGTGCCTACCCTGGCCACAGTGGTGCTTCTTCCAGAACCCCTACCCCACGTCCTCTCCTCAAGATTCAGAAGCCTCCATGGTTAAACGGGAGTACTACCTCTTTTAATATCTCACACTATCACATAGCCGCGTTAACAGCTATTGGGCACACTACTTGCTAAGTGCTTTGCACATTTTACTGAGTGCATTCCCCACAATAATCTATGACTGTCTCCCATTTTATAGATGAGAAAACTGAGGCACAGAGAGGCCAAATAATCTGCTCAGGGTCACACAGTCAGGAAGTGGCAAAGTCCAGATTGGAAGCCAGCCCATTTGAGGGAAAAGGACATTTCAGGCAGAAGGAATGGAAAGCACTGACGTGAGATGGTGGGAGGCACAGGTTGTGTTCAAGGACTGGTAGCTCGAGAGCAAGGGGGAGAAGCGAGGAAGGAAAGCTGGAGAGATGGCTCTAGAAGAGGCAGAGCTGGGGGAAGCTGGCAGTGGGTCCCCACTGAGGCCATGGAGGTGGCCGGCGGGGTTCCCAGCCCTGTGTCCCCAGGTCCTGGGCACAAGGATGCTGCGGTTCTGGGGGCCACTGCTCTGCTGGGGGCTGCTGCCCCAGGTCCAAGGCGAAGCCCAGCACTTCGTCTTCATGCGCATCAGCAAGGATCAGCTGGAGACAGGTAAATTTTAAGGGGTGGGTGGTGGGAGGCAGGAGTTCCGGGAAGAGTGGCGGGGGCGGGGGGGGGGGGCCGGCAGGTGCGGTGCGGCAGGCGGGGGGAGTGGCACCACCTCCCTGCTCAAGGCTTTTCCTCCTCTGGCCTCCCCACCAAGCAGCAGCAGAATTTGCCTTCCTTCGCCCACAGCCGACTCCAGCATGCCCTGCTCTAACACTTGCTGAGTCACAGCCTTCAGGAGATCCTCCACGCTCCTCATCCTGGTTTCCAAGGCCCTGCCTCTCCAGCCTCTTTCACCACTTGCCCTGACTGGCCTTGGAGACTTCCCAGGCTCTTTCCTCTGCTTGCGCTGTTCTTTACCGGTTCTCAATCCCCCAACACGACAGATTCTGATTCGTACCTTAAAGCCAAGGCCTAACAGTCCCAGTGTCTGTCCCAAGAAGCAGGTTTCTTCCACTGGGTTCCCACAGCCCTTTGATGAAGCCTTGTCTATGGCCTTATCCAAGCATATCATACTTGTGATCCTGTCTGTCTGTCTCCCTAAGTCTGCTGTGAGGTCCTGCCTACCCACTCACCTTCTACCCCATTCAGCATGATCCAACCTCACTGACCTTTCTGCTTCATACACCCACCAGGCTCATCACCACCTCAGGGCCTTTGCATGGCCTGTTGCCTCTGTCTACTTTGCTCTCTCCCAATATCTTGCAATAGTGGATTTCTCCACTTCATTCAGGTCTCAGCTCAAATGCCTCCTCCCTCAAACAGGCTCTCCCAGACCATCGTATCCAAAACTAACTTCCCCCCATCATGCCCCAACTCAACTCCGTTTTATTCTCCAAAAATTGCTTTGCTTGCTCATCTAAGGGCTCAGCTGTTGCCTTTCACTGCCCGTACCCCTACAGTGTAACCACCATGGGGGCACAAGCCACGGGGCTCCTGGTCCCTGAGCCCAGAAGAGAGTAAGCGCTTCATAAGCACTTGCTGCTAAATGACTGAACCGCTGGCCCGGGGCAGGTGCTGGTGGGCAGCTGCTGAATGACTGAATGAAGGGTGAGCCCTGCCCTGAGGAGGGTCTTGTCCTCAGACATTTCAGACCTATTCTTTAAACACCGCGTCCTGGACCGTGTGACCAGGATCCCTGTGAGGGGGGCTGCAGGTGAAGGCATTGCCATCTTGGATCACATGCCCTTCGTAAGAAAAAGCCTCTCCAAGAAGAGCAGTGGGATTGACCTGCCACTGGTCAGGGGTCTGCTCTCGGGACAGGGCCACTCACCGCTGAGGGAGCTGCTCCAGCTGGGGGGGTGAGTTCCTTCTAGCTTTTCTCCCTGCTCAGACTCAGTTCTCCTCTGTCAAGTGGAACACTGGGTGGGCGATGGGAGCCCCAGTGTCTTTGGAGCTTTTCTCCATCTGGAAAGCCCTCAGCAAGTGCATTTTTGTTGCCCCTAGACCTCTCAAAAGGAAGCTTCCCTGGATGCTCAGATGGTAAAGAATCCACCTGCAATGCAGGAGACCTGGGTTCAATCGCTGGGTTGGGAAGATTCCCTGGAGAAGGTCTTGGCAACCCACTCTCATATTCTTGCCTGGAGAATCCCCATGGACAGAGGAGCCTAGTGGGCTATAGTCTAGGGGTCACAAAGAGTCAGACATGACTGAGCAACTAAGCACACCTCTCAAAGCCACTTGAAATCCTCCAGGGAACAAGGTAGAATCACAACCAAGGATCTTAGCCGGGCAGCCCTCCAACCCTCCACATTCAGCCTACCCCTGGATATTGCAAACTGGCATAGTGTTTTTGGTTTTGTTTTTTAAATAAATCTGGAGGGTTTTAATAAAAGCCCAGGTTTTCTGATTGTATTGGTTTGCTGGGACTTCTGTGACAAAGTCCAACAAACTGAGTCACTTAAACCACAGAAATCAGGGAGACTGGAAGTCTGAAATCAGGCATCTTCCGTATCTCTCCCCTAGCTTCCAGAGACTTGCTGGCAATCTTTCATTTCCCTTGGCTTGCAGAATCATCACCTGATCTCTGCCTTCATCTTCACTTGGCAATCTCCCCGGGTGTGTGTCTATGTCTGTGTCCAAATTCTCCCTTTTGACAAGGACCCCAGTCACATTAGACAAGAGCCCCACCCTACTCCAGTATGACCTCATCTTAACTCTATCTGCAACAACCCTATTTCTAAATCAGTTCACATTATAAGGTATTGGGGGTTAGGAACTCAATAATATATGAACTAGGGGGAAACAGAACAGTTCAACCCATAATAGAAATTCTCTCCATAACCAAGATCTGGCCCACCTGGCCTGATCTCCCCCCATGACAGTCATGGATGTGGGGTCCTTAGTTCCTAAGTCAGTCCCTAGTCACAACTTCTGGTAAAATAACTACCACCATAAATGAATGCTGCTTATGTAGGTGGGGGCATGGGTTCCTCCAAGGTCAACCTCGGTAGACACAGGTATGCCTCCAAATCCACCTCTCAGTGTGAGCAGGGAGAGCCAGAGAGGCCCTGCAATGAGAGTCCAGAAGTTTTCTGATGCGGGTGTAATGGCATGAAAAGTAAGAGCACTAGGGAGGGTGGGGGTGCTTCCCAGAGAGGCCTGGAGGGGGTGCTGGGCCCATACTTGCCCCAATGAGTGGCAGGTCTGGCCATCACTGACCCCTGCCCATGCATTGGCACCACCTCTGCCCACCCAGCTTAGCACAGGCTTGGAAAGGCCACAGAAAAAAATGCACAAGGTCCAAGTCATACTTCAAAGCTCTTTGGAAGCTTCCACGCTGGAGGCAGGCATATAGCCCTTGGGGAGTCTGACCCACCCAGGTCTTCCTCCAGCACTGGAACTTGCTGCTCCTCCAGTCAGCATCAGAGTCACCAGCTTATATCTAATATTTAAAAAGAATTCTGAGTTCCTCTGAGCTCAGAGATGCAGGGACCTGAGGCCACCACAGGGAGCAGAAGCCTCATGTCCTCGCTCCTGGATGCTCAGCTGGGCATGTGGTCCCTGGGCAGAAGGCAGTGGGATCACCAGCTGTCTTGCTTTCTCTGACTCCTGCTTGCTCTCGTCTGTTTTTGCAGAATGATTTTATCTGAATTCAGACCTGTCAGATGGGCACAGATAGCTCCTCTACTGTATTCTCCTTTTGTGCAGGGGGGCACTGACACCCAGAGAAAGGAAGGGACTTGCCCACGTCTTCAAGGCTTAGAGGCTGCAACGAGAGCCCACTGTTCTGTAGCCGGGCCGGAGGTCAAGGTAGTGAAAAGTGAAAGTATTAGTTGCTCAGTCATGTCCGACCCCTTGCAACCCCATAGACTATAGCCCGCCAGGCTCCTCTGGCCATGGGATTCTCCAAGCAAGAATACTGGGGTCGGTTGCCATTCCCTTTTCCAGAGGATCTTGTCGACCCTGGGACGGAACCGGGTCTCCTGCATTTCAGGCGATTCTTTACTCTCTGAGCCACCAAGGAAGCCCTGAGGGTCATGGAAGGGGTTGTCCCAAAGCTGCCCCCTCTTTCCCAGTGTCTGCCCCTATTCTAGCCAATACAGAAACACACACTCCACAGAGTCGCAGGGGGCTTACCAGGCAACACAAAAACATCCCCACGCACACTGCTCACAGGTTGGTCATAGAAGATTTCGAAGGACCCGAGGTCACCTTGCAAGTCCTGAGTGACAGCCTGCTGCAGGTCACGTTGAGAAGCAAACTATACCTCTCACTCCAGAGGTGGGTGTGTGCGCTGGGTGGGCGTGTGCTTTCTCCCCACCTCTCTCGGTTCCAGGCAGCCGTGCAAGACTAGCAAAAGCCTGCTGCCTGTGTCACTGTAAGGGTCACAGTAATCCTTGAAACTTGGGCATGTTTCAAAGTCATTTTTCCTTTTTTTCTAAATATTTATTTATTTGGCTGCATCAGGTCTTAGTTCCTGCACGTGGGATCTTCATTGTGGTGCCCAGGCTTCTCTAGTTGTGGCTCAAGGGCTCGGTAGTTGCAAGCATGCAGTCTTAGTTGCCCCGTGGCATGTGGGACCTGAGGTCGCTCACCAGGGATTGAACCCACGTCCCCTGCATTGGAAGGCAGATTCTTAACCACTGGCCCACCAGGGAATTGCCCAAAGTCATTTTTTTCTGATGGAAAAACTGTAGGAGAGATCCTTTTGTAGTTCATGAGCGTGATGATTGGGTGTTCACGCTGCTGTGTGACATGTGCCTCCCCGCAAACCTTGTTACGACACCGGCACATTACCCGTCTGACGTGAAAAAAAAAAAAAAAAACTGTAGGAGAGGGACCCGCCTACACAGTGACCCACACGGTGAATCTGCAGCAGAGGCTGCGATAAACCCTCTGACTTCCGTGTCAAGGGACACGTGTCATCTGGAGTAAAAGGCGGACGCTCTCATGGGATGATCCAAGGAGGGTCTGGTTCAAGCTCACCCTGAGGCCCAGCACACTGGAACTCGGCTTGAGCAAGGCCATCCGTCCTCTTGGCTCATCCACAGAGAGTTGCTGCCCTTGCCTGTTGTGAGTTCACTGCCAGTCTGAGAGCTCAGACCACCCACTAAGCGGTGGAGGATATGCCATCCTGGGGTTGTAAACACCGCAGACAACAGAGGGAGCGATACGGGCAGCCTTGGCACATGAAACAGGAAATCTCCTTGCATTGCCCTTAGGAACATC
Organism: Ovis canadensis; assembly: GCF_042477335.2. Classification (NCBI taxonomy): domain Eukaryota; kingdom Metazoa; phylum Chordata; class Mammalia; order Artiodactyla; family Bovidae; genus Ovis; species Ovis canadensis. Next base: position 78,185,776 of record NC_091257.1, read on the forward strand.
CAATCTCACCAATAAACAAAATTATTTTTGTAAAATATGGCATTTTTTCGTTTAGATTCCCTCTCTAATTGAAATGTGAGTGACAAGAAATATTTCTTTGATAGAGATGCGGCCACAGAGAAATAGATCTCTGTTATATGAGAAAAATATCATCGCCCTTATAATGATGCACAGTAAAAATGCAGACCCTTGGCCTGGCGGAGACTGTAGTAAACTGAAGCGCACGTGGCCCACGTCCAGCTCACATCAGCCACTCTGTGAGGACACTGGCCCAGAGCTGCCAGATCTTTTAGGCTTTTCCAAAGTTGGAATTCCGTGTTTTTCATGCCACCTCCTAGCTTTTCACTTGAGCCTTCCAGACAACGGCAGGGCCCCACCTGCCGGTGAGTTCTGGACTCTGTCTTGGGCTGCGACTTGGAGCCTGCCCGGACACGCTGTGCCTACAGGATCCTGCGGCTCAGAGTCATCAAGAACATCCGCATCGGGGCTCGGCTGGAGCAGATGGGGAACAAGACCCACGTGGCCTCTGAGGAGTGCCACACCCCACCAGGGTACCTGAGCATCGAGGTTCTGGAGCAGTGAGTACCTCCTCCCTTCCTGTGCTCAGCCCTCCACTGAGATTCCAGGCTACGGCTGCCTCACCCCAGCCCAGGTTATCAGGGACAGGGTCAGCTCCAAGGCCACCAGCTGTGCACACCGTCCATCAGCATCTCCTGCCCCCGTGTTGAGTGTTATGGTCAAAGTGTGCATCCATGCAGGTCAAATCTTGGCTCAGCTGCTTCCTAACACTGGGAGCCCTGGCCAAGCTATTTGACTTCCAGGAGCCTCAGGTTTCTCGCCAATAAACAGTATCACTCAGAGAACCCTGGCCGCCCCAGGTGATTGTCAGGGAGAGATGAGCTAACCTATGTGAGCTGCTGAGCACAGAACATGCCACATAAAGTGGCCACTGCCTGTGACTCTTTTTTAAAAACTATGTATGTATGTATTCTTGGCTGTGTCGAGTCTTAGTTGCAGTATGCAGGCTCTAGAGAGCATGGGCTTAGTTGCCCAGTGGCATGTGGGATCCTAGTTCCCTAATCAGGAATCAAACCCAGGTCCCCTGCTTGGAAAGTGGACTCTCAACCACTGGGCCACCAAGGAAGTCCCCTACCTATGACTCTTAGTATACCTAACACAAAAGCCACCTCCTCCAGGAAGCCTTCCATTGACCTCCACTGCCAGCTGTGATCTCTCCCTCTTTGAAAATCCCAGAGAACTTTATCAGAGAGAGAAATAAAGCGACAAAGGCAGAGGGAGACTCACGAAGAAATAAAGTTGAGGAGGACAAAATCTGGGAGAGAGAAAGCAAAAGGCAAGAAGGGGAGAAAACAGACAGGAAAGTGAAGAAAGAGGGGAGAGGTGAGAAGAGGGACCCCAGGCTGGGAAGGAAGCAGCCATCCTGAGCCTACTTGTTACACAGACCCGCTGGGGCCTCCTCTGCCCTATCTGGACTACCCCCTCTGGCCTCAGTTTCCCCTTCCATGTGTCTGAGACCCCATCTGCTCTCCACACCCCTAGGATGAACCCCCTCCTGGTGAACAAAGCTCTGCAGTTGGTGACAGGTGTCCTGGACGAGGCATTGCCCTTCCTCCTGCAGAAGATAGTAAGTTGCTGTTTGTCCCTGCCCCCTGAAAGAGGGGTATGACTCCTAGGTTGGCCCCTTGACCTCACCCCAACCTCAATGATGACCCCCTCATGCCTTTGCTCCAGGTGTGCCCCACTGCCACAACCCTGCTCAACTCGCTGCTGGAAGACCTGTTACACATCACTCTGCGTTCGTAGCTCCTCGCCAAGGGGAAGTGGGGCTTATCTGCTGTCCCTCAACTGCATGCCAGGAACTCATCTAGGCTCTGGGAATATGATGGGAAATAAAACAGACAAAGCTTTCACATGGGGAGCTTACTTCCTGTGGATAGAGGGAAGGGGCATCATTATGTCTTATCACCTTGATAACTCATTTCCCACTCTGAGCCTCAGTTTCCCAATCTGTAAAATGGGATTAACCACAACCTCACAGAATGGACCATTGTGATAACACATATAATCTGGCACAGAGCTATGGCTCATTAAATGTACATTGTTACAAGACGCTCAGGCCATCCCACAATAAACATAAAGCTAAGCAGAGAAGGAAAAGGAATTTCTACTGCTTCGCAGCCTCCCCACACCCTTCCATCCATCCCCCTGGGAGGCTGGGGCCCAGCCTCCATTTCCTCGTTGCAGCCCCAGCCAGCTTGGGCCCAGAAGACTTCCAGTACTATGTCACCACCACAGAATTCACGGAAGAGGCCATCCTGATGAAAGTCCAGGTGAGTCAGCCCCTGGGCAGGGCAGACCCTCTGGGGACATCCACGGGTCTGGGGGAGGATGGGCACGGAGGAGAATGAGGAGCAGGTGGGTCAGCAGGACAGGAAAATTTGAGTGACTAGAAAGGAGGCGCTGTTAACAAAGTCACAGAGAAAGGGTTGGAGTTACTTGAGCGATAAGCAAGGAGGCAAAGCTCATGGGTTCAAAACCCAGCTTAAGAAAGTCACTTCAGCCCTCTGGGCCACGTTTCCTTACCTATCAAATGGTTTCCACCACCCAGTGCTATTGTGAGCTTGAAATGTGCCTGTAAGTGTTCAGCACTGTGTCTGGCACATAGAGAATCCTCCACATATTAATTGTAGCCAGTTTTTGGCCGGGGAAGTTGTACTCACTGAATTTCTCCTTCCTTCTTCATTTTTCTGAAGCTTGTGACCCCCTGCGGTCCAGGCCAGAGAGTCCCAAGGCCTGACCACCTGGCCCCCAAGCCCCTCCCAAAATTAGCCCAGGGCAGCCTGGCAGACCTGGTCTTTTCACTGGAAACCTACAATGACATCCTGTCCTGCCTGTACACCAGCAAGGAGATCCATGTGAGCCCCCAGGACCCCATGGTGAGTGCTTAAAGAAGAGGAGTATATTACTTTATTGCTCTATTTTTCACATGAAGAAACTGAAGCCCAGCTGGCAGAAGTACCTTTCTGGTGGGTCCAGATGAGTCACTTCCTCTCTCTGGACCTCACCTGGAGAACTCCTATTCATCCTTCAGAACACAGCATAGAAATTGCCTCCTCTAGTAAGACTTCCTTGAACACCCAGGCCCCTTTGGTTTTCCTCTCTTCATAACATTTATTCTGCAAATATGTATTGTAGTCCTACTGTGTGCCATGCCCTGTACACACAGGGTCTCTGTCCTTGAAGAGGTCAAAGTCTATTGGGGGAATAGAAACTAAACAAGAAAACAGTCAGATAAATAAAATAACGTGTCTATTTATAATGAGCAGAGCAGTGGATAAGCAAGTGACTGGTGGAGATGAGAGGACTGCCCTGGACACTGAGGTCAGTAAAGACATCTCTGAGGAAGTGGCCTGAATGGTAGCAAAGAGGCACACACACACACAAGTCTACAGGAAGAGCAAGTTCCCAGGGTCAACAAGGGGGTCAAAGGAGGGAGAAATCCAGATCGATCACTGCTCAGCAGCCCCCAGCGTCTCCCCATCACACTCTGAATAAAATCCAGTCTCCTCCCCGCAGCCCTGGAGCCTTGTGCGGTCTGGCCCCGCCCACCTCTCTAGCCCCGCCCACCCACTAGACTCCAGTCACACAGGCTGGACTGGCGCTCACCTCAGGGCCTTTGCACACACTCTGTCCCTACCTGGAACAATCTTCCCTCCACCGTTGTTCTTAGTGCAAAATATCATCACCTGAGAGAGCCACTCTCTGGCCACCACATCTAAACATCTAAAGTAAGCTTTTTCTCTCTCTACCCTGTCTCTCTCTTTTTTTCTCTTCAAAATATAGATCAAACTGTGTATATGTGTATGAGTAAAGTTATATGTGCAAAGTCATATATATATGTACATATGTAATATATACACATAAACACACATACGTACATTTGTGTGTTCATTTCCTTAGCGTCGCGTGTTCACTGTCTCCCTCATTTTGAGGATGGGGACCGTGAACAGTATACTCTGTGAATACTCTGTATACTCTATACACAGCGAGTGCTCAGTAAATATTGAAATACAGAATCCCAAGATCCATATCTGAACGAAATCTAGTGTTATTGCTGCATTTTTTACACGAGGAAACCAAGGACCAGACAGGGCACGTGACCTCCCAAGTCACCCAGCAGGTAGGATCGGGGCTAGAGCCAAGACTCCTGCTTCCCCACGCTGCTCCCTCCTTTCCACACAGGTGGCAGCTCTAAGTCTGGATATGAACCCTGTGATTCCGTGTCCACAGAAATTCGTACACCAGTGGGTACATATGCAAGGGTGATCTTTGCAGCTTCACTTGTTACAGGGTGAAAAATAAAGTTAAACTAGGAGCCCATCAATAAGGAACTGATGAAAAAAAAATAAGTCATATTATGGTGGCATATGGTGGACTACCAGGCAGCTGTTTAAAAGAATGGGGTTGCTCTACAGGTACTGATGTTGAGAGGAATAAACAACGTGCAGGACCATGTGGTTAGAATGTTCCCATCTATTCATTCCTCTGTGTGTGTAGAAAACAGTCTGTCAGGATATACTCCAAAATATCAATAGCAGTTATCCTTGAGAATAGGATTTAGGGGAAAAGGGGAAAAAGTGTTCGGAAGGACTTTTAATTTTTATTGTATACATGTTACAGTGTTTGCTCTGGTGATTTATGATTTTCGAAAATCAACAGAGTACAGATAAATACATGATAAAGCAAGTGCAGGAAAACGTTAATAGAAGAATCTAGGTAATAAGTATCCAAATGTTCTCTATACAATTCTCTCAACTTTGCTGCATGTGTGAAAATTTTCACATGGTACTTGCCTGGGGGTCCAGCAGCTGGGAGTCCACGCTCCCAATGCAGGGGGCCCAGGTTGGATACCTGGTGAGGGAGCTAGATCCTTTGTACCACAACTAAGAGTTTGCATACCGTAACTAAAGATCCTGTGTGCCACAACTAAAACCTGGTATAGCCAAATAAATAATAACTATTATTTTTTAAAAGAAAGAAAATTTTCACAATAAAACATTGGCCAGGGGTGGGGGTTGGGGGTGGGGGAATCATTGAAACAGTAATGTCAGCCTTTCCATGTAATTCATGGTGAGAAGCCAAATGAATGGCTCCTCCTGTGCTGAGACTGCGGTGTGTCGGGGGTACCTTCAGCTGGGGACAATTACATCTCACTGAACCCCACTGACACCCCTCCCAACCCATGAACCTGCTCAGAAAGGATCTGCAGGATTCTAAAGGCCAACGCATATCTTGCCCATTTTCCAGGCTGCCAACCTCATCCAGCTATTGTCACTGAGCACACTGGAGCCTGAGCCCAAGGTGCGTGTGTTGCCTGCTTCTCCCCCAGCACCGCGGGCAGGATCTCAGGAAAGATTCTAGAACAGAGGACAGGATTGGGCCACACAGACACGTTGCATTTGGCCAGATGTTCCTACTGTGGACTCTGGAAATCACTGTACCTTCTTCACAAGTGATTAAAAGGGACAGTTCACTTAGCTCATTGTCCCACCCAGGTGACATGGCCCTGTGGCTGTCATAATTCACTATTGAATAAAAAAAACCCAACCCTGCTAAGGCATACCCAAGCACATGGCAGATAGCAGTGAGCAGACTGTGCGCCAGACCACTCCACCTACTTCAACACAATCCTTGAAAAGCCTGCCCTCTCACCCGCTTTTGACACTTGTGCAAACTGAGGCTGAGCAGAGTGACTTCACTTGCCCACACTCACATTGCTCAATAAGAGGAAGAACCAGGATTTGTTCTGGTCCCAGACTCCAAGATCCATGCTCAGCATCCTCTCTCCAAAGGCTCTGAGAACACAGAATAATGACAATAACCATTAATAACCAATAAGCAGACAGGGCTTCCTTGGTGGCTCAGATGGTCAAGCATCTTCGTGCCGTGCAGGAGACCTGGGTTCGATCCCTGGGTCAGGAAGATACCCTGCAGAAGTGAATGGCAACCCACTTCAGTTTCCTTGCCTGGAGAATCCCATGGACAGAGGAGTTCATGGGATCACAAACAGTCAGACACGACTGAGTGACTAACACACACACACACACAATAGATAACAATAGTGCTACTAGACGCAAAGTTCCTTTCTAAACACTTTACATTGATTGACTCACTTAATCACCACAACAACCTGATGAGGTAGGTATGATTATTATCCCCATTTTATTGGGTTGGCCAAAAAGTTCATTCATTCCAAAAGCTGTTATGGAAAAACCCAAATGAACTTTTTGGCCAAGCCAATGCAAGCATGAAAGTTGAGGCACAGAGAAGTTAAGAAAGTTGTCTCAGACCACACAGTTTAGAAGTAGCAGAACTAGACTCTGGCTCCAAAATCTATACTCTTATCTGCTTTGCATGCCCAGGAAAAGGGGGATGACATTTCACATCAGAGGAGCTCAGGGAGGGTAAGTGACCTTCCCAAGGTCACACAGCAAGTTGCTACAGAACTAGACCCTGACTCCTAAGATGGCCTTGTTCCAGTCCTTCCCAGCTAGGGGCTAAGGAATATGGTCTTCTGTCCCAGCCGGCACCTTCTCTCCTTTCACCTTCTTTAGACTTCTGATCAATCCAGAGGGAACGTGGGAGTGACCATCAGCATCCCTGACCCTCCCATCGTCCACCTTGACGGCCACACAGCCTCCGTCATCCAGCCAGGCTCCCTGGTGCTGGTGGGGTCCAGCAACACCTCCCCCGTCTCAGTTTCCTGGGTGAGTAAGCCTCAAAGTTCTTTGATCCCTAAGGAGCTGGGGGCCACTTGAGGGCCCCTCTAGGGCCAGCTGACTGAGGCAGCGTGACAGAGGGCAGTGGCAAACCTCGCCGCCATGACATCTGCTAACATTCCATAGCTGTGCCTGCTGTGAGAAAATTAAAATACTTTCACACCTGCTCCCCTAAGTCCAGCCCCCGTGCTCCCCAGAGATCTCTTCAGCAACTACAGAGTTTTGCCTCTGACACCCTCTTGAGTCTCTCTTCTGGACATGGCTGCATTGAAACCCTTGTCCACAAAACCAGGAGAAAACGCAGAGAAACAGAGTTCATGGAGGGCTAAATGTGGTTGTATTCTCCGCTCCCCAAGAGAGAGGTGACCCAAGCTAGAGAGGGCTGGATCCTGGGAGGAATTCTGGGGAAGACAGCTCCATCGAAGTTTCAGCCCCTCTATCCCGAGCCCCGCTGGGGTTCCTGCTTCCCACTCCACAGACCTTGAAATTGGGAAGGTGCTGTGGGACACGACTTAGCAACAAAACAACAACTGCAGGGCAGAAAGGTCTCTCCACTATAGGTGAGCTTAGGACCATCTGGTGTATGCAGCTGGTTCCTGGGAACTTAGCTGGCATGATTCCCTGGACCAGACATCAGTCATCTCTGGCTGGCAGTGAAAATTCTGGTTTCTGGTTTAGGGGGTAACCGTGTGAATTATGGAGGCCCAGGGACAACCCCCTCAAAACCAAGAGGTCCTCTGGCTTCCAGCTAGTGATTCCACCACAAAATGACTCATTGCAAAAGGCCTTCCCTCCACTGAGCTGAGCTTCCCCCTCCCCTCATATCCAGCCCTGGCCTCCAGGAGCACCCAGCACCGCCCCCCCTGAACCCCCCCCCCCACCACTGTACTCTCTCCCATGGCAACACCCACACATTTGTGGTCTGAACTCACAGGAGCCAACAGCTGGGGCTGGGGAGAGGATGGGGTGAGGGGGGCTAGCCCTGGATAATGTAAGGTGTTCAGTTCAGTTCAGTCACTCAGTCGTGTCCTACTCTTTGTGACCCCATGGACTGCAGCACACCAGGCCTCCCTGTCCATCGCCAACTCCCGGAGTTTACTCAAACTCACGTCCATTGAGTCGGTGATGCCATCCAACCATCTCATCCTCTGTCGTCCCCTTCTCCTTCCGCCTTCAATCTTTCCCAGCACCAGGGTCTTTTCAAATGTAGGGTGAGGGTGCAGGAAATCCTTCCATCTGGAATATGAATTCCTCTCCTGTTCTGACCTAATAATCTCCACTCCTCATAGAAACTCGTTTCAAATGCTGTGTTTTCCTCAAAAAATCAGGAATTAAAACTCCAATTCACTCCAAACAGGTAAACATTTTTGTGTGGGATGTTCAGGAAAAAATGAGGGGGTTAACAGGGAGTGTGGAAGGAGAGAGTGTGGTTTCAGGGTGCAAGGCTCCCAGCTCACTGTCAGTTGAATGGAGCCGTTGAGAGGAGGTGGGAAGGAAAGTGGCAGGCCGGGGGAGGGGTGTTGTGATGTGAAGTCATTGAACAGTGCACCCTTCTCCCACCCCAAGCAACTGCCATGACCTAAAAGGGTGATCTCTTTTCTCTGGTAGCAATACAGTCATCCTGGGCCCTTACCCCGCTGGCCTTGAAACGCAGGTGAGTCTCTTTCCTTATCCTTGGCCTCTCATGGTTCTGAAGCACCCACCCGCAGGCCTGAAAGAAGGCCCTGAGTCGTGGGGGTGGGAAGCCTCACTCACTTTCTGGGTGATCTCATCCTGCCCACGGGGGTGGGGAGAACCCTCAGAATGTCAACTTGTCCATTTCATTCTTTCATCCATTTAACAAGTTGGTCCCCTTGCAGATCTGGCCCTGGGGTTTTCTCTCGCCCAACCAGTTTCCTGGACTGCCCTGCAGAGAAGCAAAGAATCTTACTGTGACCTGGAGTGAGGCGACCCTTTTTCAGGGCCCCCAGTGTTCCCCAGTCCCTTCACGAATCTGGTCGTCTGGCTCCAATGCCCTTTAATAGTGGAGTTCCCAGGACTCCTCCTGGTCTCCTGTGGGCACCTGGACACTGGAGTCCCCCCATTCCCATGGTCGGAATCTGCCAAGCCAGCAGAAGTGACCTTCCTGTTCCTCTTTCATTCCTTGTAGAAAGAACGTCTAGAGGCCCTTCTCTTCGAGCTTCTGAACTGGAGGGTCCTGCCCCGTCACAACAGTGAGCGCCACTGTGTTCCTACTCAGGCCAGCATTCCACGCGGCTGGGAGCCGCATCAGCCATGCCTGCAGCCCCACACAGACAGCTGGCTTCCACGCTTGAGAACTGCAGAGACCCTGAAGTCTGGGGGTGGGGGGGGTGGCAGATGGGGGGTGGGAGAGGGGCTACCTGTGCCCTCCTTTTCTTTGCTCGGGCTGCTAGTGGTAACAAGAGCTCAGAGTGGGGCGAGGAAGGGCTTCATAGGGAGGTGGGGGTAACATGACGGAAAGTAAGAAAAGGAGAGGCCCTCAGAGGTGGTGGAGCCCACAGCTCAGCGTTCCTACACCTGCAGGGGCCAGGTAGGTAACCCAAAGGAAGCAGCCCAGATCAGGCCTACAGAGAACATGTCCCACCTTTAGCGGGCAGCTAGCACTCAGCTGGGGCTTCCCAGGTGGCTCAGTGGTAAAAGAACCCGCCTGCCAATGCAGGGGACAGAAGAGACTCAGGTTCGATCCCTGGGTCAGGAAGATCTTCTGGAGGAGGACATGGTAACCCACTCCAATATTCCTGCCTGGAGAATTCCACGGACAGAGGAGCCTGGCGGGCTGCAGCCCAGGGGGTCCCAGAGTTGCTCAGTCAGACACGACTGAGCAACTGAGCACGCACGAGCACTCAGCTCAAATGAGAGCAGGGAAGACATGTTTTACCTTTGAGAGACGCCAGAAAGCTGAACTTTTTGAGACATCGCCTCCATCTTAGATAACAGCAACAAAATCAAACTTTCCCAAAACACCCTTGTCTTAGTTTGGGTTTCCTGGGAAGCAGACCCTGAGGCAACAGAGTGCAGGCAGCAGGAAGTGGTCCCAGGAAGATGGAGGGGTGTGGCAAGTGAGTCTTCCAGAAATGCAGCACGCACGCAGTCAGGCTCTTCTGCCCCATGGCACTCATGGCTGCCCTCTCCTTCCACCTCCCCTGATCTGGTCTATCTACCCATCACTGTCTACCCAACACCTGCTGCCCATCACTTGTCTACCCACGTGATTATTTAGCCATTGCCTATGACCCAGCCAGAGGGTGAGCTGCCGGAGGGCAGGGATCCCTGGTCTTTGTTTTTTGTGTTCCTATACCTTGTCCAGTGCCTCCCACCGAGGAGACCCTCAGAAAGTATTAATACATGTAGGATAAACAGTTCAGACCTCACTCACCTCTGAGAAATCACCTGGCTCAGCCTCCTCCTCTTTCAGAGAGACCCAGAGATGTCCCCCGTGGAATTACCCAAGGGCACTCTGCAAGTCTCTGGCAGATCTGAGCCCAGAACCCTGGCTCTTTGTTTCCCTGACATGAGCTTTCCTCTGTGCTCCAACTCCAGGACTCAAGTTAGGACTTCAGAGTAAAGCCAGAGAAGCAGAGCAGGGCTCAAATGCCAAGCAGATTGAAGGGTTTACCGTCTGTTCTGTGGCCCATGGTAGCCAAGGAAGGTTCTGGGCATGAAGTGAGCCAATTCATTTTCAAGAAGGGGAACCAACTGGAGGTGGATGGTAGTTACAGACAGTCCAACAAGGCAGCCAGAGGCCAGGTGGGCAAGGGTTAGTCGTGTCCGACTTTTTGTGACCCCATGGACTGTAGCCTGCCAGACTCCTCTGTCCATGGAATTCTCCAGGCAAGAATACTGGAGTGGGGTGCCATGCCCTTCTCCAGGGGGTCTTCCTGACCCAGGGATCGAACCCAGGTCTCCCACATTGCAGGCAGTTTCTTTACCATCTGAGCCCCCAGGGAAGCCCCCAGGTGGTCAAGGATGCAACTTTCTCTGGAAAAGCAGGAAGGAGGACACACCCAGTGCCACAGACACCTGCCCACAGCACATTGAGCTCCCCCGCCCTCCCCTCTTGCAGACCTGCTCAGAAAACAAGGCCTCCTGCTGCCCAACATCAAGGGCATCTCCTTTGACCAGGCGCGAATGGAGCCCTCCAAGGTAAATGATGGGAAAAGGAGCTTCCCGGGGCCCACATGGGAGGTCAGAGCTACAGGAGCCAAGGGGTCCTACAGGTGCTTGTCCCCATCCTGCGGAGGGGGACGCTGAGGCTCCGGCAAAGGTGGTGCTCCCTTGACCTTCCTCATCTCACTGTCTGTTCACAGCCGTACTGGGTGAGCTGCCCCACTTACAGATGAGGAAGCTGAGGCTCTGGGAGCGGGATTCCCCATGAATCCCTCCAGGAGCCACACCCCTGGCTCTCTGAGAGCCTCTAGGCCTGACACAGGCGATCTGAACAATTAGCTCCATCAAGTTGACGCTATTACTTCTCCCATTTTACAAAAGAAAGGTAGAGAAACTTGCCCGGGGCAGCAGAGCTAGGATTCCAACTGGAGTTCATCTGACTTCAAAGCCTGTACCCTTAGCCTGGACCACCCACCATGCTAGAACTGGGTATCCTGACCCCCAAAACAGGGCTGCTGCCTCTTGCACCTGCTATCTGAATGCCAGGAAGGGGAGATGCTGCCAGAGACCAGAGGGCAGGAGAAACCAGCAGAGGAACCACGGAGGTGGTTCCATCAGCATTTGCCAGCTCTGAATCTGCCCCCAGAGTCGCCTCGCCCCTTCAGCCCTCTGCCCTTCCCTCTGCGGGTGAACCTGAGAAGAGGCTGATAGGAAAGGACAGAGCTTAGAGATGCCCTTCATTTCTTTGTTCCTGCCTTAAACAGCAGCACAGGAAGGGATGCTGGGTGCAAGGCAGAAAGAGAATCACAGAACCTCCTGGCTGTACAACCTCAGGCAAGCCACTAGAGTCTCTCAGCCTGTTGTCTCTGTGTAATGGAGAGAAAGATAGTTCTCCCCCTGGGCCAGAAGTGAGGGCTCCCCTCACAAACAAGAGCAACCACTGAGGCCAACATTTGACATAATGTGACCCACCACCCCAGGCATACAGTTCGAGCTTCAGGACCACCAGTTATGCCCAGTCCTGGACCCAGCACTCCCAGTTCCCAGTCCTGACATTCAGGAAACACTAGGAATCTGCTTTCAAGGACCAGAAGTTACTGAGCAGGAGGCAGGAAGGGACAGCAGCAGTTCCTATCACAAAACCCCAGCTCCTCGCCTGCGCTGCTCCCCACCCCCAGCCTCAGACTCCACCCTAGATTCAGCCCAGGGTGGCCCTAGTTGGGAAGGGTCGGCTTCAGGTGACCCTAGCAGGTCAGGGCTGGAAGGGCCACTAGAGGTAACATCGGGGCCCGCCTGCTCAAAAATGATGCCACAGATCCTGGCTGTTGGGGCCAGAACCCGGAAGAATAATCAGGGCATAGCCGCTGCAGCTACCACATAACCAGACCTATACGGGCAGGGGGACTTCCTAGTGGCTTAGTGGTGAAGAATCTGCCTGCCAGTGCAGGAGATGCGGGTTTGATCCTTGGGTCAGGAAGATCCCTTGGAGAAGGAAATAGCAGCCCATTCCAGTATTTTTGCCTGGAAAATCCCATGGACAGGGCTATATTCCATGGAGTGGCAAACAGCTGGACATGACTTAGCAACAAAAGAACCATAACAGCAACCGAGAGGCAAGGGGAGAACCTGTGGGTGGGCTCAGTGGCTTACTCATTAATTCACTTCTAGACTCTCCTACACTGTCAAGTTGATGGCATCGTGTGCAGCTCTAGCACCTATACTCTAGTGTACATGAATGACACCACCTAGAGTTGGACAGTGCACAACCTGTGCATCCTTCCATGGCTGCCCTCATCACTCACTCATTAATTCAGGCAATAAATGTGACTGGCTGCTCTGTGCCTGGCCCTGCGCTGAGTGATGCTGAGATACAGATGAGTTAGACCCAGGGCCTAAACCTTCCAGGAGCTCCTATTCTTGTGGGGGGAAACGGTGCAGGAATGGATGGATTCCAGCAACATGGTCAGGTCTGGCAGAGGTTTGAGCATTGTGGGTGGGAACAAGTGAAAGGCTCCAATCCACCTCAGGGCGACACAAGCAAGACAAACCCCAATGCTACAAAAATATGAGAGTCACCTTGATACGCAGGCTTTCAGGACAAGCCCCAAAGACTGGTCTGCCCTTTCACTCACAAACATTCCCGAGACCCTCCTCCCCCTCCACTCTATCCCCCTGGCCAGTCGGTTCCTGACTGTGCCCTCTGGCCACCAGGGGAAGGCATGTCCTCAGGGCATACAGTCCCTCTCAGGCGTGGCAGGAGCAGCCTCGGGGAGAGCTGGCTTTGTGCGCGGTGTGGACTGAAGGGACGCATCTCCCTGCTTCTATCCACAGGACTACCTGCTGCTGACCGTTCCGAAGGAATAACCAGTTCTTACTGAGAGCCAGTCTCTCCCCTCAACCACAAGTGCTTCAGGCCCTTGAGAGTGCAAGAATGGCTACAGTCACAGTGGAAAATCACAGTTGCAGTAAAGATGATTCTTGCTTGAGAAGTCTAGTTCTGAATTTGTTAAGGGGTTCTGGGAAGTGGCCAGGCTGTTCTGAAATGTTTCAATGAAGGGATTGTCTCCCTGGCCATTCTTGTTTTCCCTTAGCCCCTCAGAGGGGTATTCTGAATTCTGTATTCAGCGTCTTAGATGGTGGAAGTGCCTCAAAAAATGGAAAAGGGGCTTGAACTCCGAAAGCCTAGCCCCTGAGAGGATGGGGTGTAGAAAGGATGGGAGGAACAGGAGCACACAGGAAAGCTCCCCTGCTCAAGAGGGAGGAAGGGAAAGGAAGCAGGAAAGAGAGTCCCTAAGAAGAGAGGGACCACAGGAGACAGATGTTTGGGAAGCCCTGAGCAGAGAGAGAAGCAGGCAGACCCCCACGCAGGTGAGTGCTTGTGAGACGGCCGCACTTCAGAGCTCCCCTGGCCTAGAAGGCGTGGTGAGCAGCAGAGTGATTTTCATGTGCCCAAGAGCAGGGAGAGAGCAAGGAGAGCCAGGGAGAGAGCCCAAGGGAGAGAGCCAGAAGCATCCTCACCACCAACCTGCCAGCCCCATGTGGCCCAGGCAGAACAAAGCAGCAAGCAGAGAAAAGCCAGGCACCAGAGGGCTTTGCAGTCTGAACTGTAAATGGCACCGTGGTTGCCAAGGATGGAGGGATGGCCAAGCAGAGGGACGCCCCCTCCCACACCTGGGCACCTGTCAAAGCCCACAGCAGGTTGGGCCCTGCCCCAGAAAAAGGCAGATGGGGGAAAACTTCAGACTCTTATAGAGACTCATAGCAGGCTCTGTCTTGAGAATGAATAGGTAGTCAGCTGCCCAGGAACCCCAGCTGGCCTGTGAAACTGGAGAAATTTCTGGGGAGGCCGTCCTGGGAGCTGATTCTCTACCAAGCAGCCCAAATTATGGGGGGAACTCACCAGTCTGCTGCAGGGTCCCTGATGGTAGGAGGAGGTGGGAGCCCAGAGCAGACTACTTGTGAGTCCTTTACCTGACTCCTCGACCTGTTTTACAAGCCTCACCTTGAAGGGAAAAAGTCCGCCACAGGAGCCCTCAGTGCAGGAGCGATCAGGAGGACCTCAGGCAGGAGGGCAGGACCGTCCTGCTCTTGGACCTCACCCTTGATGTGTATATGACACACTTAAGATAAGGTGGAGGCTGGAACACGCTTTCCCAGAGGAGACGCGAAACTTTACCCACAGCCCAGAATTTTCCCACCTGCGTGTGACCATATCGCCTGGCACAAGATAGATACTGGGCGCAAAATGATTGAATGGAGACTCCCTCAGGACCCTGGCTTGCTTGTCAGCAGGAATGACCTATCCAAGCAGGAGAGAGCCTCTCCCTCGAGGCTTCGAAGATCCTCATTCCTCGCCTATGGCTTTACCAGAGGCATGTCACTCTGCAGTCTGCAGACACTGTTATCCCATTAAACCTCATGATAACACTGGGTGCTCCCTGATACGGTGTGAGATCACTCCCATCTGCCAGCAGGGCAACACCGCTTCTGATGCTAGAAGTCAAGACAGTGGCTCCAAAGACCACTCTCCTGCTCTCTCCACCCCGTATGGTCCCTCCCTGCCGCCACCCCCATCCCAGGCCTCAAAGCTCAGCTAAGGAGCAAACAGCCCCAAACACCTCCTCCACTCACCTGCTCTGGTGACCTAAGATCTTCCCCAAAAAGAACCCCCCTGAAGGTCTTCTTAAGAAATACATCTTTTTAAGAAGTGATTTTCAATTTTTCAAGGCTCATGATCCATGTCTTCAAATAAAAGCTTAAAAGAAATCTGCTACATAAAACAGATGACAAGGGAGCTCCTCTGATAGAATGAGACAGGGGGCTGGACCTCTGCCCTCTCTCATCCCACTTTCTAATCCCCAAAGTGGGCACCTCTGAGAAGCCTCTATGCCCCATGGAGTGAAGTCATTGAGTCACCCAGGAGGGAGGCCATCAAGAATCAAGAGTGTTGAGGGACATGACACAGGATGGACGTGTTTTGACCAACTGGGAAAATAGCCTAAAGAATGGGAAGAGGTTTATTGGAAGAAAGAAAGGGGCCCAGAAGGAGGAACATGGAAGGCACTCACTCTTCCCTACCCCAACCACAACTCCCCAGTTCAGGGCTCTGATTCCTCCACACCCAGTCCAATGCCAGGTCCAGTCCTGTGGTCCTACTTCCTAAATAGTTCTCAGATCCACCAGCAGTACCACACTGAACAAGGCTTCCACCATCTCTCACCTGGCTTATTCCGGCTGCCTCCCACCTGGACTCCAAGTTGCAGCCAGAACAGACTTTTCCAAACAGAAATCGAATCATGTCACTTCCTGGTTAAAACCCAGAAGAAAATCCGTGGTCTTCACCACGGCCCACAAGGCTCTTCCTGACTGGCCCCAGGTCAGCCCTCCATCCTCCTCATTTTCATCGGCCTGTGAGTTGCTCAAACACACCAGATCTTCCTTACAGCAGGCTGACCCAAGCTGTTCCCTCTCCCTCAGCCCCTCACCCTGTCTTGGGTGGTTTCTTCTCATTCTTTAAATCAACTTAGGAACCATCTCCTCTGAGAGGCCCTCAACTACTGCCATCTCAGGCTTCATTTCTTTCAAAACTCTTAACACAACTTGTCCTTTATTTCACTGAATTTTATTGGCCTGTTTACTTGGTCTGTGTCTGTCTCTCTGACTATAAGTCATGAGGGGAGAGACCATGGCGCATTAATGCATTCATGGTGCCTGGTACATAGCTGGTGCTTAATAAATGTCTGAGGAATACATAGATAGATGAACTGATGGATGGATGGATGGATGGCTGAACTCTCCTTGCCTCACATAAGGCTGTCACTTTACACACTCAGAGCCACTGTGTTATCTGATTCCCATAATCCCCCATGAGGAGCAGGCAAGGAACTGGTAGCTGATTTGACAGTCAGGGAGAGAAAGTGAGGCTCTGAGAAGTTGACCCATTCATTCATTCGACCATTACTTCATTTGTTCCATGTTTACTGCACACTGAGTGGAGACAGGGATGTACAAGATAAGTGAGACACGCCCCAGCCCTCAAGATATCACAGACCAGTGGCACGAGAAGACAAACGGCGCGTCCTAGGTCAAGGCTTTGGTTTCAAGCACATCTGCCCTGCCACTTTTGTAGAGGAATAGCAGCTTCTCTGAGCCCCGGTCTCTTCATCTCTAAATGGGGATGTGGGTGATGGTAATGTGCTGCTGCTGCTGCTGCTGAATGCGGGTCGGTGTAGGGACAGAAAGCATTTTTTGATGCTTATTAACAGGGGCTTGGTGGTTGTGGTCACAGTCTTGTATCTTTTCAGTGTGATTTCCATGACATGATCCTCTCTCCATCTCAGGCAAAGCTAGATCCACCCACTCCCCAACCCCTACACCCGTAAAACCCAAGCTGGCTGGTATGTAAAATGCCATCAGAGCAACACCTGTAGCTATGTATGGAGCCAACTGTTGCACTTTCAAGCAGCAAAATGTAGCCCATGGATGGTAAAGTCACTCAGTGAGAAAGCAGCAAAAACAATGTGTAGCCCCTCAGGGAATGAATGAAAAACTCCTCTAGGCATAGACATATTCAGCTTTGACCTATAAACAAACCATAGGCCTAACAGATTGACGTCTGTGGGGCAACTGGGTGGAAAAGAAACAGAGTCAAAACAAAGACATCTGCAAACATGTCTTAAATACTTAACCTTTTGAAACCGCTCATGCATTTGTGACAAGATATATTCACATTTATCATTGTAGTAGGATGTGTCAACAAAACTCTGTCCTCCCATTGAAAGTAAAAACTCTAGTGACATTAAAATGTCTCTGAAGTGAAGTGAAGTGAAGTCGCTCAGTCATGTCCAACTCTTTGCGGCCCCGTGGACTGTAGCCTACCAGGCTCCTCTGTCCATGGGATTTTCCAAGCAAGAATACTGGAGTGGGTTGCCATTTCCTTCTCCAGGGGATCTTCCCGACCCAGGGATCAAACCCGGGTCTCCTGCATTGCAGGCAGATGCTTTACCCTCTAAGCCACCAGGGAATTGATAAAACGTCTCTATGCCTGCCTTAATTCTCGTAAAAGCATTATAAAGAATCCAATATTTCAGTTAAAAAAACCCAAATCCATATTTGGTTATAGCAAATAAAGTATAAATAGTTGTCAAAGTCTAGGAAAATGGTATAGAGTCTGAGAGAAAGGTAGACCAAAAAAAAAAAAAAATCTGAAAAAACTGATGCAAAATTACATCATGATGATGATGATAGTAAATTACAGAATACTCTGGAGATGGCAACAGCAACCCACTCCAGTACTCTTGCCTGGAGAATCCCATGGATGGAGGAGCCTGGTAGGCTGTGGTCCATGGGGTTGCGAAGAATCTGACACGACTGAGCAACTTCGCTTTCACTTTTCACTTTCATGCATTGGAGAAGGAAATGGCAACCCACTCCAGTGTTCTTGCCTGGAGAATCCCAGGGACTGGGGAGCCTGGTGGGCTGCTGTCTATGGGGTCGCACAGAGTCGGACACGACTGAAGTGACTTAGCAGCAACAGCAGCAGCATATAGGCCAAGGGGCTTCCCTGGTAGCTCAGAAGGTAAAGAATCCACCTGCAATGCAGGAGACTCATGTTCGATCCCTGGGTCAGGAAGATCCCCTGGAGAAGGGCATAGCAACCCACTTCAGTATTCATGCCTGGGAAATCCCATGGAGAGAGGAGCCTGGTGGGCTATGGTCCATAGGGTCGCAGAGTCAGACACAACTGAAGCGATTTAGCACGCCCACACACATATATGCCAAGCATGCTGCTAATTGTTTGACATATTCACCTCATTTGATCCACAAGGCAACCCTATGATAGGTACAATATTATGCCTACTTTATGGATGAAGAAACTAAGGCACAAAATAAGTTGGATGACAGCCCAAGGCCACAGAAGAGTAAGTAGCTGAACCAGAGTTCACAGACAGGTCTGTCTGGCCCCAAAGCCTGTGCACAGAAATTTTGCCTTTTCCTAAAACACTAACCTTTCACCTTTGATAAATCACAGAGCTCACTGAAAATCTCATGAAAGATATGTACCCTAAAAATGAAAATTAACCTAAATTTTACAAGCAACTGAAGAGTTCAGGGAGGTAAGTCCCCTACAGGAGGCCTCTGTGAATTGCCATTGCTGGCAAAGATCTGAGAGCAAGTGCACGAGAGAAGGAAACTGAGGAAGGAAAGCCACACGTGGCTGACAAGTCCAGGGGACGAGATGACACAGACAAGCATATATGCAGACAAACATACAAGTATGCACACGGCTGTGCGCATGTCACTAAAAAAAACACCTATGGGACTTCAGTGGTTAAGAATCTGCCTGGCAACACAGGGGACATGGGTTCAATCCCTGGTCCAGGAAAATACCACATGCTGCAAGGTAATTAAGCCAGTGCCCCACAACTACTGAGCCTGCGAGCCACAACCGCGGGAAGCCCATGCGCCCTCGTGCCCCTGCTGTGCAACGAGAGACGCACTGCGATGAGACACCCACACACGCAACTAGAGAGCAGCCCCTCCTGCCACAACTAGAGAAACACCACACACAGCAACAAAGACACAGCACAGCCATAAATAAATGAATACTCTTTTTTAAAATACCTATGAAAGGTCAAAAGCCTGATGCCAACCATGGCTCAGCCAGTCCTATTAAGACACCTTCACAAAAAGGTCATTAAGAATTGGTCTCTGCTTTATCTTCTGGAACTGTGATCCAGCCAAGACTTGGCCGGACCTGAAAGAGCCCTACCCTTCAAGAATCAGCAGGTCAAATCACTTAGAGCTTGGGAACAAACATGTCCTGTGTTCAGCCTGATAAACCATACTTGCCAGAAACACTTTCCCAAGAATCCTGGATTAGCAGAATTCAAAGGCTGCTCCACCTCCGAAAGTTCAAGGAAGGAGCGAGACAAAGACCTGGGAGGCCCCCAGGGCCTTCAGAGACTGCATTCCGGATATGCCCCTTCCAGACCATGGAGTTGGGTTCATTCCTTGGCACCAAAGAATCAATGGAAGCACCAATATCAAAGTACACACCCACCAACAGGCATGACAAATTTCACCTAAAAGATGATTCTGTTTCCCTCAAAGGTCCAAGAAAAATAAGAGCCAGGACAGTCGGCTTTGTCTTCTGCTATCATCAGGCACACCTTCTGCCCTCTGAGAAAAGGTCAGCCATCATTTGCTCTAGGCATCGACATTTCAGCAAAGATGAAAACGGGACATTTGGCAACCGGAACTGGAGCTGAGGTTCACAGTATGAGAACAGTGAGGTTGGAGGGGCCCTGCAGCAAAATGCTGAGCCTGCCTGAAGGCAGGGCCCAAGCCCCATCCCCACCCCAGCTCCCACTCCCCATTTAAGACATTAACTGCCCCATGAGTCCAAATCACCCCCTCTCCCCCACTCTTACATTGTAGAGCTGTGGGAACACCATGGCATAATGTCAGGATGCACCCAGTCACAGAACATGGATGCTAGGAACCTAACAGATGACTGGGGCTTCTCTAAAATATTGAAAAAGCCTGACACCCACAGGATAGGCTTTAGAATTGAGGGAGCCATTAAATGAGGTAATAAGTGAGAAGAAGTCTGGGCTGCTGCTGCTGCTGCTGCTGCTGCTGCTAGAGACTAGAAAATCCTGAATACAGATGAGCACTACCGCAGGCTCCTGACACCCTTTAAGCCTCATTCCTGCATGCTAAGTCACTCAGTTGTGTCTGACTCTTTGCCACCACCAGGCTCCTCTGTCCACGGGATTCTCCAGACAAGAATACTGGAGTGGGTTGCCAGGCCCTCCTCCAGGGGATCTTCCCAACCCACGAATCAAACCCACGTCTCTTAGGTCTCTTGCATTGGCAGGTGGATTCTTTACCACTAGCGCCACCTGGGAGGCCCTCCAGCCTCATTCTGGGGCAATTAGGGAAAGGAAAGGGGGATGAGCAAATCATGTAACCAGCATGTTTAAAGTCCCCCAGGCCTGCATTCATGCTCTTGCCCACTTAAGACGGAGCGTACTTTCATCCTGCACTCATTACTTCTCTCCCAAATCTCTGCATGTTTGGATACTTCATGTCACACATTTCTGATACAACAATGTCACTTGACATGGAGGCCGTCCCTGAACACCTTGTCCAAAGGGACCCCACACCCTCTCCCTCAGATCCCCCACTGTAGTGAAGGTCACTCAATGCTGAGTGCCAACTATACCAAGGCATGGCACTGGCACCATGGAGCGAATCTCCCAGACTTCAACCATAACACCTAAAAGCCTACCAGGGGTCGATGATGTATTCATTTCCATCAAGTCTAATGTACAATCCCTGTGAGGCATTATGACAATGATAACCATTTCCTGACCAGTAGGACATGCCCAGCACATGTCCAGGCACTCAACAGACAATACATAAGAAAACAGAAAGTGCTGACTCATCCACCCACCCATCTCAACCACCCAGGGAATGCAAACCTAGGCCATGAGGAGTGCTGAAGAGAGGCAAGGTTTGGGGCCCACTTCTGAGAATCCATCTGTCCTAATTACCCTAAGAATTGATATATTAAAACACACAATGAAATACAGATACTACTGAAGCAGAAGGAAAAAAAAAAGAAAAGAATTAAAAGGAAATATTTGAGCCAAGTATGAGATCATTAGGGGTTTCCCCAGTGGCTCAGTGGTAAAGAATCTGTTTGCAATACAGGAGACTTGGATTCAATCCCTGCATTTGGAAGATCCCCTGGAGGAAGGCATGGCAACCCACTCCCAGTATTCTGGCCTGGAGAATCCTATGAACAGAGGAGCCTGGCGGGCTACAGTCTAAGGGGTCACAACAAATCAAACACGACTGAAGCAACTTAGCATACGCACTCATGAGATCATTAGAAAGTTTTCAAAAATTGTAACGATATACAAAAAAATGCTTTTGATGGTACTGCTAATTTTTCAAGAGCAAAATAAAAATTATATTCGGTATGCAAAAAAAAGAAGAAATACAAATGCTGTCACTCAGACTCTTTTCCCTTCTTCATATTTCTCTGAACTTTCAAATTTCCTGCCATGTGCTATTTGCATCTTATATCAATGCATATGATAGGAAGAGGAGTTATTCGATGGAGGCCAGAATAGATAACTAGTGGGAAGTTGCTGTAATAGCCCTGTGCTCTGTGATGACCTAGAGGAGTGGGATGGGGGTGGAAGGGAGGGAGACTTAAGAGGGAGGGGATACATATAGTTATGACTGATTTACATTATTACATGGCAGTAACCAACACAACAGTGTAAAGCAATTATCCTCCAATTAAACACAAATAAAATCTTTTTAAAAATTTAATGGCGAGATCCTGGAGAGAACATCACAGGGTTGTTTTCGCCTGCTGAATTTTGAGAGTTCTTTACATGTCCTGGACACAAGCCCAACTTCAGATTCTCTCCCAATCTGTGCCCACCCCCACCCCACGTGGCCCCGTTTTTCATTCTTTTGCCAAATAAAACTTTGTTGTTCTTTTTCAGAATTGTGCTGGTTATTCTAGTGCTTTGGGTTTTCAATATTAATGATAGAATCAGACTGTCAATTTCTAAGAAAAAGTCTACTGGAATTTAAGGAATGCATTTCTTAACAATATTGCACCTTCCAACCCATGAACACGTGTCTCTCCATTTTTTTTTTAGGTCTGCTTTGATTTATTTCATCAACTCTGTAGTTTTTGACACAAAGACTGTTCAGGAACAGGTTTTGAGGGATTTATACCTAAGTAGCTTATTTTTTGTGCTACTGTAAAATATAGTCTTCATTTTAATATACAGCTCTTAATTGTCAATATACAAATGCAACTGATGTTTGTATCTTCACCTTATATCCTATTGTTGACTTAAAAACAAATGCACAACACGAGAGTTGCAAGTTAAGTTTTATTTGGGGCAATATGAGAACTGCAGCCCAGGAGACAGCACCTCAGATAACTCTGAGAGACTGTTCCAAAGAGGGTAGGGGGGAAGGACAGTATATATGTGATTTTGGTAAAGGGGCACTACATGCAATCAAGCATGTCTATTTCTTAGAAAGTTTCTTGTGGCCACCTATTTCAAAGAGCCAACCCTTTGGAGAAGACCTTGATGCTGGGAAAGACTGAGGGCAGGAGGAGAAGGGGGTGACAGAGGATGAGATGATTGGATGGCATCACCTACTCAATGGACATGAGTTTGAGCAAACTCTGGTAGAAAGTGAAGGACAAGGCAGCCTGGCATGCTGCAGTCCACGGGGCCACAAACAGTCGGACACGACTTAGCAACTGAACAACAACAGTAATCAAAGAATACACTTTGACTTTTTTTAAGCTTGTTTTATGGACCAGAATATAGTCTGTCGGTGAATGCTTCATACAATCTTGAAAACATTACATTCTACTGTTGCTGGGTAGACTGTCCTGTACATCAGTTGGTTCAAACTAGTTGGAAGTGTTGCTCAGCTTCTCTATGTGTTTGATTTTCTGTGTACTTTTTCTATCAACTGAAAGAAGAGTGTTGTTAATCATTGGTTAACCTGTTGGTTAATCAAAGAAATCTCCAAATGTAACTGTGGGTCTCTCTATTTCTCTTTTCATTTCCATCAGATTTTCCTTCATGTATTTTGAAGATCTGTTGTTAGATGTAGACATGTTTAGGATTACTATGGCTTCTAGGTAAACTGACTCTTCTATTATTATATAATGTCTCTCTTGATCCCTGATACAATATCTTGTTCTAAAATTTACACTGGTTTGAAATTAAGATAGCCCCTATAGCCATACATACATATTTCCTAATCTTTCAAATGTTTCTTTTTAATCACACTTACACATGCCCACAGTTTAATGTCCTTCAGACGCTGGTTGCATCCCCAAGCTGTTACCTGTGCTTCTGACCAACCAGCGACAAACTGAAGGTTCCCATGACCACCTTCCTTAGGTTTGATTAACCTGTTAGCACACCTCACAGAATTTAAAGTAACTCAGTTTATAAACTCAGTTTACAAAAGGCTATGATAAAGGACACAGATGAACAGCCAGATGAAGAGATGCAGGGCAAAGTCTGGGATGGTCCCAAGCCCAGGAGCTTCTGTTCCTATGGATCTGGGGTGCATCACCCTCCCAATGTAAATCTGTTCACCAGCCTAGAAGCTCTCCAAATCCTGTACTTCTGGGATTGTATAGGAGGTTCCTCAGTTTGGCATGACTGATCATTAACTCCATTTCCAGCCCATCTCCCTTCTCTAGAGAATGGAAGGTGAGGCTGAAATTTCCAACCTTCTAATCATGGCTTGGTCTTTCTGGTGGCCAACTCCTATCCAGAAACCATCCAGGAGCCACCATCTGTCACTTCATTAGAACAAAAGATGTTCTTATTGCACTCATCACTTAGGAATTTACAAGGGTTTTAGGAGCTCTGTGCCAGGAACTGGAGGCAGAGACCAATATACCTATTTTCTATTATCTCATGAGCTCAAATGAAGCCCATTTATCCAGTACTCTAGCCAGAATAATGGAGAAGGGAATGGCTACCCACTTCAGTATTCTTGCCTGGAGAATCCCATGGACTGAGGAGCCTGATGGCTACAATCCATGGGGCCACAAAGAGTCGGACACGACTGAGTGACTAAGCCTTTCACTTTCATATGACTTGGCTTCCCTGGTGGCTCAGACAGTTAAGAATCTGTCTGCAATGTGGGAGACCAGGTTCGATCCCTGGGTTGGGAAGATCCCCTAAAGAAGGAAATGGCAACCCACTCTAGTATTCTTGCCTGGAGAATTCTATGGACAGTACAGTCCATGGGGTCGCAAAGAGTCAAACACGACTGAGCAACTGTCACTTTCAGCCAGAATATAGAGGAAATCTTATGGAGATTTTGTACTTCCGTGTGCTGCACACTTCCAGCACAGGGGCTTCCCAGGAATCAAAGAAGAAAACCTAAGGGAAAAAAGGAAGTTTATGCCTGAAACTTTTTACCTCCTTCCCTTACCTATTACGATTTACTCTCAGAGCTTTGGGGTATTTTCCTTTTATATTCTGTTCAGTTTTAAATTGTGATTAGTAGGCAACATAACAGGTGGTTGGCTTACATCATCTTGGCTCACACATAGCCAAAGAGCTCATGAGTTCTTCATCAAGACAGACCACATGCTGTAAACATAAAACAATACTCAATGAATGCAAAAAGTTTAAATACATAGCCACAATATCATTAATTAAAAATCAATAACATATCAATACATTAGGAGACATGAGGATGATTCTAAATTAGACTACAAACCTCTAAGTAACTCAAGGGACAATGAAAGCAAAAGGAAAATTGGTAATGTTTGATTTTTTTAATTGTTTTATTAATTTATTTTTGGCTGCACTGGGTCTTCATTGTGGCATCCACGGACTTCTCTTGTAATGCACAGGCTCAGTTGTCCCGAGGCATGTGGGATCTCAGTTTTCTGACCATCGGAAGGTGGCTTCTTAACACTGGACCACCAGGGAAATCCCTGGAAATGTTTATAACGGAGGAGTAATGAAAAGACAACATACCAAGAATCAAAGGTGACATTTGCCAGTATAGTCCCCCTTACAGTCATGCTACCCCTCTTCTCTCCTCTAGTAGCTGACTTCTAGGATCCAGCAGAGAAAACAGACGGAGGTTACAGCATTCGCATCAGAACTGGGGTCTAAAAAACATTAAATCCAGTGTCATAAATGAAAACCCCAGAAAAAATAATTCTTATAAAAATGAATTTAGAGAGAGAGAGACAACTGGAAACAGGACGCCCCCAAGTTTACCTGGTTCATTGTGACATCTTCATATAGAAGCCATCAAGGGCTGGCACTTGCCCAGCCTCCTGTGGGGCTAAGTCTCAGCCAGACTTGAAAGGGCCCTACCCTTCAAGAGTCAGCAGATCAAATCACTGAGAGCTTGAGAACAACCACATCCTTGTGTCCCGCCTGATAAACCACCTCTGAGTGAAACACCTCCCATGGATCCTGGATTAGCAGAATTCAAAGACTGCCACATCTCCTAAAGTTCAAGGAGAGAGAGACAAAGACCAGAAGGCCCCATCAGAGGTTGCCTTCCGGATATGCCCCTTCCAGAACATGGAGTTGGGTTCATTCTTTGGCTCCAAAGAATCACTGGAAACGCTGAAATCAAAGTTCACACCCACCAACAGATGTCACAGATTTTCACGTAAAAGGTGATTCCATTTCTCTCAAAGGTCCAAGGAAAATAAGAGCCAGGACAGTCAGCTTTGTCTTCTGCTATCATCAGGTACACCTTCTGCCCTCTGAGAAAAGGTCAGCTGTCATTTGTTCTAGGCATCGACATTTCAGCAAAGATGAAAACGGGACATTTGGCAACCGGAACTGGAGCTGAGGTTCACAGTATGAGAACAGTGAGGTTGGAGGGGGCCTGCAGCAAAATGCTGAGCCTGCCTGAAGGCAAGGACCCAGCCCAATCCCCACCCCAGCTCCCACTCCCCATTTAAGACACTAACCACCCCATGAGTCCAAATCACACCCTCTCCCCCACTCTTACATTGTAGAGCTGTGGGAACACCATGGCGTGATCATGGTGTCATGCCTAGCACATGGAGTGCTAGGAACCTAACAGATGACTGGGGCTTCTCTAAAATACAGAAAAAGCCTGACACCCATGGGGTAGGCTTTATAATTGAGGGAGCCATTAAATGAGATCATAAGTGAGAAGAAGTCTGGGCTGCTGCTGCTGCTGCCGCTAGAGACTGAAAAATCCTGAATACAGATGAGCTCTATAGCAGGCTCCTGACACCCTTCAAGCCTCATTCCTGGGGTAATTAGGGAAAGGAAAGGGAGCTGAGAAAATCATGTTATGACCATGCTTGAAGTCCCCCTGAAAAAGCAGTTCTAGCTCAGTGTAGCACCGAGCATGCCTTGGGGCCGAGGCTCCTATTTGTTTCCCTTCACTGGTGTCCAGAGCAGGAATAAAACTTATACTTGTCTCCCAGGGCAGTTTTCTCTACCTTCAGCCAAGCATCTTTCCTCCCACCTCTTGAACTAGTCAAGTTCTTATCCATGTCAGATTCTTTGTACTTTTCCAAGCCCCAGACCTCTGCAGGCCTGGATCCCTCATATTTCCCCCAACAGGGATAAAATGTCACTCATCACCTGGCACCCTGTCCAAACAGAACTCACTCCCTCTCTCTATCTTTATTTTTTTAGTATCACTATCAGAATTCAACCTATTAACAGTGTCCCCAACTAAGGTGTGAGCTCCGTGAAGGAGAACCTGTGGGTCTGGCCCACTGCCTAGTCCCTACAGCCTACCGCAGTACAGGGCAAAGAGAAAGTACTCAGTGATACCCACTGAATGAACGCAGGCATGTACTCATGCCAAGGGTCACTGAGAGCTTCACACTGTACTTCAGGGATAGGAAAGAACTCACTGACAACCCCATCTCCCTGGCTCACAGCAGAAAGTAACAGTGGGTTTGGGGGGAGATTTGATATCTATTAATAGCAAGAAGATTTGAGTTCAGATCCTAAATCAGCTGTACTTCTTGGTGTCCTGAGGCACATACATAACCTCCTCTCTAGAACTCAGTGTTCTCATCTGCAAAACAAACAAACAAACAAACAAGGGCATGGAATGGGCTAGACCAGTGGTTCTCAAACCTGGGCCACTTGCCTGGACCATTGTGGAGGCTTTTTAAGCAAATTTCTTCACCTCAACCCTGACTTATTAAAGTATTTAAGACTTAGGGAAGGGAGGATCCAAGAATTAGAACTTTTAACAATGAACCCCACCCCCAGGTGATAATCATGCCCGCAGGGACAGCCTGTCTTCTCCACTAGGAAAAGAGGGCAGGGCCAGGCCCACACCTGCCCTGAAGACTCCCAGAGAACCTTCTAGATGCTCCACCCAACACAATCCCACTAGCTTCCAGAACCAGCTTCATTTGCTTCAGACCCTGATCCATGATCATCCACTCATCTGTGGGTAGGTCTCTCTCACTTGGACCATCAGCTCCATTAGGGCTGGGACCCTGTGAGCTGTACACCCTTCTACCGCCTCCAGGAACAGTGTATATGTGTTAGTCGCTCAGTCGTGTTTGATTCTTTGCAACCCCATGGACTGTAGCAGCCTTCCAGGCTCCTCTGACCATGGGATTCTCCAGGCAAGAATACTGGAATGGGCAGCCATTCCCTTCTCCAGGATCTTCCTGACCCAGGGATCGAACCCATGTCTCCCGCATTGCAGACGGACTCTTTACTGTCTGAGCCACCAGGGAAGCCCCCAGGAACAGTGCCTGGTACAATATATATTTGTGGCAATATAGGAATGAATGAGCACACAGGTCCTTTATGGTAGACAGCAGAGAGGCCTAGAGAGGCAAATATATTCAGAGAATCTCCAGGTGAGGCTCACCATGATGTTACTACCCAGCTCAGTTGGACTCAGAGCCCTTTATCATGAAGCAGCAGATAATAAGCATATTACAGGGGCAAAGACTGCCCAGTGAGGGGCACGTAAGAGGCAGCCAATACTGGATGAGTGCAGGGGAATTTCATGTGGCTGGAGAGCTGCTTAAACCCAAGAGAGAGGGACTGTCAAATTCCTTTGAACTGAATTCTTAACCCAGACTCTTTTTTTTTTAATTAAAAAAATTTTTATTTATTTATTGGTTGTGCTGGGTCTTCATTGCTGCATGCGGGCTTTCAATAGTTGTGGTAAGCAGGGGTTACTCTCTAGTTGTGCCGCACAGCCTTCTCATTGCGGGGGCTTCTCTTGTTGAGGTGCACACAGGCTCTAGAGTGGCGGCTCAGTAGCTGTGGCCCACGGGCGGGGTTGTGCCGAGGCATGTGATACCTTCCAGGACCAGGGATCAAACCCTCAAGCTCCCTAGGGCCCCTGCTCTGCAATGAGCATCCCATGTACTGCAACTAAAGAGTAGCTTCCACTTGCTACAACCAGAGAAAAGCCCAGACAAAAAAAGATAATTAAATGTAAAAAAAATTTTAAAGATAACAGGCCTGTGAAGATTAAAAAGAAGGGAACAGTTTCTTGGCCTGCCAGCTCTCTCCAAAAGAATTCCAAAAACCCTGAACATCTCAGAAAGACACTGACAGACATCAAAACCATTAGCAGGTGCTGATCTTGGAAGTCAGCCTGTATCACATCACCCTTATCAGGAGGCTTGGATTGTGTCCCTACATGTCCAAAGACTTTTCCAAGAGACACTGGGCTATAAAAATGGGATGGAGCTTTTCTTCTGACAGATCAGAGGCAGAAGCAGGAGTAAGGCACCTCCTGAAAACTTGTGCCCACCAACACTGACTGATTGGCACCGGACAAGGTAAGAACTCTCAATAAACACTATGCAAGAGAAAAGGTCAAAACTCCGGGATGGAAACAAGCATAGGACAGCTTGTCAAAGGGTAGATAACTTGGGTTCTGTGTTTTGAATCTCTTTAGCCATACCACTTCCCTGCTAAAACGTACAGCACTCTGCCTAGCACAGTAGGTATTAACAGGGGCCTGTTAGGCAACTGCTTTTTTAAAAAATGGGAGATTTATTACTAGAATTATCAACAGGCTCCTCTCAAGACAATGTCTAACAATACTGCCATCGACCCAGTCACAGGCACAGAATTTTATTATTTTTCCCTCACAAGACACTTACATGTTCTAATTCCTCACTGATGAGGATAAAATGAAAAAATAATGAAGAGGTGAGTTTTTTCAAAAGCCAAACTTATTCAATGCGAAGGATTGTCAGTGGATTCCCGTATGCCCTCCCCAACATTTCTGTAATAGCAGTTCTTCCTATGGTGTCAGTAAATAACAGGCAGCTTGACTTGGGCAATACGGGCACATGGCGAAAGTCAACAAGCCCAATTTTACAAAACTTGACTGCTTAGGAAATCCAAACAGAGAGGAGCTCAGAGTCTACTTGCTTCACTGAGGGGAAATGCCCCAAGGCACAAACCCCCACGTTACCCAAAACATGAGCAAAGGAAAAGACAAGAGAATCCTGGGGACAGAGGAATCTGACCAGCAGGGGAGGGACGTAATCTCCACTGGGTCACACAGCTGAGCTCAGAGTCAAACAGGGCTCTCCTGCCTGGGTCTAGACACTGCCTTCTCATTAGCACCGAGGCTCCTCTGCTGCAGAAGATGATAATAATATTGTCTAGTGCTGGATTCGCTGGGAGAATTGTTGCAGATGAAGGGCTTAACACAACTGACCAGTATGAACATGAACCAATACTCATTAAGGAAATACCTATGGACACATCCCAAGAAGTAGAGTGGAGATTTACGCAGCTTATACATTCACAGTCACTAAGGCTGCTCAATCTCAGCCAAGAGGAAGACGCCCCACAGCCAATGGTCAGCAGGAGCATCCAGTGCCCTGCCCACAGGAGGGCCCCAAGAAGTGGATGAATAGGTTAACTCAGTCATTCAATACACACACAGGTGAGCTTACTACATTATGGTGCCACCAATATCATAGTGTGCACTGACCAGTGCCACCATCGGACAAAATCAGCGGCTCTCCCAGAACAAGGGAATGGGCTTTAAAAAGTCAGAGAAGCCCGGAGATGGTCTCACTCATAGGGAGATGACTCTGGCCTTGATACACTGAGCTAACATGCTAGGATAGCCCAATGACCAATGAGTGGAGGGTGCCAAGGGTGGTTTAGTCCTGATCAGGCAAAACTACCAGCTGGGGGTAGACAGTGGGTAAAGGTGAGCATACTGGCCACTCTGTAAACACAAGTTTCACCAAGTAAAAAAATGAGAACACAGGCCTTCCATCTCAGCACCGTGAGGAGTTTAGAGCAACTGACATCCATTCACACTCCACAGAGGGACTGGCACGTGATAAGCTCACATCAACAAGGACACTGCTATACATTGGCTGCCTGAAAACAAGGAGAGACCTTGACTACCACGGGAGTGACAACACTCGCAGCTCGATCATTCAAAACACTTGAGTTCCCCAGTTGGTGACTCAGATCACCCAGGCTAGTTGAATCCGGAAGACTGGTAGAATGTGGGACCGTACAGTTAAGATCTGGGCAGGGCATGGCCTGTACTCAAAGGGTTCCCACCAGCCCATAGACACCTCTGCGCAAAGTTAAAGAGGCTGTAGAAAAAGGGGCCCTTCCTCAAGATATTGACTGTCATGGGCTGAAACGCCGTCCCTCGAATATGGTATACCGATTAGAATATTGACAACGTGAGTGGCACCTTCCTACAAGAGCTAGGACCCTGGCATGTGCACAACCAAGACAAACATGCTGGCAGCCCTGTGGTCCACTGGGAATGTGGTGTCTGATGAGGCCCTCCTTTGCAGATATCGGCCACAAGATGCTGACCCTGTGGGCCTTGGCCATCATGCTAGCCATCCAGGCAGGAGCGCTTGATCTACCGACCACACCTTCACAGCTGGGAGCCCCTCCTTGCAAAACAACCTCTGGGCTTCCCATTCATTTCCCGATCAGTGTACCTGACCCACAAGTCCCCAGAATTTCCTCAATCAGAAAAGGCTCTCCACCTCCGAGACGTGCAGCTGGCACCTCAGGAGCCAGATGTCCACCCGTGGCCAAATACCTTGTGTCTAGCAGCAAACTCAGTGACTGTAAGTAAGATTCATTTTACCTGCACAGCTTTGACTTTCTACCCCTTCACACATGCTTTTCATCTCCAAGCCCAAAGGCTAGTTACACCTTCTGGACAGGTGGTTCTGAAATAAGAGGTGATAGCAGTATCACCTTTGGAGCTTATTACCAAAACAGCTGCCTGGAACCCCACTCACAGACACTCTGGTGCAGCAGTACCGCTGCGGGCCGGAGGGAAGTTCAGACAGTGGTACATGTGATAGTTGTAACCCATCAAACAGTGACTTGGTAGTAGAGGCTGTTAATTTCACTGTCAGACATAAAAAATAAAAACCTTAAACGATGTGAATATAAAATTAACACCCTTGTGGGGGCTTCCCTGGTAGCTCAGTAGTAAAGAAGCCGCCAGCCAATGCAGGAGATGTGGGTTTGATTCCTGGGTCAGGAAGATCCCCTGGGGAAGGAAAGAGCAACCCACTCCAGCATTCTTGAGTTGGAAATCCCATGGACAGAGAAGCCTGCCAGGGTTACATTCCATGGGGCCTCAAAAGAGTCAGAGAAGACTTAGTGACTAAACAACAGCAACACCCTTGTACCCGCCACTGAGACTGAGGAATAAAACGGGCCATAGGACTGAAGACCCCCAGGCTCCTACTGGGGTTGCACTGCTCTACCCTCCATCTCCTCTCCTGAGAAGGCCTCTGGCCTGATTATTTTCCTCCTGCCATTTCTTTATATTTTATGGCATGTGGATACTCCTCAAGATAAATATTTGCCCTAAATGCTACAAAGTTTTCTAAAGGTGACCTGCTTGCACTGTCACTCAAACTTAAACGTTTCTGAGGCAGTTCATTTGTCCTGTAATGAGAAATTCTGGTCCGCTCATTTTCGCTGCAGTATTGTACCCATTGAATCCTCCATGATTCACTCAGCTAGCCGATCTTTTAAAAAAAAAAAATTGCAGTATAGTCGATACAGTGTTTCAGGTGTACAGAAAAATGATTCAGTTTCTTACATATTTTTTTTTCATATTCTTTTCTATTATGGTTTCTCATAAAATACTGGCTTCCCTGGTGGCTCAGATGGTAAAGAATCTGCCCGCAATGTAGGAGACCTGGGTTCAATCCCTGGATTGGAAAGATCCCCCAGAGAAGGAAACAGCTACCCACTCCAGTATTCTGGCCTGGAGAATTCCATGGACTGTATAGTCCATGCGGTCACGAAGAGTTGGACACAATTGAGTGACTTTCACTTTCATAAGATATTAAATATAGTTCCCTGTTGTATACAACAAATCCATGTTGTTTATCCTTTCCCCCACCCACTTGGTAACCATAAGTTTGTTTTCTAAGCCTGTGAGTCCAGTTCTTGTTCGTAAATGTTAAATATGTTCATGTATCATTTTTTTAGATTTCACACATAAGTGATATCATGCATTTGTCTTACTTCAGTTAGTCTGATAACCTCTAGGTCCATCTGTGTTGCTGTGAGTGGCATTATTTCATTCTCTTTTATGGCTGAGATTCCATTGTGTGTGTGTGTGTGTGTGTGTGTGTACCACATCTTCTTTACTCATCTGTCAATGGACATTAGGGTTACTTACATTGCTGCTGTGAACATTGGGGTGCATGTGTCTCTTTGGTTTTTCGTTTGCTTGCTTGTTTTAATTTCTATTTCTTATTTATTTGGTGTGCCAGGCCTTAGCTGTGGCACACAGGATCTTCAATCTTCATTGCACCATGCAGAATCTTTAGATGCAGCATGTGGGATTTAGTTCCCCAACCAAGGATCAAACCTGGGCCCCCTGCATTGGGAGTGGGGAGTCTTAGCAACTGGACCACAAGGGAAGTCTCAGCATCCACGAGGGAAGTCCCAGCATGTATCTTTTTAAATTAGTGTTTCTGTCTTTTCTGGATATACACTCAGGAGTAGATCTGATGAGTGAAATGGTAACTCTATTTTTAGATTCTTAAAGAAACTCCATACTGCTCTCCACAGTGGCTGCATCAATTTACATTCCCACCAAGAGTGGAGTAGGATTCCCTTTTCTCTACACCCTCTCCAGCATTTATTATTAAATGTAAAAGTCTACATGCTGGCCATTCTGACTGGTGTGAGGAGCAGAACCACACAGATAGAGAACAGGAGATCTAGATCAGTTAGCTCCATTACCTCCCTAGCCACCTCCTGCCCTGCTGCTGCTGCTACTGCTGCTGCTAAGCACTTCAGTCGTGTCCGACCCTGTGCGATCCCATAGACAGCAGCCCACCAGGCTC
The DNA here is from genome assembly GCF_042477335.2 of Ovis canadensis. Taxonomy (NCBI): domain Eukaryota; kingdom Metazoa; phylum Chordata; class Mammalia; order Artiodactyla; family Bovidae; genus Ovis; species Ovis canadensis. Next base: position 78,219,118 of record NC_091257.1, read on the forward strand.
CCCCATCCCTGGAATTCTCCAGGCAAAAACACTGGAGTGAGTTGCCATTTCCTTCTCCAATGCATGAAAGTGAAAAGTGAAAGTGAAGTCACTGAGTCGTGTCCAACTCTCAGCAACCCCATGGACTGCAGCCCACCAGGCTCCTCCATCCATGGGATTTTCCAGGCGAGAGTACTGGAGTGGGGTGCCATTGCCTTCACTCACTTGGCCTGCCCCCAGGGAATCATGCTGCAGGTTCCATCATATATCCCTGGACAAGACACCCCTGAGGCAAAACTGGGCCTCAGAAAAAAGAAGAGCCTGCCCCAGGCCACTTGACCTTCAAGGGGCAGAATCTAGACTATATGTATATACTCTGGGCTACTAGGCTCAAAAGCTAAACTAGGTCCTTTCATGCCATGCTCAAATTGCTTTAGAGTAACATACTCAATACCACGTTGGTCTCAGGTAGGCGGTACTGCTGTTGCTGCTGCTAAGTCACTTCAGTCGTGTCCGACTCTGTGCAACCCCATAGACGGCAGCCCACCAGGCTCCCTGTCCCTGGGATTCTCCAGGCAAGAACAATGGAGTGGGTTTCCATTTCCTTCTCCAATGCATGAAAGTGAAAACTGAAAGTGAAGCCGCTCAGTCGTGTCCGACTCTTAGCAACCCCATGGACTGCAGCCTACCAGGCTCCTCCGCCCATGGGATTTTCCAGGCAAGAGTACTGGAGTGGGCTGCCATTGCCTTCTCTGCAGGTAGGTGCTAGTAGAGGCTAACTCCTAAGAGGGGACAGGTATGTTTCTGGAACACCAGGCTGTCCTTGTGGTTGGCAGTGGCAGGGATTGATATTTCAGGGAGGCATGATATTCAGTGCCTATGGGTCCCACAACTCAATGGTGCTGGCTCTCCAGCTGGAAAGCTTCCTCTGGCTGAGCCGGCTGGGCAGCTAGCAGCAGGATAATGTCTCTCAACCCTTTTCAGATCTGAATGCCACCCTGACCCCGAAGATAGAGAACATGCTGAAGTGCGAGGAGATAAACCTGGCCGGTGTGTTGGGAGAAGTGATATCCACAGTGTCCAACTCTGACCTGCTGTCTGTGTTAGATCTTAGTTCATCCCTCGATATCCTTGGAGGTGGTGGCCTCGGTGGTGGCCTTGGTGGTATCCTGGGCAAAGGAACGGCACCCCTCAATATCCTTGGAGGTGGTGGCCTTGGTGGTATTCTGGGAAAGGGGAGCAGCAACAAGCCCCCAAAGCACCCCCAGTCACTGCTCTCAGAAGCCACTAGTGCTGTCAGTGACCTCGGCCAGGAGGCTCTGGGCAGTCTGCCACTTGTCGACAGCACTGGTCTCTTGACTGGAGACAAACTCAAAGAAACCACTGACGGCATACTGAACAGTGTGGTGCCAAAAGACATCGACAGTGCGCTCACAGGCCTGCTGGGAAATATCGACTTGGCAGATCTCTTGTTAGGGTAAGTGCTTCCTTGACCCTAATGTCTAGCACAAGATGAAAGCTACTGTTTGGAGAAACTCATGTTCAGCTCCCAATGATCCCATGGAAAAGAGCAACCACGTTTTCATGAAGCAATATTTTAACTCGGTGCTGAAAGGCTATCCTTTCAGGGGGAAATATGATCAAGATTTGTTGACCTTAAAGAACTGGGCCACCTTTTTCTTGAGAGCGGCAGTGATGTCTGTGGAACTGCCCCCAAGAGCCAGAGCTATTGTATTGTTTTTAAAATTAAAAAAAAAAAAAGGAAGGAGGAAAGAAAGAACTAAGTGGGTAAGGGGGCTGGGGAGTCCCAGAGATAGATGGGTGGGTAGGTTGTTAACTGCCTGCTTCAAAAGTGTTTCTCTTGTTACCCAGACTGATTCCTTGAGCCAGGACCGACACTTATACTTGATGCTGTAACTTTACAGATTAGAGGTTGAAAAAGTGACTGTGGAGAACATGACGTCAACCATGACAGGCAACGGGATCCTTGTCCACGCCGTGACTACTGCCTTCATAGGTGGAAATGGGTGAGCCTATTTCCAAATCAGTCAACTGGGACAGCCTGGACTAGTGACTTAAGATCTAGTGTCCAAGAGCCAAGCAGAGACAACAAAGAGTAAGGCAGGATGGTTGAGGATGGAGCGAAAGGGGCCCCAGGCCCAGCTGCCTCTGTCCTCCTGCCCCGAGGAGCAAGGTGGCAACGTAACACCACGGAGCCCCACGCTCCAACAGTACTAAAAAAAAGCCAGAAATCCGGATCTCCATGTGAAATCTGCATAATCTGATAGATGAGCAATGAAGACAGAAACCATGGAGAATTTCATATCAACATGTACCCTGGTCTTAGGGGAAATATGCCTTCCAAATAATCTTGACTCTCCAAGGAGAGTCAGCTCACTCTACAAACACTGTGCTAGGAAGTTGAGGGGAAACAGAGATGATTAAAATGCCCTCAGGAAACTAGAGGTTTAAACACGCATGCATACACACATTCACTCATCCACCTAAAGGGTAGTTAATAACTGCTGCTCTGTACCAGACGCCGTGTTGGGCAGAGGGAAGACTAAAGGCAGGCATCCCTGTCTTCAGTAGATGTCAACATTTGGGGGAAGGACAGGTTAACAGAGGAGGCCCAGGGCACCCAGGAAGATGTGAGAGGGGCAAGGGAATCCACACTGGGAAGGAGATTTCTTGGACTAATACATTCATATCCCTGATAACTATCACTGATTGAGCTCCAGCCAGGCCCTTAACTGAGGCACTCTGAACTCATGAAGCCTCTTGACAACCTTATCAGGAAAGCAGTCCTGTTTCTAGACTAGAAAACCAGTTTAAACTAGCAAAACCAGTTATAAACCTTGCTCAAAGTCCCTCAACCAAATGATGGCAGTGATAGGATTTGAGCCCAGGTGTTCAGCTTCCAGAGTCCTTATCTGTGACCACTACAGTTAATAGTGTCAGGGAGAACCACCTATCTTCTCCAAAATATCTGACCAGGCTCTGGTAAATGGTGGGTTTTTCCTGTCCGTTGTCACCCACACAACAGACAGCTGGGAGTGCTGGCACAAAAGTGAACTTGTAATGCGCATCTTGTTACAAGTCAGCCTGGTGCCACCCAACAAAAAAAGACCCTTGAAGACTGGTTACGAGGGTGATTTTGACAATGTTTATTAAATACCTCCTTTGAGCCAAGCTCTGAATTCTATGCACAGGAGATTGGCCAACCATAGGGCATACTTATTGGAAAGCACCAAACTTACCCTCACTCAAATAATCTGGTGATTCCCACAGTGCCTACTGCTTTGCTGAGTGACATCTTGCAATGGGACCTGGGTTCACCTGCATCTTGTTCTCCACAGCCTAGCAGGACCTGTAGTCAGCATACTGGGATTTCAAGTGCATGCAGATGTAACTCTGCAAATTGGAATTTCTACCAACAACACGCAATGTGTTAGCCTCCTAGTCCAGGGGAAGAACATCGAAGTCGAGAACGTCAACCTGCAGATAGCAGAGGTGTACGTGAGACCATTTTTTCTCATTTTCTGGATCAAGTGGCCTGTATGTCAGGATATCCTTGCTGGTACCACACTTAGAGACCAGCTCAGCCAAACCAGTGGTTTGAACCATCAATAAGGGAGGCCCAGAGAAGGACCTCTGCTTGCAAATGGCCCACTGGGTCTGAGCATAGCCTTCTCTCACTCTGCCTGTGTTCTCTTTGCTAAGCATACTTTTGTACTCAGTTCTATTTTCCTGCATAAGCAATCCATTCACCTAGATCAGAATTCAAATGATTCAAAAAGCCATACAGTACAAGTCTCCCTCCCACCCATACACACCGGCTAATTATCCTTCCTGGAAGCAATCGATGGACCCAATTTTTCCACTGGCTTTCAGAGACATTATCTGCATATGCAACAAACGTGCATGTGTATACACACACAGAAATGGGCTGGTTTATTATCTACACTTTTCTGGCCTCTGTTGATATTTTTAAAAATTGCTTGGAATTGGTCACATCAGAATATAAATAGCTTCTTCATATTTTATGGCTGTCTAGTACTCCATTATGAAGATACAATATCACTTACTTAAGAGAGCTTTATCAAGGAATCGTCGGGTTTTTTTCCAGCTACTAACTTTTGTATTCAACCGGTGAATAATGTCCCAGACAAGTCTGTTTACCACTGTCGTGGTATCTGAAGGATAAATTCCTCCATGTGAGACTGCTGGGTCATCTCTCTGGCTTTGGTAGTTTTCTTAGGTATTCTTCCATCTTCCTTAGTGACTAAAACTGAAGGTGAAAGAGCTTAGGGCACAAATTAAATAGCAGGACATCACTGCCATTGGTTCATCAATGGATGTTTGGGCAAATGTTAAGGGTCACACAGGTATGCATGTGTTGACACATGTTCTCCGCATGTACCTTCCCCAGGGTCACAGGTGTTTTGCCTCTGCCTCTGCCCTTGGATGATACCATTTCTCAATTGCTGACAGTAACTATGAACGAGAATGTAAGTCGTGGGACAGGGGAGGGCACTGCCTCGGAGGTCTATGTTGCTGGGGGACACAGGAAGAGGCCCTTACCTCAGATAGTCTGGTACTAAAGGGACATCAGGCCTCAAGAGTCCCGTTTCTACATTAGCATCCCCTCCCCTACCCCCAGCCCAAAATACCCCAGTAGCAGGATAGGATAATGTTCCAGGTTGGGGAAGGAGTAGGGGAGGATGAGTTCTGGCAAAAAGGAAACCAGGAAATAGGACAGGGAGAAGAGGAGGACAGACGGAAGGGGACAGGAGGACAGGACTGCTGCACTCCCTTGGCAAAGCTAACAGATGAGCCCTTTAACAGATTGAACGATCCAAATCATGTGGCATTGAGCTCAGTGATGTCAACGAATGCAAGAACTGTGAGTACAAACACCAGACCCCCACCCTCCCAGCAGGGCTGCCCAGGTCAGTGGAGGGAGGTGGCCCAGGCTCCTTTGGGATCCTATAGGTGATAGGAAAGGATGGAGCTGTAAGCTGCATCCCCAAGCACCCAGGCTGAAAATGGGGCAACTTAGCAGCTTCGCTGAACCACAGTGACTCACTCTCCAGGACACAACAGGACACAGAGCCCCTCTGGAGTCTCTGGTGGCTCCCCAGTCCCAGCTCCCCAGCTCCACACAGTGTGGAGTTTGAGCAAGGAGCACCCTCACACCAAGGAAGCTGGTAAGCAGCAATTCCCTCCCATGTCTCCTAACATCCAGGAGACCAAGATAACAGGACGCAGTAGGATGGCAGTTGCCAAGACAGTCCAGGCAGGAAGCTGTCGACATTTCCCAGGACCCAGAACAGGCGAAACATGGGGCCTGGGCAGCGAGACTCTTTCAGTTGTGTTCTCACATCACCTTCCTCTCCGTAGTCTCCTCCTAGACACACGTGGAAAAGCTAGGGAGGCAGCAGGTTTCTGCCTGGGACCAAGGGAGAGGGAGGCGTCCAGGGCACAGTCTCCAGGGGACTGCGCGTGTCTCCAAATGCTCTCTTTTCCTCTCACTGCAGCTACTGGCTTGTTCAACTACCAAGTTAGAAGTTCCAGGATTTCTGCAGAGGGTCTTTCAATCCTCTACTGTGTAAGTGTTCTTTGTGCTTATGAATGGGATCTGTGAGAGGGCTGGAGACATCCCTGAACTCACCAAATAAACTCCAAATCATGACAAAACAGTCTTCCTCCCTTCTCGAATCCCCAGACCTTCACCCTGGGGCAATCTCCAGGCTTCTACCATAATAGCTGAGTGCCTGCTACAGGGGCCAGCCATGCTTTCCCTTCCATTTACTTCTAATGCACAGGGCCTGAGATGCATACCCAATGATGACAACTTTTTCTTGACCAGTAGGATGTTCCCAGCAGTGGTTAGACATTCAACAGACTATATTTAAGGAAAGAAAAAGTGCAGACTCTCCCACCCACCCTTTCAGCCACCCAGGGAATGGAAAACTAGGCCATGAGGAGTACTGAAGAGAGGCAAGGTTTTGGGCCCACTTACTCTACTCATGGGAATCCATCTGTACAAATGTCCCAAGTACAGATATATTTAAGCACAAAGAAATACAAGTATTAATGACAAGGAGGGAAAAAAACTGGAAATGAACTAGAAGGAAATAACTAAGCTAACTATGAGATTACTAGAAATGTTTACAAAGTATGAAGGTACGGTTAATTTTTTAAGCAAAATACAAGTGATATTATGTACAGGCAGAGAAAGAAAATAAGGTGAAATATTAGTGATATCCACTCAAAATCTCTTTTCCCTTCTTCATACTTCTCTAGACTTGTCAAACTTCCTGCCGTGTGCAGTTTGCATTTGATTAGAGGGCACAATGTATACGAAAGCAAGAGGAATCATTCAAAGGAGGCCAGAATTCCATAGATAAGATCAGCCTTGAGTGTGCTTGACAAGACAGTCATTGTAAGGTTGGGAGAACTGTGAGTTAGGCACAAACATGCATACACACACACTTATTACTGAGGCAACATTTAAATGGAGGAATTCCCTGGAAAATGAAGACATGTAGCCTCTCTCGGGAAATCGGAGGTCTGGGGGACCAAGGAGCAGTTTCAGGGCTAATCGGCTGGAGACGGCAGCGCTTCCTCCTCTGTAAGGGGCTCCTCTCTCCCACGACTCCCCTACAGTCCCGCAACAAGGGGGCAGGGAGGTCAACTGTGCTTTGTCTTCATGCTCGTCCACTGTGGGGTTCACATGGGGCCACCTCACTCCTCAGCGTCACAGACAGGCCTTTGAAGACCCTGAAATCAACGGCAGTCTCACACAATAACAGGGATGTTTCTCTTGTTCTCTCTCTAGGCCTACTTTAACCAAAATAAATCCCCTGTGCCTGGAAGCTACCTTCCTCCAGATCCTAAAAATGTCAACACTGCCATGATTTTGTCCCGAATGATGCTCAGGGAGATTGTCACCAAAAGTGCCAAGGAGAGCTCTGTCAAGGTGAGCCTCATCCACATGGCCCTTCCACCCTCCTTTGCTTAAGTCTAGCCTATCAACCTCTAAGTGTGAGAAGGTAGAAATGCCAAGTGGGTTCTGGAATGCTCTTCCAGAGATAAAGACGAGGAATGCTGTGGGATACAAATTTTCCCTTAATGGTCGCCTAATTGGGTCTTGTATATAATGCACTAGGGGAAAGAAGAGAGCAGGGGCACAGGGGGAGCAGGAGCTCGGGGAGGCAGAGCTGCTTCTCTCCATTTTACAGGCAACTAAAGTGAAGGAAGCAACTTAACCAACACTCACAGCATGTACAGGGAGTGGGTTTATCTACATAGGAGGTATTCACTTGCTTCCTGCCCAGAAAGTGGTAGAAGGCAGGTAGTTACAACAAAATCATAATCTTCAGTACTCTCTATGTGCCAGGCTCTATTTCAATGCTTCCTTAACAGTCTCTCCCAAAATCATCAAGTGCAGAGCTATCTGCTACAAGAGCAGAGAAAAAAATGGGCTCTAAACTGGATGAGGAGTAATAGAAACATGTTTCTGCGTCATGGGCCCCATTGTCTTTTCGAGAGAGGAAATGAGATAAAGGGAGATGTCTGGAAAGAGACGGTGTCTGTGTGCTCATATCAGCTGTGGGAGCACCCAGCAAGGTGACCAATGCATACCACAAGATCCGTAAATATCTGAATAACGGAACTGAGCAATCCATGGTTATCTCACCCTGCAACATCCTGCAGCCCTCCTCCCTCTCCATACTCTGTAAACGATGACTCCTTTACCGCAGATAAACAACCTGGAAGCAGCGATCACCAAAATCGTTTACTACCACCTGCCAAACAACAAAATCAGCGCCACCTACTGGGTCAACCTGGAAAGGGATGGTGAGAACATAGCCACTGAGCAGATGGTGAGTGCTGAGTAACAAATCGAGAATGAGCTGTGAGGAGGAACAAATAGGAGCAGAGGTCCCATGGAAAGAAGAGTGCTCTGTAGGGGGAACTAGTACCAAACCTCTGGGGGTCAGAGTGCCTGGGTATCGCTAGGAGGAGGAGACCAACCAGGCTGGTAGGCTGCCTCCTAAGACCTGGTCGCCTCCACTCCAGGCCTCACCTGTCACCTTGCTGGTCATATCACAACATGACGCGTCTGCTGAGTAGTCTGGTGAAGGTATTTTCAACTCATGTTTGTTTTATATTCATGCAGAATGTCACCATCTCCCATGCAAGTGAGATTTCAAAAAACAAAATCAAAACCACCATCAAGATTGTCAGGTACGGTCTATAACTACAAACTCCTCTTGCCATTTACCAGCCTAGGATGCAATAAAAGAAACCAATTCAGAAACTACTGTATAGGCACAGGAAGCTCAAGCCGGTGCTCTGTGACAACCCAGAGGGGTGGGATGGGGCGAGGGTGGGGGTGGCTCAAGAGGGAGGGGACATATGTGTACTTATGACTGATTCATGTTGTTGTATGGCAGAAGCCAACACAATATTGTAAAGCAATTATCCTCTAATTAAGAAAAAAAAAAAGAACCAAATTCAAATCACATGCAAAGAATAATGGACAAGGCCTTTGAGAAATACTTGGATCATTACAGGGAAATCAGAAAGACGTTTTACTCATATGCTGTTATGCACCTTAAATCTGCTCTTTCTCCTATATATTTATTACAACATTTTATAAGTGACTTCAAGAAGGAACTGAGCTAATACCTAAACTCTACTTTAGCACTGGTTAATAATTGTTATTTGGAAATAATTTTTCCTTGTATTTTCTTTCCTGACAGTGCTAACCACAGCGTGCCACCCCCTGAGGTTGTAAGTCAATTTGCGTTTTCAAAATATTTATCTATGATAGGTAAGAAATTATTTTCAAGCCAGGCACTCAGTAAAACAGGACTCTACCAAAAAAAAAAAAAAAAATCACACAGATTGGATCACAGACGCAATGTGGAACAGGACTGCAGGTTCCGAACCTAGATTCTCTCTGGAAGCTCTTAAAACCCGGTTCCCCAAGCTCAGTCAATGACCTAAAGGCAGGCCTAGAATCTATGCTCTTTGTGTTGGGTAATTCGGATATACCAGGAAGTCTTGAAGGTCCACAGAAAGGAAGATGATGTGGGTTCTAATTAGGCCTTGGCTCACCAGAGCATCTCACTACCCCCATCTTTATGATATTTGATCTTCCACACAAACATAATTTCATTCAACAAACATTTAGTGAGCATCACTACATGTCTGACCCTAAACCTATAACATGAAACAATGGTGAGGTCCCAGATTCCGGGAGTGACACTCCAGTTTAAGTAGGAGGACAGGGACAGATTAAAGCCATATATAAATTAAGCCCCATCATTAAGAGTCTGGTAACCACACACTGGCTGGAGGTACACAACATGCACTCAGAGGCAAGCAGCCTTATGTCTATGTCCCAGGTGTCAGCCCTGAGACAGGGGGATGTCAGCTGAGAGGTAGACTCTGGGAGTCAGTGTAAGCCCGGGTTGCTTCACCTTATCTGTACTGGGCCAAGCTCTGTGCAGGGGGAAGGATCACAGAAGGCATGAACCCTGACCTCATGTAACTACCCACCTGACAGGGAACACACACTGATGCGATAGCTATCAACGGACCATGGAAAAGACAGAGGGCAGAAAGCATGAACTGGTAGGCAGACCGTGGGTTCACTGAGAAAATGATGCCTGAACTCAGCCCTGAAGAAGGAGCGGGAGTTTACCAGGGAGCAAAGGTGTAAACCAGGTAGAGGAAACAGGATGTGCAAAGGGTAGGCAGAGTGGAATCCTAGTCCTGTTGAGGGGAACGCAAAAGAAGGGAGGTAAACAGAGCACCAGATCCAAGAGGGACTAGGGATGGATCCCAAAGAGCACAGTCCATCCTCCCCAACTACTGAAACTGCATTTGGCCTGAGGGCACACAGTTGCATCTCAGTGCCTACAGCAATGTCTGGAACACAACAGGAGCCCAAGAAACACTGGCCAAGGAGCCACCCAAGGCATCAAAAACCTACTTGAAAGGCCTTTGGAAATCCCCAAAGAATTAGAGGCCTGAGGGATAGATTGAGATCCACCTCCCCACAAAGCCTTGTCTAGTACCAGAAAGAAAAAAAAAAAAGCCCACATGTCCAGAGGAACCCAAGACCACTTTCCACTATGTGAGGACTAGCCGGGAGGCTAGCAGATGTACTAACAAAAACACTCCACCCAACTCTTTCAGGTGGAGGAAGAAAGAGATGTGCTACATGAAGTTCTGAAGAAAGTTGTATTTGCTGTTACCGGTATGTGGAACTAGTAACGTGAACACCAGAAAAGTGAGTGTCACTGAAAGGAAGGGACGGGACAGCACACTGCAGCCTGTGCCGCAGCAGTGAGCAGTGTCATCTGGTCACTGAGGGACTGGAGCACGTTTCTATTCTCAGATAGGGACCGCAGCATCTTGAGATGGCAAAACATGAAAACCAAATCCAAACGTCTCTTCTCCCGGTCCAAATGAAATCCAGCCCACTAGGTGTCTTCAGAACAGCATTATGCCACTTAGAGGAAAGAAGCATGGACCACGTCACCTAGTCACATAGATAACAGAGTTTGAGAAACTTAGGAGTATGACTTCATAACCCTGATGATCAAGAGATAGGGCACAAAATGCCATCTATGCATATTAATGATGAACTCTAGAGGGCTGATGTATTGCAAATGAAATCAAAAGAGCAAGGCTTAATTCTTCTGGTTTCTTAAGAGAAAGAGGGCAGACATGCCAGCATATCTCTTGGTATCGATTATACCCATCAGGTTTTCAGTTAGGTCTAGGGTCCTTAAGAACTCACCCTCACACACACAAAAGACTGGGAGAAATTGTGTCTTAACTCAGATCCCTCTGTTGAAGGGGCGGGGGAGAGATTTCCCCTAGAGCCACACTCTGCCCAGAGACATTCTCCAGTTGACTGTGGCTAAAACAACCCAGCCTAGCCATTGTTTCTTTCAACTCACACCATAAGATATGCCTTCTTTTTTTCAGGCAATCTAAATCAATGGAATATTCCACTAGGAGCAATCCCAAATTCTCTAAACAGTGCCAAGCTTCAAGTGCTTAAATCGGTAAGAGAAAGAAATATAAACATTTTCCTCTCACATTAAAGTCCACTCTGCACTTCAGAGTAATGAAGAAGGCCAGTGGGCCCTGGCATCGGTCTGTCTGAGCTGCCTCACCAGCTCCATCCAGTCTCCCTAGTCTTTCCTAAGCAGATTCATTGCCTACTGTCCCTTTTGTTACCATGTACATTCTAACCCTGAGACTGGAAACACGTGCACACATGCCCAGTCATGTCCAGCTCTTTGCAACCCCATGAACTGTAGCCCACCAAGCTCCTCCGTCCATGGGATTTTCCAGGCAAGAATACTGGAATGTGTTGTCATTTCCTCCTCCAACGGATCTTTCCAAGCCAGGTATTGAACCCATGTCTTCTGCACTGGCAGGCAGACTCTACCACTGGGCCATCGGGAAGCCCTGCATCCCCACTACATATTCCTAATTCATCCACACTGTCGCCTTGTGACTGTAAAGCCTCTTGTTCTTTACCACCCTGCCTCAGATTTCCCCTTCTTCCCATCTATCTAACCTCACACTTAGGGAAAACTGAAAAGAGAACTTGCTTTCTGAAAAACAGTTAAAAGGATGGAAACATTATGTAAATTTGCCACCAGGAAAACAGTGAAAGAGCGGTGGAAGTAGAGAAGATATACAAGAGAGTAAAGTTTAGAGTCTCCATCACCCTTACAATGTCCCACTCTTGATAAACATGTCTAATGAGTATGCCATCTGACTGAGAGAACATTAATTTCTTTCACGTTGGCTCACATTTCAGAAGTCTTACATTCCAATTTTTACTTAATCCCCCAAAGTCCATGAATCTGTGACCAAATCAATTACTACAGTGTAGAGGTTGATAAAATCAGCACTTGCCTCAATGTTAACTTTCTACCTCCTACTCTTACGCTCCGTAACTATGAGGGGCCTGGACATATCACTTAGCCTCCCCCATTCCGCCCCAGTTAAGGGACTGGATCAGATGAACGCCAATTGTGTTTCAGCTGCAAGTGACAGGAAGCTCAACCAAAACTGGTTCAAGCAACAACACAGAATTATTGGTCCTAACACCCAAGGATGGTGCTAACTTCAGCAGTGGCCCAAATGTGACACCAGAATCCATCCCTTGACTCTAAATGCTTTGGGGTGGGCTCTATTTTGGCTCTGCATTGGGGGTTCCTCACTACCAGGAACTTCACCCTGTTCCTGGAATAACAAATGAAAGTCATCCAGAAGTAACATCTGGGGCTCCCATTGGCCTGAACTGTTCCACATCCCCTTCCTTAAAGCCAGTGCTGCGGTCAGGGGGATGGAGTACACTGGCTGGCTCAGCCTGTGCCTGCACCAGCTTATGTATTTAAGAGTATAACTAGCTGTCTTTTGTCTCCCCACAGAATGATTTTCAAGCCACAAACTAAACCCAGCACCGGAAGCCAGGGAATGTTTCAGAATGAAAGCAAAGATATTCTGTAATCCCTCTCTATGAAACACTGTGGAAAAGACATCTTTTTGACTAAGGAATTAAGTAGAGTTAGTGTTCTCAACATGTCCAGCTATGCTTTGGAATTTCACCAACAATACCCTGAATTAACAAGTCTAAGAAAGGCAGGAATCCAGGGATAGGGGGGACTTTTCTAATTATCTCACCAATAAATAACCTGTTTTCATGCAGAAAAAAAAAAAAAGTGACATGTCTTTAATTCTTACAAACAGGAGTTCCATTGTGTGCTTATGACTAGTAAAAGCACTTCTTACTGGGGACAAAAATTTAGTAATATGAGTGATGAGGCCACAAAACTCAGGATTACTTTACAGAGTGCTCTAGGGAACAATCCTGACAATGATTAAGATTTTTCTTCCCATAGCTCAGGCCTCCCCTCCCTAAACGTTCTCTTCTGTCCATTGGCCCAAGATGAAAATCACACAGGGGCTAGGATCCAACTTCCCCATCGTCACATGTTAAAAACTGAAGGGCACAGTGAAAGTGAAGTCACTCAGTCTTTGTGACCCCGTGGACTGTAGCCTACCAAGCTCCTCTGTCCATGGGATTCTCCAGGCAAGAATACTGGAGTGGGTTGCCATTTCCTTCTCCAGGGGATCTTCCCGACCCAGGGATCAAACCCAGGTTACCGGCACTGGAGGCAGACGCTTTAACCTCTGAGCCACCAGGGAAGCCTCTGAGCCACCAAGGGCACAGTCCAAATGCTAAAAGCTGGATGGAACAGAGCAGGTAAGAGTCCGATAATACCATAAATAGGGCAGCAAAAGATCTGGATCCCAGCTCAGGGACTACAGGCCAAGCCAAGTGGCTGTGAGCGGAAAGCCAATCAATGTTAGGTCAGTAAATGCAGAGAAACCCAGAAAAATATACAACAGGGATAATGAGAATCACAACTCTGAACTCTATACCAGGCAGAGACTCTCTGCCCTATGCCAGTGTCTTGCACAACTATGTGCTCCAGAACCAAAACATCTCAGGTTGTTAGACACAAAAGATCAGAAAGGGAAGCAAGGCCAGCGACTGGGCAACAGCACCACACATGACAAAGACCCAGTCACACTCTTAATGGGTATGAGGTTCTGTTCTGGAGTGATGGTTTGGAACTAGATAGAGGCTGTAGTTCAACACTGTGCCACTAAACTGTCTCCTTTAACTTAGTTAATTTTATGTTATGTGAATTCCACTTCCATTTAAAAAACAAAAAATGGGACTTTCCTTGTGATCCAGTGGTTAAGACTTTGCCTCCCAATGCAGAAGGTGAGGGTTTGATCCCTGGTCGAAGAGCTAAGCTCCCACATGCCACACAGCCAAAAACCAAAAACATTAAACAGAAGCAATATTGTAACAAATTCAATGGAGACTTAAAAAAAAAGGTACACATAAGAAAAATTTTTAATACATAAAAAACAAGAAACCTTCCAAATCACATTAGCAATGAGTATATCTAGTACCCAGATGATGATGTCTATACCATTCTTTATCAAAGGAACCTAATCAGTCCCCTTGGAGAAATGGTTAATTCTAGGACTAGAAACGAAATATGAAAAATGACCCAGAACAGCGCAGATGCAAGGAAGAAGGCAACTCGTACAAAGGCGGAAGTGTGTCAAAGGGATAGAGGGCTCGAGAAAGAGCTTCCAGAGCTACAACAATTTGGCCAATGAAATATAAAAAGGAGTACTGGATTATCAATCCTGACTATTCATTAGAAGGAGTGCTGACGCTGAAGCTCTGATCCTTTGGCCACCTGATGTGAAGAGCCAACTCATCGGAAACGACCCTGATGCTAGGAAAGACTGAAGGCAAAAGGAGAAGGGGGAAGCAGAGGATTAGATGGTTAGAGAGCATCACCAACTCACTGGACATGAATCTGAGCAAACTCTGGGAGATAGTGAAGGACAGAGGAGCCTGACATGCTGCAGCCCATGGGATCACAGAGAGTTAGACACGACTTAGTGACTGAACAACTGGATTATAACCCACAGAGTGTTAAATATCTAGCAGCCTATACTAATATAAATAAATGATTCAGTAAATATACAAGTGAGAACAGGCAAATCTCCTGTGCAGCAGCCAAAATGACTGACACAGCTACTGCACCCTTGAGGAGGTAGGGCAGGACTTCCATTCACTAAGCTTCAGCTGCACATGGCAACTTTTCTCCAAAGAGCACAGTATGGAAAGGGAAAAAAGAGCAACTGTACAATGAAAAACTCTGACAAACACTACCTGAAGCCAAGCAATCAAGGTTAGAATAAACAGTGATAAATCACATTAATAGTATGTACCCTTATGATGGAATGAGAATGGTATTTTATCTTCGTGGTCTTCCTTCCCAAAACACGTAATTCCAATCTAAACACAAGAAAAACGTAACAAATCCCAACAGAGGGACACTGCAAAATATCTGACCAGTTCTCTTCAAAACTATCAATGTCATCAAAATTACAAGTTTGAGTCAAGAGGAGCCTAAAAAGATATGATTGTAATGTGGCCTCCCAGATGGGATTCTGGAAAAATAAAAAGAGATTAGGGAAAATTTGATTTATTAATTGTAACAAATGAACCATAATAAAATATGAGAATAGGGAAAACTGGGTACAGTGTATAGAGAAACTTTCTGTACCATTTTTGCAATAATTCTGTAAAATTATTTTAAAATTTAAAGTTGATTTCAAAACATGAAACATTAACAAAAACTAAGAAAAATAAAAGGGCACAACAGTCAACCTAAAAGAGCTCCCAATGCCCAAACTGAGATCAATTTGAGCAAAATCAAATAAACATCAGAGTATAAACCAAAATATAAACACCCATGAGTCCATTCTGACATAAATGATGGAATAAATTCATAAACAGAGGAAAAGAGGCATTTTTCCTATAGAATTTCAAATAATACATGTAAATAACCCCCCACTTTGGAGTTTGGGCTTAATCCCCACCATCTAGTAGGTGATAAAAGATTAACTTCAACAATGATGTTTATATCATGTACACTCTGGTATTGATAATAAAGGTACTAATCATAAGAAAATACCAGAAAAATCCAAACTGAGAATTTGTGACTAGTACTCTTCAGAAGCATCAGTCACAAAAAACAAGGGAAGACTGAGTAACTCTCACAAATCACAGGAGACTAAGGAGACATGACAACTAAATGCAATGTGGTATCTTGGATTGGATCCTGGAATAGAAAGGTACATTCATTAGAAGAAAAGCTGGTGAAATCTGAATGAAGTTTTTGCTCTTAGAAAACAGCAACGTGCCAATATTAATTTCCTAGCTCTGACAAATAAACACTATGCTGTGTGATGACTCAGGAGAATGCTCTATGAACTCACTTTGCAACTTCTCTGAAGTCAAAAAATATTTAAAAATTTAAAAAATTAAAAACCATCCAATGCCTCCCCACTGTATTTAAATAAAATCCACCAGGCCTCAAAGGTTCTGGACAACGCACCTAAAGCCAACCATTCCCATCTCATCTCATATTAGACCAGTCTGTCCCTCCCTGACAATATTTCATCTACACTAAGTTTCCAGTTTTTTTCAACTCTCCGAACTCATCACCAAACTCTTTCTCTTGCCATGAGATCTGTGGCAGACTATATTCCAAAGATGGCACCAAGACCTGCCATCCCACATACTCTTCAGGAACCCAGCCACTTCCCATTAAGAGGAGGAACCTAATTTTCCTTTATTTAAATCTGAGTGCAAATGTGAGTTTCTGAAAATCAATAGTAACTCCTCTTTCTTCACCCTGTATGATTCAGAAGTGAATTAAGTAAAACAAAAATTATTAATCTATGTTAAGGGGTACACAGTGCATTAAGATGTATTTTTAGAACAATAACAACAAAAAGGGATGGAATGGTACCCTTCAATGTTTTTGAATCCTATTGAAACTAAATTAATATTAATTGGGCTGTTAATAAATTAAGATATTATAATCCTCAAAGCAACCATTAAGGGCTTCCCAGGCGACATAGTGGTAAAGAATTTGCCTCAGGAAATGCAAGAGACGCAAGTTCAATCCTTGGGTAAGGAAGATACCCTGGAGCAGGAAATGGCAACCCACTCCACTACTCTTGCCTGCAAAACTGCATGGACAGAGAAGCCTGGCAGGCTACAGTCCATGGGGTTGCAAAGAGTTGGACACGACTGAGTAATTAACACCTTCACGTCTCACTTTCACCTACTATACATGAGGCACCATTCTTTTTTTAATGATTATTTGTCTGTTTATTATTTATTTTGGCTGTACTGGGTCTTAGCTGTGGCATGTGAGACTTCTTAGTTACAGCATGCATGCAGGATCTAGTTCCCCAACCAGGGATCAAATCCAGGCCCTCTGCATTGTGACTGCAGTCTTACCCACTGGACCAGAGAAGTCCCAAATGCTGGCCTTTTCTGATCCAGGAAAAAAGTAATCTGACCAATTACAGATACCTGTTATATTGTTTGAATTATTTACATGTATGATTTACTTTTTCATAAAAAGTAAAATAAAATTTCCAAAAGTTTTTCATGTCTTCTGAATAAAGAACTGAGGTAAAGAGCCATAACAAATATTTCTTGCATAGAAGATGGATTTTTTAAAAATATTTACTTATTTTTATTTGGCTGCGACAAGTCTTAGTTGCAGCATGCAGGATCTTCAACCTCATTGTGGCATGTGGGATCTAGTTCCCTGACCAGGGATCAAACCTGGGCCCCCTGCATTGGGAGCTCGGAGTCTTAGCCACTGGACCACCAGGGAAGTCCCAGAAGATGTATCTTGAGGACAGAAATCAACTCCTTCAAGCAATGCCAACTGGTATGGAAGAGGTTCCCAGCCTGGGATTCCTAAAGGTTACCATCCAGGTCAGTGGGAAGGGGTAAAAAGGAGATCATAGCCATACACACAAAAGCCTCTGTATATCCTAATATACACAGTGTGTTTTAGAAGCAAAATCTTTCAATGATCACTCTTCATCTGTTAAGATTTTACTGTGTTCCACAGACAGTGCTAAGTTCCTCACAAGTACAATCTCACTGAACTCCAGATGAGATAAGCATTGTATTATTATCCCATGTCACATGAGAAAATCAAGGCACAGATAAATAATAAAATAACTACTCAAGTTCACACAACTCTGAAGCAATGGAGCAGGAACTTAGACCAAAGTCCTTCTGACTCCAAATATTCTATGCCACCATATTTTGGATTTTTCCACATGATCCCCACAGAATAACATAATCTTGGCAGATTAAGGAGCCAATAATGACACCTCAGAGCCTACTAGAAGGTAATGATGTTTTCTAAACTCCAAATGCTGTCAGTGAAAGTGAAGTCACTCAGTCGTGTCCAACTCTTTGCGACCCCATGGACTGCAGCCTATCAGGCTCCTCCGTCCATGGGATTCTCCTGGCAAGAATACTGGAGTGGGTTGCCATTTCCTTCTCCAGGGGATGTTCCCAACCCAGGGATCGAACCCAGGTCTCCCACATTGAAGGCAGACGCTTTACCCTCTGAGCCACAAGGGAAACCCCTGAAGGCAAAGAATAACCTGGCAAGCTTTAAAAAAAAAAAAGGGTCCATGAGGGAATTTCTCAGGTAAAATAAAGTGAGGAGATAGGTAGCTGAGTCAATGTTATCAAATCAAAATGCTAGAAAGATCTAGAGTAGGTTTTCCTAAGCAAATGGTTCTCTCCACCTTCCCTGGCCCTTTAGTCTCCAATTCCTAGGGTACATGAGAGAAAACCAGAGAAGTGTTACAGTCCACAATAGAAAGTGAGTTGGGAAACTAGGGAAAATCTCAGAGACACTCACCAAGGCAAAAATGAAGCAAAAGTAGATAAAAATGAACTACTTTAGGTAAATTTAATGACTGTAAAAGCTGTTCACAAAGCAGCAAAGAAATGCATCTTCCATTTCATAGAAAGTTGCTTCACCACTTGAGGCTTGGCTCCAAAGCTTCGTCTTTCATTAGTGACCAGTCATATTTCTCTTCCTGCCAGAAAGGACTGACGCCAACCACTCAGGTCAGCAATATGCTGTGGAGTCCTTTAGAGTGGTCTTGCAGAGAACATGTCCTTTAAGTGTCTGAGAACTGGCTGAGGTGATCTGAAAGAAAACCAATCAGAAGAAAGCAAGGTAACTGGGACTGAACTACAGGGACTTAATATGAATGGTCCAAAGGAGAGGCCACCAAATGGAATCTAATGGGAGATGACAGCCCAGCATCTCAAGACTGTACGGCTCCTCTATGCCTCCAGGGACGTCCGATACAATACTAATGCATATAATTTAAGAAG
The DNA here is from genome assembly GCF_042477335.2 of Ovis canadensis. NCBI lineage: Eukaryota > Metazoa > Chordata > Mammalia > Artiodactyla > Bovidae > Ovis > Ovis canadensis. The sequence continues at coordinate 78,237,980 of NC_091257.1, forward strand.
TCCAAAATAGGTCAGTTCCAAACAGCCACTACTCCCTTTTCTCTTGGGAGATGGTCTTCCCCAGAGGCAACCATAAGGTTCATGTACGAGCTGCCTAACACAGACATGCGTGCGTGGTAAGTCACTTCAGTCATGTCTGACTCTGCAACCCTATGAACTGCCAAGGTCCTCTGTCCATGGGATTCTCCAGGCAAGAACACCGGAGTGGGTTGTCATGTCCTCCTCCAGGGGATCTTCCAGACCCAGGGATCAAACCCAAGTCTCTTGTACCTCCTGCATTGGCAGATGGGTTCTTTATCACTAGTGCCACCTGGGAAGCCCACAACAGACGCTGCCCTCCCAACCCAAGGCAACTGTGATCCAGGCTGTACCAGTCAAACACCTTCCTAAGACATTTATTGTGTCAAGATGCGTTACTACGAACAAAGCTAGTGTACGTGATGAATTCCAGTTGAGCTATTTCAAATCCTAAACGACGATGCTGTTAAAAAGTGCTGCATTCAATATGCCAGCAAATTTGGAAAACTAAAAGTTCAGTTTTCATTCCAATCCCGAAGACGTGCAATGCCAAAGAATGTTCAAACTACTGTACAATAGCACTCATTTCACATGCTAGCAAGGTAATGCTCAAAATTCTTCAAGCTAGGCTTCAGCAGTATATGAACCATGAACTTCCAGATGTTCAAGCTGGATTTAGAAAAGGAACCAGAGGAACAGGGATCCAGAGATCAAATTGCCAACATCTGCTGGATCATGGAAAAAGCAAGGGAGTTCCAGAAAAACATCTATTTCTGCTTTATTGACTATGCCAAAGCCTTTGACTGTGTGGATCACAATAAACTGGAAAATTCTGAAAGAGATGGGAATACCAGACCACCTGACCTGCCTCTTGAGAAACATGTATGCAGGTCAGGAAGCAACAGTTAGAACTGGACATGGAACAACAGACTGGTTCCAAATAGGGAAAGGAGTAGGTCAAGACTATATATTGTCACCCTGCTTATTTAACTTATATGCAGAGTACACCATGAGAAACGCTGGGCTGGATGAAGCACAAGCTGGAATCAAGATTGCCAGGAATAACCTCAGATATGCAGATGACACCACCTATATGGCAGAAAGTGAAGAAGAACTAAAGAGCCTCTTGATGAAAGCGAAAGAGGAAAGTGAAAAACTTGGCTTAATGCTCAACATTCAGAAAACAAAGATCATGGCTTCCAGTCCCATAACTTCATGGCAAACAGAAGGGGAAACCATGGAAACAGTGACAGACTTCATTTTTTTGGCTCCAAAATCACTGCAGATGGTGATTGCAGCCATGAAATTATAAGACTCTTACTCCTTGGGAGAAAAGTTATGACCAACCTAGACAGCATATTAAAAAGCAGAGATGTTACTTTGCCAACAAAAGTCCGTCTAGTCAAGGCTATGGTTTTTCCAGTGGTCATGTATGGATGTGAGAGTTGGACTATGAAGGAAGCTGAGAGCCGAAGAATTGATGCTTTTGAACTGTGGTGTTGGGAGAAGACTCTTGAGAGTCTTGGACTTCAAGGAGACCCAACCAGTCCATCCTAAAGGAAATCAGTCTTGAATATTCATTGGAAGGGCTGATGTTGAAGCTGAAACTCCAATACTTTGGCCACCTGATGCGAACAGCTGACTCATTTGAAAAGACCCTGATGCCGGGAAAGATTGAAGGTGGGAGGAGAAGGGGAAGACAGAGGGCCAGATGGTTGGATGCCGTCACTGACTCCATGGACATGAGTTTGAATAAACTCCCGGAGTTGGTGATGGCCAGGGAGGCCTCGTGTACTGCAGTCCATGGGGTCGCAAAGAGTTGGACATGACTGAGTGACTGAACTGAGCTGATGAAGACAAAATGGCTAATGCCCAAAGAGTGACAAGAGCAAGGTAGAGGGAAGTTGCTTTCAGCACTAGTGAGCTTTTCAAGGAGGTGACATTTAAGAGAATTTGGAAGGTTTAAAAGAAGGCAGCCAGGCAAAAATCAAGACTCTCCTAAGTGACACAGCATTTTCAAAGTCCCTAACACTAGAACTAAGTCTGAGAGGCAAAAAAAGAGGCCACCAAGACTAGAGGAAAGAGAATAAAAAGAGGACAGAGGACATGAGGTTGGAAAGGTAGCTGGGAAAGACCATAAAAGGCCTTGGACACCCTGTGGCTCCAATGAGAACCCACTGGAGGGCTTAAGCAAATGAGTGAGTGATCTGATTTAGAAAGATCAAACTGATTGCTATGGGGCAGGAAGACTAGAGGAGGGCAAGAATGAAAGCAGGAATACTAAGCCTCTGAAATACTCAGGTACTGTTGGTGGGAGTGCAAAATGTTATAATCATTTTGGTTCTTTCTATTATATATATCCAGTTTCCCAGCAATTCCAAACCATATACCCCATAGAAATGCACTATAACACATACATAGCAGCTCTATTTGTAATAGCTCCAAACTGGAAAACAACCAAAATGGCCATCAAAAGTACAATATATAAATTGTGGTATATTCATATAATATGGATAAATATTATCATAGATGAACTGCACAATATCCATGTTATCAAAGATCAACACTGTATGATTCAATTTTATATCAAAAATAAGCAAAACTGAACTGTGGTATTAAAGATTAGGATGGAGGGAAGAAGAATATGGTAGGAACATGAGGGGGGTTTTGGTGGTTCTGAAAATGTTGTTTTTTGACTCAGGAGGCAGTCACACAGGTAGGGTCACTTTGTGATGATTCATCAAGTATTAAGTACACTTTTGAGCAATTTTCTACATTTATGATATGCTTTAATAAAATAATTCACTTTCAAAATACAGAAACAAGAAAACTTATGAAAAGGCTGCTCCAATCTAAGCTAACCAAGATGACAGCTTAGAGAAAGAAAGAGATCCAAGATACATTCCATAGGTAGAGCTGAAACAGATGAACTACTGAAGGGGAGTACAAGAAAATAAATATCTAGAATGATTCCTACATATTTGGTTTTAGCAACTGAGTGGTGCTATTTGCTGAGATGGAAGAGGCTTCAAAAGAAGAAAATTGCAGGAAAGTGGGAAGAATTCATTCTATTTTGGCCACATTAAGTTTAGGACACAAGAGAGAAAGAAGAAAAATGCAAATCTGGAGAGGATGTGAAGGGATGGAAGCAAAAAGCACAAGCAGCAGTGTGACAGAAGATGCAGACACTTCCTACACAGCCCACATGAGCAGACAGCAGGGACAGGCGGAGATGCGCCTGAGTGGGTGCAAACAACGAGGAGACAGTGAGATGTCACGCGACTGCATCTATTTTCTCTATACAAGATGAGACAAAGACATCAGCTGAGACTAGAATTTAAAGACATGAGTGAAGATTTAGGGAGAATGAAAAGTTCAGTTCAGTTCAGTTGCTCAGTTGTGTCCGACTCTTGTGACCCCATGAACCGCAGCACAGCAGGCCCCCCTGTCCATCATCAACTCCCGGAGTCCACCCAAATCCATGTCCATTGAGTCGGTGATGCCATCCAGCCATCTCATCCTCTGTCATCCCCTTCTCCTCCTGCCCCCAATCCCTCCCAGCATCAGGGTCTTTTCAAATGAGTCAGATCTTCGCATCAGGTGGCCAAAGTATTAAGAGTTTCAGCTTCAAAATCAGTCCTACCAATGAACACCCAGGACTGATCTCCTTTAGGATGGACTGGTTGGATCTCTTTGCAGTCCAAGGGACTCTCAAGAGTCTTCTCCAACACCACAGTTCAAAAGTATCAATTCTTCAGCGCTCAGCTTTCTTTACAGTCCAACTCTCACATCCATACATGACCACTGGAAAAACCATAGCCTTGACTAGACGGACCTTTGTTGGCAAAGTAATGTTTCTGCTTTTTAACATGCTGTCTAAGTTGGTCATAACTGTCCTTCCAAAAAGTAAGCATCTTTTAATTTCACGGCTGCAATCACCATCTGCAGTGATTTACTGGGAAAATACTGTAAAATTAGGATTTCAGGGCCATGCTGAGCATTCAATTTGAACTTTATGGCATAAATGTGAGCTGAGTGCAGTTGGTTTCTGTGAAGAGACTGTTTCTTGTCCCCCAACAGTTCTCCTCTTCCTCCTCAGTAACAGAATTTCCCATTTTTAACTGGGCACGTGGTCATTCAGAATGAAGACCATACTTCTCAACTTCTTTGCAGCCTTTTTGTGCAACTTCTGCAAAGTGTCTTGAAAGGAAAAGGGCAGGCCCTTCACCTCTCTTCTTCCTGCTTCCTACAAGCTAGGATATGGACATGGTTGCTGCAACAGCCATCTTGAATCATAAGATAACCTTGAGAATGGAGGCCACACAGAGAAGAGCAAAAGACAGAAGCAGGTGAGACCCTTGGCGATCATGGAGCCATCACAATCACCAGTCCTGGACCTTCCATATATCTAGATTTTTATGAGAAAGAGAACCTCTGCTTATTTAAGCCAGTGTATTCTGAGTTTTCAGTCACCATCATCGGACCTAACCTATGTCATACAGATTAACTGGGTGCTCTTCCCCAACAATATTCAGCTGTTTTCACACAGATACAAAGTAAGCAAATAACCATTTTCACCAAGGTTGGAGTCTAGCCAAATAAGCACCACACAAGAAAGGGCAACAAGAAAACGGAATTTATGAGGAAATGGTTCTAGTACAGCCCAGAGACTTTCTCAGTGGAAAAAGATGAGAACAGCAGATACGAGTGCAGAAACAGCCAACAGACCCCTGGTTCCACAGTTTCTCCTTTATTTTGCTCCCTCCACTAAATCTTACTTGTCGGGTTTATTACGTCACTTTGGAACAACAACAAAACAGTCCCAAGTCTCACCTTTCTGTCTTTCTTGACAAATGGAATTTTTCCATTTTACAGAAGAATATCATACTAACATTATAACCCAATGCACTAACCTCATCCCTTTTATCAAGTGGCCTTTATTGATAGTAGAAAGAGAATAGGAAGAGGTATGAAAAATCAACTGAAAATCAAAGAAGCAAAAATTCAGAAGATGAAGAAAACAAGACAGTGTCAAAAAGAAAGAACGAACAAGTGGAAAAGCCTATGAGAGACTGCTTCCACATCAATCAGGTTGCTACCTAGTAGGAATTCCTCCCCTGAGGAAACCTTTAGGCAATGCGGAAAGTAAGACAATCCCCTGTCCGAACAAGGCCAGAAAGGAATGAGATCACAGAAGTCCCCAACCTACAAAATCACTGATTTTGTCAGATGGACAGAACAGACAAGTTCTGAGTGCTGGTAAAATTTCCAGGCCAATCTACAGAAGTTACACACCAAGGAAATGAGACTCCGTCTGCTGCATACCATGAACCACGGCTCCTATGATGATTCAAGCGGGAAGTGAAGTAACAAGGACGGAAGAGTAGAGGGTGACAGGGCAGAGAATATAACTCTGAACGACATCAGTAGAAGAATCAGCCTCTTGCCACCTGTCTTTTGCAGATGCTTCAGAGATCAGTGTTGGAAAAGCACTTGTGCTCCTGCCCACCTCATCAGCACATGTCCTGCCAGCCTCTGGCACTGGGGCAAAGTGGACACGAGGGAAAAAAGGGAAGATGGCAGTGGCAGACCTGCGGTAGTACGAGAAGGAAAAGAAGAGAGAAGGAATTCAGGAAGGGGGAATATCTTCAGTGAAACGAGAGGGAAAAATCCCACAGCCATTCAGCTAGACCCACAGTCCACGGAAGGGATGCAGGAAACTTGTAGGTCAGGAACATCTGGGGCATCAGAGACCTCAAAGGAATGCTCATCTCTGCCAGAAAGAACTATCAACTCACATAAGAACTCACTCTTCCTGGCCTCTCTCCAGCAGAAAACTACTTGCTACTGTTATTCCAACCTCACTAAATTCCCAGAAATAATCCTTTCAGGGCATTAGTGAAGAGGATAAAACAGAAGGCCTAGGAGTAGTCTAAAATTTAATTCAAGTGCCCTTGCATTGGTGGGGTTGAGAAGAGATTTGTATCTTACTAAAGCATTTCTCCAGGAAAAAAACTTCATTCCCTCAAATTATCCAATCCAACTCCCATTTCACAGCACAAGTCAAAAGCACAAAAAGAACTCCTTACCTTCACCAGCACATAGTCCCCAGGCTGAGCTCGGACCCTGAGCCCAGAGTCAGTGGCATCCTCCATCTCTACGTCAGCAAAGATCACCTTAAGGTTTCCATCATTTCGGCCACACAGGTCAGTAGCAGAGCGTTTACTGGGCTGCAAAAGAACAGAGGAGAGGTTATGAATTTGTCAGTCACCAGCTCTTGGTCTGTCTCAGATCCCCAGAGGTCTGAGCCACAGAGCACTCTTTAACCAAGGCATCAGCTAAGACTAAGTGCTTCACCGCTGCTTTACCAACAAGGTCAGTAAGTGGCACATGACAGAAACTCAATAAAGTTCTGCTGACAATATGTCAATATAATAAATGACTCGATCAACGAGTCTTTGATTACAGAATTACCTTTCACAGGAATGAACCTCCAACAGGCTTGATGCCAATGGCATATGGGTGATATAATCAGTAAAATGACTCTCACTTCACAGAATCTCAAAGCAATCACTCAAGAATGTTCTCGGGTTGTCTGGCCTAGGTTACCTGTCTCAGTGAATGGAAGACTGGAAGCCAGAGCATCCATTCTAACATGTAAACGACTGGGCCAGGAAAATAATAAAATCAGTATGCAGTATGCAGTTCTGGGTATTAATTCCCAGAACATACACAAGCCTTTCTCTTCCAGTCATGAGGAAGTGACAGGAACGAAATTCATCCTCAGGCCTTAAATAACCAGGAAATTGGACAAAATATACGAAAAACCTATTTTCTGATATTGGACAACAGACTGTGGAAAACTATGATCTCCAAGAAAAGGAAAACAAACGGAGAGAATCACCCCTGCATTATCTACCAGAAGACACGTGCCAGACCAGAGAATGCAAAGCTGGGATACCTCAGGCAGAACATGGCAGTTTGCTCTGAACTGAGGGAAAATGGACCAAAGTCCAGGGAACCTGCAATAGCTGGAAATTGTAGAGCACATTCTAGAGAAGAGGGGCTGAAAATCCATGAAGTCAGACAAAGAATTGGTTCGCTGAGAACTGTTTAGCTCCCAGATCTCACACTGGGCTGGGAATCATTTGATCTGGGAACAAATAGTCCTCATTGATTCCCTGGGACACACAGCGGTGAAGAATCCACAGCCACACCTAACACTAAGGCCAAACTTTTCCAAGAATAAAAACACTTTTCTGGCAAAGATTAAAAACAAACCTTAAAAGGATCAAACAAAACCACGAGTAATGAAACTGCGTATTAAAACAAAGCCCAACACAAATCCCAGACATTCAAAAATAATGTCCAACAACACAATGTCCAACATCCAATCAAAAATCACTAGATATGCCCAGAAGCAGGAAAATGTGACTCATAATCAAGAAAAAAGTCAATGAAGCAGACCTAGAAATGATGGCAATGATGGGATTATCACAAGATATTAAACCAACTATTATAATTCAGTTCAAATACTAAGTTTCAAAAGAAAACAAGAACACAGGAGAAAAATACTAGATGTTTTTTAAAAAACCAAATGTAACTTATACAGATGAAATATACAACATCTCAATGTATTAATTCAATACATAATAGCAAATGAGACACTGTCAAAGAATAACAAAACTGAAGACAGAATAATAGAAACTGAATTATTCAAAGTGAAGCACAGATATTAAAAAAAAAAAAAGACAGAAAAAAAATCTGAACAGCCTCAGTGACCTAGGACACAATATCAAGTGGTTGGATATATGGGTGATTGGAGGGGAGAAGAAAGGGGAGGGGGTGGGAGAAAGCAGGAGGGGTACAGAAAAATATCTGAAGAGTAATAAATGAAAATCTTCCAAATCTAATGAAAAGTATAAACCCACAAATTATGTAGCCTTGATATATTCCAAACAAAACACAAACAAAGCCATGCCAAAACACAATCGTTGTGACCCCATGGACTGTAGCCCACCAGGCTCCTCCGCCCATGGGATTCTCCAGGCAAGAATACTGGAGTGGGTTGCCATTTCCTTCAGAGGATCTTCCCGACCCAGGGATCGAACCCAAGTCTCCCGCATTGCAGGCAGATGCTTTAACCTCTGAGCCACCAGGGAAGCCCCCATTAAATTTCTAAAAAGTGATAAAATGACAACACAACATGTGATATTGAACTGAATCTTCTTATAAATGACAGTTCTTAGATAAGTGGAGAAACTTAAGTGGGGGTCTAAGGACTGGATGGTAATAATCTAACAAGCTTAATTTTCTGACTCTAATGGTTGTACTATAGCTATTCAGAAGAATGCTCCTGTTAACACAAAATAAACACTTTAACGTTTGGAGAGCTGGGGGCATCAGAGCAACTTATTCTCAAATGTTTCAAAGAAAAAAGTTCTTTGTACTATAATGCTACTTTTCTGCAAGGTTTGTGATGGCCTTACAATAATTTTTTTTAAAGAGACAGCATTCATGTTCGATTTGAATAAACCAACTATGAACGTTTATAAGACAAAGAGGGAAACTGGAACACTGACTAGATGTTTGAAAATAATAAGAAACTACTGTTGGGACTTCCCTGGTGGTCGAGTAGCTAAGACTCTACACTTCCTATGCAGGGATTCCGGCTTCAATCCCTGGTCAGGGAACTAGATCCCATACGCTGCAACTAAGAGTTCACATGTCACAACAAAGATCAAAGACTCCTTGTGCTGCAACCAAGAATCTCTCATGCCACTAAAAAAAGACCCAACATGCCAGAACAAAGATTGAAGATCCCAACTGAGTCCCCGTGCAGCCAACTTGATTAATTAAATTTTATAAATAAAATAAAGACCAAAAAACAAACCTTGTTTTGGCTGAAACAATTACCATGTGCTCTCCATGGGGCCAATAAAGTCATGGACAAAGATCAGAAACCTCTGAGTACTTATTCATTCAATCAAAAGGCAAGTACACTATTCTGTACCAGATCTTGTATGAGGAGAGCTGGGGATATAGTAAGACCTAATTCCTACTGGACAAAATGAGGATTGCCAATAGACACGTTCATGTACAGAGATCTTCAAGAATCATAGCTGATATCCTAAATAGCAAAGCACTTATCAAGGCAAACACTTTGGGGATATTTCACCAGCTCAGTATCATCAACCAACAGCAACTGCTGGACCAGACCATAGGAAGATTCCTAGCCCAAGCTGAGCGGATCAGACTCCCTCTCCTGGAAATCTGAATTGGAGCTGAAAAACACAATGTTGGTCTGTGAACAGCTGGAACTATATAACATGAAACACAGGGCTGCTGTACTCTGCCACACAGATGAAGAATCAGGAAAAGCTGACCTGAGGAGAAGAGAAGAAAGTCTGAGCCTCAGGGGCTTCCCAATACCGTCCCATCCAGACACCTGGCAGTATTCTTACCCTTGGGCTCCAAAATATACTCCTGAAGTCTTACAACAAAGCAGAATTACTTTTGGCTTGAACAAATTTTCCAGTTACTCATTACTGGAGAGTCTTAACAAACACAAATACCAAGCAACTGGTGATTCTGAAGCTGCCATATCCTAAGGTATGGAGCAGGACTCTCTCAACTCAGAACTTGTGAGGAGTCACAGAAAGGGTGCTGCCTCTCTCCTTCCCCTTCTCTTCAAGAGCTGAAACATGCAGCTTCACAGAAGGTCAGGTTTCCTAACACCCCTTATCCTAACTGTTTAGTGCTCGAAATGATGGCTAGATTCCCAAGCTTGACCATGGAAGACTACAGAAGCCCAAACTTTCTGAAACACAGTATATTTCTAAGATAGTGTGATTTTTTAAAGGACTGAAAACAGACAATAAAATTGATTCTCAAAATACACACGATACTGCTTCTAGAAAGATGGAGCACAAAAACTTTTCCCCAATCCTTCCACTAAATAGAAAAATGTCCTTCGGGAATGAAGAAGAAATCAACATTCCAAGAAGAAGGAAAACGAAGAGAATCTACTACGAGAATGTCTAAAGGAAATTCTCTAAGCAAAAAGGAAACAATAAAAGAAGGAACCTGGAACAACAGGAAGAAACAAAAAACCAGTAATATGATAACTTGCTAAGAAAATCCCAAGGAACCTACCCAAAAAACTCCTAGGACTACTGAGTTCAGCAAGATCGTGGGCTACAAAAATCAATTATTTTAAAACAAAAAATCAATTATTTCTACATACTAACAGTGAACACATAGACATCCAAAATGAAAAATACAATAGCAATTACAATAGCTTAAAAAAAAAATGTATAAATCTAACAAAACATGTATAGGACCTATATGCTGAAAACTTCAAAAACTGATAGGATAAATCAAAGATCTAAATAAAGGGAGATACACTGTGCTCTAAAAAACAAAAAACAAACAAAAAATACACATATACACATAGCCTCACCCCCTCCACCAGCACCAGCTGGGTACAACCCACAAAGGATTTGTTGGCTTTTGTTGCTTCTTCTCTGAAGACAGTGATAAGTTCCTCCAAACGCCTTAATTTTACTTCTTCTGGAATATCATCCTTCAGCCTGTGATATGCCCGTGTCTTCTATTTGAAAAAAGAGAGACAGAGGTCACCAAGGACTTGTAGAATCCATTTTTAAGACAGACATGCTCATCCAATCTGCAATTTACATATACATGTACAGGAACTCAAGCCACACCGCAACAGTTCTCTAGTTCAGAGACCTTCTAAGAGAAAAAGGTAACTGCAATAGAGTCACACTTTTACAAGAGTTAAACTCTAAATTTAGCACATGAAAATCACAGACTCAAAATTGTTCTTGATGCTTTTATAGCACACATATATTAAATAATTCATGTACAGATTTCTGAGCAGCAGTTTTATAAAGACACAAGATCCAAAGCAAGTAAATGTTTATCGTAAGTAAAAGTTATGACCAACCTAGATAGCATATTGAAAAGCAGAGACATTACTTTGCCAACAAAGGTCCGTCTAGTCAAGGCTATGGTTTTTCCAGTGGTCATGTATGGATGTGAGAGTTGGACTGTGAAGAAAGCTGAGTGCTGAAGAATTGATGCTTTTGAACTGTGGTGATGGAGAAGACTCTTGAGAGTCCCTTCGACTGCAAGGAGACCCAACCAGTCCATCCTAAAGGAGTTCAGCCCTGGGTGTTCTTTGGAAGGAATGATGCTAAAGCTGAAACTCTAGTACTTTGGCCACCTCATGTGAAGAGTTGACTCATTGGAAAAGACTCTGATGCTGGGAGGGGTTGGGGGCAGGAGGAAAAGTGGACGATAGAGGATGAGATGGCTGGATGGCATCACTGACTCAATGGACGTGAGTTTGAGTGAACTCCGGGAGTTGGTGATGGACGGGGAGGCCCAGTGTACTGCGATTCACGGGTTCACAAAGAGTTGGACACGACTGAGCAACTGGACTGAACTGACCTGAACCCGTGAAATAAACTGTGGTTTATCTACACAATGGAATATTACAAAACTGTGAAAAAGAATGAGATAGCTCTGTATATATAGATATGATTGCTCTCCAAAATATACTCTGAACAGAAATAAGCAAGGTACAGATGATCATGTATAGCAAGTTTGCTATAGAAAGGATACATATAAATATACTTATAAATACATGAAATATCTCTGGAAGGTTACACAATAAGTTGCTAAGAGCAGTTGCCTTCAGAGAAGGAACTGAAAAACCAGGCAATCTAGGCAGAAAAAACAACTACTTTGCACTGCACACTATTTTGATGTTTTGAATTCTATACCATGCACATGTATTACCTAGTCAAAAAATAAAATTTATCCCTGAAAAACTTTTAAATCATCCAAAATCATAGTGTACATACATCTTTATATATAAATATATACATACACACGTTTATACATATCTTTATTAACACAAGCTCATAACAGAGCTGGAAAACCACAGAACTAAACAAAAGAGGAAAGTCTATACACCAGAGTCTGGACATTTAAACCAATCTGCCTAACTCTAATCCTCTAAGAGAACTACCAAATCCAGAGGGAAATGAAGAATGGGTAGAGAATTCTAAAACAGAATTATTTTACAGAGCTTACTCTAATTCTGTCTTATTACTAACAACAATAATTTACCTCTGCTGTGCACTCAACTAGTATATAGCACTATTTTAAGTGCTTTATATTTAATTGAGCTAATATATTACTTCAAAATAATCTGATAAGGTTGGTATTAATGTTATTCCCTTTCACAGATGAAGAAAGCAAAGACTTTTTCCAAGGTCACATAGCTATTAAATGGGAGAGGCACAATTCAACTGTTTGTTCTTACCCACTATGCTACTTGATGAAGTCTCTATGACTTTCACTCTAATCTAGGAATTGTTCAATAGATTCCAAAATCAACATTCATAAGCAGTGCCCATAGGACATGCTTCCACCACACACTGAAAACTCATTTCCAACTCTAGAGTTAAAGAGAAATTTCTCTTGCATATTTGTGACATCCACAGAAATGAAGCAAATTGGAAGCCAACAGCTCCTCCGATGCTTTATCCCTGAAACAATTCTGTAAGAGGCATCAATACACACACTGGCCCACTTACACTGTCTATAGAACACTTGGCTGCTGTTGCTGCTGCTAAGTCACTTCAGTCGTGTCCGACTCTGTGCAACCCCATAGACGGCAGCCCACCAGGCTCCCCCGTCCCTGGGATTCTCCAGGCAAGAACACTGGAGTGGGTTGCCATTTCCTTCTCCAATGCATGAAGGTGAAAGTGAAGTCACTCAGTGGTGTCCAACTCTTAGTGACCCCATGGACTGCAGCCCACCAAGCTCCTCCATCCATGGGATTTTCCAGGCAAGAGTGCTGGAGTCGGGGTGCCATTGCCTTCTCCGAGAACACTTGGCAGTGGGCTTTAAAAGACATGAATTAGCTTGGTTGATGAGAGACAGCTGAGTGACATTCATAGCTCAATCATTCATCAGACAGCTTTTCCCTGGCCATGGAAGCCCCTGAGTCTCCAGCCCAAACACAAACCAAGTGACCCCTGAGGTGACTGGGAAGATGATAAGTGACCCAAGCAATTCATTCCTGCTATCAAGAAAACAGCAGGCAACCAAGACTATTCCTCTCTGCAAGAAATACGCATCACTTGCCCTTTTCTTTCTCATCTCCTGCTTTGTTTTCCTGGGAATTGTTTTATAAGAGAAACTCTAAAGCAGATATCAGTGTGTTCACTTGGCCTAGAAAAATGGAAATTAAAAATGGCTGAGGATGAGACTTCCCTGGTGGTCCAGTGGTTAAGAATCCTCCCTGCAATGCAAGGGACATGGGTTCGATCCCTGGTCAGAGAACTAAGATCCCACACACCACAGAGCAACTAAGCCTGAGTGCCACAACTAGAGAGTTCATGTTCCGCAACCAAGACCCCATGTGCCACAACCAAGACCTAACGCAACCAAGTACATAAATACTAATAAATATTTATTTTAATGGCTGAGTACGGCTGGAAGGGCAAGAAGGAGCTTCCATAAAACAAATCACATCTCTAGGCCAAAAAAGAAGTTCTGCATGTTAGTAAAGGATTTGCAGTTTCTTTTAAAGAGAACGGCGTCCCTCCTTGCACTTTCAAATTCTAAACAATAATTTTAAATATTCTAATAAAGGGTGGACTCAGTGATAAAGAATCTGCCTGCCAATACAAGAGACACAGGTTCAATCCCTGATCCAAAAGATCCCCCATGACACGAGACAACTAAGCCCATGTGTCACAGCTACTGAGCCTGTGCTCTGGAACCCGGGAGCTGCAACTACTAAAGCCCAAACCCTCTAGAGTCCATGCTATACAGTGAGAAGCCTGTGCACAGCGACCAGAGGGCAGACTCTGCTCGCCACAACTACAGAAACACCTGTGCAGCAACAAAGACCCAGCACAGCCAAAAATTAATTAACCAATTAATTTTTTAAAATATTCTAATGATGAGAAATACTAGCAAAAGCAGTTGTTTTTCATCTCAAATTGCTGGACTGTGTAAAAGAGTAAATAGGTTTATTAGAAAAAAAAAAATAATGAATGGTAAGATCCCTGTGGTTTCTCAAGAAAAGCCTTGCTGTCACTTTCTTTTCTTCCAGCAGTTCACAATCAATCAGAAACTGGTCAGGAATGATGTCTCAGAATTGGAAAGAGCTCCTCCCCCCATCCGGGACTCACCTGTCTCATGCTGTAGGCAAAGAGGAAGCCTATGTTGTACCGAACTTCCCGAAGCAAAGACACTGTCTGAAGGTGATCCTCCTCCGTCTCACCACAAAAGCCAGCAATGAAATCACTGCTGAGGCTCACACCTGGGACACACAACAAAGGACAGCATGTCACTGCTGCTTACCTTCCAGAGGCCGTTGGCACTGGAGATCTCAGAGGGAGGGCTCGCGACTATACAGCCTTCCCGGAGCTATTTAACCCGTGTGCAAGTGAAACAGAACCATCAATACAGAGAGAGGAGGGACATGTGTGCTCACTGACAAGATTCCCATGCCAAAGCCTGGCTTCTCAGTCTACATTCCCCTCAGCTTCATATTAGAAAAGGCATTTTTCACTTCAAACATGGGATTGAGGGACAGGGACACAGTAGGAGTCCATATTTTCAAATCTGTCCTGTTTTACATTTTTTTTTAATCTTCTATTTTATCTTGGGGCATAGCTGACTTATGACATTGTCAGTTTTAGGTGTACAGTAAAGTGATTCAGTTACACACTTACATATATCTACTCTAGTTCAGACTGTTTTCTGACATGGGTTATTACACAATATTGAGATCACTGTGCTCTAATAGAGTGGATCCTTGTTGCTATCTGTTTTATATATAGTAGTAAACTGATCTGTTGATCCCAAACTTTTAGCATAGCCCTCCCCAACACTTTTCTTCTTTGGTAAACGTAAGTTTGTTTTCAGAGTCTGTGAGTCTGTTTCTGTTTCATGAGCTCATCTGTGTCACCATTTTCGATTCCACATATAAGCGATACCATGTATTTGTCTTTGTCTCTCTGACTTACTTCACTTTAGTATGGTAATCTCTCAGACTATCCACGATGCTGCAAATGGCATTATTTCATCTTTTTTATGGCAGAGTAATATTCCACAGTGTGTGTGTACCACATCTTCAGCCATTCCTCTATCAAGGAATGAGACATTTAGGGTGCTTCCGTATCTTGACTATTATAAATAGGGCTGCAATGAACACTGGGATGCACTTATCTTTTCGGATTATGTTTTTTTTCCAAATATATGCCACAAGTGGGATTGCTAGATCATATGATAGTTCTATACCTAGTTTTTGAAGGAACCTCCATACTGTTCTCCATAGTAGTTACACCAATTTCCATTCCCATCAACAGTTTAGGAGGGTTTCCTCTTCTCCACACTCTCTCCAAGATTCACTGTTTGAAGACTTTTTGATGATGGCCATTCTGACTGGTGTTAAGGCAATACCTCATTGTAGTTTCCCTCTGCATTTCTCTAATAATTAGCGATGTTTGAGCATCTTTTAAATGCTTTCTGGCCATTTGTATGTCTTCTTTAGAAAAATATCTATTTATGTATTCTACCCATTTTCTGACTAGGCTGTTTGTTTTTTGATACTGAGCTGCACAAGCTGTTTGGCCATTGTGGAGATTAATCCCCTCTTGGCCGCTTCATTTGCAAATATTTTCTTCCATCCTGTGGGTTGCCTTTTTGTTTTGTTTATGGTTTCCTTTGCTGTGCAAAGGCTTCTAAGTTTAACTAGGTCTCATTTGTTTATTTTTTATTTTATTTTCATTACTCTAGGAGGTAGATGCAAAAAGCAGTCCTGTGGGAATTCCCTGGCAGTCCAGTGGTTAGAACTTGGTGCTTTCACTGTCATAGCCCAGGTTCAACCCCTGACTGGGAAACTAAGACCCCGCAGGCCAAGCAGTATGCAAAAAAAAAAAAAAAAAAAAAACATATTGCTGTGATTTATATCACAGAGTGTTCTGCCTATGTTTTCCTCGAAAAGTTTTATAGTATCTGGTCTTACATTTAGATCTTTAAACCATTTTTAGTTTATTTTTGTGTATGGTGTTAGAGAATGTCCTAATTTCATTCTTTTACATTAGCTGGTGCAAAAGTAACTGCAGTTTTTGAATTTGCCATCTGACATGAATACATTCTGTATAAATGTGGATGTTACATATAATTCTAATGTACATTCTTGCTTTATGTTTTTTGGGCTAATGACATTACTTTATATTATTTTTTATTTTTTTAGACTTAAAAAAGTATATTTATATAAAAGTTTATATAAAACTTTATATTTTAAAAAATATAAAAATATATTTTTAAAATAATTAAATTTTTTTAATTTAAATAAATTTTAAATAAGTTTTTTAAATGTATTTATATTTTTATTTTAAATTTTTATATTACATAAAAATTTTATATTTATATAAAAGTTTATATTTATTTTAGACTATGGAAATGATGTTAGACAAAAAAAACAAATTCGAGCAATTTTCTTATTTGAGTTCAAAATGGCTCATAAACCAGGATAGACAACTCACAACATCAACAACACATTTGGCCCAGGAACTGCTAACAAATGTACAAAGGAGTGGGGGTTATGAAGTTTTGCATAGGAGATGAGAGCGTTGAAGATGAGAAACATAGTGGCAGGCCACCAGAAGTTGACAACGACAACTGAAGCTGATCCTCTTACAACTTCACGAGAAGTTGCTGAGGAACTCAACACTGACTGGTCTATGGTTATTCAGCATTTGAAGCAAATCGGAAAGGTGAAAAAGTTCGACAGGTGGGTGCTTCACGAGCTGACCTGAAATTAAAAAACCATTGTTCTGAAGTATTGTCTTCTCTTATTCTACACAACAATGACAAACCATTTCTTGATCAGACTGTGATGTGTGACAAAAAGTGGATTGTATACAACAAGAAATGACCAGCTCAGTGGCTGGATCAAAAGGAAGCTCCAAAGCACTTCCCAAAGCCAAACTTGCACCAAAAAAAGTCATGGTCACTGTTTGGTGGTCTGCTGCCAATCTGATTCACTACAACTTTCTAAACCCCAGCAAAATCATTACATCTAAGTATGCTCAGCAAATCGATGAGATGCACCAAAAACTGCAATACCTACAGCCGGTATTGGTCAACAGAATGGGCCCGATTCTTCTCCGCAAGAAAACCTAAGTACATATGAGACAACTAACACTTCAGAAGTTGTGCTACAAAGTTTTGCCTCATCTGCCATATTCATGTGACCTCTCGCCAAACAACTACCACTTCTTCAAGCATCTTGACAACTTTGCAGAGAAAACATTTCCAAAACCAACAGGAGGCAGAAAATGCTTTCTAAGAGTTCGTCAAATCCTAAAGCACTGATTTTTATGCTATAGGAACAAAGAAACACCTTGTTGGCAAGAATGTGTTGACTGTAATGGTTCCTAATATACATGTGTCTGAGCCTAGTTATGATTTAAAATTCAGTTTATACTAACTTAACATATAGTTGTCCAGTATTCCCAGAAACATTTATTGAAGAAGTTGTCTTTTCTCCACTGTATATTCTTGCCTCCTTTGTCATACATTAACTGACGAAAGGTATGCGGGTCTATTTTGGAGTTTTCTATTCTGTTCCATTGATCTATTATTTCTGTTTTTGTGCCAGTACCATACTGTTTTGATGACTGTAGCTTTGTAGTATGGTCTAAAGCCAGGGAGCCTGATTCCTCCAGCTCTGTTTTTCTTTCTCAGGATTGATTTGGCTATTTGAGGTCTTTCTGTTTCCAAATTAATTTTAAAACTATTTGTTCTAGTTCTGTGAAAAATGTCATTGGTAATTTGATAGAGATTGCACTTTTGATAGGGATTGTACTGAATCCGCAGATCACCTTGGGTAGTAGTTGTTTTGACAATACTATTCTTCCAATCTAAGAACATGGTGTATCTTTCCAACTGTTGGTATCACTTCAACTTCTCTCATCAATGTTTTACGCTTTTCAGAGTACAGGTCTTTTGCCTCCTTATGTAGGTTTATTCCTAAGTATTTTCCTCTTTCGATACAGTGGTAAATGAAATTGTTTCTTTAGTTTCTCTTGCTATCTTTTTGTTCTTAGTGTATAGATATGCAAGAGATTTCTGTATATTAATTCTGTATCCTGCAACTTCACCAAATTCACTGATAAGCTCTAGTAGTTTTCTGGTAGCATCTTTAGGATTCTTATATATAGTATCATGTCATCTGCAAACAGTGACAGTTTTACTTCTTTTCCAATCTGGATTTCTTCTTTTTCCATCTCTGAGTGCCATGGCTAGGACTTTCAAAACTATGTCGAATAAAAGTGTTTTGTTCCTGATCTTAGAGGAAATGCTTCCAGCTTTTCACTCTTGAGTATCACGTTAGTTCTGGGTTTGTCATATATGCCTTTGTTATGTTGAGGTAGGTTCTCTCTATGCCCACTTTCTGGAGAGTTTTTATCATAATAGCTGCTTCAATTTTGTCAAAAGCTTTTTTTCACATCTATTGACATAATATGATTTTACTCTTCAATTTGTGTGGTGTTTCACACTGATTTGCAGATATTGAAAAATCCTCGCATCCCTGGGATAAATCCCGTTTTACCATGGTATATGATCCTTTCAATGTATTACTAGATTCAGTTTGCTCTTATTTTACTGATGATTTCTGCATCTATGTTTGTCAGTGATATTGGCCTATAATTTTCTTTTCTGGTGGTGTCTTTTCTTCTCTGGTTTTGATATCAGGGTGATGGTGGCCTCATAGAATGAGTTTGGGCACATTCCTTCCTCTGCAATTTTTGCACTAGTTTCAGAAGGATAGGTGTTAATTCTTCTCTTAAATGTGTGATAAAATTCATCTGTGGAGCCATCTGGTCCTGGACTTTAGTTGGAAGTTTTTTAATCTCAGTTCAATTTCACTACTTAGGACTGATCTGTTTATATTTTCTTTCTCTCTGGTTCAGTCTTGGAAGATTTTACCTTTCTAAGAATGTGTCCATTTCTTCTAGGCTGTCCATTTTATTGGTATACAGTTGCTTAAAGAAATCTCCTATGATCCTTTCTATCTCTGTGGTGTTAGCTACAACTTATCCTTTTTCATTTCTATTTTTTTTATGAGCTCTTTCCCTTGTTTCCTTGGTAAGTCTCGTTAAAGGTTTATCAATTTTGTTTATCTTTTCAAAGAACCAGCTTTTAGTTTCATTGGTCCTTTCTACTGCTTTCTTTGTCTCTATTTCATTTATTTCTGCTCTGATCTTTATGATTTCTTTCCTTCTAACTTTGGGTCTTGTTTGTTCTTCCTTCTCTAGCTGCTTTTGGTATAAGGTTAGGTTATTTTATTGAGATTTTTCTTACTTCTTGAGGTAAGATTGCATTGGTGCAAACCCCCCTCAGGATTGCTTTTGCTGCGTCCCACAGATTTCGGATCATCATGTTTTCATCTTCATTTGTCTCCAGGAATTTTCTGATTTCCTCTTTGATTTCTTTGGTGATCCACTGGTTGTTTAGTAACACTGTTTAGCCTCCACATGTTTGGGTTTTTTACAATTTTTTTCTTGTAGCTGATTTCTAATTTCATAGAGTTATGGCTAAAAAAGATGCCTGATATGATTTCAATTTTCTTAAATTTACTGAGGTTTGCTTTGTGGCCCAGCATGTGATCTATCATGCAGAACTTTTTGAGTACCTCATACAAACATATACTTTTGAAATGAAACACAACATTCCCAAACACTAATTATCCCAATAATCCAATAAGGTGAGTACTATTAATTCCACATTATAGAAGAGGAAACTGCAGCCCAGAGAATCTCCACACTATCCTGTCCCACCCAAATGGAAGTTTTGGTGCAAAACACATTACAGTACTTAGAAATTTGTAAAACAATGTAGACACTGTCAACAAATCTAAAAAACTACAGAGTAAAAGGGATATCCAACAAGGACCTACTGTATAGCACATACAACTGCTCAATGTTCTTGGCAGCCTGGATGGGATGGGTTTGAGGGAGAATAGATATATATATACATATTGCTGAATCCTTCGCTGTTCACCAGAAACTACCACAAACAACACTGCTAACTGGCTATACCCCAAAACAAAACAGAAGTTAAAAAAAAAAAAAGATATCAATTGCTCCCAAATCAGAACTAATTTAGACCATAACTTTGCTGCTACCGAGCAGAAACAAGGTCTGTCTCATATTCGGAAACATAAAGACTCTAGAAAAGGAATCTCTTTAGTTTGAGGCCACAAGCTAATCCACATCTCTGAGTATTTCTAGCAAGACCAAGATATTTGGTCAGAAAGAAGTAAGAGAAAGAGACAAATGAAGAACAGTAAAAGAAGTGTTGAAGGTAACACCATGTACTACCACAAGTGTTGCCTATATCCAGACAAAAAGACTGGGGGTCACTGGTAAAGTAACACGCCCAGCAAAATATGTCTCTTAAAATGTACCTGGGATAGACTCTCTGATATGCTGAATTAATTCCACATAAGCTTCTCTTGAATACCTGCAATAAAAAAACAAAAAGCTCAAATGAACCAATCTTCTTTAAATGAATGCTATAAGAAGATAACACTATGAATTACCTCACTTAATCACTTTACATTCACACAGGACAGTACAAGAGTAAGTTAAAATATCCTAAAGAGCCCTGCAGATCCAAATCCTATACTGTAACCTAATCCAGAGCCTATAAAATTTTAATTCAAGAACTTAATTTTAAATAGCCATTTTTATTTAACTAAGAAATGAAGACAAATGAATACTTAATGTTTCTAAGATTCTTTGCCAATGTGGAATACAAGGTAAATCACTAGTTTACACAGTGTGTCATCTGTCACTTTCTCCTTTCGGTCTTATCATTGCTATACTATTTCCAAAGTAAGTAATAGAAGCTATAAAGATTAAAAATCTCAGTGTGCCACACAGTAGGTGCTTAGTAAGACACATGCTAAACAAATGAGTGATCCAATCCTCAGAACAAAGCAAGTTATAAAGTCCATCAGTTTACTCATGTAATAAATCTTTACTGAGCAGCTACCATGTGCCACACACTATCCTAGGTTGTTAGACACTGCTTGGTCCTTAAACATGGATTGGTATAGAACGCCCCTCCCCAAGCAAATCTGACCCCCTCCGCATGGCCTCCAATACACGGCTGCTTCCACTCTGGGCTGGTAGGTGGATCTGTTTACAGATATTGTCCCTCTCATGAATCAGTTGCAGAACCTGGTCAAACAGAACACATTAAAGGTCATCAAAATCTCACCAAAGAATCTTGCAGAAAGGAATATCACTCCCACTGTTTCTCCACCAAGACTAATTTTTAAGAATTAAGAGGCTGACAAAACCAAATATATAAACCACCCAAATTCTTTACTTTTGCTCAAGCCATGTTCCGTCTGTCCCAGACATTTCACCTGATGGTATCTCTCTACTTTTACTACTTTTAAAGAGCGAAGAAAGCAAGCAGAGGTCAGATTCAGGTCACGAGGCTATACAGGGACGGTGCCAACACAGACCAGAAGGGAAAAAGAGCATTTGTCTCACCTAGCTTATAAACTAATTAGCCCCTTTAAAAGATACCATCAAGAAACTAAAACTAGGAGAAAATACTTGAAAAAATTTACTGACAAATGATTCGTACCAAGAATACATAAAGAACATTCACAACTCAATAAGACAAATATTTCAGAGGGGAAAAAGTAGGGGTGGGGCCAAAAGGCAGACATTTCACCAAAACAAAAAACTTGCCCAACAACTCAAAGCAGGCAGTGATTATTAACCATTTTACAAATGAAGATGACAAGCTGAAAAAGTCATCTCTACTGGTAAAGAGTTAGTGACAGACAGGGAAGCCTGGTGTGCTGCCGCCTGCAAAGAGTCGGACAAGACTGAGCAACTGAACTGAACTGGCAAAGCAGTGGAAAAGAGCCAGGACTGAACTCACCTCTGTCTGAGGCCAAAGTCTAAATTGTTTTCTGCTGCATCACATTGCCTCCCTACCTGTCCTTCCCACACCATCTTGTAATAAAACCTCTCTCTGCACAGCCCTCATGGTCCACTGACGGTCTCAGTATCAATCCTACACCTTCCTCCACCTTAGTGGACTTCAAATCTTTCCATAAGGGGGTAGATTCCGAGGGCAATACAGTAACATACCTCAGGATCCCCTGACCTCTGAGGACAGATGCCTCTGCCACACCCTACTGGCTCCAGCCTTCATGCTTAGGGATACTGATGTCAAGCTGGTACAGTAAACTCTCAATACTTACCTCATCAGGAAAGTCCTTAGGGTGGGGAGAGGTGAAACGAATCCTCATTTCAGGATCTATTCTGGACACCTGATCCAGAAGGTGAGCAAAACGAAGGCCTCCTTGCTTGGCTTTATAGTTGGTGGAAAAGCCACGGCTGAGATTGGTAGACACTGCATTGTTGAACTGGACCTCTGAATTGTCCCGAAAACTATTAACATTCTGACCAAGGAGTGTCACTTCTTTCAGCCCCTGAAAAAGGAAAAATAAATATATTGGAAGCAATTTTAAAACTTGTTTGGCGGCGTTATGCCAAATCTCCAACTAAAGTTAGCTAAACCTGCCAAGAGTCATCCATAAATATACTCCCTCTTTAACTCAATAATTTCATCTTGGGCATCATGTCCAAAGAACTGAACTTCAGGATAAAACCATATGTAAAAACCTTCAAAGCATTTTTAAAAATAGCAAAAAAGCTGGATGCACACCCAATATTCAAAAATAACAGCTAATTTATAACACCAAAAATCAAATGATGATACCATTCTGTCCTTTGAATGTTATATAATCATTATCTATGCAGTATTCTTGCCAAAAATATTTAGTCTAAATCCAATCAAGCTTTCACACCTTTCAGTTTACCACAATTCAGGGGAATATTTTAAATAACAACATGAGGAAGCAACCAAACAAATGGAGACATGACTAATGCATCATTTTACACAAAAAAACAAATAAGTGAAAGGACCGTTTTAGGTTAAGAGAGATTGAAGAAATATTACATACAATCAAATGAAACTATACAAATCTTAATGGGATCTTGGCTTAAAAACAGAACAGTAATAAGACATTTTTGGATAATTATTTTGAATATAGGCTACATGTTAGAAAATATCAGTTAATTGTTTCCTACTTATGATAATGGTGTTATGGTTATGAAGGGACAAAAATTCTTCCTTCTGAGAAGATGCATACTGACAGACACAGGGGGAAATGGCTTGATGACTACTACTTACTCTCAAATGGTTCAGAAAAAAATCTATTTATGTATCTACAGAGATAGGCAGATAAAAAACATACGAAAAATGTCAATAATCATGTTTATATCTTTCAACTTGTGTGTTTGAAAATCTGCACTGTAAAATTTCAGAAAGTAAAATAAAAATGGTTGCTATGAAGATTATTTTTTATTATTTTATTTTGACATAATTTCAAACTTACAGAAAAACTGAGATGGCATAAAAAACTCCCATAAACTACTTGCCCAGATTCAGTAACTGTTAACACTGTGCCTCATTTCTTTATCATTCACATTCACACATCTGCTCTCTCTACACACACATCAAGCCAGAGAATGGTGGAACCCAAATTCATAATCACTTCATTCATGCTCTCTCCATTCTACTGAACTCTCTCCTGAGGAAACCTCTCTGTGGATCTGCCTATACTTAGTGGGCAGCAACCCAAGATGTACACCCAGAATTTCTTTCTGGTCAGGTATGGCTCTAAACATGTACAGCTGAGAGACAGCACAGGCTGTAAAACTATAGAAAAGTTGTCCTCATCCTCCAACAAACACACTCACAGTCAGAAGGGCTGGAAAATTTCTCACCTGCTCAGAAAGCTTCCTCACTTCCTCCAGAATGGAGGCAACAGGCCGACTCCTCTCCCGGCCACGTGTGAAAGGAACAATGCAGTAGCTGCACATGTTGTCACAGCCTCGCATGATCGACCTGGGGAGGAAAGCGCCAGAACTCAGTAAAGGAGCAGGACGATCTGGTCCAACCCAAGGAGAAGGTCACAGCTCCCTTGGCATTTATCCTTTAGCTCTGAATTCTCTTGGCAACATGCTCACACAGGACCAATCTGAGATCTAAGAAGCAACAAAGCAGACATTTTTATCTTTAAAAACTATTAATCGGGAGTTCCTTGGTGGCCTACGGGTTAGGATTACAGGCTTTCACTGCCATGCCCTGGGTTCAATCCCTGCTCAGGGAACTGAGATCCCACAAACCACATGACATGGCCAAAAAAAAATTATTATCTAATAATCACAGGATGTAAACCAAACTGTAACTGGTGGTTACCCCAAGGAACCACAGCAGTGAAGGAATGGCGTACAGATCTTGCACATTTGGACTTTCTACTGTTCATATTTACATATTTTTGAATTCTTTAAATCCAGACCAGAAAAAAATAAATATTATCCAAGGGTACATAACGAGTAGAGACCCTGGATTTAAAATGTAAGGTTCTGCATCTCTCACTCATTTCTGATCCATATGCTAAGTAAGCTACGTCACTCTCTTTCATTTGCATCCTATATATGAAAGCCTCAATTTATCCTAGGGAAACAATTATGGATAGATATGTATTAAAGATGTTCACTGAAGAACTCAAGTAAATATTAGCTATTAATTTTTTTATTAAGCATTCCAACAACAGAGTATTGGATAGCCATTAAAATGAGAGGTTGCAAACTTTTTCTGTAAAAAACCCATAGTAAATATTTTAGGTTTTATAAACCACACTAATACTGTAGTGGCAAAAGCAGTCACGGACAATATGTAAACAAATGAGCATGACTGTATTACAGTAAAACTTTATTTACAAGAACAGGCTATAAGCCTATTCACCAATCTGTTATAGAAAATTTCATGATATAACAAATGTTCATCATTTTCTTTTTTTTTTTGTTCATCATTTTAAATAAGAAAAGGTATAAAACCGAGTATATCAAGAGCCAATTTTTATGCATACATACATAAAAACATACACATGCAAACACAGAGGAAAGAATAGAATGATACACACCAAAATGATAATAGTGTTTATCAATAGGTGGTAAAATGTGTTAAGTAATTCTTACTCACTTCTCTATGTTTTTCTATTTCCACATATTCTTCAACAAATATGAACTATTTTGTTATCAGATCTTTTTAAGTTAAAAGATCAAGGGAGGGGAAAAAAGATCAGATAAGCCCAAGACATTTTCTTAAGTGAAAAAAGTAAGAGAAGGGAAGGTAGAAAAGAGTCCATATTATATATATGAATGCATGTGCAAAAAATACTTCTGAAAGGATTACATAAGGAACTACCAACATGGCTGCCTCAGAGTTAGTCTAGGAGACTGAGGATGAGAGTTCTGAGGGAGTCTTACTATACCATTTTTTGTCTTTAGTTTTACTATGCACATTATTTTTTAATGTAATAAAGGTAAGATGTTACTTTAAAAGTAAGGAAAGAGACTCCCCATCTCCTGGTCAGTGACTCACACGAAGGCAGAGGTAGCACTGGGGCTCGTCTGGACTGGCATGACGTCAGCATAGGTCTCATCCAGAGACAGCAGCACATTGGCAGCCTGCTGGCCTGACTCAGCAACAGCCAGTAATCGAGGAAGGTCCCTATAGGCATCTGGGCCAGCCAAAATATCCACCATTTTCTCCCTGTTGAGGATCTCCTCCTTCAGTCTCTCAGCCATGCAGCCTGGGAGGGAAAAGAAAGAAGCTGAGACCCGTTCCCAAATTCATCTGGTCTCACGACTTCTTTCCAGTACACATTCTCTCCAGGTGGATCAAAGACAAAAGCACAGAAACTTCTCTAGGAATTTAGCATCATCCCTTAAATTTGCCCAACACTCTATACCTCTGGAACCTGCATATTTCTTTTTTCTTTTTTTTTTTTTTTGCGTATTTCTATATAAGAAAATCAGGAAAAGGGCTCTACAGCAATTCAATTACATGCCTGACAAAAATTAAACCACCATCCAAAAACATTTCTAGACATGAACCATCTCTTTTTTCAACTGAAAATTACTTGGTACTACAAATAAAACTATTTTGTGTCAAAAACTTATTTTTTTAAATAAAATTTACCTATATACAACTGCCCTTACACTCTTTTTCTTTCTTGTTGCCCATGTGTATGTGTGTGCTCAGTCGCTCACTCGTGTTCAAATCAGTGACCCCATGGACTGTAGCCCACCAAGCTCCTCTGTCCATGGGATTCTCCAGGCAAGAATACTAGAGTGGGTTGTGATGCCCTCCTCCAGGGAATCTTCCCAACCCAGGGATCGAACCCACACCTCTTGCATCTCCTACATTGGTAGGAGAAATAAGAAATGAGTTATCCATCTATGCTGGTATCTTCCATAACCAAGAAAACCATTGCTATTAGTAAAAAACTAGAATTTGAAAGTCCATTTTCTTAAAAATACCCTTTAAAAACATTTAAGAACAATTCTTGATTATATAATCATGTTTATAGCAGCATCATTCAGAATAGCCAAAGAGTGAAAGCAACCCATGTCCATAAACAGATGTCATACGTACATACAATGGAATATTATTCAGCCTTAAAAAGGAAGGAAATTCTGATACACACTACCACCTGGATGAACCTTGAGGACATTGTGCTAAGCCAGTTACAAAAATACCATATTTTTGTAGATTCCTTTTCTATGAAGTACTCAGAGCAGTAAAATTCATCAAGGCAGAGAGTAGAATGGCAGTTGCCAGTGACTGAACTGAGGGAGGAATGGGACAGTCATTACCTAATTGGTATGGAGTTTCAGCTTGGGAAGAAGAAAAAGTTCTGGAAATGGATGGTGGTAATGTTTGCACAATCATGTGAATATGCTGTATACCACTGAACTAACTGTGCCTCTGGAAGAGGTTCAAAAGGTAAACTTTATGTTACATATACTTTACTACAATTTAAAAAACAAAAAACTATTTTGGAGATTTCTAACACTCCAAACAGATATATATATATATATAGATAGATATAGATATATACATATACATAGGGGCTTCTATATTGAAGGAATTGAAATGGAACAAAATATCCTAGCTAATCCGTCCATCTTTCTGCATCATTTAGTACATAAATCTGTATAAGAGAATAAGCTCCAACCTTTGTTTCGATCCATCATCAAGAGGACTTAACTATTCCACAATGGACAGAATCTATTTTTAAGGTTAAATACACTGACTAAATTCTGGGACCATGAAGGTACAGAATATTTATTTTCGAAATATGCCTCCCAGCTCTCTAGATCAGAGCTGCCCAACAGAACTTTCTAAGATGAAGGAAATGTGCTTTATCTATGCTGTTCAAACTGGCAGCTACTAGTCAAGTGTGACTAATAAGCAGTCAATATGTGGCTAGCGGGACTGAAGAAGTGCATTTTTAATATTATTTAAGTGTAATTAAATTTAAATGACCACATGTGACTAGTGGCTATCATACTGGTCAGCGCATAGCTGGATCTTCACTTGGGCATGTTTAGGAGTCAAGATGAAAGATACCTACCTGATAAATTCAAACTGTCCCTTCAGACTCCAAACTCTCTCCTATCCATTACTCTGTGCTACCACAAGCCACATTAGACTAGGAAGGACAGATCACTTTCTGAGTACCTATTACTTTCAAGGCACTAAGAAAAGTCCTTTTAGGAGCTTCATCTCATTTAATTCTACAGCTTCTGACATTAAATACAAGGGCTGAATGGGATGTTTAAGACTGAGAATCCAGTATCTAAGAGAAACCATAACATATGAAGCTACATGGTGCCCAAGTCTAAAAAAACTCACAGAACCTGCAAATTACCAGATACCTAGAATCCCAATCCTCAGAGGCACTTGGGAGCGGAGCCGTTTGGACTTCAGGGATTTGAGTTGATGTAAACGATTCCAGATGGTCTGTTCAGCCTTCTCCCTACAGAGATCAACAAAGGCAGACCTGAACCTGAAAATAAACTACAGAGCAACCTGAGAGAGCATGACACTGGGAAGAATGGGAGTCCCTGGTGGTCCAGGGGCTAGGGCTCCAAGCTTTCACTGCCAAGGGCGCAGGTTTGATCCCTGGTCAGGAACTAACATTTCACAAACGGTGCAGCCGAAACCATTCCTAAAACAAGTCCTCCCTACACATCTGCAAATCCTGACGAGCCTTTAAGCCAAACTCAAAAACAACCTATTTCACAAAGACTTCCCAAACTCTCCTCGGTTGGAGAGTTTGTTCTCCTATCACTTTTAACTATTCTTTTCCCTGTACTCAGCAATTTCTCCTTTTTACTGTTTGATTTTTTTACCTAGTGCTTTCTGCCAGATGTTAGAGCTATTTGTGTATCTGTCTTAGTTCCCACATCAGACTAAGCTCCATAAAGTCGGGCTCCATGGAGGAAAGGTTCATTTCTGAATCTCCCAAAGCACCTAGTTCAATGTCCTGCAAGACCCTCAAAACAAAAATGCTGGATTGATTGGTAATACAGCCAGCTGAGGAAACAACACTAACATGCCATGTACACAGAAACAAAGCAATAAACAGGGTCTGTTCACTTGTGATGGATGCCACCCATCTCTGTCAGAAGAGCTCTGTCCCTAGCCACTGACTGGACCTAGCCCTTATGATGTGAGGTACAGCATAAACATGTGCAAGAAAAACCCCAGGAAATGTTGGGCAACTCAGCACACTCTAGGTTTCCTCATCAATAAAATGAGTTTGATAACAGCACCTACCTCGTAGGGTTGTTATGAGAATCAGTCAGTGCACAGATAGTGCTCAGCACAGGACCTGACAGAAGGTATACGCTCAGCAAATCCTGACCATTCTATCAGTACTATATTCACTTGGAAAACTGCAAACATGCTGACCCATCTCCATGGGTTGGGTCACCCTGGCACTGCTGGCTCTGGCATTTTACATAAGACTTATTCACTCTCTAGGTAAAGAATAAATTCCCACCTGATAGAACATGTGACAAGGAGAATCACATCAGCCTGGGTAGAGAGCAAGGAAAAAGAGGAAAATTATGATCTTTGAAATCAGCCTTGTAGAATCATTGCCCACAGTTCATTATTTTCCCCCAGACTACAGTGAAACACACACAACATAAAATTTACCATTTTAACCATTTTTAAGTATACAGTTCAGTAGCATTATGGCACTTACATTGCTGTTCAACCATCACCACCATCAACCTCCAGAACTATTTCACCTTCCCCAACTAAAACCAATAGGCATTAAACACTAACTCCCCATTTGCCTTCTCCTCGCAGCCCATTTTCAACCTAGTTCCTTGCGTGAAGGTGAGCACCACCATAAAAGTTTCCAAAATAACTGCAACAAAAGTACACCTTGATCCCATACTCCTCACTTCCCTCAAGGGAACTCGTTCTCACAAGGCCACAGCCTGTTCCTGAAACTCCACCTAAGAACTAGCACAAATGCAAAATCTCACCCAGCCCCAGGAAACAGGGAAAGAGGGAAATGTGTATACCTCCTGAAGGTTACTGGTCCGCAGGTAGCCACTCTTCTGTAAGATGGACCAGGCTATCTCTGTGTCATTCACATTCATCTGGCAGCCATAGGTCTCAAGGTAGACTGCAATGAGAGGGCAATTCCACAGGTGAGAAGACAAAAGGGGACCACACGTCCCAAAAGGTTGCCTCCCCAAATCCCCCAGAAACACCTGAGGCACCTGGTTAGTCGCTTACGTCCCCTGGTGCCTCAATTCAGAGACACCATTAATTGCCAGATGGACCCCCAAATTATTAATAATGAAGCCTTTCAGAGCAAAAGAAATACTTCATTACACACACCAACTATAAGTCAGATCACTTAAAAATGGGGAAAACGTTGCTCCTAAGACTCAGGAAATACAGATCTACAGAATGAGGTTCTCCAGCCTCTAGAGATAACAGCAGTGGCTAGAGGGTCAATAAAGCCACAAAATGAAAATGAGGCAACTTCGTACAGTAACTCCAAACATCTTAAATGAAAGTAAGCATGGCTAACATGACATAAAATACATCTGCACCAAGTTTTAAGAACATCAATTTCACACCCAAGCAAACCCCTTCAAACTAAATCCCTCTATCAATCCCTATACCACCAACACACTTTAATCCACAAACCCAAATAAATTCTAAATGGAGTTAAGAGCTGAAGGACAATATACACAATGGAGTATTACTCGGCGTTTAAAAAGAATACATTTGAATCAGTTCTGATGAGATGGATGAAACTGGAGCCAATTATACAGAGTGAAGTAAGCCAGAAAGAAAAACACCAATACAGTATACTAACACATATATATGGAATTTAGAAAGATGGCAATGATGACCCTGTATGCAAGACAGCAAAAAAGACACAGATGTGTATAGCGGACTTTTGGACTCAGAGGGAGAGGGAGAGGGTGGGATGATTTGGGAGAATGGCATTGAAACATATATACTATCATGTAAGAATCGAATCACCAGTCTATGTCCGAGGCAGGATACAGCATGCTTGGGGCTGGTGGACGGGGATGACCCCGAGGGATGTTGTGGGGAGGGAGGTGGGAGGGGGGTTCATGTTTGGGATCGCATGTACACCCGTGGTGGATTCATGTCAATGTATGGCAAAATCAGTACAGTATTATAAAGTAAAATAAAGTAAAAAGTAAAAAAAAAAAAAAAGAGCTGAAGGACAATCACATGAAAACCAATAGAAAATAGCAGTAATTTTTTTAAAAAATAAACAATCAGGAAATTTTCTAAATGTTCCTTGGCTCCCTTTCTTTGTCTAAAAAGAGAAAACACGAAACTTATGTCAGGGAGAGACAGAAGGGAATAACAAATTTTAAAGGACTACAAAAATCTGAGAAGTCATGAGGTATACAGGCTCCTCGATTTACCAATTCAATGCCTAGACATTTACTCTAGAAAAAAATTTTTGAAGAAGCAAAACTATCTCTATACGTGTGAATATGTGTATCTGTGTGTGTATACATACAAAGGCACTTATAGTGTTATTTATAATATAAAAATTTGTGAAACAACCTAATGTCCCAACAATTGGAAAACATCATGGTACAGCATGTGATATTTTGCAACAATTTTTTAATTATGAAGACTGGTATGTGGAAGAATATTAAATGAAAATAGCATATTATAAGTAATTTGCACCATATGAATGCGACCAAATCATTAAGAGTTATAAACAGAAGCTTTTTTTTGAAACAGTGCAAAACGGGAGAGGTCTGGTTGTCTTTTAATGTCTTTTCAAATTTTAACACATTTTAACTGAGTGCATTATGTTTCTAAGAAAACCTCTGCCTAAGCATAATGATTTTCTATAGCACCAATTGCGAAACCTGCCTTGTAACTTAGCTTGATCTAAAACTCAGAACAGAGATTGCAGGGTTTCCAAAGGTAACCAAAGAGAGGACTCCCCAGGACTTCCACCCGCAAGTTGCGTGTATCAGAACTGTTACGTTTCTTTATATTATTGTTGCTTGGTAGAGGTTGATGATTCCATAACTTAGGAGCCTTTCTACTCTGTTAACCCTCGAGGGTTAACCTTCTACTGAGTTAACCCCGTTAACTCCAAAGCCAGGTCTATAAAAGATCTGTTAACAATCAGGCCATGAGCACTGAAAGGGAGTAAAGCAGGAAGTCCAAAGAGAAGTAAAGTTAAACCAACCTCTCCTCTGCCTTCCTAGAAGTTCATCCACCGTGAGATATGGGGGTGGGTCCTCCACTTCTGAAGAAGACGGTTGCTCTGGAGGAACTGAAGCACTTCTTAAAAAATCCTGAAAAGTCGGTCCAGTGGCCAGCCTGGAGCTGAAATCCTTCCAAACTCCATCCTCCTGCTGCCTCTCTGGACTGGGACATGCAGAGCTGGGGACACTGCTGTGTGCCCTGCAGGTCCTGAGCAGCAGCCAGGACACAGAGGCCAAAGGCCCCCGCCTCAGACACCTCTGGGCTCGGAGAACACACTGTAAAGGATGCATGGCACTAAAGGAGCCCACAGTCTGCAAGAGAATGACAGACATCACCAAAATTTATTGAGCACTATACACAGGGCACTGCTCTAAGCATCTGAAATATATTAATACATTTAATCTTCATAAAAACCCAAGAATGTACTCTTAATAATACTGTCCCCTTAATAATATTTTAAAGATGGAAAAACTGAAGCAACTTGACAAATATCATAAAAAGTGCTAGAGATGAGATGCAAATCCAGGCAGTCTATTTTCAAAACAGAGCAGTGACAGAGATGAAATGAGAAGCCCTGACAAAATAACAAAGCAGCACCGCGAGCCAGAAACAGTTCCAAGGACTCTGAGCGTATTAATTCTTTAAATCTTTACAGCAATCTTGAGTAACATAGGCAACAGACACTATTATTATCCCCATTCAGAGAGGAGGAAATAGACACAGAGAGGGTGAAGGACTTACCTAAGCTCCCACAGCCAATAAGCAGCAGGGTGGGGATCCAAACAAAGGTCTGAATTAACATAAAGCTGAACCTCCAGTATTTTGGTCATCTGATGTGAACAGACAACTCATTGGAAAAGTATCTGATGCTGGAAAGGACCAAGGGAAGAAGGAGAAAAGGGTGTCAGAGGAAGAGATGGCTGGATGGCAACACCAATCCAATGAACATGAACTTGGGCAAACTCCAGGAGATGGTGAGGGACAGGGAGGCCTGGCATACTGTAGTCCATGTGGTCGCAAAGAGTCTGACACAAATGCCACTGAACGACGACAATTACCACAAAGACTGTGCCCCTAACCGCCCTGATATACTGCCTCCCCACACTGTGAAAACCACTTACTAAGGGCATCTTCCTCTGTCTTCCTTCAAAACGAAAGTATCTAACATGGGGGCACCATAGGCCTGATCAGTGACTCCTTCTACCCTCCAAGAGTTTCACATTACTGCCTTCAAACTTCTCACCCAGACCCTCTCACACATGGCTGGGAGGCACAGAAGATGGCACAACCTTTATAGTGACCATTTTGCCACCTTCCATCAAAATCACAAACACACAAATCCTAGATAATTAATAAGGACCCAACATATAGCACAGGGAACTCCACTCAATACTCTGTAATGATCTATATGGGAAAAGAATTTTTAAAAGAGAGCATATATGTACATGTATAACTGATTCACTTTGCTCTATACCTGAAACTAACACAACATTGTAAATCAACTATATTCCAATAAAAATTAAGAAAACACACACACAAACCTTTTGACCAAGCAGTTCCATTCCTAGGTATTTATCCTACAGATAGACCCTTGCGTATACATAGGTTTATGCCTAAGGATACTTGATACAGTAGCGTTTCTAACAGCAAAGAAATGGAAAAGATCTAAACGTCATCAACAGGGGACTGGTAAATAAGTCATACCACACCCATACAATGGAATAAGATGCAACTGTTAGAAAGTGAGGTTGCATGACAAAAGCAGGGAAGCAAAGTGCTATACTAGATATAGTAGGCCATCCACAGATCTGTGTAGGAAAGAAAGCATGAAAATTCAGGTACATATTTGTAAATGCACACTGTATCTTGAGAAAGAGTGAGAAACAATGGCTGCCTCCCAGGAAAGAATCTAGGTGACTCAAAGCATTAATAAAAAAGGAGAAGACTTGCTTTCCACAACACAGTCTTAATGGACCCCACATCTCCAGCCTGACTACCTCACTCCACCCACATCAGACATCTTTGTACTGATCTTCATCAGCTTCTAGACTTTTACACGTGCTGGCTTCTCTGAATGGTACATCTTGTCTCAACTGACTTAACCAACTCCTACACTACTTTTAGTTTACTTCCTCTTGGAAGCCTTTTCAGGCCACTACCGCCAAAGTCTAGCGGTCCTCCTCTGGGTTCCCAAAGACTTCTTCTGACTATCACAAGACTCATCACACCTTGCTGTTAATTGCTGCTTATCCCTTATAAGCCGGGGGTCCCTGAAAGAAGGAAACAAATCTCATTCATTTCTACATCCTTAGTATCTCCCATTCTAGTAACATGGCAGGTGCTGTACATATAAAATGAGACAGATGGGGCTTGTTAATTCTCCAATCTGATCACCTAACGTACATGCTACCAGCACTTAGGAGCAATGCCAACCTACTTTCAAGTGACAGGGAATAGCAGACTTTCAGTGTGAGCTTTTAAGTCACCTGTTTCTGCCCCTTACTTGTGTGACCCTGGGCAAGTCAAATACCTATCTGAGTCACCAATTCCACCTCTGTTAAATAAGGAAAAGGTAATACCTACCTCTCAAAGAGCTGAGAATTAATGATATCAAAACCTAACTTTGCATACACTAAGTCTTCGATAACCGCACTTCTGCACCCCACACCTCCTTTGTTGATGGATGTTGTTGTTGTTGTTGTTGTTGTTGCTGTTCAGTGTTCAGACTCTTTGAGATACCATGGACTGCAGCAAGGCCACTTCCCTGATGGTGGATATAGAACATTGTGATTAAGGTCTTAAGAGTCTGACCCAACTGCTTCACCAGGTAACTTCCGGCACCTGCAACCAACGTTTTGGGACCTTCCATTTCCTCATATGTAAATAGGAATAATAGTGACCTATCACAGCATCTATCTCCATGTCTTTTGTGAGGATGAAATGTGGTAATACAAATAAAATGCTTACATAGCACAATGTAGGCGCCTCTGTGCGGCGCTACATTAATTTGTAGTTGACAAAAGCGATGTCAACGATTTCGGTAGCCTCTTGTCAACATAAGTTAACAATAAAGCATCCCAAACCTTTTACTGGGTGATTACAACGTGATAGGCGGTGCGAGGCGCTTTCCACGGATTACCGTATTTGATCTTCACAGCAATTGTGAGGCAGGTTCTATCATCCCCACTTTTTCACAGGTGATAAAGCTAAGGTTCAAGGGGAAGAGAGGTGACTTGTTCAAGGTCACAAACGAATAGGCAGCGAAGCTAGGGTGAGAATGCTAGGGTGACTCCAGGGCGCGCGCCATAACCACCGCCCCATTCTCCCCTTGGACACTGAGCATTCCCGGGGCACCGTGGCCCCTCTAGCTCCAGTCATGGGCCACAGGCGAGGGCGCCGGGCACCTTAAACGCGCGCCGCTCACCTTCCGCAGCCCGACTACCCAGCTTCCAGCCGTGGATTGTCCGTCCTCTCAACCAGCAAGCTCCCGGCTCGTCCGTCTGCGGCTGCGCGCGGATACACGCAACTTCCGTTCCGCCGCAAATTCGGTCCGGGGTGTTCCGTCCGGCAGAAGTGCGTCGTCTATAGTGTCCGGGGTGCGCCTAAGGTTCTGGCTTTGAAAATCCTCCTCTGCTGCCCTGAACCAAGTGGTAACCCCTAACCTGCATATGGCAACGGAGCGCTTGAAACATAACGAGTGCGCGTTAGCTATGTTCTAAGTGTAAAACACACACTGAATGTCGAAGAAAGAAGGCCAACTGTCTCATCGATAATTTTTATATTGATTCAGTTCAGTTCAGTCGCTCAGTCGTGTCCGACTCTGCAACCCCATGAATTGCGTGCTGAGATAATATTTAGGACCTATTGGGCTAAGTATATTATTTAAGTTAGTTTCAACTGTTTCTTTTTCCTTTTTTTTTTTCTTTTTTAACTATGGCTACTGAGAAATTTTTAATTATTTACGTGGCTCACTTTTTGTTTCTGTTGGACAGCGCTGCGCTATAAATAATTGGCAATTCATGTTTCCAGCAGAGACCACCCCCTCTTGCCGCCCCTGCTGGAGTCACAGACCCAGAGTTCCACTGTCCATGGGGCACCTCCCTTTGGGTACCTATCGACCGCCTCTAACTTAATACAGAATTCGTCATTTCTACACACACATCCTCAACCAAAACCTGTGTCTGCCCAGTCTTGCCCATCTCAGACCCAAGCATCCTCCCAGTTGCACTAAGAGAAACTCATTTTTGTTTCTTCCTCCTCAGTCTCTGCAGTCAGAAAGTTCTGTCAGCTCTAAGTCCAAAATGTCTCCAATCTGTCACTTTCTATCCTCCCTTTCTGCCCCTGCTGCAACTCTATCTCAGGCAACCATTATCTCATCAGAAACGGCTGCTATCGCCTAACTGGTCTCCTTGCTCCTGTCTTTAACCTAGTCTCCTACTGACTTATATCCCACACAGAGCCTAAGGGAATATATTCGTTTTTATCCTGAGGTCACAGGAATTCGCTGGCGGTCCAGTGATTAAGGCTCTGCCCTTTCACTGCGATGGGCTAGAGTTGGATCTGGATCCCTGATAAGGAACTAAGATCCCAAAAGCTGGAAAGGAAAAAAAAGCCCCGCAGGAAAAAAAAAAAAAAAAGGAAAATCAGATCACATTACTCTTCTGCTGAAAATTCCTGATGGCTTGTCATTGCCTTTGCAATAAAATCTAAATTTCCTACTGTGTCCTAGGACCTGCATGATCTAGCTACTGCTTTCTTTTACTTCTCCAACCCATTTATTTCTTTTTTTTCCTAGCATGATCTCTCTAGTTGAATACACTTCAACTACATAATTTTATTTTGCTTCTTCAATACCCCAAGCACCTATTTATCTCAGAGCCTTTGTATTAACTAGCTTCTTTCTGGGATGTTCCGTCAGACTATTTCAAGGCTGGTGCCTTCTCGTCCTTCATGTCTCAGCTTAAATACCAGCTCTCCAGAGAGACCTTTTCTGACCATCCCACTTAAAATGATCCCATTATTATCACATCATTTTCTTTTTTCTTAATCACATCATTTTCTTCACAATACTTGTCACTATCCATAATGATAGCATTATTTGCTTGCTTAGCATTGCCTAGCTCCTAGACGTTCAGCTCCCTGAGAGCAGGAACACAATCTGTCTTGTTCATTGCAATATCCCCAGGATCTAGCACAGAGTCTGACTCATTTTATGGCTTAATAAGTACGCGTTGAATGAATAAATGACTGCTTTATGTATTAGTTTGAGTTTCCCGGAAGCAGACCTTGAAAAAAGGATTTGAGTGCATGCAGGTGATCTCAGAAAACACTGATAAGGTAGTCACAAAAGGAGACAGAGAAGGGAAGACATCCAATAAAGAACATGTTACCAAGCCAGTTACTGAAGTGGGCATCTGAATCTTAATTCTGTTGCAGAGATCTAGGAAACAGTAAAACACAGATCTCAGAATTATTTCACCCGAAGGGGTAGTTATATACTAGCAGCCATGGTGGAAGTATACTCTTATATATGTTAATGTGGAGGCTGTGGTTTGGGAGAAAGCCCTCTGACTATAAGATGCAGACAATGGCTCCAGCCACTTTGAATTACTAAGACTCTGGGGGCCCTGACAACCCCTGTTACAACTAATCTCTTTGATACCTAATTAGAAGTCTATGAGGCTATTATTGGTCCATTTTTAAGGTGAGAAAACTGAAAATACAAATAGGTAGTCATGTGCTGAAGCTCACACAACGAATATATGGCAGAACTGGAATCCACCCACAGGCCAGTCTGATTCAAAAGCCCTATTATCATTGACTGACTAGTTCAAAGTCAGACTGGCTGAGTTCACATTAAGGCTCCAATGCTTATGATAGCCATGGCCAAGTTAGTCATCCCTGCTGACTTTCACTTTCTTTGCATATAAAGTGGCTGTTGTGTGGAAAATACGCTGCACTGAGGGAAGGAGAGTGAGGAGACAAATAAGTGGATCATCTGGGAGCTGTGGCAGCTGTCCAGTGATTGTGGAGTCCTGGGCCAATGTGGTGTCTGGGGGCAGTGAGGAAAAAACAAACCCGGATTTTAGAAGTTTGAAGCATTCCATAATAAATTTCAGGGGCTTCCCAGGTGGCCTTAGTAAGAAAGAACCTACCTGCCAATGCAGGAGACGTAAGAGATGCAGGTTTGATCCCTGGGTTGGGAGGATCCCCGGGAGGAAGGTATTGCAACCCACTCCAGTATTCTAGCCTGGAGAATCCCATGGACAGAGAAGCCTGGCAGGCTACAGTCCATAGGATCACAAAGAGTTTGAAACTACTGAAGTGACTACGCACGCATGCATGCATAACAGATTTCATACTGTCTCATACTGCCCTGGGAGTTGATGCTCATTCATCCTGGGGTCCAGAAGGAAAAACATAGAGTAGACCTCAGCCCAACCCACAGCCTGGACCGAAGCCACCCAGCCAAGCCCAGCTTCTAAGAGTCAAACTGCAGTCAACATGCAGCCCCAGAAGCATGAAAATAAATGCTTGTTTCTAGGGCAAGAGAGATTGGGGTTGTCTGATTTTTAGCATGCTCCTTCAGATGCACATCAGCTTCAGGTCTCCTCCTTAGAGAAACCTGCCCTCACCCTCAGAGCAGGTCAGGTCCCAGCTGGCCTCTCTGATATTTCCATGTGTCTACCCAATCAGAGTCACACATTTGATTGTGAGAGCTTCTGCTGAATTTCTTTCCCCTGCACATGGGGACCTGTCAGTCTTGCTCCCAGCAAAGCAGCTCCTGGCCCCAAGGATTAACACAGACTAGGTGTGCATTATATAATTCTTGAATAAACAGTGGATTGACAGTGGGCAGATTGAGGTGGGCAAAACTGGAATATCTCTGCTTACCTGCATTTCCCCACGTTTCTAGGACCAGCTCTGGTTCTGGCTTGTTACATGAATTCATGTGGGCCTCAATTTCCTCATGTGGGTGCTCAGAACTACTTAGTCTAATACAGTAGCTACTAACCACATATGGCTACTGAGCATGTGATATGCAGGTAGTGTGAGTGAGAAACGGAACTTAATTCCATTCTGATTAATTTTAAACACCAATACTCAATTCAGTTATTGGAAAACTTTGGTATATTTGGAAATAACTTGATTATGTGAATCTAATTTTTTCAACTGTAAATTTTATGAAAATACCAATCAAAGGTTTCTAATGAAAATTTGACCTCTGAATAGAGATGTAGGTATAAAATACACAGATTTCAAAGGCTTACTATGAGAAAAAGAATGCAAAACGTTTCATTAATGAATTTGTACATTATGTACTGAAGTTCTAACAGTTTGCTTCTATTAGGTTAAATAAAGCATATTATTAAAATTATCTTCATCTATTTTTTCCTTACTTTTTAAAAGGTGGCTACTGGAAAATTAGTAATTACATATGTGGCTTGCATTATATTTCTAGTGGATAGTGCAGGACCAGAAAGTCTCTAAGGTGAACAAGCGGTCAGAAGTCAGAAAGACATCGTTTGAATCCAAGCTCAGAATTTCATAAGTGTGTGACTTTGGGCAAGTGTCTCTCCCTCTTTGAGCCTTGTTTTCTTACCTGTGAAATGGGGATTGTTGTGCTCACCACATAGGTATGTGGTGAGGACCCCATAAGGAAATGCATGCACAGTGCTGAGCAGATAGCAAGCACTCTCTGAATGTACGCTACAATTACTGTTGTCATGGTGGTTTTCTGGACAATGCAAGCAAGTAAGGCTCATATGTAGCCAGCTGCCTGGTACAGCTTCCAAAGAAACATTCCAAGAAGCACACACCAAGCATCCTCTCTTCTGCAGGAAACAGGCCAGAGGCTCTCAATGATGGTTTTTAAATAGGTCCACAAATTCTTTGACATTCCTTTTTTCAAGAGGTAGAGCCTAATTCCTCTCCCCTTGAGAGTGGGCTGGGATTAGTGACTCACTTCTAATGAATAGAGCAAAAATAACAGTATGTGACGTCCAAGACTGGGTGATAAGAGGCACAGTGGATTCCTCTTGGTTCTCTCGTCTGTGTCACTCACTCTGGGGGAAGCCAGCCACATTATCATAATGAGGTGACTATGGTGAGGAATGAGGGCTTCCTGCCGACAGCCATGAGTTAGAAATATTGAAAACAAATCCTCTGACCCCAGTCTAGCCTTCAGATGAGTACAACTGACACCTTGATGATAACCTCATGAAAGATCCTGAGACAGAAACAATCCAGCTTAGCCCCTCTCAAATTTCTAACTCACCAAACTTGGAAGATAATAAATGTTCATTGTTTCAAGCTGCTAAATGTGGGGGTCATTTGTTCTGCAATAGTAGATAACCAATAGACTCTTTTTTCACCCTATGGTTAAAGGTCTGTTCTTCTCTAAGGAAAGGGACTCCAGTCTTCGGTCTGGTCCATCTTGGGACTACAAGGGCCACCACAGGACCCACAGGCCAAGGCACAAACCACAGACACTGGGCCAGGCTACCTATGTGCTCACAGGCTGTTTATTTATCCATGAGTAAGGAGGAGAGAGAGGCTGAAGAGAAGAACCTGGTGCCCCAAGGTGGTGGAGCATGAGGGGAGAAATGAATGAAAGTCTTCTCTGTCTCTCACCGTGGGCCCCAGGGAGCTCCAGCTTCAGGTGGGGCCTCTGGGGACAGTTTAGGGGCCTCTAGGAGGGCCAGCAGTTGTTAGCTGGGGTCAGGATCCCCATAGGGGCACATACTAGACTCGGAATGGCTTCTGTGTACACAAAATATCTCTCCACGAAAGGCACTGGTGGGGATGGGGGGAGCTGCAGGGACACTCCCCCATCACTGGTGGGATCCGCTGTGTCCTAAGCTGGGTCTCCGCCTTCTTGCTCTTCTCCTCTCCCTTCCCTCAGCCCAGCAGCAAGCAGGCAATCAGCGGAGGGCCAGGTCAGGCCATGTGGTGGACACTCCCTCTTCACGGCTAATGCATCTGACCACCTCTAGGCTAAGAGCCCCAGACGGGTGACCTTGGCCGAGAGGAAGGAGTGGATGATGAACACCATGGTTTTGGGGCACGAATGCAGGTCCAGCTGCTACGGGGTGAACAGAGAGAAGGGTCAGGAGCCCACCCAGCCTGGCCTCCAGGAGAGCATCACCCCTCGACCCCCTCCACTCACAATCTCGCCTTCAGCGCCCCCGAAGTCCAGGAATAGGAGACTGGCACCATCGTCTGAGGACATCTGCAGCTTCTCAAAGGGCTGACGCAGCAGCACGGCTCGGGCTGCACCTGGCTCCGCCGCCCACAGTGTGAAGCCGTTGTCGATATGCACGGAGAGGCTGCAGGCACGGCCATTCCACGTGCAGGCTGTGGGGAGGGCACGGGCACGGGCGCAGTGACACCTCAGAGACTGCAAGCCCTCCCTCCAGTCCCCACTGGCAGCCCCCAAAGTGGGGCTTGAATGCCACCGGGGGTGGGAAGCTCACTGTCTGTCATGCCATTTGTACATCCACCCTGTAGAGAGTCCCCCACACTCTAAAACACAGAAGGATGAGTGGGCAGAAAACCTATACCCCACTCCCAGACCCACAGCCAGCAGCACCAAAGGAGGACAGGGGAATCTTCAACTCCGCCTTGAACAGGAGGCCCACTCCCTGTGAAGGTAGGCCCACCAAGCCTGGCCTTTGGAGACTTTAGATGCCTACAGACTTCTTGCCCAGTTAAATGGGAATTTCAGATAAGCAATGGGTAATTTGGATCTCCTCCAATTAAACAACTATTTGCTATTTACCTGAAATTCAAATCCAAGTGAGTGTCCTGTACTTTTTCTGGCAGCCCTACCCCAAGTGCCACCTCTCATATCCTCACCAGCAGAGTCACAAAGCCAGGACAGGAAAACCCCTGGGAAACAAGTCTCACTACCTTCCAGGACACCTGCACATCCAAAACAGAGGGCCCTCGGAGACCCCAAATCCCACTCTTGATCCCCCTCCTGAAGCATCCTAAAGAAGGAAACTTGAATGCCCCTGGGGACAAGCGGCTCATTACCAAAAAGGCACTCCCAGATCCACCCAGCCCACCTGTCGACACCTCCTGCACACCCTCAGCGGCCCGGTGACAGCCATCCACCAGCTGGCGGGTCCAGGCAGCCAGCTCCTGCGGTGACTCCACGCTGAACAGGTGAGTGTCCACACCGTGGCGCGTGCCCGTGCGCAGGGCAAAAGAGAGCTCTGCATCGTAGGGCACCAAGCCCTTGGAGGGGCCTGAGTGCACCAGCCTGGGGGCAGGGGGCAGAGTGCTAAGCATGAGGCCCCGGGCAGCGGGGAAATAGTTCTGGGCCAAGGGAGCAGTGACCTGGGAAGGGGCCCTGCGACTCCTTTTCCACCCAGTGGGGGAATAGGACCTCCAGACGGTCACTGATGGAGTCACAGGAGACCATCTCCTGCCACCCTCCTCCTGGCCCCCTCAGCTCCAGCCACTCTAGCATCTTCAATCACGCCAAGCACACTCCTGCCTCAGCCCCTCTGCTGTTCCCTCTGCCCAGCAAACTTTTCCCTGATTATCTGCATTGCTTTCTCCCTTATCTCCTTCAGACCTTTGCTCAAATGCCAGCTCCTCTGAGAAGCCTTCCTTGACTTCTCTGCCTAAAATGACACCTCAGGACTTCCCTGGCGGTCCAGTGGTTAAGACTCTGCGCTTCCACCTCAGGGGGCCCAGGTTTGATCCCTGGTTAGGGAACTAAGATCTCACATGCCACACAGCCAAAAAATAAAATGGCACTCTCCCCTATCACTCACTAGCCACACTTTTCCTTATGGTACCAGAAATTACACTTACTTTTCACTGTTACAGTTGGCTTTTGATTGCTTTTTTCTCTAGAATATCATCTAGGGCACAAATGTTTGTCTACCTTGTTCACCTCTATAGTCTCAGAAACTAAAACAATGCCTGGCACAAAGTAGGTGCTTAGTAAACATTTGTGGCCTGAATTAATGAATCACTTGATTAGGTAGAACGTTCATGACCTGCTCATCCCTAGTAGGCAGCAGGCTCCTGACACGTGTGCTGGAATACAGCCTGGAGTGAGGAGGCATGAGCAACAAGGGCCCACACCTCACAGCCTGACTCCCACTTGCTGCGTAACCTTGGGCAGTTCACTGGCCCTCTCAGGGCAGCAGACCCCAGAGTTCTATACCTTCGCCCTCTTTGGTCCTCACTCCACAAGCTTTCTCTTATAGCTTCAGTTCCCCCTTGGAGCTGTTTCTGATGCCCAGTCTCCTACTTGGCAGCCCTAAGCAACAGACTCACAAGTTCCCCAGTTTCCTACCCAAGCTCCCTACCTACCCGCCCCCCACCAACACTTTGGACTCAACATCTTGATCCAACCCCCTCCCTTTGCACTCCCACCCTCACTCCTACTGCCCACCCAGACACCAGCTCTAAAACTCCCGTTCATCCATTCATCAGGACACCTCCCTCACCCTCCCCATCTGGCAAGTACGAAGCCTGGTTAATTTTCCCACCATGTGTTTCCAATGCAAATGCGGCCTTTCTTCTCCATCTGCTGTCTCTACCCACCTCCACTGTCTCTCCAGCGTAACTGCTCCCATCCCCCTCCTCCAGTATATTTTCTGCATGGCAGCCACACAGATCCTTTTTAAAACAGGACCCGACGAGACACCTCACTCTCAGGTTAAAACTCTTCTCACTCTGTCTGCCACAGCTCTTAAGATAAAGCTAAAAGTCCTTATCCACGCAACAGAAGCTCTGCAAGATCAGGGCCTGCCAACTCCCTGCCTTCTTTCTCTCCACTTCCCAGACAGAGTCTACACCCTGGTTACAGCACACTCAGTGAGCTCTGTGAAGCTGTGAGAGCTCTTCATGCTTCTGTCCCTCTGACTATATTGTTCCCTCTGTGTAAGATGCTTCTCCACTCTTCCTTAAATAGCAAATTTCTACCCATCTGCCAAAGTCCAGCTCATATGTCATCTTCTACCTGAAGCCTTGCACCACCCCCACCTGCAGGCCAGGTAGAGTTAAGCGGTTCCTACACTCTGCATTGTAAAGGCTGTTCCCAGGCCAGTCTCCTCACCAGGCTGGGTCCTCCCTGAGGACAGAGACCTCTGGGGACTGTCTTTCATCTGAACCAGGCAGCACCAGGTTGGACAGAGCAGGTGTCAATGAGTGAGTGACTGATAGGACCTCATATCCTTCTGTTCTGAGGCCCCATTTTATAGATGAAGAAACCAAGGCCCAGACTGGGCAGGGACTTGCTTCAGGCCACCTGGGGAATAACTCAGCGTAGAATGGGGCTGGAGTCCCCAGCTTCTGAGGTCCATCTAGAGCATCGCCCCCACAAGCTCTGGGTGGGACACACAGGCTTGCCCTACCCGCAAATACCTGGTGGTGATAAGGGGGGCAGTACGCGCCGGCCGGCTCAAGGCCTCACGGGTCTGGGGGAGACAGCTGTAGAGGAGCAGCTCCTTTTCGGTCAGCAGGGCCAAGGTGGGTGCCGTGCCCCCACTGGGCAGCTGCAGGAGGCAAGGCACCAGTGAGAGGGGACAGGGAGGGGAGAAGAGAGGTGAGAGGGCCAGGGCGGGGTGAGGCAGTGAGGGGAAATGGAACTGGGGTCGCCTCTGGGAGAGGGGAAGAGGGGAGGAGGGGTCCCCGGGGCCCCGGCAGGCACCTGCTCAGTCAGCCAGCCTATCCGCTTGATGTCCTGACTCCCGGCTGTGCTGGTGGCTGACAGCAGCGCCTGCAGCTCATCCTTGA
Source organism: Ovis canadensis (assembly GCF_042477335.2). NCBI lineage: Eukaryota > Metazoa > Chordata > Mammalia > Artiodactyla > Bovidae > Ovis > Ovis canadensis. Next base: position 78,282,581 of record NC_091257.1, read on the forward strand.
CCCGGAGCGTCAGAGTGTTGACCTGGGCTTGGATGGCAGCCGCCCAGGACTTGGCACTAGCCTCATCCTTGGCCCTCAGGAAGAGGGTGTCCCGGCCATCAGCCGAGCAGATCTCCAGATACCTGCAGGCGCAAGTGAGGTAGAGGGGAGTCCCACTGGACAGGTGCCCAATGCTAAAACTTGAGCCAAGGAACCCCCATCTACCACAAAACCAGAGGAAACCACAGGGGATGTCCATGAAAGAATCAGGAGCAACTCCCGCTCCTGGGCTCTGGCCACAGTTGTTGGGCCTCATGGGGTTTATCTATCTTATCTTATCTTGGGATAAGAGACTACATCTCTCTCTCCAACACACATACAGGCATATACACACAAATACACACACTCAAAAGTGTAGTAGTAGTAATTGTGTTAGTCACTGGGTCATGTCTGACTCTTTGAGACCCCATGGACTGTAGGCAGCCAGGCTCCTCTGTCCATGGAATTTTCCAGGCAAGAATACTGGAGTGGGTTGCCATTTCCTACTCCAGGGGATCTTCCCGACCCAGAGATGGAACCTGTGTCTCCTGCATCAGCAGGTCAATTCTTTACCACTGAGCCACCAGGGAAGCACCACTACAAGGCACACTGTATGGTTAAAAAAGAAAAGAAAAAGCCAGGGTATGGTGAAGGGAAAGCGTGGGGAGACAAAAAGCCACACAGGCAAGTGTAAGGGGAAGGTCTCAAGGAGGTCCAAGAGGAGTCAGTGGCAGGGAAAGGACCTTCGAAAGTTCTGTGGGGCTTTAAAGATTCACTCCCCTTTGGAATTTCTGTAACCAGTGAAGTGGGGCAGAAACTGGAGAATGGCTTGCACATATCCATTCCAATGCCTTCACCTCTGCCTTCCTCCACTACAGATCTCCCCTGCAGCTAGCACTGGCCATCAATCCAATTCTGACTGTTGAAATAGAAAGCGAAGTCCCTTCCCAACTGAAGTGTTCCTAGCTGGGCCGTTCGTTTCCAAAGATGGCCTCCACCAAACTCATCTCTCCCTATATGCACTCTCTCACCGAGAGGTGAAGTTTATTTCTCCTCTCCTTGACCTTCCGACTTGGTTTGACAAACAAAATGTGGCAGAAGTGCCATTTTGGCATTCCTAAGCGATCACGAAATCCAACTACCCCAAGGTCACCTATGCTGAGAGGGAAAACAAGCTAGCCACGTGGAAAAGCCCTACAAAAAGAGGAATGCTTAGCCAGCCGCCAGCTGTTCCAACCACCCCTGCTGAGGAAGCAGGCACATAGGTGAACCAGCTCTCTTGGATTTGTAGCCCCTGCAGATGGCACAAGGAACAGAAGAACTGCCTGGCTAAGACAGCCCAGATTACAGAACTGTGAAAAATATTAAACGTGCTATCTTCTAAGCCACTAAATTTTAGGATGGCTGTTTATGCAGTGATAGAACAAAATACCAGGGAAACAATTCCTTTGTCTTTTGCCTTCTCCCTGTCTAGAATATGGACACATGCATAGAGGTGCAGGCACCAAGCTATTTCCAAGAAGAAGAAAATCCATACTAAAAAACGGCAGGAGGGGAATTACCTGCCAGACCAGCCATTAGGACTCCATGCTTTCACTGCCAAGAGCCTAGGTTCAATGCCTTGTCTGGGAACTAGGATACCATAAGCTTCATGGTGCAGCCAAGAAAAATTTTTTTAATAAAAATGGTAAAAGATGGCAGAAGAAGAAGCTGGAAGCCTGATGCCTTGAGGGTACTCTTGACCATCAGTAGCAGCATAAATAGCTGACTGCTGGGTTTCTCTTTTATGTATGTCTGTATTTATTTTTGGCTGTACTGGGTCTTCATTACTTTGTGCTGGTTTTCTCTCTATTGCAGCAACCAGGCGCTGCTCTTCATTGTGGTGCTCAGGTTTCTCATGGCAGGGCTCCTTGTTGTGGAGCACAGGCTCTAGGCACATGGGCCTCGGTAGCTGCAGCACCTGGACCCACTAGCTGCAGTACACGGGCTTAGTTGCTCCACAGCATGTAGAATTCTCCCGGACCAGGGATGGAACCCAGGTCCCCACGTCTCCTGCTTTGGCAGATGTATTCTTATCCACGGTGCCACCTGGGAAGTCTTGGACTTCTTTTTAAACATGTGGAAAATTAACTCCTCATTTATTAAGCCATTGCTTGTTGGGGTTTCTGATGCTTGCACACCAACGTAATCTTGACACTAAGTAAAAGTGTTGTTCATTATGCTTTGGTTACCGAATGGTGTTCCTTTGACTAGGATATTGTGCTGATATGGAACCCCAGTTATAGTCAAGTTACACATGTGTGCACAGGTCAAGCACATGTACATACATGCATATACACATATGGATATTAACACAAAAACATACAAACACATATGCACAGACCTACATCCCTGCCTGTGCAAATGCTCACATATACACACAAACACTTGCATTTACATGCCATCCACACATACACATACATGGAAATACAAATACACACATGCTTCAGGTGATGTCTGGGATCAGGCTGGGAACCATAACTAACCTAAAGTTCTATGAGTCGCAGGAAGGATTGATACCACCTCACCCTCACCCAACACAAAAGGTCCCTAAGTGGAGCACCTGTAAGTAACCTGTGAATCACTAGTTCTTGCCTCATGGGCGAGGCTGGGGCTAGGGCATCAAGTAGGGATGGGAGGTCTGAATGCTGGACATTAATCAGACCTCCCTGGCCAATTTGGGCATTGACTGGGCATTAAACCTCTGCTGTAATTAGCACCCAGAGCACAGGCCTTTTACCCCCGCCCCAATGCTGCACATTTGATCAACTGGACTGCATTCACCACTGCCATCACTCAAGTAGCTTCTGAAGCTGAGAAGGCTACCTGGAATGAGGCAAGCTCCATTCTCCTCCTGGCTGTGTGATCTTGGGCAGGTTACTTCCTCCCTCTGTCCTCATCTACAATAGCAGGGTGAAACAATAGGACTCTGCTCACAGGGCTGCTGTGAGAGTTAAATTCAATTGTGCATGATAAGTACTCAATAATGCTGGCTAGTATCAATCTTATCATCAATGTCAAGGGCTGCTCAGATGTGAGGGATGGTAACCTTCCATGGCCTTGAGTGAAAGTTACCAGGTATCTTGGAACCTCGGCAGAGTTGGAAGAGACTTGAGGGGATCACTGAGTCTGATATCCTTCTTTCATAAGGGAGAATCTCAAGGTTAGTGAGGAAAAGGGCCCAGTTCAAGGAGAACCAAGACTGGAATCCAGGACTCCTCTGCAGACCAAGTTCCTCCTGAGATGTGAACTACCCAGAGGAAGAAGAGAGAAGAAAAGCACACCATCATCCCCATAACTTCACTCTTGTCTCCATTCAACAAGCATTGCTTAAGCACCTACTGCGTTTGGGCATTGTGCTTGTCACTTGCAACACAAGGGATCTTTCCTTTGGCCCCACCACCTAACATGAGGGCACGTCTGTCTGAGCCGCCCCCTATGCTAGGCTTACCTGGTCTCTGGGTCTGTAGGGGTGCACCTCCTTGAGACATATGCCATCTTCAAGGACATGTGTTTGGCATCACGGAGGTCCCGGGGTGGGGGGCCAGGGGAGGAAGGCTGCCGCTGAAGGGGTGAGGCAGGAGGCGAGTCCCAGCCAACCGAGGTCCCGCTGGCAGAGTTCTTGAAATATGGTGAGACCTCTTTCATGTACTTGACTGGTTAGGGGAGAGGTCAGCAGTTACCACCATGACGTGGGCTCCCATGTACCACATGTAACAACTGTCACTAATTCATCAAATTTTAATTTATGTCCACTCCCCTTCCCTGGTGGCTCAGATGATTAAAGAATCTGCCTGCAATGCAAGAGACCTAGGTTGGATCCTTGGGTCAGGAAGATCCTCTGGAGAAGAGAATGGCTATCAACTCCAGTATTCTCTTTTTTTTTTTGTCTTTTTTTTCAATTCCAATATTCTTGCCTGGAGAATTCCGTGGACAGAGGAGTCTGACGGGCTACAGTCCATGGGGTCACAAAGAGTCGGATACAACTAAGCAACTAACACACACACTTTGACATCACTATCCTCCTCTAGGCTAACGTCTCTGACAGGGCTACATGGTAGAAAATCCTGGATGCAGGCCAACAGTCATCCTTTCACCTTTCTTATTCATAGACCCATGGACACCTGGTGGACTACATTTCACAGCCTCCTTTGCAGCTAGGTATGGCCACATGACTAAGTTCTAACCCCGTAAGTATAAGTGTTTAGAGTTTCAAAATGACTACTTAAAGAGAATGGGCAACAACTGCAACAAGGCAGTGAGCAAGCACCAAGACAGGAGTCAGGAGACAGAACTGCTTCCCCACTGTCCCCTTGTTTGCCTCTCTCTCTTCAGTCTTCTCATCTGCTAAAAGGAGGGGCTGCGTGAGATAGTCCTGTGGTGGAGGCTGCCAATTTTCCTCCAAAATAGTGATAACCTTCCAACTTAAGACTTCAATTTCCAGGTTCCCTTGCAGCTATAAGTGCCCATGTGACCAAGTCTGGCCAATAGGATGAGAACAAAAGAGGTGTGTTAGGCTACCAAGTCCTGCCCATTAAAAAGGGGGGCACACCCTTCCTTTCCCTGCCTTTTCCCCTCACAGGGTTGAGCTAGCTGAAACACAGACCGGTGGAGCACCATCTTGACCAGGAGAATATGAGCCATACTCCAAAAGGCTGACCAATAAAACAGAAGTAAGTGGATGCTGAGACTTTGGAGATGCCACGTCAAAACAGAACTTGAACTTCTATTATATTTGTGCCTGAACTTAGTCCTTCAGCCTGACTCTGCAAACCCATGGACTGTAGCCTGCCAGGCTCCTCTGTCCATGGTATTTCCCAGGCAAGAATCCTGGAGTGGGTTGCTATTTCCTTCTCCAGGAAATCCTTCCAACTCAGGGACCCAACCTACGTCTCCAGCACTGGCAGGTGGATTCCTTACCCACTGAGCCACCTGGTAAGTCCATGGTAGCCATTACCAATCAATTAAAGTTGATTGATAATAAAATATTTTGGTCCCTCTTACTCTATCAATTAGGTGGGTTTGGCTACAAATAATAGAATACATGATATTAGTGCCTTAAGCAAGAAAGATATTTATGATTTCATGTGACAAGAAGTCTGGAGGAAACCAATATCAGGGTTGGTTCAGTGACTCAGTGACATTGGATCCTGGATGGGCATCCCTACCATTCTCCCAGCCTTCCTCTCATGACCACAGGATGGCTGCAACACAGTCCAGCCGATGATCCCTTACATGACCAAACCAGGAAGGAAGGAGATAGGCAGCAAAAGCATTGTCAACTCATACCTCCCTCTTATCAGAGAGGTAAATACTTCCATGAAACCTTGTATTTCATTGGCCCAACTGGACTGGCATGCCAACTTCTAGCACAATCATTAGTAAGAGGAAGTAGTCATGATTGATTTAGACCAATCACAAGTCAGCCTCTGGGGCTGACTGAACATTAAAGTGAAAGTCACTCAGTCATGTCCAACACTTTGCAACCCCATGGACTGTAGCCTGCCAGGCTCCTCTGTGCACAGAATTCTCCAGATTCCCCTTCTTCAGGGGATCTTCACAAGCCAGGGATCAAACCCATATCTCCCACACTGCAGACAGATTCTTTACTGTCTGAGTCACCAGGGAAGCCCTCAGTTCAGTTCAGTTCAGTTCAGTCTCTCAGTCATGTCTGACTCTTTGTGACCCCATGAATTGAAGCACGCCAGGCCTCGCTGTCCATCACCAACTCCCGGAGTTCACTCAGACTCATGTCCATCGAGTCAGAGACGCCATCCAGCCATCTCAACCTCTGTCGTCCCCTTCTCCTCCTGCCCCCAATCCCTCCCAGCATCAGAGTCTTTTCCAATGAGTCAACTCTTCTCATGAGGTGGCCAAAGTACTGGAGTTTCAGCTTCAGCATCATTCCCTCCAAAGAAATCTCAGGGCTGATCTCCTTCAGAATGGACTGGTTGGATCTCCTTGCAGTCCAAGGGACTCTCAAGAGTCTTCTCCAACACCACAGTTCAAAAGCATCAATTCTTTGGTGCTCAGCTTTCTTCACAGTCCAACTCTCACATCCATACATGACCACTGGAAAAACCATAGCCTTGACCAGATGGACCTTTGTTGGCAAAGGGAAGCCCTGGGGCTGAGCATATTCCCACCCAATTAAATCAGGCTCTGGTAGCATGGAAGAAGGGGAAATGGTTGAAAGGCAGGCAACCAAGTTGTCCGCCACATCTGACCCAGCATCTGGACTATCCCCAATTCTGATGAGCAGCAGTCTCCTTGTCTCTAAAATGAGCTACTAGGAGGACAGTGTATATGTCAAGATGGTTGAAAGTCTTGCCCAAGGGACTTCCCTAGTGGTCCAGTGGCTAAGACTCTGCACTCCCAATGCAGGGGGCCTGGGTTTGATACTGGTCACGGAACTAGATCCCACATGCTGCAAGTAAGACCTGGTGCAGCCAAATAAACAAATAATTTTTTTTTAATGTCTTGCCCAAGCACTGGTCTCTCTTCTCCCAGTCAGCTGTCCCCTTGGCTGCCGTACTGAAGAACGCCTATGCCTGCTAGCCCTGGGACAACCTCTCTTCCTCTCTTCTCTGCCACCGCTACATCCATGGCCATCTGGCTTGTTGGCTACCTGATGCCCGCAGTCAAGGCCCAGTCAGAATGCTCTGGCTGTGGGTGGACAGACCCGGAAGCAGGGGGAAGAAGTTCTTGGCCCAGCTACCTGGAAGAACCAGATAAGAAGTTATTTCTGTCACAAGAGACTGCTCAGATAGGATTCAAGGTAAACAAGGGTAAAAGTGAGAGGGGCGGTGTTGGAAAAGAAGTTATACTGAATACAACAGCAGAGTTTTTTTGAAAGAACTAAGCCTAAGTCTAAAGACGGGGAACTTAGGCTAAAAATGACTCATCCTCACCATTACAGCAATGACTTACCCCAAGACTATGTCTCAAGGGATGATAGAAATGGGACACATCCCAGCCTCTCTGTCAGTTAAACCATTAAAAAAAAAAAAAACCCTACTTTTTTTTTCTCCTTGCTAACAGAACCCTGAGCCCTAAAGGCTGGGCTTCTCCCCAGCCCAGGGGGAAAATCTTAATTGGTTAAAGCTAACTATGATCATTAGCTTTAACCATGATCATTAGCTAATCATGTGGGGCCACCCAAGACGGGCAGGTCACGGTGGAAAGGTCTGACAGAATGTGGTCCACTGGAGAAGGGAATGGCAAACCACTTCAGTATTCTTGCCTTGAGAACCCCATGAACAGCATGAAAAGACAAAATGATAGGATACTGAAAGAGGAACTCCCCAGGTCAGTAGGTGCCCAATATGCTACTGGAGATCAGTGGAGAAATAACTTCAGAAAGAATGAAGGGATGGAGCCAAAGCAAAAACGATACCCAGCTGTGGATGTGACTGGTGATAGAAGCAAGATCCGATGCTGTAAAGAGCAATATTGCATAGGAACCTGGAATGTCAGGTCCATGAATCAAGGCAAATTGGAAGTGGTCAAACAAGAGATGGCAAGAGTGAACGTCGACATTCTAGGAATCAGCAAACTAAAATGGAGTGGAATGGGTGAATTTAACTCAGATGACCATTATATCAACTACCACAGGCAGGAATCCCTCAGAAGAAATGGAGTAGCCATCATGCTCATCAAAAGAGTCTGAAATGCAGTACTTGGATGCAAACTGAAAAACAACAGAATGATCTCTGTTCGTTTCCAATGCAAACCATTCAATATCACAGTAATCCAAGTCTATGCCCCAACCAGTAACACTGAAGAAGCTGAAGTTGAATGGTTCTATGAAGACCTACAAGACTAACACCCAAAAAAGATGTCCTTTTCATTATAGGGGACTGGAATGCTAAAGTAGGAAGTCAAGAAACACCTGGAGTAACAGGCAAATTTGGCCTTGGAATACAGAATGAAGCAGGGCAAAGACTAATAGAGTTTTGCCAAGAAAACGCACTGGTCATAGCAAACACCCTCTTCCAACAACACAAGAGAAGACTCTACACATGGATATCACCAGATGGTCAACACCAAAATCAGATTGATTATATTCTTTGCCGCCAAAGATGGAGAAGCTCTAAACAGTCAGCGAAAACAAGACCGGGAGCTGACTGTGGCTCAGATCATGAACTCCTTATTGCCAAATTCAGACTTAAATTGAAGAAAGTAGGGAAAAGCACTAGACCATTCAGGTATGACCTAAATCAAATCCCTTATGATTATACAATGGAAGTGAGAAATAGATTCCAGGGATTAGATCTGATAGATAGAGTGCCTGATGAACTATGGAATGAGGTTCGTGACATTGTACAGGAGACAGGGATCAAGACCATCCCCATGGAAAAGAAATGCAAAAAAGCAAAATGGCTGTCTGAGGAGGCCTTACAAATAGCTGTGAAAAGAAGTGAAGCAAAAAGCAAAGGAGAAAAGGAAAGATATAAGCATCTGAATGCAGAGTTCCAAAGAATAGCAAGAAGAGATAAGAAAGCCTTCTTCAGCGATCAATGCAAAGAAATAGAGGAAAAGAACAGAATGGCTGGAGATCTCTTCAAGAAAATTAGAGATACCAAGGGAATATTTCATGCAAAGATGGGCTCGATAAAGGACAGAAATGGTGTGGCCCTAACAGAAGTAGAAGCTATTAAGAAGAGATGGCAAGAATACACAGAAGAACTGTACAAAAAAGATCTTCATGACCCAGATAATCACGATGGTGTGATTTCTCACCTAGAGCCAGACATCCTGGAATGTGAAGTCAAGTGGGCCTTAGAAAGCATCACTACGAACAAAGCTAGTGGAGGTGATGGAATTCCAGTGGAGCTGTTTCAAATCCTGAAAGATGATGCTGTGAAAGTGCTGCACTCAATATGCCAGCAAATTTGGAAAACTCAGAAGTGGCCATAGGACTGGAAAAGGTCAGTTTTCACTCCAATCCCAAAGAAAGGCAATACCAAAGAATGCTCAAACTACTGCACAATTGCACTCATCTCACACGCTAGTCAAGTAATGCTCAAAATTATCCAAGCCAGGCTTCAGCAATAAGTGAACCATGAACTTCCAGATTTTCAAGCTGGTTTTCGAAAAGTCAGGGGAACCAGAGATCAAATTGCCAACATCCGCTGGATCATGGAAAAAGCAAGAGAGTTCCAGAAAAACATCTACTTCTGCTTTATTGACTATGCCAAAGCCTTTGACTGTGTGGATCACAATAAACTGTGGAAAATTCTGAAAGAGATGGGAATACCAGACCATCTGACCTGCCTCTTGAGAAACCTATATGCAGGTCAGGAGGCAACAGTGAGAACTGGACATGGAACAACAGACTGGTTCCAAATAGGAAAAGGAGTACATCAAGGTGGTATATCATCACCCTACTTATTTAACTTATATGCAGAGTACATCATGAAAAATGCTGGGCCGGAAGAAGCACAAGCTGGAATCAAGATTGCCAGGAGAAATATCAATAACCTCAGATATGCAGATAACACCACCCTTATGGCAGAAAGTGAAGAGGAAATAAAAAGCCTCTTGATGAAAGTGAATGAGGAGAGTAAAAAAGTTGGCTTAAAGCTCAATATTCAGAAAACGAAGATCATGGCATCTGGTCCCATCAGTTCATGGGAAATAGATGGGGAAATAGTGGAAACAGTGTCAGACTTTATATTTGGGGTCTCCAAAATCACTGCAGATGGTGACTGCAGCCATGAAATTAAAAGACGCCTACTCCTTGGGAGGAAAGTTATGACCAACTTAGATAGCATATTGAAAAGCAGAGACATTACTTTGACAACAAAGGTCCGTCTAGTCAAGGCTATGGTTTTTCCAGTGGTCATATATGGATGTGAGAGTTGGACTGTGAAGAAAGCTGAGTGCCAAAGAATTGATGCTTTTGAACTGTGGTGTTGGAGAAGACTCTTGAGAGTCCCTTGGACTGCAAGGAGATCCAACCAGTCCATTCTGAAGGAGATCAGCCCTGGGATTTCTCTGGAAGGAATGATGCTAAAGCTGAAACTCCAGTACTTTGGCCACCTCATGAGAAGAGTTGACTCACTGGAAAAGACTCTGATGCTGGGAGGGATTGGGGGCAGGAGGAGAAGGGGATGACAGAGGATGAGATGGCTGGATGGCATCACCGACTCGATGGACGTGAGTCTGAGTGAACTCCGGGAGATGGTGATGGACAGGGAGGCCTGGCGTGCTGCGATTCATGGGGTCGCAAAGAGTTATACATGACTGAGCGACTGAATTGACTAAATCATGATCATTCCATCCTTCTTACTTGTGATTGGCCTAGAAAGGATCAGATAATATAATTCTGCCCAATGAGCTGTGAGGGAAAATATACTCCCTTCCCTTCCTCTCCTCTAGCCTTTAGAAGTTGCTGGAAAGCAGGGAGTTTGTTCTAAAGCAATGATAGTCACTTTGACCACAGGATTGGGGTCCACACATTGAGGAATGCAAGGCCTTAAATTAATCTACCCTGGAGCCACGCTGACTTTAGGTATTCTGGAAGAAAACCTATTTTCTTTAACATTTAAGCCTCTGAATGGGGTTCCTATTACTGGCAGACAAAAGCATCCTAACTAATGCAGCACCCACCCATCCCCCACCCCCACTCAGGGTGCAACTGATATATCTCCCTACTATATCTAGCTACGCCCCTCCCCTGCTTAAAGCCATACTCTGGCTCCCTGCACTCTTCATCCAACTTCAAGGTTTTCCAGGACCTGGGCCCTGCCTACCTTGCTGGCTTCACCTCCAGCCACAACTAGCCCTCTAATCCAATCATACTGACCTGCTCAGAGCTCTCAGAAGGTGTAGGAGTTTCCAAACACCTTTGAAAATGCAGCTTCCTCTGCACCGAATGACCTTAGTACATGGTTAGGGGACAGGCACTCTCAGGCTTGAATTCCAGCTCTGTCTAGCTGCGTGGCCGTTGTTGCTGTTGTTGTTGTTCAGTCACTTAAGTAGAGTCCGATTCTTCTGTGACCCCATGGACTGTAGCCCACCAGGCTCCTCTGTCCATGGGATTTCCCAGGCAAGAATACTGGAGTGGATTGCCATTTCCTCCTCCAGGGGATCTTCCCAACCCAGGGACTGAACCCATGTCTCCTGCATTGGCAGGTGGATTCTTTACCACTGAGCCACCAGGGAAGCCCCTGAACAAGGTAATGCACCTCCCTGGCCCTCAATCTGAATAACAATGTATACCTTAGAGAGACAGTAGAATTAAATGAGATGATGTAAAACACTTGACACAGGTTCTGCCCATACTCCTTAGAACTCTGCTCTGCTTCCGTGTGTTGGGGCTTTCTTTCTCACCAAACTGGAAGCGGGCTTCCCTGCTGGCTCAGATGCAAAACAATCTGCCTGCAGGAGACCCGGGTCCGATCCCTGGGTCGGGAAGATTCCCTGGAGGAGGGAATGGCAACCCACTCCAGGATTCTTGTCTGGGGAATTCCATGGACTGAGGAGTCTGGCAGGCTACAGTCCATGGGGTCACAAAGAGTCAGACACAACTGAGCAACACACACACACACACACACACACAAAGACGACACAAATGGGGTTTGATTCGAACTCAGAGTCAGTGTTCTGTGAATGGAGAAATGAACGCCAGGACAGAAAAGATTCATTCAACGAGGAGAAGTTGCCACAGCCCAGGAGGTCCCAGCTCAGCCCAGACACTGCCCCTCAAAAAAACCGTCCCAGGTGCCCACTAGATCCTGCATACCCACCACCTCTGCAGGTCCCTAGACCCCACTTCCCTATATGTCCATGTGGGAATCTGTGTCCTTCTCCAGGCTGAGAGCACTGGGAGAGCAGGGACCTTGACTGACTGGTCTCTGTAGCCCCAGAATTCGGCAGGGATCTCTGACGCTATGTACTCAGCAAATGGACATTTGTCAGTTTTGAAACCAGAGAAACTGCTAGAGGCCTCTCTCGCTCAGGCCATCCTGGAAGTGGGTCCTCCTTCTCCTTGCCCACAAGAACACACCATAAACGGACAGCACACCAGCTGATGTCTGAAACCGGGCTGGCATTTCACAAACCAACTGGCCTGTCCCAGGGTGAGGGTGGGGTCCTGAAGGCCCCAGAGTGTGGCCGTAAATAGCCTAGCTCTGAGGTCTCCCTGCCTCTGATGTCTGCCTTAGTCACCCGACCAAGCAGGGTGGGGCTGCCCAAAGGCAATGGCCTGGAGAGCTGAGGGCAAGAATGTGGCCCTGTGGCCAGGATTCTTTGAGCCTCCAAGTATAGACCCAGTTGGTGTCCACACCCTCTCCAGCCAAACCTCTGGCCCAGGAACCTGGTAAACAGTGACACTTGGGCCCTTCCTCCTCAGGGAAGCAGAAACAGACACACATAGGACACCCTGCCCTTTCCAGAGGCCCCGATTCCCAACTCTGCCAAGGAGAGAAGCCAGCACTGACCCCAAGGAGCCAGGAATAGATTCCACAAGAAACACAAGGAACTGGGAGTTCCCTGGTAGCCTAGTGGATAGGATTCTGGGCTTTCACTTCTGTGGCTCAGGTCCAATCCCTGGTCAGGGAACTGAGATCCCGCAAGACACATGATATGGCCAAAAAAAAAAAAGGTAAAGAAACACAAGGAAGAGAGACAAGGCAGGACCCTTTGCCTCGCCCAGGACAATTGGAAGGGAACCTATGTGTTGCAGAGAGAAGGGGATAAATCCGTTCTGGCTCAACACAGCACACCCAGTGCATACCCTGGTGCTCAATAAAGGTGCATGTCTTGGTTTTGAATCTTGGCTCAAGCCTGTCCTCTAAGCTCAAACTGTTCCTTGTCTGTTCAGTGGGTGGTCACTTACTTGCCCCTGCCTGAAAATACATGATCTATCCGCTTGCTTACTGTCAACAGCCTCTCTCCTCAATACAAAATGTAGGTTCCACAAGGGCACGGGCTTGTTTCCTTTATTTATTAGGATATCCCCAGCATCTAGAATAGTGCCTGACATATCCAGGTAATCAGTAAATAAGAAATACTTTAAATAAATGAATATTGACAATCCTGAGGATTCCCAGGCTAGAGACATTGAATTGGGCTCTCAAGTGATGCAGGCTTGTGTTTAATTTCCCTGTTCTGTGACTTTGAACAAGTGACTTGACTTCTGTAAGCCTCTATTTCTGCATCTTTAAAATGAGAGTAAAATATATCTACCTCCTAGCATACTGAGATCCAACACTTGTAAAGCACTTTGCCCTGCCTGGCACAGAACAGGTCTTCAACAAATCGTAATGTGGTTGGTTATTATTTTTGCTGCTGTTCTTAGTATGACAGAATAAGGAGATGAACACAGGTGACAGGCAAAGATTTCAATCCAGATCCTATCACTTGCATTCTGGCCTAGGCAAGTCCCGAGGTCTCTCTGAGCCTCAGTTTGCCTGCCTATATAATTGGCACTGATATGCCGGCTCTCTGAGCAGGGCATTGTGAGGATTCAAGTCCAGGCTGCCCACCTGTCCACTCAGGATATTGTGACATCCCTTGGGAAGGGATGACCTTTGAGGTCTTGTTAGTCCAGCAAGCCTGGACTATAAATAGTTCCCAGTCATTGGCAGGCCCTGCAGCAGAGCTGCCTGGGTTGTCTGGGGCAACACTCTGGGGAATAAAATCTTACCTTCCAGATCCTTGTGCAGTCGTGTCCAACTCTTTGCAACCCTATAGGCTGTAGCCTGCTAGGCTCCTCTATCCATGGGATTCTCCAGGCAAAAATACTGGACTGGGTTGCCATGCCCTCCTCCAGGGGATCTTCGCAACCCAGGGATCAAACCCCCATCTCTTATGTCTCCTGCATTGGCAGGCAGATTCTTTACCACTAGCGCCACCTGGGAAGCCCTATATGTGCAGTATAAGAGGCACCATCTATCAAGATCCTAAAGGCACACGAACACTTTGAACTTGCAATAAATACCCTTTCCAGGAATCCTCTTCAGATAAATGTTCACAGGTGCACGAAGGGGTCATGACACCATTATCTATGGTGCAAGAAGCTAGAAACAACGTGAATTCCTTGAATATGGTATTGCTAAATACAAGAAATGAGTTCCTTGGCAGATCACTCAGTCCTGTTCACAGCTCTGTCCCGAGCACCTACATCGAGTCTTGGCATAGAACAGGGGCTCAGGATATATTGGTTAAATGAACATCTGAATCCCAATAATGGGATATTGTGCAACCATTAAAGAAAATGAAACAGCTACATGAGCTGAGTTGGAAAGAGGTCCTCAACTTTCTCAATGATAAAAACAAATATGGAAACTTCTCTCTGGAAGTGTGTGAAAATATTAGCCATGGGTAACATTAATCTATGAGAAGACAATTGCTTTGCACTTTCCTGGGTTTTTTTTTTTATTTGTTCTTAGTCACTCAGCCGTGTCCAACTCTGCGACCCCATGAACTGTAATCTGCCAGGCTCCTCAGTCCATGGAATTCACCAGGCAAGAATACTGGAGTGGGTTGCCATTTCCTTCTCCATTTTTTAATTTAAGTGTATATTATTTTTGACATTTAAAAAATTCTATTCTTCAAAAATATACCACATTCCAAACCATCTTAGCCAGGATTCAAAGACAAGGCCCTCATCAACTCAAAAAGCCTACTAGGATCTTAGTAGTGGGAGAAAGAAACACTTTTTGAGCATCTACTATATACCAAGCATGAAAGCTCAAATCTCACTGACACATCATCACTTAACCACACCAATTCAATGAGACTGATCCATTGCTAAACTGTTCTATTTAACAGTTGAATAAATTGAATAAACTGAGTCTCACATGGATGACATGGCTTGCAGTGCAGGATAAGCATATAAGAACATGGGCTTTGACGTCTGACAGATCTAACTTCAAATTCCATCTCTGCCTCTGTGTAACTTTGGGCAAGTAGCTTCACCTCTACAAGTTTTAATATTCTTATTTGTACAATGAAATGAATGATGTATCTTGAATCATAGGGGTGGTTTCGAGGCTCAAATGAGAAAACATACAGAAAGCATTTAGCACAGTATCTAGGACATTATAGGTGCTCAATAAACAGCAGACATACCATCACTATTATTAACATTCTTATCATTACTGTTAGAATTCCCTCCGCTACCATCAGCAACCAGCTTCTATTGTTAATAGAGGCCAAAACCTGCCCCCAGTGTCCCACAAGCATTTTAATCAAAGATCCAAGGAACAGGCCAGAGCTGGATTAAGCCAAGTTTTGTCTGTGGGGAATCATATGGCCCTAAGCCATATATGTGCAGAGCCAAATTAATGTTTTCTTGAGAACAATGATTAGAACAACAGGTCCTTGCAGTCATGGCGGGGACTGGACAAGGGCTCCATTTACGCCCCTGTTCCCAGGACAAGAGTCCCTCAGGCACCCCTCAGGCACAGCTACACTCACCTAAACTAAACAGGGTGACCTCACATTAGCTGCATCAGTTAACAACATCCCACTTTTGACAGTGGTGATATATGGAGCCAAATTTCAGGCAGGATATCTGGCAGTACCCATCTGCCAGAGAACGGGCTGGCAAGGACCTGGTCTTGGAGTTCTGAGGACTCATAATGGAAACTCTCAGGAGTCAGTCAAATCCAGCATGAGCCTGGAACCCCTTTTTAAACATTTAGGAAAGTCAACTGCAATTGAACAGGTTAAAGGCAAAGTAGAAAGAGTCAGAGATGTCCCCTCCTAGGGATCACTTCCCCCAAACCCACCAGTATCTAGGTTTGGCGCCAGGCCTGAGGATCTGAGACAAACTACACATGATTCCTGCTGTCAGAGACCTTCAAGTCTCCTGGAGAAAACAAAAATTGCTGCTGCTGATACGATGATAACAAAGGTGGCCATTGATCAAATGCTTACCGTGTGGAAGACACTGTGCCATAAACTTCAAGTGCACTGTCTCATCCTTATAAATAGCAAACAAAATAAACATAAATGAGTGCCTACTTATGCACACTGGCCTCAGCACATAACATGCCTTATTTCTTAATCTTGCAAACTACCATGAGAAGTGGGTATTATCCAAGGCAGGGTCAACAGTTGCCTCTGCAATCAGAGAAATCTAGGTTTGAATTCTTTTTCGTTGTTGTTGTTGTACCGCACAGCATGCAAGATCTTAGTTCCCTGATCAGGGATTGAACCCCTGCCCCTTGCAATGAAAGCACAGAGTCTTAACTACCAGCATGCCAGGGAAGTCCTTAGGTCTGAATTCCGAGTCTGCCAACTTAGTTGTATGACTTGAAGGAAGTTACTTATTTTTAACAAATCTTGGTGACCTTGTCTGTAAAATGGGAATTATAGCAGTTCTGACTATTCTTTGTATTTTTATGTACATACTATTCTCTGCCTGTACATTTTAAAAGCCTGATCTTTATGTGAGGTGAACCTTCTCTTTGTACAAAGTACTAAAATTGACTTTATCCATTTCCTTTAGCATTATTTTTTAATGCATCAAAGGCTCCCTGTTGCCAGCCTTGCTGAGGGGCTATGGAGGGAGTGGAGGCATTTGACCTTCCCTCCCTTTTCCCCCAGGCACAGTCTCCAAGGGCCTGGCTCCAGATCGTGCACACAATGGGCCTCTCTAAGAAGCAGACAGATGAGTACTGGCTGCCAGCTTGGGCCCAGACTCTGATCACAAACACATCCCTTTAACTGAGAATAGGCTCAAGACACTTGTGCAAAATCCTGACCTCACAGAAGAAAAGGTCCCGAAGGCAGGCTGGGCTTGCTGAGTCCCTTAGGCCAAGTATATAGGGTTCTGGCTGGCAACAGCAGTTTGCCAGTGACAGCTTTCCTTCAAGGATGTTCTCAGGGAGTTTTGTACCTACCAAGCCCCAGACCTCAGGAAAGATGCCCTGCTACCCTGCCAAATTCACATCCAAAGGATAGGCCATGGGTCCTTGGAAAGTGAAAGTGAAAGTCGCTCAGTCATGTCCAACTCTTTGCGACCCCATGGACTATACAGTCCATGGAATTCTCCAGGCCAGAATACTGGAGTGGGTAGCCTTTCCCTTCTCCAGGGGAATCTTCCCAACCCAGGGATCAAACCCAGGTCTCCCACATTGCGGGTAGATTCTTTACCAGCTGAGCCACAAGGGAAGCCCAAGAATACTGGAGTGGGTAGCCTATCCCTTCTCCAGGGGATCTTCCCGACTCAGGAATCGAACCTGGGTCTCCTGCATTGCAGGCGGATTCTTTACCAACTGAGCTATCAGGGAAACCCTTGTCTCCTTGGAGGTGGCCTTAAGAAGTGGGATGAGGGCGGGGAAATTCTGAACAATGTGATCACTGATTGGGTGCTGGGGAGCAACCTAAGCCCAGAGAGGCTTCTAGGAGCTTTGGTTCCAGACTAGGGCAGCTACCTGTTCTCCACAAACTACCCTAAGTCTCAAGGACCAGCCACAACCCAGCATCTTAGCTTCCTCACATCTTCCAGGCTCTTCAGATCACCTGTGCAATTCAAAGATTCTTGACCCCAGTTCTCGCCCCCAGCCCTTTGCTGCCTTGGGTGGAATTATCTCCTTCTACAGGCCTACTGGAGAGCAGCTGAGACAAACTGCAGCTAAGAAAAAGCTGGAAGAAAGAAAAAAAAAAACCTAACAAGAAGGCTACAACATCAAGTGCATGCATGCGTGCTCAGTCATGTCCATCTCTTTGTGACCCTATGGACTGCAGCCTGCAAGGCTCCTCTGTCCATGGAATTCTCCAGGCAAGAATACTGGAGTGGATTGCCATGCCCTCATCCAGAGGATCTTCCCGACCCAAGGATCAAAGCCTCAACCTCCTGAGGCTTCTGCAGGTGGTTTCTTTAATGCTGAGCCAGTTGGGAAGCCCCACAGCTTGAGACTCTTCTTTTATCCAAGCCTGCTTAGGTCAAACCATCATGATCTCCCTTCTGCTCATGGCCCCAGCCTCCTTGCTGCCATTCTTTTTTCTTTTAATATTTATGTATTTATTTGGCTGCCTCGGATCTTAGTTGGGGCCCACTGAATCTTCACCGCATCATGAGGGATCTTTCATTTCGGTGCACAGACTCTAGTTGTTGCAGCACGCAAGCTCAGCAGTTGCCACAGACAGGTTGAGTTGCTCCGGGTATGTGGGATCTTAATTCCCTGACCAGGGATTGAACCCACATCCCCTGCATTGGAAGGTGGATTTTTATTTTTTTTTTTTTTGAAGGTGGATTTTTAACCACTGGACTGCCAGGGAAGTTCCCTCCTTGCTGCCATTCTGCATCTATTGTTGCCTCCTTCCAAATCAGGTTGATGCTGTAAAGCCCAAAGCTGACCGTGTGAGCCCCTGCTGAAAAACCCTTGAAATAGCTCTGTTTCCATCCAAATTCCTTTATTCTGGCACTCAAGGCCCTGAAGGATCTGTCAAGTTGAATAGCCTCCTCTTTCTCCACCCACTTCCTCACACCTAAGCTCAGATAAAGCTGAATTACTTCCCAGGCAGTTCCCCAGGTAAGTCAAGTCATTTCACCCTTCCCTTTTGCTCAGACATCTTCCATTCCTGGAATGCCCTTTCTCTACCCCATTCCCACCTCTGCTTATTGTTCATCAGGTGCCAGCATCCCTCCTCCAGGAAGCCGTTCCTGACCATTTAGAGAGAGGAAACCACTGCTTCCTCCAACCTCTAGGCAGACTCCATCTCAGCACCCGTGACAAAATGGTGATCTGGTAAGTTTGCTTAGCTATCTGCTCCATGAGACAGAATCCCCTTGGAACCATTGAGTAGAGCAGTATAAAGGGAGGAGGAGAGAAAGAGAAAGCAGGAGAGCGCTTTCATCCAACAGGGAGGAAAAATACACAAAGATTATAAACAACTTTATGCCAAGAAATTTGGCAGCTTAAGTGAAATAGACAAATTCCTTGTAAGACATAAACTACCAAAACACATTCAAGGAGAACATAGATCATCTAAATTGTCTTATTAAAGACATTAAAATCGTAACTTCCCTGGCGATCCAGTGGTTAGGACTCTGCACTTCCACTGCAGGGGGCCTGGGTTTGATCTCTGGTCAGGGAACTAAGATCTCATATGTTGCAAAGTGTGGCAAATAAAAAAAAAAACTTTTCTATAAGAGTAACTTCCCTGGAGACTGTTGCTGCTGCTAAGTCGCTTCAGTTGTGTCCGACTCTTCTCAACCCCATGGACTGAAGCCTACCACGCTCCTCCATCCATGGGATTTTCCAGGCAAGTGTACTGGAGTGGGGTGCCATCACCTTCTCCGCTGGAGACTGCTACCAAACATTTAAGCAGGAAATAATACCAATTCTATGTAAATGTGATGGGACAGGAGAGGAGTTACTAACAGAAAAAAGTGAAAATATTAATCTGACTCTTTGCACCCCCATGGACTGTAGCCTGCCAGGCTCCTCTGTCCTTGGAATTCTCCAGGCAAGAAAACAGGAATGGGTAGCCATCCCCTTCTCTACCCTACTGTGTGCCAAATCCTATGCTGGGCAAGAGGCAGGCCAGGCTCCACCCAGCAGCCTGCAACAGGGCTTGCCAAGGAAAGATCTTGCTCAAAGAAAAGTTTTAGAGAACACAAGTGCCAGAGACCCTCAGTCTTGGGATGGTATGTATACCATATCTCTTCCCTTCTCTATCTGCACTAAACATTGCAAATCAATTCCAGTTCCTTTCTGCTGAGTTCAGATAAGACCTCCCAATGTTTCCAAATACAGAACTCCCAGGAGCCACCAAGGAAACTGACACTCAGAATGAAAGCTGTTGGATATCTCTGATCTAGCTTAACCCCAGCAGATATGAGATCTGAGGCCCAGAGAAGATGTGGGTCTTGCTCAAGGCCAGATTAATTTCAGAGCAGACAGGATTGTAGATGCTGATTTTTAAATGGCTTGTGTGGAATCAGTTCCGTCGCTCAGTCGTGTCCAACTCTTTGCGACCCCATGGACTGCAGCACACCAGGCTTCCCTGTCCATCACCAACTCCCGGAGCTTGCTCAAATTCATGTCCATCAAGTCGGTGATGCCATCCAACCACCTCATCCTCTGTCGTCCCATTTTTAGACAGTGTTCATATGTTGTCCCCCCATTCAATAGTGGGCTCTTTTAGGCAGGCCCTGGGTCCAGTTTACCTTCTACCCCAATGCTCTGCACATTGGGTACATAGTAGGTCTCTGGAAAGGCATCTTGGCTTTAATGAGGAAGGAATGGAGTGAATGAGGTAGACAGAGGCTTGGGTATTAGCCCCAATACCAGGAAATGCTTCAAATGTCTAACACTCAAAGATACTACCTTCTCAGAATGATCCACACTAAGAACCCAGAAAGAGACATTCTCTACCTAAAGATGAGGAGGGGAGGGAGACCTCAGTGTGGATTAGAGACATGTCTACAGTAGAAATTTTACCATCTATGAACTAAATTTTCAAACAGCAGAGACTAAAAGAGCTTTTCAAGTCAACTGAAATATGACATTTTGATGAATTTCAACTATTTCAAACTGCATTGCTGGCTATAAATATCAAAGTGATGAGGCATGTGGAAAGAAAATCTCCTATATCCATCTCCTTTATGTGTGATCTCATTATTTAACTTTGCTGTTAAAATATGATTGATATCCTTAAGCTTTCAGGGATCAATCCCACAGAGTCAGCTTTAGGTGTATATTTAAAAATGCAACAGCAGCATTTGAATAGACACACGGTACATTTAAATAAATAATAAAATGTAAAAATAAAATAAAACGAAATGAGAGAGAATCGAGGTCAGGGCCACAAGAATGCCAAAGATCATCCAGGCATCCAGAGCCTGTTGGTTTCTGTTGCCTCTTGGAGACATCTTTGGCAACCTATCAGGACCTGGGCCTGGGGCTCAGCGCAGCAGCTTCACTGGCCGTGGCATTCTCCATCAGCCCCCGCCACCTCCCTGTGCCTGTTCTGGGCCAGGAGCCAAAGACACATTCCTCGGGCCCCCATGGTTTCCGGAACTGACAGAGTAGAATTTGACGAATGGGCTGAGCAAAGCAGAAACCTCCTGACAGAGATGGCAAAAGGCAGAAGCGGGACCACCCCAGCAAGAGACTATAACAAGTGACGGGAAACTGAGGCCGGGAGGAAGCAAAGGTCTCATCTAAGACCACACAGTGAGGGGAGAGGGGCAGGGAGCCACCAAGTTTCCCTCCCCTCCAAAACATATTCCTCTTGGATCCTAGCTAGAAGTAGCCAATGTCCTGCTACATAAAGGCCGAGTACCCTCCCAAGGCAGGATGGGTCGCAGGGTTCTAGGGCCCCTGGGTGATAGGAGGATTCAGAGTTGAGAGCTCCCCTGGTTTCTCAGGCAAGATTCTAAGTCTCCTATTCCCCAGTCCCCACCCATTTCTTCCCCTGTGTCACTTACCGAATGGCAGTTCCTACCATGGACTTTTCATCCTAGTCCCACAACCCAGCAAGGCAGAAGTTATATCCCTGCCCTACAGATGAGAAAACTAAGGCTCAGGGAAATGAAGTGACTCATCCAAGGTCAAACAGCTAGGGAGTGGGAGAGAGGAAATGAAGTCCAGATCTGTCTGGCTCTGAAGCAGCTCTCTCTCCACCACACCAATGTCTCAAGGCAGGTCTCCAAGTTCTGTTTCTGTTTTCAACCCTGCCCACCTCCCAGACTCCACTGCTTGAGGCCTGGGGGGTTGCAGGGAAGAACTGAACACCCCTGGGGTCCCCAGTGCTTACCCTCCAGCACCACCTCTTTGCCTGTCTTCTTCAGGACTTGCACCGCCTCGTCATGGGTGGCAGAGGAAAGGTCCTCCCCATTCACGGACAGGATGGCATCCCCCACAAAGAGGGCCTCCGTCTGGTCAGCTGCCAGGCCCTTGAAGATCTTGGAGATGAGAATAGGCATCTTGTTCTCTCGGCCCCCTGGACAAGCACAGAAAGAGGAAGAAATTGAGGCATACATTCCAACACTTGCAAGTCACAACAAGGCAAAATTATTTCTGAAGGTCTCCCACTGTGTCCAGCCCAGTACTGGGAAAGCAGGAGTGCAGGGCAAAGAGAATCTCAGAAAAGAGCCTTAGAAGTTTGGGGCACTAATAATACCTAAAAGGCATTTTCTAAATTTATAATGTTATAATGGATCTTTTGGTTAAGTGCTTTGGGTGGTCACCAGTGTTGGAAGAACTTACAAGATGCTTCAATAACTTCTTATTTTTTATTTTACGTGAGTTTCCCATAATGGGGGAACTCACTGATAACCTCTAATTGAGAATAAAGATAGAAGTCAGTTACTGCTATGGCCACAAAGCTGAAAGCTTCACAACCTAGGTCTCAGGCTAGAAACCAGGGCTTTAAAGTCTAGAGATTTCAAAAGCCTATCTGAATTGCATCTCTGATGCAAAAAGACAAAAAAATCAAATATTAATACATTTTACCATATTGCTTTATTTATAAACTCTTGAATGTCCTTTAAAAATAATAAACATTGATAACAGTTCACATTAGTTCCACATACCAAGTGCCAAGCACCATGTTAAATGCTTTCAATCTTGTCTCATTGCATCTTCACAATACCCAATCACACAGGCATGTTCAGATTCCTATTGGGAAGGTTGAAGTGTGGAGACAAATCCGTTGTCCAAGGTCACCCAGCTAATTAGTGGCAAAGACAATATCTGAACCTAGGTCTCCTGGTTCCAGAACCAACACTCTTAACCCTCTGGTAGGCTGCAAGTCAGGCCCTCAGATACCACACTATTGCTCCATCCTCAAAGATGAGGAACAAGTGGACCAGGGAGAGGAGGTCATAATTTCAAGGTCACTCAACAGACTGGTAGCAGAAGTAGGACTGGAATGCCTCTCTGGACCCCCACATAGGCCCAGCAGTTTGCCCACTGCAGTGCACAGAGCTTGAAGCCTAGGAAAGGAAGGAGCTTCTGTTTAAACAGAGTTGGCCAAAGTGTTCATACGAGTTTTTCTATAAGAGGATATGGAACACCCCAAATGAACTTTTTGGCCAACCCAGTATCTCTCTGCCCTGTTCCACCTGAAACTAGGGACTTCAAGTCAGTTTGAATCCATGGCCATTCCTCGATGCCTTGGGCTGGGCTGGACCCTAAAGGAAAGGTCAACACAGCAACAGGAGTCCAGTCTCCATACAAAAAGAATTGAATGGAGCTGGTATTACCCCTGACACCTCCTAAAAGTCCCTTTACCCCCACCTGGGAGTAAAGCTAGGGAATAACTTTATGTGACCTTGAAAAGTCCTCTTCCTCTCCAAGACTCAGTCTATCTGCAAAATGGAACGCTATCTGAACATTAAGTTCCTTCCTGCTTTAACACAGAGTGTACAATTTCTGCCTTGATCTGTTGCCCTAACCCACACTGGTGTTGAGGGCAAAACAGGTGTCCACTCCCTGGCTTTCTCATTACCCCCCTTTTAGATCCCTTTGGTTGGTTGCATGGAAGTTTGGAGTTTTTCCAAACTTTCCTCCATCTTTGAGGATGGAGCAATAGCGTGGTATCTGAGGGCCTGACTTGCAGCCTACCAGACGGTTAAGAGTGTTGGTTCTGGAACCAGGAGACCTAGGTTCAGATATTGTCTTTCCTTTTCCTGGGGAAAAATCAACTTCTCTGAACACTCTTTAGTGGCTGGATAATTGAGGTTCAAATGCCAGCTCTGTCACTCACCGACTGTGTGATCCTAGGAAAATCATTTTACTTTTCCAAGTTTCAGTTTCCTCACCTGCTAAGTGAAGATTATACTTCCTATCTTTTAGCACTTGTTGCCAGGATGAAGTGGATCCTGAGCCTAGAGTACTGGGCATAGCGCTCGGCACACAATGGTACCCAAGTCACCACCATCCCCACCCCCTCGGGAAGGAATGGTGAACGCAGTGGCTGGGGTGTGCAGACTTTTCAGCATCAGGTTACTAACTTTGGGAGTCTTTCTTGACTTTCATTTTTCCTCTCATCTAACAGCAGTAACTATCTAGGCACCTATTATGTGTTGGCAGACTGAGTATTTTGGACACCTATTTTCGTAGAAACATCCCAATTCTATCATTACTCTCATTATATAGTTGAGGAAACTCAGGTCCAGAGATGGAAAAGGGCTTCCCAGGTGGCAATAGCGGTAAAGAACCCACTTGCCAACGCAGAGGACATGAGAGATGTGGGTTTTATCCCTGGGTCGGGAAGATCCCCTGCAGGAGGAAATGGCAACCCAGTATCTTTGCCTGGAGAATCCCAAGGACAGAGGAGTCTACCAAGCTACAGTCCATGGGATCTTACCACACAAGTTCACACAGGTGATTCTGGACTTCAGTCTGGGTGGCACCTTAAAGAAAGCTGTCAGTACTGGGGGCTGAAAGCCCATCTCAGTGCTGTGATGGTGGACACTTAAGACTCTTCACCTATACATACAGGTTTCCTAGGCGCTCAGATTTCCAGGTCCTTTGTGGCCCCCTGTCTGTGAGCCCAGCCCAGTTGGCACCTCCACCTAGTCGCCATCCCAGCAACGCTTCCCACTCCAGACCTTGCCCCTCCTTCCCTTCTGTTTTGACTGTCTCTTGAAGACTTCCTCCTCCTTTGCCTAGTAGCACCCCAGGCCTCAGTCTCCCTTCTCTATCCTTTGCTCTACTGGGGTCCCTCTTGTCCTTGATACCCATGCAACTCCTGAAAGGCAATCAGTCTCAGACCTCTTTGCCTCAGCACACAACTCCCCACCCACTTGTCCTTGGCGTGCCCCCAAAGCCGTCCACACCTGTGCCCTCTGAATGAGACCTCAAAGCCCTCTCCGACCTTGGTGCTCTGGTGCCCTCGGTTCTGTCCTCCCAGAAGCCGTCACCCCGGACAGAAGTCCACCAACTCCACGTCCTCAATACGCTGCCAGCCCCCGCGATCCCTGCGCCTTAGCGGTCCCACAGACACCAAGACCCGTGCCCTCGTTGCCCCCGCGCCCACCTTTGATGCTGATACCCAGCCCGCCGGCGTCGGCCTTGCGCACCGTCACGCGGCGCGGCTGGAGCAGCAGCGCCTCCGGCAGCGGCGGGGACGCGGCGCCCGGTTCGGCGGCGCCGTTGAGCTGCGCGGGCTCCGGCTCCCGCTGGGCACCAGGCTCAGGTCCGGGCTCGCCGTCGGCGGGGCTCACGGTCAGCGCGTCCTCCTCTAGACTGAGCAGCACCCGCTGCCACCGCTCGCCACCAGCCCCCGAGCCTGCCCCGGCGCGCAGTTCCAGCAGTCCGGTGCGCGGGGCGCGCCTGCCTGACGCCATCTTCGCCTCCGAGCCCCCGGGCCGCCGCGCTCGCCCTGCCCCCGCAGTGCCCGGCCAGCTCCGACCCAGCGCCCAGAGCTGAGGGCAGCGGGGGCCCAGCTGGGCCAGCCGCCACCCTACCCCAGGCCGCTGGGGGTGGAGCATCGGTGGGCGGGGCTGCATGTGGGTGTGGCTAACAGCGAGGGGCGTGGTCACCGGCAAGCCAGAAGGGGCTGTGACGGGTTCCAAGAGCCAGAGGATATACTGTGAGACTACATTACTTTGCCCACAAAGGTCCATATAGTCAAAACTATGGTTTTTCCAGTAATCACGTACAGATTTGAGAGTTGGACCATAAAGAAGGCTGAGCGCCGAAGAATTGATGCTTTCGAACTGTGGTGCTGGAGAAGACTCTTGACAGTCCCTTAAATAGCAAGGAGATCAAAACAGTCAGTCCTAAAGGAAATCAACCCTGAATATTCATTGGAAGGACTGATGCTGAAGCTGGAGCTCCAATACTTTGGCCACCCGATGCGAAGACCCGGCTCATTAGAAAAGACGCTGATGCTGGGAAAGATTGAGGGCAGGATGAGAGGGGACGACAGATGATGAGAGGGGACAACAGATGATGAGATGCTTGGATGGCATCACCGATTCGATGGACATGAGTCTGAGCGAAATCTGGGAGATGGTGATGGACAAGGAAGCCTGGCGTGCTTCAGTCCATGGGGTCACAAAGAGTCGGACACGACTGAGCGACTGATGACAACAACATGGGCATGGGGACATAAGGGTGTCCGGATGGGACCCAAAGTTAAGGCAATGAGAGCGTGAAGTGGGGTGGGCGGGGCCCTGGGGGCCCGGCTTCGTGTCCCGGGCTGGACCCTAAGATCCTGTGCAGGAGACAGCCGGGCGAAGCCGTCGAGGGCCGAGGCCGTAGCTCGCAGCCGTAGGATCACGAGAAAAAGATACAGAACCGTGGATCGTGGTGCGAGGCTTTGAACTTGGGTGTGGGGCTGCATATGGCAGAGCGCTGGACTGCAGGGACAGGGCTTGAGTTTAAGAGGCAGACATCGAGCTGCAAGGGACTTCGCAGGCGGGCGTATAGTGCAGGAGATTTGCGGGTTTCCGCCTGTGGGGCGGGAACTTCGGTCTGTGGGTATGGCTTAGTGTGGGGTGCGGTGTCTAACGCTGACAGGCCCCGCCCTCTGGGATAAGCGCGATGCTGGCTGTTGAGGGATTGGGCAAGGCGTAACACTCCCCACGTTGAAACTGGAAAGGAGTTGAAGAGATTAACCCCCTGTTCTTCACAGTCGAATACAGAAAAGCCTGAATTCCACACTGGACAGAGAAGAACCCAGAACTCCTGGTGTTGGGGAAGACGGCTGGAAGGTGGGGCTTCTGGATCTGGACCTCTGGAGACCTGTTTTTTAACCCTGTTCAGAAACTGTGAGCTCCATATCGACCTTGGTCCTGGCACTACAGTTCTCTAGGCCTCAATTACCTCATCTGTGAAATGGGGGTCCTAATAACCCCTATAACCCTCACAGGGACTGTGTCAGGATTAAATCAGTGGGAAAATATATTTTACTCTGTGAATCTTATGCAATCAATATAATCACTTTGTTTTTTATTGAATCCAATTTTATTTATTTGTTGAGTTGGCCAGGCCTAGATCTGAGCATTTTCATGTGTTTTCTTAGCTTTACAGTAGCCTCGTGAAGTAGCTACAGTTAAGAATACTTCCGTTATACCGAAAGGAAAATTTTGATTCAGAAGATCTAATTGGCCCAGTTCACACATTTGTGAGTAGGACAGAGCTGGGATTCAAACCTAGTCTTGTCTCATACCAGTGCCTGGGCACTGACCCTGGGCACTAGACAGATGAGGTGTGATCATTACCAGAAAAAACACACTACCTCACAGACCTCAACCAGCCCTCATATCTACTCTGTTTCCATCTTCCACTCCTACCTGGGATGCTGTTGGACAATAAATAGGGCCACATCAGTGTATAGATTCCCTGCAAGTAGAATCTTCCACATAAAATACTATTAAGGGGAAGAAAAAAAAAAAGCTCACAAGAAAACAGGTGCAGTGGTACAGAGGAGCCTGTTTTCAGGGCAGGAATAGAGACCCAGACAGAGAGAAGAGACGTGAGGACACAAGGTGTGAGGGGAAGGAGGGGGTGAGCTGAACTGGGAGCGCAGCATTGACATACATACACTACCATGTATAAAACAGAGAGCTCGTAGGAAGCAGCTGTACAGCCAGGGAGCTCAGCTCGGGGCTCTGTGATGACCTACAGGGGT
This sequence comes from Ovis canadensis, assembly GCF_042477335.2. Taxonomy (NCBI): domain Eukaryota; kingdom Metazoa; phylum Chordata; class Mammalia; order Artiodactyla; family Bovidae; genus Ovis; species Ovis canadensis. The sequence continues at coordinate 78,310,193 of NC_091257.1, forward strand.
GGGATGGGGGAGGAAAGGGAGGTTCAAGAGGAAGAGGAGATATATATGTATGTACACATATCACTGGTTCACTTTATTGCACAGCAGAAACTAACACAACATTGTAAAGCAATTATATGATTACTCCAATAAAGAAAGAAAGAAAACAGGTACGTATACAAGTTGTCCTCATCAAACATCTATTTGCGAATAACTAGGGAGAAGGCAATGGCACGTCACTCCAGTACTTTTGCCTGGAAAATCCCATGGATGGAGGAGCCTGGTGGGCTGCAGTCCATGGGGTCGCTGAGGGTCGGACACGATTGAGCGACTTCAATTTCACTTTCACTTTTCACTTTCATGCACTGGAGAAGGAAATGGCAACCAACTCCAGTGTTATCGCCTGGAGAATCCCAGGGACGGGGGAGCCTGGGGGCTGCTGTCTATGGGGTCGCATAGAGTCGGACACGACTAAAGTGACTTAGCAGCAGCAGCAGCAGGGATGAACCCAAGTATCCAACAATAGGGGAGTGGCTCTATACCACTGAAAACCTACTAAGGCTACATGCATAATGCAGATGCATTATTTGCGCATGTACATATAAAAATAGGTGTCATTTGTTCAGTTTGTTACACATAGGTACATGAGCTGGCTGATCAATATACATTGTCATTTAAACTTCACATGAATTCTGCTCAGTCTGTATATTATCCCCATTTTATAGGTGAGGAAATTGAGGCACAGCGCTAGTAAGAACAGTTCTCTACGCAAACCTTGGGTCTGTCTGGCCTCCAAGCTTATGTCCCCCTTACTCCTTTCTGCAACCCACATAGCACCGAAGGATGATTTCACAGTTCATTCGCTCAATCAATAATGCCTTTTGACTATCCACTCTATGCCAGACACAGTGGTCATTGTATAAATAAGTAGCTGTAAACAAGTTAGCCAGTGTCTCACCTCGCAGGACGTACAGTCCACTGTGTGGAGGGGAGGGTCTCATGGTGCTTAAGAGCAGGTGCTTTGGATTCTGATTTTCTGTGTTCAAATCCCTACTGTGCCTTTTCTTCCTACCTTTATTGAGATATAATTGACATATAACATTGTGCCACTTTCCAGCTCTGTGGTCCTGAGTGACTTTTTTAACATATAAGCTTCCATTTCATAATCTATGATACAGGAATATTAAAATTACCTTGGATTATTATGAGGAATACATAAAATAATATTCATAAACCACTTAACATAGTTCCTGCACTACATAATTAGCATTCAAAAATATGAGTTATCAAACTACCCTGGTGGTCCTGTAGTAAAGACTCCATGCTCCCACAGTAGGGAACACAAGTTCAATCCTTGATGATGGAACTAAGATCCCACATTCCTCCAGGGGCAGCCAACAAAAAAAAAACCAAACAAACAAACAAAAAAGTGAGTCATAATAATCTTGGAAAACAGGTATCAGTCAAATAGCTTTAATTTAGAGTGATAAGTATCAAAACACCATAGACACAAGTAAAACAAAGAAAACCTAGGGTCTGACAAATACCTGATACTCGATAAATATTGGACAAAACCCAAATGAACTTTTTGGCCAACCCAATATATGGAAGAAAGAGACAAAGTGAGAAAGAACGGAAGGAAGAATGGGAGGAAGATAGAAAGAAATGTAACACTATATACACACATATTTATGATCATGGAACTAAGATCCCACATTCCTGTGGAATCATATACATATATATGTGTGTGTGTGTGTGTGTGTGTGTGTGCATTGATATTTTTAAAATATGGTTGTGCTTCAAGATTGTAGAAGAACCTGAGAAAACTGAGGCTAAACAATGATAAAAGAGAACAGCATTTTATGTGGCTTTTGAAAGCTTCATTCTGAAGGAGGGGGAGTTGTGGGGGAGGGAAGTGGAATCAGGCAGGAGGCAAGAAACCAGAGGGAAGATGAGATTCCTTTCCCAGGACCAAATCCTAAAGCCAGATCCTTAAAAGTCACCCCACGTACTGCCCTGCTTAAAAAAGACTTAATGAGCCCCAGACAAACTTGGTGAGAAAGAGTTTCTCCCCTCGGGGACTGTTTTCTATGGTTTTAAAGAGAAAGGAGGAAGGAGAGGGGCGATGTGTGTAGAATAAAAGGAGGCTAGCAGAGAAGGAAGAAGAATGTAAAGACAGAGAAAACAGTGGGGTGTGTGTGCATGTATATGCGTGTGTGTATAGATGTGTACGTGTATTTTTTCTGTGTATCTGTGAGAGAGAGAGAGAGAGAGAGAGAGAGTGTGTGTGTGTGTGTGTGTGTCTCCATGATCACGCAGTATGGGCAATGCCAATCAGCTCTGCCCCCGTCTGTCCACTCGCAGCAGTGGTATAGCTGGAGGAATACACTACCCCTCCACTATGTTCACAGCTGCCACTCTGCTGTGGCTCAGAAATTGGCCTTCCAGACACATACAGGCAGGACTGGCTCCTCACCAAACCCCAGGGCAGAGCTCCCAAGGGAAACCAGTTCACTCCCAAGAGATAAGAGAGAGGGATGGGGAAAGGAAGGAGAGAGGAGCAGATCAGTTCACCAGTCTCGAATTCCCGTAGAAGGTCCTGCAGGCTCAGGCTTTTGGACCAAGAACCTCAGGCTCTCTTCCAGACAAGGAGGCCTCTGTGCTTCAGCTCCTAGGCAAATAGCAGAGATTCCTACACTCCTGGCCTCCCAGACCCAGTGAAGGCTGTAATAACGAGAGTTTACATGACCAGCATGCTTTCTGTGGATCATCTCATTTAACCTGCAAGAAAATCATAGGTCCTGTTATTATCCCCACTAGGCAGATGAGGAAACTGAGGTTCAGTGACAGGAAGTACTAAGCCCAGCAAATCTGGCACCAGAGCTCGCTGTGACACCATACTGCACCCAGGGAGATATTTGGATCTCTGGAATCCAAAGAGGGTGGGAGGTTTCCAAAATCTAAAACTGTGGTATCCTGTGGGATAGAAATCAAACCAAGTGCTGCCCTTACACACCACATCTTAATCTTCTTGCACCTTGTGAGGCAGGCACTGTCATCTCCATTCTACAGGTCAAGGCTCGGAGACAGAGAGCAGTTTGTCCAAGATTATACAGCTAATAAATGAGAGAGCCTGGATAGGAACCAAGTTATTTCTAATTCCAAAGTTTTAGCTATTTCTGGGCTACCCTAAGATCCAAGTTAAAATCAGACTCTCAGAATGTTTAGGGAATTCAAATTGTAGGCTTGTGGAATTTAGAATAAAGAAATGTTAGCATCCAAAAATCTTGATGTGGGGCTTCCCTGGTAGTTCAATGGCTAAGATTCTGGCTCCCAATCAGTTCATTTATTCACTCATTCAAAAATATTATTAAGTCTCTACTCTGAGCCAGGCCCTGGCTTTTGAATTTATTCATTCAAAAAATATTTATTAAATCTCAGTCTGAGCCAATGAGGTGCTGGTCATAGACCATGAACAAGATATATATAGTCCTGCCATAATGGAATCTACAGTCTAGTGGGGGAATCTTTATTAAGCAAACATGCGTGCCTGCTAAGTCACTTTGGTTGTGTCTGACTGTTTGCAACCCCATAGACTGTAGCCCACCAAGCTTCTCTGTCCATGGGGATTCTCCAGGCAAGAATACTGGAGAGGATTGCCATGCCCTCCTCCAGGGGATCTTCTAGACCCAGCAATCAAACCTGGGTTTCTTAAGTCTCCTGCATTGGCAGGCAGGTTCTTAACCCCTAGCACCACCTGGGAAGGCCTTATTAAGCAAGAAAACAAGTCAAATAACTTCCAAAACTGATGGGCGCCTGAAAAAAATTAACAGGGCACAATAATGGAAAACAGCAAGGAGGACCTATTGGAAAGTGGTAAAGGGAAGAGGTATATTCAAACTAAGATGTAAAAGTTAACAAGGAGCAAATAATGCTGAGAGGAAACAGCCTGTGCAAAGGCCCTGAGGTATGAAAGACCTTGGCTTCTTTGGGTGGTTGTAGTTTAATGGCCAAGGGAGAAAGTGCAGAGAGGTCACGGGAGCCAGATAATACAGATCTCATGAGGCAAGGAAGGCATCCAGAGTTACTCCAAGCTGTCACTGGAGGGTTTTAGTAGAGAACTAACATGGTTTGTTTTATGGAGTTATCCTTTATTTTCATTAAGTACTTGAAATATTTAGGGAGGGACTTCCCTAGTGGTCCAGTGGTTAAGAATCTGCCTTCCAATGCAGGGGACCCAGGTTTGATCCCTGGTGGGGGAACTAAGATCTCACATGTAGCTGCTAAGCCCGCACGCTACAACTACTGAGCCCCTGACAGGTGGCTCAATGAAGAGGGCTTCATCTTTTGGGGGGATTTTCTGTAGAGGAGGACTTTCTATTGACCACCAAGGAATTCCCCTAAATATTTTAATTTTTTATAAATGTGTCTGTATATATTTTAGTTTGGTTGATGGGCTCTTTGTTGCTGTGCTCAGGGACTTCTCTTGTTGCAGAGTCCAGGCACAATAGAAAATCTTTGAGAATTTCCCTTAGTGAGAGAGAGAGTATGCTAATGGTAAACTCTCTGTTTTCCTTTACCTGAAAATATTTTTATTTTATGCTTTTATTGAGAGAGCCTCTTTGAGTGGAAATTCTAGGTTGGCAGATTTTTCCCCCAGCATTAAGGATACTGTCTTCTGGCTTCTACTGAAGCTATTGAGAAGTCAGCTGTCAATCAAATACTTCTTTCTGTAGATAATCCGTCTGTGGGGCTTCCTTTCAAAAACCAGCAACCCAAATTTAATCATGAGGAAAACATCAGACAAATCCCTATGGAGAGACATTCTACAAAATAGCTGACCAGTTCTCAAAACTGCCAAGGTCATCAAAAATGAGGAAAGTCTGAGAAATTGTCAAGAGGCAGGGATCAAGACGATCCCCAAGGAAAAGAAATGCAAAAAGGCAAAAATGGTTGTCTGAGGAAGCCTTACAAATAGCTGTGAATAGAAGAGAACTAAAGGCAAAGGAAGAATGGAAAGATACACCCATTTGAATGCAGAGTTCCAAAGAACAGCAAGGAGAGATAAGAAAGCCTTCCTCAGCGATCAATGCGAAGAAATAGAGGGAAATGATAGAATTGGGAAGTCTAGAGATCTCTTCAACAAAATTAGAGATACCAAGGGAATATTTCATGCAAAGATGAGCACAATAAAGGACAGAAATGGTATGCACCTAACAGAAGCAGAAGATATTAAGAAGAGATGGCAAGAACACAAAGAAGAACTACACAAAAAAGATCTTCATGACCCAGATAATCACGATGGTGTGATCACTCACCTAAAGCCAGACATCCTGGAATGTGAAGTCAGGTGGGCCTTAGGAATCATCACTACGAACCAAAGCTAGTGGAGGTGATGGAATTCCAGTTGAGCTATTTCAAATCCTCAAAGATAATGCTATGAAAGTGCTGCACTCAATATGCCAGCAAATTTGGAAAACTCAGCAGTGGCCGCAGGACTGGAAAAGGTCAGTTTTCATTCCAATCCCAAAGAAAGGCAATGCCAAAGAATGCTCAAACTACCACACGATTGCACTCATCTCACATGCTAGTAAAGTAATGCTCAAAATTCTCCAAGCCAGGCTTCAATAGTACGTAAATCGTGAACTTCCAGATGTTCAAGCTGGTTTTAGAAAAGTCAGAGGAACCAGAGATCAAATTGCCAACATCTGCTGGATCACGGAAAAAGCAAGAGAGTTCCAGAAAAACATCTACTTCTGCTTTATTGACTATGCCAAAGTCTTTGACTGTGTGGACCACAACAAACCATGGAAAATTCTTCAAGAGATAGGAATACCAGACCACCTGACCTGCCTCTTGAGAAATCTGTATGCAAGTCAGGAAGCAACAGTTAGAACCGAACATGGGACAACAGACTGGTTCCAAATTGGGAAAGGAGTACATCAAGGCTGTATATTGTCACCCTGCTTATTTAACTTATATGCAGAGTACATCATGAGAAACCCTGGGCTAGATGAAGCACAAGCTGGACTCAAGATTGCCAGTCAGTCAGTTCAGTTGAGTCACTCAGTCATGCCGGACTCCTTGCGACCCCCCCATGAATCGCAGCACACCAGGCCTCCCTGTCCATCACCAACTCCCGGAGTTTACCCAAACTCACGTCCATCGAGTCAGTGATGCCATCCAGCCATCTCATCCTCTGTTGTCCCCTTCTCCTCCTGCCCCCTATCCCTCCCAGCATCAGGGTCTTTTCCAATGAGTCAACTCTTCACATGAGGTGGCCAGTAGAAATATTAATAACTTCAGATATGCAGATATAACAGAAAGCCAAGAGGAACTAAAGAGCCTCTTGATGAAAGTGAAAGAGGAGAGTAAAAAAGCTGGCTTAAAACTCAACATTCAGAAACCTAAGATCATGGCATCTGGTCCCATCACTTCATGGCAGATAGATGGGGAAACAGTGGAAACAGTAACAGACTTTATTTTGGGGGGCTCCAAAATCACTGCAGATGGTGACTGCAGCCATGAAACTAAAAGACGCTTGCTCCTTGGAAGAAAAGTTATGACAAACCTAGACAGCATATTAAAAAGCAGAGACATTACTTTGTCAACAAAGGTCCATCTAGTCAAAGCTATGGTTTTTCCAGTAGTCATGTATGGATGTGAGAGTTGGACTATAAAGAAAGCTGAGCACCAAAGAATTGATGCTTTTGAACTATGATGTTGGAGAAAACTCTTGAGAGTCCCTTGGACTGCAAGGAGATCCAACCAGTCTATCTTAAAGGAAATCATTCCTGAATATTCATTGGAAGGACTGATGCTAAAGCTGAAATGCCAATACTTTGGCCACCTGATGGGAAGAACTGGCTCATTTGAAAAGATCCTGATGATGGGAAAGATTAAAGGCAGGAGGAGAAGGGGATGACAGAGGATGAGGTGGCTGGATGGCATCACTGACTCAACGGACATGAGTTTGGGTAAACTCCGGGAGTTGGAGATGGACAGGGAGGCCTGGAGTGCTGCAGTCCATGGGGTCACAAAGAGTCAGACACAACTGAGCGACTGATCTGAACTGAACTGAGAAACTGTCAGAGCTAAGAGGAGCCTAAGGAGACAGGTCATCTAAGGGAAATGTGGTGTCCTGGATGGGATCCTGGAACAAAAAAAAAGACATTAGGCAATAAAAACAAAATTTTTTTAATCAAAAAAAAACAAACCATGGATTCCCTGGAGGTCCAGTCGTTAATACTGTGCTCCCAATATAGGGGGCACAGGTTTAATCCTTGTTCAGGGAACGAAGATCATGCCATGAGGCAGGGTCGGAAAAGAAAACAAACATAAAACAAAAACAAGGGGGCTTCCCTGGTGACTCAGCGGTAAAGAATCCACCTCCCAACACAGGAGACACGGGCTCGATCCCTGATCCAGATCCCACACACCTCAGAGCAACTAAGCCCACGTGCCACAACTATGGAGTCTATGCTGTAGCGCCCAGGAGCCACAAGTACCGAGTCACCACACTGAGCCTCCTGAAGCCCGTGGGCCTTGGAGACAGCACTCTGAAACAAGAGGAGCCACTGCGATGAAAAGCCCGCACACCGCACATCTCAACCAGAGAAAGCCCAGGCACAGCCAGGATGAGTCAGCAGAGCCAGAAACAAGCAAATAAAATTATTAAAAAATAAAAATCAAGAAAACCTCTAGCCTATGTCAACATCAAACAAAACAGTCAATGTATCCAACAAATATGTGTGAAGGTCAAGGAACTGCACCCTCAGATCACAAGACCTATATTTTTAAAAAAATTAAGAGGTTGTTTAACAAAATAATTCCAGGGACTTCCCTGGTGGTCCAGTGGTTGGTTAAGAGCATGCCTGCCAACGCAGGGAATATGGGTTCGATCCCTCTAGGAAGATCCCACATGCCAAGGGACGACTAAGCCTGTGCACCACAGCTACTGAGCCCACAAGCTGCAAGTGCTGAGGCCCATGCACCCTAGAGTCCGTGCTCTGCAACAAGAAAAGCCACTGCGGTGAGACGCCCACGCACCACAGCTAGAGAGTAGCCTGTGCTTGCTGCAAAGAGAGAAAGCCCACTGGCAACAACGAAGACCAAGTGCAGCCAAAAGTAAATTAAGTAAGTAAATATAAAAAAATAATAACAATTTCAGTTTTAGAGTTAGTCCGTTCCTGAAATGTTATGAAGCATTGTTATCATATGATCCAGCAAGCCTATTCCTAGGTATATGCCTGAGAGACGTGAAACCAACTGATGAGCGGATAACAATGCGATAAAAGAAGAACAAGGTACTGATACAGGCTACAACAAGAAAGAAACTCAAAACCATTGTACTAACTGAAAGTCTCTCAGTCATGTCCAAGTCTTTGCGACCCCATGGACTATACAGTCCATGAAATTCTCCAGGCCGGAATACTGGAGTGGGTAGCCTTTCCCTTCTCCAGGGGATCTTCCCAACCCAGGGATCAAACCCAGGTCTTCCACATTGCAGGTGGTTTCTTTACAAGCTGAGTCATAAGGGAAGCCCAAGAATACTGGAGTGAGTAGCCTATTCCTTCTCCAGGGGATCTTCCTGACCCAGGAATCAAATCAAAGACCCTGCATTGCAAGGTCTCCTGCAATGCAGGCAGATTCTTTACCAACTGAGCTATCAGGGAAACCCAAGTGAAAGAGGCCAGTCACAAAAGACCACATCCTGAATGATTCCATTTATGTGGAAGGAATAGGCAAATCTGTATCACTAGGCAAATTTTTAGAGACTGAGAATAGATGGGCAGCTGCCTAGGCTCGGATTGGGAGGATGAAGAGTCTATCAAGGGGTGAAACGGTTCTTTCTTTCTTTAATTGGGGTATAGTTGCTTTACAATGTTGTGTTAGTTTCTGCTGTGCAATGAAGTGAATCAGCTATATGTACACATGTATCCCCTCCGTCTTGGACCTCTCCCCCTCCCGACCTCCACCCAATCCTGCCCATCTCAGTCACCGCAGAGCACTGAACTGAGCCCTCTGTGCTATACAGCAGCTTCCCACTAGCTATCCTGCACACGGCAGTGCAGACATCAATTCAAATCTTCCAGTTCATCCCACCCACTCCCCATCCTCGTGTCCAGGTCCGTCCGCTAGTCTGTGTCTCCATTCCTGCTCTGCAAATGGGGTCATCTGTACTATATTAGTAGATTCCACATATAATCCACATATAATGTGTTAATATACAGTATCTGTTTTTCTGACTTACCTCACTTTGTATGACAGACTCTAGGTCCATCCATGTCTCTGCAAATGATCCAGCTTCATTCCTTTTTATAGCTAAGTAACACTTTAGGTGATAAAAATGTAATGAAAATCCATTTAGAGTATGGTGATAGTCACACAACTCTGTAAATATAATAAAAGTGGTTGAGTTATACATGAGTGAACTTTATGGTAGATGAATTGTATCTTGGGCTTCCCAGGTGGTGCTAGTGGTAAAGAACCCACCTGCCAATGCAGGAGATGTATGAGACGTAGATTTGATCCCAGGGTCGGGAAAATCCCCTGGAGAAGGGCATGGCAATCCATTCCTATATTCTTGCCTGGAGAATCTCATGGACAGAGGAGCTTGGCGGGCTACAGTCCATGGGGTCCCAAAGAGTTGGACATGACTGAAGTGACTTAGCATGCATGCAAATTGTGTCTCAGTCAAACTGTGTATCTATATAGTTTCAGTTTAACTACAATTAAAAATTTACAATTTTCAGAACCAAAGATTCTACTGTCATACTTGACTCATGTTCTCCAATATGATAGGAAAGGTCTAAAATGGATGATATGATAACTCTTTCCAAAAATGTCTGAGACTTGCATGTAACAGTCCTTCATGAGTTGATTTATTTTCATCATGACTCAGATGTTGCAGAAATACTTGTGTATGAAAATAGTTTTTGCTCTACCCCTTTCATTCTTAGCTGCTCATAGTGCATTTTTAGGTTTTACCCAGCACTTTTAGATTTGTTTGAGCAAAAGAGTTGTTCAGAAAAAAAGAAGGAAATAGAGTTGTTCAGAGTTATCTAATCCACTAAATTGCTGACTGATTCATGCTTTTAAAATAACTCGCTGGCCACCAAATAGAATATGGACAATATGGTGGGTGGGGGTGGTGGATTAGAAACAAGGAGAGTATTTCAGGAGGGAGGCCCTAGAGAGCCTCACTAGCCCTGTTTCCAGAGCCCAGTATGGGTCACTCACAAAGAACACTGTCAATAAGCAGGAGACAGGCTGATGTTGGGGGTCATGCAGATTCCACAGCCTAGCGCCACATCTGTCAGGTGCCAGCAGAGGGCAGCAGAGAGCCAGGGCTGCAGAGTCCTGGGCAGGCTGGCCATCCAGCTCTGGCACAAGAAAGATGGAAATCTAGAAGAGGGTGGGAAGCAGGCATCTTTGAGATTGCCGCTTCTGAAGCATTTTCTTCTCTTCCGCAGATCAGAATTACAAATTCACTTCACAGATGGTGATAATTATTACTGTAACCATATTATACCAGTCACCGTTTGTTGAACCCAACCCATCTGCACACTCTCAACCCCCAGTCACAGACCGCACCCGCCTCCCCAGTGGAGGGAGAACCCATTTGGGTGTCAGACTGACTTGGCCTCAACCCTGGCTCTTCCATTAACATCGAATATGCATGTTAAGTCGCTTCAGTCATGTTCCACTCTTTGCAACCCTATGGACTATAGGCTCCTCTGCCATGGGATTCTCCAGGCAACAATACTGGAGAATCTAACTGACCCAGGGATCGAACTCACATCTCAATGTCTCCTGCATTGGCAGTTGAGCTCTTTACCACTGGTGCCACCTGGGAAGGCCCCGCTAACATCATATGACCTCTAATAGCTTTCTCTTTGAGTCTACTTTCCTTGTCTATAAAATGGAGATAATAAAACAAAAGGTTGGAGGGCTCTGAGAGAATTAAATGGGCCCTGTGTAAGGTGCCTCACACATGGGAGAACTCCATAAATTTCAGTCCCTTCTTCTGGCTTCTATAGATTGTTTTATTTAGATGAATGTTATTGATGTCACTCAATGGACATTCACTTGGTGCATACTCTGCGCCTAGATCTATCTTAGGTGCTTGGGGACACATGGGTGGATCTCCCAGATTGGCAGAATCCAGGAAAGCACCCACGAAGACTATCTGGATTAAAAGTCAGGGTCCCAAATACCTGTTGCCTTGCATTAAATTTATGTTGCACCCCTCAGTTTATGTCCTTGGGCAGGTGATCCTGTCTCTCTGAGCCTCAGTTGTATCATCTATACAATAGGGATAGTTGCAGTACCTAGAGGATCACGGTGACAATTAAGTGTACAATGCACAGCAAATGCACAAAGTAAGTGCTCAATAAATTTAAAAACAGTGTCAGGAATGTCCTGGTGGTCCAGTGGTCAGGACTCGGTACTTTCCCTTCTGGTGGCCTGGGCTTGATCTCTGGTTGGGGAACCAAGATCCCTCAAGCTGTGGGGAAAGAAGCAAAAACAAAAATTAAAAGTCAGAGTTAGCCTCCCTTAAAGTTACCTCTCCTCTTACTGCTCACTTTGGCCACCAAACACCTCCTCAGATTTACCAAAGCAGGATGGCAGAAGAGAGGAAGCAAAAAGCCAGCATCTGAAGACTCTTTCTATCACTGATCCGCTGTGTGACCTTGCACATTCATTCAGCCTCTCTGTTCTTCAGTTTCCTATCCAAAAATTGGCGTTATAACAGTAGATACCTGTTAGGGTTTTTGTGAGGGTTAAATGAAGATAATACTTAGAAATTCTTAACACAGTGGCAGATAGAGTAAGTGTACATGTTCAGTTGCTAGTATTATTATTATCAATATTATTGTTACTACTACTATCCTACCATGCTATCTTCCACATCCACTCTGGCATCAATTCCTATGGTTCAGCTTCCTCAAAGCCTCTCAAAGCAGTCTCTATCCTCAATTCCTAAGCCTAGCCCTGTCTATCATTTCAGGCCTCTATTAGGGGCTTGTTAAAACACCAATTGCTGAGCCCCATTCAGCCATTAATAAACCCAGAGTTTTGATTCAGTGGGTCTGCCATAGACTCATTTGCATTTTTAGCAAGTTCCCAGATGACAATGATGCTCTGGTCTAAGAATTATCCTTGGACAACCTTGACTTCTTAGCTCTTCTCAGCTTCTCTGATTCAGGAGTCTCCCACGCAACCCTTCTCCGGCCGGTGGTCCCAGAACTGGGGTGACTTGGGGGTGGAGATCATTCAATGAGGGTCAGAGGTTACAGACTAGGGTATGAAAAGGCGATTGGCCTCTGGTTCCCCCGTTTGTTCTTCACCCAGGCCCCTCCCCAACACACACACACATACACACACAGCTCTTCTCTGCCCCTCCTGAGGAATATGTATACATACAGCTCTTCCTCACCCATTCCAGGAAGAGTCCCAAGCAGTGGAGGGAGCCCCCCTGGGCTCAGAGCTCACCCGTCCTTGTGCTGTGTCCAGAATAACCCTTCCTTCCTCTCCACACAGATGTTTCATTCACCTTCCTCTCTGGTCTGAAATTCCCTCAAAAGCACTCACCAGTAATTTTTCCAAATCACAGTAATTACCTCATTACTTTGATATTAATAGACTTTGCTTGGCATCAAGGAGCCAGTTGAAACATGCCCAGACCCTGTGTAGGGAGATGGATTCCTGGAGGCAGGACCGCAGGAGGGCTGGCCTGACTGCAGCCCCGTGCCTCAGCTCTGCTCACCTCCCTCCCCACTGCCTTCTCCCTTCATGCTCTTGCCCACATCAGAGACTATTCTGGAACCACAGACTCCTGAGAAACAGCAGAGGCCAAACCATCCACTCCCAGAGACCTAGAGTCTCCCAGCAAAATAGTGGTGCATCCAGAGGAAACCCAGGGCTCTTGACCAACCAGGGCAGCCTTGTTCCCTTCCTTCCCTCAGCTATGCCCCAAATCTGACTTGGAGACCCTCTGAAACCCAGCCCGGGTGAGGAGGCAGCAGGGGTGACTCCTAACCTCCTAATAGTAATGAATACTTACTGAATATGGTTCATGAACCCTCCAGGTGATAGCTTATTTCATCCTCATAGCCTCCTAGGAGATAACAGTTCTCATTTAACCCATTTTACAGATAAAGAAACTGAGTCACAGCCAAGAAAAAGGTTGTACAATTGTAATTGGGGGCGTCCTTGGGGAGGACTCCAGGACTGAATCAATCACCTACAGATGCTCTGGGATCCTCCTGTCCCCACCCTGAGGCTTTCTTGTCTCTAGCAGCACCTTCACCCTCTTACTCGTTTCCAGGGACAATAGTGAGATTTATTTCATATGGATTGAGGGCCAACTCTGTACCAGATGCTTTCCTTGCCCTGTCTTCCCTCTCCCTCAGGATTGTTCTCTATGATAAAGATTTATTTAGCCCCATTTTGGATGAGGAATGAGAGTTTAGGTGATCTGCCCAAGGACTCACTCTCAGCGATAGATCTGGATTAATTCAGGTAGGCCTGACTCCCAAGCTTATTCTTCTTTCCATGAGACTCTCCTGCAAGCACCCTCCGCTGTAGCCTCCAGCTTTCCCATCTGCAGTAATCAGAGGGGCCATCAGTGAGGGCTCCCTGAGGGCCAGGCACTGGTTTGCCGCAATCCCTACATGGCCCGTTGCACTTGATCTTCTTAGTGTATTTGAATTGGTGACCTGTTATAAAAACAGAGCCATACTCAGTCACTTCTCCCCACCCTCAGATGGATAGTAAGTGGGTTTCCAAGTTCAAGGCTCTCCAGGAACACTGCTTGGGAAACTTCCTCCACAAATAGCACAGTGGGGAGGGACAGTTTCAGCAGAAAAGCTATGCAGGGCAAGGCAGGCCAAGGCTGAGGATGACTGGGCAGCCAGAGACTAGACTAGCCAAGCTGGTCAGGGCCGGGGCGGGAGGGGGGGAGCAGGGGGGCAGTATAGAGGATCCTTTGTCAGATCAGAAGCTACAAGGCTGCCCCATCCCCACCATCTGGCTCCAGCTCCAACCCAGTGATGCATGATGGGGGAAATGGGGGTGGGGTGCTGGGGGCTGCCCACCTGCTCTGCCTCCTGGGATAAACCCAACCCAAGACCTCCCAGGCCCATCTGGCCAACATATCCCCGAGCCCTGACTACCCCTGGGGACTCCTTTCGACAGGCTGGAATTGGCCGGGAGTGTGGCCAGCCTGTCAGGGTCACAGGTCACTGTTAATCTGCTAGAACAAGGGAGGGCAGGCAGGCAGGTGGGCAGGCAGCCAGTGTGGGCAAAGCCCTGGCAGTTCCTGCCTTCTGCTCTGGTGGTCTCGGAGGGAGATTTTCCTCTTCTGGAGTCAGGGAGGTAGGTTAGAAAGAACACAGACTCTAGGAAAGTTGCAAACGCTCATATCTGGCTACCTAGCAATTCCTCTTCTAGGTAAGGACTCCAGAGAAACTCTCACTCGTATGCTCAAGATGTCATTGCAACACCATGTGTAATAGCTGAACACTGGCAATAACCCAAACACCCATCAATAGGTTCTGGTAAGTCCCCTACATATGAACCTTTAAGTTTCGAACTTTCAAAGATACGAATGTGCATTGCATCAATGTCAGGCGTGAGTGAAACTGCAGTTTGCCCTCTGTCTCCTATTGTTGATGACCCTTCAATTCTAACATCTCCCACCTCCTCTCCATCCTCCAGTCAGTTACTCTTCTTGCCTGCTCACTCGGTGCCAGCTCCTATATGCCAGCTGTTGTTCTGTACTACCGTACTTTTCAAGGTACTGTACTGTAAGATTTAAAATGTTTATTTGTGTGTGTGTGTTGGTTTGTTGTGTATTATTTGTGTAAAAAGTACTATAAACCTATTACAGAGTAGTACTATATAACCAATGGTGTTAGTTGGGTACCTAGGCTAACTTTGTTGAACTGACAAATTGGACTCATGAATGTGCTTTCTGAAAGGAACTTGTTCTTAGGCAAGAGACTTACTGTATAAGAACCTAGGCCATTTCCTCACCGTTACTCAGTCACTGGGTCTGAGAACTGAGGCCCCCCTATGTCAATAGGACTTGACCATTTGTTCCAGGAAATTCTTGCCCAGAAAGATAAGACTGTAAACCAGTAAATATCTTTGCTATTTGCCCCAGGAAATTCTTGCTAACCAGTTTGTTTGGGCAAACAGTTTGCTCACCTTGGCAAATACCTCTCTTATCAGACGTCAGTTCATTTGTCGAAGTTTCAAGAACCTCTTCTCAGGTGTCCACCAGCTCCAAATTGTTTTGTCACAAACTTTGCGCAATCGTAGCCAGTTTTCTGCTTTAAAAGACTTCTACTTGGGAATTCCCTGGTGGTCCAATGGTTAGGACTCTTTGCTGTCACTCCTGAGGGCTGAGATTCAATCCCTGGTCAGGAAACTAAAATCCCACAAGCTATAAATAACCCTGTAAGTATTCTTCCCTGATCACTTTGTTTGAGGCACTCCTAAGAGTCTCTGGAGATACTGCTCCCCCTTATTGTTGTTTAGTCACTAAGTCGTGTTCGGCTCCTTTACAACCCTGTGGACTGTAGCCCGCCAGGCTCATGGGATTTTCCAGGCAAGAATACTGTGGTGGGTTACCATTTCCTTCTCCAGGAGATCTTCCAACCCA
The DNA here is from genome assembly GCF_042477335.2 of Ovis canadensis. Taxonomy (NCBI): domain Eukaryota; kingdom Metazoa; phylum Chordata; class Mammalia; order Artiodactyla; family Bovidae; genus Ovis; species Ovis canadensis. The sequence continues at coordinate 78,325,845 of NC_091257.1, forward strand.
AGGATTGAACCTGAGTCTCCTGCATTGGCAGGCATATTCTTTACTGCGGAGCCTCAAGGGAAACCCACTCTTTGCCCTTGCTGCAACAGATTTCATTAACTCAGCTTTACCTAAGAGCAAAAGATTTTCCTGGTGGTCTTTCCGGAGAAGTTAACAATAGACAAATAAAATGTGGTCTGTTTATATGACAAAATTACTAGAGGTAAAGAAAATGAACTAGAAATGGATGGATCTTGAAACACATAAGGTGAAAAATTCGAGTTGCAGCAAGATGTGGGGAACAATATGACAAATTACATAACACTTTTAAAACACACAAATAATATTGTGTATGATTTTAGGACAACTCATAAAAAGGAGTAAATTATAAACAATGCATGGTGCTCATGGAAACCCAAACTCAAGGCATTTATGAAAACCAAACTCCCCTGTGGAGGGCAGGAAGGGCAGTGGGATAGAGGAGTAGAGGAATGCAATGGAATGGAAGCTCTACTGTTTTATCACTTCTGTAAAAAACGAAAATAAAAAACAATTTGAAAAAACTTGCTTAAAACAGTAGTATTTGATTATTTGGGGAAATAGGTACCCATGTGATCTTTTCATTTCCAAAAATTGTTGGGTTTTTTTAAAACTGTCTACTGGTCAAAAGCTTACTCTTTAAAAAAAATTCTAGTAAAATATATAAAACATGAAATTTACCAATTTAATAATTTTCAAGTGTAGAGGTGTGTGGCTCTTTTTTCCTTTTTTGAGAATAATTGCTTTCCAACGTTGTGTTATTTTCTGCTGTACAATGAAGTGAATCAGTTATATGTATACACATCCCCTCCCTCTTGGACCTTTCTCCCATTCCCCCCACCTCCCATCCCACCCATCTACATCATCACAGAGCACCAAGCTGAGCTTCCCGTGCTATACAGGGGGTTCCCACTAGTTATCTATTGTACACACGGTAGTATATGTATTGCAATCCTAATCTCTCAGTATGTCCCGACCTCCCCTTCCCCTGCTGTGTCCACATGTCTGCTCTGTAGTTCTGCTTCTCTATTCCGGTTCATTCACATTGTTATGCAACCAGCACCACTATCCATCTCCAGAACTTTTTCATCTTTCCAAACTGAAACTCCATACCTGAAAAAAAAAAAAAAGAAACTCCATACCTGTTAAGTAATAACTTCCCGTTCTTCCCTCCCCCATCCCCTAGCAACCACTATTCTACTTCCTGTCTCTATGAATTTGACTACTCTAGGGACCTCATATCAGAGAAGGCAATGGCACCCCACTCCAGTACTCTTGCCTGGAAAATCCCATGGACAGAGGGCCTGGTGGGCTGCAGTCCATGGGGTCGCTAAGAGTCGGACATGACTGAGCGACTTCATTTTCACTTTTCACTTTCATGCATTGGAGAAGGAAATGGCAACCCACTGCAGTGTTCTTGCCTGGAGAATCCCAGGGACGGGGGAGCCTGGTGGGCTGCTGTCTATGGGGTCGCACAGAGTCGGACACGACTGAAGTGACTTAGCAGTAGCAGTAGGGACCTCATATAAGTGATATCATACCATATTCGCCCTTTTGTGGCTTATTTCACTTTGCATAATGTCTTCAAGATTCATCCATGTTGTGGCATGTGCTAGAATTTCCTTCCTTTCCAAGGCTGAATAGTTAGTTCAGTTCAGTTGCTCAGTCATGTCTGACTATTTATGACCCCATGGACTGCAGCATGCCAGGGTTCCCTGTCCATCACATGCTCCCGGAGCTTGCTCAAACTCATGTCCATTGAGTCGGTGATGCACTCCATTGTATTTATAGACCACGTTGTGTTTATACATTCATCCATCAATGGACACTCAGCTTGCTCCCACTTTTTCACTATACTGAATGATGCTGCTATGAACATGGGTGTACAAATACTGTTTGAGATCTTGTTTTCAGCACTTTTAAGTATATACCCAGAAGTGAAATTGCTGTATCATTGCTAATTCTATGTTTGATTTTTCAAGAAATTACCATGTCATTTTCTGTAGCAGCTGAACCATTTTCCATTCCCACCAGCAGTAAGGGCACAAAGGTTTGAATTCCACATCCTCACCAGCCCTTGTTGTTCTCTGTTATTTAACGATAGCCATCTTAACGGGTGTCTGGGGCTTCCCAGGTAGCTCAGTGAGTAAATAATACGCCTGCAGTGCAGGAGACACAACAGACACAGATTCCATCCCTGGGTCGAGAAGATCTCTTGGAGAAGAGTATAGCAACTCATTCCAATATTCTTGCCTGGAGAATCCCGTGGACAGAGGAGCCTGGTGGGCTAAGTCTATAGGGTTGCAAAGGGTTGAACAAGACTGAAGCGACTGAGCAGCACATTGGGTGTCTGAAGTGGCCTTTTTTTTTTTTAAGTACAAATAATCTTGTATGCTTTTCTATATTGAAAAAGGCGGGGGAGGAAGTAAAAAGGAAAGAAAGAAAAAGAAAGAAAAAAAGAAAACATTTCCAAAGTTAAAGGAAGGAGGACAGGTTGGCTCAAATCCATAATCCAGTAGTTAGGTCTGTTCAGCAATGAACAAACACCACTTCACCTCTCTGAGCCCCAATTCTGTTACCTAGGAAAATGGAGGACTAGTAATCCCACTTCTAGAATTAAGGAAGTAACAGTTGTGCGGATGTTTGTGCAAAGAAAGGAATCTGGCCAGAAAACCAGTACATCTCCCTGCAGAAGTCGGGAACCAGGATCTGCGTGAAGGAAATGGAGCCTCACTAGCCCTTTACAGAGGGCCAGGCACTTCCAAACTTTAAAGTTCTCCCCATTGTACAGAAAAGAAAGTGAAGGTGCAGAGGGTCCAGGGACCTGCCCATAGTCACATATGGCAGAGCTGGGACCTGACCCCAGACTGAAACTCTCAGCCTCTGCTTTGTATGTGACCTGATCCTAATCCCAAGTGTTCACTGGAATAGGGCCCTGTAGATCAGAAAGTTTGAGTACCTCCATAACTGTAACTAATATTTAAAGAGCGCTAGTCCTGTGCTAGGGCTTCCTGGGTAGCTCAGCTGGTAAAGAATACAGCCACAATGCAAGAGAGCCTGGTTCAATTCCTGGGTCAGGAAGATCCCCTAGAGAAGGGATAGACAACCCATTCCAGTATTCTTGGTCTTCTCTGGTGGCTCAGACAGTAAATAATCTGCCTGCAAAGTGGGAGACCTGGGTTCGATTCCCTGAGAGAGGCATGGCAACCCACTCTAGTATTCTTCCCTGGAGAATCCTCATGGACAGAGGAGCCTGGAAGGCTGCAGTCCATGGGGTCACAAAGAGTCAGACACAACTGAGCAACTAAACAGCACAGCACAGTCCTGTGCCAAGCACCACTCTAAGCTCTGAATCCTCACAATCACCATGAGTAAGTGTACTTCCTGCTCAGTTTTTTGGAAATGGAGTCTCAGATAAGTCAGAAGATTTGCCCAAAGTCACACAGCTAATAATAGTGTCTGGTCTATATGGCTGTAAAGTCCCAACTGCCCCAATCCTAAGTGGAAGACATAGGATTCGAACTCAGAACACATTAGGACACTAAGCCAGTGCACATTCTTGGTATCCTCTGTCTCCCAGGGAATGAAGTGGCCTTGCCTTGCTCCCAGTCCTGGGCAGAACGCAGGGAGAGGCTTCTCCTTCAACTTGGAGGCTGGACCTGCCATAGGTGCTTGGGCATAACTCTCAGAGCCATAATTTCTAGGCCATCTCTGATCATCGGTGGCACCTTTCCAGGTTGCAGAGACTTCTGCAGTTGTGGGACCTTCATCTTGGTCTTCTTGACCTCCAAAGCCTCTTCCCAGGCCCAGCCAGCCGTAAGCAAGGTAGGCTCCTGCTCAGCAACAGATACCCATTTGCGGCCCAGAAAGAGCCAGGACTACCCCCCTCCCCCCCCCCCCCCCCCGCCTCCACACACACGCACACACACACAAGAAGTGGCCCTGGGTCATTGCCACCTCCAGATTCCCAGCTTCTACGCCTGTCCCTCGCCCCCTTATCAGCTCCTCCTTCTGTAATCAGTTTAGACTCCAAGGCCAGCTTATGTCTTAGACTTGGTGGCTCAGATGGTAAAGCAATGCAAGTAGAGCTGAGTTCAATCCCTGGGTCGGGAAGGTCCCCTGAAGAAAGGAATGATCACCCACTCCAGTATTCTTGCCTGGAGAATCCCCTGGACAGAGGAGCCTGCTGGACTACAGTCCATGGTGTCACAAGGAGTTGGACACAACTGGGCAACTTTCACTTTTTAGGCCACAAACCACTTTTTCTATTTTTGGCCACCCCATGTGTCATGTTAGCTCTTACTCACAGAGATCAAACCTACCTCCTCTGCGGTGGGAGTGCAGAGTCTTAACCACTGGATCGCCAGGGAAGTCCCAGGAAACCATTCTTTGAAAGCAGGGGAAAGAGTGCTGGGCTAGAAAGATTATGAATAATTATTAATACAGTCTAAATAAGTAAATATTAAAATAAGGAGAAAACAACAGTAATAGCTGACCTTGAGAAGTTATCTATGTACTAAGCACACGTTGTCTCACTTAATCATTATTAATTCTTAATCATTCTTAATTCTCTCAAGAATGCTATTGAGAAAAGAAAAAAAAAAAAAAAGAATGCTACGAGGTAAGGTTGATCTGTTTCCATTTTGAAGAAGTAAAAACCAAGCTCAGAGCAGGTAGGTACCTTGCCTGAGATCACACAGATGTCAGGTGGTAAAGTCTAAAGAGGCCTAGTGACCTAAACCTTACCCTCCCTGATGCTTCCTGGGGGCCGCTGGGAAAGGTAAACCCACTCAGAGCCTCAGTTTGCCCAGATGCAGAGAGGAAGAAAAGACAGAGAGGACAGGACCGAAAAAGCATGGAGCCATGCAGCTTGGTGCACTGGTGCAGAGGGGAGCAGCATGCTAAAGACTGTAAGTGGAATCTAATTAAGCCCAGAGGTAGGAACTTCTCTTAGTCGCATTTCACAGATGAGGACTTAGAGGCACAGAGAGGTTAAATAAATGCCCAGTGCCACATAGCTACTGGACACAGATTTGTCAGACTCAAAAGGCCTCACTTTATGACTGCTAGACCAGAAGTCCGTCAGCAATTTCCTTATCCAAAACCAAAGACCTTAAATGCTGTGTGAGGTTTGGACTTTTTCCTCTCAGGATCTGCACTATCCAGGACAGTAACCATTAGCCACATACGAAGATGAAGGTGAAGGTGCTTGTCACTCAGTCATGTCTGACAATGTGCAACCTCATGGACTGTAGCCCACCAGACTCCTCTGCCTATGGGATTTTCCAGGCAAGAATATTGGAGTGGGTTGCTATTTCCTTCTCCAGGGGATTTTCCTGACCCAGGGATCGAACCCAGGTCTCCTGCATTGTGGGTAGGCTCTTTACCATCTGAGCCACCAGGGAAGCCTATATAAGCCACACATACTTATTTATAATTAAATAAAACTAACAATTCAGTCCCAGTGTTGCATTTGCCACATTTCAGATGCCCCATCTCCACATGTGGCTACTGACTATATAGACCATTCCTATCATCCCAGAAGATGTTGGGGAGGGAAGGCATCAAACGGTAGCTGCAGCAGGAATGTCACCAGGGCAGGTCTTGGTGCTGCAACCATCACTAAGGAGTCAGGGAAGGAAACAGGTAGGTACCCAGGAGGTGACAGTGACCAGGTTATGGTGAAGAGCCTGAACCCAGATGGCAGCGGGGCTAGAGAAGTGGAGGCCAGAAGGGAGGAGGGAGATATTCCCAAGAGTTCAACTTTCCTGGAATACCCTCCCTGCCACTTGTTGTGTGGCTTTGGGCACTGTGTGCATGCCACTTCTCTGAGCCTCAGTTTCTTCAACTATAAAATGAAAATAATAAAAGTACAAACTGGGAATGCCCTGGCAATCCAGTGGTTAGGGGCTTCCCAGGTGGCTCGGTAGTAAAAGAGACACAGAAGACACAGGTTCAATCCCTGGGTTGGGAAGATCCCCTGAAGGAGGAAATGATAGCCCACTCCAGTATTCTTGCCTGCAGAATCCCATGGACAGAGGAGTCTGATGGGCTACAGTCCATGGGGTTGCAAAAGAGTCGGACGTAACTGAGTGACTGAGCACTCTCGCGCCAGTAGTTAGGACTCCACACATCCACTGCAGGGGGATGGGTTTGATCCCTGGTCAGGAAACTAAGATCCCCATGAACCACATGGCACAGCACAAAAAAAAAAAAAAAAAAAGTACCAGCTGCACAAGGGTTGTTGTGAGTTTTGAATGGCTAATGTGAATAAAGCAGAGCTTTTCCTATCTGTGATAAGGGACCAGCTTACTGTTTCCAATCCACCCGTGAACTGACAGTTTATAAAGTACAATGAAAATGAATTATTTGACAAATAATCACATGCTCGAATGTCAGAGCAATGTCAAATTGCCATAAAACTTCTAGACATTCTTTTCTTACTCATTTTGCGGTTCAAACAGTTTAGGGACTTACAGTAGCAGTGATTATAGATCGCCTGGTCTCAAGACTGGCATTTATGGGCAATGGCAGCCATTGCTGTCATTAACAATAATGCTGATGGAGCAATGAATGATAAATGTGGGGGTGGGGAGAAGAAGGGGTCTTGGATGATACCCTACTGTGGCTAATACTCACAAGGGGGAAGGGCAGGACTGAAGCCCAGATACAAGTCACTCCAGAGTTCTCTCATTCAATGCAGTAGGGAGAAGGCTACAGAGGCCACAGGACTGATTGCAGGTGGTGTTGTCTTGTCATTCAGTCGCTAAGTAATGTGCGACTCCTTGTGACCCCATGAACTGCAGCATGCCAGGCTTCCCTGTCCTTCACTATCTCCCGGAGTTTGCTCAAACTCATGTCCATTAATTTGGTGATGCCATCCAACCATCTCATCCTCTGTTGCCCCCTCCTCCTGCCCTCAATCTTTCCCAGTGTCAGGATCTTCTCCAGTGGGTTGGCCCTTTGTATCAGGTGGCCAGAGTAGCGGAGCTTCAATTTCAGCATCAATCCTTACAATGAATATTCAGGGTTGATTTCCTCTAAGATTGACTGGTTGGATCTCATTGCTGTCCAAGGAACTCTTTAAGAGTCTTTTCCAGCACCATAGTTCAAAAGCAATTGATGCTTCGGCACTCAGCCTTCTTTACAGTCCAACTCTCATATCCATACATGACTACTGGAAAAGCCATAGCTTTGACTATAGGACTTTTGTAAAGTGCTATTTACAAAATAGCACTTTTTAATACGTTGATTTTTAATATATTGTCTAGGTTTGTCAGAGCTTTTCTTCCAAGGAGCGAGCATCTTTTAACTTCATGACTTCAGCTACTGTCTGCAGTGATTCTGGAGCCCAACAAAATAAAGGTAGATGTGGGATTGGGGCCTGGCTCATCCAGAGGTGTACCTCTGGGCTTGTTATTTTTACCAGCCTTGCTGCAGATGAAACTCAGATGTTATGACTCAAAGGTGAAGCAATGGATCCTTTTGCAATAGATTGTCTTTTCAATCGAATGCCAGGGTGAGGGGCAGTTTCCAGATCCCAGCTTTTCCACCTTCCTGGCACAGGACCTTAGCACATGCTGTGCATCCCCTCCCCCTAAGCATTCTTCCTCCCTTCACCTGGTTACTCCCACTGATCACTAAGGTTTTGCCACACCCCCTCCGTAGCTGGTTTTGCAGGGAGGTTTCCCAGTTGATAAGAATTTCACAGATTCAGACTTCTATGAGTTAGAATTTCACAACCAGAGAATTTTATTGACTGGAATTTTATGGCGCCAGAAAAGTATTGATTAGCATTCCATGGTCCCAGGATTCTATTACTTAGAATTTCATGACTTGAAAATGCCATTGATTCAAATTTCATGCTTAGTGTTCCGGTAATGAATACTTCCCCCAGATACCAACACAGACTGCTCAGCCCTCTGCTCAAACTGTCACCTGTCACCTTCTCAGGAGGGGCCTTCCTTCACCACCTTATTTCAGATTGTCTGTCTGCCACTTGCTCTGTTTTATTTTTCTGCACGGTGGTGATCACCGCTTAACAGACCAAATTCGTTACTTACTGCCCCCTGCAATAGAATGTGAGAAGATCCACTGGGCAGGGATTTTGATCTGTCTGGTTCACTGCAGTATTCCCAGGGCCTAGAACAGTGCCTGATGCCCAGTAAATGCTCAATTAATATTTGGTGAATGTTTATAAATGAATCAACTGCAGAATTAATAAACTTTTAATTATTACACATTTATCATATAATAATTTTTAAAAGAGTGACTGCCCATTTATCCACCTTCCTCTTCCAGCATGCTGCCTCTCACTCATTGCCTCAACTTACAATGGAGAGGAGAATGCCTCTCCTTTATCTGTGTTTCACTGCCTAAGACAGGTTTCTCATTTGAGTCAAGATCTATAGGCTTCAAGGAGAGGGGAAGGAATTGAAATGAAGGACAGAGAGAGGTGAGTCAAAAAGGAGATATCCTAACATCAGGAACCACTAATTTTTTTAGGCCTCAAATGTTACCATCACCTCCTCCAGGAAGTTCTCCCTGATGGGCAGATTAACTTGGCTCACCTGTCAAATGCTCTTCAACTTTCGTGCACCTTGTCCACAGCACTCTGTACTATTTGTATTTAGAGATGTGCTGTGTGATTGATATCTGCAGATAAGGACTACACCTGTTTTGTACCTCATGCGAGGACCAGTGCATAGCACACAGAAGGTGCTTCAATATACTTGTGGAATGAATGTATGAACACCGTATCACACTCCTGCTGGCAGAATGGAAAGTAACATGCTAGGGTCAATAGCTGTCAAGGGTCAGGGGATGTCAGAGGAAGAAAGACCCTCAGGAGACCAAACCTCCCTCTGGAGTTATCTATAGGGTTAAGGGGAGGATAGGGTAAGCAAACTTTTAATATGTCAATGGACAGATAGTAAATCATAGCCTGCCTGCTGTTGTAGCAATCAGCCATAAACAATATGTAAACAATAAGCATGGATGTGTTTCCAAAAACTTTACTTAGGGATGCTATTATATAATATACAATAGAATTTATAAACTTCATGTAAGTCTCAAGTGTCAAAGTAACATTCTGACTTTGGTCTGTTCAACAGTTAAAAGGTATAAACAGCACAATACAGCAAGCAGCTATAACCTGCAAAACTCTAAAAAAGTTTTAAGTGGAAAGGGTGGGAGATGGAAGTGAAGAAGGGGCTTTTTTGTTTAAATTTGCAAGGTTGAGCAAGTCACTTAACCACTCGCAGCCTCCTCTTCCTCCTTTGGAAAAGGGTGATAATGAAGTCCTTGGTTCCCAAAGCAGTCCTGAGGATTAACTGAGATAACGCCTTCAACCCAGCCAGGCGGGCTCAGCATGAGCCACTGGGCTGCTATTGTTAATAATAATCATTATTATTATTACCAGGGGGACTTTGGGAGGAGCCAACGGAAGGACATATGCAAATCCCACAGCACAAAGTCTGGCACCCAGGAGACCTCCATAGAAGATCCTAACCTCCCCTGGCCTCCACCCCGCCTCTACCCAGCCTAGGTCACTGGAGATAGACCTCCCTAGCATCCTCCACCAGCCTCCCAGGCTCTCCTGCTCCCCACAGGCCGCTTTGGAGACAGAGAAGGTGCCCACGGCAGCTGGCAGGGTGCGAGGAGGAGGGTTCTGACTAGGCCCCCCGCGTATTGTCTGAGCCCGCCAGCCCGCCAGCCAGCTGATGTCCTGAGTCCCGACACCAGCTGGCCTGCCCCACCCCCATCCAGTACTCCTTCCTCCCAGGTCCCTCCTTGTCACTCAGCCTCCATCCCCACCCACCCGCAGCCTAGAGTCAGGGTGTAACCAGAGGGTCTGAGCTTTTGTCCCCCAAACCATAGGCTGATTTGCATTCCTGTAGCAATTTGCACACCCCATTCATTTGTAGAGGCTAGACAACTGCAAAGCCAGCAGGGTCCTTGGGTTTATTTTATTTGTGAGGGGTTTTGAGAGGTGACTTTGGGTGTTCCCTTTCAGCCTTTAGCACTTTCTCATTCTGGGTCCTTGGCCACTCAAATCCTTAGTTTCCTCATCTGTAAAATGGGTACAATAACGCCTTTCCTATTGAGTGGTTGTGGGGAGTAAATAGGGGCTTCCCAGGTGGCTCGGTGGTAAAGAATCTGCCTGCCACACAGAAGAGCAGAAGAGGCAGGTTCAATCCTTGGGTCAAGAAGAGAAGGAAATGGCAGCGCACTCCAGTAGCCCATGACAGAGGAACCTGGCAGGCTATAGTCCATGGAGTTGCAAAAGAGTCAGACACAACTGAGCAACTAAACAGCAGAGGAGTAAATAAGGGAATGCATGCCGTGTACCTGGTATAAAGTATGTGCTCAACAGATGACAGTTATTATTATTTTTTTTTATTATTTTTAATATTTACTTATTTGGCTGCATCGAGTTTTAGTTGCTGCCTGTGTTAGGATGCATGGACACTCTAGTTGTCGCACATGGGCTCCTGAGTGCACAGGCTCTGTGGTGCATAAGGTCTTAGTTCCCCAACCAGGGATCGAACTTACATCTCCTGCACTATAGGGTGGATTCTTAACCAGTAGACCACCAGGGAAGTCCCAACTGTTACTACTTAAACAGAGTAGCACCCTCCTGTCTTCCAGAGCCAACTGTTAAAACTGGTGCCGTTGCATAAGACAGCCACTAGGCATGTGTGGCTATTTAAAGTTAAACAAGCAGTAAAGAATCTACCTGCAATGCAGGAGGAGAATGGCAACCCACTCCAGTATTCTTGCCTGGAGAATGACAGGGATAGAGGAGCCCGACGGGCTACAATCCATGGGGTCCCAAAGAGTCAGACAGGACTGAGCAACTTAACACAATTAAATTACAATTAAAGGTAAATTGAAGGCCAGAGAAGGGGACAACAGAGGATGAGATGGTTGGACGGCATCTCCGATTCAATGGCCATAACTTTGAACAAACTTTGGGAGATTGTAAAGGACAGGGAAGACTGACGTGCTGCAGTTCGTGAGGTCGCAGAGTTGGACACGACTGAGCGACTGAACAACAATTAAATTAAATTAAATTAAATTGGAACTTCAGTTCCTCAGTCTCACTAGCCTCGTGTTCTGATGGCTGTCTTGGGCAGCACAGATATTAAACATCCCCATTAGCAAAGAAAGGTAGGTTAGACTGTGTTGATTCAGGTCCTCGAACTCCCCTGAGCTTTTCTCCCTTTCCCCAAGAGGGCTCTCTCTTCTGCAGTCTTTCTCCCTGCCCCCATCAAGGTAATGACCTTGGTGAGTGGGTGTTCTATTGTTCTCAGCACCTGGGCTAGAGGGTGGAGAACAGGTGTGGAGCTGTGCCCTGGAGCACTGAGGGGGTGGGCGCAAATTGTCCTTGTGGTAAAGCAAACAGCTGCACCCAGCTCTGTGCCGGCCACCAGCAGGAGCCTCCACGAGCCCGGATGTCGATGAGGGAGGGGGAGGTTCCGGGTTTTCATCCTCACCATCATCCAGAGGTGGTTTAAGGTCACACAACAGATCAGCGCCTCAGATGAGCAGCTTCCAGCGCAGCTGACACCTGAGGAAGGTGTGCCAGATGGGAGGCCTGGAGTGCAGGGGGAGGGGAAGATTAGCAACCTCTCCATGCCACGGCTCAGCTGCACCAGAGACTGAAAGGCGTAAATAGGTCACATTCAGACTATTTCAAACCAGGTGGGCCCTGGGGTTTCACAACCGTAGCAAGAAATGTATTCAGTTCAGGTCAGTTCAGTTCAGTCGCTCAGTCATGTCCAACTCTTTGTGACCCCATGAACCGCAGCACACCAGGCCTCCCTGTCCATCACCAACTCCTGGAGACTACCCAAACCCATGTCCATTGAGTCGGTGATGCCATCCAGCCATCTCATCGTCTGTCGTCCCCTTCTCCTCCTGCCCCCAATCCTTCCCAGCATTAGGGTCTTTTCCAATGAGTCAACTCTTCGCATGAGGTGGCCAAAGTATTGGAGTTTCAGCTTCAACCTCAGTCCTTTCAATGAACACCCAGGATTGATCTCCTTTAGGATGGACTGGTTGGATCTCCTTGTAGTCTAAGGGACTCTCAAGAGTCTTCGCCAACACCACAGTTCAAAAGCATCAATTCTTCAGCGCTCAGCTTTTTTCACCGTCCAATTTTCACATCCATACATGACTACTGGAAAAAACAAAGCCTTAACTAGACAGACCTTTGTTGGCAAAGTAATGTCTCTGCTTTTGAATATGCTATCTAGGTTGGTCATAACTTTCCTTCCAAGGAGTAAGTGTTTTTTAATTTCATGGCTGCTATCACCATCTGCCCTGATTTTAGAGACCCCAAAAATAAAGTCTGACACTGTTTCCACTGTTTCCCCATCTATTTCCCATGAAGTGATGGGGCCAGATGCCATGATCTTTGTTTTCTGAATGTTGAGCTTTAAGCCAACTTTTTCACTCTCCTCCACTTTCATCAAGAGGCTTTTTATTTCCTCTTCACTTCTGCCATAGGGTGGTGTCATCTGCATATCTGAGGTTATTGATATTTCTCCCAGCAATCTTGATTCCAGCTTGTGCTTCTTCCAGCCCAGCGTTTCTCATGATGTACTCTGCATATAAGTTAAATAAGCAGGATGACAATATACAGCCTTGACGTACTCCTTTTCCTATTTGGAAATGTATTGGGTTGGCCCAAAAGTTCGTTTGGGTTTCCATCCCAGCTTACTGAAAAACCCAAACGAACTTCTGGGCCATTCTGATAAATCTTGATGTGACTGTCAATTGTCCTCTCCAAATCAACATCCCTAAAACAACTCACCCTTGTCTCCAGGATGCGTCTGTTCATTTTATAGCTGTCTCCAGCTTAGGCAACGGCTGCCCCATCCTTTCAGCTGTCCCAGCCCAAACCTTCAGATCAACCTAGATCCTTCTCTTTCCACCACCTTACAAAGGAGCCCTGGCTTCCCAGGTGGCCAAGTGGTAAAGAATCTGCCTGCAATGCAGGAGACACCAAAATGATCCCTGGGTTGGGAAAAACCCCTGAGAAGGAAATGGCAACCCACTCCAGTATTCTTGCCTGAGAAATCCCATGGACAGAGGAACCTGGTGGGCTATAATCCATGGGATCGCAAAAGAGTTGAACATGATGACTGACTAACCATGCACACAAAGAAGCCATCAGCAAATACTGTTGGCTCTGCCTTCAAAATATACCTTGAATCTGACTCCTTCTCATCTTCTCTGTCTTCTTCACTGCAGTAACCCCAGTGCTCAGGACAATGCTTGGCACAAAGTCAATGTTCAGTGTACGAAAGAAGGAAACACAGGCTCTGGGCTAGAAACCATGCTAATGCGGTGTACATTTCTATAGGTATGATGCAGTTCATAATAAAATGTCTAAAAAGAGACCAAAATAAATAAAGAAGTGATGAGAGGACTTTCTGGTGGTCAAACGATTAAGAATCTACCAGCTAGTGCAGGGAATGTGGGTTCAAGCCCTGGTTCAGGAAGATGCCACATGCAGCAGGGCAATTAAGCCCAGGCAACACAACTACTGAGCCCGACTGAGCTCTGGAGCCCCTAAGCCACAAGAGAAGCACGGCAATGAGAAGTCCATGCACAGCAATGAAGACCTAGCACAACCAAAAGTAAATAATAAAAACTTAAAAAAAATTTTTTTCCACTGTCCACCCTGGACAGTGGAAGCAAGTATAAAGAGGAAGGCATGGACTCAGGGGCGTTTACTGGTGATGTCAATGGAATGGTGATTGGTTGTGGACGTTGACAGGAGCAAGCCTTTCTCTCATTTCCTGTCGGGCAGGAGGTGCACTGGTTTGGGGTAGCATCTACTTCTATTGGGCACTTCTGAGTCTTGGGGATTTACTCACTCTCGGGAATGGATATTGGCCATTAGCAATCATCCACAGTTTCATCTACAAATTTGGAAGTGCTGTAAAGTGATTGTCATACCCATTGTTAGATGAGCATGCTCAAACCCTACAGGTGGAAAAAATGATTTATTAAAATTGAAAATCCTGCTGTTATTTGATCCAATACTTCCACTCTGAAAAACCTACTTTAAGAATCAAAAAAGAGGAAAAGCTAATGCACAGTGGTGTTCAATAAGGCATAATTTGTCACTGAAAAAATTGGATTCTACCAGAAGAAGAATATTGTGAGACCATCAAAGAATGTTAATGAGTAGTTTCTAGGACATGAAAAACTGCTGGTAGTGACATGAAAAAATACAGATAGAAAAAAAAAGATAATAGTGAAAAAAGGCTGGATGCAGAAGACATTAACAGCATGGTCTGAGAAGACTGTACAGTGAAATGGTGAGAAAAATTTAATTCTCAGCGTTGAGAATTGAGTGCTTTTCCTTTTCTTCCTGACCGTGTTATGTAGTATTCAAATTCCTCACCTTGAGTTTGCTCACTTCCTCCTCAATCATAAACAGTAGTGAATTTTAATGATACAACTTGCCTTGTTCATCTCTCTCTCAGGGAGCTCTTGGGCTCTTCAGCCTCCAATGGAGAAAAAACTTTGCTTATTAGAAAACTCCCAGCCATGCCAGGTATTTCTCTGGTGTATAGATAGGCTTTCTAAAGCACCATGAGCATTTCAGACTCCTGTTTACCCAACAAGGATCATATACCTTTAAACTGCTTCCCCTCGTTGACTGTCATCTGGCCAGGCCTTGTGTTTATCCTATGTTAGTGGAAGGGCATGGTCAGGGCAGATGGCAGGCAGAGAACATTTCTCTCTGCCACCCATCTTCATCTTCCTTGTCACCAGTTAAAGAAAAATAATTCATTTGGTTTGGACAAGAAACAGTCAGGGTCCCCAGCAATTCTTTAGGTCTACTGAGTCTACCATAATATCTACTACTGTGAGCAGGAATCCCTTAGAATAAATGGAGTAGCCATCATGGTCAACAAAAGAGTCCGAAACGCAATACTTGGATGTAATCTCAAAAATGACAGAATGATCTTTCGTTTCCAAGGCAAACCATTCAATATCACGGTAATCCAAGCCTACACCCCAACAACTAATGCTGAAGAAGCTGAAGTTGAATAGTTCTATGAAGACCTACAAGACCTTTTAGAACTAACACCCAAAAAAGATGTCCTTTTCATTATAGGGGACTAGAATACAAAAGTAGGAAGTCAGGAAACACCTGGAATAATAGGCAAATTTGGCCCTGGATTACAGAATGAACCAGGGCAAAGGCTAATAGAGTTTTGCCAAGAGAATGCACTGGTCATAGCAAACACCCTCTTCCAACAACACAAGAGAAGACTCTACACATGGACATCACCAGATGGTCAACACCAAAATCAGATTGATTATATTCTTTGCAGCTGAAGATGGAGAAGCTCTATACAGTCAGCAAAAACAAGACCAGGAGCTGACTGTGGCTCAGATCATGAACTTCTTATTGCCAAATTCAAACTTAAATTGAAGAAAGTACAGAAAACCACTAGACCATTCAGGTATGACCTAAATCAAATCCCTTATGATTATACAGTGGAAGTGAGAAATAGATTTAAGGGACTAGATGTGATAGACAGAGTGCCTGATGAACTATGGATGGAGGTTCATGACATTGTATAGGAGACAGGGATCAAGACCATCCCCATGGAAAAGAAATGCAGAAAAGTTAAATGGCTGTCTGAGGAGGCCTTACAAATAGCTGTGAAAAGAAGAGAAGCGAAAAGCAAAGGAGGAAAGGAAAGATATAAGCATCTGAATGCAGAGTTCCAAAGAATAGCAAGAAGAGATAAGAAAGCCTTCCTCAGTGATCAATGCAAAGACATAGAGGAAAACAATAGAATGGGAAAGACTAGAGATCTCTTCAAGAAAATTAGAGATACCAAGGGAACACTTCACGCAAAGATGGGCTCAATAAAGGACAGAAATGGTATGGACCTAACAGAAGTAGAAGCTATTAAGAAGAGATGGCAAGAATACACAGAAGAACTGTACAAAAAAGATCTTCACGACCCAGATAATCACGATGGTGTGATCTCTCACCTAGAGCCAGACATCCTGGAATGTGAAGTCAAGTGGGCCTTAGAAAGCATCACTACGAACAAAGCTAGTGAAGGTGATGGAATTCCAGTTGAGCTGTTTCAAATCCTGAAAGATGATGCTGTGAAAGTGCTGCACTCAATATGCCAGCAAATTTGGAAAACTCAGCAGTGGCCACAGGACTGGAACAGGTCAGTTTTCATTCCAATCCCAAAGAAAGGCAATACCAAAGAATGCTCAAACTACTGCACAACTGCACTCATCTCACACGCTAGTCAAGTAATGCTCAAAATTCTCCAAGCCAGGCTTCAGCAATACGTGAACCGTGAACTTCCAGATTTTCAAGCTGGTTTTAGAAAAGGCAGAGGAACCAGAGATCAAATTGCCAACATCCGCTGGATCATGGAAAAAGCAAGAGAGTTCCAGAAAACCATCTATTTCTGCTTTATTGACTATGCCAAAGCCTTTGACTGTGTGGATCACAATAAACTGTGGAAAATTCTGAAAGAGATGGGAATACCAGACCACCTGACCTGCCCCTTGAGAAACGTGTATGCAGGTCAGGAAGCAACAGTTAGAACTGGACATGGAACAACAGACTGGTTCCAAATAGGAAAAGGAGTACATCAAGGCTGTATATTGTCATCCTGCTTATTTAACTTCTTTGCAGAGTACATCATGAGAAACGCTGGGCCGGAAGAAGCACAAGCTGGAATCAAGATTGCCAGGAGAAATATCAATAACCTCAGATATGCAAATGACACCACCCTTATGGCAGAAAGTGAAGAGGATATAAAAAGCCTCTTGATGAAAGTGAAGGAGGAGAGTGAAAAAGTTGGCTTAAAGCTCAACATTTAGAAAACGAAGATCATGGCATCTGGTCCCATCAGCTCATGGGAAATAGATGGGGAAATAGTGGAAACAGTGTCAGACTTTATTTTTGAGGTCTCCAAAATCAGGGCAGATGGTGATAGCAGCCATGAAATTAAAAGACTCTTACTCCTTGGAAGGAAAGTTATGACCAACCTAGATAGCATATTTAAAAGCAGAGAGATTACTTTGCCAACAAAGGTCCGTCTAGTCAAAGCTACGGTTTTTTTCAGTAGCCATGTATGGATGTGAGAGTTGGACTGCGAAGAAAGCGGAGTGCCAAAGAATTAATGCTTTTGAACTGTGGTGTTGAAGACTCTTGAGAGTCCCTTGGATTGCAAGGAGATTCAACTGCGCAATTTTGTTCTCATGATCTTAGTTCCCCGGCCAGGGATTGGACTCCTGCACCCTGAAATGGAGGCAGAGTCTTAACCACTGAACCACCAGAGAAGTCCCAGAAAGTTGATTCTTTTTAAAACAATTCATTTGGCTGTGGCAGGTCTTAGTTACAGTATATGGGATCGTCATTGTCTTTTGTGGGATCTCTCCTTGCTGCTCATGCGCTCCCTAGTTGCAGCTTGCTGGCTTAGTTGCTCAGCAGCATGTGAAATCTTAGTTTCTAATCAGTGGTTGTACCTGTGTCCCCTGCATTGCAAGGCAGAGTCTAGACAGTGGACTGGACCACTAGGGAAGTCCCCCAGAAAGTTGATTTTTTAAAAGAGCAATGAGAGAGTGCAGGATGGGAAGTGACTGCTATGAAGTATGGGGGCGTGTCTCTTTGAGGTGATGAAAATGTTCAAAGCTAGGTTCTGGTGATGGTTGTACAACTCTGTGAATATACTGAAACCATTGAATTATGCCATTTATATGGGTGAATGTGTGGTATATGAATTAAATCTCAATAAAGCTGTTAAGAAAAAATTATATAGCTAAAGTGATAGAATAGTGATGATCTCTGGGTGGAGTCTTAACTGAAAAGGGGCATTACAGAGCCTTCTAGGGTGGTAGAAATGAACTTTGTTTTGATATAAGTAGTGGTTACAGGGTGTTAAGCCTGAAACAATTCATCAACGTGTATGCTTGAGATTTGTGCATATTGGTGTGTATGTACCTTGCAGTTCAATGGTTTCACTTTTACTTTTTAACATTTATTTATTTGGCTGTGCCAGGCCTTTGTTTCAGCACATGGAATCTTAGATCTTCAATCCTTTTTTTGCAGCATACAGGATCTTAGTTCCCCAACCAGGGATGGAATTCGTGACCCCTGCAGTGGAAGCATGGATCACTGGACCACCAAGGAAGTCCCTATACAATTTTTTTATATTCTTTTCCATTATGGTTCATCACAGAATATTGAATATAGTTCCCTGTACTATACAGTAGGACTTTGTTTATCCATTCTATGTATAACAATTTGCATCTACTAACCCTGAACACTCAGTCCATCCCTCCACTACCCTCATTCACGCTGTTGTGCCTTCCAGAAATGTGTCCCTTGAATGATGATTGTACCATGGTTAATCCATTCACTAGGTGAGGAACACTTAGATTTCCAGTTTTTGTTAATTTTGATTAAAGCTGCTATTGACAACAATGCACAAGTTTTTGTGTAAACAAAAGTTTTTAAATCAGCTTCGAACTTCCAGGATAATTCCACTTTGACCATGATATATTATCCTTTTTGTATATTGTAGAATAAAATTTGTTAATATCTTGTTGAGGATTTTTGCATTGCAAATACTTACTAATTTTCCTGTGACTTCTTCTTTGATCCGCTGGTTATTTAGAAGTACTATATATTTTAGTTTTCAAGTGGTTGGGAATTTTTCAGATGTCTTCTCTATTATAAATATTTATTTAGTGAATGCATTGATTCTCTCCTTTCCTGACGATGCTTATATGACTCCCAAGGGCATGTGTTGGGAAACGGTGTCAAGGGGGCTGACTAGAAAGACAATCTTTGTACTCTCACAGATGCCTGTGCCTCAGTTCAGTTCAGTTCAGTGGCTCAGTCATGTCCGACTCTTTGCAAGCCCATGAATCGCAGCATGCCAGGCCTCCCTGTCCATCACCAACTCCCGGAGTTCACTCAGACTCAAGTCCATCGAGTCAGTGATGCCATCCAGCCATCTCATCCTCTGTCGTTCCCTTCTCCTCCTGCCCCCAATCCCTCCCAGCATCAGAGTCTTTTCCAATGAGTCAACTCTTCGCATGAGGTGGCCAAAGTACTGGAGTTTCAGCTTTAGGGTCATTCCTTCCAAAGAAATCCCAGGGCTGATCTCCTTCAGAATGGACTGGTTGGATCTCCTTGCAGTCCAAGGGACTCTCAAGAGTCTTCTCCATCACCACAGTTCAAAAGCATCAATTCTTCGGCGCTCAGCGTTCTTCATAGTCCAACTCTCATCCATACATGACTACTGGAAAAATCATTGCCTTGACTAGACGGACCTTTGTTGGCAAAGTTATGTCTCTGCTTTTGAATATGCTATCTAGGTTGGTTATAACTTTTCTTCCAAGGAGTAAGCATCTTTTAATTTCATGGCTGCAGTCACCATCTGCAGTGATTTTGGAGCCCCCACAAAAAAGTCTGACGCTGTTTCCACTGTTTCCCCATCTATTTCCCATGAAGTGATGGGACCAGATGCCATGATTTTTGTTTTCTGAATGTTGAGCTTTAAGCCAACTTTTTCACTCTCCACTTTCACTTTCATCAAGAGGCTTTTTATTTTCTCTTCACTTTCTGCCATAAGGGTGGTGTCATCTGCATATCTGAGGTTATTGATATTTCTCCTGGAAATCTTGATTCCAGCTTGTGCTTCTTCCAGTCCAGCATTTCTCATGATGTACTCTGCACCTCCACTTTAATATTACCCTTATTTATTTAACAGGTATTTATGGTGGGCCATCTCTGTCCCAGATGCTGGAGACATAGTGGAAAGCAAGAAAAAGGAAATTTTTATGGAGCTTGAGGTCTATAGAGGAAGATGGATAGTAATCCAAGAATGGGAAAAACAAATGCAAAATGACAAATGGGTTCTGTGCTATGAAGAAGAGCTGCATAGTTCTACAGGAGTGGACACTAGGAGGTCTGACAGGTCTGGAGGGTTTTCTGAGGAAGTACCAGATGAGCTGATACCTAACGGGTGTATAGGAGTAAAGTGCGGGCTGGTAGTGTGGAGGGAGGAAGCGGGCTCCCAGAGGTGAGGTGAGGCTAGAGACCTGGTGCACAATGGGACTCACATCCTGTCCGACAGCCTGAGAGCAATGGAGATGCTGTCATAGAAGTAAGAAGATTTGACTTGACAACGACAGACAAGACTTTGGGAAGAGGTGAAAGTTGCTCAGTTGTGTCTGACTCTTTGTGACCCCATGGACTGTACAGTTCATGGAATTCTCCAGGCCAGAATACTGGAGTGGGTAGCCTTTCTCTTTTCCAGGGGATCTTCCCAACCCAGGGATCAAACCCAGGTCTCCCACATTGCAGGTGGACTCTTTACCGCTGAGCCACAAGGGAAGCCCAAGAATACTGGAGTGGGTAGCCTTGGAAAGAAGCGGAAGCCCCTTTCCTTTCCTTTTACCTCTGGAGGGGAGCTCTTGTGGTTTCAGACGTGGGGGCTTTCCTGATCAGCAGGGCCTGTATGTGTTTCTCAATCAGTTTCTCATTTCCAAATGATTTTGACAGTAGCCCACTTTGAGAACCACTGAGTTACGGGCTAGTTTCTCACTACATGTTTAATAAATAAATTCATACTTATCAGCTTGAATGTGATATTGTGGCAGAAAATTCTATGTTTAGCCTCTTTGATCAGGCAACCACTTCATAGTATGTGGTCTTAGGCAGGTTAATTATTGTCCCTACTCCCTTCCTTCCTTCCTTTTGCTGAATTTTCCTTTAATTCAGCAAAAATTTCTTAAATATCTACACCATAAAATACTTCAAATGTTGCTCAATTATTATATTCCAAATAGCTAAGTGCCAAGACAAGGCTGGGCAGTATATGGCAGGATTCAAATGGTAATAGAATGCATTAGGAAGATTTTTTTTTGAGCACCTACTTTGTGTTAACAACTTCCAGGCGTGAAGGGTAGAGGCTCAGTACTGGGAGGGAAAAGAGATTAACAGAAAAAAAGAAGGTGCATATAATAATAAGTGTAACATTTTAAAAATGTACCAGGCATTGTACTTTTCATGCCACCATGTTTCTAGCTAGATACTATTGTGAACTACTTGCCTAGGCTTAGAAATGTAGGATGACTTGTCCAGGTCTGTATAGCTGGTAAGTATGGAGCTATAATTTGTATCCACTTTGTCTGGCTCTGGCATGTGGGCTTAGATTTAGCACCATTTTCAAGTGTACATCATATGTAGGTGTTAAGAAAAATCATCCAATTATTCAAAACTTGGAAGTAAAGCAAAAGAATAACTATATGGAACTTGAATTTGCTTTTTCAGTTAACAAGTATGTCTTGGCAACCTTTTATTATAAGTAGATCTACCTACTTTTTAAATGTTGCATATTATTCTCCATAGTTTGTTTTACTAGTTTTCCACTTTGGACATTCTAGTTAATTCCACTTTTTGAAGATCTTTTGAATAACCTTCTTTCCTACACAACATTTTGTGCACATAAACTAGTATTTCTTTGGGATGGAGACCCACAGTGGAATTTACAATCTACTGCATGAAATATGGCAACTCATTGTTTGGTGTTGTCCTGATTATTAGAAAGACTGAGCATCTTTTAAAAATGTTTATTAGCTATTCAGATTTTCTTTTTTGTGCATAGTCTATTTATTGTTTGTCCATTTTTCTATTAAATTATCTTACTTTTCTTATTGGTTTTAAGGAGCTCTTTACTTATTTTGAATATTGATTTTTTGTTGAGTATGTTGCAAATATTTTATCTCAGTCTTTTGCTTGCAAAAGACAAGTCTAGTTAAAAGAATTTTGCTTTTGGTATGTTTGTACATAGAAGAGTTTGGAAATTTTAATCTCTTGTTTTAATTTAGAGACTTTGGGAGGCAGAATACTTCAGAGTAGTTCAAAGTACTGGGTCTGAAGTCACAAGTTCCTAGCTTCCAATCCCATCTCTGCTGTTAACTGAACCCAGTGAGCAACCTGGTTGGTGGGAAAGCCCTATCCGCATGTATAGCAAAGGGGGAATAATAATACTTCTTTTGCTCATTGTAAGGATTAACGGGATGGAGTGTATGAAAATAGCTCGGTAATAATAATGAGAGCTAACAATTATTAACATGATGATCATGACATTTGAAATACTTGGAACACTGTCGGGAGAAGTGAGTTGCCTAAAGACTGGCGCAAAGGACCTTAACCTGGAGAACTCAGGTGAGGCATTGCGCCCTCCCCCCCTAAGCTCCGCCCCCTAGGGCTCCGCCTCTGGGTTCTGGCAGTTGCCTTGGCCACAGCTGGAATCCCTAAGCCTGAAGAGTGGAACTTGCATGTGACGGGCGCCCGTGACGCAAGGGGGCCGGGACTGAGAAGCAGGGTGCGCCGGGATAGGGTAGTAGGTTCGCGCGGAAGGGGCGGAGCAGGTCAGGAGGCGGGGTTTAGTGCGACTCGGTCCAAGGGCCAGGCTTCCGCGTGCGTTGGTCTGGCGGGCGAGAACGCGCGGCGGGGGCGTGCCCGGCAGGCGGGGCGGGGCCAACTGGGGGCGGGGCGGCGCGCGGCCTAACGGCGGCGGCGGCGGCGGCGGCGGCGGCGGCGGCATCAGAGCCTTTGGGGTCGGCGAGCTTGGCGGCTACAGGTCCCGCAGCGGCGCCTGCGGGGGACCCGGGCCGCGAGTGGAGGCGGAGGTGCGCGGCAGCGGCGTTGGGCGATGGTGGGCGTCCCTGGAGCGGCCGCCTTCTAACGTAAGCGGGGCGGGAAAGCGGGCGGCTGAGGGGGGCGTGTGAAGGCCTGCAGCTCCACAGGCGCGAGCTCCCGGGAGGCCCCCGGCGCGAGGCCAGGCTGGTAAACTGAGGCCCCAAGAAGGGCGGCAGATCCAAGGTCACCCGGCAGGCCGGGCCTTCCCGGGCTCCCAGGGCCACCCAGGCTCCTCCTGCACCGCTCGAGAGCTCGGAGCTCGTGGTGTGCGCGAGTCTCTGGGCACCGCGGCCTCGGAGCCCTGGCCGGGCCGGCATCCATCTAACTTGCCGGCGGACAAGGATTGTTTTGTTCTCCTGGCGCCGAGGCCACTAAGTCCGGCCCTGGAGAAATATTACACACATCCAATTTCGAAGGGTGTGTGGCGGATGGTGGAAGAGGCGAGGATGGCCCCTCTGAGGGGCCTGTTGAGTGCAGGCTCAGGGGTCTGACTGCCGGGGTTCACATTGCGGCTTCTCCGCTTACAGGCGGTGACCTTGGGTCTCTATGAGCCTCAGTTCCCCCTTCTGCAAAATGAAGGCGAGAAGAACATCTCCAGCCCTGCCCCACGCCGGTTCAGGGTTTTGTGAGGCCAAATAGGCTTGATACGGACTCTGGCACGCATAGGCGTGAAAACTGTCATTATTGTAATCGCTGTTAAACCTCATCCAGAGTGAACCTCACTCGAGAAAGCTCGAAATTCAGCTCTGATTGTGTATTTATTTGAGATTTTAATTTTCTTTTAGGTTAGTCCTGCTTTATGATCCAGTTGTTTTTCTTACCTTCATTTCTCCTTTTCAGCATTTATCAACTGTACCTCCTAGAAATGTGAGATCTTTGGAGGAGGTGTGGGTCTCTTAACAATAAAATTTTCATTGTTTCTTGTTAGCAATAATAGCCATAATAGCCAACATTTTTTGAGCAGCAGGCATTTTGCATTCTATTCATTTAGTATTTATTAAATCAAAAGGACCATTTCGGCCCTGGGAATATAGCAGCAAACTAGATAAACCAGACTCAAGCTTTGAGTTTTAGTTGGGGGAAGGGAGAGAGGCACGTTCAATGAGGAAACAGATAAATCCATTTTGCATGTTTTCTCTCATTTAATCCTGGTAACATAGATAAGAGTTAAGTATTTGTGTATGCCCATTGTGCAGAGGATGAAGCTGAGGACAGGAGGAACCTTGTGGATTTAGCCTCAGAGCCCAGGTTCCTCCACCCATAAAAGGGGGGCTTTACACAGCCTCTCTTCTTTGTTTGATGCCCATTAAATGTTGGATTGAAGAAATGCAGAGTAGGTAGGTGGACCCAGCTAATGCCTCTTCATAGTCAGTCTGCAGTTGCTGCTTTGGAAAGTTTAATCTATTCCTCTTGGAGTTTAACTCAGCAGAGACTAGCAGAGGTGACCCTTAGGTCTGACAAAGTTACACTATCTCTGTATAGTGAAAGGACCTTTAATATGAACTTAGATTTTTTTTTAATGCCCAGATCTCTTTTATGCAGTTTTCTGTTTAAGCTCTACAGTACAATTTTTTGGTTCTATTATGTAACTAAGGTTTGTTTTTTGTTTGTTTGTTTATAGTCATCCTAAGAGAATTCTGTATAACATTTCTAGGCAATGTGCTTAGTATGGTTTTTTTTTAAATCTGGAAGTATTTATAAGTTGCATTAAAATGTTGAGAGACTTTTTTTTTTTTTTTCCTGAAGAGAATTTTTTTAAATGAGGTTCTCATGGTACAGTTAGATTCAACATTGACCATCTGCCAAGCACCCGGTCCTTGAGCTGATGTAGGGGTTCCAAATATAAAGACCAAACTCTTACCTCACTGAAGTTCACCTATAGTCTTGATTGGCTAATGTTTCTTAGCTAAAGTGGTAGGCAGAGAGAATGGAGGAACTGAGTCCCTGGGGGAAATAGTCTAGAATAGTGGCCTCAAATGGTTTTAATGTTCTTTGTATCAGTAAATATGGTTGAGTATGCACACACATTATGTGTGTTTAAGTTACTATTACAGTGTTGACTGTACTGTCTATTATGTACATTTTATAACATGTGCAAAAATAGACATTTTACAAAAGGATGAACTGAAACAAATATAAGTAGAAGTTCCAGTGTTTGGCTTTCCACACCCTAGTGTGTGAATAATAACTGTGCTCCCTGTGGTGGAGACCATTGATCTTGTAGTCCAACCTTCCCCTCAACCCATGATGTCTGTTGAAATTCAGTTCTGAAGTTGTGCCTAGATTGAAATCCTGGGGTCCAGTCCTTCCTAGCTTTGAGACTTTCAGCACTACTTAACCTTTCTGTGCACTTAATTTTCCTCACTTGTAAAACTGAGAAGAGAGTTCTGTCATCTCCTTTTCGGTTTTACTGTGATGACTTACTGTGATGTACATATTAGTAGAATGTATGTGTTAAAATATGTAGAATACTTACACTGGGCCTGACATACTATTTTGAGTGCTGTTAGTGGCTAAGGATACAGATGACTTGGAATCTCACAATCTAGTAGAAGTGAAGTGAAAGTCGCTCAGTCATGTACAACTCTTTGCGACCCCTTGGACTGTATAGTTCATGGAATTCTCCAGGCCAGTATATTGGAGTGGGTAGCCTTTCCTTTCTCCAGGGGATCTTCCCAACCCAGGGATTGAACCCAGGCCTCCCACATTGCAGGCAGATTGTTTACCATCTGAGCCACCAGGGAAGCCCCAATCTAGTAGAGGTCCTGCACAAATACCTGGATAATGATAAAGTGCTTTAAGTTCTCAAAGTAAAGGCTTTGGGGAATGCAGAGTAGGCGCATTGTAATTGTTCTTTGAGGGTCCAAGTAAGGTTCAGGTAAGGAGGTGACATTTGGAAGGAGAGGGACTTTTTCCAGGAGGATGAGGCGTGAACCTTATTGGCTGAGAGTATAGAGTGGAAACTGGGGCTGTTGAGGGCTTGGTGAGTGGTTCTCCAGATCTGGACCTGTGGGAAACCTTGTTAATAGATAAACAGTGAGTTCTGGCTGAAGTTATGCCTGCCAGGGGCTGGATGGCAACGAAACCTGTCCTAGAACTTTTCACAGCACAACAGCTCTCTCCTCTCTGGTGGCACTCATTCTGTCTTCTTAAGATATCTAAAGATATGAGTGCAAACTCCAAAGTATTAAGTTCCTTGAGGGATGCGATAGTATCTGCGTTATTGTAATTTAATTTGCCTAGTAGGTAAGTGCAAAATCCACAAATGTGGAGAAAGATACGTACATTCTTGAACCTAAAAGATTTCTGAACAGTTACAAGTGGGATGGTAAATGACCATACTCAATTAGTGAAAAACTCACCCATAAATATTTGATGGTAGATAAGCATTACTCTTCAAAAGGGGTGAGAACTGTCCCATTCAGTAACTCTCTTCTTATCTGGCACTTAGCTTAGGATGAAAGAAGAGATGTGAGAGTGCACCAAGAAGACTTCTCTGAGGTAGAATTAGGTCCCTTCTGTTGGCTCCTCTAGGTCCACTCTCCATCCTTTCCCACCCTGGGAAGCTGACTGACTTAGACTCCATCAGTTGGCTTTCTTCTCATCTGAGGATATGGAATTTAATTATCCTGCTCCCTTCCTATGAGTGTTGTCTCTGTCTAGCTGTGTCCCTTGTTCTTCTTCTGAAGGAAATTCTCCCTACATGCATGACTTGCTCCTTCTGGTTTGGAAAGTTTGTATTTCCTTTGTTCTTCAGGCTTAGAGGTACTCTTACTAGGCCTAGGGTACTTATTCGAGCCCAGATCATAGCGGATGTAAAAGCAGCAAATGCACTTGGAGAGGAGAGAGGC
Source organism: Ovis canadensis (assembly GCF_042477335.2). Classification (NCBI taxonomy): domain Eukaryota; kingdom Metazoa; phylum Chordata; class Mammalia; order Artiodactyla; family Bovidae; genus Ovis; species Ovis canadensis. The sequence continues at coordinate 78,352,443 of NC_091257.1, forward strand.
TATTCCAGCTAAGGATACTGACAAGGAGAAACTGGGTCTCATTTTTTCCCCTGGTCATCACCTGCTGTGGCACACTGGTGTGTTCAGTCAGTTTTCCTCCCAAACTATTAGGATATGAAAAAGAAAAAATGGAATAAGATTAAAAACATCCATAACTTGTGACCACACAATAAAGACTAGTAAATTGCAGTTAGTAGCCTGTTTAAAACCACAGGGATAGACATGAGATAGGGCTTCCCTGAGAGCTCAGTTGGTAAAGAATTCGCCTGCAGTGCTGGAGTCCCCGGTTTGATTCCTGGGTCGGGAAGATATGCTGGAGAAGGGATAGGCTACCCACTCCAGTATTCTGGGGCTTCCCTTGTGGCTCAGGTGGTAAAGAATCTGCGTGCAATGTGGGAGACGTGGGTTCAATCCCTGGGTTGGGAAGATGCCTTGGAGAAGGCTACCCACTCCAGAATTCGGGACTGGAGAATTCCATGGACTGTATAGGCCATGGGGTCCCAAAGAGTTGGACACAACTGACTGACTTTCACTTTCATACATGATATAGGTTGTTTGGCGTAATGGAAAAAGCAGAATTTGGAGGCAGACTTTGGGTTTGAGGTTCCATTCTACTGGGAAGTTACTCGACCTCTGAGAGTTGTTTGTTTATTTGAGGTTAACTCTTGCCTAATAATAATGATGACTAATATTGAATGTTTATTTTGGGCCATCTTTTGCCTTTTAATCCTTTACTTTTATTTATATATCCTCTTTTACAAACTAGGAAATTGACTCAGATCTCACCTGTGCATGCTAAGTCTATTCAGTCATGTCCGACTCTGTGCAGCCCTATGAACTAGCCTGCCAAGCTCCTCTGTCCATGGGATTCTCTAGGCAAGAATACTGGAATGGGTTGCCGTTTCCTCCTCCAGGGGATCTTCCTTACCCAGAGATCAAACCCACGTCCCTTACATCTACCTGCATTGGCAGGTGGGTTCTTTACCACTGGTGCCACCTGGAAATACATAGAGCTAATAAATGCACAGTTTAAAATCTAGATCTTTTGTGACTACAGAGCCTGACTTCTTAACATTAAGGTAGCTGCTGAAAGCTTTTAGACTGGAAAGGTGGTTTAAATAAGAGTACAGTGGATGCATGTAGCAGTAGGATAAAGATGAGTTAATACCCTGAGTTCATACTTCCTCCAGGGTAGGGAAAGCAGGAGGAAAGATGAGGAAGTAAGATTTCTTACCTGCTGGTTTTAGCCGCAATTCTTAATTTTAGAGTATTGTTTTGAACTTCATAGAAAGTGATCATTCAATTGTAAAGATTTACTTAAGATCCCTGAAAGTTTAAAGGCTGAGGGAGAATCTCTCCCCTAGTTATCGTTTTTGCTTTAGTAAAATTACAAAGAGGAGGGGTCTTTCTGGTGCTGTATTGACTGGCCCCCTGTGCAATATGAGCTAGTATATTTATATGTGACAGAGTCTGTCTCTGGGTTTTATTATGGCTGGTTAAGTAACTTTTGCCTCTGTCTCTGGTTTTTGTCTCAGGCCTCTCCAAGGCCTGGAGGCTATCTGAAATTATAGCAATTGGGGTATCATAAATTAAACTTGTAAAATGAGTCTGTAGCAGATATGTCAACTGAATCTGACTGTAAGTCCAGTTGAATTCTTTAAAAAAAAAAAAGTCTTTGCCACATTTTCTTCTGGGCACTTTTCATGTATGTTGTGCTCAGTTCTGTCCAACTCTTTTGGACCCATGGACTGTAGCCCACTAGACTCCCCTGTCCATGGAATTTTCTATGGCAGGAATACTAGAGCGGGTTGCCATTTCCTCCTCCAGGCGATTTTCCCAACACAGGATCAAACCCAAGCCACCTATGTCACCTGCATGGCAGGCCAGTCTTTACCACACGCCACCTGGGAACCCCCTTTCCCGTATGTCATCTTATGTAATTCTTAAAAACATCCTTGAGAGGGAGTTAGTATCTCTGTTTTACAGATGAGAAAGTAAGTCTCAGAGAAGTTAAATAAATTCCCCTAGGTCACACAGTTAACCAGTAGCAGATACACTATTCACACTTAGTTCCGTCCTGATAACTGAATTCACTGAGATCTGAGTCCAAAACCCACATTTTTCATTCTCTACCATGTGGCTTCTTCTTTTCACTAGCTAAACTATAGGTTTTTAGACATATGTTCCCAAGGATCCTGGTGTTCCCTGAAGATACTTGATTTCCCGTCATTTTTCTTCAACACCTTTCTTTAACATCTTTCCTTATTTAAAAATATCCTGGGATTGGATATGGTTTAAAGAGTGCTGTATTAAATCTTGGTCTTGTTTAGAGGTATTCTGAATTGGCCTTAGCCATGAATTAAAAACAGAAAACAAAAAGGCAGCAGAAACTCCCAGCAGCCTTTACCAATTCATCCCATATGTTTCCTGATTTTAGCAGTGAAGCACATGATGGCTGTGAACATCAAAAGCCCAAGAAACGTCCATGCTAATTTTGCATGGCCCTGTGAGGAGCTGTCAAATATGGATCATCAAATATAATATATGGACTGTACAGTAAACCTTTACTTTGGAATGTGGCTCTTTAAAATATGGTTCTGGCCCTCTATTTTGTATTCCTGTAATTAAATGCAGAAATCAAAGTAAAACTCAGAGGTACTTGGAGCTAGGTATCCTTCTGTCTGGATTGATAGCTTTGGAGTTGGCTAGACCTTTCAATTAAATTAGCTGATGGCGACAAATATGTAATCTGACCTCTCCAGCAACTCAAGTGAAATGTTAATACCAGGCATAGCAGAGTTCCCTTGACACACTGCTTTGACCTTTTCCTCTCATACAGATGTTTCCCTTATTCCTTTGTTAACTTAGCCATCTCAATGCAGAGGTCCTGCCTGCTTTTAATTTTTTGAAGCCACATGGGAACAGACATTCAGATAGCACAGATTTATTCATTGTTACCTTATATCCCTAGAGGTTCACTAATCAAAATCACTATTTCCTCTATTTCACATAGTTTTTAGCTGGTTTACTATCTCTTTCCACTATCCTCTCCCTCTCCCATCCCCCATAGAAGTTAAAACACTAGTGATATTTTTTTCCACCAAAAATGTGGCAGTATTTCTTTGTCCTTAATTTTGAGAAAGTGATTATGATTCATTTTGTTTCTCTCTTGAGAAGTCGCATCAACCTTACAGGGCAGAAGCTGGCAGAAAGCAAGTCTTAACTGCCTAAATTAAAAGTAACAGTGGCTTAGAAGAGGCAGGTTCTGAGGTGGGGAAGAGGAGATGATGGTCGTAGCTCCTCTGGCATTCATTCACTAGCTGCCTGGTGCTAGGCGCTTAGAAGCTCAAGTTTTCATAAGTTCCTCCTTAAGGGCTTCTCTTGAGTTGTGGCCCCTGGGCTCAGCAGTTGCTCTTAGGCTCCGCAGTTGCGCCTTAGGGGCAACTCACCAGGACCAGGCGTGGAACCAGCATCCCCTCCACTGGAAGCTGGATTCTTAACCACTGGACCACCAGGGAGGTCCCTATATTTTTTTTATATATGCATATTAATTTTTGAAACTAGAGTAAGTTACAAGTATGATACTTCTTTACCCTAAATATGATAATGTATATTTTCAGTAAACTAAGATATTCTCTTATGTAACCACAACGATGTTCTTTCCAAAATCAGGAAATACAGATTGGTTATAATATTATTATCTAATATACTGACTTTATTCAAATTTTTGCCATTTGTTTCAATGTTTTTTGTAGGGAAAAATTTTTCTAATCTAGGATCCAGTCCAGGATCTGCATAAAATATTTGTTTACTCTCCAGTCTCCTTCAGTTTGAAAGAACCCTTCAGACTTATCTTTCATGATCTTGTCTTTTTTGAATGGTATAGGCCATTTATTTCATAGAGTGTCTCTCAACTTGAATTTGCCTCCCTTATGAATAGATTCAGATTATGCATTTTGATGGGAATATTGCAGAATAATGTTACATCCTTCCCATTGCATCATATCAGGAGGCATTTGATATCCATTTGTTCAGTACTGATGATGATAACTTTGATCACTTATTTAAGATAATGTCTGTCAGGTTTTTCCACTATAGAGTTTAATATTCTCCTTTTTAATTAGTAATGTTAAGGAAGGTGCTGCTGCTGCTGCTAAGTCACTTCAGTCGTGTCCGACTCTGTGCGACCCCAGAGATGGCAGCCCACCAGGCTCCCCCGTCCCTGGGAATCTCCAGGCAAGAACACTGGAGTGGGTTGCCATCTCCCTCTCCAATGCAGGAAAGTGAAAATGAAGTCGCTCAGTCGTGCCCGACTCCTAGCAACCCCATGGACTGCAGCCTACCAGGCTCCTCTGCCTATGGGATTTTCCAGGCAAGAGTGCTGGAGTGGGTTGCCATTGCCTTCTCTGATGGGAGATACTGAGTCCATGTAAATACCTTGATTTCATCAAACTTTTATCCGGTAGTTGTAGCATCTATTGATGATGTTTGCCTGAGTCAGTTATTACTATGATAGTTGTGCTTTCATATTACAGAACTGTGCTATCAGTTTTTATTTTCTACATATCAGTTTTATTCCTTTCAGCTTATCAGTTTTAGTCTTTGCTTATTGGTTAACATTCTGCTGGAGAGTATTTTCTTACCTTTATTTGTATGTATTAATATGGATTCTTATTTTATGCAGTAGGTCATACATAATCTGTTACTGTCAGCATTTTTTGTGGTTTTCACATTGTCCCAGATTCGGCAGTGGGAACCCCTTCAAGCTAACTTTTGACAAGTTCCTAACATTCTTGAACCAGTTCCTTTTTGGCACAAAAAAGATGTTCCAGGCTTATCTTCCTACCTGAACTTTGGAATCAGCTATTTCTCTAAGATGTTTCTCTCCTAATTTCTGTTAGTGGAGAAAATTATTTAGAAATCAAGATCTAGTTGCTGTGTATGCTCATTGCTATGGGTTGTCATTGCTTTCAGATCCCTTCAATGGGCAGAGCTAAGACATTTATGTATATATACACACACACACATATATATACACATACGTACATATACACATACATATATACACACATATGTCTAAGTTTATTTCTGTTTTTATCTAAATATAATAAAAACTGAAACTGAGCAAAGGGCTCCTGTGCCTCCAGTACTGAAACTCAAACTCTGACAATGGGAGTTTGCAGCAAAGTCAGGATTTCAAACCCACCTGGTCTTTGAGTTGGGGTTATGTTTTAGAGGAAGAACAAAGAGGCATTACTGTGACATTCCTTATTTGTAGTTTTGGGAAGTCAGGATGTCTCTGGTTTACGATTCTCCAGCCAAAGTGGTCCATGGCACTGGGACCACTCATCTTGTGCTGGAGAAGCAACCTGAGTTTGTACATTAATGTCCATAATAGCAATTTTAGTTGCTTAATGATGTTGTCAGTAATAGCAGTTTTAGTCATCTGACTCTTGTTGATTAGTGTTCAGTTAGCACAGGCTTGAGGTCAGAGTGTACAAGAGAGGGAATCAAATTTTGGATAGAGAGATTGATCATAAACTTGATAAGGGAACTTGGTTTCAGAATTGTGTGTTCAGACTAACACCTCCAATACCACAAAGTTTATTTAGCCTTTATCTTATTTTTCCTGTATTTTTAAGCCCCTTCTCTTACCTAGGGATTGTAAACCCGACTCACATAATCCATAATATATTTATTTGTCCAAACCTAGAATATACTGAAAATAGCTCCAAGATTGCTAACCCATGTTACTATGAAATTTAGTTTATAAACCTCATTATAGCTTTTTGGCTTTAGTCTGGGGGTATGTGGTCAGTATATTATACTCAGAAGTTACTTTGGGAAAACTTCTCAGTGATTTAAGAGCATTGAAACATATATATTATCATATGTGAAACAGATCGCCAGTCCAGGTTCGATGCATGAGACAGGGTGCTCAGGGCTGGTGCACTGGGATGACCCAGAGGGATGGGATGGAGAGGGAGTTGGGAGGAGGGTCTAAGATGAGGAACACATGTATACCCATGGCTGATTCATGTCAATGTATGGCAAAAACCACTACAATATTGTAAAGTAATTAACCTCCAATTAAAATAAATTTTTTAAAAAATAAAAATTAAATGTAACAAACATACTAAAAAAAAATAGATGTAACTCAACTTACAGAAATTTGATGTATCAGTTCAGTTCAGTTGCTCAGTCATGTGCAACTCTTTGCGACCCCATGAACCGTAGCACACCAGGCCTCCCTGTCCATCACCAACTCTCGGAGTCCACCCAAACCCATGTCCATCGAGTCGGTGATGCCATCCAACCATCTCATCCTCTGTCATCCCCTTCTTCTGCCCTCAATCTTTCCCAGCATCAGGGTCTTTTCAAATGAGTCAGCTCTTTGCATCAGGTAGCCAGAGTATTGGAGTTTCAGCCTCAGCATCAGTCCTTTCAATGAACACCCAGAACTGATCTCCTTTAGGATGGAATGGTTGGATTTCCTTGCAGTCCAAGAGACTCTCAAGAGTCTTCTCCAACACCACAGTTCAAAAGCATCAGTTCTTTGGCACTCAGCTTTCTTTATAGTCCAACTCTCACATCCATACATGACCACTGGAAAAACCATAGCCTTGACTAGACGGACCTTTGTTGGCAAAGTAATGTCTCTGCTTTTGAATATGCTGTCTAGGTTGGTCATAACTTTCCATCCAAGGAGTAAGCTTCTTTTAATTTCATGGCTGCAATCTCCATCTGCAGTGATTTTGGAGCCCCAAAAAATAAAGTCAGGCACTGTTTCCCTGTCTGTCTGCCATGAAGTGATGGGACCGAATGCCATGATCTTCATTTTCTGAATGTTGAGCTTTAAGCCAACTATTTCACCCTCCTCTTTCACTTTCATCAAGAGGCTCTTTAGTTCTTCTTCACTTTCTGCCATAAGGGTGGTGTCATCTGCATATCTGACGTTATTGATATTTCTTCTGGCAATCTTGATTCCACCTTGTGTTTCTTCCAGCCCAGCATTTTCATGGTGTACTCTGCATATAAGTTAAATAAGCAGGGTGACAATATACAGCCTTGATGTACTCCTTTTCCTATTTGGAACCAGTGTGTTGTTCCATGTCCAGTTCTCACTGTTGTTTCTTGAGCTGCATACAGATTTCTCAAGAGGCAGGTCAGGTGGTCTGATATTCCCATCTCTTTCAGAATTTTCCACAGTTTATTGTGATCCACACAGTCAAAGGCTTTGGCATAGTCAATAAAGCAGAAATAGATGGTTTTCTGGAACTCTCTTGCTTTTTCCATGATCCAGCGGATGTTGGCAATTTGATCTCTGGTTCCTCTGCCTTTTCTAAAACCAGCTTGAAAATCTGGAAGTTCACGGTTCACGTATTGCTGAAGCCTGGCTTGGAGAATTTTGAGCATTACTTGACTAGCGTGTGAGATGAGTGCAGTTGTGCAGTAGTTTGAGCATTCTTTGGTATTGCCTTTCTTTGGGATTGGAATGAAAACTGACCTGTTCCAGTCCTGTGGCCACTGCTGAGTTTTCCAAATTTGCTGGCATATTGAGTGCAGCACTTTCACAGCATCATCTTTCAGGATTTGAAACAGCTCAACTGGAATTCCATCACCTTCACTAGCTTTGTTCGTAGTGATGCTTTCTAAGGCCCACGACATCACATTCCAGGATGTCTGGCTCTACGTGAGAGATCACACCATCGTGATTATCTGGGTCGTGAAGATCTTTTTTGTACAGTTCTTCTGTGTATTCTTGCCACCTCTTCTTAATATCTTCTACTTCTGTTGGGTCCATACCATTTCTGTCCTTTATTGAGCCCATCTTTGCATGAAGTGTTCCCTTGGTATCTCTAATTTTCTTGAAGAGATCTCTAGTCTTTCCCATTCTATTGTTTTCCTCTATTTCTTTGCATTGCTGAGGAAGGCTTTCTTATCTCTTCTTGCTATTCTTTGGAACTCTGCATGCAAATGGGTATATCTTTCCTTTATTCCTTTGCTTTTCGCTTCCCATCTTTTCACAATATTTGTGTGTGTGTATGTATATATTTATATGACTGGTTGGTTTTGGTGCATAGTGAAATTTTAAATATTTTTTTCTTGTGAAAAAGGCAGAGTGATTTGCTACTGAGTGGTTTGCCTTTGAAATTCCAAGTAAGGAATTTAAGTGTGCTCATTTCTCAGATATATTTGTAGAGAACTGTAGGTTGCCTTTTTTGAAGTTTTGGAATGGGGAGAGCACTGGAAGGAAGTAGGTGGTAATGAATGAAAGTTAAGTAGTAGTGACTACTGGAGTGAGCACTGTCAAAATAATTAAACTAATGATTAAAGAGAGAGAATGGTTTCTCTGAAAACAGGGTATCCCTGTAAAACCTCCTCGGAGAGGTTTAACCCAGCAGTTGTTAGGTGGTTTAACTAAAATTTCTTAAGCAAATACTGAACCAAACTGAGCATAAATATTGTGATAATTAACTATTCCTTTTTCTCCCAGATGTGTAAATGAAGTAGTTTAGTTTTTCTTTCTCTTTTAGTCATGTTTTTGAGGTATAATTTACATATAGTAAACTTTATTCTTTTTTAAGGTTACAGTTCTGTGAGTTTTGACGAATATATGCAATTGTGGTCATCACACCAACCAAGAGATAGGTTATTTCCATCATCCTCAGTAGTTTGCCTCATGCTCCTTTCCCTTTGTTTAGCAGCCCCTGCTAACTACTATACTGGTTTTTGCCCCCCTAGTGGTTTCTATCTTTCTCTCTAGTTTTTTGCCTTTTCCATGTCGTATGAATGAAACTGTACGATATGTAGCCTTTGTATCTGATATCTTTCACTTACTATAATTGTTTTGAAAATCATCCATGTGGTATATATCTGTGGTTCCCTTTTATTGCTGAGTAGCATTCCACTGTATGGATATACTGTAATTTTTAAAAATCAGTCTGTCTACACTTGGGTTGTTTCCTGTTTTGATGATATGAATGAAACTCTAAACATTTATGTCTTTTGCACACACGTCTTCATTTCTCTTGGGTAAATACTTAGGAGTGGGCTCCCTGGGTTCTAGGTAGTTTCATGTTTAACTTCTTAAGAAACGCCCAAAGTATTTTTGAAGTGGCTGCACTGTACCATTTTGCATTTTTACTAGTGATCTATGAGAGTTCCATTTGCTTGTTGGGTGTTTTACTTTGTTTTAGAATTAGTTGTTAAGGAAACAGTGTATTTGGGTAAAATCAATTTTGGTTGTCTTGTTTCTACTGAAAGGCATATTCTCTTTTATAATATAGAGTCTGTCTTCTGTTGGGGTCAACAGTCATTTCTTATTTACGTATCATTAACAGAAATAATAGCAACTACCACTTAAATGTCAGAATAGTTTTCACATATCTGATTTTTATAGCAATCAGTGAGTAGTAGTATTCTCATCCTCTTATTTCATATAAAGTTCAGGAGTCAGGTGATTTGGTCACTATCACAGGTAGAATGCAAGGGTGTAAGTTTTTGGGAGTTGATCTGTAAGGGGACATTCTTTTCTTTTTCATTAGATGTGTAATAAGTGAAAACATGGGTATCATCCCAGTGCTTCCTTTTACCTTCAGCTCACAAGCAGTGCAACCTTGGACAATTCATATTTGGATTTTTGAATGGCTTTTATCATCTGTGGAAAGGGGACAGCCATACCGTCCCTGTCTACCTGACAAGATGAGAATCAATTGAGAAATTGTAAAAGCATGTTCTAGACACTATTTGTTATTACATCAGTGATTTTGTAATGCATGAATATATTTTAGATATTTAAACAATACAGATGAAGTAAAAATCTCCTTTATAGTCTTAAGTGAAGCTGTTCATTTAACAACTATATTGTGCTGCCTTTAGCCGCAGGGATGGTTCTAGGTGCTGAGGGGGTTCCCAGGTGGATAAAATTCAGTCCCTGTTTTCAAAGATCTTCCAGTCTGTCTTGCCCTGTATGTCGTAACATGGATTTTTGTTGATTGCTCTTGTAGTGAAAACTTTGACAACTGGGTTTTAATTAAGTTTGGACAGTGATTGTCCATCTTTTCCTCTTATAACTGATGCTGTTGGGGAGAGTTGTATTGGGAAATACTGAAGCAAAGATTCTGGTTCAGTTGATGGAGGTAGTGAACTTCTTGGCGAGGAGATGGGATGCCAGACATGCCTCCGAGCCACTGAGCACATAACTAGTCGTGGATACCAACGCTTGACTTGTTCTGAGCGTCCTATAGGTCTCTAAATAGTCCATGCTAATTTTGTGGCTGTTGTACTCTAAGGAATGATTAGGTAAATAAAGAGAGTTTCCATTAAAGCCATGGTTTTTAAATAGTAATTTGAAATCCTAGAATCAATTATTGATTATCTTTTTCTTGAGTCTCTTGGTTCTCTTTATTCTGCTAATTAAGTTCAATAAATCATTTATTTGAGGGGCCGAAATGGCAACCCACTCCAGTATTCTTGCCTGGAGAATCCCATGGATGGAGGAGCCTGGTGGGCTGCAGTCTACGGGGTCGCAGAGTCGGACATGACTGAGCAACTTCACTTTCACTAATATCTGTATTCTACTGTGACCCAAGCTAATTATACTAGAAGGTGAACTTTTTTAAAAAAGATATTTTGTTTATTTAGTGGTGACATGTGGGATCTAGTTCCCTGACCAGACGAACATTTATTAAGCCCCTAGTACAGGATGTTGGCAGATACAAGAAAATTCTAAGGTGCCAGAGAAGTTTAAAAGTTGTTCAGTGGTGGAGGGAGGAACAGATTGATGTTTCATTATCAATGGTAAGCAGTAATAATAGCATGATAAGAACCACCACCAATAGGCATCTGACCTAACATATGTTCATGGATGTATGGGTATGTTTCAGAAAAGGCTTCTCCAACAACTGTTTTTTTAAAAATCAGGTTTTTAAACTGATTTTTAAAATCTGGTAGTATATTTACATAATTCAACAATTAAAAGGTACAAAGGTTATTTAGTGAACTGTCTCCTTCACCTCTGTGCTCCAGCCAACACTTGCCTTCCTTGGAGGCAGCTAGCATTACTAGTTTCTACTGTATCCTTGCAGATATATTCTTGTAGGCCGTATCATAACATAGATAAAAGAACTTCGTCATTTATAATACTTTTTTTTCTACAGTCCACTACTGATGAACATTTCACATGCCAATCTTTTTCTGTTAGAAACAGTGCTGCATAGCTTTGCAGAAAATGCCATTTCATAAATCTGCCGACTAGATTCCTAGAAGTAGAACCGCTTGGACAAAGGGTACAATTTGTATAATTTTGATAGATGTTGCCAAATTACTCTCCAGAGATGATATATATCAAGTTTTTTTTACTTCTGACAACAAAGTGTGTGACCCAAGTAAAGAAAGGGTAAGAGATGGGAAAGCTGAGTCTGGACCAGGTTTGAGGGGAGGGATTGAAAATAAATATGTTATTTAAAGTATAAAGTGCTAGGTGAAGAAGGATAGGAGATGAGACTAGAGAACCAGGCAGGGAACAGGTTTATGCTTGGATTTTATTCCGTAGCGAATGGAGAGCAACAGAAAGGACGAGGGAATGACGTTGTTACGATTGTATTCTAAGTAGAGCACTGTAGTGGCTCTGTGAGGTTGCATTTGAACAGGCAAGATGGAAGCAGTAAAATAATTTTGGTTAATGCAATAGCTTTGTCAGACCATGTGTTGTCATTTTTGGGTTTGGAAACTAGAAGGATATAGTGTGCTAAGGGAGACAGGATATGGATTTAGAAGAGAAAGAGTGCATCTCACTGAAAGTAGCAAGAAAGGCTTAACTGAATATTACTTAGTCGCATTTTGATGGGTGGGTCCATCTTGGATTGGTAAATACAGAGAGGAAGAAATGCAATAAAGAAAATCATGCCAGGGCCTGATACTGGAATAAGCCAGCAATAGGCAAACTTTTTCTGTAAAGAGCTTAATAGTAGATATTTTAGGCTTTATGGAACACATAATGGATTCTGTCACATATTCTCCTCCTCTTTTTTTTTAACAACTCTTTTAAAATATAGAAATTGCTAGCCTATAGCCATTACTGAAATAGACCATGGGCAAGGTTTGTACAGGAATGGGATGAGAAGTGGCCTTAGTTACTAACTCTTGGTCTGGAAGGTATGGGATGTACTAGTAAAAGCAAGAGTAAAGGCAGGTTGAGGCAGAACTGTGGGACACTTTGAATATCAGGCTAAAGAATTTGTTCCTACGTTAGACTCACTGAGGAATCATCTATCATACTGACTCTGAGATGGTGACATTTTGCCTAGTACTGTAAACTTACTGTATTGTCAGCTATAAAAAGCCTGGCTGGGAGAACTGTCTTGTGTAGACATTTGTATTGCATGCATATACTGCTGATGGATTGCCCGATATTAGCATGAAATACTGAGTGAGGTCTTACCCATTTACTGGGGCTTTCCTGGTGGCTTAGCAGTAGAGAATCTCTTCTGCCAATGCGGGAGACATGGGTTCAATTCCTGGGTCAGGAAGATCCCCCGGAGAAGGAATTGGTAACTCACTCCAGTCTTCTTGCCTGGGAAATCCCATGAACAGAGGAGCCTGGTGGGCTACAGTCCATTGGGGTCACAAAGAGTTGGACATGACTCAGTGGCTAAACAACAACATCTCATTTTATGAAACTGCTTTTATCAGCACAAAGACCAAGAATAGATACTCTGCTCTTGCTGCCTCTAAGTCCTTGAACTCATTTTGAGCACCTTATGTGTACACAGTGGGTGTGCAGGTTTTTGTTGAGGCAAAATAATGCTCTAAATATAGGAAATTCAAAAGATAAAGGATCCCTGAGGTTCTTCTCATTCCACAGTCTGTGTGTCCATGAATTAAAAGGCAATAAATTCTGAGGAAACCCTCAAGATAAAATTCTCAGACCATCCACCAGACATGGTATCTGACAACCTTTAACAACTGCTTCTTTATTCCTTTTGGTGGCCAAAGTGAATAGGATAACTATGCAGACTATTAGGACATGCAGAGTTTGGGAGACAACAATTTATCAGTCATCTTTTTTTTTTTTCTCTAGCTTCATTCACTATATTTTTCTCATATAAAATTATGTGGTAGCTACGGCTGGAGCCTGGTTCCTCTGCACAGAGATTCTTTACAAGATGGTCAGTGAATTCTGATACAGAGACTTAGTGAATACTGTCTCCTTCCAGAGATCAGGGATGAGTAACTGTGAGTCTTGGAAATGGTGTCAAAAATGGCCTTCGTGAAGTTATCCAAGGTGGCAGTGCAGCCCCTGGCAGAGGTGAAGCAGTCGTCAATGCCAGCCCTCATCAGGAGCTTCTTGGGCACAGGGGCTGAGACAGTACCAGTGCCCCTGGGGGCAAGGATGAGGCGTACCAGCACAGAGCCACAGCGGCCAGTCTCCCTGCAAGGGACCATGTGGGGCTCCAATCTTGTTCCCCCAGTAGCCGTCTCATCACACAGGGATGATGGAGAGCTTGGCCAGGATGATGGCTACCTCTGTAAAGCACTTGATGCCCAAATTGACATGCCCCGTAGTAACTCCTGACAGTGACAGATGCCTTGAACCTGGTCTGCTGGTCAGCACAGGTCTGCTTAATTCAGGGATGCTCCCAGGAAAAAGTGAGCAATCTCAGATTCCTTGATAGCAGAGAGAAGAAATAGATCTCCTCCAAGGACTTGATCTTCATTTCTTTGAGCAGGCAGCCCAGCTTGGTAATGGGGAGCCACTTGTCCTCTTGGCCTTGCCTCTGCGAGGTCCACAGCCTCTGCCTTGGCCTCAACCCCGGCCCCAGATGCCACTGCCAAAGCCTCTGCAGAAGCTACCGTGGCCTCCCATTCCAGGGCCCCTGGGGGCCTCCTCCGGGCCCTCCCAAGCACCAGCGTCATCTGCCATTTGGTGTTTTTACAGAGAAGTGCCATCTTTTCTAATTAAGGCTGTTATTTCCATTTTGAAGCAATTGAAATTTCCCAGTTTTTTAAAGCACATGTTGGTTGTGGCAGTGAAAGCTGTAAATGCAGTAATCAAAGCCTTTTTGATTGTAGCACATTTTCAGATACGCAGATTTGGAACTAAGTCTAACAGGATTATCTGGATGGTTGATAAAGATTATAAACTTACAGGGATCTATTAAGACTTCTTTCAGAAATAAGAAATTGGGATCTCATTAGGGCTTAATTGGTTTCACTTCAGTTTTTTAGCTTGGAGGCTGCTAAGAGTTAAGTTATTGTGCGAGGGTTTGGCCGTGTGTGGAGCACAGATTTATTTTAAGGAAAGGATCTCTTTGTATGTTTATGCATTTGTGAGATCAGTCCTGTTTAGATGTGAACCCGCTTCTCGATTATAGGGAAAACAGGCAGACAGTTGATGCCAGTATTAGAACATGACACTGATTTTGGTTCCACAGATTAAGGGGGAAAACATGGCTAAAGGTTTTATTCAACTTACCCTGAATGCTGACATTCGAAAATAGAAACCATTGGGGAAAGGTCTATCAGGAACAGATGAGTAAATTTTTTTCATTTGAATAGGTCCTTGTATCTAGTTAGATATTAACAGTATTGTGTAATGAGAAAGGATCTTTAGGTTGATTTTCTTAACACTTGGATTCCAGTTTATAGGTGAATGAAGATGTGGCTTTAATCACCTAATCTTGAGTTATGTTTTAAATGAAAATAAATTTGCTTTTGGCTATTAACAAAAAGATGTTAAAAAGGTAAGTGGAGGGACTTCCCTGGAGGGCTCTGCTTCCACTGCAGCAGACATGGGTTTGATCCCTGGTTGGGGAACTGAGATTCCCATAAGCCTCATGGTGCAACCAGACGAAGGAGGGGGAAAAAAAGATAAATGGAATCATTAACTGTTTGGAAGATTGCTTAATAATGTTAATTTTTCCCTGTAGCGTTCTCTTTTTTTTGGTAAACTTTTTTATTAAAAACTTCACAAATCATAAATGTACAGCTCAATAACTTTTCATAAAGTGATCATACTTGTGCTTTCCAGATCAAAAAATAGAATATTAAGAGCAGCTACTTCAGAAACCCACCTCTCACCTGCCAGGTACTATCCCTCTCTCTCTCCCAGGGTAACCAGTATCCTGACCTCTATTACCATTCATCAGCTTTGTCTTTTTTTTTTTTTTTTAAGGAACATTATATAAATAAGAGTCATATAGTATATATTCTGTCTGGCTTCTTTTGTTCAACAGTAATGACCCATGTCCTTGTGTCAATAGTTTTTTCTTATTGCTGTATAGAATCCCATTATAAAAATATATCGCAATTTATCCACTCTGTTGTTGATGGACATTTGATTATTTCCAGTTTTTGGCTGTTAGGAATAATGCTCCAAAGAATATTCTTCTATGTCTTTGGGTGTATGTGTGTATGACTCTTTGTTGGGTACATACCCAGGAGTGGAATTAGAAGGTCACTGAGTGTGTATATTGCCAAAAGGTTTTCCAGAGATGCTGCGCCATTTATGCTTGTGTCAGCAATATATGTGAAGTTCATTTTTTTTATATCCTCACCAGTCTTTTAACATTTGCTGAGTCCTACTTTGTACAGGTGTCAGGGATTCACTAGTGAACAAAAGGAAGTCCTCTCAAAGAGTGTGATGAAAAATATATTTCTACGTGCATGTAAAATTTTGTGTATTTAATTGGCCGTGCTGGGTCTTTGTTGCTACATGGGCTTCTCTCTGTTGTGGAGTGTGGACTTTTCATTTCAGTGGCTTCTTCTGTTGCTGAGCACAGGCTCTTGGGGCACGCAGGCTTCAGTAGTTGCTGTTCCCGGGCTCCAGAGCACAGGCTCAGTAGTTGTGGCACTCAGGCTTAGTTGCTCTGAGGCATGTGGGATCTTCCTGGACCAAGGATCAAACCTGTGTCTCCTGCATTGGCAGGTGGCTTCTTACCACTTGAGCCACCAGGGAAGCCCCAACACAATATTGAATATCTTCAATTCAGTTCAGTCCAGTCGCTCAGTCCTGTCTGACTCTTTGCATGCAATGGACTGCAGTGTGCCAGGCTTCCCTGTCCATTACCAACTCCTGGAGCTTACTCAAACTTGTGTCCATCGAGTTGATAATGCCATCCAACCATCTCATCCTCTGTCGTCACCTTCTGCTCCTGCCTTCAGTCTTTCCCAGAATCTGGGTCTTTTCAAATGAGTCAGTTCTTCGCATCAAGTGGCCAAAGTACTGGAGTTTCAGCTTTAGCATCAGTCCTTCCAGTGAATATTCAGAACTCATTTCCTTTAGGATTGACTGCAGTCCAAGGGACTCTCAAGAGTCTTCTCCAACACCACAGTTCAAAAGCATCAGTTCTTCAGTATTTGGCTTTCTTCATAGTCCCACTCTCACATCCATACATAACTACTGGAAAAACCATAGATTTGACTAGACAGATTTTTGTTGGCAGAGTAATGTCTCTGCTTTTTAATAGGCTGTCTAGGTTGATCATAGCTTTTCTTCTAAGGAGCAAGCATCTTTTAATTTCATGGCTGCAGCCATCATCTGCAGTGATTTTGGAGCCCCCCAAAAATAAAATCTGTCTCTGTTTCCATTGTTTCCTCATCTATTTGCCACAAAGTGATGGGACTGGATACCATGATCTTAGTTTTCTGAATGTTGAGTTTTAAGCCAACTTTTTCACTCTGCTCATTCACTTTCATCAAGAGGCTCTTTAGTTCTTCTTTGCTTTCTGCCATAAGTGTGGTGTCATCTGCATATCTGAGGTTTTTGGTATTTCTCCCAGCAATCTTGATTCTAGCTTGTGCTTCATCCAGCCTGGCATTTCTCATGATGTACTCTGCATAGAAGTAAATAAGCAGGGTGACAATATACAGTTTTGATGTACTCCTTTCCCGATTTGGAACCAGTCTATTGTTCCATGTCCAACTCTGTTACTTCTTGACCTGCGTACAGATTTCTCAGGCGGCAGGTCAGGTAGTCTGGTATTCCCATCTCTCAAAGAACTTTCCACAGTTTGTTGTGATCCACCCGATCAAAGGCTTTGGCATAGTCAATAAAACAGAAGTAGATGTTTTTCTGGAACTCTCTTGCTTTTTCTATAATAGAACAGATGTTGGCAATTTGATCTCTGGTTCCTCTACCTTTTCAAAATCCAGCTTGAACTTCTGGAAGTTCATGGTTCATGTACTGTTGAAGCCTGGCTTGGAGAATTTTGAGCATTACTTTGCTAATGTGTGAGATGAGTACAATTGTGCAGTAGTTTGAGCATTCTTTGGCTTTGCCTTTCTTTGGGATTGGACGAAAACTAACCTTTTCCTGTCCTGTGGCCACTGCTGAGTTTTCCAACTTTGCTGGCATATTGAGTGCAGCATTTTCACAGCATCATCTTTGAGGATTTGAAATAGCTCAACTGAAATTCCATCTCCTCTACTAGCTTTGTTCGTAGTGATGCTTCCTAAGGCCCACTTGACTTCACATTCCAGGAAGTCTGGTTCTATCACACCATCTTGGTTATCTGGGTCATGAAGATCTTTTTTTGTATAGTTCTTGTATATATTCTTGTCACCTCTCCTTAATATCTTCTGCTTCTGTTAGAGCCCTACCATTTCTGCCCTTCATTGTGCCCATCTTTGCATGAAATGATCCCTTGGTATCTCTAATTTTCTTGAAGAGATCTCTAGTCTTTCCCATTCTGTTGTTTTCCTCTATTTCTTTGCGTTGATCACTGATTAATTGATTAATATATTCAGGTGGTGATAAAGTATTACCTAAGTGTGTTAGTTAGAGAGAGGAGGGTGGTGGGGAGTGCAGTTCGATCCAGTGGTTAAGAAAGACTTCTCTGATCAAATGCTATTTGAGCAAAGACCTGGAGAAAATAGGCTAGCCATGTGGATATCTGGAAGAAGAGCAGTCAGACAAAGGGAAGCAAGTGTCACAGCTCTGAGGAGGGAGTATGCTCGATCAGTTCATAAAGCAGCAAGGAAGCCAGTTTGCCCAACAAACTGAAAACACTGTAAGGGCAATAGAGGTCGACTGTCAGGAGGTAAATCGGGGCCAGAGCGTGTGGGGTCTGAAGAGTCAAGGGAAGGAGGTTGGGTTTTCTAAACGAGGTGGGAGACTGTTGGAGGGTTTTGATCAGGGGGAGACTTGATCTCTTTTATCTATTTTAAAGAGTTAATTCTGCTCTTGGAGAAAATACTAATGGCAATGGTGGAAGCAGGAATGTAAATTCAGAAACTTATAAGAACAAAAAAAATTATTGCTCTGAGCCAAGAGAGGGAAGTTGACTTGGATCAGAATATTTATTAATGGTGGAAGTATGGAGAAATAGTTGGAGTCAGGATATTTTGAAGGTGCAGCTGATAGAATTTGCCCCAGTGGCTTGGCTAGAATTTGCCTCAGTAGGTGGTTGTGTGTCAAGGATGACTCCAAGATATTGACTTAAACTGCATCTTTACTGATTTGAGAAAGACTGGGGAGGTGGTAGAAGCCCCAGATAGGTTTAGGCTGGGATGGGGAACCAAGAATTTGAAATGGGACATTTTGTATATGGAGAAGGCAGTGGCAACCCACTCCAGTGTTTTGCCTGGAGAATCCCAGGGACGGGGGAGCCTGGTGGGCTGCTGTCTATGGGGTCGCACAGAGTTGGACACGACTAAAGCGACTTAGCAGCAGCAGCAGCATTTTGTATATGAGGTATCTGTTAAATGTCCAACTGGAGATGTTGAGTAGACAGCAGGATATGTGAATAAGATGGTGGGGAATTCCCTGGCAGTCTAGTGGATAGGACTCTGCTTTTACTGCCCGGGCAGGTTCATTCCCTGGTTGGAGAACTAAGATCCTGCGAGCCACACAGCTCAGCTTAAAAAAATGGTGAATGAAAATAGAGACTGGACCTAACAAGACCTTTGTAGTGAACAGATGAATTCTCTTTATCATATGAATGTTTGTAAAGCTAATTATTTTGAATTTAGATATATGCAGACTTTTCTGGTGTTTTTGTGAGAGCTATTTGAAAATGAAGTAATATATTAGGGATTTATTGAGAAAGTTCCTGGGTTCTTCTTTGCAAAATCTGTGGCCGAAATTTATTAGACTTTGTATATATTTAATCGGCACTTCCCAGGTGCCGTCAGTGGGGAAGAATCCACCTGCCAGTGCAGGAGACGCAAGAGATATGGGTTTGATCCCTAGGTCTGGAATATCATCTGGAGGAGGAAATGGCAACCCATTCCAGTATTCTTGCCTGGAAAATTCCATGGACAGAGGAGCCTGGTGGGCTACAGTTCGTAGGATCACAAAGAGTTGGACACATCTGAGCACGGACTCCTTGTCGATTTAATCTACTGTACCATAGTTTATACTGTTATTCTGTGTAAAATGATCATAGTGACCTTAGAAGATCTGTATGACTATTAAGTATATGGTGAATTATTTGAAGAAAGAAAGCTTTAACCACTATTTTATGTTTTATCACATATTTGTAATTTGTACCTACACTGAAAAATAGTGGTTTACATGAGGATTTCATATAGATTATTTTATTCAGTGCTCACAACAGGCTGATTTGTACTATTGCCATATCCCACTTTACAGTTGAGAAAACAGAGGCTACATGGATAATGAACTCAGGGCATGTCTCTCTGTTTAGGTAGTAGAGACAGGACCTGAACTCCTCAGAACTATATAGGCTAACTCTGTTAGCTACCATGTTCCATTTCTCTGTTATGCTGAATCTGTGATAATTTATTATAATTACATAATTTTTGAAAGATAGTTTACAAAAGTAGCTTGACATTCTCATAAAAAATTTATAGCAAATTGCAGTCAAAAGTAAAAATTCCGTTTCACCTCATCACTGAAAGTTTGTATTTCCAGACTTTTTGGAATACCTTTACAGACATCTGTAAAACATACGAATGTATAATTTTTTAATAAATGGAATCATAGTATTTTGTGAAGTCTTTCTAATTTCCAGTCAGATGAGCAGTCCACAAAACCATTCTGTCAGACCTTTGCTTTAAATAAGAGCAAAGACATTTATCTCTTCTGCTATCTTAAGTACCTTGGAACATAAATGAATGACTGCAGCTTTCAGTATTGATTTGTTCGATGTTAGTAGTGAGATGCCTTTAAAGTGGTCACACCTTTCATCTCAGAGAACTTTCCAAATGCTCTGTAAAAAAGGCAAATATATGACCAATTGCTTCTTGAGGTTGCCAAGAACCATTCAAATCCTTTTCCCTTTCTCAAAAAGTGCAGGCTTGTCTATTTTGGAGCAATTGGCTCTTGCAGATGCACCTGTTACCTGCAGTTGTAGGAGATGATGTCTCTCCATGTGTCTGGTAGTAGAAAAAGGAATTAATGAACCTGTAACTAAAATAGAACAGTGCCAGAAGTGAAAATAGGTCCTTTCTGCTATTGATATTGACATAGAGAAGGAAAGCTTCAGGTGGATCAAACTCTCCAGGCCTGTCATAGGAATCTTGCCATTTTTAGCTCGTTAATGCCATAAAGGTATTTTGGTGATTATTTTCACCAGTGTAAACTAATATATATGACAGATGATGCATTTTGCTTTTTATTTATTTATTGTTTTTTAATTGAAATATGGTTGGTTTACATTGTTGTGTTTCTTATGTAAAATGATTCAGCTATACATATATTATTTTTCATTATAGTTTTTTTTTTTACAAGATATTGAATGTAGTTTCCTCTGCTGACAGTAGGATTTTGTTGTTTATCTATTTTATGTATAGTAGTTTGTATCTGCTGATCCCAGACTCCTGATTTATCCTGCTGCCACCCCCAACCCCTTTAAGACTTCCCAGGTGGAGCTAATAGTAAAAGAACCCAACTGCCAATGCAGGAGACATAAGAGACGGGTTCGATTCCTGGGTTGGGAAGATCCCCTGAAGGGAGGGCATAGCAACCCACTCTAGTATTCCTGCCTGGAGAATCCCATGGATAGAGGAGCCTGGCGGGCTACAGTCCATAGGACTGCAAAGAGTTGGACACGACTGAAACTGTGTAGGAAAGGGGACCCCTTCCAGGGCCCAAAACTGGGCTCTTGTCTAACACTCGGAAATGAATTGTCCGAGGAGACGCATGTGCTGACAAAGCAAGAGATTTTATTGGGAAAGGGTGCTCCGGTGGAGAGCAGGAGGGTAAGGGAACCCAGGAGAACTGCTCTGTCACATGGCTTGCAGTCTTGGTTTTATGGTGATGGGATAAGTTTCTGGGTTGTCCTTAGCCAATCATTCTGACTCAGAGTCCTTCCTTGTGGTGCATGCCTTGTTCAGCCAAGATGGATGCCAGAGAGAAGGATGCTGGGAGGTGGTTGGACAGGTGGTGTCTCGTTTTGACCTTTCCTGAACTCTTCTGGTTGGTGGAGGCTTATTAGTTCCCTGTTCCTTACCAGGACCTCCTGTCGTAAAACAACTCATGCAAATGGTT
This sequence comes from Ovis canadensis, assembly GCF_042477335.2. Taxonomy (NCBI): domain Eukaryota; kingdom Metazoa; phylum Chordata; class Mammalia; order Artiodactyla; family Bovidae; genus Ovis; species Ovis canadensis. The sequence continues at coordinate 78,373,900 of NC_091257.1, forward strand.
ACTGTGATGCCTGGCCAGGGTGGGCGGTTTCAGTCAGCGTGCTTCCCCTAACAAAACAAATTAGCACTCACACATGAGATCTGAGTCAATTTCGTAGTTTGTAAAAGAGGATGTATATCTAATTTAAAAGGGAAGGATTAAAGGCAAAAGGTGGATATGATGCTTGTCATGGTTCAGTTCAGTTCAATTCAGTCTCTCAGTTGTGTCTGACTCTTTGCAACCCCATGGACTGCAGCACGCCAGGCCTCCCTGTCCATCACCAACTCTCGGAGTTTACTCAAGCTCATGTCCATTGAGTCTGTGATGCTATCCAACCATCTCATCTTCTCTTGTCCCCTTCTCCTCCTGCCTTCGATCTTTCCTAGTATCGGTATTTTCGGATGAGTCAGTTCTTCGCTTCAGGTGGTCAAAGTATTGGAGTTTCAGCTTCAGCATCAGCCCTTCCAATGAATCATGGTATCTGCCCCAAAATTAACATATCAAGTAACTAGTAAATGTAGGCTTATTAAAATAATGATTAAGGAGGAAAAAATAACTACGTGCCACATATGCTTTGGTGTGCATCCCAGGCATCTGGGAAGCTTGTTAAATACAGCTTCTGGGACTTCACCTTCCAGAAATTTAAATTCCAGAATTTAGGATCAGGTCAAGAATCCGTGTTTTTTCATCAAACTTCCTAAGTTCTTTTAGGTGGTCTAAAGACTACTTTCAGAAATACTGATTTAGAGTATCGAAACCTGATAAAGACCATCCAAATCTAAATGGAGAAAGCACTAGGGGGAGGAAGAATTATTTTGATATAGGACATTGCAGTAAAGTTAAAGTGAAAGTCGCTCAGCTGTGTCCGACTCTTTGCAACCCCATGGACAGTCCAGTTACAGTCCCTGGGATCACAGAGTTGGACATGACTGAGTGGCTGAGCGTATACACACCTAAGTTAATTTAAAGTCCCGTGGGGAGAATAAAAAAATCTCAATTGTAAAGTTTCTTAAGTGTAAAACTAGGAAGAAATTCTCATTTTGCACATGTTTATTTGGCGTTATTTCTTATGTGAGTACATTTACTAGTATTGATACTGCCATTCTTAATATAACGCACTGACTGCTGGGAGACAATGAGCTCATTTTACTGGGATTGCTGCTGCTGCTGCTGCTGCTAAGTCACTTCAGTTGTGTCCGACTCTGCGACCCGGTAGACGGCAGCCCACCAGGCTCCCCCGCCCTGGGATTCTCCAGGCAAGAAGACTGGAGTGGGTTGCCATTTCCTTCTCCAGTGCATGAAAGCGAAAAGTGAAAGTGAAGTCGCTCGGTCATGTCCGACTCTTCGAGACCTCATGGACTGCAGCCTACCAGGCTCCTCCATCCATGGGATTTTCCAGGCAAGAGTACTGGAGTGTTGTGCCATTACCATCTCCTTTTCTTCCTTTAAGTGCTCTGAATTAAGTAGTTTGGGAAGTGATTAATGATAACCAAATTTGTAATCTAGGATTTCACACTTTATAACAATTCTGTAGCATTATTACTCTAACTTCTTTGACATTGTTGTATTTGTGTTTTGGATATGAAAAATATATTTAAACATCTTATAGTTAAGAATGACGTTGGTCTTTAATTTTGGCAATACGATGAAAATGCTGACTTGGGCTTGCCTGATTGGTAACTAGGGTTCTAGCAAGCTGCATGGAATGGGTGCACAGAACCAGGTGTTTCACTTTAACGGCAGCTGTGCCATCTGTGGGAGCAGGTGGACAGATTCTGTGTCATCAGGAAAACACAGCTGGTGAGACTTATGAGAAGAGGTAACGGACTGCTTTTCCTCAGCTATAGCTCTCTCCAGTCACGTACATTTAAGCACAGCTTTTACCTGTGCACAGGTGTTGCCTTTGGTCAGGAAGACAGCAGCAACCCAAGTGAACAAACAAGTGTACATTTGGCTGCTTGTGCATTTTTGGGATTGGCACTGAGCAGGATAATTTAAGGTTTTATTTTTTTTGCTTTTTATTTTTGTTTTTACTTACTTGAGGATATTTCCAGTTCATCATATTAACTTCTCTGAGAGTTCCTTGTAAAGATAGTTCAATATAGGAATGTCTATATATAGTTTATGCAGGCTCCTTTCTCTGGAGAACTGGGAAGTAAGCAAAATAAAGCAAAATGTCATAGATCTCAAGTACTAAAGATTGGAAGGGAAATAAACTCTAGAGTCATAGATTCTTAGAATAGACTTACAAGGAATTATTTCTGTTTCACAGATAACAAAACTATGACTTAGAGAAAATAATTCCTCAGTATCAGAGCCTGATTCCTTGGAGAACTGGATTAAAATTCAAAATAACTTGTAATTCTGAAAAAGTGGATCAAATTCAGTGGTATTTTACAAAAAAATAGCAAAGTGAATGAGCCAACTGAATATAGGGAGCAACTAGTTATGTACATAATTTCAGTTCATCTGAGACGGCCAGTCTAAAAATGAGCCTGTATTGGTGGTGTTTCAGAAAGAATCATGCCACTGGGTTGCATCAAGGGAGCCAGGAGTTTGCTCCTTCCTACCTAAGGTTTAATTTAATATTTATGTACCTCAGTTTAAGAGATCTATGTGAACAGCATTTGAGAGATTCAGCCCCTAAAATGTGATTAAGAAAAAGAAACTCCGATTGATGAAGAGCATGCATGGTGGATTCATAGGCCTTTTGCAGAAGCTGGCTGTTTGTATTCCCCTTCACTTTAGACAGCAGTGGTCAGGCAACATCAACTTTACCTTAGCCATGAGAAAAGTAAATACACGTTGTCTATGCTGAGGCTAGCAGCATCATTGTCACCTGGGAGCTTTTTAAAAATGTAGAATCTCAGGCTGTGTCACACATCTAGTGAATTTGCATTTTAATAAGATTTCCCCAGGTAATTCGTATGTACTTAAATATTTGAGATGTACTGGGTTAAACCGGTGTGGAATCCAGGTAGACAAGGTGACTTTTAGATGACTTTTTAAAAATGTTTCTTCTTTTCTCCTTTTCATAATACTGTGACTTTGGCTGGAATTCAGAATCAGGGTTTGGACAGAGAAGTGACTTACTCTGTTGCTTCTGTCAACCATCTACAGGGATTGGCTTTGGAATATCTAAGGGGTCTTCAAGCTGAGTTCTTGAGTGATCGGTGACATCTCTCTCCCTTTGTTGTTGTTTCTTCTGGAACTTGTTTTAGATGGATGTGCTGCAAACATGCAAATGTTCTCATTTTCAAATAAAACACTTTTGTTGCAAACTCATTTTTAGGTTTTTTTTTTTTCCTCATCCATAGGCAATGGCCAAAAAATAAAGAAAAGAGAACAAACAAAAATACCCCAAGGCTCTATCTTAATAAGGAAAGAAGTGTGTGCTTAGAGAAGGGCCAGTTTTAGGCTTGCTTTGCTAGAAGTGAACTGGTTAAGTTATACCCAAGTAATTGTATGATAAGGCACCATTTTTCTTTTGGTGTTAATTTGAAAAGCAGGTCATAAGCATATTGCTGTGCATAAGTCAGGAAATAATGTAGGGAATAGTGTTTTTTCATTAACAGCTTTATAATAGATATAATTCACATACTATACTCTTTTAAAGTGTACAATTTAATGAATTTTAGTATATATACAAGGTTGTGCAGCTATTGCCACTGTATACTGGGACATTTTCATAATCCCCAGAAGAAACTCCATACCCATTAACAATCACTCTGCATTTTCCCTCTTTCCCATCCCTTCATCTATTTTCTGTCACTGGATTTAAGATTGGGAAAAATACAGTATTTTGTGACTTGGTCAGTTTTTTGTGACTGACTGCTTTCACCTAAAATGATGGTTTTTGTTTTTCCATGTTGTAGTGCGTATTAGCACTTCATTCCTTTCTAGGACTGAATAATGTTCATTGTATGATACACAGTCAGTCCTCATCAATCACAGATTCTGTATGTGTGAAACTGTATACTTGCTAAAATGTTTGTATCCAAAAATCAATATGAGGTCATTTTTGGACATGAACAGTGAAAATTTTTGAGTTGCCCAGCACTCACATTCCCAGTTGAACTTGAACATGCATGATAACACTCTGCCTTCTTTTTTGCTTTAGTTCTCATACTGCAAACAAGTTTTTTTTTTTTTTCCCCCCAAACAAGTTCTTTTTGTGGTCTATTTAGTGCCGCATTTTTCTGCTGTTGGTAATTTTTCTGTTTAAAATGGCCCCGAAGTATAGCACTGAAGTGCCGTCTAGTGTTCCTAAGGAAGAGAAGACTGTGATATGCCTTAAAGGAAATATATGTATGTCAAATAAGCTTTGTTCAGGCATGAGTTATATTGCTGTTGGGAATGAATTCAGTGTTAGTGAATCAACAATATATTAAATCAGATTGCTTTAAACAGAAACACATAAAACAAGGCTATATATTGATCCATTGATGGAAATGTTTTGACCAGAGACTCGAAGGAACCTAACCGTGTGTTTATTTCCCTAGGAACAGTGGTTTGGTATTTGGTCATTCAGTGTTTGCAGTAGCTTTGCAGAAAACAACTACTGTGAATAACGAGTATATGCTGTGCCTCATTTCTGCTTAAATGTTTATCAGTTGATGGAGTTTGGCTTGTTTCAACTTTCTGGCTAATAAGAATTGAGTTGCTATAAACATTTGTCTATGAGTTTTTATATGGACACACATTCTCTGTTCTTTTGGGTATATACCTAGGAGTGAAATTACTGGGTTATATGGTAATTCTGTGTTTAACTTTTTGAGGAACTGCCAGGTCCCTTTGGAAGAGTAGCCAACTATTTTACATTCCCTTTAGCAGTATATTTGGATTCCAGTTTCTCCACATCCTCCCCAATACTTGTTATTATCTTTTTCTTTATTATAGGCATCTAGTGGGTTGGAAGTAGTGTCACATTGTCATTTTGACTTGCATTTCCCTAATGGCTAACAATGTTGAGCATCCTTTCATGTGTTTATTGTCCATTCATATATCTTCTTTGAAGAAATTTCTAGTCTTTGCCGCAAAGATAGCTTTTTTGGGGGAGGGGGAATATCCAGGATTCTTGCCTGGATAATTCCATGGACATAGAAGCCTGGCAGGCTACAGTTCATGGGGTCGTAAAGAGTCGGACACGACTGAGCGACTAACACACACACACAAAATATATATACATATATATATATTTGGTTATGCTGACACAGCTTGCAGGATCTCAGTTCCCCAACCAGGGATCAGACCCAGGCCATGGCAGTGACAGTGCCGAGTCCTAACCCTAGGCCACATGGGACTCCTAAAGATAACTTTTTAATGAAATCAAAACATCTATTTGGCGAATAAATTTATATCAAAACTGAAAATTTTAAATTGTCAACAACCCAAATTCAGAGTTATAAATTAGCTTTTTGCAGGATATTGATAGATTATTGATTAAAAATTTCAAATTGATTGTAATATAGGAAGTATACCTCTTAAAGCCATATTTCCATGTGAAAGAGGACTGTGTTTTCAGTATGGGTTTTGAGAGGAATTTAGCCCAGTCTGTTTCTTTGTGGTTGGAAGACTTAGAAAGTTCTCCATTTTGCTCATCTAGCTTGCATTGCAATATTTAGGGTCAGAGTTGGGCCACAGAGCCACACACTCAAGTGAGTACAGGTGTGTATTTGAATGGTACACAACTCCGCACTTGAATAAGGCAGATTTCCACACTTGCCATTTTCTGAGTGTGTGATCACCCCAGCGTTTCCTAATTTTGTAGGATCAGTTGATAGTAAGCTGCTTTCTTGTTCAAGTCTTCATCTGTGTTATTATTACAAGACTTAAGGGATCTTGTTGAGCCACTACCTCTTTGTATGTATATTTGGTAAAGTTTGCTAAATTCAGGAGCCTTTTGAAATTGTTCTCCTTTATCTCCTACCTACGGTTGTTATAGATCATTTACTTTGCATGTTTTATAATAAGTGTGTGTTTTAGTTCAGTTCAGTCGCTCAGTCGTGTCTGACTCTTTGCGACCCCGTGAATCGCAGCACGCCAGGCCTCCCTGTCCATCACCAACTCCCAGAGTTCACTCACACTCACGTCCATCGAGTCGGGGATGCCATCCAGCCATCTCATCCTCTGTCGTCCCCTTCTCCTCCAATCCCTCCCAGCATCAGTCTTTTCCAATGAGTCAACTCTTCGCATGAGGTGGCCAAAGTACTGGAGTTTCAGCTTTAGGGTCATTCCTTCCAAAGAAATCCCAGGGCTGATCTCCTTCAGAATGGACTGGTTGGATCTCCTTGCAGTCCAAGGGACTCTCAAGAGTCTTCTCCATCACCACAGTTCAAAAGCATCAATTCTTCGGCGCTCAGCGTTCTTCATAGTCCAACTCTCATCCATACATGACTACTGGAAAAATCATTGCCTTGACTAGACGGACCTTTGTTGGCAAAGTTATGTCTCTGCTTTTGAATATGCTATCTAGGTTGGTTATAACTTTTCTTCCAAGGAGTAAGCATCTTTTAATTTCATGGCTGCAGTCACCATCTGCAGTGATTTTGGCCCCCCAAAATAAAGTCTGACACTGTTTCCACTGTTTCCCCATGTATTTCCCATGAACTGATGGAACCAGATGCCATGATCTTCGTTTTCTGAATGTTGAGCTTTAAGCCAACTTTCTCACTCTCCACTTTCACTTTCATCAAGAGGCTTTTTAGTTCCTCTTCACTTTCTGCCATAAGGGTGGTATCATCTGCATATCTGAGGTTGTTAATATTTCTCCCGGCAATCTTGATTCCAACTTGTGCTTCTTCCAGCCCAGCGTTTCTCATGATGTACTCTGCATAGAAGTTAAATAAGCAGAGTGACAATATACAGCCTTGACATACTCCTTTTCCTGTTTGGAACCAGTCTGTTGTTCCATGTCAATAGTTCTAACTGTTGCTTCCTGACCTGCATATAGGTTTCTCAAGAGGCAGGTCAGGTGGTCTGGTATTCCCATCTCTTTCAGAATTTTGCACAGTTGATTGTGATCCACACAGTCAAAGGCTTTGGCATAGTCAATAAAGCAGAAATAGATGTTTTTTTGGAACTCTCTTGCTTTTTCGATGATCCAGCGGATGTTGGCAATTTGATCTCTGGTTTCTCTGCCTTTTCTAAAACCAGCTTGAACATAAATGTGTGTTTACTGGTTATTTAAATTTTAGTCCTGAGTTTTGGATATTTGTGAGTTGTCCAGATTATAAAAAGCAAACAAAATATATTTAGCATGGTTTTCATGAAAGGCAGAAAGCTAGGAGTTCTTCAGAAGACAAGTTTTTCAGGTCTTAAGAAACTTGATACCTTGTGAGAGGTGTATGGCCTGTGCACTTGAGTGAGACAGGTTCAGATGAGGACACATGAATGGAATAAAAGAGATAATCAGTAAAAGTTGCATGTGGAAGATGTCATCTGAATCATCAGGTCTTGAAGGATAGCTTTCAAAGAGCAGATCATGAATGGAATCCAGCCTTTTTGATTGGCTTGATTTGTTCAGTTGGCTGCTTTTCCTTCTGCTTTGAATCAGAGGATTCCCAGATGAGGCCTTTATCAACCTTTGACGCAATGTAAGTTTTATTTTTGCCCCGAATACTTGTGTGTAGAATTAGGACTTTATGACTTACAAGTTGCTTCTTAAGTGGTTCTTATACCTTTTTGCCAGCATTTTGTATATAACTAAGTTCAGTCTTCCTGAACGTGTCCACTCTTGAGGAATTTGCTCAAGAACCAAACTTAAATAGCCTGTATTCAGTACCAAGGTATTATCCATATCTAGGCTCGTGGTGCCACCAGTTCACTGGTGTGAGGAAATGTTTTAATCTACCCCCCTACCCCCACCCCCTACACCGCCGACTTGCACTGCCCATGGCCTAGTTATTTTCACATTATAACATTTCTCTCATATTCATGTTCTTTTTAGTAATTTCCATTCTTCTGGAAATGCTAGTTTTATTACTGTAGAACATCTTCCTATCTCCCCTGTTTACTTTGTTCTCATTGTGAGTTAAGAAGAAGTAAAAGAAAAAAACTAGGCATAAGATTATTGCCACTATCTTTGTATCAAGAAAGAAGAAAGCAGTCATATTAAGGGAGAATGTTAGCAAAGGCTCAGAATGACAGAAGCTCTAATTTAGGCCAACATGTATCTCATATACCACCTAGACATATTGTTATTGTATAGCCTCCTGATCTTGTGTCTGGGGATTTTGAAAATACATTTTCGTTGGATTATTGCCCCACTAGGAAAAAATTTCAATCTGTTGCAGTTCCACATTTGAACTGCTTCATTCTGGATTCCTCATCCTTGGACCTTTCTGATAATTTCTGTGGTCACACTGGATCGGATCTGTTCCTGTGCTAAGTGAAAGCACACAAACTGTGTAGGCATAAATGAGAGGCATATGGGAGTGGTGTAAAAGGGACTCTAGGAGTCTTCATATGCCTGGGTGGGGCAGGCTAAACTAATAGCTCCCAGCAGTTCTTCTGAATCAGACATTGTGGAGCCAAGAGTCTAGCATTTGGAATTCCACTGCCTGTGCAAAGGGTCTGTCTTTCATCCTCCAAACCAACATTTGTTAAATGGCTAATGACCCAGTGGACCTGTTGACAACAGAGGAAGGAGGCTGGCTAAGATCATATTTAAAGGAAAAAAGAAAGTTCAAAGGTACAAAAGTAAGAGCAAAAAGGATTTGAGCCTATCTTCACCTACTCTTTATTATTATTTTTTAAAAATATATTGTGCAGAATTTTGAACATACATAGAGTAGACAGAATAGTGTAATGAACCTCCATGTACCTTTCCCCTCAGCCCCAGTAAGCTGCAATTACCACACTTAATGAATGGAAACCAGAAAGAACTCTGCTGAGCCTTCGGTTTGGTTTTCAGGCCTCTTTAGGTCTTGTCACCTTTAGCCTTAAGCCATCGAACTCCTCTTTTCTCTGTTTTAGCACCTACTGTATATAGAACACTGAGGAGTAGGGCAGTACTTAATCTCTAATAGCTCAAGGAACTAAGTACTGTTGTTTAAGTATAGTTATGAGGGCAGAAAAGTGTGGAGAGGGCTTAGAAAGGCTTTATTGAGAAGGTGGCATTTTGAATTTACTGTAGAAGGTTGGGGCATGGGAGTATGGACTGGATTCCTGATCCAGATAGCAGTGTAAGCAGTCTATTAGTTCTTTTCACTGGACTGTTCAGAACATGACATTTTTGTTATATTTCTAACACAAGATATATTTTAGATGAGCTTTTCCTCCTGCTTTAAGCAATTTAGAAATATAAGTCAGTTTCAGATATTTTTTGTTAAACTGTCTGTCTTCTTGAATGCATATTAAGATGAATTATTTAAGGTATGTTAGATTCTTTTTGAGAAATACCATTCAAAGCAAGCTGAGCCAAGTTGATTGTCTGGACAGGACTTGTGAGAGGATGTGGGCTTTGTCGGGATCTCTTGTTTCAGTTGTATTTATCAGTGAAATAAGCCAGGAGAGCAGTCTGACTTTTGCATTTTAGAAAGCTGACAGGCCATGGGGAATGCACCGTAAGTAGCGTGTTACAGATTAATGAGGTATTGAGCTAGCCCAGCACCTTCTGCCTTGTGCGCCGTCTTCTGTTGTTTCTCAAGGAATGATTCCTCTTTGTGTTTCATATCCGTGTTACTCTCTGCCTGCAGAAGATGTTTGGCTTGTTTCACTGTCTTCTCATATCCAGCTGTTTCTAACTGCATGGAATCCTCAGGGATCTACTCACTCCCTCCTGAACACACAGTGCTTCTTCCTGACTCTATTTAAAACTTTTTGTTGCTTTTTTCCTTCAGTTCAGTCGCTCAGTTGTGTCCGACTCTCTGCGACCCCATGGACTTTTTTTCTTACATATACCTTGTCTTGTTCTTTTACTTTTTAAGAAGTGGAAGTATAATGAACATACAATCAACTATACATGTTTAAAGTGTACAGTTTGAGTTTACTTATGGTTATACGTGTGAAACCATCACCGCAATCAAGATAGTGAACATATCAGTCACTGGCAAAAGTTTTCTTGTGCCTCTTTGTTGAAGAGTACTTCCACTTCCAGGCAAATCTGCTTACAGATTAGTTTGCATTTTCTAGAATTTTACATATATATTAATATTTTATATAAATGAAATAATTTATTTATTTCATAAATAAACTGAGTATATTCTCTCTCCCCCATTTTCCTTTCTTTCTTCCTTGTCTGGCTCCATTCATTCAGCATAGTTATCTTAATATATTGTTGTATGTATCGTAGTTTATTTCTTTTTATTGTTGTAGTATTCACTTGTATGGATATATCATTTGTTTATTTATTCACCTCTTAATAGATGCTTGAATTGTTTCCAGTTTTTGGCTATTGTAAATAAGTAAGGCTACCTTTGTAAATACATAGGAATGGCATGGCCGGATCATAGGATAGTTGTATAACTATTCAAGAAATTGCCAAACTGTTTTTTCAAAATATTTTCATATACATTTACCATCCATATTTTTTCCATGGTGAAATGTCTGTTTAAATCTTTTACCCATTTTAACAAATTGAGTTGTTTATTTCCTTATTGAGTTTTGAGAGTTATTTATGCTGGGTGTTTGCAGATACTTTCTCCCACTCCGAAGCTTGTCTTTTTGTTCTCTTGGTAGTGGTATTTAGTTGCTAAGTAGTGTTCAACTCTTTACAACACCATAGACTGTAGCCCTCCAGGTTTCTCTGTCCATGGGATTTCCCAGGGAGGATGACTGGAGTGGGTTGCCATTCCCTTCCCCAAATTCCTGGGGATCTTCCTGACCCAGGGATTGAACCCAAGTCTGTGCATTGGCAAGCAGATTCTTTACCACTGAGCCATCAGGGAAGCCCTTTGTTTGCTTAGTGATTTTTTTTTTTTGGAAGGGTAGAAGCTTAGAAATTATTTGAAGTGCAATTTGTCAATTTTTTTCTTTTATGGACTGGGCAATACTTTTTTGTCATATTTAAGAAATATTTGCCTAACCCAAGATTGCAAAGATTTTCTCTTATGCTTTCTCCTAGCAGTTGTGTACTTTTGGTTTTACATTTGGGTCTGTTAATCCTTTTTTAGCTCATTTTTCATATGGTATGAGGTATACATCAAAGGTCAGTTTTTTGCAGTGAACTTGGGTCTGTTAATCCTTTTTTAGCTCATTTTTCATATGGTATGAGGTATACATCAAAGGTCAGTTTTTTGCAGTGAACGTGTAGTTTCAGTGGCAGTTTTTTGAAAAGGCTGAACTTGCTCTGCTGGATTGCCCTTACACTTTTGTCAAAAATTAGTTTTCCAGGGACTTCCCTGGTGGTCCAGTAGCTAAGACTCCATGCTCCCAGTGATCAGTTGTCCATGAGTGTGTGGGTCTATTTCTGGACTCTGTTTATTTATTTATGGCTGCCCTGAGTCTTTGTTGCTGTGCATGGACTTCTTCTAGTTACAGAGTGCAGGGGCTTCTCGTTGTGGTGGCTTCTCTTGTTGCAGAGCGCAAGGCTGTAGGGCATGTGAGCTTCAGTAGTTGCAGCTCTCGGGCTCTGGAGTCTGGTTCAGTAGCTGTGGTCCAGGGGTTTAGTTGCTCTGCAGCATGTGGAAGCTTCCTGGACCAGGGATGGAACCCATGTCCCCCTGCCGTGTAGGCAGATTCTTAACCACTGGATTGACCAAGAAAGTCCTCTGTTCTTTTCTACTGATATGCTTGTCTTTATGCCTCTTCCATGGGATTTGATTTACCATAATTTAAAATCAGATAGTGTTAGTCCTCCAACTGTATTTTTCTTTTTCAAAATTGTTTTGGCTGTTCTAGGTCCTTTGCATTTCCAAATAAATTTTAGGACCAATGTGTCAGTTTCTACAAAAAAAAAAGGCATGCTGGGATTTTGCTTGGGACTACATTGAAGTTTTGGGTGGGGAGGGAGGAGAATTGCCATCTTAACAATATTGAATCTTCTCATCTGTGAACATAGTATTTACGTTCTTTTACTTAGGTCTTTGTTAATTTTTCTTAGCAATGTTTTGAAATTTCGAAGTATAGGTCTTAGAAATCTTTGACATTTATTGAGTATTTTATAATTTTTGAGACCATTTTTTGAATTTCCACTTTTGATTGCTCATTGCTACTGTGCAGAAATAATTGATTTTTGTATATTGATCTTGTATCCTACAACTTTAATAAATAAATTCACTTACTGTAATAGCTTTTTTGGAGATTACATTGGCTTGTCTGTACCATCTGCAGCTAAAGAGTTTGTCTCTTCTGTATCATTTATTTTACTTATTACTAATATTTTCTGTTGTCACTGTCTCAGAGTCTGTTGTAAACTCTCTTGTTACCTTTTTATTTCTAGCCATTATCATATATCTTTTTTTCTTTTTTAAATGACTTAATAGGAGGTTGCTCTAATACCATAAATTCATCTCTCAACATCTATCTTGCTTTTGGCTATGAAAACTTATCCTCAGGAAACACTGGTTTCATTCTATTCAAGGCCATATGTATCACTTACATGAAGTCCTAAAACTTACTTATCCCTCCACATTGAAATCGTTCCCTTACTGATAGTAATTGACATTTGTGTTCACCAGTCTGACTTATTCTAGTCCATTTCCCACCTAAAATAGTAGATGAGGGGAGTGAGCATCAGAGTTGAGATTGAGAGGTTTGGTTTGAATCCTTGCGTTGCCGCTTACTATCCGTGTAATCTTGGGCATGTTTCCTTGTATACTGTGTGCTCATCTTGGAAGAGAATTAACACAAGAAGGCCCTAACAGTGTGTTGTGAGGACTGAAAGAGCAGAGTAATCCTAGCCGTGTGCCTGGAACACAGTGCGGGTAGTCCATAAATATTTAGGCTGGCACTAATGTGAGCCCTGAGTGAATGATTGCTTGACTGCTTGCTTGATTGTCCTATTCTGTACTGTTGTTAGTGTTGTTCTCTCATCTCAGGGTATCCCTATAGGTTTTCAGGTCCTCTGAATTCTTCCTCATTTTTCAGGGTCAATTAAGTTTGCTTTAGTTACTCATTTCCCTCTGTTCTTTACATCCCTGTTAAGTTGACTTCTTCCTGAACTTAAGGACTGGGACTCTTTTTGAGCATCTTTGTATTCCTCAAAATGCCTTGTTCAGATGTATCATAGGTGCTAAAATGATTAGTTGATTATATGGTTAATTCAGCAATGCATGAACCATGAAATTCCAGATGTTCAAGCTGGTTTTAGAAAAGGCAGAGAAACCAGAGATCAAATTGCCAACATCCACTGGATCATCGAAAAAGCAAGCGAGTTCCAGAAAAACATCTATTTCTGCTTTATTGACTATGCCAAAGCCTTTGACTGTGTGGATCACAATAAACTGTGGAAAATTCTTCAAGAGGTGAGAATACCAGACCACCTGACCTGCCTCTTGAGAAACCTGTATGTAGGTCAGGAAGCAACAGTTATAACTGTTGACATGGAACAACAGACTGGTTCCAAACAGGAAAAGGAATACGTCAAGGCTGTATATTGTCACCCTGCTTATTTAACTTCTATGCAGAGTACATCATGAGAAACGCTGGGCTGGAAGAAACACAAGTTGGAATCAAGATTGCCAGGAGAAATATTAACAACCTCAGATATGCAGATGATACCACCCTTTTGGCAGAAAGTGAAGAGGAACTAAAAAGTCTCTTGATAAAAGTGAAAGTGGAGAGTGAGAAAGTTGGCTTAAAGCTCAACATTCAGAAAACGAAGATCATGGCATCTGGTCCCATCACTTCATGGCAAATGGATGGGGAAACAGTAAGCAAAGGGAACATGTAAGGCAATATATGATGTGGGACCAAATGAATTGTCCATGTATAATAGAGGTAAGTAATTACTGGAGTTCAGAGAAGAGGGAGGACCTGGAAAGAGACTTGAGAACCTGAGAAGTCTCCAAGGAGAAAGTAACAGGAGCTGAACCTGAAGAATTTTGGAATTTGATCAGAGGAGTAGGGCATCCTAAGAGGGAAAAACATACAAAGATTCATTTTTTAGATGAAAAAAATGGAGGCCCAGAAAAGGAAGTGTCAGGTGAGATACTGGTCCCCCCACCCCACGCTCTTTCTCTTTGTTCAGCATTGGGATATTTCCAGTGTTACCAAGTAAAAGACAGGTAGTGTTATGGTAACCAGGTGTCAAAGCACTGATAATTCCCAGTTTTAACTGTGATAATCTGAAAGCTGAAAATGAAATTTTTTTTGTAAAAGAATTATTAATTTGACAGAGTTGATGTTCCGTTAGTACATATTTAGTTTGCATTTTCAACAGTACATTTTCAGAAGTAAAAAAGAAGTTGAAATAATAATTAAATATAATAATTTTGTATTGTATATTCCTTGAAGGCATATTTATTGTAATGAGTACATGTCTGAGGATATCTAGTAGTCAATTCTTAGTTCTCATCTTACTAGAAGAATTGACTCAATTGATCATACTATTTCTTTAGTTTCTAGAGTACCACCATACTGTTATTTTTCCTCCTATCTCACTGGGAGACTATTTCTTCTCAGTTTTCCTTGATGGTTCCTTCTTTTCTTCCTGATCTCTTTATGGGCTCCTAGAACCCAGGAATTTCATGTCTTTATCTATACTTATTCCCTTCATGAACTCATGGCTTTAAATACTATGCTGACAATTCACAGATTTGTATCGTGAACCCAGATCCCTTCCCAGAACTCTTGATTGGTTTGTCCACTTGTCTTTATGACATCTTTACTTGGATATCTTATAGCTGTCTTAAACTAAAAAATGTCTAAATCTGAACTTCTGGCCTTCCTCCTCAGATCACATCTTCCTTCCATCTTCCCTGTCCTTTAATCAGAAACCTGGGAGTTATCCCTGACTTTTAGGATATGTATTAAAATACATTTAACATAAAATTTACCATCTTAACCATTTTTTTAAATTGGAGTGTCAAAGAAGGCTAGGCACTGAAGAATTGACACTTTCGAATTATGGTGCTGGAGAAAACTCTTGAGAGTCCCTTGGACAGCAAGTCAGTCTTAAATAAAATCAGTCCTGAATGCTCATTGGATGGGCTGCTGCTGAAGCTGATGCTCCAGTACTTTGGCCACTTGATGTGAAGAGCTCACTCATTGGAAAAGGCCCTGATGCTGGGAAAGATTGAAAGCAAAAGGAGAAAGGGGCACTAGAGGATGATATGGTTATATACCATCACCAACTCAGTGGGCATGAATTTGAGCCCATTCTGGAAGATAGTAGAGGACAGAGGAGCCTGGCATGCTGCAGTCCATGGGGTTGCAGGCTTGAGTAAACAACAGCAGCAATAATTGCTTTACAATGATGTGTTAGTTTCTGCTATTTAACAACATGGATCAGCTATAAGTATACATATGTCCCCTCCCTCCCCCTCATCCCACCATCTTAAGCATTTTTAAGTTTGATGTGTTAAATACTTTCACGTTGTTGGGCTGCAGTCACCACCATCTAGCCACATAACACTTTTCATCTTGTAAACTGAAACTCTATACCTTTTAAGCAGTAACTTCCCATTCTCTCCATCCCCTAACTCCTGGCAACTACAATTATACTTTTTGTCTCTAATTTTAACTACTGTTAAGTACCCCATATAAGTGAAATGCATAGTGTTTGTCTTTTTGTGAGTTCCTTATTTCTCTTAGCATAAAGTCCTTAAGGTTCTTCCATGTTGTAACATAATCACAGAATTTTCTTCCTTTTAAAGGCTGAATGATATTCCATTGCATGGGTATAACCACATTTTGCTTATCCATTCATCAATGAACATTTGGATTGCTTCTGTGTTTTTTAGCTATTGTGAATAATGCTGTTATAAACATAATGATACACGTATCTTTTCAAGACTCTGCTTTCAATTCTTTCGGGTATATACTCCAAAGTGGAATTAATTGTGGGCTCAAATGATAATTCTCTTTAATTTTTTAGGAACCTTTACTGTTCTCCACAGTACCATTTCACATTCCCATCCACAGTATATCCTCTTTGGAGAAATGTCAGTTCAAGTCCTTTGCCCATTTTTCAATTGGGTCATTTGTCTTGTTGTTGTTGTTGTTAGGAGTCCTATATATTAATCTGGGTAGTAATCTCTTATTACATATATAATTTGCATTCTCCCATGGTCTGGGTTGCCTTTTTACTCTGTGGATAGTGTATTATGTACAAAATTTTTAATTTTTTATGAAGTCACTTTGTCTGTTTTTTATTTTGTTACCTAGCTTCTAAACAAAAACCGTTCAACTTTCGGTGTAAGTTTTATTTTCATTACCCACATTGACTCAGGAGATCATGTTTGCTTCACCTTGAGAATATATGCAGAATCTAAATAACAACTTCAGTTCTCCCGTTCTGGTCCAAACCACAAACACATCTGACTTGGCTTAGTAGAGCTGCATGCTAGTTGTTTTCCCTGCTTCCATTCTTGCCCCTCAGTAGGTTTTGAACATGGCAGCCAGAGTGATTTAGTTTAGTCAGGTCTTATGAATTCTCTGCTTAGACCCCTGTTAATGACTCCCGTTTTACTCAAAATAAAACAAGAGTTTTAAAAAAGACTTTCAAGGACTTCCCTGGTGGTCCAGTGGTTACGACTCAGTGCATCTACTCCAGGGGACATGGGTTCAATCTGTGCTTGGGAAGCTAAGATCCCACACGCCGTGTGGTGTGGCCAAAAATAGAGACTTCCCAGCTTTCTGTGTTCTACACCCATGTGTTACTCCCCCTTGATCTCTGGACTCATACCCTACTATTGATACCTTTCCAGCTCCAGCCGCAGATCTTGCAGTTCCTTTTGAATGCTCTAGTCCTTGTCTTGTGTTGGGACCTTTACCTAGATTGCGTTTTGTTCACCTGTCCTGTGGTTCATTTCTTCACTTCCGTCCTCAATGAGGCCAACCAGGCTACCCTATTTTAAATTGTGTGCCCTTCCCCATTGCCAGCTTATCACCTTCTGTGTATTTTGCTTACTTTGTTTATTGTCTGTTTCCCCTTTCTAGAATGTAAGTTCCAAAGGGGACAGGGATTTTTGTCTGTTTTATTTATTGATGTATTTCCATTGCCTAAAACATTGTCAGGCACATGGGAGATGTTCAGTAAATATTTGTTGAATGAATGAATGGAAGAGGAAGCAAAGTAGCCATGTGATCCTTGCTTTCATGCAGTTTTCAGTTTGTGGTTTGCTTTCTCTAAATCAAGTTGACTACATTTTCCTTATTTTTTTGTTTGGCTTAAGTATGTGTAATTCAGAATCTTTGTGAAATTATAGGCATTTAAGCTTTGGGAAGCAGTGTTTGTTAAAGAGAATGCTATCTTGAGTTATGTTTTGAATGAAAGGAAAACTGTAAAATATTGAAGTAAAAAGTCATGTGCATGCACGTGGCAGGAAAGGTGATGATATGACCAGTTTTTGAAAAATACTGTTAGGTCACTTTGGGTCTTAAATCATTGCTATGAAACTCTTAATTACATAATGTTTCATTTCCTTACAATAAAAAGCAAATTCTTGTGGCTTATAAAGTGGACTCACAAACCAGATTATTTTAGCTCTCGTTAAGATTATTTATGAGGATGAGATGGCTGGATGGCATCACCGACTTGATGGACGTGAGTCTGAGTGAACTCCGGGAGTTGGTGATGGACAGGGAGGCCTGGCGTGCTGTGATTCATGGGGTCGCAGAGTTGGACACGACTGAGCAACTGAACTGAACTGAAGATTGTTTATCTTTTTGTAATCTACCATAAAAAATCTTAAATTTCATTGAAACCCAAAATTCTGTGGTAGAAATCACATATGGAAGACTTTTGAACAAATATCCAGTGTTGAAGCAAACATAAATAGTAGATATCATATTGATGCCAACTGAGGAAATATGATTAGACTTAGTCAATAAATAAATCTGTTAACATAATCTGCCATGTGCCAAATGAAATAATGAAAGTATTACTGTAGGAGGATGTTTTGTTAAATGTCCTACAAAGACCTGTGTCTTCTCTGCAGGCCTACCATGTGATAAACACTTAATAATAATTGGGAAATAATAATATTAAGACCAAATTTTCTATCACTTAAATTGTTTATTTGAGGGAGGGGTATTTACTTATACATAAAACTTTAATAAGACAGCTAATATATCTTGTCTGTTAGTGGCTGACACTTTTTCCTTTTCCTGAATATTTCTAGTGATTCCATAATAGAACATTTATATCTTGATGGTTTTTTTACTTAAAACTTTAGAAGAAATAGCCATATGCTAAAGGAAAAGGAATTTTCAATTGATATGAATTTTGCATTTCTGTTGGTTTACTCCAGAAAACTAGCTCATTGCTGTATTTTCTTTGCAATTAAAAGTTTACCACTTGTAATAGCAGAGGAAAATAAGTTTACATTATCCCTTTAGTTTCATTTCAGAGTTAGAATTTGTTAAAGATATGAAATACCAGGACTTATTAAGAGAAATTAAGAGAGTTTTCAGGGAATGTGATAAAAGTCAAATTTTCTATGAAAATGCAAGAGAAAAATGGGATGAACTGAAGACTTTGTAAGGTTTTCCAGCAGGATGTATGAATTATATGTTTATCTGTAGATTCTGTAGTTACTTTATAACAGTAGAAAGCTATCATTAACCTTAGTATTTTGTGTCTCCAACTGAAATATTGATTGTGTGCTTGAAATACTGAATGATTTCAGTTTTCTTATGTTTCATGCTTCCTATCAAAAGATAGAAAATAAAACAGACTACCTGGCAGAAATTCAACTTAGGTGTATATAAAAATCTGTTATGGTCACTCCCACATTTGAGCGAAAGAATTTGAACAGAACTAGTTGTAAAAAATTTCTCTGAAGTGACTATTTTCTGACTAACTTTTGGTATAAAACCAGAAACACTTTCCTGAAGGGTAAAAAGAAATAATCCCAATGTATCAAGTGGGAAATCATAAGGAAAGTAGCATCTTTTTATTATTCCAGTTGTTGTATAAGTGCTAGACCAGTTGTGAGTTTTAATCTGTACCTTATGTTCGCTTTTACCTTGAGAACTGGGAATTTAGATCTCTTTAACTGCTTGTGTGGTTTTTGGACATTAGTTTCCTCTAGGTAATAATAGGGGCTTCCCTGGTGATGATGGTTGTAAAGAACCCACTTGCCAGTGTAGGAAACATAGAGATACAGGTTCAGTCCCTGGGTTGGAAGATCCCCTGGAGGAGGGCATGGCAGCCCACTTCAGTATTCTTTCCTGGAGAATCCCAGGGACAGAGGAGCCAGAGGAACCCTATAGTCCATAGGGTTGCAAAGAGTCAGACATGACTAAAGCGGCTTAGTACATGTACAGATAATAATAGACAGGCTTCAGCAACAGGTACTTGTCTTAATACTAATAAAACTCATATATTTTAGGCTTTTTAACCTCAAATTTGAGTACCTGAAGAATATATAGATGTATGTTTAAAAATCTTTCTAAGTGAAGTGAAAGTCACTCAGTCGTGTCCGAATCTTTGTGACTCGATGGACTCTACAGTCACAGAGTGATTCCATGTACAGTCCATGGAATTCTCCAGGCCAGAATATTGGGGTGGGTAGCTTTTCCCTTCTCCAGGGGATCTTACCAACCCGCAACTTGAACCCAGGTCTCCCACATTAAACATGACATCAAAATCAGGCAGACTTCTTGTAAGAACATAATCGCCTCAAAATAATCAAGAGAAATTACCATTATATATTTTAAAAAACTTGTTTAGGGTGAAACTTCCTGAATGGTGGAGTAAGGGGCTTGGAGAATTCCTTCCTCTCAAATTTTTGCAGTTAAAACTGGGCAGAATTGTTAAAAGCAACAGTTCTAAAACTTGTCCTGGTTTGTTCCAAGCAGCATTACTCAACAACCAAAAGCTGGAAATAGTCCAAATATCTGTCAGCTGGTAAATATAAAGAATGTGGTGCATCCACCAATAGAATACTACTCTGCAGTAAAAAGGAATGACTGTTGATACTTGGATGAACCTCAGAAGCATTGTGCTTGAGTTACGGTAGTCAGATACAAAAGACAACGTATTATGATTCCATTTATTTGAAATGTCCAGGAATGGTTAATTTATAGGAGCAGAGCAAGCAGATTAGTGGTTTCCTAGAACTGTGGGTATAAATGGGATTTCATGTAAAGGACCATACAGGATCTCTGGGGAGCAATTGAAATGTTCTAAAATGAGATTGTGGTGATGGTTATACAGCTCTATAAATTTACTAAAACTCATTGAATTATACATTTAAAACAGGTAAATTTTATGGCAAGTATGCTATGTCTTGGACTTCCCAGATAGTGCAGTGGTAAAGAATTCACCTGTCAGGCAGGAGACTTGGGTTTGATCCCTGGGTCGGGAAGATCCTCTGGAGAAGGAAATGGCAACCCACTCTAGTATTCTTGCCTGGGAAATCCCATGGACAAAGGAGCCTGGTGGACTACAGTCCATGGGATGGCAGTGTTGAACTCAACTTAGCAACTCAGCAGCAGCAGCAGCATGTTATATACCTCAGTAGAACTCTTACATTGAGTTCTCCCCACCTCCACCATTCTAAAGGAGTGGCCCAAGTATAGCACATTTCTGCAGATTAAATGGCTTTTTTCAGCCTATTTAATTCAGGTATTCTGAGAGCTTGAGGCCAGCAGGAGATAGAGCACTGGCTTTATTTGATCTTAGGCACATCAATGACACTAACATTGTATGTTTTTAAATTTATAAAATAGGATTCATTAAATACCCAACTTTGAAAAACCTGACAAGAATTTGGACATTGAGTTTTGTCATTCACATAAAGTCTTCTGAAAGATAGAGCTGTAGATTGTAGTAACTTGACAACTCTTGCACCTTGTTGCTAGGTATTCACCCCTGGGATAAATGATACCTTATCTGGGACAAGGCAGGGGTAGCAAAAATGGTCAAAATGTTTGGGGAAACCAATTCTAGGCTAGTAGTTTTTCATAGTTATTAGCAAAGTAGTCTTGAAATTATTAAAAGTTTTTGCCATTTCAAAACAGCTTTCCCGTAAAAATTCTTGGAGAGAACATAACTTGATTTGACCACAGCATATTTAATAGGAGTTTAATCTAACTTTTCAGAACTTATCCTCTCCTTGCTCTATTTTTTAAAACTTTTTTTTTTAAATTAATTTTTGGCTGTGCTGGTCTTCATTGCTGCAGGGGCTTTCTCTAGTTGCAGCAAGTGAGGCTGCTCTTTGTTGCAGTGGACAGGCTTCTCACTGCAGTGGCTTCTCTTGTTAGGGAGCACAGCTCTAGGCATGCGGGCCTCAGTAGTTGTAGCACACAGGCTCAGCAGTTTTGGCTCTCGGGAACCCGTGTCCCATCCGTTGACATGTGGTTTCTTATCCACTGCACCACCAGGGAGTCGCCCTTACTCTATTTTAGTTAAATGAACGAGTTGGATTTTTGTTTTGTTTTGCTGTTTCTTTTTGGCTACATCATGCAGCTTGTGGGATCTTAGTTCTCGGGATTGAACCCAGGCCCACAGCAGCGAAAGCACCATGTCCTTACCACCAGACCACGCAGGGACTCCCAAAGTGGCAGTTGGGTTAGATTTTTTCTAACGTTGATATTCTGTGGTTCAATCCTGTTAAACTATTTTTGAAGCAATTAGGAAATTTCAGTTTATCTAACAAATAAACATTGGGTATGTTGATTAAAACATACCGGTTGTCCTCAGAGAATAGTAGTAGAGATTCAGGTCAACAAAAAACTGAAAATCTTAAGTACTAGTGTGGTATTATGTCAGGCTTCTTGGACAGCACTCTGAGGGGCCGATTGTCAACTCTGCTTGCTTTGAGAATCATCTCTCCTTAAGGGAAAGCCTCTAAGATAAGCCTTTAAAAGATGAATCCTTTCCCAGGTGTGTAGAGAAGAGCTTATTTGAAGTGCTCATAGTGAAGGAAAATTGTTGGTACTCTGATTTCAGTAGAATACTTGTGTGTCATCCCTCGTGCCTTAAAATATAGGGTAATGTGTTGGTTTATTCTAGCAAATGAAAATTCCTGCTTCATTTATTTTCTGTTCTTCTGATCCATCAATTTTTAAAAAATTTGCTATCACAATCAAATTGAGTTCTTGATTTTAAATAATGATCCACAGCTGTTGCAGTCTGATTTGGTCCCATAAGGGTCGATGACTCAAACATCAAGAGAATTGTTTCAGCTTTGTTTTCAAGATCTCTTGTGAATTTGATTGCTTCTCTGCTTTTTCTGTTAAAGTTGACACAAAATTCTTATAAGCTTTGTAATGGTAACTATGTAAAGCAAATAATCAGGAAATTATGACGTTTTTAATAATAGTAAAACAGGAACCTATACGTAGTCACATAAACTGGAAAGTTAGAATATCTTGTTTCTGGAGAGCCTCCAAACATCTCTCATTTTCAGGCTATTTTCAGGTTACTAGACTACATGGAAAATAAATTTAAATAAGACATAGAAACAAAGAAGTTTAAGCAAGAAGCAAAGCTATAAGAGACCTCGTAACACCTAGTTTGATATCTGATTGGACAGATGGAGAGGGTTAATGATTTAGATAATATACTTAGTAGCTGAATTGGCA
This sequence comes from Ovis canadensis, assembly GCF_042477335.2. Taxonomy (NCBI): domain Eukaryota; kingdom Metazoa; phylum Chordata; class Mammalia; order Artiodactyla; family Bovidae; genus Ovis; species Ovis canadensis. Next base: position 78,396,517 of record NC_091257.1, read on the forward strand.
CAGGTTCTCCAGGCTATTTTTATAGAATTGTGAGAGAAAATTAGTATCTCTTAAAATGGTTGCTGTAGATAACCTAAAAAAGAGGACACTCCATAGTCAGATCAGCTGTATATTTCAAACTTTAAACATGTGTTGTCTCGTCCCGTTGAACTGAAGATGAGTGAGACAGCTTTTGTCCGTTGAGGTTTTTGCAGGATTGTCTGACATGGAGAAGCTGAGACAAACTGGCCTATGTTATCTTCTTACTATTCCCAATAAAGCTCTGTGTGGTCTAACCCCTTGCTTGTCACACAACTTCAGCCTTCTCCTGCAGGTTTAATGCTGTGTAGTCATGCCAACCTCCTTCCACTTCTTCAAACTAGCCATGCATCAAGTTCAGTTCACTCACTCAGTCATGTCCAACTCTGCGACCTCACGGACTGCAACACAGCAGGCTTCCCTCTCCATCACCAACTCCTGGAGTTTACTCAAACTGATGTCCATCGAGTTGGTAATACCATCCAACCATCTCATCCTCTGTCATCCCCTTCTCCTCCTTCCTTGAATCTTGCCCAGCATCAGGGTCTTTTCAGGTGAGTCAGTTCTTCATATGAGGTGGCCAAAGTATTGGAGTTTCAGCTTCAGCATCAGTTCCTTCCAATGAATATTCAGATTTGACTTCCTTTAGGATTGACTGGTTTTATCTCCTGGCAATCCAAGAGACTCTCAAGAGTCTTCTCCAACACCACAGTTCAAAAGCATCAGTTCTTCGGTGCTCAGCTTTCTTTATAGTCCAACTCTCATATCCATACATGACTACTGGAAAAACTATAGCTTTGACTAGATGGACCTTTGTCAGCAAATAAAGGTCTCTGCTTTTTAATGTGCTTTCTTCCAAGGAACAAGCATCTTTTAATTTCATGGCTGTAGCAGTGATTTTGGAGCCCCCCAAATTAAGTCTGTCATTGTTTCCATTGTTTCCTCATGTATTTGCCATGAAGTGATGGGACAAGATGCCATGATCTGAGTCTCTTTCACTTTCATCAAGAGGCTCTTTAGTTCATTGCTTTCTGCCATAGTGTATCTGAGGTTATTGATACATCTCCTGGCAATCTTGATTCCAGCTTGTGCTTCACCTAGCCTGGCGTTTCGCATGATGTACTCTGCATAGAAGTTAAAGAAGCTGGCTGACAATAGACAGCCTTGATGTACTCCTTTCCCAATTTGGAACCAGTCTGTTGTTCCATGTCTGGTTCTAACTGTTGCTTCTTGACCTGCATACAGATTTCTCAGGAGGCAGGTCAGGTGGTCTGGTATTCCCATCTCTTTCAGAATTTTCCACAGTTTGTTGCGATCCACCCAGTCAAAGGCTTTGGCATAGTCAATAAAGCAGAAGTAGATGCTTTTCCGGAACTCTGCTTTTTCGATGATCCAACAGATGTTGGCAATTTGATCTCTGGTTCCTCTGCCTTTTCTAAAACCAGCTTGAACATCTGGAAGTTCATGGTTCACGTACTGTTGAAGCCTGGCTTGGAGAATTTTGAGCATTACTTTGCTAGCGTATGAGATGAGGGCAATTGTGTGGTAGTTTGAACATTCTTTGGCATTATTTCTTTGGGATTGGAATGAAAACTGACCTTTGCCAGTCCTGTGGCCACTGCTGAGTTTTCCAAATTTGCTGGCATATTGAGTGCAGCACTTTCACAGCATCATCTTTGAGGATTTGAAATAGCTCAACTGGAATTCCATCACCTCTACTAGCTTTGTTCGTAGTGATGCTTCCTAAGGCCCACTTGACTTCACACTCCAGGATGTTTGGCTCTACGTGAGTGATCATACCATCGTGATTATCTGGGTTGTGAAGATCTTTATTGTATAGTTCTTCCGTGTATTCTTGCCACCTCTTCTTAATATCTTCTGCTTCTGTTAGTCCATACCATTTCTGTCCTTTATTGAGCCCATCTTTGCATGAAAGGTTCCCTTGGAATCTCTTAATTTTCTTGAAGAGATCTCTAGTCTTTCCCGTTTTATTGTTTTCCTCTATTTCTTTGCATTGATCACTGAGAAAGGCTTTCTTATCTCTCCTTGCTATTTGGAACTCTGCTTTCAAATGGGTATATCTTTCCTTTTCTCCTTTGCCTTTTGCTTCTGTTGTTTTCTCAGCTATTTGTAAGGCCTCTTCAGACAGCCATTTTGCCTTTTTGCATTTCTTTTTCTTGGAGATGGTCTTGATCACTGCCTCCTGTGCAGTGTCACGAACCTCCCTCCACAGTTCTTGAGGCACTCTATCAGATCTAATCCCTTGAATCTATTTGTCATGCCATGCATGCCTCTTCGCATATATCCCATTCCCTCTGCCTGAAATACTTGAAATACTCTTCATCTCCTTTTGAAAAAGAAGCCTAGTTCACTTCTTAACTTTTAATTATTCACTTTACCAGAGAATTCTCATTTCCCTCACTAACTCTCACTTCAACCCCTGATGGGAGGTCCACAGTTCTAATATCTTTCTAATTTTTTTTCCCCTTTATGTTAATAACAGTGGTTCCCAACCTTTTTTTGCACCAGGGACGGGTTTTATAAAAGACAGTGTGTCCATGAGTCAGAGTTGGGGGATGCTTTCAGGATGATTCAGGTATATTAGATTTGTTGATCAACACCACATCAGCTCTACCTCAGATCATCAGGCATGATCTGATTCTCATAAGGACCATGCTATCTATATCCAAATGCCACTGCTGATCTGACAGGAGGTGGAGCTCAGGCAGTAATGAGAGCAATGGCTGTAAAGACAGAAGAAGCTTGCTTGTTCGCCGCTCATCTCCTGCTCTGTGGCCTGGTACCTCATAGGCCATGGACTGGTCCTGATCCATGACCCATGGGTTGGGGACTCCTGCTTTATTTACTGTTTATTATATATTTATGTGTATGATAATTAGAATACTTTTCCCTCCAACAGACTGCAAGCTCTTTGTGGACAGAGTCTATATTTTTGTTTACTGTTGTATCTCCACCACATAGCATAATGCCTGGCCCAAGTAGGTGTCTGAGTCTTTCTAAATCTACTCTGTTGCAATGAAACCATAGAAGCATAGTTTTATGTATAGAGTCAGATAGTAAAGATTTTTGGCTTTATGGGCTAATACAATCTCTGTCTCAACTCTGTCGTTGTCATGGAAAACCAGTTATAGATCCGACAATATATAAACAAATGGGCTATATAAGTTTTAGTAAAACTTTATTTACCAAAAGAATAAAGAATTTACCAAAACTATAGCCTGCTGATCCCCACTTTGAATAATCATCTCCTAAATCATTTTTGTGGACCTGAAAGTTCTCTCATTATGCAGTCTTGCAAACTTTCCCTAAAGGTTTTTTAGATGATTTCATTTTTGTATAGTGGATGTTAGAGCAGTGACTTTTTAAAAGACTGGTGTTAAAATATTTTTTCTTTCAAAATAAATCTTTAAGATTTATATTTTCTTATTATTTACTTGTATTATATTTTTTTGCTTTCCCCAATTTAGCAAGTATACTTGTACATTTAATTTTATATTTCTGTTTAAGTAAAACATTATTCTTTATATTAATTTAAAAATAAAAAACTGGGGGACCTTCCTTGACAATTCAGTGGTTAAGACTATGCTTGCGCTTCAGGGCACAGGTTTGAACCCTGGTCAGGGAACTAAGATCTCACATGCTGTGCAGCAAAGTAGAATAAAATAAAATATTTGGTTTTGGGGTAAAGTGTAGGTTGAAATTTTATAATGTGTTAAATTTTAAAAAATAAAATTTGATGTTTGAAATGAAACATAATATTGTTTTTAAATGACAAAGAAGATTCCAAATATGCAAGTAAATATGATCCACAGTGGGGAATTCCCTGACAGTCTAGTGGATAGGACTCCATGCTTTCACTGCTAATCCCTGCTCAGGGAAATAAAATCCCACAAACTTCATGGTACGGCCCCCCAAAAAAGCAGACCATCCACAATGAAAGTGTAGTTGACTGTAAGCATCAGTATTTACTGTTATTTTTTGACACCATTGTTTTGAGGATCTAGACTCATCTTTATGTGCTGGATGAGAGATAGTTTTAATCTAATGAATCCAACTCAAAGGTCCGGATTACAAACATATTTGTAGTATCATTTTTAGGCTTCTCAGTTTTATGTTATATATTTAAAAAAAATAATTTTTAAAATTTATTTACTTTTGTGTGTGCTGGCTCTTCATTGTTTTGCGGGCTTTCTCTAGTTGGGGCAAGCAGGGCTACTCCAGTTGTGATATGTTGACTTCTCATTGCTGTGGCTTCTCTTGTTGCAGAGCAGGGGCTCTAGAGCACAGATTTCAGTAGTTGTCACAGGGACATCGTTGCCCCTCAGCAAGCGGGATCCTCCCAGACCAGGAATTGAATCCGTGTCCCCTGCATTAGCAGGCGGATTCCGAACCACCGGACCACTCGGGAAATCCCTACTTTGTCTTTCAGCAGTGGCCCATTATAGGTATGAAATGAACATTATTACTGATACATCACTAAAAGTAACAGTTTAAAATAAGTTACTGTTCAGTACCACCACCATGGCAGTAGTTGTGATCATCAGAGTACGAAACCAAAGGAGTCTGTCATGAGCATCTTCATTAGAACCCCATGGACTGCTGCACATGTTCACTTAATACCCCAGAGTTTTCAAACTGTTTTGTTATTTGGTGTTACAAAACATTTATAGTAAGTTGCAAGAATCATAAAACAGACCCTTGTTCACCACTTGTTAACATTTTGTCCCATTTGCTTGATCATCATTGTGTGTGTGTTAGGTATATATAATTTTTAAAACCACTCTGAGAATATGTGAAACAATGTCCCTCTTGCCTCCAGATACTTAAATGAGACAATGTCTAGATAATCCTGTTTTTCATCAAGTTTCTAGTGACTCGTCTACCATGGTGATTTTCTGCTTCCATCATCCTTTCTGTTTTTATAGGTTGACATCTGCTAGAAGGGATTGCTTTCTTTTCTTCCTTATATATTGATGGATTTTTAAAATTCAATTTTTATTTCACATGTTATGCTTTAATCTGTTATTGCCATTTATTTTGATGCTCAGATTGTCTCACAGTTGACCACAGTAGCCCTTTCTAACTGGGATCAGTATCTTTTTTACATGCTCTCATCATTTCTGAGTAGTCTTTTATTTTCTTACATGAGATGTTGCCTGCTTATTTTGTATTTTCCTGCCCTATCCTGGATCAGCCATTCCCCCAGGGAGCTCTGGTTTTACTAGAAAAATGTGGTTTAGATACCAGGATCTGGATATAAGATGTGTTCATCACTACAAGATGTCATTGCTTCTAAACTCTGAGTAAACAGGTAGGAAGTATATGTATGAATGTGTTTGTGTGTGTATTCCTATGTCCATATGTTTTTATAAAAATTTATAATACAGTGTCATATATAATATAATAGCCATGTGTTCATATTGATACCTCCAATTCAAATCTAATATCCAGAGGCATATTCTAATTTTCCTATAGGAGGACATTAAAAAAAAATACGTGTTCCTCCCCAAGTTTTTGGCTGCCCTGCGTGGCATTCAGGATCTTAGTTTCCGCCACCCACCAGGGATTGAACTCATGTACCCTGCAGTGGAAGCACAGAGTGTTAACCACTGGACAACCAGGGAAGTCTTAGGAGGACATTTTAAAAAAAAATCCTTTACAAATTTCATTGTAAAGCAACCAACTAGCACCTGAGTTCACTATTCCTGATAGATTGCACTATCATCCTTTATTTTTAAAAGTTGATGACATATCAACTCATGATGTAGTCAGTGAAATAAATGAATATGTTGGTACCACGTTAAACCTCATGTCAGACTTCAATTCATTTTGTCTGAGTTGCTTTAAAAAACTGTCTCTAGACACGGATACCAAGGGGGAAAGTCGGGGGAAAGTGGGATAGGATGAATTGGGAGATGGGGATTGACGTACATGCACAGTTGATACTGAGTATAAAATAGATAACTAATGAGAACCTACTGTATAGTACAGGGAACTCTACTCACTGCTCTGTGGTGACCTAAATAGGAAGGAATTTTTTAAAAATGGGGATATCTGTATACATATAGCTGATTCACTTTGCCATACTGTAGAAACTAACACATTATAAAGAAGGTATACTCCAGTATAACTGTTCAAATCAGCCTGCCATTTTCACCCATAATTTGGCACACTTTAAAAAAAAATGCTGTCTTTATTTTTTACTTTGTGTTATGGAAAATATCAAACAGACCTAAAAATGGGCCCTCATGTAAGTAAACACCATGCTGTGGTAGTCACCGACTCAGCTTCTCTTGAGGGAAATCTTAGATAGCATATAAGTTTATCAGTAACAGTTTCTATACATCTCTTAAATAAAGACTTTTCTTAAAAATATAAATAATAAAAAGTTTAAAACAATTCTTTAGTATAATTAAATGTCAAGTGAGTCTTACAGATTTCCCAGTCACAGGTTATTTTTTATGGTTCTTTCAAGTCAGAATCCACATAAAGTCCACATACTGCGTTTAAGTCTTTTATTTCTCTTTATTTATAGGTTCTCCTCCAGTTCCCTTCCTCTATCTCACCCTTTTTTCTATAAATCTAGGTTGTTTGCACTATAGATTTCTTCGCATTCTGGACTTTGCTAATTGTACTTCCAAGCTGTCATTAACACGTTCGTATGTTCTCTCAGTGTCCAGTAAATCTGTTGTTAGATCAAAAGGCTTAATCAGCCTCAGACTTACCTTTTTTCTTTGGCTGCGCTGGGTCTTCGTTGTTGCATGCAAGCTTTCTTTGGTTGTGGCAAGCGGGAGCTACTCTAGTTGTGGTGCGTTTTCGTCTCGTTCCAGTGGCTTTTCTTGTGGAGTACAGGCTCTAGGCTGGGTGGGCTTCAGTAGTTGTCGTGCACGGGCTTCTTTGCTCCATGGCATGTGGGATCTTCTCAGACCATCTATCAGTCAAACCCACGTCCCTGGCATTGGCAGGTGGGTTTGTAACCACTGAACCACTAGGGAAGTCCCCATATGTTCTTTTTTTTTTTAATCATGAATGCTTCACAGGTGATGGTATACTTCCTCTAGGAAGGTTGTTAATGTCCATGTATCTCTCATCTTATATGAGCGGCAATTGATTTATTACCTAGATTAGTTTTTTCCATCACGTATTTGCAAAATGATTGTATTGTAAGTACATACGTATCTCAGAGATAACTTTGGTTCAGTTCCAGACCACTCCGATAAAGTGAGTATCACAATAAAGTGAGTCACATGAATTTTTTAGTTCCTCAGTGCATATTATTTACACTAAACAGTAGTCTATTTAAAGTGTGGAGTAACAGGCCTTAAAAATGTACATATCTTAATTTAAAAATTGTTTATTGCTAAAAAATGCTAATCATCACCTGACAATGCAAGATTGCCATTCACTTTGTTTAAAAAAAAACAAACAGTATATGTAAAGTGCAATAAAATGAGTTAGGCTTGTATATAATTTTTTCATTTTAGTTGGACTATTTCAGTAGTGGTCAGTTTTCAGCAAGTATTTGTTTTCCTAGAGGTACAGCTCATATAGGAAAGCAGGTAAAATGCTTGATATATACTGGTTTCAGAATAATGAATTGGTTCCCTAGTATCCTCAAAAAGGTGAAAAATCAGTTTTTTTCTAAGTTCCATTCTAAAGTCATGAATGTAAGTATTTTGTTGTGTTTCAATCCATTGAAGTTATTATTACTATTTTACTGATGCTCAAATTATCACATTTTAGTTAGTGGGAGTCTCTTCAGGTTGGCTTCTAAGTCCCTTGGACTTAACTCCAAAAGACTTGGATCGCTTAATTGATTTCTGATATGACAAGTTTTGTACATATCCTGCCCTATACCTGGAGTCAGCTGTTTTTCTAAAGAACTCTGCTTCCTTTTAGTGGGAAATGGTATTTAGGAACTGTAGTCTGGGTGCTAGAAGTGAAAGAACCATTTTTTTTTTCCTTTTTAAAATAATACTAGATTTATTTATTCTCTCCTGCACTTCCTATAGGTCAAAATTCCAAGGTATTTTAATTGGGTGATTGTGGTTAGTTATGTGAACAAGTTAATGCTGGCGTTGGCAAGAGATTTCAGTTCTTTACCATATAGACATCTTAGGGCTGCTGAAGTTTTTATGACATGGTTGCTGGCTTCTCCCAGAGCTAGTGATCCGGGACAGCCAGTGGCATCTTTTGATTCATTTTTCTGCTAGGCAATAGGCTATAGTTTTCTGGCTGTGAATCCAGACTACTTGGTGCTGACATTCGCTTTGTGGGCTAAATAGCCAAGTTATGTAACTCTTTGTGCCTATTTTCCTTAGCTATAACTTTGTGATAATGGTAATATTTAGAAAGTTTATAATATAGGGTCTTTGTGAAGATTCAGACAATTGAAACTGTCTCTGGCATTTAATACGCATGGTAAGCACTCAGCCGGCTGCTGTTGCTTCTATTACTACCCCCACTGGGATGGAACTACAGACATGAAACCTAGTCAGTAAGTTGCCCTTGACAGAAATAATCTTTCTTCTTATTTGCCCAAAATTGCCATGACTGAAAAATTGTTTACAGATTCCAGATATTCCAAGTATGATAGAAAAGGGTTAGAGAATCATAGCCACACCTGTTTTGATTATGTACATAGAGGAGCTTTCATTCTTAATCTGTGTTCATGGAGACTTTAGTGCAGATATGTGTTGATGTAATGTGACCAGGAATCAGCCATACACTCCCCCTGGTAACTTTTTGTTTTAAAATACTGATTTTCAGGGAGTTTTAAAAAAACGAAAAGGAGGTCCAGTGGACCTTTCACCCAGTTTACCTTGATGGTAATATTTTGTGTGTCAAGTACAATGTCGGTTATTTTTTTTTTTAATTTTTATTTTTACTTTATTTTACTTTACAATACTGTATTGGACAATGTCAGTTTTTGGTGATCAATTTTCATTTAGCAGAAATTGACTAAGCAGCTGTTACATGCTAAGTATTTGGAGGTATAAGTGATTAAACTCTGACCTTGAGCAGCTCAGTCCTCCTCTTTGGGTTCTCATTGTTAATATTTCTAAATGTATGTTTTGTCTCTTCATTGTTGAAGCTTGCATAAGCAGCTCCTCAGTGTTAAGCATTATGTTATTTCTCACATTCGTATTTGCCTTGTTTTAAAACAATTTTTTGAATTGTGTCTCCATCTTTCATTTATAATCTTTACAGCATCAGAACCATGTTGCCTGCATTGTCTTATTTTAATCACGTGCCAGTTTTGCAGTGCTACCAAGTCTGGATCTGAGAGGCGGCTTGTGTGATTCATTTACATATATTTCTGTTAATATAGCTCCCCAAATTAATTTTCAACTTTGCATTTTATGTCCAATTACATGTTCGTTTTTAATCATTCGTCTTAAGAAGGAATTTTTCATATCTAGAATTTTAAAACTGGTTCAAAGAGCAGAAGCTATTAAACAATAGCAGAAACCAGATAATATGTAGGACTTTAAATAGTAATTGTTAAACATTTGAATAGTCCCCAAAATATGAGTCTCTGTGTCAGTGTGTGTTTCTACATGTTATTCCACTAGGGACTTGCACAGATAGGTTTTGCATAATATCCTTGCTGTTATTGTCAGCCATAAACAAATTACACGTATTTAACAAGTTAATGTCAGATTGGCCAGGAGCCACTGGGAGGTGTGTACTTAGTGACATCAGCTGGCAAAGAGCCCTGGTAACAGGGAGGGTTGGAAGGGTAGTGGAGGGAGAGGAAGCAGGAGGGAGGGAGAAAAGGAGAGAGACAGAGAGACTGACTGTATCTGGGGATTCTGGCAAGGTGAAGAGCTGGTCTGTTTGGCAGGACCTTCCCATCTGGGATCCATCTGTGTTTCCCTGGAATGGGACAGGCAGCTCTAGTCAGTGAGAAATCGCAGATGTGAGAGAGCTGACACATGTCCAGCTAATGAAAGAAGGAAGAAGGCTGGTCTCCATCGGGCTTTGAAGATTAGGCAGAGAAAAAGAGGAGCTTCTCTGTATCTATCTCTAATAAATTTGGTATATTTTAAGACTCTGGATTGTTATAACCTGGGCATTTGGGGTAAGTACACTTTAGTTTTGGGGGCTAACATGGGCAATCATTTATTTCCGATTATGATATAAATCTTTTGATATTTGATGAGAGTTTAGCCTTTAGCTACTCAGTGTTATTTTGATACTTCATTTAGTTCATATCTTTACTGTATCATTTTTCACTTCCAACTTTATATTTGAATGCCATGCTTTCTTGAATGGAAACTTTAATCAGATGTTACATATGAATTCTATGGCTAGGAAAGTAGTCCCACAAAAATTTCTTTAAGGTATTCTACATTGAGTCTTTCTGTGATATTTTGAGGGAAATTTTTTTCTCCTTTAGTATGCATAATACGAATAGTGTTAAAAAAGATGACTCATAAAATACTCTTTCTTATTGGCACATTTTATTTCAACATATTTGGTTGAATTACAGCTACAAGATAGTTTTAATGTATTTAGCTGTTTTTTTTCCTCTCATAATTTCTTCCTATCTTGTTTTCTTCTGCTTACTTCCTACATGCAAAATAACTAACATTGACAAACCTGATTTGAATTGTAAGTTTGGAGTAGTTTTGTAATGCAATAAATTCATGTGTAGTTAGCTACTGCGTTCTATAGTCCTTTTTAGTTTGTGATCCATAATTTAATTTTTTTGGCTATTTCTGTACATTGTATTCATGTTTTTCCAGGCCCCCTAATTTGGACAACTATGAGAAGAGCATGGGTTTGGGAATTAGACATACTATACAGTTCTTATTTGCTAGTTTTCTAATCTCAAGCAAGCTACTTATTCTCTTTGAGTCTGTTTTCTGAAATTCCTGCCTTATGTCATTATTGGCGAAATTTGTCTGGCACATAGAAGGCATACAAGTTAGTTTCAGAACTTTCTAGATGTTCATTATTTTGCTGTGATTGTCTCCTAAATCTTCTGTATTTTTAACATCAGGCTCTTAGACTAAGAATAGATCTTATCTATGTAGTTTTCAGGGTACTTTCCTCTCACTGTACTTACCTCCCAGATCATCATTTCTGTTACAAATGTTGTATGCCATCTTTTTTTCTCACTGTGATTATAAATGATTTGGAAAGTAAATATTGTAATGCAAATGAACCTGTTTTATTATATCAGAACAGAACTTTAAATTGTATTTCTTTTCTTTCAAAATGCAAATAGGAACTTTAAAAAGCACTTTATTCCATAAAAATTCTTCAGTCTTCACTTACGTCAGTTGGGTAATTATTTTAAGAGCACAGTATTAGTACAATACTATTCATTTTCTTCTTTCAGTTTTGCAGTTAGATTTCTTTAGCTGGGAGGAGACTTTGTAAATGAACTTTTAAAATGCATATTCTCTTACACCCAGTTGATTAAATGATTTAGTAACAAATTTCGAGTTTCTTTCTTTGATAGGTTCCAGTGTTCAGAATCTTTGGAGACTTGTTTGAATATTTGAGAAGGTATAGGATTTATATTGAATTTAATTGATACTCTTTCAGTGAGCAAGCTCTTTTCATTGTACTCTAAATGACGTGCTCCTAGGTTGAGTGGAGAGAAAAAGACTTAATGCTGAAGTGTAGTACAGGTTAGGGTCTATTGTGAAGTCATTCTCATACTGCCACATGTCCTTACCGGGAATACTTTTGATGCTAGAGTTTCAAGAAGCATATGAAATGATAAGTAATATGCATTTTAATATGTGGAGTTACCCTGACTGCAAATAAAGGTGGCTTATTAAATGTCCTCCTAGGGCCAACACAGTTCAGGGGGATAGCTGCTTATTACTAAGGCAATAAGCAATATTTTTGACTTGAATATTAGATAAAATGGTAGTATTGGGTTGGCCAAAAAGCTCATTTGGGTTTTTCAGTAACATCTTATGGAAGATGTTCATCTTTCTGAAGACTGTGAAAGCTTTCAAGAAACTTTCCTACTGTAAAAAGAGGAAACCTTCTAAATTGGCTTCCAGGAATGACCCAAAAGAAAGAAAGAAAGAAAGTGAAGTTGCTCAGTCGTGTCCAACTTTGTGCAACCCTGTGGACTGTAGCCCACCAGGCTCCTCCGTCCATGGGATTCTCCAGGCAAGAGTACTGGAGTGGGTTGCCATTTCCTTCTCCAGGGAATCTTGCCAACCCAGGGATCAAACCCGGGTCTCCTGCATTGCAGGCAGGCGCTTTATCCTTTGAGCCACCAGGGAAGCCCCAGGAATGACCCAACCAAGGCTTATTTTATAAGCAAGGGGCTATAGCAAGGGGCCATGTTGGGTTGAAGGTATTTACTACAATAATGTCAGTAAACTAGAGAAGAAGATAATGACATTTAAATTGCATCTTTGGAACATAAAGGAAGAGTGCTTTTAAGTTTGAATGAACATACTTTGTATGAAACTGGAAAAATTCAAGCTGATCTGAAAGACTAGTTGGATCAGGCATTGAAGGTTTTTTAAGGCCAGTAATGTTCATAAGTCCCCAGTAATAACCTATTGAAAATGTTAGGATTGAAAAGGATCTTAAGGATAATCTAGTCAGTTGCCTTATTTTATAGATAAGGAAAGTTGAGGAAGGGTGATAGAGTGGTAAAAAGTCAGCCTGGCCCAGCGTTTATTACCCTAGTTGGTAACTGAGCTTGGACTGGAATCGTATCCTGAGTTTCCAGGACATTGATTTTACAGTTTTCATTGCCCCTTGTGTGTGATAAGATAGTAAGAGATAAAAATCTTCTAGAGGAAGTAAAATGAACTCAAATGTGTAAGTCCTGGAAATTACTGCCGACTCAGGCAATCAAGAGAATCTTCAAGAAGAGTTAGCATTTGATTAGAATTTAGAAGGACAGGAAGAATTTGGACTCTTTTTTTTTTTTTTTTGGAAGAAGCACAGTGGATAGTTGAAAAAGTTCACCTTTCATTAGCTCCAAATGCGTTAACTCAGACTTTGTCAGATACATAAGTACACAGTGTTAATTTCTACCATGTTTTCAATTTGCCTAGCTGTTGTTGCTGCCTTTCCAAATCCAAGAGTAATTGTTTGTTTCTGAGATAATTATCTATATACATGATACCCCCTACCCCCTTTTTAAACTTAGATTTATACCAGGAACTCTGTAATTTAAAAGGTTTCTACTTAGGTGGACTGTGTGAGTTGTTTAATTTTCCCTCCAAGTTCAAGTCAATAAATAAGGAATTAGGAGTGGCTGTGTCTTACAGAAAAACAACCCACTATAACTGGGTTTTTATATTCTCACTGGTTGATGGGCTTTCAAACAGTGTTTAACTTTTAAGATCTATGTGGCGTCATATTTATGCTGGGAAACTTAAAATGCATATGGATTTACTTTTCTCAAGCATGCCAAAACTTGCAAAAGCTACTCTTTGTGCTTTGTTTAAAGCAACGGCTAGCAGAAATCTTGTTATCATTCAGTCTTGAGCAGCTTGTTAGAGATGCCTGGCAAGGTGGAGTGCAGTTCTGTATGGAATATATATATGTGCATATGTCTGCAGTTGCTTCTCATGGCTGAAGTTCTGGAGTAATTAGGATATGTATTTTCATTTGGTTATGCTAGTTAGGACAGGTGGGGGAAAGTCAGTGAAAAGATAATATGTAGGCTTTGGCATTAGACTGTGTAACCGTGAGCAAATTTAACCATCACTACTGACCCCAGTTTTTTCACCTGTAAAATGGGAATAAAGATAGCTATTATTGTGGGTTGTAAGAATTAAGTTAGAAAGTAGCGAGCATGATACTAGCAGCATAAACACTCAATCAGATTTACCTTACCCTGTGATTTTTCTCAGTCTCCCTAACATCAAAGTTGCAGTTAAAATGTGTTTCTTGCATTTTTAATAAGCCTCGCTTCAAGCTGACAAGGAGCCAACCCTGCTTCCTTAACTAATTCTTAGTCATGGGAGAAGAGTGTGTAGAGAGAATGCATCAGCCTTAACTCAAACCTGTTGCTGTGTGGCAAGCTGTTAGTGTTTAGGGACCTTGGTTACTTGCCCTGCTGGAAGAGCTGGGGGATGGGCCTCTTGGAGGGTGACAGATGTGCCCTCTGCTGCCGGCGGGCGCGTGCCGGCTCTGTCCCTCTGCTCCCAGCACCAGGTGCAGCCATTGTTCTAGCTGGTCTCTCTTCATCCGGCCTCGTCTGTTACTCTGCTCTTTCTAGCTCATTGTTTCTGTAGGAAATTAGCATTAAAAACCCATCTGAAACCCCCATGTCCCTCAACTGCAGGTGACTGTTATTGGCCCCAGCTGCCACCCTTGCGCTTGATTACTTCCATATGGGTCTGTGCAAAGAAGTAGTAGCCATTTATTGATTTCCACCACAACCCCCACCTCTATTACTCAAAATGTAATACCCTGAAATCTATTAGACCCCCAATAGGCTGTATAGCTCAGTTGGCACTACAACTGTGATGAACGTTTTACAAGCAAAACTAATTATGCCCTCTTTCTCCCCCTTTACCACCTCCTACCTAAATATTAAATGTAAAAAACCAGAGTGTCATAGTGGAATAGTAAATCTTTTAAATGTCTGGAGATGAATCTTTCTGAGTAGGAAAGCTTTTAGATTTTGGATGGGCTTTTATGGAAAATTTTAGTCATTGCTTTAAATATTTCATACCACACCCATAAACATTCAAGCAAACCATGGCCCAGTAGGCCCCTAGGGTGGGTGTGGGGGGACACAAACATTTTGGTCATCTGCTCTTTGGTTTATTAAATTTAGTCAGGGCAGGCAGAATGTTAGTAAAGGGACCTAGTTTTAAATAATAATATATTTTGTGGAAAACTGCACACATTTAGAACTAGCTAAGTCCTCTAATTTTGTATCATTTTGTTGTTTGCCCCACTATGTTTGCACAAATGGTTATTCCAGGTTATTTACTCCAGTAAATACCACAGAGGGGAGATTGGCTTCCTAGGCTTTTCTTCTTTCATCAATAAATTAAGTGTTCTATTTTGGTTATTGGACTAAATCAAGATTATAATGTATAACAAGTTACCAGACTTAAACCCTGAATCAAAATTGTTACATAGACAATGTCACTACCCTTATCAGTAAAGAGAATCTGGTCCTGGTGGCCTTTAAGAGTAAACAACTCAGAAAAAATCAAGGTGGGGATGATTGACTAAGGCATTTTGGCTGGTTATTAGATGTGTCAGGCTGAAAGAATTATTAGGCTGATTATTTAGATGTGTCAGCTCAGTCTTAAACTCTTGAGTTTATAATATTTCAAATTAAGTTATTTAATAATTCTGATATATAAAGTAACAATTTCAGTATTTCAAATTTAGCTTTGTGGTGCTTATAACATAAATAATTACAGAATAAAAAGCCATTTCTGTTGGAGAAGTGTCCTTTTGCATTTCTTCCTTTTTTCCTTTTCCTTTCTCTTCAGGAATTTGGAGTTTGAAAAGTTCCTGGAGGCCCTGGCAGCCAACATTTTACCGGATAGCTCCTTTGGAGGCAAGGCTCCAAGTAAAGCTGTATGATTATGTGTAGAATAGTTTACGATTTGTCATTTTTGAATAGTCTCTGGAGCGCTTTTAGATTTGTCCTTCACTTAAGTAATGAAGAAATGGAAGATTAGAGAGATCAAGAAAGGAGAGAATTGAGGTTTGAAATTGAGTCTTCTGACTCCAAATTTAGTGTGGGGCTAGTAAAAGTTAAGCCTGATCGTAAGGATGGCAGATGTTACTGTTTTGGAGTGTGTGTATGTATTCTTAGTTTTTCTTCCTTTTTTATTAGTTTTTCTTCTTGATTCTCTGGAAGAACAGAATTTTCCTTTAGTGGTCTTTCTGAAGAGAGAAATATTCTTTTATTCTGTCTTAGAGATTTGCAACCATATGTAAAATAGATAGCCAACTGGAATTTGCTATATCACTCAGGAAACTCAAACAGAAGCTCTGTATCAACCTGGAGGGGTGGGGTGGGGAGGGAGGTTCAAAAGGGAAGGGATATATGTATACCTATGGCTGATTCATGTTGAGGCTTGACAGAGAACAACAAAATTCTGTAAAGCAATTATCCTTCAATAAAAAAATAAAAAGAGATTTGCAATCTAGTATGAGATAAATTTTCTGTTCATCCCTTTTAATGATGTAAATTGTCCTATACCATTCATGGGTCCAGTACCATGATGAAGCTGGCACTGGCTTTATTTTTGAATGAGAACTGTGATTTCAAAAGCAGTGTTCTTGGGTTGCCCCAAGTAGAAAAGCATGGCAAATGACCATGTATGCTTGTATTGCTCAGATCACATTTATGATAGAGATTCTTCAACAGGACTGGGATTGGGGTAAGGCAACTGAGATGCCTAGGTGAAAAATATGAGGCACTCTCTAAGGGAGGCACTCAGCTAAGGGAACAATCTCTTACACCTAATTTTTTAAAAATGTATCAGAGACTTCCCTGGTGGTACAGTGGATAGGAATACACCTGCCAATGCAGGAGACATGGGTTCTATCCCTGGTCCAGGAAGATTCCACGTGCCACAGGACAACTAGACCCATGTACCACAACTCCTGAGCCCAAGTTCTGCAACTGTTGAAGCCTGTGCTGCCTACAGCCTGTACCCTGCAACAAGAGAAGCCAGTGCATTGAGAAGCCTGTGCACCAAAGTGAAGAGTAGCCCCCGCTTACCACAGCTAGAGAAAGCCCTCACACAGCAGTGAAAATCAGTGCAACCAAAATCTTTTTTAAAAAAAAGATGTATCTGGAAGAGGAGCAAGAGAACCTGTGATTGGCCTTGGGAACTTTAAACACTTTAGTGCACGTTTCTGAAGGTCGTTCAGCTTTCTTGGTTTCTTACTTTTTAATGTACCACTTAATTTTTCTCCTCATATTTTGCATTCATAAATCAATATATTCCCTTAATAGGATAACTGAAATTATGGGTAGTGTGAGGACAGACATTAGAGAATATCCCACACTGCATATTTTCTGCCTTTTTGAGGGTGATTGTTTAATATCCTTTAACTGCATCCTTCTATGTCATCTTCCTGTAGCTTTACTTGTATCTATATGCTGATGACTCCTGCTGCTGTTGCTGCTAAGTCGCTTTAGTCGTGTCCGACTCTGTGTGACCCCAGAGACGGCAGCCCACCAGGCTCCCCCGTCCCTGGGATTCTCCAGGCAAGAACACTGGAGTGGGTTGCCATTTCCTTCTCCAATGCAGGAAAGTGAAAAGTCAAAGTAAAGTCACTCAGTCGTGTCCAACTCTCAGTGACCCCATGGACTGCAGCTTACCAGGCTCCTCCATCCATGGGATTTTCCAGGCAAGAGTACTGGAGTGGGGTGCCATTGCCTTCTCCCGATGACTCCTAAAGTTATATTTTAAGTCATATTTGTCTTTTGAACTCCAGAATCATCTCTTATCTCACTGCCTAATGAATGTTTCCACATGTCAGACTTGTTGATTGTATTGTTCAAGTACAGTGCAGCTATAGTAATTTCCCAATTTTACTAGTTTTTAGAAAAGATGTGTTAAAACTTTCCACTGTGTTTTCAGTTTCTCTTTGCAGTTCTGTCAGATTTTGTTTTTGAACCTGTGTTACTGGGTACACACTTTGTCCAGGATCATTATATTTTCCTAGGGACTCATTTCTTTGTCAATTAGATAATGATCTTTTTTGTCCCCAATAGCGCTTTTTTATTGAAACCTGTTTTCTCCAGTATTAATTGCTAATTCATTTGTCTTTTTTAAATGATTTTTTTCTTAACCTTTCAGTATTGTTATGGTTTTAACATGACTCTTCGAATATCAAATATGCAGATTTTGTTTGAATTCAATATAAAAATATTCTTTTACTTGGTAACATTGTTCTTGTTCAGTTGCTCAGTTGTGTCTGACTCTTTGGGACCCCATGGATTGTAACACACCAGGCTTCCTTGTCCTTTACCAGCTCCTGAAGTTTGCTCAAACTGATGTCCACTGAATTGGTGGTGCCATCCAACCATCTCATCTTCTGTCATCCCCTTCTCCTCCTGCCTTCAATCTTTCACCAGCATCAAGGTGTTTTCCAGTGAGTTAACTCTTGGTGAATGAGTTTGATACTTTTAAAGAATAGAAAAGTGGCCAGTGTAGTTAAAATGGAGTAGATGATAAGAAGGGCTTCCCTAGATGGCTGAGCAATAAAGAATCCGCCTGCAGTGCAAGAGGCACATGAGACATGGGTTCGGTTTCCGAGTTGGGAAGATCCCCTGGAGAAGGAAATGGCAACCTCCTCCGGCATTCTTGCCTGAAAAATCCCATGGACAGAGGAGCCCAGTGGGCGGTAGTCCATAGGGTTGCAAAGAGTCGGACACAACTGAGCTACTTACTGAGCATGCACGCACAGATGAAGAGAAGAGGATGAAGTATGAGAAACAGGGAGACATCTCCTGTAGAACTTTGTAAATCAGGGTGAGGACTTTGGATTTTGTTCTTAATAGTGAAAGGGCTGTCAGTGGGGTTGTAATGTGGTCTGATTTATACTTTATGAGGGTTCCTCTTCTGTGATAAGGAGAAGGAGTTATATGGGGGGGATGACTGAAAGCAGCAAGGCCAAAAGTGAAAAATAAGTTTGGATTATGTTCATGACTTGGGAGATAGACAGGAGATGATTTGATTCTGATTTGGATGCAGATTGAGTTTTCTGAATTTGTCAATGTAGTGAATATTGAGAGAAGAAGAGTGCTTTCAAATTATTGTCGCATTTGTTCTCATTATTCTTCATCCATTTAAATATTTATTAAGTACCCACCGTGTGCCCAGGGACTCTTCTGGCATTAAAGTTGTATCAGTGAAAAAGCAAAGACCCTGCCCTTGTGGAGATTAAATTCTACTGGGAGAGACAAATGGTAAAGTTGTTTAATAAGTAATATATGTGACCTCAACTATATATGTTGTATATATTGAAAATGTCTGAAATATATGTTAGAAAAACGGGAAGTGCTAAGGAATAAGGGAAAGAGTTTAAGAAGATCCAGGTGAAGTTGAGGCAGGTGTGTGGGTGTGTGTGTAAAGGGTAGTTAAGGAAGGTCCCTGCTGAAAAGGTAACGGTTTTGAGAATGCAAAGGTAATAAATATAAAAGTTCAGCACTTTTTTGTGGCACATTGTGCCTCTCACTTTTTGAGTACTTATTATGAAGATTGAAGGTGATAGTTTTTTATGGGATACAGTCTTGACTCTGTGCAGTTGTGTTCCTCTTTTTGAGCATAGGCAAGGACTCACCAAATGAGAGACTAAAGTATTTGGAGTGAGCCTTTAAGAAGTATAGGTCTTGGTGCGTGTGAAACATTCATAAATAGTTAGGTAGTAATTTAACAGCAGAAATATACTCTTCTTTAGAAACAACTTGCAAGGTCTTTTTGCTTTGACATTCATGTATATCCAAATGGGGTTTGAGGTGGCATACAATAAAAGATTAAAAAGAAGGCAGATTAAGAGCCAAGGATTTTGGACAAGTATCCTAAGTGGAATTAAGTTCTTGCCACTCAGCCCTGCATTAAACTTTTAGCTAAAACGAAAAGGAAAACCCCTAGGTGTTTACCTTGTTCTCATCATCTGGACAGAGGATACATACTTAGGAGAGCCTTTTATCCTAGCTTAGCAGGAGAGCCTTTTATCCTAGCTTAGTGAATCTGGGAAGGTATGTCATGAAAAGATGATACCCAGGTCAGTTCTTTTGGAAAAGGTGAAGAGTCCCAGTAAACTTTGAGTTCAGAAGTATAAAACTGATGTCTAGATTATACAACATAATCTGTAGAAAATAAGATTAAGATTCCTTTAAAAAAAATTTTAAAGCAGGAAAGTGTAACTTGTTTGTCATTTTTGATGATGGAGACTTCTGGGCAAAAGGTGAATTTCAAGAGGGTCGTCTTAGGGTTGAGAAGACCATTTTGAGATGATGGGAGTAGTCTAGGCAAGAGATGATGAGGTCTGTATTTTGTTTGTTGTAGATGGAGTAGAGAGGGCCAGAGGATTTGAACTTGGCAGGGAGTGGGTAGAGGATGCAAAGTAATGATTGGTTTTAAAATATAAATGAAAAGACTGAGCCAATCAGTTGTTGTTTTAAATGCAGCCTATGAAGGGTTTTGTGAAAAAGGGAGGTTTAAAAGGGTGAATAAACCTTCGGTACTGTATGTATTTTGTTAGCTATTTGGGGGTGGCAAAATAATTTCTAAATATTTCTGGCAACTTTATTTTCATTTTTTTCCTGCAAGATGAAAAAGTAAATCCTAGAGTTCTTTTTGATTGAATTAGCAGACCATATGGTGTTTACACAGACTGACTGCTACACGAGGTAGCTGTGTTATTTTTCTCTTTCAGGATATAATACTTACCTGATGCCAATGTTCTGAAACATTTATTTTCTGGTGAACGGTATGTGAAACAATTATTCTAGTCATTGTATTTTTTCTTGATGTCTCAGTTGATATTACTCTGTGTAGTGTTTAACCCTACTTGTTTATTTAATCTTTTTAAAAATTAAATCTTTTTAATATAGGTCTGTATAGTGCTTTCTAACCTTTTCACATCATAGCACACAGAGAAACTGATAAATTCTGATTGGCCATCCCAGGCTGAGTAAATCATATCTCAGTTCACTCAGTACACCTCTCCAGTGTGCCTTGCCACACAGCTGGGGTAACTGCCTTATAGAAAGATTCTTATACTGCTTTTCTTTCTTTCTTTTTTTGGCCGCTCTGTGTGGCTTGCAGGATCTCAGTTCCCCAACCAGGAATTAAACCCAGGCCATGCCATGGCAGTGAAAACCCAGGATCCTAGGCACTAGACCACCAGGGGAACCGACCTCCCCCCTTCCCTGCCCATGCTGCATTTTAGTTAACTGAAATTAGGAAAGAGTTACGGTCTATAGCGAGTATCAGATATGACAAGGAAGAGCTCAAAGAACTCACATGGGCTAGTGGAGAGAGATGGGCACAGAAAAAAAATGTTAGGTGGTACAGCATGACAAATGACATCCTATCAGTGCTTATAAGGAGTCGTGAGAGTGCAGCTGTGGGAGAGTTTAATTCTGTCAAGTTGCAGTTGAATATCTGGGAGGACAAAGTTCCTGAAAACAGGGAAGACAGGGCAGTTTAGGGAGAGGGGACAGCCTGTTTGCAGGCTTTATGCAGCTTTAATTTCTGTCAGAGATCTTGCTCCTCTTACTGTATAAGAAGATATTGAAACTTAAGAAGTTTGCTCTAATGGCAAATACAGTTATCTGCCCTGCCAAAATGTCCATTTACTTTCCATTTATGTTGTTTGGATTCAGTCCCTACTCTAATCCAGACTCATATTTGTGTTGTGCTTTTAATTTTCAAAGCTTTTTATCCCCCATAACAGCTCCCCAGGGGCAGGAAATAAAACACAGGTGGTAGTCTTTTTATTTTTATGGAGGAGAAAACTGAGACATCATCATCATATCAGCATTTTTGTTTTCCAGGTCGTTAAGAAGCAGGAATAGAATCTTGAAGAGAAATCCCTCTGTGATGACTGTCAGTTCCTAGATACAGTTTTTGTTCTTTGCTTAATTACAGAGGGCGCTGTCCAAGAGGAAGAACCTCTGGGCACAGCTGGAGTGCTGACTGCTCGGGCAGTGACCAGGAGGGAGTCAGCAAAGCAGACAGCATGGGTGCCAATCCCAGAGCTAACAATCCGACATCTGCAAGCTGCAGCTCTAGTCATTGGTCACGGTGTATTTATGTACCTGCTCACACTGGGTGAGGAATCACTGAGTCTGGAGGAGAAGTGGGACTGTATAAGAATATACAAGAATATGTCACTAGGACTTCTATTCTGTATTGGGTAGAGTTGTCCGTGAGATTCCATAGTTGGTAATTGTCCCAGTTCATTTATTGCTATGTTTATTCCATCTTCCTTGTACCAATTTTAATTTAATGCCACAATAAGATCGAGCTCTCTTAACAGATGAATTGAGTAGGTGCTAATTGCATCACTGTGATACTTGCCAGAGATTTTGTTTTCTAGTTGGTTTTGATCTGTTCTATCCTTCAGGCTCTCTTGGAAAACACAGAATACCTGGTTATGTTTTAGGGTATCATTGTTAAAAGAGTCATATCAATGAGCGGTAATGGCAGTTGACCCTTTATATTTGTATCTGAACATTGTATTTACCATTTTTGTAGGTAATTTGTTACATGGAAATAAAACAAGTTCTTTCCTGTTTTGTCATGTTGAGTAGAAGATGTCAGGTAGCACATGAGGGTCTAGGACATTTATTTTTTCTTAATTCTTCAAGCTCTTTTTTTTTTTTTTTGGTCCTCTTTTATCAGAAGCCTCTCTGATTTGGGCTGAGGACATAAATGGGTTCCTACATTAACAACTTTTACTTTTCAGTCTCACTTCCCCAGGACCCACTTCAGCTACAGATGCTTTATAGTTACCATCATAAAATTATGAGGAAGTCAAGTACCATAGAAGAATATGAAGTCTGTGTGCTATGATGAGTGTTCATTTATTGTATTCAGTTCTTTGTTACGGTGTGCAAAATTCATTGAGTCTTTTAATAATGCATTCTTCCAGCATCTTTCAGTTTAGATTTCTTATGTTATAGTTATGGTCTCTGGAGTCCAGCAGAGCTATGGTTTCTTTTGGGGTAAGGAGGCGGTAGTGTTCTTAACACACAGCTTGTAGGACTTCATTTCCCCAACCAGGGATTGAACCCAGGCCACAAGTTGTGAAAGCCCAGAATCCTAACCACTAGGCCAGCAGGGAACTCCCAAGCTGTCACTTCCTAACTACTGTGTAAAGCATTGAGCATAGTGTAACTTCCCCAGAGCCTTAGTTTCTGTTGAGTAATGATGATGGTTTTTCCTGTCATTTTGGTGGTGTTGCATAAAGAAAATATTTATAGAGTGCTCAGTACCATTCTTTGCACATAATAAATATTATGTTATCATTTACAAATAAAAATAGAGGGTAATGGGAGATATTATTGTTGCCAAAATTTGCTTCCTGACTTCTCCTTTCAAGCAAGAAAGTCTTGCTGAACTCAATATATTGGATAAATTGGAAACCTGATTCCTTATCAGTATGAATTAAGAACATGGGCATGGGTATCTGAAGAAAGGCTTTTAAATCAGTTTTCCTTTGTTATCAGTTGCTTACATTTATAGTCATTGTTAACATGGATGGCTGCATGATACAAGTAACATCAAAATATCACAAGTTAATGTAAGAATAATGCAGACTGTTACAGAAAAAACAAGGTAAGATCAAAAGTACATGACCTCTCTCCTGCCCCACTCCTTTCCTCTATAGCTGACTACTTTGGTGTTTGTACACCTAATTCAGGTTTTTCCACACCTCTAAAACTGTAATGTTTTCAAAGTAGTTTATATGATTGAATTTACTTAAGAGTATTACTTTCCTTGGAAATATTAGCTTTTAAAAATAGATCCCAGAAAAGTAGTAAAGAATCGAGAAGTCACATCTAAGAATAGAGAACTGGGGCCTAAGTTGAATATGGAAATGAGATAAACAACAACTACTCATTTGTTAAAAGAATCATAGAGGAATTTTATTAAATGAACTTCTGCATGCACCCATTTGTTAGTTTCCCTTTGAGCTTTCAGCACTTTATCCATATTGCAAGACTGTGGAGTTGCTATATTCTACAGCATCACAAGGCTGACATAACAACTCTCTGCTCACATTGCCTACAGTTATCATCCAAAGGGGCCAAACACATGGCATTGTAGTGTTATTTCCAGATGTCATTTGCTCTATTTTGATGACTTGGAGTTTAAAGAAAGGTATTTGCTCTTGAATGGGAGAAAACATTGTTACTTTGGCATAAGGTCTACCTTGGCACCGTTCCCACATCTGTAATTGATTAGGAGTGAATGCTGGTCAGTCAGAATGCAAGAGTGGCAGCCGATTAGCAGGCTCACTCTTCAGGGTGACATACTTAAGGAAATTGCAAGGGTGGCATAAGCTGGCTGAGCAAAAGATGTGAAAGACCCTCTGATAGACGTACAGAGACTTGACGTACCCAGACAGTGAGTGGTTTCCACATGCCAAGAAGATATCATAACATGTGCATGCAGAACCTGTCCTTAGAGGGGGCAGTGGAATAGGTGGTGGGACCCTTTTTTGCTGATTTTAAAATAGATTTACTTAACATAAAATGTGCAGATACTGTGTTCAGTCCATTTGAGTTTTTAATAGTTGTCTACTCTTGTGTAGCTATGCTGCTCCTGCTGCTAAGTCGCTTCAGTCGTGTCCGACTCTATGCGACCCCATAGATGGCAGCCCAGCAGGCTCCTCTGTCCCTGGGATTCTCCAGGCAAGAACACTGGAATGGGTTTCCATTTCCTTCTCTAATGTATGCATGCAAGCTTAGTCGTTTCAGTCGTGTCTGACTCTGTGCAACCCTGTGGACTGCAGCCCACCAGGCTCCTCTGACCTCGGGATTCTCTAGGCAAGAATACTGGAGTGGGTTGACATTTCGTTCTCCATTGTGGAGAAGGAAATAATTAAAACATTTTAATTTACCATAAAATTTCTATGTATCTCCTATAACCAGTATCTCATTTCTTCTCTTGTATTTCCATTAAATGAAGTCATGCAGCATGTATTCTATGTATGATTTTTCTGGTTTTGAGTTTCATACATGTGATTGCATAAGTCAATGGATCGTTTGTTTTTAATGTTTAATGTAGTATTCCGTTGGGTATATTTCAATTAGTTACCTATTGATGGACATTTGAGTTGTCTCCAGTTCTGGCTGCTATAAATGTCTATTTAATTTTGTAAATATACTCTTGGGCTGGAATTTTTCAGTGATTGAGTAGCTGTATGTTTGTTTGTTGTTGTTTAGTCGCTCAGACCTGTCTGACTCTTTTGTGACCTCGGACTGTAGCCCACAAGGCTCCTCTGTCCATGGGGTTTCCCAGGTGAGAATACTGGAATGGGTTGCCATTTCCTTTTCCAGGGGATCTTCCCGACTCAGGGATCTAACCTGCATTGCAGGCAGATTCTTTACCACTGAGCCAACAGGGAAGTCCATTTAACATTATAGGAAACTGCTAAATAGTTCTCTAGTAGTCCAAAGTGGTTGTACCATTTACATTTCTACCAGCAATTTGTGAGAGTTTCATATGCTTCATATCCTTAACATTTCATCTTTTTTATTTTAGCAATTTTAGTGAGTTTGTTTTTGGTAGCACCTTGTGATTTTAATGTGCTTTTCCTTGATGATTAATGATGTTGGCCACATGTATATATTGGACATTGCTATATCTCGCTTTGTGAAGATATGTTAATCTATTCTATTTGCACAATCTGTGTTCAAATCTCATTGTCAAAATGTAGATTATTTGTGTCTTTATTGTTAATTTGTCAGAGTTCTGTGTGCATTCTAGATATGAGTCCCTTGTTAGATATGTGAACTTTAAATAATTTGTGTTACGCATGGCCCATCTGTCCATTATCTTAATGATGTCTTTTTAAAATATTCCCTGTTTTTGGTGGTGCTAGGTCTTTGTTGCTGCATGTCGGCTTTCTCCAGTTGCAGAGAACAGAGGCTGTTCTCTAGTTGCAGTACATGGGCTTCAGTAGGGCACGTGGGCTCAATAGTTATGGCGCACAGGCATAGTTGTCCGTCACTCAGCATGTGGCGTCTTCTGGGACTAGGGATTGAATTGGTGTCCCCTGCATTGCAAGGCAAATTATTAACCACCGGACTATCAGCAAAACCCTTAATGATATCTTTTGATGAATAGAAAACCTTGACTTCATAAAGTCTAATTTATCAATTAAAGATTTTTTAATAGTTTTTTTTATAGTTTATGCTTTTTTTCTTTTGTGACCTGCCCAGGGATTCTTTGCTTACCATATGGTCATGGAGATATTCTTCTGTTCTTTTTCTAGGAACTTTGTGATCCTGGGTGTTAGTCTGAACTCCATGTTGCACTTGTGTTTGTGAATGGACTAACATAATATTGAGATTTTATTTTTTTCCTACTTGAGTGTCCCCCACTGAATTGATTTGGTACCTTTTCTAACAGCCACTTGCCTTTGAGTAATTTGTCCTCTAACCTTTTTTTTTTTTTTTTTTTTTGAGGTTGTTTTGACTGTTCTGTATGCTGAACATATCATGTAAATAAGTTCTTAGTATCTATCCCTCTTGTCTTTCTGTTTTTTAATGCAGAGATATTCTTGAATTTCTAAAACTTATAAAATTGAGAATATACTTTTTATGTGGTTATAATGAAAAGTTGTAGAGTAATGAATGCTGTTGCACAGTATAATCTCTTTTGTGCTTAAAATATAAAGGCATATGACAAATTATTTTAAAATAGAAGAGTGTTTTGAGTTACCTCCCATTATAAGCAAAGCCAACATTTACCTTGTTTTTATTTGGATTTAAATCCAAGTTGAAAGTTTGGGTTCTGATTTCCCATCCTGATTTTTCTTTAACCTATATTCCATTATTACGAAAATTCAATAATTCTGTGTAACCCACTAACAAATGCCTGAGAGTTGACTTAACAGGTTTTTAAAAGTTAAATAAGCAAGTGTGTACTGGACTTGGCACTGGGAATATAGCAGTAATTGAGACAGTCTTGGGCCCCAACTTTCAAGGGATTTACTTACTGTACAAGAGACAGGCTGGCCTCTTCTGGTGGGGGCGGGGGAGAAATTATGCATTTGGGGACCGTGTGACTGTGAACAGAAGTTTTTTGATGTTTATTTCAAACAGCTGATAGAAGCATCAAAACCATCACCTAAGCAAGTGATTTTTTTTTTTTTCTATTTGGATAGACCCATATCTAGCATAGATAATATTGCAGTTTTTGTTTTGTTTTTTAATGAAAATAAGGCCTGAAGCCATGGTGTGCATGAACATTGGAATGAGTAGGTATGTATGTCTACAATTTTCTTTGTCTATTATGTAGTTACTTAGTGTTTTGCACTTTCTCAATTCTCTTTACAAAGACTTGTTTTATACTGTGATTGGTATTGTATCTCAGGTTCTTTGTTTGTTTGTTTGTTTTTTAATTTTGGTTTTGTTTTGTTTTAATCCAGAGGAACTGAAGGTGTTAGCCTATGTTTTAAAACTCACATTTGATAGTGGTACAAACAGCTGTCACACTGAATAATTGTCAAGTCATTCTGAGGGTTTCTTTTGCTCACTAATCTGTAGGTATAAATCTGGGTTTTAACCACATGTGATTGGTAAAAATTAGTTCTTGGGAGAGTTTATGCTGTGTGAGCCATCTGTTCCCTGTTCTCAAACACTGAATGAAGTTAGCCTTAAAATTTTCAAACCATTGAACTAAGATGTGTATTAGGAAGGTAGGCTGAATGAAATCTCTAGAAGAGACACTTGTAATTTGGGATCTATATGTGGACACCACTGGATTTGGTTGTAGAAGCATTAATATATGTGAATATACTCTTCATTTGGTGGACAGAAGTTTTCATTTTTAGCTGATTCTCAGTGGTGACCATGAGCCAAAACAGGATCTTAAGCTGATAGTACAATATGATTTGTTTTTATGAGATTCAGCTAAATCTTCCTTTTTGTGTACATCCCCACTCCCTCTTGGACTTCCCTGGTAGCTCAGTCAGTAAAGATTCTGCCTGCAGTGCAGGAGACCCAGGTTTGATCCCTAGGTCAGGAAGATCCCCTGGAGAAGGAAACAGCAACCCATTCAGTATTCTTGCCTCTAAAATCCTTTGGACAGAGGAGCCTGGTGGGCTGTAGTCCAGAGGGTCACAAAGAGTCCGATGTGACTTAGCAACTAAACCACCACCCACTCTCTTTCTACTTGAGGTTCCCTCCTTTGATTCTTGTCATCCGTGTATACCATGGACTCTTTCTGGGTTAGAACTGCGGCTTCATTTTTGTATTCTGAGTACTTAGTACAGTACTTGGGTCATGTAAGCCTTTAGCAGTGATAGATAAGATGAATCATCATGGTAACCTCTTGCTTTAAAAATGGCAGTACTACATTCAGTTCAGTTCATTTCAGTTCAGTCACTTCAGTTGTGTCCGACTCTTTGCGACACCATGAATCGCAGCGCACCAGGCCTCCCTGTCCATCATCAACTCCCAGAGTTCACTCAGACTCACGTCCATCGAGTCAGTGATGCCATCCAGCCATCTCATCCTCTGTCGTCCCCTTCTCCTTCTGCCCCCAATCCCTCCCAGCATCAGGGTCTTTTCCAATGAGTCAACCCTTCGCATAAGGTGGCCAAAGTACTGGAGTTTCAGCTTCAGCATAATTCCCTCCAAAGAAATCTCAGGGCTGATCTCCTTTAGAATGGACTGGTTGGATCTCCTTGCAGTCCAAGGGACTCTCAAGAGTCTTCT
The DNA here is from genome assembly GCF_042477335.2 of Ovis canadensis. NCBI lineage: Eukaryota > Metazoa > Chordata > Mammalia > Artiodactyla > Bovidae > Ovis > Ovis canadensis. The sequence goes on from NC_091257.1 coordinate 78,424,949, forward strand.
CCAACACCACAGTTCAAAAGCATCAATTCTTTGGCACTCAGCTTTCTTCACAGTCCAACTCTCACATCCATATATGACCACTGGAAAAACCATAGCCTTGACTAGACGGACCTTTGTTGGCAAAGTAATGTCTCTGCTTTTGAATATACTATCTAGGTTGATCATAGCTTTTCTTCCAAGGAGTAAGCGTCTTTTAATTTCATGGCTGCAGTCACCATCTGCAGTGATTTTGGAGCCCAAAAAAATAAAGTCTGACACTGTTTCCACTGTTCCCCCACCTATTTTCCATGGAGTGATGGGACCAGATGCCATGATCTTTGTTTTCTGAATGTTGAGCTTTAAGTTAACTTTTTCACTCTCCTCTTTCACTTTCATCAGATACCATTACCTTTTATTAAAAACAAGTTCTATTTTTTCCACATTTTCTTCCAGTTTTTGTCTACAATTTTATTTGTTTTATATATTATTTCCATAATTACATTATATATTCTCTTTTCCTTTACCTTAAGGCCTTACTATGTTGTCATTATTTCAGTAGAAAAATATACTCAGAATGTGCATTGTTTTTATTACATATCATTATTTCCATGAAATCTTGTTGCCATTTACCAGTCCTTTATACAAGAATACTATTGTACTAATTTGAGAACTCATTTGTTTCAGTTCAGTCATTACCATAAAGTTGTTCTAGCCACATGGTCCTGGGCTTTTCCCAGGGTCAGAGCCACTAGCTCTAAAATCTTGTCTGGGTCTCATTTTCTTTGTCTGGACAGCCTGCCTATATGGCTTTTTAGCTTAAACGTCTTTAATTTTGTAAACCTTATTTTGGGAGAGGTAACTATTTTGTTGTTGTTGTTTTAGTTACTAAGGCTTGTCCACCCCATGGACTGTAGCCCACTAGGCTTCTCTGTTTATGGGATTTCCAAGGTAAGAATACTGGAGTGGATTACCACTTCCTTCTCCCCAGGATCTTCCCAACTCAGAGGTCAAACCCATGGCTTCTGCATTGCAGGTGAATTCTTTACTGCTGAGGCAAGTCAAGTATGAGAACTATTTTTACTAATCAATAATTTAAATATAATATGTGATAAGGTTTTAGGATGTTTCTTTTTGAGTTGAGTATGTTTATACAATGTCTTCATATTTTATGTTTCATAAAGCATAGTAAATATATTAAAATCACTTTGTTTCTAAAAAAAGATAAAATTACAATGAAGAATGAATTATTTAGTTGGATTTAAATAATGAATCATAGAGGAATGTTGATTGGATATATTTAAAGCCCTGAGTCACTTTCTTTGGATTTAGGTGGCAACCAAGTCTCCACCAGCAATGCATTTTGAAACCGTTTCATCAGATGTGTTCTTTCTGCAGGGAGTTCTGCTATAGTATGCATTTATTTCCACCTGCAGAGGACAACTGTGAAAAATGCTATAAGCACTTTCCTGTACCCCGTCTTATACCAACCATACCATGCATTTGGTTATAAACTTTCTATTTCCCCTTCTTGATTGTGTACTCTAGTCTTAGTTGGCTTCTTTTTTTTTTTTTTTGAGGGGAGAGGTGTTTAAGTATCATTGAAATGGCAACCCACTCCATTATTCTTGCCTGGAGAATCCCATGGACAGAGGAGCCTGGTGGGCTACAGTCCATGGGGTTGCAAAGAGTCAGATACGACTAAGTGACTTCACTTTCACTTTCGCTTTTGGATTAGAAGATTTCTTCTCAACCTATTAGGTAAAAACTGTAGCCAGCTTCTTCAGCCGGCTTCTTGATAGGAACAGTAGAGTTAGTAACAACAATAATAGTGGATGATGTTGATGATGACAATGTTGGTGTTTTTGTAAAATGGTTTGCAATTTAGAACAGGACTACTAACTTCATTTCCTGATGACAAAACAGGTTGGAGAGAGGGACAGACGTCATTGTCCGTTTTATAGACAGTGAACCACTCTTTCAGGTGTGCTTATGTGTTTAAGCAGTTACTGTGTATGGAAAAATGATACCCTGTAAACTCACAGTGAAGTTTTGACAGGTTAACTGTCATGCCTTTGGTCATACAACCAAATTACTGGGATTATAACCTAGGGCGGTTGGTCTGAATTAAGAACCTTTTTTTACCCATCTGTGCTGCTCATGTGGAGAAGGACTGGGATCTAGGGCTTCTGACTTTGAAGTCTTGGTTTTCCTGTCATGCTTCCTATTTCAGGTAATCTGTCCCATTGTTCCCTGACCCTAAGTATTTGTCAAAATTTTAGTTTCAGTAATTAGGTCACTGTAACTAGATCATACTGCTTGTGTGTAAAGGAAGACTTAATATGTTAGGAATGCTTGGCAGCTCAGTGGGTATCTTATGATTCCTCTGTAGAAAAGAAAATCTAGTGAGGAGACTAAATGAAAATATTTCATAAGCAGTGTTTTAAAAGAATTCAAGAAATTGGTATTTACTTGCTATGCCCACTATATCCTCTATTTCGTTTTCATGCTTCTTTACATACTCTGTGTCCATGTGAATCAATTTTTTAAATAAATAATTATAATCATGCCACATATATAACTTTATAGGAGGCTTCCCCCTCCATAGTTTTGTTTTGTATGCATGTTCCAAGTGTTGAATGATCTCTATAATTATAATTTGTGATGCCTTCATAATTCACATTGACATGCAGTTCCACCATTTAATTAACCATTCCTCTGTGGCATAGATTGTTTTATCCCTTGAGTTATTTTCTTAAGAACAAATTCCCAGGAGTGAGGTCACATAGTCAAGTGGTATGAACATTTTTCTGGCAAAGAAATCATTTTTTAACCCCAGTAGCTGAAGTGGTACTTGGAAATATGTTTATTTCTGTGTTTATTCTTTCTAGTACATTACTAATCAGATACTGGAACTAATGAACGATAACAAGCATATAGATAGTCCAGAAAGCCTTACAGTTTGAGCTGGAAACACATCAGTACTTTCTCCCAGCATCACTATCCATTTTCTTATACTTCGGCAGAGTGATGGAGGAGTGGCTGACTGAGGAAATGTGGAAAATTGGTATTAAAGCCTTGCCCGTGGCGAATTGAAACTTAACTTTAGAAGAAAAGCTTAACAATGAAGAAAGGCATGATTACTCTCCATGGTTAATTATGAAATATAGATTTAAGTCTTTCGTCCTTTGTTGCATGTAAGACTGTATTTGACTATTTGCCCCATTTCCCTGAAAAGGTAGATATTAATGGGCATCTTACTTTACCATGTGCAGACAGACTGCAGGTATATGCTCATGTAATCCTATTAACACTGCAATTATTTATTATTATTTTTATCCATATTTTAGAGTAAAGTGAGGTTCCTATTGGTATTGGTTCTTTGCCCAAAACAATGAAAAAATGCTCATCATATCTTTCTCTGAAGGTTTTAAGTGGACACTGGACTCATGAAAGTCATTCATATCTTACAGCAGGTCCTTGCATTGGACATGGATTCAAAATTGATAAAATCTTAAGATCCTTCATAGTGAGGAGTTTCTAAAATCAAAAGTACTTTGCCATAGGGACTGATATAGAGAAGGAGAAATAGAAAAGATGCTCTTGAGTCAGGAAAAAGTCCCCACAGAGTCCTGTCCTGTCCCCACAATGGTATGTATTTTGACTCTTTAAAGTTTTCTTTTCCTTAAAATATTCATAATTAGAGCACAGAAATTTAGGATTGTCTCAGTTTGAAAGCTGTGTACTTGATTGCTAGCTTCCTAAAAGTATATGGGATAGTCTCATAGAATTGTCTCTACCTAAGTCTAAACTTCACTACTAAACTGTGATTAATACTCTTTGCCTTTGTGTTTTTTTTTTTCACTTTATTTTACTTTACAATACTGTATTGGTTTTGCCATACATTGACATGAATCCACCACGGGTGTACATGCGTTCCCAAATATGAACCCCCCTCCCTCTTTGCCTTTGTTGACTGGAATTAGTTTTAATTACATTCTCTTAAGTGGAACTTGTATGGGAAACATCTTAGATGTTTCCAAGGCCTAAAGTTGAATTGTTTACATGTATTTCATTTTAACTTGTTATGTCTGGGCTGTTTTGGCATTTAAAGCCATTAATCTTAACATTTGTACCCAAGGCAAATGAGAGGCAGATGCTCACATCTGGACCATTTGTTCCGAACATTGTTTCATTCATGTAGGTTAAATTACACTAGAAATTTTTGTAGTGATAAAGTTAGAAATTTAGAGTGAACCATTTTTTCCCATTGAAAGGCAATGTTGTCTGTAATTTCAATAGAAATCTAGGTGTGAATAAACAGATACACACATTTTAAAAAAATGACCATTGTCATTCAGCTCATCATATTTCTTTATTTTTCCTTTTTTTCTGGCCTGTTTGAAAGGCTTATAACTGCATGATCTTTTTCTTTATTCCTTGGTTTATTATAAATAAGAACACTGTATTTTAGAGTAATAACAGTACACCCTAATCAAGCAAAGTGATTCCATCATGCAGGGATGGTTCACCATTAAGGCCTTCAAGGAGGAAAAAAAAATTTCTATAAATAGATCCCTTCCCCACATAAAAAAAAGTGTTCGATTAAACTGAAGACCTATTTCTAATAGAAACACATAAAAAGCAAGTTTGTTGTTGATAGAAACTTAAAGGATGTAAATGCATAATGTATGGCTTTAATTAGAGCTGAAACTTAATGATGGGGAAGACAAACAGAGGACAGTTTGGGGCTGTGGGAAATGCACAAATGAATAAATCTGATATAGAACTTCAGGGTTAGAAGTCAGATGCCCAGACACAAAGATCACGAGGAGGCTGAGGAAACACCCCCTTTAGTCTTTATCCTTTGTGGGGCTGTTAGTCTCGATTCTGTTTCTGCCAGATGCTTTGTAATAAAACATCTTGTTTACATATATATCTTATTACATTTTTTTAAGATTTAGGCCCATAAAATGATCAGTTAATATAAATTCTCTTTATTTTGAGCTTAAAGGAACTAAGAAGGGACAATAAATCAAAACTATCCCCCCTGGGTTTTTTTTTTGGTTTTTTTTTTTTTGGCCATGCTGTGTGGTATACGGGCTGGAATTGCAGTTCTCCAACCAGGGATCGAACCAGGGAATTCCCAAAACTATCCTGCTCTTAACTGATCAGCCCAGACAGTGCTAGGTCATTATTGTCCAGATTTCTCTCTAATTGAGTTTCTTTTTGTGGCGTGCGGTTTGTGCTAGATTCTTCTATATTTATTTCATTTGCTTGTCAACAGCAGCTGGACAGTATTGACAGCATTTTATAAACAAGGAAACTGAGACTTTTCAGGAAGAACTATTTCTACTATTAAAGAGTTAGAAAAGTAGCAGAACCTCAGTTTGAATATGAATCTGTCTGAATCCAGAGACCATGTTTTTTTTTTTTCTTGGTGTGTCATATTTCTACATCAGAGCTGTCCAGTTGAAATATAATGCACGCCATGTAGGCTTATAATAAGGGGCGCATAATGTAAAATTTTCTGGTAACTTCATTTAAAAAAACATTAAATTTATTTTTTATTTTCATTTTTTCTTTTTTAAATTATGAGAGTATGATAACACATTCATCGTGTGTTTACATGTAACAGTGTTACATGTAGTCCTACCATATATTACAATTTTTTTAAGTAGATAAATGAAGATTTTTAGTTAGCGCTTCAATATCAAACTCTCAAAAATTAATAGAATGAGTATACAGAGAAGTAGAAGGATATAGTAGACCTGAAGAGCACTATGAACCAATTTAGCGTAGTTAAGATTTATACAATTTTCATGCAACAGTAGGATACAAGTTCTATTCAAGTTCTCATAGACTATAAACTCAGAGACACTAGAACATACCCAGGGACATAAAACAAGGTACAAAAATTTCATGGTCTAAAAGTATAAAAATCATTTAGTGTCTGTTCTCATATCACTGTGGGATTATGTTAGAAATCAATATCAAGACATATTTGAACATAACCCACATACTTGCAAGTGCAGTGTGACATTTACCAAGAGAGATCTTTGACTTAGCCAATTCGAAAGCATCATTTCCTCAGCACTCAGCTTGCTTTATGGTCCAACTCTCACATCCGCACATAATTACTGGAAAAACCAGAGCTTTGATGAGATGGACCTTTGTTGGCAAAGTGATGTCTCTTCTTTTTAATATGCTGTTTAGATTTGTCATAGCTTTTCTTCTAAGGAGAAAGTGTCTTTTAATTTCATGGCTGCAGTCACTGTCCATTGTGATTTTGGAACCCAGGAAAGTAAAGTCTGTCACTGTTTCCATTTTTTCCCATTTGTTTGCCATGAAGTGACGGGACTGGATGCCATGATCTTAGCTTTTTGAATATTGAGTTTTAAGCCAGCCTTTTCACTGTCCTCTTTCACTTTCATCAAGATCCTCTTCGCTTTCTTCCATTAGGGTGGTATCATCTGCATATCTGAGGTTATTAAAGTTTCTCCCAAGCAATCTTGATTCCCACCTCAAGGCATGATGCTGATCAAATGTAATTTTAAGTCATTCTGTTCATGTGAAAAATATTAACTTGGTGGAGACTTGAAACAGATGGTATGCCGTTGGAATAGATAACTTTATTATTCCAAATAAACATTTGTTGAAGCTGAGAAGCAACAATCCATATTTCACTTTTCCTTATTTACATTATCAAGTCAGCTGTGTTGCTGCTACTTTTAACTTACATTAAGGTTATCAACACAGTTTTGATGTTGGCAGGCAATTAGAACATATCCTTAAATTTTTTAAATCATTAGCATTGGAAGAGACCCTTCAGTTACTTTCAACATGTAGTGGTATAATGATTGTTAATACATTGCTGATGGATAGCTATCTAATGATATCTTATACATGAGTCGTGTAACAGAGCACTTTCTTAGTTAACTCCTTTGGCTTTTCAGCACCTCCCTCCCATGTTACAGATGAGGAAAACTGGATTCTGGAGTGAATTGTACAAGGTTCCACAGCTGATATAAATTGGCAGAAAATTAGGATTCAAAGTCACATCTTGTAGTTTCATGCCCAGTCTTCTTTCTGCTACAATACCCTGCTTTTGACTCTACAAAGACTTAAATCTCCAGCTGGTTTGGAATTTGGTCCATGTGTCAGACTGTCCTTTTCTTCTTACTTTTGCTGCAAACTGGCCTTTTTGTCTTTGCTATATATTCTGATTCAACTAAGAGTCTTAATTTGGGAGAGGAAGGAAGATTATATATTAACTGTTTGATATGGCTTAAAGCACTAACCATTGTGCTTTACTTGTTCCAGTTAGGTTTTGGAATGAGATTTATGTACAGTCTCTTAAATGCCTTTGTATCTTTGCTACAAATAATATATTTGTTCTAGACGTCTTCCTAATTTTTTCTTGTTTGTTGATGGTTTGACAAAAGATGAAGTTTTTAAATACTTGGTTTTGAAAGGTGTTTTATTTTTTTATTTTTATTTAATTATAATTTTTAATTATAATGTATTAATTGCTGCTGTACAGCCAAGTGGCATGTTGATATATACATTCTTTTTCATATTCTTTCCCATTATGGTTTATCACAGGATATTGACTATAGTTCCCTGTGCTTTAGTAGGACCTGATTGTTTATCTATTCTGTACCAGTTTGCATCTGCGAATCCCAAACCTCCGATGCAAGCCTCTCCCACACCGCTCCCTCTCGGCAACCACCAGTCTACTCTTTATGTCCCCATTTCTGTTTCTTAGATTCCACATTTAAGTTATATTATATAGTTCTTGTCTTTCTCTTTCTGACTTACTTCACTTTAGTGTGACAGTCTCTAGTTGCATCCATGTTGCTGCAAATGGCATTATTTGGTTTTTTTATGGCTGAGTAGTAGTCCATTGTATGTGTACACCACAGCTTCTTTATCCACTCATCTATCCGTGGACATTTAGGTTGCTTCCTTGCTTCAGTGGACACAGAGGTGCATGTATCTTTTTGCAATTATAGTTTCGTTTGGATATATGCCCAGGAATTGCTCTATCATATGGTAATTCTGCTTTTAGTTTTCTGAGGAAGCTCCATAATGTTTTTCCACAGCAGCTTATGTTTGAACTTACATTCCCACTAACAATGTAGGATTCCCTTTTCTCTACACCCTCTCCGGCATTTGTTATTTGTAGACTTTTTAATGAGGGCTCTCTGACTGGAGTGAGGTGGTGCCTCATTGCAGTTGTGACTTGCATTTCTCTAATAATTAGTTGAGCATCTTTTCATGTGCCTATTGGCCATCTGTATTTCTTCTTTGGAGAAATGCCTCTGTAGATCTTCTGCCTATTTTTCAATTAGGTTGTTCTTTTGTTGTCAGATTGTTTGAACTGTCTGTATATTTTTGAAATTAATCCCTTATCATTTACATTGTTTGCAAATATTTTCTCCCATTCTTTGGTTGTCTTTTCAGTTTGCTTAAGTTTTTCCTTTGCTATGTGTGAGTTTTTAAGTTTGATTAGGTCCCTTTTGTTTATTAAAAGAATATATTCCTACATGAGTATTTGTATATTTAATTTTGAAACTCACAGTGTCTACAGTTTGAAAGATTAGAGTCTTTACTTGGCTTCTGTTTTTTTTCCCATTTCCCTGGCTGCTCATTTTCTTTTTTTTTCTTCTTAGTTTTCTTTTCATTTTTATTGAAATATAATCAACATGCAGCTCTGTATAAGTTTAAGGTGTTCTGCAAAATGACAACACAGTGCTGCTCATTTTCTATCTGCTTTTTTAGTTTCTTCTCATCTTGCATGATCCCCCAAATTAGAATACCTAAAAATCAGTCCTTGAATCTCTATTCTTTACTCACTCACTCTAATATAACGTTTCAAGCTTTAAACAGCATCTGTGTATCATCAGTTGACAACATTTAATCACGAGCTCACACTTTCCCACCTCATTTTCAGACTTTTATATCCACCTGTCTATACAGCATCCCCATTTGAAAATCTGCTAGGTAGGCATGTCTAAGTTAGTTATGATCTCAAACTACAACTCCCTCTCCGTCTTCTTTTCACAGTTTTCCCCTTCTCAGAAAAGAGCAACTCCATTCTTCCAGTTGCACAGGCTAAAAATCTCAAAATTGTTCCTTGAGCTCTGTCCTCAGCAGTAGGATACTTTGTGGATAGATACTCACCTTTTTTCAAATGAATGAATGAGAGAACACTAGAATTCAGTTCAGGAAAATTTGCTCAACCTCCTCCACTATTAAAGAGCTAAACTGTAAAAATATATTTGTTGGAGTCCAGACCCCGAGTACTTCAGAATGTGACTGAATTTGGAGGTAGGGTCTTTAAGGAGGTAATTGAGTTAAAATGAGACTATTAAGGTTGTCCCTAATCCAGTATGACCGCTCTCCTTATAAGAAGGGAATTCAGAAACACAGATGTCTTCAGAAAGACCATGTGAAGACACATGGAGAAGAAAGATACAAAGGAGGGAGGCTTCCGAAAAAAACAACCCTGACAAAACCTCAAACTTCTGGCTTCCTGAATTGTGAGAAAAGAAAAATCTCTATTGTTAAAGCTACCCAGTCTGTGATACTTTGTTATGACAGAAACTAACATGCCAAAAAGGACAGTTCCATAAAAATCAGCTATACAGTTTTTTTAGGGTCACACAGAGCCAGACACAACTGAAATGGCTTAACACACATGCATACGCTTTTTAAAAAATATTCCAGTGTAGGGAAGTAACACCTTTCTTACCACGTCCTTTTTTCTGCCCTCCTTTGTTGTCTTATTCATATTTTCCCTGAGAATCGATTTCCACTAAAAAGGCTTTGGTAAATAGAAGATGGACATGGGTGACTGATCCTGGCTGTCCAGAACTGGGAGCTGAAAATATCACCAGAGAAATGCAAAGTAGAATGTTCTGTGAAACAGTATGGACAAATTGCGGAACGTGAGAAATGGTGAGAATGAGGAGCTTGTAAACACATGCTATAAATTTTTGACTTTATGACTAATCCAAAGAAACTGATTAGTAACTTGAAGAAGAGGATGTAAGTAAACTATTAAAGTGTGAACGAGTATTTGGTGTATAAATAGTCACTATCCTGTTTTTAACTTTATTTTTCACTGAAGTAAAGGTGATTTATAGTGTTGTGTAATGGCACCCCACTCCAGTACTCTTGCCTGGAAAATCCCATGGACCGAGGAGCCTGGTGGGCTGCCGTCTCTGGGGTCGTACAGAGTCAGACACGACTGAAGCGACTTAGCAGCAGCAGCAGTGTTGTGTTAAGGTTTCTGCTATATAGCAGAATGATTCAGTTTTACACATAAATATTTTTTCATATTCTTTTCCATTATGACTTATTACAGGATATTGAATATAGTTCCTTGTGCTTTACAGGAGGACCTTGTTGCCTATCCATTCTCCGTACAATAGTTTGCCAAACTCCCTGTCCACCCCTCCCCCATATTCCCTCCCTCTTAGCCACCACAAGCTTGTTCACTCTGTGAGTCTGTTTCTGTTTCATAAATAAGTTCATTTGTGTCATATTTTAGATTCCACATATAAGTGCTATCATATGATATTTGTCTAAACAATCAACAAATCTTATTTATTGTAACTCTAAATATTTTTTAAATCTACCCCCATTTTACCATTCCTACTGCTACTCCTATCCAAGGCCACAGTCGTCTCCCACTATAAACCTTGTAAGTTAGTCTCTTATTTCCCCAACTGTAGCTAGTGATCTTTCTTTTCTTAGGACATATTTCAAGTTTACAAAATAGGAAAAAGACAGTGTAACAAACACCCATGTACCCACTGTTTGTCAGATTTTAATGATTTGTCTTATAATTTGTTTCAGATCTTTTAAAGAAGTGAAATGTTAGAACTATAGTTTGTGACTATACCTGATTCCATTCCTTTCCTCCCTTTGCAGTAATCATTATCTTGATGATTTAATGTTTATTATTCCCTTGCTTAAAAAAGTACTTTGCTACATATACATATGTAAATGTAAATCAGTCCCTTATCGCATAATTTTAAATGGTTTTTATAGAAGTAGCCTACTGTCCCTGTTTTTCGTACAACATACTCTTTAGCAAGTATGGCTACACTGTTTGGGGATTTAGCTTTTCAATACACAGAGTTTTAATTCGTTCACTTATTTTAACAGTCTTCACTGTTTTCTTATGAATAAGCCACAATTGTCTATTCTCTGTTGCTGGACATTTATGTGTGTAAATTTTGTATATTTTAGTAATTGCTTATCAAGTTACACCAAAAGTCTTGCCGGCATGTAATAAGATTTATGTTGAATTTATTAATTAAAATGAAGTGAAAATATTAGTGATAGTGAGTTTTCCATCCATAAGTAATTTTTATATGTTATTTTCTTTCATTGTCAATAGTAGATGTCTCTTTACATCCAGGCTTTAGAAAATAAAACTTTATTCAGATGAGCCACTTTGGTGGATGTGGTTTTTTACAAAAAGGTTTATAGGCATAAAATAAAAAATAAACTAAGAATTAGGCATTTGAATTTTTCCAGTTTTTTAATCAACCATAGTAGAGATCAGTAAACTGTGGCCCACTGCCTGGTTTTGCAAATAAAGTTTTATTGAAACACAGCCCAGTTCTTTGTATACTGTCTATTGTGCCACCACAGCAGAGTTGAATAGTTGTGACAGAGAGCATATGGCCCAAAATGCCAAAAATATTTACTGTCTTGCCCTGTAATTTACAGAAAAAGTTTGCTGATCCCTAACTGTAGAAATGTATTAAATTAATTTTTCAATGTATTTATGAATGTGGAATGGAAACATCTGTTTTTTTCAATCCTTATCATTAGTATATGGTAAAGCATTTATTTTGTTTCAGTTGGGTTCTGTTTTCAAAGTCCATTGTAAAATACTTTCTGGTAGTTTCTTTACCTGAATACTTATGCCTCTGTTTTTGTTGAATAATAAATTATCTCTCATTGTAAACAATTATTCCTGGCTATCACTGCATATGAAGCCTGCATGTTGTTAGAAAGTTGAATGTGTTGTCAGGTTTGTGGCAGAGCTACAAGAACGGGAAATGCTTATCCTTAAGCCTTATAAGCCTATAAGTGTGACAGTAATTTTGATGTTCTTTCCGTGATCTTTAAAAGATTAAAATAGTCAGTTTTGGAAATGCTTCCTACCTGATGGTTACACATTTAGAACATTTACCTATCCTTGACAATTGTTAAAGAGAAATTGTGGTCAAGAAAATCTTCTTCCTGATTTTTTTTCCTTGGTCTGATACCCACTTTGGGGACAGCATTCAAGCCGTACACTTCATGCTTTTTGTCCAGATGTGCTGCCTGGACAGCCCATGTAGCCTTCCCACTAAACTACTTAATGGTCTGTAAAGACTTCCCTGGCCTTCGTGAATCAAGTAATGCTTCTACTTCTTTATTTTCTTAGTATTTTGTACACATTTAAATGTATCTGTCTTTCCTGTAACTCAGGGTCCTGTCTTCTTTCTCTCCCAGAGTTTTGCAAATACAGGGCAGTTGGTATTATGGAAACTAGAGCACCTCAAAATTCAGCTACAAATGATTGCAAATAGTTCAGTTATATATCAGTAGAGAATTGTTTGAATAAACTGTGGTACACTCCCACAATGAACTGTCATGAATTGATTTTGTTTTTTTTTTAAATTACAGTATAGTTGGCAATGGCACCCCACTCCAGTACTCTTGCCTGGAAAATCCCATGGATGGAGGAGCCTGGCAGGCTGCAGTCCATAGGGTCGCTGAGGGTCAGACACGACTAAGCAGCTTCACTTTGACTTTTCACTTTCATGCATTGGAGAAGGAAATGGAAACCCGCTCCAGTGTTCTTGCCTGGAGAATCCCAGGGACGGGGAGCCTGGTAGGCTGCCGTCTATGGGGTCACACAGAGTCAGACATAACTGAAGTGACTTAGCAGTAGCAGCAGCATAGTTGACTTACAGTGTTGTGTTACTGTTGTATAGCAAAGTGAGTAAGTATACCTATACTTACAGTCTTTTTTAGATTCTGTTCCCATATAGATCATTACAGAGTATTGGGTAGAGTTCCTTGTGCTATATATAGTAGGTGCTTATTAGTTATACAGTATATATTTATACTATGCTCTCTATATTTACTATATACTATAAATATTTAAATATACTATATATATTTATATATAGTAGTGTGTATATGTCAATCCCAATTTCCTAGTTTATCCGTCCCCCACCCATCATTCATTTGTTTATTAAAAAAAAGAAGTTGTGGAAGTAGAACTTTTCACGACATGCTGTTAAATTATAAAATGAAACAAAGAAACAAGGAGCAATACAGTTAGTATGTGGTATAGATCAGTTGCCTGTTGGTTTATTGCTACAACAAACCATGCTAAAACTTAGTGGCTTATAAATCTGAGACAAGAGGTTCTGTTCTTGCTTGTGCTCATTTGTTCATATGTCTGCAAGCAGTTAACTACAGATCATACTCATTGATTAGGCTCTTACATGTTTGGGGATCAGCTCATTTGTAGAGAGAAAGAATGGGTGGGTATACAAGAAACAGATTTAAGTGGTTTTGGGTGAGATCTGGGGTATATAGGGACAGGAGCAGGGAATATTTCTTTTTATATCATATATTAATTTTTGAACCATATAAATATATGCTTATACATACAAAAAAGAAAATTATCTACCTAACCTCTGCCCACCCAGCCCCCCACCCCCCCCCCCCCCCCACTATCCCCATAGTTCTGTTTAAACTATGACAGTTGTTTCTTAGTTAGGAATCTGGTTTGTTTTAAAGAACTGGTAATGACTTCCTTGGTTCACCCTGTTTGGAATGATCAGTATTCCTATGCTATTCATCTGTAAGATGTATCAGTTCAGTTCAGTTCAGTTGCTCAGTCGTGTCCAGCTCTTTGCAACTCCATGGACTGCAGCATGCCTGGCCTCCCTGTCCATCACCAACATCATGAGTTTACTCAAACTCATGTCCATTGAGTTGGTGATGGCATCCAACTGTCTCATCCTCTGTCATCCCCTTCTCCCTCCTTCAATCATTCCTAGCATTAGGGTCTTTTCAAATGAGTCAGCTCTTTGCATCAGGTGGCCAAAGTATTGGAGTTTCAGCTTCAGCATCAGTCCTTCCAGTGAATATTCAGGACTGATTTCCTTTAGGATGGACTGGTTGGATCTCCTTGCAGTCCAAGGGACTCGCAAGAGTCTTCTCCATCACCACAGTTAAAAAGCATCAATTCTTTGGTGCTCAGCTTTCTTTATAGTGTGAAAGTATAACTATAGTATAATAAGATCTATATTCAGCTTATTTTTCTGAGAGATGATAATCAGGAGCACTTGACCATATCTTCTTCTCTCCAGAACTTAGCATAGATTAACATCTCAATGGCCAAGTGAAATCATTAACAGGGTTATTGGGAGGGGGATATGTCGCAGAAACCATAGTCACAAAGAAGTAAGTGATAGAGCATCCTTCACATCAAGCTCACCTTCTTTCACCTAAATTTCGTTCCCCTTTGCAGCTCTGGGATTTCCACCTCTTTCCAGTTGTTTGTGGGCACTCCTGCCCCTCACATAGTTGCATTTGTCTTCTCTCGTATTTATACTTCTTGTATATGTTGCTCCTTCATCAACCTGAAAGTAATTTTTTTTTAACTGTAATAAAAAAAAAATCTGATGGAAAAGCAGTTTATAATGACTTGTAAATGCCCTCACTTGTGGGCAGTTTATCATACAAGATTCTTCTCAAGTAGGACTTAGTTACACAGGATGTTTATGTTTGTGTTTAACATTACTTTCTCTTAAAGCTACAGAATAATTCTGCCCTTTAGTTTCATGTTTGATTCTTCAACTTCTTATGTGGGGGGAAAATATTACAGTACCCTCACACAGAGAACTGTTTATTATTTTTCTCTTTTGTCAGTTTTCTGTTTTTGTGACTTCCTTAGCGTCTTTCACAATGGAGGGTTAAAATCATTACCCAGACATATTTTCCCGTGTTTGTCCTTCTTCTTTAGCTCAAGTTGTTTGGCTTTATGTTGTTAGGTGGTGAAGCATCAGTGATTTTGCAAATTCATGTGATCACATTTCCAGTATATCCAGATATTTTAAATAATCAAAGCACAAACTCATAGAGTGACCGAATAATTACTTTGAATTTTAGAATCTGTGTTTATGATCTAGTTAAACCTTTCCAATAAAACTAAGGGTTAATTGAATTTTCTAGGACTGAATACTTTGTCTCTTTAATGGTTCAGGCAGTGGTGTTTATGGACTCAAGTCACACTTTTAAGAAAATAGAATTTCTTCTGTTTGAACTTTAAGGTTCTCTGGAATCGAAAAGAGCTCAAAATATGGTTGATTCTTTCAAGGGATCCAGCTAGATGTTTTATAAAACATCAGTTTTAAAAAATTCAGAAACGATGTCACTCTAAAAGTGATTGGCCACCAAGCAGAGGGTTAAAACACCTGCTCTGGAATATACTCCTCATCCACCATCTGAACAACTGCTCGATTTATCAGGTTATGAACCAGAATAGAGCTCTCATGTTCCCAAGTGCAGTCTTGCTGCCAGCTTCCAACACAGCATCGTCTTACATTATACTTGGTACTTTTGCAACTGTTAATTCTTACATTTTTTCCCATACAATATCACTGAGGTCGCATGGACTGTTGATCATATACTCATTTTCTGTGGGGAGCAAATGTCAATATTAACTTGGACATAGTCACAAGGCGAGTTAAGTGATAAAATCAGGCACTAGTCTTCATGTTTTTTAATCATTGTTAGTATTCTTTCTTAAAGGAGCTTGTTTATATCCAGCACTAGCATTATCTCTAATCCTTAAAACAGAATGAGGCCCAGAAAAGTGAAGTGATTTAAAAAAATTCATGCAGCCTGTTAGAATGATGGTTCACACCAAACCTTTCCATCTCTGTACCCATACTCTTCCTGCTAGATGGTGTTGCTCGAAACCTGAGGCATATCATTAGTGTTGCAGGTTTGTGAGTAGTGATGTGAATAAAGAATAGGTAGTTTTAACCTATAAACAATACTCTGGAGTTTGGGTTTTTCCCATTTTCTAAGCTTTCACTTGGTATGTAATTCAGTGTTCTGCAGTTGGGCTGCTCTGAGTTTTTCATTCTGCCAAGTGCTTAGTGCTAAAACACATCTCGCTGCTAAGCCCTCCTCGGGCCTTTGGCGCCCTTGCTGTAAAGGCAGGTGGTCTGAAGAAAGGCTCCCTCTAGGTTGCTGCACACTGTACACAACGCATAACAGTGCGAGACAACTGTCAGCTCCTTCCTCCTTTTCTCCCCTCACCCTCCAGAAAGCTGGGCCCAGATGGGAGAGCTGGAAGCGCGTCAACTGTGCTCTGAAGGGCATTGAGAAAACACTGTCAAGAAGAAAAAGGCAAACGTGATAGCTAATTAGTCCACTAATCAGACAGGACTTCCATCAATTTTATCGTGAAAATGTCCCCGACAGAGAGATGAAGGGCTGGCAGAGTGTTGCCCACATGGCTCTCAAAGAGCTGCACATTTTTGTCAGGGGATTTGTAACTTGGGATTGCTGCCCTGATTGACTGTACATATGCATTTTCTCTCTCCCCAAAATGTGGCCACTGCAAACTAAAGTAGAAAAATTCTTTGGGGGGATATTTTCCTCATGAGAAAGTGCCCTTCAGTGTACAAAGATTTGCCTTTTTGCCAGTGTCATGAATGCTTTTAGATGTATTATATTTATAACTATGATCTCAGTGAAAGAAAACTTTGATGTAACATTCTCATTTTTCTATTTCTTGTACTTTGAATTTAGCAGTTATTGGAGAATAAGTGCATGGTACTTAAATGAAAAGCTTGGAATTGCTGAGAGGAACATAGCTCAACTTAAAGGATATTATGGTAGTCCTGACCCTATTTTTAACCAAGTAGGTAACAAGTTTCCGTTAATGGGAAAAATAACCCCCTGAAGGTACTAGAACATTACTCTTCAAGTCCTATTCGTATTAGCTCAGACCTAATTCTAATGTCAAGTTTAATCTACCCAATCTGATTTTCTGGGATTTGTTGCCATCGAGTATTGTCAAACAGCTATAAATTGTCCTTGTGGATGAAGTAGCCTGTGTTTAGGGTCACCTCTACTTTTATTTTGGAGACGGCGATGGCACCCCACTCCAGTACCCTTGCCTGGAAAATCCCATCAGTGGAGGAGCCTGGTAGGCTGCAGTCCATGGGGTTGCAAAGAGTCGGACACAACTGAGCAACTTCATTTTCACTTTATTTTTTGGACACTCATCATAAATGACATGCCTGGTATCAGAGATGTTGTCTCCACTCTTTTTTCTTACTTAGAAGAGTCGATATATATAAACATGTATTTAATCATCCGTAGTAATTTATATACAGCCAACTATGATTCTGTTTCCATGCCATGCAGTTGATGTTCACTTGTCTGGATAGTCCCAAATTAGCTACCCACTCCCCACTACTTTGATTAATTTATTAGAAGTCAAGAAAGAATGCAGTTGAGATAAGCTGAATTCATAAGCTGGTTTCTTTCTTTCCCAGCCACTGTTCTCACTCTTAACCCTTGTGTCACATAATCCCTTGACCTTGCTGCCTTGTCTTAGATTCCTAGGATTGCCATAACAAAGTACCACAAACTGAGTGACTTAAAACAACACTATTCTCTTAAAGTTCAAGAGGCCAGATGTCCAAAATCAAAGTATCAGCAGGGTTGATTCATTCTTGGCCTCAGAGTAAGAATCTTTTTTATCCTTGTCTTCTAATTTCAGGTAGTTACTGACAATTCTTGGCATTCCTTAGCTTGCAGATGGCACTATTCCAATCTCTGCCTCCGTTGTCACATGGCGTTCCCTCTGTGGGCCTAGGTCTGTCTTCAGGTAGACTTCCCTCTGTCTGTCTTTTCCCTCCTCTTATAAGGACATCATATTGGATTTAGAAACTACACAGATAATCCAGGATAATCTCCTTCCCTCAAGATCCTTAATTACATCTTCAAGGACCTTTTTTTCCAAATAAGGAAACATTCACAGTTCAAGGAATTAAGAGGTGGACATATTTGGGGCAACCACCATTCAGCCTATTATACTAAGTAATCATCTTCATAACTTCTCAGTCCTCTAGGTAGATATGTTGGTATTAGGTTGGCACAAAAGTAATTACAGATTCAGAACGTGAATTTTAAATTATTGTAACCAGGCTAAAACACATCTTTATTAATCAAAATAGGAACCATTACAATCAGCACATACTTGCCAAAGAGAAAGAAGTTTTGTTAACTCCTGTAGCCTAAAAATCCGTGCTTCAGAATTCAACCAACTCTTGGAAAGCATTTTCTGCCTCCTGCTGATTGTGAAAGCATTTTCCCTGCAAAAAGTTGTTGATGCTTGAAGTGGTATTTGGTTGGCAAGAGGTCAGTGGAGCATGAGGCAAAACTTTATATCCCAGTTCATTCAGCTTTTGAAGCACTGGTTGTACAACGTGCATTCGGAAGTTGTGGAGAATTGGGCCCTTTCTGTTGACCAGTGCCAGCTGTAGGCATTGCAGTTTTCGGTGCATCTCATCGATTTGTTAAGCATACTTCCTAGGTGTAATGGTTTGGCTGGGATTCAGGAAGCTGTAATGGATCAGACGGGCAGCAGACCACCAAACAGTGACCATGACATTTTTGGGTGCAAGCTTGGCTTTGAGAAGTGCTTTGGAGCTTCTCGGTCCAACCACTGAGCTGCTCATCACCAGCTGTCATATAAAATCCACTTTTCGTCACATGTCATAATCCAGTCAAGAAATGGTTCATTGTTATTGTGTGGAATAAGAGAAGACAACACTTCAAAAAGATGACGATTTTTTTGGACTTGCAGTCAGCTCATGAGGAACCTGCTTATCAAGCTTTTTACCTTTCCAATTTGCTTCAAATGCCAAATGACCATGGTCAACCATGGTCGACGTTGAGTTCTTGGGCAACTTCTCATGTAGGTGCAAGAGGATCAGCTTCGCTGATTGCTTTCGGTTGTCGTTGTCAGCTTCCAATGGCTGGCCACTGCACTCCTCATCCTCAAGGCTCTCGTCTCCTTTGCAAAACTTGATCCACCCCTGCACTGTGTGTTCATTAGTATTTCCTGGGTCAAATGCATTGTTGATGTTGTGAGTTGTCTCTGTTGCTCTATGACCCATTTTGAACTCAAATAAGAAAATCACTTGAATTTACTTTTTGTCTAACATCATTTTCCTATTCTAAAGTAAGTATAAAATAAATGGCAAGTGATGTCATTAGCAAAAAAAAAAAAAAGGAGAAATGTGTATATAACATAACCACATTATTTAAGAATGTATTCTACTATCAAACAGCAAATTTCAACAATGCAAAAATGGCAGTTACATTTGCACCAACATAATATTTCAGATTGTTGTCACTATTTTTATTATCTTATAGGAAATTCTGACTTCCATTCCTTTTATTCTTTACAGTTGGTACTGACAAAAGGGTGCCAGCGATGCCTGGATCTCCTGTGGAAGTGAAGATACAGTCAAGATCCTCACCTCCCACCATGCCACCCCTTCCACCAATAAATCCTGGAGGACCCAGGCCCGTGTCATTCACTCCTACAGCATGTGAGACCTCTTAGTTACTTGGGTTTGTGGGTCACAGTGACGTTTGGATCTAAATGAATGTCATTAAGTCTACTATATGCACTACTCAACATTTTCTTAATGGCTATTAACATACATACATATATTTGGTTGTTTCTTTTTCCCTCAGAGAATAGTACATAACTCTTTCAGGTACTTGGAAATTTAGTAGTATAAATATTTTGTTTTCATATTTTTGACTTAAAAGTATCTATTTTAATTTCTTTGACTCTAAAAGGATGAATTTTCAATTATTATACTGGTTCATAGGATTCAAAGTAAATTTTATAAAATTATTGAACTACTCCACGAGTGTCATGGTAAGGTTTTTTTACAAAAGAAAATGATTGTTTTATTAGTTTAGTAGGGCTGCTTTAACAAAATTCCAAAGACTGGGTGATTTAAACGACAGAAACTTATTTTTTCACAGGTCTGGAGGTTAGAGGTCTAAGATAAGATGTCAGCAGATTGGTTTTTTTTCAGAAGCTCTCTCTCTGTCTTGAAGAGAGCTGCCTTCTTGCTCTGTCCTCTCATAGCCTTTCCTTGTGCATGTGCGTCCTTGATGCTTCTTCCTCTTCTTATAACTACAATAGTCGTATTGGATTACGACCTAGGTTCATGACCTCTTTTAACCTTTCAGGTCCCTGTCTCCAAATACAGTCATGTTCTAAGGTACTCTGGGGTCAGAACTTCAACATAGGAATTTGAGAGGGGGATATAATTTAGTCCATAACAATCTTATTAAGACAATAAATGTATAATAAGTTGCTCAGCCTTATTAGTCAAAAAGGAACTGAAACCAGTGTAGTACTGTGTACACCCAAAAGAATGTTCAGAATGAAATAGAATATCAAGTCTTGGTGAGAGTATGTGTGGAACAACTTGAACATTGTTTATAAGAGCATTTTTTGGTACTATCTACTAAAGCTGAATTTCCCCCAAACCCAGTAACTTAATCAAATTTGCCCTAAAACCTCAATTTTAAAAAGAAGGTTTAATTATTTATGGTCCCAAAACATTTCAAGTTAAGTAACTGGCAACTGGAACAATTTGAGCCAGAATTTATGATATGAAGTTTGGTATCTTTTCCCCTTAATTTCTGTAATTTTATCTCACAGTTAAACAGCCTTAGATAAAGGTCCTATCTTTGATGTGAAACAGATTTAAATCTAGACTGTCATTCAGATTTCAAGATACACACTGTAGAATTCTGTGTGTGTCTGTATGTGTAACTAAATTGAGCCCTTTTGACCTCCATACTTGACTGTTTAGGGGTGAATATGTGTTATTTCAGAAAATGTGATCACATACTTTCATTGAAGAAACTGTAAAATAGCCCAAGTGAGTATCAGAGTGGCCAAAAGCATGGTAATGTGTTATATTTATGATTTGCGTCAAAAGAGGCCAGCTCTCCAGTGACAATGGTCCTTTCTGTGAACACCTTTGCTGCTAATTTTCTGAATTGCTGAGGTTGAGTTCTGAACCTTCCTTTCCAGTAGTAGCTCTAATGTCCTTTCCTGGAAGACAGTAGAAAGATCACCATCTTTTTTCTTAGCCTATTAACCTTTTATGCAGTGAGCCTTTTAGCAACATTTTAATATATGCTTTGATAGCTCATTATGATATACACAGATGTTTATTTATCAAGAAGTGGACAGTCTTTCAAGGCAGTGCAAACATAGAAAGAACTAAGTATAATTTGGTAAGTAAAATAAGGGGCACATGTACATTAGCACAGGAAAAAGTTATGAAACCTAGTAGGAGCAACATGCACGCATGCTGAGTCGCTTCTGTTATGTCCAGCTCTGCGACCTCATGGACTGTAGCCTGCCAGGTTCCTGTGTCACACAGTCTGTCAAATAATGCTTCTTAATACAGGTGATATGTTTTTAGACCTTGCTTTATTTTGCTAAATTTTCAGGCCTGGAAATGATTAAATAAAAATCTATTGACACTTAGGCATATTTATTTCATTACAGGGAAGAAGGAACTTTGCCTCTAAGATCATAGCTCTAGAGTTGTGTTCCAGATTAAAACTACAAGAAATCAGTGTTCAGAACAATGGGCAAATAGGAAAACTGTAATTAATCACATGTATTATCATTAGACCAGAAATATAGAATGGAAGTGTCCCATATGGTATCTAGAAAACGCTTGGCACTATCAAGGCAGAGAAAAACAGATTTTGATGAATGTGAATATTCTGAATGGTCAAAGAGATACATATCTCATTGTAGGAATAAGTCAATAAACCTATGGGGTAGAAAAAAAATTTTTCGTATTTAATTGACCACTTTGCTTCTTTGGGAGTCTGAAGTTGGGATCAGTGTCCTTTCGGAAATAGGATTCTACCAGATTCCGCTCATGCAACCCATTGCAAGAAGTCTTAAAAGCTACCTTTCCTCGCCACCCCCACACCTGCAGAAATTAGATGTCCCTTCTCTTTGCTCTTGTGGCTCTCACACTCTTCTCTCTTAACATGTCTATGTTACTCTGTTACCATTTTTTATCTGGCAGTCTGTCTCAGAGGGCTGAATCAATGTCTTCTATACGCTTTTATCATGTGATGTACAAAATTAAAATCAATAAATGAAAGAGAATGCAAAAATAAGAAATTAACAGAGATCATTGTGATTTGCACTTAAACCAAGTCTTTCTTTTAGTGAGCAATGGCATCAACCATTCTCCTCCTACCCTTAACGGCGCCCCATCACCACCACAAAGATTCAGCAACGGTCCTGCCTCTTCCACATCATCTGCACTAACTAACCAACAGTTGCCAGCCACTTGTGGTGCTCGGCAGCTGAGCAAGCTGAAACGCTTCCTCACCACTCTGCAGCAGTTTGGCAATGACATCTCACCTGAGATTGGGGAGAAGGTGCGGACTCTTGTTCTAGCACTGGTGGTAAGTACGGCATCACTGTCAACGACTGTTTTGAGTATGTGGCTCAGAACCGAAGCCAACAGAGAAATTTATGCATACTTCTCCTCATTCCCAAACTTGTAGCAGTGTGGTAAATTCTACATCTGGATTAGTTTAATTTGTAAAATATTGTTGAATCATAGATTTCAGTTGTGGATAATGGTTATCAATTTAATTCCTTTAAGCAACTTTGAATTTGTCTTAAAACTGAGTTTCAACAGATCCATTGAGGTTCCACTGTTTTGTTACTTAATAATATATTCAGTGCCTGGTGCATTGTTTCCTCATACAAATATAATTTCTTTTTAGGATTTTCAAGGTACATATAATTTCTTTTTTCTATACTGAGGGGCAAATCCATGCTATAAGTTAGAGATTTTCTTACATTGAAATCTGGGAGGGTTCAACTCTCAGTATATGTAAGAAAAGACCTACCAGTTCTTAATGTTTGTAAATTGAATTCCTCAAGATTTACCTCAACTAAAAGCACACTGTGCTCCTGCATATTAGCCTCTTACGTGATAAGGATAATTCACACAACTTGGCAGTTCTCAAAGTGTAATTAGTGACCCCTTGGATTTCTCAAAAACCTTTCAGGAAGCCCAGGAGGTAAAAAGCATTTTCATAATAATATTAAAGTATTACTTATGTTTTGACTCTTAATTCTCTCATGACTGTTCAATGAAATTTTCTAGAGATTATATAATATAGGATATTGCAACACATTAAATGCAGAAGAATCCAGCTCTCTTTTATTAAGTTATGTAGCAGAGAGATTTGCAAAAGAGGGGCTTCCCTGGTGGCTTAGACAGTAAAGAATCCGTCTGCAATGTGGGAGACCTGGGTTCGATCCCTGGGTTGGGAAGATCCCCTGGAGAAAGAAATAGCAACCCACTCCAGTATTCTTGCCTGGAGATTCCATGGACAGAGGAGCCTGGTAGGCCACAGTCCATGGGGTCACAAAGAGTCAGACAGGACTGAGGGACTAACACTTTCACTTTAAGTTACAATGTTGTGTTAGTTTCAGGTGTACAGCAAAGTGCTTCAGTTATATTCTTTTTCAGATTTTTTTCCATTATAGGTTGTTACAAAGTATTGAATATAGTTCCCTGTGCTATACAGCAGGTCCTTTTTGTATATCTGTATTATACATAATACTGTGTATCTGTAAACCCCAAATTCTTAATCTGTCCCTCTCCCACTTTCCCCTTTGGTAGACATAGTTTTTAATCATAAACAGATATTGAATTTTATCAGAAGCTTTTTCTGAGTCTATTGAGATGATAATATGGTTTTTATTCTTCAGTTTGTTAATGTCATATATTACATTGATTGATTTATGAAATTTATGGTGTATAATCCTTTTAAAGTATTGTTGGAGTTGGTTTGCTAGTATTGTTGAGGATTTTTCCATCTGTGTTCATCCATGGTATTAACCTGTAATTTTCTTTTTTTTTTAATATCTTTATCAGGGTGATTGTCACCTAATAGAATGAGTTTGGAAATATTCGCCCCTCTTCAAGTTTTTGAATAGTTTCAGGAGGATATGTGTTAACTCTTCTCTAAATGTTTGGTATAATTCACCTGTGAAGCCACCTGGTCCGGAACTTTTGTTTGTTGGGAGTTTTTTAATTACTTATCTAATTTCATTACTGATAATTGGCCCACTCATATTTTCTCTTTCTCCATAGTTCAGTCATGGCAGATTGTATTTTTCTAAGAGTTTGTCTGTTTCTTCTGGGTTGTCCCTTTTGTTGGCATATAGTTGCTCCTGATAGTCTCTTACAGTCTTCCGTTTTTCTGTGGTATTGGTTGTAACTTCTGCTTTTTCATTTCTTATTTTATAGATTTGGGCCATCTCTCTTTTTTTATTAGTCTGACTAAAGGTTTATCAGTTTTGTTTATCTTTTCAA
Organism: Ovis canadensis; assembly: GCF_042477335.2. NCBI lineage: Eukaryota > Metazoa > Chordata > Mammalia > Artiodactyla > Bovidae > Ovis > Ovis canadensis. The sequence goes on from NC_091257.1 coordinate 78,449,452, forward strand.
AGAACCAGTTTTTAGTTTCACTGATCATTTTTTAAATCTCCACTTCATTTATTTCTGCTCTGATCTTTATGCTGTTTTCCTTCTGCTAGCTTTGGGATTTGTTTTTTCTTCATTCTCTAGCTGTTTTAGGTGTAAGCTTACGTTGTTTGTTTGAGATTCTTCATATAACCTGAGGCAAAGTAGTATCACTGTAAACTTCCCTCTTAGAACTACTTTTGCTGCAACCCATAGGTTTTGGGGTGTCATATTTTTATTTGTCTCTAGGTAATTTTTTATTTCCTCTTTAATTTCATCAGTGATCCATTGGTTGTTTAGTAGCATATTGTTTAACCTCTATGTGTTTGTGTTTTAAAAGATGCTTGATATGATTTCAGTTTTCTTATGCTTTAATTGCCCAGCCTGTGGTCTGTCCTGCAGAATGTTCCATTAGCACTTGAGAAAAGAGTGAGTATCCTGCTGCTTTCAGATGGAATGCCCTATAAATATCAATTAAGTCCATCTGGTATAATTTGTCACTTAAGACCTGTATTTCCTTATTGATTTTCTGTCTGGGTGATATGTTCATTGATTAAATAGAGTATTAAGGTCCTTTGTTAACATTTACCTTGTATATTGCTCCTGTGTTGGGTACATATATATATTACAATTGTTCTGTCTTCTTGGGTTGATCCTTTGATCATTATATTTGGTTTGTTTGGGGTTTTTTTTGGTGGGGGTGGGGGAGAGGTTTGGCCATGCCACTCAGCTTGTGGGATCTTAGTTCCCCGACCAGAAATTGAACCTGAGCCCTCAACAGTGAGAGCATGGTGTCCTAGCCACTGGACCACTAGGGAATTCCCAGTCAGTCTTTATTTTGTTTATTTTGTCTGATACGAGTATTGCCACTCTGACTTTCCTTTGATTTCTATTTGCTTGGAATACCTTTTCCCATCTCCTCTTTCAGTGTCTATGTGTCTCGAGATCTGGCACATGCCTCATGCTCAGTCACTTGGTCCTATCTGACTGTAGCCCACCAGGCTTAGGCAGCATATATATGGGTCCTGTTTTTGTGTGCATTCAGCCAGTCTGTCTTTTGGTTAGAGCATTTAGTTCATTTACATTTAAGGTAATTATCAGTATATATGCTCACACTGCCATTTTGTTCATTGTTTTTTAGATTTGTTTTTTAGGTCCTTTTTTGCCTTTCTGTTTTTGTTCTCTTCTGTAATCTGATGACTATCTTTACTGTTGCATTTGAATTCCTTTTCTCTGTGTAGATAATATTACAGATTTTTGTTTTGCAGTTACCATTAGGTTTTTGTATAGTGGTCTCTCTCTCTCTCTATATATATATATATACACATGCTTGTTTTAAGTTGCTGATTTCTTTCAGAAGAGTTTTAGATACCCTGCATTTTGTACTCTGCTCCCCTCATGATTACTGTTTTGGGTTTTATATTTTACATCTAATTATTTTATGTGTCCCTTAAGTGCTTATTGTGGATACAGAAATGTTGCTGCTTTTGTCTACCCCCCCCCCCAGTAGCTTGTGTATGGATGATTTCCTGCCCTTATTTTATATTTCTCTTTACCAGGAAGCGTTTCCATTTCCTAATTTTTTCATCACTTTAAGTGTATTGTGCCACTCCTCTTTTTTTAGCCGTTTCTGCTAAAAAAAATCAGCTGATAGCCTTAGAGGAGTTGCTTTGTATGTTACTTGTTACTTTTCCCTTATTGCTTTTAATATTCTCTGTTTAATTTTTGTCATTTTGTTTACAAATGTGTCTTGGTGTGTTTTTCTGTGGATTAATCCTGTATAGGACAGTGCTTCCTGGGCTTCCAGGTTAAAGAAGTTTTCAGCTATCAACTCTTAATATATTTTCTCAGACGCTTTCTCTCTTTCTCCTTCTGTGTCCCCTATAATGCAAACATTAGCGCACTTGATGTTGTTCTAGAGGTCTCTTACACTGTCTTCATTTCTGTTCATTCTTTTTTCTGTTTGGTGGCAGTGATTTCCATACTTTGTCATTCAGCTCATTTATCGATAATTCTACCTCATTTAGTCTACTATTGATTCCTTTTAGTGAATTTTTCATTTCAGTTATTGTATTCTTCACCGCTTTTTGGTTGTTTTTTTATTATTTTCTAACTGTTTCTTGAAAGGGTCTGGTTTATTGCTCTGTGTATCTGTTTTCCTCCCAAATTCTTTGATCATCTTTACGATCATTACGCTGAACTCTTTCTTAGGCCGATTGCCTGTCTCTACGTCACCTGTTCTCCTGGGGTTTTATTTTCTTCCTTTGCCTGAAATATTCCTCTGTTGCCTCATTTTGTCTACGTTTCTATTTGTATTTTTATGTATGTGGTAGGTTAGTTACATTTCCTGATTCTGGAGAAGTAGCTCTCAGTAGGAGATATCCTATGCATCCCAAGAATGCCCTCCCCTCTCTTCATCCATGGAACAGGGGCCAACTGTTCTACGGTAGTATCTGACATGCATTTGCAGACTTGGTTCTTATTTCCTTACAAAAGTTTGTATCCGTCACAAGTGTTTTTAATTCTCAGTTTTATTTTCAGATTATTGATAGATGTAACCCACAATAATTAGAGGGATTATGAGACTAAAAAGTTTATGAACTGCTGCTTTAAAACATAACTCAGTATTGTGAGGAAGAAACCACTTTCATACAAGGCAAAATGTAATAAATGACTTCTTTATCATGCGAGATTCTACCCCTGTTGTTTTGTATATCTGTAGGTGGTTCATTATCATTGCTGTATAATGTTTCATTGTAGAAATATGCCACAATTTATACCGTTTAAAAATACTTATATCTGCGGTTCATGGGCTTCTCATTGCTCTGATTTCTCTTGTTGCAGAGCGTGGGGTCCAGAGCAAGGGTTTCAGCAGTTGTGTTGTACAGGCTTAGTTACTCTGCAGCATGTAGAATCTTCCTGGACCATGAATCGAACCTGTGTCCCCTGCATTGGCAGCTGAATTCTTAACCACAGTTTATAGTTTTCAGTGGACATTTGAGTTTCTTACATTTTGAGGCAGCATCATAGGTCCCCCAACACTGCTCCCACGTCTTGAGATTTGCTGGAATTCTCGGGACTTGGCATATTGTTGTGCCCAGAGCTGAGATTTAATACAGAAAGGATACACAACTGGATCAGAAAGGTGAGATGCAGTCAGGATCTGGAAGAATCCATGTGTAGGCTTCCTTTTTCCCCTGCATGAGTGGTCAGAGAGAGTTCACTCTTCACCCATCTGTGAAGATAACAGCAGCATATGTATGATGTTTCTACCCAAGGAACCCCATTAAACACGCGGTGCCTGGGCAAATAGGCACTCTGTACAGCATGTATAAAATTCCAGACTCCTAGAAGGAAAGTGAGTGTTTAGCATAAATCAGAGCTTGTAAAAATAGTACTGTCATCCATTGAGGGATGGTGTTTTTGTTTCTTTGTTTGGGGTGAGGGAGGGGTCTGTTTATTGGTCAGATTTTAGAGTACCATAGAAAAGTTTCTGACTCTAGACTAATAAAATTTACCTTAAATGTCAAAACGAGTTTGAACATAATTGGAAGCAAAGTAGACATCAGAATTTGTCTGATGCCATTTCCAGCAGCAAATTACTTTAAGTAGGATCTGCTTAATTTCAAGAGTAAAAGGAAAAAATGACAGCTCATTTGCATGTGCATGCACACACACAACGAATTTTTTTCTAGCTATGAGCTATGAAAATATGCTTTTTTGTTTGTTTGTTTGGAGTCTCTATCTCAAGGAGAGCAGAGAAGACTTCAAGAGAAAGCATCTTGAGGACACAGTGGAGTGGTTTGCTAGTCCTCGACAGTGAAAGTGTTAGTTGCTCAGTCATGTCTGAATTTGCGAATCCATGAACTGTAGCCTGCCAAGCTCCTCTGTCCATGGGATTCTCCAGGCAAGAATACTGGCCTAGGGTGCCATTCCCTTCTCTAGGGGATCTTCATGACCCAGGGATCAAAACTAGGTCTCCTGAATTGCGGGTAGATTCTTTACCATCTGAGACAAATGTAGATATAGCTAATTGTCTGTTTTAAATGGTTGTGCTTGGGTTAAAGTTTCGTTTTTTTTCTCTTTCAGATTTTTTAATTGTTTGATCATGAGGTGGTAAGATACACATAGCACAAAATTTACCACCTTAACTATGTTTTTCATCTTAACCATTTCTAAGCGCATAGTTCACTGGTATTAAATGTACTCGTTGTTGTGCAACATCAGCCACCGTCTGCCTTCAGCGCTCGTTTTATCTTTTGGAACTGTGACTTGTGCCATTAAGCAATGGTTCCGCGTTTCCTTCTTTCCTCAGCTCTGTCAGCCATCATTCTACTTGACCACTCTAGGTACCTCATATTAGTGAAATCACAGTATTTATCTTTTTGTGGCTGGCTTATTTGACTTATATAATACTGTCAAGGTTCACCCTTAGTCTAGAGTCATGTTGTAGCATGTCTTACAATTTTCCCCCTTTTTAAAGGTGAGTTAATACTTCATTATACACACACTCACACACATACACACTATGTTTTGCTTACGCAGTCATCCATTGATGAATACTTGAGATGCTTTCACTTTTTCAGTTATGGAAAGTTTTGTATCAGTGTAGGAAATTATAAGTTCCTAGACACCAGTCAGTGCCCCAACCTTGCAAGCAGGCCTTCCTAAGGTTAGCTGTTGTTGACCAACTATATTGTCTATTCTGTACAGAGGCCATTGTAAATAATGAGCATTTTTATGTATAGTACATGTATGCAAGCATTGCACTGAACAATGGAATTGTGATTTCATAGGGTATACATGTATATAAATTTAGTATATAAGGCCAAATTGTTTTTCCAAGTTCATGCCAGTTTATATGCTCACGTATTAAGATTTTCATTGAGATCAACATCTTGGCACTTCCCTGGTGGCTCAGTGGTAAAGAATCCACCTGCCCAGTGCAGGAGAGTGAGATTCAGTCCCTGATCTGGGAAGAACCCACATACTGCAGAGCAGTTAAGCCCATGTGTCACAACTGTTGTGCATATGCCTTGGAGCCTGGGAGCCACAATGTGGCTCAGCACGTGGAGCCCACGTGCCACAGCAGCTGAAGCTGGTACATCCTAGGGCCTGTGCTCCACAAGAGAAGCCACTGCAATGAGAAGCCTGTGTACTGCAACCAGAGAGTAGCCCCCACTTGCTGCAACCGGAGAAAAGCCCGCCCAGCAACGGAGATCCAGAACAGCCAAAACTAGATAGATAAATAAAAATAAGTAAGCTTATTTTTAAAAAAAGATCAGCATTTTATGCAGACACAGACAAATGGATTTGTGGACACAGCAGGGGAAGAAGAGGGTGGGGCAAATTTAATAGCATCTAAATACATATGTTACCATGTGTAAAATAGATAGCTAGTGGGCAATTGCTGTGTAACACAGGGTGTTCAGCCTGGTGCTCTGTGTAAACCTAGAGGAATAGGATGGCGGGGGTGGGGAGAGAGCCTCAAGGGGTAGAGGATATATATCTATTTATGGCTGACTCACATTGCCGTGCATTAGAAACCAACACAAGATTGTAATGCAGTTATCCTCTAATTAAAATAGATTTTTAAAAAGATGAGCGTCTTAGTCCTTTTAAGCTCTTAGAATATTAAAGAGTAGGTGGCTTATAAACAACAAATATTCATTTCTCACACCTCTCAAGGTTGGTAAGTTCAAGATCAAAGTTCAGCGTATTAGGTGTCTGGTGAGAGCCTACTTCCTGGTTCATAGATGGTCTCACTGTGTCCTCACAGGGCGGAGGGGTCAAGAGAGCTTTCTCAGATCTTTTTTATAAGAGCTCTAATGCCATTCATTAGGGTTCTGTCCTCCTGACCTAGTCATCTTCCAAAGGCTGTGCTTCCAAGTATTGGAAATGAAGTTTCAATGTAGAAATTTTGAGGGCTTACAGAAACATGTAATCTATAGTAATTGGTATTGAAACTATATTTGGAGACAAGTGTTTGTTAAATTTAATATCTGTTTGTTGTTTAAAAATGCACACTTAGCAGGAATTTTCTTAATCTGATGACAGTTGTATGTATAAACCAAAAACCTTCAGCAGACCTGTGCTTAATGGTGAAATTTCAAAAGCTTTCCCTCAGATAATATGAACCAGATAGAAAGTCTATTCTCTGTAAACCTGAACATTATAGCCTAGTAAATAAGATATAAGGATTGGAGAAAGATAACAAAACTCATTATTTGTAAATAAAATGATTGTCTTATGCATATTACATTTGAGCTTAACAATCAGTTCTTTTTCCTGTCTTTTTTTTCCTTTTTCCCTTTTCTTTTTCTTTTTTTCTACCCTCTTGGTGAAAACTTTGTCTAATTTGGTAGAAAATTAACACCTTTAGATTATTATATTTCCCCAATCCGTGAAAGCCTTTTTTGATCTTCTGTTTATGTAGGGAATGGTTAAGATTTGGCAAGCGTATATAAATGCACAGTCATTCCATGTGGAGAAAGCTTGCTTGCAAAGTCAGAAAAGGTCACATAGGTAGCACAGCCAGAGTTTAGTTTACCTGTGTGTTGGTATTTCTGTTGTGTAAGAGGTAAGGTCCTGGTTGGCCCTAACTATACCAGGAAGCAAGGGTGGCAGTTTCCACTGCAAGGTAAAGATAAATGTTTTCTACTCTGTTTCTACTCTTCTGGAAGGTAGTTTATGCCTTAAACTAGACAATTCTTTTGACTTTCCAGTATTTCTCCTTGACATTCATCCTAAGAAAATGATAACCAATGTGCACTAACAGTATTTATAAGGCAAAAAAAAAAAATTGAACCAGCTAAATGTTCTATAAATGCCTGAGTAAATGACAGTACCTCAGTTTAATGGAATATGGTTTGGTCATGTCCAGTCTGATTCAGAGATGTAACAAAAAGGTGTGTGTAAATCACTCTAGTCAAGTCCAACTCTTTGCGAGTTGAAAGGAATTCCATGGAATTCTCCAGGAAAGAACACTGGAGTAGGTTGTCATTCCCTTCTCCAAGGGATCTTCCCAACCCAGGGATCAAACCCAGGTCTCCCACATTGCAGGCAGATTCTTTACCATCTGAGCCACCAGGGAAGCTCCAACAGAAAGGTATACTTCTTCCTATTCCTCCTGAAAAATACAGCCAGAAAAAAAAAATGAACAGTTACATAAAGCAAAATTAAGACTCTTGAAGATAGAAGAAAGCAGATTGGCTAGTGACCTTGAGACCCAAGGAAACACATAGCAGTGAGTTCCCTTGGTTTTATGCTTTCATCATGTATCCTGGACTGTGGTCTGGAGAAATCAGTAACAAGGAAATGCAAATGAGCACAGACAAAAGCAAACCAAAAACCACCACCACAACAAACCCACCTCTTTCTAGCCAAAGGACTAGAAGAGGATCATCCAAGTAAGGCAGAAAACTTTTAGACAAAAATCACTCTATTGTAGTTGACCAGCTCAGGAAAAAAAATAATACTGTACTACCTTCCCTCTCCCATAAGAGACCTAGTGGGGAGTCTGAGCTCCCATCACTGCCCATCAATAAGGAACCCCTCCTTCCTCTTCAGATCAACAGAGGTTGAGTGGGAAACTTGGGATTTTACTGCAGCTGGCAGGTTCAGAGATTCTCCTGTTCTCAACGGCACAGTGATGGAGGATGCCTCAAAAACAGAATATGTAGATAAAATATGGAGTCTTAGAACCCAAAACATCCAGTATACTGCAGAAAGTCGCTTATACCAAGACATGACCATCTTGAGTGTAAAGAGAAAATGTAACCAAGAGACATCAGTCAAGATGACCCAGATATTTGAAATACGTGTCTGGGGTTTTGAGTCAGCCATCATAAAAATGCTTCAGTGAGCAATTACACAAATGAAATACAAAGGTCTCAGCAAAGACATAGAAGGTATAATAAAGTAGAACTAAATGCAAATTGGAGAACTGACAAATACAATAACAAAATTATAAAAACTCAGTGATGGACTCAACAATAGACTGGAAAGAATCAATAAACTTGAAGCTAGAGCACTTGAAAAAACTACCCAGTCTGTACAACATAGAGAAGTTAGAAAAAAACATGAACAGAACCTTAGGGACTTGAAAGAGATCTGAGTCATAGTAGGAGGAAAGAAAGAATGTGGGGCTAAAATAAAGGCTGAAAATATAACAAAAGACCTGTGTCTATAGATTCAACAGCTGAGCAGACCTCAAACAAGACATCACATCTGAGGAATTCCCTGGTGGTCCAGTGGTTAGGACTCCATGCTGTCACTGCTGAGCACCCTGGTTCAGTTCCTGGTTGGGAAACTGGAATACCCCACAAGCTGCATGTCCTATTCTTTGTGCCCCATGGACTAGCCTGCCGGGCTACTCTGTCCATGGAATTCTCCAGGCAAGAATACTGGGGTGGGTTGCCATTTCCTTCTCCAGGGGATCTTCCTGACCCAGGGATTAAACGTGAGTCTCACGTATTGCAAGCAGATTCTTTACTGTCTGAGCTACCGGGGAGGCCCCTTCTCTTATACTTAATTTTTATTCCCTGATTGTCAGTAGATTTGGTTGCATTATATGCCTGTCATTTACAAAATCAGGCATTCGGGTTTAAAAGGAATTTTTTTATATGAAATGGGATAAGCTATTCAAACATTTTCATTTAACCTGGTTAAATTTGATATATTCTTTTTTCTAAAGAAATATTTTAGTTTTTGCTCAATATTATATGCTGTGTTTGGAAAATCAAACATAATTTCACATCTAGAAATAACTACTGTTGTAATTTTCCTTCCAGATACTTAAATATTATATAAATGTATGTGTATTATTTTCAAAAACATGTTATTGGAATATACTTCTATGTTACTGATTTTTCACTTAGTATATTATATGTATCTTGCTTCATTTATGCATACAAATCTACCACCCTAAGTGTTCTAATGTATTATGCATTATAATAATGCATTATTAATAATAAATACATTATAATTTTTAATGCAGTTTTGTGTTGGTGGACCTATATATTTTCCATTTCTTCTTATTAAGAAGTAATACTTTGCCGATGAATAATTTGTGCGGTACATGTTGCATCTTTGAACACTTGATGATTTTATATAAATAAATCCTAAAAGTCATCATTGTTCTTTTAGGCAAGCAAGAATTCATATTAATGTTTTGTTTTTAACTTAGTATGCTGTGTTTTAAGGAATTGAAGTAAAAATAAAAATAGTTTGCGAACTTTGAAGAAAATATTTGTATTGTTATATTCCTCTTAGAGAAGCTGAGAATCCTAGTTTAAAGAAGGACTTGAAAAAATACTGGGAAAATGCTGAAAACTTCCCTGGGAATACTAAAATCTAACTAGTAGAAGTCTGCTCACTTGGAGGTACTCTGATTTGTAAACAAACCACTTGAAGAGCACCTATTTTTGTTGTTAACTTCCAGCTTAGGAAGATTTAGGGAACTGATGCTAGGAGGTAGGCAGAACCAGTGAAGAAATGAACTGAAGAAATGATGCTCCAAGTCATTAAGTTGATATCCTAGACTAATTTGGGAACTGTTCAACTGGAAACACTGTACTCTTGGTTACTTGTACCTAAGGTGACTTGTGATGAACCCCTCAAGACAGAGGACCTCAGTGCCACTCTTCATGGGAGGAATGCAGTGCCCTGTTTTGCCCAGGCTCCCAAACATCATGGGGGACTTATTAGATTTGGGACAGTTCAGAAGAAAATCAAAGAGGCTGGATTTCTTTCATAAAGGAAACAAAATCTGGTTAACTTTTGAGAGGGATCTGGGTTCACAATAGTGCTCTTGGAATTATCCTCATTATTTCACAGGGCTCAGCACTGTCAGATTTATATTAGGAGAACACTGTCCAGTTTTTGAAGTTGAACAGTGTTATTTTATCTTTTCAGAACTCAACAGTAACAATTGAAGAATTCCATTGCAAGCTCCAGGAGGCTACAAACTTTCCTCTTCGTCCTTTTGTTATTCCATTCCTCAAGGTAATTTTTATAACTACTGATTGTAAATTATCTTCAGCATTTCTTCAAAACTGCTACTGATCCCTCTTCTATGATCTACAGCAGGGCAGCTTGCCACATTTTCATATCTTTATTTTATTTGAGGCTGCTAGAGAAAATGTGAGTGCAGTTTTCAGATAAGGTTTATGTTTGGTGAGATGAGAGTTGCAAAAGCCTTGAGTTGTGGTTTATATGCAGACACTGCTGATGACACACAGAGGAGCAGGTGGGAGGTGGGGAACAAGAGTGGGGTGGGCTAGAGGTGTGTGCATGACATGATGGTTGGGTTCTTGGCAGAAGAAGTAACTGGACACTCTTTTGGTTGTGGCCAGTGGGTAAAGAGTGTGTGTTATCAGTGGAGGCTGTCAAAACAGAGGCCTTTGCAGTTAGGACTAACCCTGTGGGTAGAAGAGCATGTGGGAAGTCATTGTTTGCTTCTCTCTTCCCCTCATTTAGTCTCGTTTCTAATTACATCCTCTGAAATTAATGGTCGTCTGGAACATAGCTTTTGGGGACATTGTTTAAAATTATTGTGCATCCCTGATAGGCAAGTCTGGGTTGAATTTATATATAAAAGAAGACAATTTTATTTTGAATTAATTTCGTGCTCACAAAAAAGTTTTAAGATGGTACAGTAAAATTCAGATTCTCTGAATGTTAATATTTTATCACATCATTATTATTCTCTTCCTATTATTTTTTCCACAAATATTTTAGAATAAGCTGCAAGCATGATGCATATGAATACTTTAATTATCAAATCTAGAAATTAACATTGATACAGTATTATCTATAGATCTTGTTCATATTCACCGGATGTCCCACCAATGTCCTTTTTAACAAAATGTCCTGATTTTTGGTCCCGCATCTAATTCAGGATCACATGTTGGATTACACTGTCATGTCTCCCTTCAGTTCATTTTAATCAGGAACAGCTTCTCGGTCTCTTATGATCTGGATTTTAAAGAGTGTGTGATAGTTATTTTATAGCATATACTTCAATTTGGCTTTTTCTGATGCTGCTTTATGATTACAGCAAGGTTATGCATTTATCACTGCATGCTATCAGAAGACATAGATGTTAATTTGTCTCGTAATTGGTAATGTTGACTTTGATTAGTTGGTAAAGGTGGTATGCCACTGGTGCTATTTTTCCCTATTAAACAGTAATTTTTAAAAACAAGAGACACATAAATGCATATATATATATATTGATGAACCTGTTTGTAGAGAAGGAATGGAGGTGCACACATAGAGAACATACTTGTGGACACAGTTGAAGGGAGAGAGTGGGAAAAATGGAAAGAGTAGTGTTGATATAGGTGAGGAGTTGCTGTATAACACAGGGTACCAAGCCTAATGCTCTGATGACCTTGAATTACAGCTGATTTGAGTGGTTATATAGCAGAAACCAGCACGACATGGTAAAGCAGTTTTCTTCCAATTAAATAATAAATTTTTTAAAAAAAGTAATATTATAACTCATAAAGATGTTTTAAAACTGAACCTGTGTCTGTGACACAATTTGAATTGTATTTAATTCAATTCATTAATAATGAGGGAATCTATAAAGTGTTATAACCTGTTCAGGAGAAAAGCCAAAGAATATACATTATAGATCAGGATTGTTGCTAAGAATATGTGAACAGGGAATTCCCTGGCAGTCCAGTGGTTAGAGCTCTGCGTTTCCACACTACAGGGGGCACAGTTTTGATCCCTGGTCCAGAAATTATGATTCTGCATGCCACAAGATGTGGCCAAAATAAAAATATGCAAACGTGAAATTGGCTGCTTCTACAGTGGGGCAAGGGAAAAGTCTCTAGAACCTTTGCTGCATGTAATTTTATGCACGTTCACAGACAGCAAGTTTTTGCCTTGCCATCTAAAGGTTAAGTTGCAGTGTTATAAAGTAGGTCAAAGGCAAGCACAGTTTGGAAACTTATGACCTGTATCCAGCCCACTACATGGTTTTACCAAACGCTAGAGAGAAGGATGATTTTTACAGATGAACATTGGGATCGATTTGGTGATAGGAAATACTTACTTTCAACTCCAAATAAGCTAAAAATGTTATCCTCAGTCCATCCCTAGCAAATGAATTTCATTCTTTTTGTTAATAGTAGACTATTACCCCCCCCCAAAAAAAAAACTGAACTCAAGTTTTTTATATTTTGACTTTTGTCAATACAATATTTGTGGAAATGTAATTTCTCTCCTTTATCACAATGTGAGTACTCACATAATATCAGTTTTTGTCTCAACAAAATAAATATGCCCCTGTACCTTGTTTATTTCCTAAGAAAATGTAATAGCATCAAAAGGTTGAGTCAACTACTGAAGTACTGACTCTGGTGTTTGGGGTTTTTTAAATGAGAGCATTAGAGACACGCAAGGAAATGCACAGGTCTCCACGCACAGCCTGTGTTGGGCTCTGTTCTGATGGCATTGACGCCTTGGCCTCTCAGAGCCGTCTGGGATGCCTTTTTCAGCCTTGAAGCAGCTGTGTGAGTTCTATCTTGGTCTCTTTTCTGTATATCAGAGCCAGTAGATAATTATTTCCCCCAAGACTCCAGAATCAGAGAGATTTGGGAAATTTGTGTTAATAGGAAACAATTAGCATTTTTAAAAATTCATCAAAGGGCACATGTCACAGGCATAGAGATCTAACATTGTATATTTTCCAATTAAGTTTTTACAGTTGCTACAAGATTGAAGTTATAAAGTAGAAAACTTTAAAAGTGTTTTATATCATCAAATTCTCTATTCCTAACTCTTGTTATTTTGGAAAACAGCATGAGGTAGGTTGTTCTGGCAGCTTTTTGGCTAGCATTTGGGTTTTTGTCAATTTATTTCTGCTTTAAAACAGTCACTAATTATGGTGCTTGCTAAATTAACTGTTGGTAAAGGGATGAGTACTTGCATATATTAAACTCTCCTTTCACTTGCTCATCTGTTACCCTTGGGATAAAGACTTATTATGAGCTCAGTCTGAGTTGTTTTCAAATTTGAGGGAAAATATAATTATTTTTTAAGAAAATAAATATGGGGAAAGTACATTTTAAATATGAAGGACTTACAGTGAAGTTTAAAGGTGCACAGTGGTTTTTGTATGATTTGTCTCGTTAGAGATTTAAGTTTGGGGAGAAGGAAAAATAATCAGTACATAAATAATTATCCTTTTACAAAATAAGGTATGTGCTCAATGGAGCACCACAGTAAGAAATAGATTCTGCCCGTGGGATACCTGTGTATACTCAGATACTAAACTAGTCTAAGGCTTGTTGCCCCGTTCCTATCACTCCTGTTACTTTTTTCAAGACCCCATGTTCCGACTAAGCCAGAATAATCGCTGTTTCCAGAATTCCCTGGCAGCTCTAAGCAAGAACGGGAAGGCAAGGTTTTTGTGCTATCAGAATGTCCTAGGATTCAGAAAAGAGAGTGAAGTGAAGTCGCTAAGTCGTGTCCGACTCTTTGCAACCCCATGGACTGTAGCCTACCAGGCTCCTTGGTCCATGGGATTTTCCAGGCAAGAGTACTGGAGTGGGTTGCCATTTCCTTCTCCAGGAGATCTTCCCGACCCAGGGATCGAACCTGGGTCTCCTGCATTGTAGGAACCAGGACTTAAAATGAGAAAGGAAAGAGTGAGTGCCTCCTGCTCCCGTGTAGGCATTACTAATTCTCTAACTGGTCAAAGTCTTCAAAAATGTTTAAGTTTTGCAACTATTATGTTCAACAAACCTTTATTGAGCTTTGACTCTGTACTGGGGCCACAAAGGTAAATAAAGCACAGTTTCTTGCTTAAAGGGATTTAGATCTTGTGGGGACAGTAGACAAGTTAAAATTTAAGCTCAGTATAATGGATGTCATATGAAAATTGGACTGACAAGGAGAAAAGGGCTTTTGTTTTGTGTCACCCTGTTTGTGAAAGCCTTTGGAGGTGCTGAGCCCTGTGTGTAGGGCCCAACACTGGGAAAACTACCTTCCAGCCCCTGCCTCTTCTTTTCAAGGCCAACCTGCCTCTGCTGCAGCGAGAACTGCTGCACTGCGCTCGGGCCGCCAAGCAGACCCCATCCCAGTACCTGGCTCAGCACGAACACCTTCTGCTCAACACAAGTATTGCATCCCCTGCTGACTCTTCTGAGCTGCTCATGGAAGTGCATGGAAATGGAAAAAGGCCCAGTCCAGAGAGGTGAGCCGAGAAGAGCTGCTTTGTCCTTGATTTTCTGGAACAGCTCTGAGCTTTCCCTTTCTTGTGAAAGAAAAAGAACTGGATGACTGTGGTTATATATAGGTATGGACTCAGAATTTCTAAGGCTAGTTTTGCTTTGTCACAGCATCAGGCAGCAGAATGCTTTTCAACTCTTCAAATGATTCTGTACACCCCTGATGATAAATTCTGCTCTCAAGTATTCTGTGGGTCCACTGCTCCAAAACCATAGAAAATATAATCTGTTTAAGGCATTTTTTTCTGATGTGAAGTCTTATAAACATGTAATCACTTTACTTTGAAAATTGAAATTATATTAATTTATCCTGGAAATTCATGTATGAATAACACTATTTTCTATTGTTTGTTCAGGAAGCAACATTTTAATAACAGTGGAAAATTTGCTACAATTGAAGAAAATGACTAAAAATCCTACCAAATCACAAGTATATTAATTATGTGAGCCTTTTTCCTCCTGTGTGGAGAATTGTCTCTTTCCAATACTGACCTCCACAGTAGCAAATTTGACATTGAACAGCATTTCTAAACATAGTTGAACCCATAATCTTTGATAGTCCTGTCAAGTAAGAAAATGTGTTATCTCCTTAATTTCTCCTTTGCTTCATTAGGTTGAGACGTTTCTGCTTGGTGTGGATGGGTTTGACCTCTCCTCTTATGCTAGGATAAATCAGTGGTTGCCTTCATCTGCCTAGCCCCTGAAGACATTTCAGTTCATGCTTCATCTCAGACTGTTTCTTAACATCTTCCTGTTTGTGAAAATGCACAATACATAGCCCACAGTAGCTGCCCGGGAAGTGTTTGCACCAACACTTGCTGACAGGTTCAGACATGTACTTGCCCATTCTTCTACAGGCGGGAAGAAAGCAGTTTTGAAAGAGACGCAGTTGCTCCTGAGCCTCCTACCAAGAGAGTGTGTACCATTAGCCCTGCTCCCCGGCACAGTCCTGCCCTCACTGTGCCCCTCATGAATCCTGGGGGCCAGTTCCATCCTACTCCTCCGCCTCTTCAGCACTACACCTTAGAAGATATCGCAACTTCCCACCTATATCGTGAGCCCAGCAAGATGATAGAACATCGAGAAGTTCGTGATAGACACCACAATCTTAGTAAGTGGCATAAGCAGCACAGGAATGATTTAAATTCAGATTGAATTCGTGGTTTTCTTTCCTTCTTAGTGATAAAGCAAAATACTGTCATCATTGCTTTTTTCCCACTGATAAAACAATATCATACATGAAAAGAATGTTAGAATTATAGTATTCTCATTTGAAATTGATCTCAATTCATACTTTGTTTCTATTATCATTATAGGGTGGAAGTGGGCTAAACATATTTTAGGAGATATGCAGTGAAAAGCATTTAAAAATAAAGGTATTATTTATTCTGATATAGTTCAGAAAAGAAATGGAGAATGGCAAAGTGAGATAAACTTACTCACATTTAGGAAATCTGGGTGAAGGGTATATGAGAATTCTTTATTCTTGCAACATTTCTATAAGTCTGAGTTTATTTCAGAGTGAAATGTTTTAGAAGTTAAGCAACAAAGATGTAAAACATGGTAAAAGGTGCAGAGACATTTAGGTCAGAGGTGGGGCATACCGGAAATTAAATCTTGATTCTGCATTATAACTAGCTGTGTGATCTGATGCAAGTTGTGTAGGCTTTCTGTGCCTCAGCTTGCTCATTTCTAAAACGGAAAGAAAACCACCCCCTGTGCTGGGTCGTTGTCATGTGCCAGGAATGCCTGGCATATGCGTCCTCAGCAACCATTAAATGTAAGAAAAAACAAAAAGTCCTCTAGCAAACCTCGCCTGAGATCAGGTTTTTTTTTATTAATTTTTTTTCAATTATGAAAGTATGATAACATTTATGAGAGACTCAGAAGATGCAGAGTGAGATTAGTTTTGAACAAAGCTCTTTGTCATGCACTCATGTAACTTTACTGCAGACGGTTCTTGCAGTTGTTCTACTGAGGTGTGTCAGAGCAGAGAACCAGAGGGCTACTAGCTTCCAGGATTGCCCATACATTTCCATTTGTGGGTTGCCCTGTGGAGTAAAAAGTTGCAAAACATTTGCCTGTCCCCCTTCTGACTTAGATTCACTGTCATCTTTCAGAGCCTTGAACCACAGTAGGGCTCTGGCTTCATGCAGTGGTAGCTGAATGGTGAGGCCCGTGACAGCAGTGATGTTCTCATCCGCCAACATTTACTGAGTCTTAAGTGCTTAGATTGTGGTATATGTCGGTTGTCTCATTTAATCCTCACACATGGGGCTCCATGGAGTTTACATCTTTTTATACATGAAAATAGAACTGTGGCCAGAATCACATAGCTAGAAAGTGGCAAAAACAAGATTCTGACCCCAGTTGTCTGATGCTGAGAGCTTGGCTATATTCCCAGTATGCTATGATGCCTCCCTTAGCAGCTGTTCTGTATGTTTCATTTTATGTTAAAAATGAAACTTCCTATTGATTTCTTCCATATTCATACAAGTTTTTTTGCCAGTCGAATCCGTTAGAGAGAAGAATGCCACAAACTAGCTATAACTGCATTTTGCTCAGGTTTTCCTTGTATTTCTACCAGTTTTAGAAAGAGGTTTTTTTTCATCTTGAAGTGTTGTGCTCGAAAGATCTTTAATCCACTACCTTGATGGTTGTGTTTTCCAATCAACCATTTGCCTTCCAATCTGGATATAGATTCTGTAATTTTCCCCAGTCCTCTTTTGAAAGCATATGCCATAATAAAATAGTTCTTATCTAATCATTTCCCACCCCTCATTTTTAAACAAATAAACTGTAACACTCCCCTAATTTATTCTCCTAAAATAAAATTTATGGATACTATCCTGTGGTCAGAGGCGCCTAGCCACGCTACAGTCCATGGGGTAGCAAGAGTCAGACACAACTGCACCACTACTATTGCATAGCCTGCCTTAGTGCCGTAATTTCAGGGTCAATATTCTAAAGTAGGATATTAATATGCAACCGTGTTTTATAATATGTTAGTGCTCAGGCATGACTACACAAAAAGATATGTAAGCAGATGGTTGCACAAATACAGATTCACTACGAACACAACGCCTGTAAATTCAGACTGATGACACGTCACAAAGAGTTGGGCAGAGCTAAAGTGACTTAGCATGCACACAGTTGTGTTACATTGATGATTCAGATACCAGGAGTAGTGGTGACATATATGACATGATTTTTCAAAATAGTGGATAATTCAGTATACCCTTGATTCACAGTCATTGCATTCTTGCAAAACCATGCAACAAATAATACTTTGGGAATACTGAATTGTTTACAAGTGCTTGTACAGCACCAACTCTTTTTATAGTGATTAAGTCTCTGTATTGTGCCACAACCTTGCCAATACTTAGTATGAATGACAATTTAATTTTTTCCAATAGAGATATCAAATTATCTTCGTGAACATTTTATTTACACCATGTGACTACTTATAAGTTTGAATATCTTTTCATATGTTTATAAATCATCTCTGCTTTTTTTGTCTGGGACGTAACCATTTATTTCTTTCACCTATTTTTCTTTTTGCCTACTTGTCCTTCATAATTGATTTGTAGGAGTTTTTAGTACATTCTGAGTAGTGATTTCTTGTTGGTTTTATGTCATTTTGCGGTTTTAAGTCATTATGAATCATTGGCGTTAACAGTGTGCTCATAGCTAGTATGAATGAATGTGCATTTACTTGGTAGAATTCTGTTTACTATATTCTTCCCTTTATCTTCTAATTTAACTTCTAATAGGTCTAAATGGAGGCTATCAAGATGAGTTGGTAGACCACCGTTTGACAGAAAGGGAATGGGCTGATGAATGGAAACATCTTGATCATGTAAGAATTTTACAGTGTATAATTTTCCTAACTACTTACTACTTTTCATCCTAAATATTACTGAGAGTAAGAGTGTGTATGCTTGAAGTGAACTTAACCAGAGCTGCAGTGTCTTTGCAGTGATAGCTGATTTATCTCCTACTCCCCAAGCTAGAGTGTGAAGAGTAAGTCCCAAATCTTTGTGGTGGGTTTTCATTTTAGGTCATAACCAAGTGAAACGCTGTCATATAATGGTTAAAAACATAGGTTTATGAGTTTTAGGTCCCAGCTTTGTCACATCCTGCCTTTGCAATGGTAGGAAAATAGAAAAATTAAGTCTAAAAATGGGGAAGGAACTTGCCCATTACCATTTTTAGGCTTAATTTTTATATATTAAAAAAACATGCTATATTTGAATTTACAGGGGGAGTTAGAATGATATACAAGGTGCTTGTCACAGGGCCTGGTATAATAAATGGAGCTTCTCTAAATACAAATGAGAATTAGTACACTGGCACAGAATGTAAAGTTCAGTTCTCTGCCCCACTGGAAAAGAGAGTTTCCCCTCTGACTTAAAAGTGAAGAGAGGATGTCATAGCTCCTTAAAATATACATACAGTAGCTTTTCCTTTCTGAGTGGTGTTGTCTCTGAACATAATTTCTCTGATTGCATTCTTACATAAACCTGCTCTGGACAAAGATTATACTGTGCTTTCACCATACTCTGAAGAATCACATTATGAGACTGGCTGCTTCAACTGTGAAGAATCCAAAAAATACTAGTTTGAAATCTTAAGAAAAAGAAAAGTATGTGTATATATTTAAAGAGAAGCCGTAAGATAGGCTTTCAAATGTAAACTCTGTTGCTAAATCTGTAAGATTCTTAAGCCTTTACTCTGTGTATTTTGTTTACCTCTTCTCGATGTTCACTGTTGATTGTCTGAATGTCCTTCTTCTGGGGCTCCGCCTGACCTCCTGCCTGGCTCAGGCCCTCAACTGCATTATGGAAATGGTAGAGAAAACAAGGCGCTCCATGGCAGTCCTTCGGCGCTGTCAAGAATCAGACCGTGAAGAACTCAACTACTGGAAAAGACGATTCAACGAAAACACAGAGATGAGGAAAACAGGGAGTGAGTTGGTCTCCAGGCAGCACAGTCCTGGGAGCGCAGATTCTCTCAGCAATGGTAAGGGGAGGGTCTCTTTAGTTGGCAAGGGAGGCTTTTTATATATCTTTTGTTCTTGTTTTTTTTTTATATTTGAGGCTTTTTATATTTTTCTTTGAAAGGAAGATGGTACTTGATTGTGGAATTATAAAGACCTTGGGAATTATGAATAGTAAATGACAAAGTATGTCAAGAACTTGGTCAGTATCTGATATGTTCAAGAAATGGTGTCTTCCCCACATAGAATGAGAATGTTTGCCGTTTTGTTCTGTTTTCAACTCTCTACTGTATATAAGTATGGGGTGATGTTCAGAGAGTGTTTGAATGTTAAATTAAGCCTGGCTGAATGTATTTGGGACATCTCATGTACATCACATTCATTCATTTCTTATAGTAGCCCTCAAAATATTCACCTCAGCTTCCCTCCACTTTTCCCCACTCCCTGTCTAGAAAAATACCGTTTATCAACCTCTGCCTGGACAAAAAAACAAGTCGTTTTGCTGTACTAAGCTGGGTCGTCCCTTCCTGCCTCTTCCCATCCTGAAGCAATAGAGATGAAAATTGTTGAGCTCTCAATCCAGGATATATCCAGGATACCACCTGAAACTATTCCTCCAAAAATGTTCCCTTGCATTCACCTAGTGGCTAAAAAAGTGCCCTGTCCAAAGGCATGGCTAGATGAGGGGCCACCTGTGATCAGACTGTTTCACCTAGAATTCTAACAAGACAGTTGTTAAGATTAATAACCCACAATTTAGGGGGAAAAAATCGCCTCCCATCTGCCTTCATTGTAGTATCTACCACATTTGGGTAGGATGTGCCCTAACACAGGAAATAAACCATAAAGTGGAAAGACATGGAGGAAGGGAATCTCTGGGATACTTGGGAGGATCCCAAACAACAGTGGGACTTTCCAGGCTGAAATAGTCTGGAAAGTAGCCAGTTCAGACTAGAATAGCCCAGAAGCTGGCTGGAGATTTCTTTAAGAAAAGGGAATTTATAATGTTTTGACACCACAGGAATAGAGTTTGAGATTGAATTTGAAATAATTACAAATTCATTTGTAATTATTGATGTAACAGAATTTGAGTATATTTATTTGGGGGAGGGGAAGAAGGAAATTTTTATTATGTCTGGTGGGCTGAAAAAAGAATGAAATTCTTTCCCACTGAAAAGCCTAATCAATTAATAATGCCTGCAACTGAAAGATCAAGGTGTACCAATATTTAAAGAATCAGCTGAAAAGGACTTTACCATTGTTACAGCAGAAAGTATATATATGTGTACATATATGACCTACAGAGAGGTGATGCTCCTAGTGTGGTTTGGGAGACCTTAACTGTGAACAGTGGGTTCTAAGCCAGGCACTTTTCTTTAGTCATTAATCCTGGATGCCCCTCAGAACCCATCTAAGGACCTTTGGAAAATGTGCCATGGCCTCAGCTCCAGAGGTTCTGAGTTAATTTGTCTGAGATGGGACCTGGTCTCCCACAGTAGAGAACCATTTCTTTTTGTTTGGGGCGACCTCATGAAGTTGTTTATGGTTGTTTTTTTTTTTTAACAGTCAAACCGTATAGCTCATTTTAGAAAACACAGAAACATATAAAGAATTTACTAGTTCATCATCCCACACTGAAGAGCTTTGGAATGTATCTGAGAATTCTGTATTACAACTTTCTGTTGATTTCTTTGAAAACATAACTGTGTATTAAACATGTTTCTCATATTGAAGATTTTATAAACAACATTTTAATTACTACTACAGTATTCCACCATGTAAATATACTATTATTTTTTTAAGCCATTCTTATTGTTGAACTTAAGGTTTTTTGCTTATCTTTTGTTTTATGGGAAGTGATATATAAAATCTTTATAGGTGGGAATTTTTCCTTCAGGATACCCTTAGCTGTAAATTAATGAGTTATGGATACAAGCGTATTTGTTCACTTGATCTTGTTTTGTTTTAATGGATGAGATAGTTAATATGGGGTCAAATCTAACATTTTATTTGTAGTTTTTCCTTGACCTTGATCCCTTCCCAGAGCACAATAAATTTCATCTATATTCAAGTTCTATGTGTTTGCATATTAGCTATCCAACTTTAAATTCTCCAAATAGTTTAAATTTTCCTACCATCAATTGATACCCATCCTTTACCTGTTAGAATGAAATAACTATCATATGCTAATTTTGTTCATACTTAAATATTATAGTCTTAAGTATTATAGTCTTTCTGACTATATTAGTTATCACTTCTGGTAATAATAGCTGTATGGACTCTTACTGTGTTCCTGCCAGTGCTAATAAGCCTTTTACATGGGTTTTCAAGCCTGCCTATGGAGATGATAGGAACTACCATTAGATTCATCTATAGATGGCAAAACTGAGGCTTAAATAAGTTAGAAACTTGGCATAAGTAGTCCTACAGCTTATTAAGTTTATTCCAGAACCAGCATACATGCTTGGCAATTAGGATAGCTTCCCTGTAATGTCAAACTTAATTATTATAGCTTCAGAATGTGTTTTAATATCTGGTAAAATTAGATCCCCTTCGTTTTCTTGGATATTTCATTTCTGTTTTTTTTTTTTTTTAATGGAATTTTAAAAAATAAACTGCATTGCAAAAATGTCAAGCAGTACAGAAACATATAGATTGTGAAAATCTTCCCTATCCCACTTTTTACCTCCTCCATTCCTGGGCTCACTTATTAGCAAATTAGTGTTCCTAAGAAATGTTGTATGCCTATACTTAAAGATAATTTTTTTCTCAGCTTTTTGTTTTGAAGTTTTCTAAACACATAGAAATACTAAAAGAGCAGCAGCACAGGGGCCAGTCATGTGCCCTGTGCCTCAATCCACCGTTTTTTCACGGTTGCCGCACTGGCTTTCTCAAGTGCTTCATTCTGTTTCTCCTGCTAGAGCATCCTCTTACAGAACCACAGTTCTTCCTGTCCCTCACTTCTGATCTAAATACTTGCATTCTCTGTCTGACCTTTGATTAATAACCTCTGAAACTCTAGTTTTCTTAGTAAATGAGCTGAAAATTTTGACTTCTGGAAATACCATGAAGATACCACATCTTTATCCATCCATATGTTGATGGACGCAGGTTGCTTCCATATCTTGGCTATCGCAAATAATGCTGCTATGAACATTGGGGTGCTTTTATCTTTTTTAATTACTGTATTCATTTTCTTCAGACATGCACCCAGGCATGGAGTAGCTGGATCATATGGTAGTTTTCAGTTTTTGAGGAACTGCCATACTGTTTCCTATAACGTCTGTACCGATTTACATTCCCCCAACAGTGTACAGGGGCTCCCTTTTCCCCACACCTTCGCCAGCATTTGTTATTGTAGTCTTTTTGATGATAGCCATTCTGATAGGTATGAGGTGACATCTCATGGTTTTGATTTGCTTTTCTCCAGTGATTAGCAAGAGAGCATCTAAAAATTAAGCGTACTATTATAATCTGATTTTATTCCTTGTCACGATATTTTTTCCAGTAAATGAATGTGTATGTTTGAATCTTTCTAAGTGGTGAATGAGAGTTTTCCACAAAAGTAAAACATGCCAATTATAGACAGTTCTGCGCTATGCTGTTTCTCTCTCTCTCTGTAGATTCTCAGCGGGAATTCAACAGTAGGCCGGGAACAGGATATGTACCTGTGGAGTTTTGGAAAAAGACTGGTATGTCTGTCTGCTTAGGGGTCACATGTACTCACTGATTTGAGTGTAGAGTACATATTTGTGAAAAGGTGATCTTCTCATAACTTCCTCTTCAAAAATCTCTAAGTCCCTGCTTCTTCCCCTTTAGCTGTCCCCACTTCTGGACTGCCTGTTGTGTTCCTTGCTGGTTGAGAATTTGTAGTGGCTCTGTACAGTCCATCCAAGTCCTTTTCACCTGCTTCTACTGGGAGGCATTAAGTAACCGACTCTTCCCTATTTATATGCCCTGTTTCTGGAAGTATAGCTTAATTCGTTTCTGCCTGTCCTCATCACTGTATTCTCACATTCCCACATTTGGTTCAGTCTGCTCTTCCTTTCACCTTCACTGTCTCTAGCTTCATCAAGGCTGTTCTTGCTAGGTGTCATTTTCTACAAGAATAAGGGAGGGTAGGAACTGCTTGTTGTGGAAAGACACGGATTATGCTAACCTCATAATTACCTTATCCAAATACTAGTCTTTTTTTCCTTCTTGCCTCCCTTTCTCAGTAGAATTAATAGTTTTGGGGTTTCTCCCTAAGAAAAAATTTATTTCTACAAAAAGATTAATACCCACTTAATTTCAAGACCATAATATAAACAAATAGACAGACACATCATGTTATGAGAAATACGGATAACCCTATTGCAAAATGTTTATTTTCACTGACAGGAAAGTACAAAATGATGCAACCCTGACCAATTAGCCCCCAAAGTCTTTAACACCTAATTATTGACAAAATTTTAGAGGACCCTGTTAATTTCACTAAATAATTATTAATGGGTTAATAAGATTAAAAATTAATGAATAATAATAATGAATTATTAAGTATTACCACCTGTGAACACATGGGTATTTTGAAATCATTTCTCATTTGCATGCTTTTGAATCTTTCCTTTTAGAAGAGAGTGATCCAGGGACTTCCTGGTGGTCCAGGGTTAAGACTCCGAGCTTCCAGTGCAGGGAGAACAGGTTTGATCCCTGGTTGGGGAACTAAGATTGCACATGCCACATGGCACAGCCAAAAGAATTAAAACGAATTTAAAAATTATAGTAAAAAGTAGACTTACTTAGTGGGTTAGCGGTTGAGAAGCTGCCTACCAATCCAAGAGATGTGGGTTTGATCCCTGGTCTAGGAAGGTTCCACATGTGGTGGGAGCAGCTAAGTCTGCAGATGGCGACTACTGAGCCCACACACCCCTGAGCCCATGCTCCACAACAAGAGAAGTCGCTGCAATCAAAAGCCCACCCACCACAACTGGAGAAAGCCCATGCACAGCAGCAAGGACCGAGTGCAGCCAGAGATAAATAAATTTTAAAATAACAGTAGTGGAGTCATGCTCAAAATTCTCCAAGCCAGGCTTCAGCAATACATGAACCGTGAACTTCCTGATGTTCAAGCTGGTTTTAGAAAAGGCAGAGGAACCAGAGATCAAATTACCAACATCTGCTGGATCATGGAAAAAGCAAGAGAGTTCCAGAAAAACATCTATTTCTGCTTTATTGACTATGCCAAAGCCTTTGACTGTGTGGATCACAATAAACTGGGAAATTGTGAAAGAGATGCGAATACCAGACCATTTGACCTATCTCTTGAGAAACCTGTATTTAGGTCAGGAAGCAACAGTTAGAGCTAGACATGGGGGGGAGGGGGGGGAAACTAGACATGGAACAGCAGACTGGTTCCAAATACGAACAGGAGTACGTCAAGGATGTATATTGTCACCCTGCTTATTTAACTTATATGCAGAGTACATCATGAGAAATGCTGGACTGGAAGAAACACAAGCTGGAATCAAGATTGCCGAGAGAAATATCAATAACCTCAGATATGCAGATGACACCACCCTTATTGCAGAAAGTGAAGAGGAGCTAAATAGTCTCTTGATGAAAGTGAAGGAGGAGAGTGAAAAAGTTGGCTTAAAGCTCAACATTCAGAAAACGAAGATCGTGGCATCTGGTCCCATCACTTCATGGGAAATAGATGGGGAAACAGTGGAAACAGCGTCAGACTTTTTTGTGGGGGCTCCAAAATCACTGCAGATGGTGACTGCAGCCATGAAATTAAAAGACACTTACTCCTTGGAAGAAAAGTTGTGACCAACCTAGATAACATATTCAAAAGCAGAGACATTACTTTGCTGACTGAGGTCCGTCTAGTCAAGGCTATGGTTTTTCCTGTGGTCATGTATGGATGTGAGAGTTGGACTGTGAAGAAGGCTGAGCGCCGAAGAATTGGTGCTTTTGAAGTGTGGTGTTGGAGAAGACTCTTGAGAGTCCCTTGGACTGCAAGGAGATCCAGCCAGTCCATTCTGAAGGAGATCAGCCCTGGGATTTCTTTGGAAGGAATGATGCTGGGGCTGAAGCTCCAGTACTTTGGCCACCTCATGCGAAGAGTTGACTCATTGGAAAAGACTCTGATGCTGGGAGGGATTGGGGGCAGGAGGAGAAGGGGACGACCCAGGATGAGATGGCTGGATGGCATCACGGACTCGATTGACGTGAGTCTGAGTGAACTCCGGGAGTTGGTCATGGACAGGGAGGCCTGGCATGCTGCAATTCATGGGGTTGCAAAGAGTTGGACACGACTGATCGACTGAACTGAACGATTTGGAATGACTCCTTACAATCCATGATTATAAGGAATGATCCCGATTTAGACACAAATTGTTAAAGAAGCAGTGATATAAAAAAGGACTACACCAAAGCCTTTGACTGTGTGGATCACAACAAACTGTGGAAAATTCTTAAAGAGATGGAAATACCAGACCACCTGACCTGCCTCCTGTGAAATCTGTATGCAGGTCAAGAAGCAACAGTTAGAACTGGATATGGAACAACAGACTGGTTCCAAATAGGAAAAGGAGTATGTCAAGGCTGTATATGGTCACCCTGCCTATTTAACTTATATGTAGAGTACATCATGTGAAATGCTGGGCTGAATGAAGCACAAGCTGGAATCAAGATTGCTGGGAGAAATATCAATAATCTCGGATATGCAGATGACACCACCCTTATGGCAGAAAGCAAAGGAGAACTTAATGAAAGTGAAGGAGAACTTGATGAAAGTTGAAAGAGGAGATTGATAAAGTTGGCTTAAAACTCAACATTCAGAAAACAAATATCAGGGCATCTGATCCCATCACTTCAATGCAAATAGATGGGGAAACAACAGAAACAGTGAGAGACTTTTTTGGTCTCCAAAATCACTGCAGATGGTGACTACAGCCATGAAATTAAAAAAACGCTTGTTCCTTGGAAGAAAAGCTGTGACCAACCTAGATAGCATATTAAAAAGCAGAGACATTACTTTTCCGACAAAGGTCTGTCTAGTCAAAGCTATGGTTTTTCCAGTAGTCACATATGGATATGAGAGTTGGACTATAAAGAAAGCTGAGCACCGAAGAATTGATGCTTTTGAGCTGTGGTATTGAAGACTCTTGAGAGTCCCTTGGACTGCAAGGAGATCCAACCAGTCCATCCTAAAGGAAATCAGTCCTGAATGTTCATTGAAAGGACTGATGCTGAAGCTGAAACTCCAATACTTTGGTCACCTGACCAAAGTATTGCAAAAAACTGCAAAAAACTGCAAAAAACTGACTCATTGAAAAAGACCCTGATGTTGGGAAAGATTGAAGGCAAGAGGAGAAGGGGACCACAGCAGATAAGATGGTTGGATGGTATCACTGACGCAATGGACATGAATTTGAGTAGGCTGGAGGAGTTGGTGATGGACAGGGAAGCCCGGTGTGCTGCAGTCCATGGGGTCACAGAGTCAGACACAGCTGAGCAACTGAACTGAACTGGAGCAAAGGAAAGGCAGCCCAGGAAATGCCCACCTGTCAATGAATGATTATGTGAATTTACAGTGTGGCACCACAGAATATTATCTTACCATTAAAACTAATCTGGAAAACTACATAGCACTTCAGAAAAATCTTTGCAGTTGGCAGTGGGGAGGTATATATTATATTACCAAGACATAAAGTAGAATTATGGGAAATGAAAATAGTTATCAGCATCACCCTTGACATTTGGGGTGAAAACTCTTCTTGGCTGGAGCAATATGATGGAAAGTTCTAGGTTGGCAGCCTAGAACCCTGTGTGTGAACCCCCTTTGAACCTCGGCCATGTGCAAGAACCAGGCAGTAAGGGAGTGTCCTTAGGTTTCATGGTTGTCCAGTCTTGTGGACTCAGAGGGAACGTCATTCACATTGGGACCTAGGACTGAGGCTTAGGTGCATACTGTATGTCACCTGGAGTATACATCCTGTGGAAACTAAGCAGGGTCTGATGGGAAGAACTGATTAGGATCCAAGTTGGGTAATAGCAGCTGGGGTTTTTGTAGCCCAGAGCACCTAGCAACCTTCCCAGAACTATATCTTCAGGCAGCATTTCTCCACTAAGTTCAGTCTTCTGTACCTAACTGCCTCCTAGTGATTTGTACCTAGATGCACCTCAGCCTTCTTGCTTACCTCCACACCAGCATTTTGCTCATTATCTGTTTCA
This sequence comes from Ovis canadensis, assembly GCF_042477335.2. NCBI lineage: Eukaryota > Metazoa > Chordata > Mammalia > Artiodactyla > Bovidae > Ovis > Ovis canadensis. The sequence continues at coordinate 78,476,929 of NC_091257.1, forward strand.
ATGCACAGCACTTCCATTCTTCACCTTTACCTCCACCTCCAGACCCTTAGGTGCACCAGCCTCATTCTGTCTCACCCCCTCCTCTGTGTTACTTGCTCCTACCGACATTCAGAATCTCTATTTATCAGTCAGATTATTGACCAGCCTCTCAGTTGGTGTCTCTGCCCTCACTCTTTTCATTGTGCGTAGATCCCTTTAGGGTTTCACATTTTCTTTAGAAGGGCCAAATTCCTTAGCGTGAAATACAAGACTAGAAGATTCCTTTCCACCAACCATCTCAACCAAGACACATTTTCCTGATCCTCCTCTGCCACTTACAGACCTGGTCACCTTTCCCCTTGGAATTCTTGTCCCTGATAATGAAAAGTATCATGTCCCCTCAGCCACACTTATACTTGATCACGGTTGTGAAAATATGTTACATCTTAGTCACCGAGGTCGCCTCAGCACCTTGCATAGTGCCGACAAGTGATTGAGTCTGCAGACCCAACAAATGATCACGTGAATAGACAAGTGAAGATAAGAATGAAAGTGAATGCCATTGTCATAAGTATTTTTAGAAGAAAAATCATGTTTCACCTCTGTCCCTTCTTTGAAATGATGTGGAGTAGGAGGGGAGAAATTTCTCGGCCAGTTGATTTTACTGTCACTTTCTTCCAGAAGAAGCTGTGAATAAGGTGAAAATTCAGGCCATGTCAGAAGTACAGAAAGCTGTTGCTGAGGCAGAGCAAAAAGCCTTTGAAGTGATTGCAACCGAGAGAGCTCGAATGGAGCAGACAATAGCGGACGTCAAACGGCAGGCTGCAGAGGACGCCTTTCTCGTCATAAACGAGCAGGAAGAGTCAACGGAGGTCAGAGCACTGGGGGCCGGGGCTGGGGGGACCAAGCCCACTGCTTTCCTCTCAGGTGCAGGGCAGTAAGAGCCAACAGTCCTCTCTTGAACTAGATAATTATAATTTTTATTCAGTTCCCGAGAGGTTTGTTTCTCGATTATTATATTCTTACATATTGGCTCATTATATTGGTTTAAGTTATGAGAAGTCTCCCTGAAGCTTGTGGAACTGCATGGCGACAGTGACCACCCCTGCCTGAGTGGGCTTCCTGGGCGCCATGTACAGAGCTCAGTGTGTTTGTGGTCTTTGTGATCCTCACAAGGGGTTGTGGGTGTTGTTGGAATCCAGCTTTGCCAATGAGGAAACTGTGATTTCAAGAATTTAACTGACCTAATCCCACATCACTGAAGCCAGAGAAAGGCAGGGCAGGGTCCTGCAGTATCCAGTCTGTTTACAAAGAGGCTACTTATTTCATGGATTGAGGGGATAGATCCGGCAGGCCTGCCTGCCTGCCCTAGGACATGGTGGTGCTTTGTACCACTATGAGGAAAAAAATAATTAAAAGGCACATGACAGAAACATCCTAACAGCCCTTTCAAATGTAATGAAATTTTTCTTTAACTTTGATTTCAGTTACTTTTCAGGTTTAAGACGAACTTTTAAGTCCTGAAACAAGTCTGTTTCTATAAATAGGTAAATCCCATGTACTCTCTGGGATATTCCTGAGGTTATAAAGAACTGAGCTTTTTTGTTGGTGGTGGTTTTTTAAACGACAGAAATTTTATTTTTTCATCCTCCTTAAATCTTTCTCAAAGAATAGTGTTAAGCATGACAATGTGAAGATGAACATGGCTGACTATCGTGTGGCCATTGAGAAAGGATGTAGGCAAGTCCTGCTGTAGCCTTTCCAGCTGACTTGGAAGAAAATAGTTCCTCTGACTCTCCCCTTTTCCTTCTCCTCTCTTATTTGTTTTTGTTGTGTATTGGATTCATTATAGCCACCCATATCAATATCTATATTCAAGGCACAAAGTGACTTGCAGGTGAGGCATACACTGGCACCCATCCCTGCAAACTTTCCTTCCAAAACAAGGCAGGATAGCAGGGCGTATGCTCTGAGTGAGTTTGTATTGGACCAAGAGAGCTGGTTTCCTCCAGTTCACTCAAAAAGTTCTGCTTGATATCTAGCGGTACCCCTGGAGTTTTTCGTTCATCCTGTGAGAGGTAGTTCGGTACAGCAGAAGGAGCCCAGGAGCCCTGAGCACTCGTCCCAGTTCCCCTCACACTGGGAGCGTCCCCTTCGGGGGTCAGCTCCTTCTCTGTATAGTGGGTGAGTAGCAGCCCCTGTCCTGCTGGTCTCATACTTTTTAAGGAAGATACAATTAGATCACAGCTGTGGAAGTGTTTTTAAACTGCAGTGCACTGTTCAGACAGAAAGGATTTTATTATGTTGTTAACAACGTAGGTGTGGCAGCTCCTACTCTTGCAGAGCAGCTGCGTCCTCTGGGGCCAGACCCAAGCATCTCCCTTGGAATGACACCTCAGGTAGAGATACCCTTCTGTCCCCAGCCTAGATTTCCTGGCAAACGTGATGGGCTAGCAGTTGAGTATAAGATAGGAATCATTTCTCCTTTGAGCCAGGTTTGAAATAAGGTCAGGAAACTTCGGGCTTTGGGTCATTCTGATACAGGTGTTCCCCAGGCCACACCTGGAGTAGTAACTGACATACACTGATGGCCCCTGCTTGTCAAAGGATATTCTGGAATACCATCTCTGACTTCCCTGGCCAGTAACTCAGAAGATTTGTAACCTTCCCCCATAAATTACAAGGTCTGTTTGGCCATGTGCTTTGCTCCATCTTTGAGGAATGCTGATTTGAAGGGTGATGACCACAGTAATTCTTTCATCATGTTTTTGGCAAAGCCACAGAGATAGGGAATGCAAATTGTCCTTTTCACCCTAGCTTTTCAGTGGTGGTCAAGGTGAAAGCACCGTTGATTTAATCCTCTGGCCCAGTTTGAGATGTTCTTGCAGACTTGGACAGAGGAAGTAAAGGCCTGTGTTTCCACAACAGCTCCATGAAACACATTCCCCACAAGCAGTACTGTTTGACCAAAGCATTGTCTGGAGTCAGCCTTTCAGAGTGTGAAATTTTCTGGAATATAGCTTGCTTGAGGATCTGTGAAGATCCTAAGAATGACATCTGTCCCTGATTCTGGTTCTCCAGTGTTGGTGTTAACAAGGTTGGGAAAGTCCCTGGAGTGTATTTCCTGAGATGTCTCTAGTATTGGAAGCGATCTTCAGTCCTTTCTGTTGCTCTTTGAAACTAAGTGTGTCCCTTGAGAATAGTAGAGACAGGAGGCCCAGGTTCCAGGTTTTGCACAGCCACGTGATCGTTTTATAAGCTCAGACAAGCCCTGCCTACCAGCCCTCAGTGTCCCATCTAACTGCACAGTGCAGGAGGCGGGGGACCTCAAGGTCCCTTTTTGCTCTTATCAGTCGTTTGTTGTTGTTGTTTATTAGTTGTTTTTACACTTGAGGAAGAGACAGCATCTTTCTTCCTTGATCATCAGGCCAGGCCTCATAATTGGCTTCTGCCATTCTGCAGAGCCTGCAGGGGAGGGCGCAGCTGGCTGATCAAATCCATAAGTGGGTTGTGGAGACCTTAGGTGTAAAACACTCATGTGTCAGGGAGGAGAGTACCAAGGGGCAGGTGTGGGAGCAAAAAATAGGAAGGGAACTCCCTGACGTAGACCTTGGGGCCTTAGGTTCTGAGGTATTGCAGGGGCTCTTGTAAACAGACCAGAAGTAGTCCCATGATCCCCAGCCCACCTCTGACGGGATGTATCACTGAATGGAGAATGGGCACAGAGCGAATAGCACAGCTTTCCTCACTCGTGGCCACCCAGCCTAGTACCCTCGCAGGTGACTTGTGTTTTAAAGATTTCAGGTGTTGTCAGTGAACACAGTCAAGATCATTTCTGCATTGCAAAGGGTAGGAAAGAAAACTATCTAAAGCACATTTGTGGTCTTGGAACAGATAGCTATAATGTGGGAGCCTGGTTTGGTTTGGTTTGGTCACTGAGGATTAAAATGAATCAAAACAAGGAGTTGTTGCCTTCAGCAGGACTTGCTCCTGCGCTACAGTGATGTGTGCATGTCTTCACATTCCCTTGTGTTGCTGTCCCCGCAGCCCAGGGTAGGTAGTTTTCCTGAAACACAGAAGTAAACAGAAAGCAGCAGCAGGGCAGGCAGTACAGGCACAGGGGCATGCAGCTCCAGAGCCCACACTCTCCCCACACGGCCCCGCCGCCTCTTCTGCAGAGGAGCTGGCACGTGATGGCAAGCATGCCCCCCAGGATCCCAGCAGCTGACCGATGCCTGTGTCTTGCAGAACTGCTGGAACTGTGGCCGCAAAGCCAGTGAAACCTGCAGTGGCTGCAACATCGCACGATACTGCGGCTCTTTCTGCCAGCATAAGGATTGGGAGCGGCATCACCGCCTCTGTGGCCAGAACCTGCACGGCCAGAGTCCCCACAGCCAGAGCCGACCCCTGCTTCCTGGAGGGAGGGGCTCCTCAGCCCGGTCCGCCGACTGCAGCGTCCCCAGTCCAGCCCTGGACAAGACCTCGGCAACCACCTCACGCTCCTCCACACCAGCCTCTGTGACAGCCATCGACACCAACGGACTCTGAGCCCCAGACTCACTTCCCCCGGCAACCTCACAGCACGACAGGACTCCGCACAGAAGGCTGGCATTGTGAAGCAGTGCCAGTTGCTGTTGGGTCATCATCCAGAAGAGAAGTGGAAGCAGGAAGACTTCAAGCCCCCGCCTGTCCACACACTTGTCCATTTCCCACCTGTGTGCACATGGCCGCTGGCTGGAGCTGCCTCCTCCATAGCTTCCAAGCTTGCTCTCCCAGCTAAAGCTGGCATGGCCAGCCACTTTTCCATGTAGACCACCAGCTCCTCCCTGCCTTGTGAGAAAGCTGACTGTCAGGTGTGCCCAGTCAAGCTGGAGGCAGCTCGCGCCTTCACCGTCTCCTGCTCCAACGTCCTTCCACGACAGAGGCCTGGAGACTGATAGCAAGCCGGAAAGGAGGGCGCGCTCTCACCGGGAGTGGCTCCTCTGCCCCTGAACAGTTCCCTGAGCCCATTTCCACCCTCAGCAGGTGCCACTGATTAGTCCCTGGGGAATTGGGCAGGCAGAAAGCAGCACTCAGGACACCCTCATCGGCCCTGCCGTTCAGATGTAAGATTTTCAGAAACCATAGGAAGAAGTCACCATTTCAGTAAAAGCACCCATAATAAAAAATAAAACTTCCACCAAGCATCACAGATCATGTTGGACAAGATTTTCCAGCCTGGCTGGCTATTTTAGTTTGGGACCTGTTTTTTTTCTCTCTCTCTCTTTTTTGATTTTGCTTATGCAGAAAATAGTTTTCAGCGCATGGATTGGTCTGAGGGAGAATGAGACTCGATTATGGATTGTCTGTTCTCTCTGAGCATGTTGGCCAGACTAGTGCCATCACGTTATCGAATGGATCAACTGTTGGAGATGCAGAAACTCTTGTCACCACTTGGCTCTTTGCACAGTCGTCTTGTTCTGTGTCCTTTTATCTCAGACCGTGCATGTCCAGATCACTGGGTGGATCTTCTTCCCATGGTCTCTGTTTGGCCCCTCTGAAGCCATAGTTGACCCATAGGATGTGATGTGGTGTGGCTGTGACTTGCCTCACCCATCAAGGCCTGGTCACTGCTGAGCAACCCTTTTGGACCTGAAAGAATTCTTTAGACTTTGTCATTATATGTCCTATGTCAGTTTATTATTGGGCATACAGTCCTGTTTTCCTTCTCTAATTTTGTTGATACCTACCCTCTTTGAGCTAAGAAAAGTTCCCTGAAATGTGACAACCATTTGTGAGAGCCTGACCAATTTTTCTTCCTGTTTTCAGGGAGTTTTTCCAGCTGCTTACCTGATTGTCCAAACATGATACCACCTATACTCCCTTTAAAATGTTAGGAATTGCCACACACGTTCTTCCTTGCCATTCAAGTTTTATTGGGAGCCCAAGGACCCTGGCAATCCCCTTCTCCAACTCCAAGCCTCTAGCACCCTCTTGCACCAAGGAGTGAGTTGGTTGGCCCTGCTCCTGCCGACCCTTGAAAGCCCAGCTTTAGACGGCCATTTTCTGCACATTGACCAGAGTGAACTGAAAGCTCCCAGTAAGGTATCAGCATAGGTAGCGTTATCCTTACATGTAGGTATATCTTACTTTAAAAACTAAGTCTCAGGACCTCCCTAGTGGTCCAGTGGCTATGTTTCTGTGCTCCAAATGCAGAGAGCCAGGGTTCTATCCCTGGTCAGGGAACTAGATTCCACAAGCTACAACTAAGACCCAGAGTAGCCAAGTAAATAAATAAGTAAAAATGCTAAGTCCTTAATTTACCTTACTCAAGGATTTTCTGTCTTAAACTCAGTATGAGGCACCATTAAAATATCCAGAGTTCTGCTGTGTGAAGTAAGGTATACCCAGAGAAAGAATAACAGAATAGTTGCTTTATTGTTCAGCTTTCCTTTAGTTGCCGCAGTTGAGGTATCCTGCCTAACAGAGATGAAACCAGAACCCCAGACAGGAGTTGCCTGCATTTCCCTGAGAAGAGATGTCCCTTGAGAGGTGGTCACTGAGTCTACAGATCTGGTGGCAGCAAGAGGGTGTCTCATGGTGTCCACTGGGTCTGACCTCAGCTCCCTTTTTTGTCGGCAAGTTGGATGAACACCTAGATGTGTCCTGTAAGTCTTCAGTGGCCGAGCCAGGGCAGCTCAGGCTTTCTTGGGTTGGAATAAAGAGCAAAAGCCAACCAAGCACTGTTCGTCAGACTCGATGTCAGTCTCTGCAGCTAAGGTTTAGTTTAGTGTGCAGGTAAGTCCTAGCTGACTTCTGTGGACTGTGGATCCAATGACAGCTTAGTTTTCAGAATTTCTGTAATGCTGTTCTAAACTGCTTTGCTCACGTGCCACCCAAAGACCAAGCTAAAGATTTCAGCAGTGTTCCACACTGCGATTCAGTTCTCAGGCCTGGTGCTGTATTCATTTTGGTCAGTTTCACATGCCGGTTGCTAGGGCATCTGTCCAGAACTTCCGATTTATATGTAAAGAATCCCTTTCTCCAGCTCCCTCTCTTCTGAAAGTCTCAGCTCTCTGGTTGGAGTTGGGAGGAGAAGGGACAGTCTTGGAATGGGGTGAGGGGACTGGAGGGGCAGGGCTGAGTCCAGGTTTCCCACTCGGTTTCCCGTGTCTGCTGATAACCACATTGATGGTGCAGATTCAGGCTCCCCCCTTTCATCTAGTTAGATTTAAAGCATCTTAATGTAATCAGACTGCTTAGAGGACCTACCTTTACAGTGTAAGAGGACAAAGACATGGTGGTGGTACTGAGGTGTCGTCAGCGCTCCTGGGCTCTCCAGTGTTATCCTAGGGATCAAAAGCAAGTGCGACAAGCAGTGGCACATCACTCCTCTGCCCAGTAGGGATGGTTGCAGGAGCCAGAGGAGACTGGAAGTAGCCAGCATGGGAGCTGTTTTAAACGTTCTGAGGGAAGCTTTAGTGCCGGATCCTCAGAGCTTCAGTCATCCTCTGGCCCCACTGCCTGCTCCACCCAGTGGTGAAAACAGACTCAGGTTCGTTCCATCTGCTCACAAATGAGCAGCCCTCCTCCTGAGTGTGAGAGCTTCACCTGGGGGCGTCCTTGCGGCTCTCAGGATGGGGCTCAGTCATGCCACCCTGAGGTCACAGAGCAGATGCACCTTCTCTTGGACAGTGCTGAGTCCTGTGTGTCTCAGTGGATTTTAGTCTGGAAACGAGACCTGTCACCCTGGCCAAGGTCCATGCCTGGCACTGGCTGCTGCGGGCCCTCTGCCGTGTAGATGACTTTTGCACATCTGGGCCAGTGGCTCCACCTGGAGCTCCTCACTTCTTGGTGTCAACGTGAGCATCTTCAGCTTCTAGACAGAAAATCTCCACTCCACATTGTATAGCCTTGTCCCAGAGTCAGATGGAGCCCCAGTGCTGTCACCTGCTTGCAAAGGGCAGACCTTGTGGGCCGTTCCAGAAGAGATCTCAGCAAGTGGGCTTGAAGTTTCAACAACACAATTAAAATTGTGTGGTCATGAGTTCTTCAGGATGAAAGCATGAATAATGACCACATGGCTGTTTGTCCTGGAAACTGTAGATGAGATTATGGATTGAGTAAATCATTTAGAACTCGTCTTTGAGGCTTTCTTCAGAACTGGTTTCCAGGCTCCCGGGACAATAGACCAAGCCAGCTTTCTTAGATTTTTTTTTTTTTTCCTTAAGCAATTTACAGAGAACTGGGTGGTAGCAGTAAGAAAAACCAAATGTAAGAAAAACCAGAGAGAAATGGACTGTTCCAGCATGGGCCAACTAGCCAGCTGTTGGGACTCCGTCCTGGGGTGGGGGTGGGGGTGGGGTACTGGGCAAGCTGTTGAATAGGGCCCTTTCCAACTGAGTGTCTGTAGTTCTTGTGAAACCAAAATGTTGACTACCTGCCTCTTTGCCCACGTGCATTGACATGCTCAATTCCAAAGATGATGGTGCAGGCAACCTTTTCCATCATGAGCCAGGAGAAGGTTGAGGCCTGAGGGCGGCCTTTGCCTCCCCGCTTCGCCTCCACAGCCCCAGAGATGGCGCTTCCCCTGCTCTCCATCTGGTCAGACTCACAACTGCCCAGTGTACACTCACTGATGCTTATACCAAATAGGGCACGTGCGGCTGGCGGCTGGCAGGGACAGCCCCGGGCCTGCGTTGGAGTTGGCAGAGAGAAGCGGCAATAAGCATTAGGCGGATGGCTGAAAGTGCTGTTTGGCTCAGAGGCCTTCAGTCCACTTTCACAGCTTTCCAAGTTCCTGATGAGGCTACAAAAGCTCCATCCACAGAGAAAGCCAATAATGTAAATAAATCCAAAACTGAGCTTCCAAGCGTGGTTTTTTAAGGGGGATGATGAATGTGAAGCCACCCACAGGATGCGGTAGAGTTGATTTTTTTCTGTGCTTTGTCATTTTACTCTGATAGGAACTTTTGTTACTTAACTCTGTGCATAACTTATTTAATGTACTGTATAAATGAACCAAAACTGTTAAATATGTATTTAGTTTGTTCTACTTCAAGTAGTCAATAAAAAGGCTATATTCCTTTTCTGACTCAAGCTGGAATGGGACTAGGAGGGAAGGTGATGCGTAGACTTGTGTAAGACATCCTGCCAGCAGGCTTCTACGTCGCCTCTGCCTTGTTCCTCGATCTGCTAGGAGGTGGTTCTGGCTGCTGGAACTCTGGGAAGCAAGTGCCAACAACACTCTACAGATGCTCCCAGCTCCGTGTTAGCTCTTCACCAATAAGTGAACCTTTAACGAGGAAAATAACCACAGAAAGTTTGAAGAATAGCATAGTGGCTCTGTAGGTCCTTTTTCTTTTCCAGTAACTTATTTCCTTAAACATTTTTTAACATACCTGGATTTGGGAATATTCATTTCCTTTTTACACGGATGTTAAATCATAAGTTCACTGTTGCCTTCATGTCTATTTGCTTACTAGTTGTATGATCTCATCAAGGCCGTGTTTTTGCTTGTCTGATTTGGCCACACTACGTGGCTCGCGGAGGATCCGAGTTCTCCTCCCCAGGCTTGAACCCTGGTGCTCATCAGTGAGCATGGAGTCCTAACCCCTAGACTGCCAGAGAGTTCCCTCAAGGCCATGATTTTCCTTAACTCCTCACCTCTTGTTGGGCAGCTGGATTGCTTCAGGTTTTCCCTCATGTACTAAAGTGAACATCTTCCTAAGCATGATTTCCTTCTTTGGGGTAATTTTCCAGTGGGATTTCTGGAACTGGACATTTCTTGGGTCCTTGACTGTGTGTCCAGACTGCCTCCCCTGAAAGCCCACCAGCTTGCTGTGCCTCCAACAGGACCCACGTAGTACTTCGTGTGGCTCTGAGGTAGCCTGGCCAGCTGAGCCGTGATGGTTGCTACAGGCACACCTGTACATGTGAAGTCTTGGGCTGTCCGGTTTCCTGGCCAGAGACCATTTCCCATGGGCCCGACTGGCCCCAGCCTCACTCCTGTCACCTAGATACCCATTTCTGGAAAGTAAGTAGCCCTAGAACCACTGAGCAGCCTTGCCCTGGAGGCTTGTTGGCACCATCAGCTTCACAGGCCCCCGAAACGCAAAGGGAGAAGTTGGTTACTAGGTCTCAGTGTTGGGAAAAGGATCGCCGTGGCCCTAGAAGGCGAGATGGGGGTTTAACCGTATGAACTTCCATGCAGATGGTGCCAACTGCCAATCTTTCTCAGCAGCTGCCCAGCACTGCCCTCCACCACCCAGCGGATCTCAAGCCTGTGACTGTAAGTTAAAACTGCACTAGTAATTCAGTACAGTAGAGGAAAACTCCTTGAGGGCAAAAGAAATTCAAAGAAGTCAAAAGTTTAAGGGACTGTACAAAATGAAGCAACGACCGAGACCTCTCCGTGAAGCCAGGGCAGTGGCTTTGGCCTCAGTGAGAAGGCAAGCAGGGGAAACTGACCAGAGCCTCTAATGTCTGCTCTCTCCTGGGGCTAAGACCAGATTCTCCTTACTCCAGAGGTCAAAGAATACTTGGACTGAGGAATTAAGATGACTCCAGGTTTGTATTTCCTGGGATCTGGCAGAAGCAAAAATGCAAATCCTCTAGAGAAAAATATTAAAACAGCAATCATATTATTATATATCAACCAAGTGTAAGTTGTCCATAAACTAAAGTTCGTATCTGAGCAAATGAGCCGTTATGAGCAACAGCAGCACTAACAATAAACTGATTTAGCGCTCACCCCAGGTGGTGCTCGTGGTAAAGAAACCACTTGCTAATGTAGGAGATGGAGACGTGGGTTTCATCCCTGGATCGGGAAGATCCCCTGGAGGAGGGCATGGCAACCCACTCCAGTATTCCCGCCTGGAGAATACCATGGACAGAGGAGCCTGGTGGGCTACAGCCTATGGGGTTGCAAAGAGTCGGACATGACTAAAGTGACTTAGCACACATGCACACAACTTGGTTTGACCCAGAGGTGCCCAGGAAAGGACAGCCACCCCAGCAGTGTCTGGACTCTCCAGATACTGTCCAGGGGCAATGTTCCAGGACATCTGTGCTGAGGTCATTCATCAAGCTTGTGAGGCCACCTGTTCAGATATAGGGTATCGAAGGTCACTATGCCACTGCTCTTTATTCTGCTGCATCTAAACAGAATAAATTGGAGTGAGTAGCAAAAGAATTGTTGAGATTGTCACGAATCTTGAAGGAATCTGAAAAGGCTGCTTCTATTATGAATCATGTAAAGCGTTACATTAACATAAAAAGCCTAAGTGACGCTACAGCAAAAAAGGTTTTCTGCCCTCAACCAGTTGGATCAACTTGCTTGCAGTAGAGACTGGCTTGAACACTCCTCCCTGGAGCCATCGCTACTGTGATGAGTCTCCCTCCACTGCAGAGAAGGAAGGACCTTGGACAGTTTGCACCGCAGCTCCTTTAGATGAAGCTACTCTTACGGAAGTAAAGCCTGTCCTAGGGACTTCCCTAGCAGTCCAGTGTTGAGGAATCTACCTGCCAATGCAAGGGACATGGGTTCCATCCCTGGTTCGGGAAGATTCCTCACACTTCGGTGGAACTAGGCACCTGGACCACAGCTACTGAGCTGCAACCCCTGAAGCCTGCACACCACCCTCTGCAGCAAGAGAAGCTGCCGCAGCGAGGAGCCTGCACACCACTAGAGTAGCCCCTGCTCGCTGCAACGAGAGAAAGCCCACGCACAGCAATGAAGACCCAACCACATAGCCTAAATTTTAAAAAAAAAAGAAGGAAAGGTCCTGAAGAGCTAAGTAAAGGCCAAGTGCTGAAACTGGAAGTTAAGACTGATCCATCAGTCATGGGTGGAATGATTGGAGAGAAATATATCTGCAAAAATCAACATTCAGAAGTTGAGCAAAGCACTGCAGATTTTCAAAGTGTCGATTTTTCTCAGTGGAAATTCTTTTTTTTTTTTTTAATTCTTAATCTTGGAGAAACAATAAAGTGCTTCCTGAACAGAAAAAATATTTTTTTATCTAGACCCCTGGGACTTCAGGTATTATCAGATACAGAATATAAAATAACTATGGAACCTGAAGATACTGCTACTGCTAAGTCACTTCAGTCGTGTCCGACTTTGTGCGACCCCATAGATGGCAACCCACCAGGCTCCCCCGTCCCTGGGATTCTCCAGGCAGGAACACTGGAGTGGGTTGCCATTTCCTTCTCCAATGCATGAAAGTGAAAAGTGAAAGTGAAGTTACTCAGTCATGTCCGACCCTCAGCCACCCCATGGACTGCAGCCTACCAGGCTTCTCTGTCCATGGGATTTTCCAGGCAAGAGTACTGGAGTGGGGTGCCACTGCCTTCTCCGAACCTCAAGGTAGTGCTGGAAAAAAATAGCAGAAAGTAAGAGACTGACTAGGTAGATTTGAAGATAGGGGAATACAATCACTGAAATAAATACTCTGCACTATTAAACAGCAGATTAGATGAATCAAAATGAGTGATGTACGGGTCCTTGACAGAGAGAGACAAGGAGATGGAAAAAAGAGTTGTTCCCCTTTTGGAAGGTAGGTTTCAAGGAAAGAGCCCTTCCAAATTTTACCAAGAATGCAGTCAAGAACCCTACTGAGTATAAAGGGAAATAACTGCCCTGAGACGATCCAGTCTCAGAATGAGCAGACATGCATTAATCTAAACCATCCTGCCCGTCTGTGCTTGTTCCTGATGCTGGAATTTCATGGTAGTGAGTTGGGTGTATCCCCTCCACATCCTCCCTCCCAAGAGCCTTAGGGAACCAGCAACAAACCACCCCCACCTTCTCAGGAGTGGCTTCATTGCCTGGTGCCAGGCGCCCCCTTGTGGCTAGAGTCAGATCTGCCTCCCTCCACAAGCCGGCTTCCTGTCCAGGAAGCTGATCCCTACACCCTTCCCCTTCCCGTTCGCATCAGCCTTTTCTGAAGCTGCCTATCTGCCCCATGAATTCAGCTGACTTTCTCTGGGCACCGCCTAGAGAGTTCCAGAAATGATCAGGACTCGGCACCTTCACCTTCCAAGGACTGAGCTCTGAAAAACCCACATCAGATCCCCCCTCCACCTCGCAATATGCTTCCATGGATCTTCTTGCCTTCTCCTCTGCTATCCTGCAGCCCCAGGGCTTGGCCTTGCTCCCTCGTCAAAGCTGCCACTGCCCTCCAGCCTCAGCCTGGTTTCCGTTACCAGAGAGAGTGGGAGATTTTGCTCAGCTCAGCGATGTTCACATTTGACAGCAAGCAGCTCTCCGTGCCAGGGAGCAGACCCAGCTGTGTGACTCACAGCAGGCACTTGCTTGCTGAGCTTCTGGTTCTTCCCGTGTAAATCGAGGAAGCTAATGGTGCCTTCACCACCAGGCTGTTGTGGGGTGAAATGTGATCAAATGGGAGTCACCCCCAGCTCTCGAAGCTCAAGTCAGTAAAGAATCTGCAATGCAGGAGACCTGGGTTCTATTCCTGGGTTGGAAAGATCCCTTGGAGAAGGAAATGGCAACCCACTCCAGCATTCTTGCCTGGAGAATTCCATGGACAGAGGAGTCCACCAGGCTAGAGTCCATGGAGTCACAAGTTAGATACAACTTAGCCACTACACGACCACCACCACCACCCAGCACAAGGCCTACCACCCAGGAAGCCCAGGCTGCCATCACAACCTGCTCTCTCTGCCAATATGTGACATCCTTGAGGATTCACCTTTGTCCCAGTATCCCTCCTGAAGGCTGATGTCTTCCTCAAGTAGTATTCGTTTCAAGGATAACCTTTTTTGGCCACGCCTCGAGGCATGCGAAGAGATCTTAGTTCCTTGACCAGGGATGGAACCTATGCCCCCTGCAGTGGAGGCACAAGTCCTAACCACTGGACAGCCAGGGAATTCCTTCTTGAAGGCCTTTTGTTTTGAGCCATCCGAGTCTGTTAAGGGGACTTGGTGTGCGTGTTTCTCTCTGAAAGCTGGAGGGGAGTGGAAGCCACCTAGACTGGTGCTGTCTCGCCAGCACCTGGCCTGGCCCCGAGCCAGGCCCCAGGTTTTGATGTGTGCAGGTGAGTCCCCAGCACAGGTAGGAGGAAGGTGAGGAGGCACGTGCAGGGAGTGGGTGAAAGGTGGGTGTGGCAGCTGGCAGGAGGAGCTGGGATCTCCCAGCTTCACTGCTCTGCCGACTCTTGACCCAGGTGCTGTCACCAGCCTCGGACATTTCACCATCCCCAAAGCAGGGGCTGAGTGGCTGTTGAAATGAGCTGAAGAGCCAACGAGAGTGGGGCACTGAGGGCCAGGAGTGGAAAAGCAGGTCAGACTTGATGGCTTTGACCTGCTGCTAGAAGGCTAAGGAGGCAGTGGACAGGTAGGGGAGGGGGAGGGAACAAAAGCCTCGAGGGGAGTGGCCGAGGTTGCAGACAGCCCAGCTCAGCTGAAGTGTTGTAGGCTGCACATAATGGGCGTGGGTATTGATTGCTAAGAGCCTTGAATGCCAAGTCGAGATATCAGACTTGATGCTGAAAGCATTGAAAGGTCTTAGCCAGAAGGGTGTGGTCACCATGGCAATGTCTGAAAACGCCGCCCCCCCCTCCCAACCCCTGTCTAAGGGAAACCCAGAGAAAAGCCTGCCACAGTTATCTCAACCAGAGATGAAGGTGGTCGAGACGTGGGGGCCTAGAGGGAGGGCAGGATGGAAGTGAATGTGGCGTTTTGAGAGTTCAGTAGACACACGAGAAGGCCTGGGGCCCTCCATGCCCCTACAGCCCCAGCTCAGAACTTCATTCTCCCTGTAGCTGGAATTCCCAGCTCCTGTCCAGCTCCACACTTGCGCACAGCACTCCCATCATAGTGATGCCCAGCTCCCCGTTCCCTGAGAGACTGATCATTCGGAGTCCCCCCAACCTGGTCTCCCTGCCCCCCTCCCATCCCTGCTACCCTGGTCTCCCTGCCCTCCTCCTATCCCTTGCACTCCACTTTCTCCTCCTGCTCCCTTTGTCTGGAACATTCTCCCTGCTGTCTACCCCTCACCTCTGTCTGGAGACCCGCACTCATCTTTCACAGCTCTAACCCAACATCACCATTTCCAAGTGGCCTTCTCAGACCCTGCAGGACTGACCCTCCCCTCCCCCTGCAGGACCCTCCCTACTCCAAACGTTCAGCCAGGGAGGAAGGATGCAACCTATCTTTTTTTTTTTTTTTTAATAAAAAAGGTATTAACTTCAGAACTCCATCACAGGGTGAAGCAGGCACCCACTTGAGAGTTGTCAGCCTGAGCTGAAGAATTTCAGCATCCTGGTCCAAAGGCAATGAGACGATTTTTAGTGTTGAGGGTTTGCTGTTGGTGCTGTTTTCGTGGAGGAAACAGAAGGAATCAGAACCAGGCAGCCAGCCAAATTACTTCCTCCTAGGCGGGCTTCTCTAACAAGATAGACCCTGACCCTCCTCCAGCCACCCAGACCTGAGTGACTCAGGTGCTGGCAGCACTTTCTAGGAACTGCCAGGAGTCCAGGAAGTGTGGTAGCCTGCTGGCCAGGGGCCCACAGAGACCCCTGTGCTGGTTCCTGGCCTGGGCAGCTAGGCCAGTGGGAGCAGCTGTCTGTCCCTGCAAGTCTGAACTCCTACAGGGATCCCCGAAGAGAAACCTCCCACCCTAGGGCATCTATCCTGAGCTGGCACCATCTGAACTGCCTTCCTGGCCGTGCCCCAGTGCCCAGCCATGACTGGCACCAGCAGGGCAGCCAGGTGCCTTGGAGAAGTGGCACTCAGCCCACTGGCCAGCCACCCCCTAAAGCCTACCGTAGCTTCTGCAGGATGCAGTGCTTTCGAGGCCCAGCCGCCTCCCTGCCTTGGCCTTGACCTCAGCCCACCTCTGGGCTCCCTTCTGTTCAGTGAGGCAAGCTCTCCCCGCTCTCAGAGCCTCAACTTGTACATTTCTTCTGCCTAAATGCTCCTGACCCCACACCCTCCAGACGAGGTCAAGAGGCCAGCCTGTGCTCTGGTGCGGCCACGTGCCTCCCTGCTAGAGCCCACGACCTGGGTAGCCCTCTCCCACCCACCTTCATGTCAGTCACCTCCCTCCATGCCCCAAGTCCCTTCCCTCAGGGCTGCTCGAAGGAGGTCCACATAGCTGGAGGACTGACTCATCCAGTATTCTCCTGGAACTGCCCTCTGGCGCAGTGAGGCAGCAGGGCTGGAGACAAGTCCAGCCGGGAAGGGCGGGGGAGGTTCTATCTGGGGACAGGTCTTCTCACAGGGGTCAGCCATGCTCTTTGGGCCTTGAGAGGGCTCTGTGGTCTGCCCCCACCTTCATACCACACCTTGCTGGTAAAGGAAGGGGGTGAAGCTAGAACCCCCAGGATTTTAGGGGGGTTTTGGCAGGGCCCATGTCCACTCTCCTTTCCCAGGAAAGATTTCAGAAATAGGCTTTGTGGAGTGAGAAGGTCCTGAATTGAGGGAACCTGGACTGGCCATGATTAAGTTCCCAATATCCACGGGCACAGGGACCAGGCTGCCTTGCTGAGAGAGAGAGAATGGAAGCAATGCCAGAGGTGACCACTGCCTTTATTGCCTCTGGGCTGGGGTTCAGAGGTATCTGGGGGCAGCAGGTGACTCTGGGCCCAAATTATTGCTACCTAGCAAGGTCACCCTGGGGCTTCCCATAGTGCCCTGAGTATGGGTGGGAATAAGCATGCAAATAATATGCAAATAACATGCAAACCAATCCAGGATCCTCTGGAGGGCTCTGGTGCAGCCACAGGTGCTGAAAGCGTCAGGAGCCCGCCGGCCCAGGAAGGGGGTGGGGACCCCCAGGTCCTTTGCCCATACGGCAGACTGATCCAGCCCAGTCTTGGGGCTCGAGGTTGGGGGCGGGGTGGAGGATAGTTCCTGAGCATCAGCCCTGGCTCTGCTGCTGGCTGGGAAGAGCAGAAGCCTAGTCCCAAGACAGCAAAAAGAAAGCAGGCACCCACTAGGTAGCCAGACAGCCTCAGGCCACCTCAGAGAGGGAAGGGACCTGCCCTGGTCACACAGCAAGGCAGAGGCAGAGGGGACCAGAATCCAGGCTTCCTGAGGCCAGGGTATCTCAGAGGCCGAAGCTATAAGCAATAAAACACACTGTTAAGAGAAAGAGGAAGCAAGCAGCCCAGTCTCTGATCCCTGGGCTGTGAGACTCCACCAGCTGGCTCCAGGAGGCTGAGAGCCAGGCCCCAGGTGCGGAGGTGGCAGCGTTCTGGTCTTGAGCTGAGTGGAGCTGACCAGTCCAGAAGCTCCAGGAGGAGGCAGGCAGGGCTCAGGGGTCCTTAGCTTGCGCAGATCAGGCTCAGTTATTATTCATAATCCACCAGGAGGCTGCGGGTCAGAGATTGGGAGTCAGAGGCCATCAGGTGCCCACTGCCCTTCCTCAGGGGTTGGTGGCCACTGCCCACCTGGGAAGAACACAGTGGTGAGGGTGTCTGGAGCCCGTAGATGGTCAATGAGGATGCGCTGGAAGGCCTTACTGCAGGCGGACTGCTGGTGCCTGGGAAGGGCCGCAGAGGGGACCAAGGCCGGAGCTGGTCCCCAGTGACCAGGACCACATGGTTAAAAGCGCCCCACTCCCGCCTGGTCCTGCTGCCTGGTTTCAGATCTTGGTCCTTCCTCATAGTGGCTCTGAGCCTCAGTTTTCTCCTCCGTGACATGGGGATGCAGTGTGCACTTCACTGATACCATGAGGATTACATGCAGTCACAACAAGGCACGTGGCATGGGGTGTGGCATGGTGGGAGCTGTGTGTATTCACTGAGCACCTACCTGGCACCGGGCACTGCGTTCAGTTCTTTACATGCCAGCTCGTAAGGGTGACAAGAGGAGGGACTTAGCATCACTCCCATTTTCAAAAGGAGGCCACTGGGGCTCAGAGGGGTTAGGTAACTCTCCTGACGTCACACAGCCAGCAAATAGGAGAGGATTTGAACCCAGGCTTGGTTCACTCGAGGTCCCACAATAAACGTCAGACCACTGCTCCTACCTTCTCCAGGAAGCCTCGTCCTGCCAGAACTCGTACAGGGTGAAGGAAGCCTTGTCCAGCATCTTCTGGGCAGACACACTGCAGGGCCAAAGAGACGGCCAGGCCAGGCCAGGCCTGGGCTGCCACCACCCCTGCCCACCTCACCAGGGGTGTCTAATGAGAGCCCTGGCCCAGGACACCCAGCCCAGCATTCTTCCCTGCCCATCCACCCCACACCTTGGCTGGCCACCACCCAGCTGAGGACTCACTGCAGGCAGTGGCTCTGGGACCCCGTGAAGTCCACGTAGCAGCACAGGGCATGGTGGAAGTCCTGCAGGGCTTCCTCTGCCACCTGCACCTGCCTCTGGGCCACAAGGATGTGCTGGCAAGAGAAGCAGCCTGGTCAGCTGGGGTAGGGCAGGGCAGCAGGTGAGGGCCTGCTGTGGCCTTCAGGAGGACCCTGCCCTTCTTGGCTTGCACCAGACCCAGCCAGCCCTGAGGTCGGGCTCCTGCCCCAGGCAGCCCCCAGCATTCCTGGCTCCATCCTCCTCCTCCTGTTGCCAAGGTTACTGCCTCGCTCCAGCCACTGGCCAGCTCTCCTGCAGCACCGCACCACTTCCGACCGCCCCTTTCAGTTTCTGTCCACACTGCTCCACACACCCAGCTTTCAGAACTGTAAGCAAGGAACGCTGATGCCCATGGAGGGACAGAGGGCTTCAGAGTCACGAAGCAATGACCAGAACCCCGCACCTGCCCGCCAGTCCTGGGGAACAAAGGCTGGGCCAAGCCTGGAGAAGGGGGCGTATGTACAAGACAGAGGCCAGGGGTGGCTAGCCCCGTGAACCTCCTCACTTCACGGCCTCCTCCCGGCCCCACACCAGCTGCCTGCCCCTCTCCCAGACTCACCGAGCTGGGCCCCTTGGTCAGCTCCTCTTCATGCAGGGGTTCCAGCCGGGGCGCCTGTGAGGGATGCAGAGCATGGGCCAGGTGCCCTGTGTGAGCCTGCCTTGCGTGGGTTCCAGACAGTTCCCCCGGCACAGGGCGGTGGCCACACAGCACTCACCTTGCACTCCAGCTGGTCGATGAGCTCCTGGAGGCGGTTGATCTGGAGCCGCCACTGCATCTCAGCCTCGGAGCTCTGCCCTGGGGGTCGGGCACGGGCCCCTCAGGCTGGGGGCTTCTCGGGATGAATTGAGGGCGAGTGGAGGAGCAAATGCTGGGGCCCCGGGGGATGCCGTGCCCTCCCACCCCACCGCAGACACACCTGCGTTGGCGGAGCCAGGAGACCAGGTGGATGACCGACTGACGCTCCGCAGGGCCCTGCGCCCTGCCCGCCGGCTGCCTCGGGGCCGGCTCGGCACCTCCACCCTCTCTTCATCGGACCTGAGGGGAGTGGAGGGTCAGTCCACTTGTCCCAGACCCATGGGGCCAAGCACTGGGGCCCCAGAACAGGCCTGGCCCCAAGCTTCAGGACATTGAGGTCCAGCTGCAAAGCCAGCCATGCCTTCTCGCCCTCTCCTGACCTCCCTCCCTAAGAACAAGAATTTGGGCTCTGGGATGCCAGCACTGTGCAATGTGATGGGAGCTGAGGGACCTGACAACAAGGAGATAACGGCCATTCATGAACTGGACCCACAGGTCCAGGCGCAGGTGGCCGAGCTCCTCACATACCGCGGGCCGTGCGCCTGGGCCTCCAAAGTGTCTGACGCCCCCTCCAGCGAGCTCTGCAGGGCCTGGAGCTGGCTCACCGTCTCCCGCAGTAGGAAGCGTGTCACAAACTGGTCCACCTTGGACGCCCGCTCATACTCCTGGGGAAGAGGGGGGCATGGTTGGCATTTCCTGGCTCCAAGTATGTATTTCTGAATGGGGAGCTACCCCCCTGCGCCCCACCACCTACCCATCAGAGCACCTGTGGCAGCGTAAAGAGCAGAGGGCCTGCAGACTTGGCATCAACAGGAGGACACAGAGTCTCCAGGGGGCAAGGAAACCCCACACCCCGTCCTTGTCTGGGCCCGGCCTCTCACTGGGAGGGATGAGGCCAACACCCAGAGAAGCGTGTCCCATTCTCTGGGCCTCAAGACCCCTTCCCTGTTGGGGCTGCCACTTTCAGCCAGTAAGGCCCCAGGCATAGCTAGACTGGGTGTGGGTAGGGGCTGGGGAAGGCAATGGCCGCAGACTCACCAGCTGGCCCCAAACTCACAATCTTGTCATTCATCCATTCATTAAATCACTTATCCACACACCCCACATTTACTGAGCACTTCTTACTAGAAGCTGTAGATAAAAGACAGCGGGTCACATACCCCAGCGCTGATCCCTGTCTACACTGCCGTTTCCCCCTAGCCTTTGCCAAGGTAGGCAGAGACAAGGAGGCTGAGCGTTGCCAGGCCCTGCGCTGCCCACTCGGAACGCCCAGACTCCCCAGCTACCTTCATCTCCTCGTGCCTCCTCGCCTATGAAACAGGGTGGGAACAGCCATCTCACTGACCTGCTGAGAGGCTCCAATGAGTTATTTCCTACACAGGGCTCGGCCTACTATCTGGTACATAAGTTCTCAATAAAGAACTGCTGTCACGGGACTTCCCTGGTGCTCCCAGGGCAGGGGGCCTGGGTTCAACCCCTGGTCAGTCAGGGAACTAAGATCCCACATGCCACACTGCCATTGTTTTTAGTCAAACATAATACTAACAAGAAACCTGGCCACTTGTACATCGAACAGTCACAGATTTCCTGAGGGTCTCCTCACCGACACCTCCCTCAGCCCCATATACACACTTGGTCCAGGGTGGGAGTCCCAGGGAGCTGAGGTGACCCCTCCCCAAGGGGCCCCAGAGGCAGTTTGTCTCCAGCCTGTGACCTGCCTCAGTTCAGCCATCAGACGGGCAGACAGACTGGTGGCTGGGACCTCTCATTCTCACACGGGTCAGTAGTTTGTCCAAGCCACTGGACTTCCTGGCCATTTTTTGAGTTTCCTGAAATCCGTCCAATAAATTCCCTTTCTAGTGCTTAAGGTGACTGATCAGTTTCTGTTGCTTACAAAGAACCTGGCTGACACCATTGCTTGCCAGGTCCTGTTTCCAAGCAGTTTCATTTAATCCTCATAGGAATTTACAGGAACCATCACTGACCCCATTTTGCATGTGAGAAGACTGAGGCCTACAGAAGTAGATTACCTTGGCCAAGGTCACACAAGTGTCAGAGTCAGAATACAAACTCAGGTCACAGAAATTCCTCTCTCCTCACCACGAAGCCTTTTCATACTGTTCACAGGGTTCTCAAAGTGAGAACACTAGAGCAGTTTGCCCTTCTCTTTTCCAGTGGACCATGTGTTGTCACAGTTTTATTGAGTTATGCAAGCCCCTTTCCTTTGTCACGGCAAGGCTGTGATCCATGTGATCATTTTAGTTAGCTTTCTGTGATTGTGGTTTTCGTCCTAGAGGATGTGGGACTGTAGCTCTTGCTTATTCTGTCTGCCAGACATCCTGGAGTGTGAAGTCAAGTGGGCCTTAGGAAGCATTAGTACAAACAAAGCTTGTGGAGGTGATGGAATTCCAGCTGAGCTATTTCAAATCCTAAAAGATGATACTGTTAAAGAGCTGCTGCACTCAACATGCCAGCAAATTTGTAAAACTCGGCAGCGGCCACAGGACTAGAAAAGGCCCAGCTTTCATTCTAATCCCAAAGAAAAGCAAAGCCAAAGACTGTTCAAACTACCATACAACTGCATTCATTTCACATGCTAGCAAGGTAATGCTCAAAACCCTTCAAGCTAGGCTTCAACAGTAGATGAGCCAAGAACTTCCAGATGCTGAATTTAGAAAAGGCAGAGGAATAAGAGATCTAATTGCCAACATCCGTTGGGTCATAGAAAAACCAAGAGAATTCCAAAAAAATTTCTGCTTCATTGATTACACTAAAGCCTTTGACTGTATGGACCACAACAAACTGTGGAAAATTCTTAAAGAGATGGGAATCCAGACCACCTTACCTGTCTCTTGAGAAACCTGTATGCAGGTCAAGAAGCAACAGTTCCAGACATGGAACAACAGACTGGTTCAAAACTGGAAAAGGAGTATGACAAGGCTCTATATTATCATCCCGCTTATTTAACTTATATACAGAATACATCATGTGAAATGCTGGACTGGATGACTCACAAGCTGGAATCAAGATTGCTGGCAGAAATATCAATAACCTCAGATATGCAGATTATACCAATCTAATGGCATAAAGTGAAGAACTAAAGAGCCTCTTGATGAGGGTGAAAGAGGAGTGTGAAAAACCTGGCTTAAAACATTCAAAAAACTAAGATCATGGCATCCAGTCCCATCACTTTGTGGCAAATAGAAGGGGAAACAGTGACAGATTTTATTTTCTTGGATTCCAAAATCACTGTGGACAGTGACTGGAACCATGAAATTAAAAGATGCTTGCCCCTTGGAAGAAAAGCTATGACCAACACAGAGAGCACATTAAAAATGAGAGACATCACTTTGCCGACAAAGGTCTGTATGTCAAAGCTATGTTTTTTTCCAATAGTCATGTATAGATATGAGTTGGACTATAAAGAAGACTGAGCACCAAAGAACTGATGCTTAAAATTGTGGTGCTGGAGAAGACTCTTGAGAGTCCCTTGGACAGCAAGGAGATCAAACCAGTCAATCCTAAAGGAAATCAACCCTGAATATTCATCAGAATAACAGATGCTGAAGCTCTAATACTTTGGCCACCTGATATGAAGAACTTACTCATTGGAAAAGACCCTGATGCTGGGAAAGATTGAAGGCAGAAGAAGGGGGCGACAGGGGATGAGATGGTTGGATGGCATCACTGACTCAGTGGACATGAGTTTGAGCAGGCTCGGGCAGATAGTGATGGACAGGGAGGCCTGGTGTGCTGCAGTCCGTGGAGCCACAGAGTCGGACACCACTGAGTGACTGAACACCACCATCACTAAGCACCTTACAAGCCATCACCTCACTAATCTTTAGCCCAGTTTTGCACTGAGAAACCAAAGCCGGAAGTCACAGACAGAGTAAATGGAGTCAAGATTCATCTGTGGGTTCTGGCAGGAGCAGCTCGGAGCCTGGAGCTGATGAGGTCAACCCATGAGGTCACAATGTGGTCCCTGGGACAGAGCCAGGGCAGGGGGCCCCCAGCCAGAGGGCAGGGCAGAGGCAGCATGGGCTGGGGCCCCCAGTGGTGACCAGCCCTGCCATGGGAAACAACAGTTCCCACAAGAGAACCAAAGTGCCCAAGCAGGCCCGCAAGGAGAAGCCACCTGACATGGACAAGGCCCGGCGCAAACGGCAGTTCTTCAACCACTTTAAGGGGAAGAAGCCCAGTGTGAGTCCAGGGAAGAAGGGGCAGCTGGGGTTTGGCGGACCTGGACAGGTGGGCAGGAGCGGATGCTGGGGGTCTAGGCCACGTAGGGAATGGAAGGGGTTGCGTGTGTGTGCTAAGCGGCTTCTGTTGCATCCGACTGGTTGCAACCCCATGGACTGTAGCGCACTAGGCTCTTCTGACCATGGGATTTCTTCCCAACCCAGGAATGGAACCCACATCTGTCTCCTGCATTGGCAGGCGGGTTCTTTACCACTAGCGCCACCTGGGAGGCCCCTATGGAAGGCATTAGAGAACCCCTGTTGAGGCAGAGGGACTCAGGAATCCATGTGGGTGTGGATGGTATCCCAGAAACCAGGAGGTGGATGAGACTTGGGAGCCTAGGAGGGTGTGCAGGAGACGGCTCTCCCAACCTGGAACAGATGGGTGGAAGTCCTGGCACGGCGAATCAGCCCTAGCGGCTGCCACTGGGGCTATGGGCACAGGGAGCTCCCTTATCCCCGCCTTTCCATTCCCCAGCTTCAAAACGTGTTACTTTCCCCTCTCTTCAACTAGGCATGAGGACCTGGGCCGGGACCGGGGTGGGTGAAGGGTCCCAGCATCAAGACTGGAAGGGCAGACAGGGGAATCTCATAAACTTGATCCGAGTCAGATCTCAGGAAGTCAGCCTGGGGTGGGTGAGGGTTTCCAGGTGGGGAGGCAGGGGTCTTGGGAGATGGAGAAGGGTGCCTGCCTCCCCCACCTCCCCCTACCCAGGCTGGGAGGACAGCGGGTACCCCGGGAACGAGAGAGGGCGGGCTTCTGGGAGACAGGACCCGGTGGGTGAGGGTCCTCGGGAGGCAGGCGGGCGGACCTCGTTCCCCTCACGCCCCTGCTCTACCCCCAGACCAAGATCGTGCTGCTCTTCCCCCTGGACAAGCGGCAGCAACTAGCCGAGGCGACGGCGGGGCCCGGAGCGCGGCCCGAGCGGGTGAGCGAGGCTGTGGCGGACACCCCCGCGGGGGCCCCGGCGGCGGCACCCATGTTTCGAGGAGCCGGCGACGGCGCTGAGCGGCGCGAGAGCGCGCGC
Source organism: Ovis canadensis (assembly GCF_042477335.2). Lineage (NCBI taxonomy): Eukaryota > Metazoa > Chordata > Mammalia > Artiodactyla > Bovidae > Ovis > Ovis canadensis. The sequence continues at coordinate 78,501,276 of NC_091257.1, forward strand.
GCGCGCGAGATGAAGAAGATCCTCGTGCTGCTGCTGCTGCTGGACGCGCGGCTGCAGGAGGAGGGGCGCCGCGCGGCGGGCGGCCCCGGGGGCGGGGCCAAGGAGGCGCAGGGCTGGCAGCGGCTCTACACGCGCCTGCTGACCGAGAGCGAGACCGACTGTGAGGCCGAGGCCGCCGAGGAGCAGCCGCGCAAGCGGCGCCGCTGTCCCCGCCCGCGGCCCTGAGTGCCTGGCCGGACCCCCTGTACCCTGGTCTGGCCCAATAAAGAGCGCATAGCAACGCTGGCGTCTGTAGCCCAGTCTGAGGCGTTGGGGCGTGGAGACAGGGTTGGGGAAACTAAGGCCCAGAGCAAGACAGGGAAGAACAGGCGAATGGCCGTGGCCTGGGGCCCAGGCTGGTTTTGCCTTCTTTCTTCTGACCCAAGTGTCAGAAACCCTGTGCCGCAATGGAGAGGGGGCACCCTACCACAGTGGAACAAGGGTTCTCCTCTCCCTGCGACACCTGGCCGGGGTCAGATCCAGCCACCAGGTCTGCAGATCCGACGGAAGAGCGCTCGGGCAAAGCCAGGCTTGGCCACGCTAGGAGAAGGAGAGACCTGCTTCCAGCAGAGGCCAGGCCAGTCCAAAGTCTTCAGCACTCAACAAGTCTTTCCTAACTGAGGGAAAGTCCCAGGCAAAAAGCCACCGCCGTGTGGAAGAACTGGGAAGGTCCACAGTCAGCATAGTTTGAGCCTTAGACTCACATCCTGCCTGTGTGAGCAGCCAGGAGGAGAGACTGAGGTCCCTGGACCTCTGACCCCTCAATCCTACCCCACTGTGCTTGATGACCCCCAAGGCAACTCAATCACCGTCTCCCCACCTACCCCACCCCATTCTCTTCCCCACACTGCACCCAAAGAGGCTTCTTCCAAACCACTTAATAGGGCAGTCCACACTTCTGCTCATAAGCTCACGCTGGCTCTCCACTGCCCGCAGAGAAACACCCAAACTTATTATTGGAATGTGCAGGCCCAGATCCCCAGCCCCAGTCCTCCCCTCTGGGGCTCCTTAGTGACTTCCAGTCTCACTCTTGCTCTGGCCATACTGCCACTTGTGGCCTTCGATTCAAGGTTCACCTCCCCAGTTCATCCACAAGAGGCCTGGCATGCTTTCTGTGGGCAGGACCCAGCTGCTTCTCACGCTCCTGGGTCCCAAACCCAGCGCCAGACCCTAGTCATTCTTGTCCCCTCCAGCCATGCCAAACCTGCAGCCTGCTTTCCGCTGGCAACCAATCTCAAAATGCCCCTTTGGGGAGAGGGGGCGCGATGCAGAGGGGTGAAGGTCCCAGCTCACTAAAACCACAGGTACAACTTTTCCTGAAGGTACACTTTCGTCAGTGTCAACACCACATTGCCTGCATCAGGCTGGAGGTCGCACTACCCGTCACATCTCCCCCGCTGCTTTGTGAGAACTGACCCTTTCCTACCATCCACATGGTTGCAATCAAAATAACCACCTTCTTCAATGTGGCCACATCTCCTGGCATAAGCAATTGGCCCAAGCCCAGTCCTATCAGTTCCTTCCCTGGGTCTGTAATTCAGGAACTGTTGTTCAGTCGCTCAGTTGTGTCCGACTCTTTGCAACCCCATAGACTGCAGCACTCCAGGCATCCCTGTCCTTCACTAATCTGGAGTTTGCTCAGACTCACGTCCATTGAGCCAAGGATGCCATCCAACCACCTCACCCTCTGTTGTCCCCTTCTCCTCCTCAGGAACTGGAGGAGACAATTTTTTCTACGGGAACATGCACAGACTGAAGCCAGTCTTGAGAAGAATATAAACACAATGCAGACCCCAATGCACCTTTTGGGTCCCCCAAAGCCTGGCAGCCAGACCCTGCTTCCCATCTTTTCCGAAGACCTGTTTCACTCTTGCCCTTAGTAGATATAAAACATACACAAGGCTCTTGTGATAAAATTCGTATTTTAGCTTAAGCTCACCTGAATAGGTCTTCAACTTGCAACCATAATGGTCCTAAAGAGAAAAAAGAGACTCTGCAGAGACATGACATGGCCTGTTTCCTGTGTTGGGGGATGACCGCCTTTGGGAGAAGTAACTGAGCCCAGGGTGAGATTCGGACTCACTCAGTACACAGTGAAGGCAGCCTCAGAATTGAGTCACAAACTCAGGCCCACGTTTGTAAGCCTCTGAAGGTAGGATCCCTTTGTGGGCTACCTGGGCCCTAGAAAGCTAAGCTCACAGAGGTCTTCAGGGTGGCTGGAGATCCATGATTAAGAGTTTTCTCTAGAGGAGAGAGGCTGCACGTTTGTCCAGAGCTCATCAAAGTGGTTTGAGGAAGCAATTAAATTGGTTGTGCTGGCCCCAGGTGGCTCAGTGGTAAAGTATCTGCCTGAGAACCCTGGAGACGCAAGAGATGCAGGTTCGATTGCTGGGTTGGGAAGATCCCCTGGAGTAGGAAATGGCAACCCACTCCAGTATTCTTCCATGGAAAATTCCATGGACACAGGGCTTGGTAGGCTTCAGTCCATGAGGTTGCAAAGAGCCGGACACGACTGAGCGACTGCATATAAACACTGAGCACAGCTGGGTGGCTGAGACCACATCCCTGGATGTCAAAATCATTACCATTGGCCCTGTCCCTGGAGACAGGCTGGGTCTGGGCGTTTTCATCTGGGTAGAGGCTATGGAAGCACAGCAGATGCTGAGAACTGAGGTCACAATGAATCCAATCCAAGTTCTTTTCCTTGCTTCTTTGACCACCCCCTCCCACCTCCACTAGGAACCACAGTACTTCGGTCATGCCCAGTTGAGAAGTGCCAGGAGACCGCTGGAGGCTCAAGGGTCGGGCTGGACTCCTGGGTTCCCAAGCGGAACAGATGTCTGGATAGTATTGCCACAAAGGCCTTTTATTCCCAGAGCTGCTCCTGGAGGCTTCTCAGTCTCTTCAAGGATTTGGCCCTCCCCTCTCATCATCCATCTAAGCAAGAGCTTAGGGGGGCGGAGCCGCACCGCTGAGGCGGGTCCTCAGAGGGGCCTTGAGCCTGAAGAGGGGGAAGACAGCCCGAGGCCCAGCGAGAGCGGAACCTGACTCTCGAACCAGAGGCCGGGCCTCAGGCCCAGGGGCGGAGCCAAGTCAAGCGCGGAAGAGACCTCTACTCAGGCCAGAAGAGTGGGACCTCGGGACCAGAGGGCGTGGCCCAAGAGCTGCGAGCTGAAAGGCGGGCCTCCATCGAGGCCAGATGAGACGCGGTTCTCAGGCCGAGGGCGGGTCCAAGCCTTCCGGGGCCGAGGTTTTGACTGCAGGGCTTGCCGGCCTGAAGATGGCTTCGCTGTCCAATAGTCGCCGGGTCCGCCGGCTGTCCTCGTTGGGCCACGTCGCGGTGGTCGTGGACCAGGGTTCCGGCTTCACCAAGGCGGGCTTCGCGGGAGAGGAGCAGCCACGCCTGGTACTCAAGAGCTCCAGCCTGGTCCCCAGCTGGGACCGGCCCGTGCTGCCCGGGGCGCCTGGCTGCGAGCTGGCGGGCGGCGTGGCACGGGCACACCCCATCAAGCACGGCGTGGTGGTGGACTGGGAGGCGCTGGAGGGGTTGTGGGAGCGCCTGCTGGTGGGCGGCCTGCGGGTGTGCCCGGACGAGTGGCCGGTGCTCGTGAGCGACTCCCCGTCGGCGCCACCAGCGGGCCGCGAGAGGGTGGCCGAGCTGCTGTTCGAGGCCCTGGCAGTGCCCGCGTGCCACCTGGCCAGCACCGCCTTGTTGGCGCTCTGCTCCGTCGGCGCGTTCAGCGGGCTGGCCCTGGAGGCGGGTGCGGGCGTGTGCCATGCCACGCCCGTCTATGCCGGCCACTCGTGGCACAAGGCCACCTTCCGGCTGGATGTGGCTGGCAGCACCCTGTCGCGCTACCTGCGGGAGCTGCTGGTGGCAGCAGGGCCTGACCACCGTCTGCAGGCCCTGCCACACAAGATCATCACGCAGCTCAAGAAGCGCTGCTGCTACGTGTCCCTAGACTTTGGCGGTGACCTCTGTAACCCCGCCCGCCACCACCCAGTCAGCTTCTACTTAGGCGGTGGGTGCACTGTCTGCCTTGGCAGCGAGCGCTTCTGCTGCCCAGAACCCCTCTTCCAGCCGGGTCTGCTAGGCCAGGCTGAGCCGGGACTGCCCATCCTGGCCTTCCAGGCACTGCAGAGGGTGCCCGCAACACTACGGACACGGCTGGCCAACACCGTGGTGCTGGCCGGTGGCTCCACGCTTTTCCCTGGCTTCCCTGAGCGCCTGGAGCTGGAGCTGGAGGCCCAATGCCGGCGGCAGGGCTGTGGGACGCTGCAGCCGTGCCTGGTGGCCAAGCCTGGGCGCGGGACAGCGGTGTGGACGGGCGGCTCCATGGTAGCCTCGCTGCGCACCTTCCAGTGCCGCTGGATGACCCGGGCCATGTACCAGGAATGTGGCTCCAGGCTGGTGCACGAAGTGTTCCACTGAGTGCTGCTGGACTGGAAGGGGTGGCGCCACAAGGGGGCGCTGCAGAGGCAGACGCTCGGCAGGCTGAGTGCAGCTGTCAGAGGCATTGAGTGCCAGATAAAAACCTCAGTGATTACAGCTGGCAGAGTCGTGTGGTGATGGGTCACCTTCTACGCCTTTCTGGGCCAGGAGGGGGTGGTCAGGAACCCTGGGGCTCTTACTTTGAGCTGCAGTGTGAATTCCCGCTAACCAGTGCCAGTTCAGAGAATGCCACTAGAGCTGCCCACCCCCAGGCCCTGTTTCCATGGCAACAAGGAAGGTGCTGCCCCTACTGGTGTCCAGGCCACAGATATGGAAGTCATCACAGCACACCAACCCCTCATCATGTAGCATTCAGATCCCCAACCTGTGCCAGGCCCCAAAGGTGACCGTTGGAAAAGCTACTCGACCCTATGTGAAAGCAACCAGAAGGGGAAGCCCTGTCCTCAGCTGATCATTAATTCACAGAGAGCCTCAGTTTCTCCTTCTGTAAAAATGAGGTCAGGCACAATTCCAAGCCTGCTCACTGCTCCCTCCTCGCCCCCTCACTCAGAGTTATGGGACAAAGAAAGGTGGAGACATCTCTTACAAGGAACACAGAAAGGGAAGGGTAGCTTTCGGTGTTTTTAAAAATACCATCCAAGGGCCTGGAGCCCTGGCTGAGAGCACTGTTTATTCTGTGTGCACATGTCCATACTATACACAAACATGGGCGCACACATGCCTGTCTCCTCACGCATGTCCTCAGGCTGTCCCCACCCCCGCCACCAAGCTCTACACACCAGCATGGGCCTGTGGATGCGTGTGAGCCTGCCCGACCCCCAACCCATCCCTGCTGGAGCTGGGCTTGATACCCCACAACAGTCAAGTCCGGTCAGTAATAAACGCAGCAGCAGCTCCACATATGAAGTGGCTATTGTGAGCCAGGCAGAGACAGCAAGACAGACAAAACTCTGCCTTCATTCTCCTTTAATTGTCACAACGAACGTCTGGAGGTAGGTTCTATTAATATGCCCAGTTTACAGATGAGGAAACTGAGACCCAGAAAGGTAAAGATGCACAGCCAGAAAGTGGAAGCCAGGCCTCTAGCCCCACAGCCCTGAGTCCAATGATGGAGGCTCCCACAACATAGCAGACACCCCCGGCCCTCATCCTGCCACCCCCCTGCAACCATCAGCCCCTCCACTCACGAGCTTGGTGGTGTCCATGGCAGTGAGCACAGCACAGTTGAGCGACTCCAGCGCCGCTAGCACAGGCCGGTAGACGCCCAGGTGTTCAGAGAAGTAGTCTGAGGGCAGAGGAGATACTCAAAGGTTCCTGGGGTACATCCCCCCATTTACAACCTAGAATTCCCCAGCAGCCAACCAGGCCGTATGCTCTAAGCCCAGCCCAGCCTGCTCCATCAGAACACCAGCAACACCCACCTGCCCGGGAGACAAACACCCCCATGGGCCTACTCACCGCACAGTTTCTCCGTCTCTAAATTGCTGCAGGGAAAAGAGAAGGCGTCCTTCAGACCCTGCTGGTAAACTAAGACTGACTTTGAAGCCAGTGGTCCTTTCCTCTCTCTGCCCAGCTCAGCCTGACACGGAGGCAACTTCTGACTCTACCCCACGTTACGCTGCTCAGTGGACAGAGGTGGGGTACTACCAGCCCATCAGTGTCTAAGGGGGAACATTCAGTCCTGCTCTCAACCTCCAAGGGGATTTCAGGCTGGGAGAGACAGATGTGGACACAGGCCAGAGAGGAGTGGTTAGAGCTGGGAAGGAGAAGTCAGGTCTGTGGAAGCGCAGAAAAGGCATGGAGTACCTGTAGGTCAGGGAGAGCTTCCTGGAAGAGAGGCTCCCTAAGCTAGGCTTTGAAGGACAAGGAATTTGACTGGTGTTATCTGGTGGTGGTAAGGCAGCAGCAGTGCAGACAAAGGTCTGGCCCAAGCCTCAGAAAATGGGAGAGCATGGGAGCCTAGAATTTCTTTTAAGAAGAGGGGAGTAGGGGGAAGTAAGAGGGAAGGATAGCCGCACACACGTGTGCACCCACGTGAGGAAGCAGGCGAAGGCAAGCAAACTCGCACAAAGGCCTGAAGATGAGGGAGCACCTGCACCCACGGGTGGGAGCAGGCAGGGCCCAGCTGTCCCCAGGCATCCGCTGGTCGCTCAGCAGGAAGCGGGAGTGCTGGGGGGGCACCTGTGGGCTGAACCATAGGTGGTGACTCAGGCCTGGCTATTTTGGGGTCCCAGCTGGAAGCAGTGTGATGGGCAGGACTGGAGCCAGGGAAGGGGTAGGTAGGCGGGTAAAGCTGGCACTTAGCCCTGGCACTCCTTTCCCCGTGCCCCACCAATCCTCCATAAGGAACCCAAGCAAGCAGGGGACACAGAGGGGTAGGGACAACCTGGGCTCACATCTACGCATGGCGTGTGCACCCCAACCCCCATACTCACTCAGCGGGATGCCCATCAACACCACTGAACAGCTCTCGCAGCTCCCCGGGGCTGAGAACCCCATCGGCAAAGTAATTCTGGAATTCTTCAAATGAGAGCTTCCCGTCATCTGGGGGTGGGGGTGGGCACAGGGAGCAGAGTCAGTATCTCTGAGCCCTGGCTGCACCCCTGCCACCCAATGGAGGCCCCCTGAAGGCTTCACAGTATCTCATAACCACCCAGCCAAGTGAAATGGGATTCTGGGCTGGAAAGAAGGCCCGGCCGTTGGGGACCAAAGGGTTGGGGCCCCCAGAGGTGCCCACTTCAAGCAACAGGGCCCACTCTGCCGGCACCCAAGGGACAAGGCAGTGCACATGTGGCACTCGGCAGCAACTCAATGTTTGCCAAATGGAGAAATAAATGAACAACTGCCTGGGGCACAGTTAGATCATGGCAGGGCCTAGATGTCACTTGGAGGAACCAGGGCTGGGTCTCTGCCCACATGGCTCCCGGGTGGAGAGGACCTCCGTGCTCTGGACCCAGGCCCTTCACAGAGAAGCTGCAGGGAATCAGATGAGATCTTCCTAAGAGCAGGGCCCCAGTAAGAAGCAGCAGACTGGATCGAGAGGGAAAGACCTCCCCATCACAGAGGCTGCCTCCCCATCACAGAGGCTGAGATCATAAGAGCACTGGGCAGAGGCACTGGGGATTTGGCCTGCAGGGTCTCTAAGCAGATGGAGTGGGAGAATGGAGCTGGGGAGTGCCTGAGCCTCCCTCCCTAGATGGAATGCTATGAGCCAAATGAGACCACGTGCCCTGATCAACCGGCTGAAACAAATTTGAGGAGACCCAGGGAGAAGAGGCAAGGGGTGGGGACCCAGTCCTCTCTCAAGGAGGCCAGGTGAAGGTGAGGTCAAAGCTGATGGGTGGTCTCAGCTCAAACCCTCCACTGGCCCATCAGGGCACCGTGGGCTGCTCTGAGTCATCTGTGGGCAGCAACCTGCCTGCAAGGTCCCCTGATGGCTCTTGCTTTAAGCTTTCCAGATTTTGCCAGACCAGCATCTGAGACTGCCCAGGACTCAGGGCATCGGGGGAGCTGACTCCCTGGACCTAGCTCTGTCCCGCCCACACCTTCCCTGCATCCAGGTGGTTGGTAATATGGAAAGTTACTGAGCTCTCTAAGAATCTATGATAGAATCTCCCACGGCCCTGGCTCCGTGACCACACCCTTCCAAGCCCCTCACAGAGGAAGCCTAGAACCAGGCATCACATAGACCCGGGTTGAAGGCCCAGCACCTCCAGCTGTACCTCTCTGGGCCTCGGCTCCTTTGTCTGTGAAACGGGGTGAGGACTTCAGCAGTGGTGAGGAAAACAGGAGATCATCTATAGAAGTACCCCTCACTGGGCCAGGACACTGCGTGAAAGTCAGCCCCCACCTCCAGCCTCTGGCTCAACCACATTTCCTCCACTCTCCCTCCTGCCAAACTGGATTCAAAACAAAAATTTCCTCCGAGAAGGACACCTGGGTTGATTCTTCTGATTTGGGTCCTCTCAAGATTTCTCTCCATTCTCAACTGTGCCCCAAACCCTCCCCGGAGCCTCTCTGATGCCCCTCAACCCCCAGCATGGGACTCAGGGGAAGCCATACTCACCATTCTTGTCTGCTCGGCGGAAAACCTAGAGGACAAAAGGGCAGGGGTGGGAGCTGGGAGCTGGGAGGACAGAACCACCCCACCCCTACTCCACAGAGCCCCAGCTGGCAGGCCTGCCCCCTGCATCTCCCTTCCTCCTGCCCAGCTTGGTCCCAGCCCCTGCCCAGCTCAGCCCTCCAGGGCCTTTTCCAACAAGGGGAAGAGCACACAGCGGGCCCCACGGCTTGCTCCCTTCTCCCGCAGGGCCTGGCCTTGTGGGGGGTGCTCCAAGCTGGCTCTCCGCTTCTTCACCTCCCACACCCGCGAGTCAATCCTGAGTTCTTTCTAATACATCAGCCCTTGGAACGGTCCCAGCTTGAGGCAGGTGGGGAAACGGGCCAAGATGCGGCCAGAAGATCCTGGGCACCCATCCCAGAGCTGAACCCCAACTCTGCTGTGTGGCCAGGGTTCGTCCCAGACTCTGCCCACCCCAGGCTGTTTCTCAGTCAGCTTCTTGAGACCCTGCCATGCAGGCGGTGGGTCCTGTTTACTCAGTAACATACCGGGGACCAGCCCAGGGTTAACCCTTCCAGGGCTGGGTCTTCCTATGAGGCCAACTCAGTACGAGGGTCTTGGGCAGGCCCATGTGGGTATGTGTGTGTTGTACGTGCAAGGGGAGCAAGAGGCACAGAAAGCAAGGGTGGACAGATGGTATTTATGGAGAAACAGACAGGAAAGACAACAGAAGTAGCAAAAGTAGAGTCCAGACGTGGTCCCTGTCTCCCCTATAGGGACCAGAGACTCCCTGGTCACCCAACACAACCCAGCAAAGAGGGCACCAGCAGGTCTGGCAAGGAGGGGCAGGCCAAAACCTGGACAGAGAGCCCTGGTCTGCTCCAGATTCGGAGTGCCCCTCCCCTCGGGCTGCTTTCTCGGGGATGAATGTACTCCCTGGCCTGAAGCCTGACTCACAGAAGGCTGCCACCGGCTCACTCGGGGTCACAGAGCCACCCAGGGTGGCCTGGCCAGGACAGACAGACATACTAGGGGTGGGGGTGGGGGCTGAGAGAGAGGGAAGGGTTCTAAGCTGTGAACACTGAGGACATCAAGGGCCACACCCTAGTGCACCCCTGCCTCCGTGTGCAAGCTGGAACACATCCCTAACCCTCCAGGCCTTGGTTTTTCCATCTGGGAAATGGAAGGGTCAGGTCCCTTCCAGCTGAGAGGGCTCTGGCCAAGGTGCTGAGTCACTAGGGACAGGGGAGGGGGCAGAACAACCTTTCCCACCCGAAAGGGACCTCTGGGAGTGGGGACGCAAGAGGAACAGGACAGGCTGTGCAGAGGGGTGAAAGGTGGGGAAGGGGTGCAGGTGAGTGACCCAGGCCAGGCCAGGGAGCTCCAGGTAGGTGCTCATAGGGGCTGCAGGGCCACCTGCCAGGCAAGGGGCAAATGTACAGACCACAGAGGGCGTGTGTGGGCAGCGCCGACCAACTGTGGGATCCCACAGCCCTTGGGTGGGATCTGAGGGGGTCCGGGGTCAGCACTAGGTCAGGAGTCGGGGGCGGGGGGCTGCTTCCTCTCCCAGGCCCCCTTGCCTGGTCAGTCCAGCCTGGGGCTGCCAGAAAGGGACACCGTGGCCGCTCCCGGGACCAAGAGTTGACAGCCCCCACCCGGCCAGACACATACATGGGGTGATTTGGGGTCGGGGGGGCCGCGGGGGCAGTTACACTGAACAAGGAGAGATAAGCAGAGAAAGAGTGAGAGGCAGAAGACGGGACACAAAGGCAGCGAGATAGAGATAAGGGAAACACACGGAAACAGAGAGCAAAAGAGAAATCGTGAGAGACCCAGAGGCCGAGGCAGAGCCCCCAACAAACCTGGAGGGAGACACATGGACGTGGGGAACGGAAAACCAGAATGAGCGAGGGCAAGGAGACTGAGGCTGTCCACAGAGACCGGGAGCGACCCCGCGGGAGAATGACCAACCCCAGGGCCACAGCGCCGGCACCCCCGGACCGCTCCCCACTCACGTCCTGGAAGAGCGCGTGTCCGGCGGGCCCGGCGGCGGGCGCGGGCGCGGGCGCGGGGGGTCGCGGGGGCTCGGGCGCGGGCGGCCGGATCAGGCACACGGTGAGCAACCCCGCGCACGCCATGGTGCCGCCACCCGCTTGGCTCCGGCTCGGCTGCGGCTCCGGGCTCTGGACGCCGCCGCCACCGCCGCCGCCGCGGACTTGGGGGGACGCGCAGGGGGGGCGCCCGCCCATCGGCGCCGGCGCGGAGGCTGAGGGCCCCGCCCCCCGCAGCTCCGCCCCCGCCGGGCGGGCCGCCGAGGCCCCCTCCCCGCCCAGCCCCGGCCAGCGCCAGAGCTCGGCCCTCCGCCCGCCCGCCTCCAGGGCCTCAGCTTCCCCGTCTGGAAAAGGGGAGCCAACTCCAGCCGTTAGGGCCGCGCGACGCAGAACCGCAACACAATGCACCTCTGCGACTCCCCATTCTCCGGGGGTGGCGGCCACTGGGGAGAAGTCACTCAAGGGGTCATTCCCTCTTGGGGACCGGTCGGTGTGGAATATTACACAGCCAGGAACAGGACGGGAAGGGGCTGCGCGTGCCCGCTGAGGGCGGGTCCCCACATCTTTACAGGGTCCAGTGAACTGCGGAAGCACAGGCGCGCCACCTGGTGGGCAAAACCCGCAAGCACCTTCCCCTGTGAGTGTATCTTCTGCAAAATGGGAGTGAAGGGAAGACATGATTGTTGTGGAGACTGACAGCGAGGACTTAAAATAGGGGTTGGCTCAGAGAAAGCCCACCTAAGGGTATGCTAAATAGATCCGTGTGGACAGTCTGCCAGTCAGTCACCCTCCACTCTCAAGCTCAACTCAGACTTCCCTCCCCCACCATGGGGCCCCCTCTTCAATCTATCATCCCCCGCTGCAGCCAGAGGAAGCTTTTTAAAATATAAAAAGGGAGCATCACTCCTCTCTGACTCACCAGTTCTTTCCCCCTGAATAAAGCCCAAGACTGAATGTCTCTCCACTCTGGCCCTCAGCTCAGGGCTCCAGCCACCCTGGTTTCTCTCGGGTCCTGGGCCCATATTGCCTTCTCCTGGTTGGTGTATTCCTCTTCCTTCTCAGTTAATTTCTACTATCCCACAGCCTTAGGTCAGGCACCACCTTTTCCAGGAAGCTCTCCCTGATTTTCTCGTTTATTTGAGAGTTTCCTCCAGCAGATTCTGAGAGCTCCACAAAGGGAGGAACACGTCCCCAGAACCTGACACAGAATCAGCTGGTTGTAATTATCTGCTGCCTGTTTACAAATGTCCAGAAACATCTGGACGGAGCATAGCCAACTGATCAGGGTGGCCTCTCTGTGGCTGGAAAAAGGAATTCATTGCTTACTTTACTCAACCAGTTTTTTAATTAGGATTAAAAAAAGGTGATGAAAACGATCATTCTTGGGGCTGTGAGGCTCAAATAAAATGAAGCCAGGCAGGGACAGGGAAACGTAAAGTAGGGAATGGTCATCACACCAGCAACCTTGACCTCTCCCACCCACAGACCTGCTCCCAGTACAGAGTCCCCAAACAGGGCCCAAACACCATCAATATATTTATTAAAACCAAAGCAGAGGGAACAGAGCTGTTAGGAAGGCAAATCAAAGTGCAGATTGGAGGGTGGGGCAGAGCAAGAAGTAGGGTGGAGGGGGCACTTCAAACGCCACAGGAAGGGCCCCTGTGGTCTGGGCTGGGGGGGGAGGCCCTTCACCCCACCCCTCCCGCCCACCCTGTCAGTGAAGGTCCCCCACTCACCTCTCCCATCTCACATCCATCCTGGGGGCAGCTGGGGCCCTGCAGGGACCCCGTCGGGAGGGACCACCCCCTCAATCCACCCATGGCTGTCAGTCAGTCAGTCTGTGTCTCCCTCCCTCGCTTTCCGAATAAATAAACCACTCAGGCCTCAGCTCCTTCGGAGTGGGGCAAAGAACAGCTCAAGGACCCCTGCCCTCACTCAGGGAGTAAGGGAGTTGCGGCACCAGTCCCACATCCCTCCTACCCTTTGCTGATGCCCCAAGCTTGCCAAAAAGGCCTTGATAAATAAATAACGCTCCATTAAAGCTTCAATCAGAAAAACCTTTAAGACGATAGAAGTGCTCTCGCTGTCCTGCCAACAAGCAGGCCAAGGCCTCGCCACCTGGCCTGGTCAGCACACAGGATTCTGGGGGCAGGTGGCCACCCTGGGCCTCATGGGGCCCCTGGAGCAAGAAGACCAAAAGTGCAGTTAGAGCCCCCACCACGCGCACACATGGACTCATGCACACACACGTGGACACACTGGGGCGTGTTTTCAGTGCACGCACAGATGTGTTCACCTTCATTCCCCGGGACATGCACACACACATGCTCACACACCACTCACCCCGTGGACACACACGTCGGGGCTTGGGTGCATGCACAAACACCACAAACAGAATTCTTCCCTTCCTGGCTTGCTCAGCCTCCTGGCAGGAGCCAGGCTCCAGAGCTAGAAGCCTCTGGAGGTAGGAGAGAGGGGCATAAATTAAATGTTTCCAATTAGGCTAGGACGGCCAGGGGCGGGGGGCTCCAGGGCTGCAGAGACGGGGTGGGCATCTCAGGAGGCCCTGGTCCCCCTGAGCCCCGTCAGAAATCCAGGGGAGTGAGGTCCCCAAAGTCACAGTCGAAGAGGTCTCTGATGCCCTCACCCTCCTCGAGGCCAAAGTGGTAGTCGAGGGCCTCGTGGGGGGGCGACAGGCTGATGAACTCCTCGGGGAGGAGGCCGGAGAAGTCCTCCTTCACGTGCTCCAGGAGTGAGTCGGCCGCCACGAGTGGGGACAGGTGGTCCTCGTCCACGGGGGCCCGCAGGCCACCCATCCGGGAAAGCAGAGGCTCTGGGGAGATGCAGGAGCATCACAGCCGGGGACACCCCCGGCAGGGAGGGGCTGACACACCTGCCCACCCACCTCGGGGAGGGGCCGGGCCCACCCTGCCCACCCGGCCTTCACCAACCTTGCTCCAGGCTGAGCAGGGACTGACTGGGATCCGTGGCAGGGGATGAGGGAGGTGACGACGGTGGTGGTGGCACCGCGGTGGCAAGGTCAGCTGCCCTCTCCTCCTCCCCCGAAGCTGCCCCCTGGGACGGGGTCTTTCCAGGGCTGGTTCCGCCCACACTCTCCTCAGGGCACAGGAAAACGTCGATGGGGCCTTGTTTGCTCTTAAGGGAGATCTGAAAGTTCTGGATGGAGGTAGCAGGCAGGGTAAACTGAGGCTCAGCTGGACTACCAGCCCAGCCCAGTCCAGTCCATCCTGGTCCCGTCTAGACTCCCAGGTCTCACCTCCGAGGAGTCCACGGCTTGGAGCTGGGTCTCAGGGGGGGCCTTGATCACCATGACCATCTGCTCTGCAGGGTCTGCAATGCTACGAAGGTCCTGGCAGGTCACATAGGCCAGGGTTGGTGGAGTCAAGGACCACATGATCTTTGGCCTTTGGGGGCCACCCACCCAGACAGCTCAGAAGGCAGAGCCCATCGCTGCCTAGTCACACCTGTCCTCTGCATCACCCACTCCAAGGCCTGGCACATGGTTGGGGGTCAAGCAGATCTCATGCCCTTGAGCCTGCTTCTACATCTATACAATGAGATCACTCTACCTATTGAAGCTCAAGGTAATGACAGCTGCCTATAATCATTTCATAAAAATTACTTAAATCCAGGCATAGTCCTAAGAATTTATTCTGACCCATGACCTTGATGTCAATTAGTGTGTGTGTGTGTGTGTGTGTGTGTGTAAGTGTTAAATTCTCAGTCATGTCTGACTCTATGACCTCATGGACTATAGTCCACCAGGCTCCTCTGTCCATGGAATTCTCCAGGCAAGAATACTGGAATGGGTTGCCATTCTCTTTTCCAGGGAATCCTCCTGACCCAGGGATCAAACCCGGGTCTCCCACACTGCAGGCAGATTCTTTACCGTCTGAGCCGTTATCTCCAAAATGTATAAACATAACTTCTTTCAAAATAAAGTTTATATTTTTGCAAATAAAAGCAACTCTAACCTTGAAGCTACAACCAGGTATTAAATCCCTGTATTAAATAAATGTTATCCCTGTGTTAAATAAACCAGTTATTACTGATATTAGCTTTTCTGGTTTTAATCCGAAAAGCTTTGAAGTAGGATTGTTTTTCCCCTTTTCCAGAGGAAGCTGAGACTCAGAGAGGTTAAGTAACTTGTCCAGTGTCACACTGGGAGTGAATGCTGAGCCAGGACCGGTATCCAAAGCCAGAACTCTTTCCTGAATCCAGGGCCCAAGGTAAGGCCCTCCACTCCCACTTAGATGGGGCCCTGGTGACCCTCCAGGCAGTTCAAGGATATCGCTGGCTGTCCGCATCCTCGGAGAGCAGACGCAGCTGGGTGCTGCAGATGTGGAGCAGGTGATCCAGCTGCTGCTCGCTCTCCTGCAGTTGCTGGAGGTCCTGGGTCAATCCTTCAAGCCGCCCACCGATCCCCACCGTTGCATGGTTGCCTCTGCCAGGAGGCAACGGGAGGGGTCAGCAGCTCCCAGCCCCTCTTCCCTGGAGCTGTGACCCTCAGCAACCAGTCTGCTGCTGCCCCCTGCCCCTCACAGCCCGGCTCTTCAGCCAGGCTTCCAAGGCAGACTGGCTGGGTTCAGAGTTGGGCCTGAATGTCTGTGAACACTGGCTCTTGTAGGGGGCTGGATAAGTACACGAGGGCAGACATGCCGTGGAACACTCTGTAGTTGTGTAAAAAGACATGGATGCATTAGATGCAAAAATGGAAGCATTTGTAAGACATATCAAGTGAAAAGAAAATAAATAAATAAATCGATGTAGAATGGAATATTTACCCAAAACTGAAAACACAAATGTGTCAGAGCGTAGTAAGATGACCGGGGAAAGAGGCGAAAACGGAGGGAAAAAAAACTAAGAATTAACCAGAATAAAACAGCTGTGTTAGCCAAGCTCATCAACAGCAACAGAAGCCAGAACAGTGGTCACCTGGGTGGTATGAGGAAGGGACAATGTCTGGGAAGGGGCACAGAGGAAGTTTCTGGGCTGCTGGAAATGTTCCTTATCCTTATCCAGATGGTGGTTACCCAGGTGAAGAAATGGAAAGTTGTGCTGAGCTAGATAGGTAAGATTTGTGTTCTTTCCTGCATCCATCACCTCACGGAAGCCAGCTCTCCTCTCTAAACCTTGGTTTGCCCAGCTGTTAAGATGGGGAAGTGGGCAGCCGCAGCAGGTATGGCTCTCAGCTCCTCTGGCCCAGCCCACCCCAGGCCTCCGCCTACCCTCCTGTCCAGCTGGTACCTACAGCCACTGGATGTGGTTCTTGGACTTCTTGGCGATGAGCTGGATGCCCTCCAGGACGTTGGTGATGTCGTAGATGCGCCGTTTCTGCACCTTCAGCACCTCAGCCGCCCAGTTCAGGTCGACCACCCCATCGGCCGAGCGGCTCAGTAACTCCAAGAAGCGTTTGGTGGTCAGGTTCAACGATGTTTCATAGCGTGACTTCTCCCCTGGGGACTTCACACCTGGAGGCCAGGCAGGACAAGGTCTCTGAGCACCAACCCCAGCCACACTGGGCTCCCTGGCAATAGCAGGGCAGCAGGATGGCAGGGGGCAGATGGTTCCTTCCCTTTGGTGAGGGCCAAGCAGGGAAGCCCCATGACTGCTGCCTGCCAACCACAGCATTCCTCTTCCGGCTGGGGAACTTCCCACCCCCTAGGGCTTGGGGAAGCCATGCCAGGTGGCCACTCCAGCTGCCCCTTGGGGCCCCCCAAGGCCTGGATCAGACCCAGGCCTGACAGACCAGAGCTTACTCTGCAAGCATGCCTGTCTGTCCACGTCCCCTCAATGTGGGTCTGGCCAGGGGGCCTGCCTGAGCCCAAGCCCTGGGGCTACCTTTTCCTGGGTGGCGGCCTCTGCCCCGAGCTGGCCCGCTGCTCTCGGCCAGGTATTGATGGTCAGTTTCCAGGTTCAGCCTCCGCTTCACCTATGGCAAAAACAATGGGAGGATGCCCAGTAACCAGGAGAGTGGGGCCACAAGAGACCTGGCTGAGGACCGGGTGCTCCTGGGCCGCCCCCTGCTCGACCAGGATGCCCAGGAGTGTGAGTGAGGGGGCGTCCCAGGAAGCATGATCCTACCCCACAGGACAGAACACTCAACTGGAAGGCAGAAGTTCAAGCCCCAGTTCCGCTACTACCTCCCTGGGGGACCTGTGGTAGTCTGCAAATTTTTTTGCTTCTCCTCTTTTCAGCAGATGGAGCCTAATGTTCCCTTAAGTACGGGCCCGATCTGGTAACTCGCTTCTAATGAACAGAATGTGGTGGAAGTGACAGTATGTCACACCTGAGACAGGGTCACACAGGTATTGTAGCTTCCTCCTTGTCCTTTATTTGATCTCTCCCTCGTGGTTGGAGCTAGCGGCCATGTCACGTAGGCACTCAGGTAGCCCTAAGGAGGCCCAAGTGGCAAGAAACTAAAGCCCTGCCCCCAACAGCAACACGGGCAGGCTTAGAAACACATCCTCCTGGTCATGCCTTCTGATGACTGCAGCCGGGCCAACATTTTGGCACTAACCTCAGAAGAGGTCCTCAGCCACAAGCACCCAGCCAAGTCACCACTAAATTTCCCACCCTCAGAAACCATATAACAAATGTCTGATGTCTTAAGCCATTGGGATACTGATCTCCTAAGGGGGTAACTACCTCTCTCTGGTTTCTGATTTGTCTGTGAATACGGCAGCACAATCATGGCCCCATTTTACAGGTAGGACAACCGAAGCCCAGAAAGACTCAAGGTGATACAGGCAGGAAGTGCCAGAGCCAGGATTCCCGCACGAGGATGGAGACTGCCCTGGGGATTTCACAGGCATCTCCCTCATATTCTGACCCAAACCAGCAATACCTGCCCCTCTGCCACCCACAGGGTTTCCTGAGCTAGAACCTGGTTCAGGCCCATCCACTGCCCTCATCGCATCTAGCTGCCAAAAATCCCATCACCACAGCCACTGGCACCTCCTATCTGGACCACCCAGCTGTCTTCCCACTGGTCTCCCTGCCTCCGTCTGTCCCCTCCACCTTAGTACCCTCATCTGCCACCACTTTTCCCACAGGAACTTCTGCTGAGCTTCTGAGTTTCTTCACAGACCTGCACCTCCAAGCCTTAGCCCATGCTGGTCCCTCCCTGGCTGGCCCTCGCCTCCCTCCCTCCCAGTTCACACCAACGCTTCCCCCTCCAGAGAGGCACCTTACTCATCACCTCAGTCTTTTCAATCAATCGCGCAATAGAAACTGAGCCTCATCTCCCTCAGGACGGCTGCAAACCCAACCCTTTCCCACATGGTCTCTCGCCACAAATTTCTGCAAGTGTGTTTGTCTCACCCAGAGGCCAGGGAGCCCCTCAGAGGCGGGCACTGGGTCTGAATAATCCCTGCACATAAGGTCTGGGCATCAGCACGTTTGCTGAATGAATCGCCCCACATGCTGCCGGACTCAGATACTCTCACATAGGCACTCGTGGATTTCCTCAGGCGTCTGCCAATATCAGAGCTAATGCATGCTGACTGCTTCCTGTGTCCTGAGCACTGCTAGGTAACTGCTTCACCTGTGTGTGATCACCGACAACCTCCAGCCGCCTTGCAGCAGGGGTTCTGATGACTTCCACTTCCTGAGGAGTCTGCACCTCGCAGAGGTCACACAGTGAGGTGGAGTCAGGATTCGAACCTTAGTGGGCTGGGCAGAGGTTCATCCGGAAGCCAGGCTCCCGCAAGCCAAACCACAATGTACCCGCTCTCCAGCCTCGCCCCAGAGCTCTGAACTCTTGCATGTTCCAGCCAACCGCACCCTTTGCCTCCTTCCTGTCCTCGCAAAAGGGTGCCCAAGCTGAAGGCGGATCCATGCCACACTCAGAGATGCAGGCACAGGGACCCAAAAAGCAGGGATGAAAGAAATCCGGATGACTCAAATACCTATCCATGGGAGAGGCCACAAAAACTGGTTCATCCAGCCCTTGGAATACCACACTGCTGTCAAGAAGGATGGGGGCAGGTTGATACAAAACTCCCAAAGACATATTGACAAGAAAAACACGGTTAAGAAGCAATCCGTTTATGTGATCCCTTTTCGGGATCAAAAAGCTCATGAAACCATTTTCTCTGCTTCAGTCTGTATTATTATAGAATCCATTTCAAGAGCAACCTTGGTATCAGGGTGAGGACCATGAGGAATTGCTGCCTTGTCTCTAAAGTGGGGATGATGTGCTATCGGAACACAGGAAGAGAAAAAAGAAAAAATGGATGGGGCTGGGGATCTTGTCCCCCTCAACTTTCGCATCTCTTCCATAGTAAATATGCATTATATCCAGTTTGTTTTTTAAGAGCCATGACAACAGGGGAGATGTGGACCGGAAGAGCCAGGAGGAATGGTTGAATTGCACAGAGCTTTGTAGGCAGGAGGTACTCAATGAATGCTCACTTGTGCAGAAGCTGAGCCTGTAGCTTGTTTCAAGGACTGCCCCCAAACAAATGCTAGTGCAGAGGGTGAGTGGAGGCCACAGCTCAGATAGCCAGTGGCTACTCACAGGTACAATGTTAGGAGGTGTTGCACAGCAAAAGCTGGGCCCATGTTTCTGAACTACAGCAGCAAGGTGGTACTGGGCCCTACTCCTGCTCACGGCAGAAAACACGTACTAGCCCTTAAGTACTGTGACAGCAGAGGCTCTTTACGTGCCTGTGCCTAGAACCTCAGAGGCACTCACTAACAACTGCTGAATGAATGGAATGCTCAGACCCAGTGAGGCTGCCCCTGACACCCCGGGTGTGGAGCAGAGGGCAAACTTCCTGATCCCAGTCCCTGGCTGTCCCTCTAAGCCTGAAGCTCCATTGCCCAAGGGCAGGACCTGAGCCTAAGCACCTGTCCATCAGCTAAATGGAGGCTACTCGATCAGGCTCCAAGCTGGTACCTGCAGGGACACGTTGCTGGGGTATAGGAGACCAATCAGGGGACCCACCCTGTGCAACTTCCCTCCCTCTCACTCATTTGGAGGAAGGGACCCTGGGCTTCCTACAATCTCTATTAGCATCTCCAGGAAGTAAGGCATGCCAGCAGTTAACCACTCAGGAAATCTGGTCTGGTCCCACCACTCATGAGCTGACTCACCAGGGAAGGTTCTAACATCTCTAAGCCTCAGTTTCCCTATCTGTAAAACGGGAAAGCTGTTGACAGGGTTAAATGAGTTAATTGAGTAAAGTGCTTGGCACATGGCCTAACTCACAAAACAGTCTCAAAACAATGGTGCCTCCTATTGTTATTATTAGCATCTCAGTGATTCCGGAAGGAAGGATGTACTGGGCAGGGGGCCAAAGGGGTCGGGGGAACCTTGTTGGGATGTCTCAGGGACCAGCTGCTACCCAGGCCTCCATCAGCAGTTGGGCTTCCACCTCCTTGCCCTGGGCCCTGCCTCCCTGCCTCAACTTGCTCAGCCAACTGTGCTGAGACCCCATCCTGCCTGCCCATCCATGCCCTAACTTTACCCACAGGCTGCACCAGTCAAACTGGTCTCCACGCCCTGTCCTGCAGCCCACAGGACCAAGCTCTAGGCCTCCGCCCCCTCCTTCCCCCCACCTCCTAATTCAGACACCTCTCTGGGCCCCCTAGTCTCAACTGTCTTTAGCCTCTCGCTGTGCAGGGAGCACTTTATCAAGGGATATCCCTGGGGCATTTACTCTCTCCTGGTACTGGGGGCCTCCTCGCCAGCTCCCAGAGGCCTAGCCCACCCAGGACTTCCACTGGGGCCCGGGGGTCTGCCTGCCTGATTAATGAGGTTCCATGGCAACCAGGGCCTGGGAGGGTGGCAGATGGAAGGACAGGCAGAGGGAGGGGATCAGCAGCTGGCCCAGTTACCCCCGCCCCTGCAGAGAAGGCCTCCCAGCCAGGCAGCCTGTCCCCAGAGGCCTGGAGGGCCAGGCCTGCACCTGGCAGTCCCAGAGGCAGGAAGGAGGGTCTCCTCAATGGCTCTTCTACGGACTGGTCCCAGAACACCCCACTTTGACCTCCCCAAGCAGCCATGCCCACCACCCAGCCACAAGTTATGGTCTGAAGCCAGCAGGCCTCAGTTTAAATCCCACTTGCAGCCTTGTGACCAGGGGGCAAGCCACTTCCCCTCTCTGGGCACAGTTCAGATGGGCACAGTGACAACACCGAGCTCACAGCATGGATGTGAGTTTTAGCTGCCTTGAAGTCAGCCAAAGGCCTGGCATGCAGTCAGCGACAGCTGAATACACGTGGACCATTATTATCATTGAGTCTGCTCCGGCGAGGAAGCTGAGGCCCACAGCACAGAGCAGCAAACAAGGACTGGCCCGAGGTCACCCCGCACCCCAGGGCGGAGCCCCGAGGCCCAACCCAGGCTCGGCACCGCCCAGCCTGGACGCCTCAGCCCACCCTCCCCCGCCCCCGCTGCCGCCGGGCCAAACATTGCGCCCCGCCCGGGTCTGCGCAGGGGTCCAAGGCAGCGCACTCAGCCCAGTGTCCCTGATGTCCGTACCGGCGGGCGGCCGAGCGCGGGGCGCGGCGCGCTGGGTGTGGGCCGGGGCGCCTGCGGCGTGGCGAAGAGCAGCAGGTCAGGGTCCCGGGGGCCGGCGGCCGGTGCGGCGGGGCCGGCGGGGGCCGGCGGGGCGCTGGCGTCCTGCGCGGTGGAGATGATGACGATCTGCGAGGAGTCGAGCAGCCGCAGCGCGCCGGCCCCGAGCAAGGCCTCCAGCGCCGGCGCGCAAGGGCCGCCCGCGGGGGCCCCGGCCACGGCCATGGCGCTCACGGCCCGCGCGGCCCGGGTGGCAGTCGGCGGCGGCGGCGCGGGCCCATGGCGGCAGGCCGAGGCGAGGGCTAGATCCCGCTCCGGATCCCGCTCCGCCCCCGGCCGCCGCTGCCTGCAAAGTCCCGGCCACTTTTACGCGCCAAATCCTTTTTGCCGCGAAAGAGCCACGAGCCGCCGAGCGCTACCACCATTGGCTGCCCGGACTGTGACGGAGGCGACGGCGACGTCACCCATTGGCTGCAGCGCGCCGGTCCGGCGGCGGAGGGCGGGACGGGGCGGCGGCGCGAGGGAGCACGACCAATCGGGGGTCGGGGCGCGCGCAGGCTTTGTCGGGGCGGTGCCAGGCGCGTTCGCACTCCCCGCCCTCAGAGGGGACGGCCCCTGTCCGAGGAGTGGTGGCCCCACCCCCTCCCCGACGCACCCCCATCTGGCCGATGCCTGTAAGTTGAGGACAGAATGTCCATTAAGCATATCT
This sequence comes from Ovis canadensis, assembly GCF_042477335.2. NCBI lineage: Eukaryota > Metazoa > Chordata > Mammalia > Artiodactyla > Bovidae > Ovis > Ovis canadensis. The sequence continues at coordinate 78,523,131 of NC_091257.1, forward strand.
CAACGTCAGCAGACCCCACGTGACCCCGATAACTCTCACCTGTGGCCCCGACACTCTCGGCCAGATCTCTAGAAACTGCCCCTCCTCTCTTCTCGGTTCTCAGGCCCACCTCCAAGCTCCGGCCACTTCTCCCTCAACTTCCGTCACCAAAGCCGTTCACTTTCAAATCGTGTGCTCACCCTATTCCTCTCACCCAGAGCCCAAGCAAAAGGGAGCTGTCAGAAAACGGGGAGGGATATCTGGCCCAATACAGCTCTGGGCTTTTCTACAAGCCCTCCTATAGCTGGAAACTCCAGTACCCTATGCACAACTTCTGCGTGAACTGATTCACTCGTTCAACAAACGTTTTGAGAGCCGGCTCTAAGCCCCATTCTTGACTCTTGGCGCTAAGGAACTCACAGTTTAGTGAAAAAGGGAAGAGAGAAACAGGTACAAGCATTTACAACATGATGTGGAATTTTCACTATTAATTCCATGTTAGATCTCACAAAGGGAGGAGGTGAGTATGCTGAGCATGAAAATGCATTTAATCCGGAGGCCCTGGGACCTCTCCATCAGCCATTTCTCATTGCTCAGATCAGCTGATTTGAGCAGTACTGTCCTCTCCTCTATGCCAGGCTCTGTGCCAGCACTAAGGGCAGAGATGCAAAAGGCTTGATGATTTCTATGAACTTGCCTGCCATCTGGTGGGGACTGACCCATCAGGGGAAAAAAAAACACTAAGACGCAGTCAAGAATGAGATCCCTAGGCCCCATATAAATATCACTTCTTCCAGGGAACACTCAAGTATTGAAGTTACTCGCTTCCTCCACTGTCCACCCCCACTTCTGTTCCACCACTGAGCGGGCACACTGGATCTCTTTATCTGCTTTCCTTATCAGACTGGGAGCTCCAATAGGGCCTCTTCCCAGCACTGGCCTGGTCCACAGTAGGTGCAGAGAAGGACTGTAAAAAGAAACAGGCTCACACTGGAGGCTACCTGGAATGTCCCAGGTCTCAGAATCACCTGGGTGCTTGTTAACTATGGGCCCACCCCATCCCTGCCAATTTAGAATCTAAGTGCCCAGGCATCATTTTCACAAGCAAACCCCTACTCTCATGCCAGGTGATTTTTATGTACGTTCACATTGGAGAACAAATCAGTGTACTTGTATAACCAAAATGTGTGGGGCAGCCTCAAATTACAGCACCTTGCAGACACTTAATAGCCTCAGTTTCCTCATCTGTAAAATGGGCTCACTGCCATTCCCCCACCTCACCTTCCAGGGTTGCCATGTGGATGAAAAGTATAAGGGATCTGAAAGTGTTTCAAAAACTATTAAGATGGGGTGGTTTAGGAACACAACAGGAGTTTCCTAAGCAGTCTGTGAAATTACTCATCACAAATCCCAGACTATATGAGCACTAGAAGGGACCAGAGAGACTAAATAAGCTTCTTACAGTACAGAAGGGAAAACTGAAGCCTATTCAGGAGTGAACCAGCCAGTGACACAATCTGGCAGGCAATGGATTTCCAGCCTCAGGGTTGACCTGTCCCCCTCCTCCCTCCCCAGTTCGAGAAGCTCCCACTAGAATGGTAGGTCTCATTCTAAATAGCCAAGCCAGATCCTGACAAGAGGGTAAGAGAAGCCAGCAGCATTCCCACTTCAGAGGGAATTTCCTTCCTTCACACATTCCCAAAGGGGCTCAACAACAGTAGCATTAATTCTGTGAAGCCCTTTCATGCCCAACAGTCATTCAGCAAACATTTATCAGGCACCTATTATATACCAAGCACTGTACTGGTTCCCGGTGAAGGAAGACAGATACCATTATTATTGTCCCGTTTAGGATGAGGAAACTGAGACCTAAAGGCCATGAGCTTACCTAGCCAATGAAAAAGCTTATTATTCAGACTCGATAAGACCAAAGCCTGGGGATTTTCAACGCCCTGCCCTCCCTAAATTATTCCAGTACACAATCTCCTAGGTCAAAGCAGGTACCCTCCTTCCCACAAGCTCTCCTGTCCTGTAGCAAAAAGGAGTGAAGAGCAGAATTTCCAGCGTGAACTCAGAGATAAGGTCCTTCTGCATCTATTAATACGCACTTGAAAGTAGCAAAGGCTTTCTAAGATAGAGCCTCTTAGCCCCAAGCCCGAGGTATCCTGATAAGCCTGTTCTCTACAGTTCTTGGGCTTCAAAATAAAAATCCACAATTACTGGGTAGCCAGTAATTCCACTGATGATCTCCTTTCGACCTGATAAATAAGTGAAGCTCATTTATCTACATGGCGCAGGAAGGAGGCTCAGAGAGGGGCACTCGCTGCTCAAGGTCACACAGCAGAATAGAAGTCTTCTACTGTAAAATCCAGGGCCTGCCCTTCAAGTACAACCCCCTCTGTAAATACCCCAGGGTCAGCCTCAGGGCTGTTAAGAGTACAATGTGTGGTTTCCAAAAGGTATTATGTGGATAGTGGCTTAATTAACAGGGGCTCACTGTCCATCTCCACCTTCCTTAAGTCCTAACTCAAGAGGCGTCCAAAGGGGTAGAAGCTCCTGGAGCCACTATCCTTTGCCTGAAGATCTCTTTCCAAGAGGCAGGCTGGTGGAGGAGTGATAGCATGGGCTTCTAAATCAGGTGGATGTAAACGAGAATCCGAGTCTGTGACCTTGGACAAGTCAATTCACTTCCCCTGAGCCTCACTCATTCAATCCACTCCCCACTCTCCATTCAATATTTACTGAGCCCCTGCTATGTATCCAACATTGTGCCAGGTGCTTGGGGGACAGCTGAAAGCAAAACACTCATCTCTGACTCCTGGAACTCACCCTCCAATGGGAGAGTCAGATTTCTATGTATCTGCACAATATGCTCATTAAGAAGTTTGACAGGCAACACAAATAGTTCGAAGCTATTTATTCCACATACACCAACTCCCCTAAACGTACATTCATAGCTTAAAAAAAAAATCTCCAAACATGAACATCCCATTATTATAAGGAATACATAATTGGGAGAAATGATCCTGTGGGGACTTCATTTTATTAAGAGGCACAGAGACATCCATTGTTGAGTTCTGGCAGAAGGAGGTGGGGAGTTTTATGTCTGCAACATTACATTCATCTTGAATGATCCCTTGTCACTACGCTGAATGGTTTGACTGACGGTTTTCTGTCTCTGGAGACGTTCTGTCACGGTGCCAGTCCTGGCTGTGTCTGAACACAGGCCTCTCACCCATTCGGGAGGCTGTCTCACATACGAGTAAGCCCTGGGAGTCGGGCAGACCCCCACTGTGTGGCTTGGCCAGATGGGTAAGTGATTTACCCCCCTGAGGAGCTCTGATTGCCTCCTTCGTAGAACAAGGGGCAAGGGTTCCTCAACAGAATGGGTGTCAGGGTTCAGTGAGAAAACAAGACAGCAGAGTTTGCAAACTGGCCCGCAGGCCGGATTTAATTTGCTCAGGGTATTCTTCCCCTGAATTATGAATTTGTTTTTAAAACAAATTTTAAATTGGGACATGCTATAGAAAAACTTAAATATTTGGATTTTTAAAAAATTTTGGCCATGTTGCATGGTTTGCAGGATCTTAATTCCCTGACCCCTGGAATCCTAACCATTCAATTACAAGGGAACGCCTAAATGTTTGGCTTAAAAAAAAAAAGTAATATTTGGCAATGCCAGGTAGGCCATCAGGGTACTGAGCAAGTGCTGTCCCCCATTTAGCTAGAGCCTTGGCCCTCCAGGCAACCAGTGTCCCTGCCTGGCTTGCCTCACGTGATGACCTTACTTGCCCTGCCACTCAGTTTGCAATCCCTAAGGCCTGTGCCTGGCACTGAGTAAGCATCCAATAAATGTTGACTACTCTTAGTAACATTACTAGAGCACCAGCACGGTCCTCTTTGTGGAAGACGTGGATGTGGAAGGGAAGTGGGTGTTCATGGGGCTTAGTGCCAGCCAGCAGCTGCCTGACTATGTGGCCTTGGCTAAGTCTTCGGTCATCAGCCAGTCCAAATGTCCAGCCAGAGGGTCCAAGGTCAGTGGAAGTGGACAGGCTGCCAATCCATAAGTGAGCCTCCCTTCCCTTGCACCCCCATTATTCCATGAGCTCAAGCTCTGGGGACCCCCTCTCCTCTCCAAGGCTCACCCAGTGCCTCTTCCTTTGCCTGTGTCACTCCAGCCTCCGCAGTGGGATTATGCTTTTCCAAGCGGAGGGTAGAAAACCTGACACAGTGGCCATGCCTGCCCTGACCAGGGCTACAGTGAGGGGCTGGGGAGTCCTCAAAGCAGAAGGGCTCTGTTTCTCACCTGTAAAATGGGGATGGTAATAATAATAATCACAGCGTTCACCTTACAGGCCTGGTGGGACATTAACTGAGTTATGAAAGTGCTTAGGGCAGTAGTTGGTGCGCAGAGAGCCCTCAGTAAATGTCAGCAGTTACTAAGAATGAAGGCTGAATTACGGGAGCAGCTTGCCTACATCTCCTCCTAATTTTTCCAAATGAGAAAAGTTAGGCTGCAGAGTGAGTTTTCAAGCAGCAATCCATGCACCGCTTCCCAAATTTTATTAGGCTCAGAGACAAGGAGAAAAACACACTTGGACGGCGATGAAGTGTGTAGACGAGACAATCATATATTCCACTGATTCTCAGACCATTTTCTAAAAATCAATTATTTTGTTTTTGGCTGCACCAGGGGTCAGGTGGGAATCTTAGTTCCCTGACCAGGGATTGAACCCATGCTTCCTGCAGTGGAAGCACAGAGTCTTAACCACTGGACCGCCAGGGAAGTCCTCTCTCAAACTTTCTTTTTTCGTATTTAACAGCTCTGAAAGTGAGGTGCCTCATACAATCAATGGCATGCCCGTTTTTAGTCAGCAGCTCTTCTCTTTCCTAGGGGCTCAAGATAAAACGTTGTGCCTCATTTTGGAGGGTGTCTTGGAAGTCGGAGATAAGGTGGCTGAAAAGCACGGGGCCCCGGGGCCTGCCCCCCAAGAGGCCTCATTGTTCTCATCACCTCCAGCCTCACCAGCACATTTGAGGCTGGCCATGGTGGAGCGAGTCGCTTTTCTCTCATTTTTCTCGTTTCCTTTCTGACACCTGCTGACCTGCATTTGGTCCCGGGGTTGACAGCACATGGCAAATGCGGTCAGGGAGGGGAGTAGCAAGAGCTCACGAAGAGAAGAGAAAGGCTTTTCATAATATATTAAGATATTCAGAAAGGAGGAGCCTGAGATATTCTCCCTCCCACCTTCTCCTTTTTTTTTTTGAACAACAAAAAAATCCCTGCTGGAAGCCAGAGTTATATATATGCCAAACAGGCCAGGAAACCCAGCAGGCCTCCTGGAGCTGGCAATGAACCGAAACAGGGGCATTGTGTCCAGGCCACTGGCTGGCTGAGGGGCATTGTTAGGGCCTGGCCCTGTCTGGGAAGAGGGGGGCGCAGAGGGCAGGGGGAGTGTGTTCCCATGACTCCCTGGGGAGTGACAACAATCAAGGCCAGCTGCGAAGCTCGCATGCCAGGGGCCCGTGGGCGGGTGGCTGGCCCCAGAGGGGCCGGAGGGCTGCAGGGGGCTGAACAGGCGAGGGGAGGCAGCAAGGTCCAGGTCTGTTTCTCAGCTGGGCGGGGAGCGGGGGGGTCATTTGCTATACCCGTCTCTCTCATCCCCACCTCCAAAAAGTCCTGGGCCACTGAGCCACTTTGCAAATGATACCCCAGATCTGCCCACTTCTCTCCACCCCGAGGCCCCACCCCGGTCCAGGCTGCCATGGTCTCTCACTGGGACCCCTGCCTGGCCTCCTCACTGGATCTTGCTGCCAGCCTGGCTCTCTCTGTTCTGTTCCCCACACATAGCTAGAAGGATCTTTCCAAAATGTAAATCACATCACAGCCATATCACTCTCCTGCTTAAACCTGCCAAAGGCTGCCTGTCAAACTGAGAAGAAAACCCAAACCCCTCACTCTGGCCCACAAAGCCTGCCTGATGGGCCCAGCCAGCCTCTGGGACTCCATCTCCGACACTCCAGGAAGCCCCCACCTGCCACTCTGTCCCAGTCTCTAGGACCTCCTGCAGGCCCTGGAATGCTGTCAGCTGTTCCCCGCTTACGGCCTGTGCACTTTGCAGCTCCTATGCCAGGAACACCCTTCCTCTACCTCTCAGCATGGCTCGATCCCAGAGCGAAGAACACCTCCTCAGAAAGGCCTTCCCTGGAAAACAGACCTTGCTGTTCTCTTCTGCACTGCCTTCCTGGCACCTACCACTCGGAACTGTATATTCCTTAGTCTTCCCTCCCTGGGTGGTAAACCCCAGGTGAGCAGGAACTGTTTTTTTCATTGCTAAACCCTAGCCTCCCATATCACCAGGTAACTAGTACCTAGCAAGAACTCAGCCAATATTGATCGTTGTTGTTCAGTTGCTAGTTGTATCCAAGTCTTTGTGACCCCATGGACTGGAGCATGCCAGGCTTCCCTGTCCTTCACTATCTCCCAGAGTTTGCTCAGATTCATGTCCATTGAGTCGGTGATGCTATCCAACCATCTTATCCTCTGTCATCCCCTTCTCCTCCTGCTTTCAATCTTTCCCAGCATCAGGATCTTTTCTAATGAGTCAGCTCTTCCCATCAGCCAAAGTACTGGAGCTTCAGCTTCAGCATCAGTCCTTCCAATGAATATTCAGAGTTGATTCCCTTTAGGATTGACTGGTTTGATCTCCTTGCAGTCTAAGGGAGTCTCAAGAGTCTTCACCAGCACTACAGTTCGAAAGCATCAATTCTTCAGCACTCAGCTTTCTTTATGGTCCAGTTCTCACACCTGTACATGACTACTGGAAAAACCATAGCTTTGCCTATACGGACCATTGTCAGCAAAGTGATGTCTCTGCTTTTTAATACGTTGTCTAGGTTTGTCACAGCTTTTCAGCCACCCTCAAGCAGTTCTGAAACTGTGATGCATGAACCCAAGTTCCATGCACTTGGACAGGAAAAAAAATTACACCTATATTTTCACTAGTCTCTAACTGAAATGTAACATTTCCTTCCATTTTAAATGTAGGCAACAATCCAGAGGCCAATTACCAGCAACTTGGGACTTTATCACCAAGAGAAATCACAGCTACTTCCTTATCACAGCTGCCCCAGGGATCCTAAGATACTGTTCATGCTTATGACACCTGTGACATCCTGGTAGTTTTGGACCTGCCACTCGATCTTTTTATCTGATGTGTTTAAAAAAGAACACACAGGGCTTCCCTGGTGCCCTGGATTCTTTCAGTAGTAAACAGGCCACCTGCCAATGCAGGAGACACAAGTTGGATCCCTGACCTGGGAAGATCCCACAGGCCTCAGAGCAACTGAGCTCCTGTGCCACAGTTATTGAGCCTGTGCTCTAGAGTTTGGGACCCGCAACTACTGAGCCCACGTGCTACAACTACTGAAGCCCATGCACCCGGGCCCATGCTCTGCAACAGGAGAAGCCACCGCAATGAGAAGCCTGCACGCCGCAGCTAGAGTAGCCCCCGCTTGCTACAGCCAGAGAGAAGCCTGAGCAGCAATGAAGACCCAGCACAGCCATAAAAAATATTACTAAGTCACAAATACAAAAAATATTATTTAAATATTCAATATAATTGTCTTTTATCATTCTATTTATGGTTTAAAAAATAGCATTCTTAAAAAAAAAAAAAAAAGGCAGAATTCTTGAGAAGGGTCTAGAGGCTTCACCAGATGCCAAAAAGGTTCATGACACACATAAAAAAGACATCCTAAAAAGGAGTGTCCCGAAAGAGCTGATGTAGGGACTTCCCTGGCAGTCCAGTGGTTAGGACTCTAAGCTTCCACTGCAGGGGGCCCAGGTTCAACTCCTTGTTGGGCAACTAAGATTCCACAAGCTGGGGAGCATGGGCAAAAACAAAAAAGAGCTGATGAGGTATGACTTTGATCTCTCTCAGCTGACATCCAGCCCATGAGAGGATGAAGGGAGAGCTCAGCAAAGCAGGAGAGCAAGGCTTCCAACAGGAACCTCATGACCTGCATTTCACTGCTGCCTGGTCCTGTCTTGTTCATGAAATCATGAGTACACAGGCCTGCAACAGAAAGCAGGGAGCCCTCTCGAAAAATCAGTACTCAGAGGGGAGCCCCGCTTTCCGTCTGTCCTCTAGCTGGGCCCCTGTGGCCTCCAGTCCCAAGAGTGAGTCCTGCAGGAGGGCTCTGGTTAAACTTAACACGCTCTCATCCAAAATGTGGGCCTTCCCCGTGGCTCAGTGGTAAAAACCCACCTGCAACATGGGAGCCACAGGTTCAACCCCTGGGTCAGGAAGATCCCCTGGGCGAGGGCATGGCAAACCACTCCAGTTTTCTTGCCTAGAGAATCCCATGGAGAGGGAAGCCTGGCGGGCTACAGCCCATAGGGTCGCACGGAGTTGGACATGACTCAGCACGCACACACCCAAAATGCTTTTCAAGACTGAAAGAAGACCCTCTCTATCCCTACGGATCTGCAACAAGACAAGGGAAGGAAAAAAATTTTTCTTTTTATAAATACCCTCATAGAAAGCAACCCACCTGCAGTCACAGATTGGTTCCAAGAGGTGGACATAGCACGGCGTGCTGGTTTAGGAGGGTGTCAGGTTTAAAGCCTGATTCTCACAAACCCAACACACACTCATGGGAGTGGGAGAAGCGAACAGTGTGGACAGAAACACCATCTCCAGGATCCTTTCTGGAGCCTGCTGTGAGGAAGGCAGCAGTCGTGAGAAGCCGAGGAGGCAGCTTCTTCAAGCCTGGGTTTGTGAATCATCACTCTCACATGGGTTCCCCAAACAACCTCTAATTTGGGAAAGGAGCAACAGAAAGGCCCCAAATTCACTTCAACTTTGTCCTTCCCCTTTCAGTTGGAGTTCCGTGGGCATTCATGTTGGGCGTCATCTACGGCAAGACTCAGGACATTGAGGATGATTCATCTCCATGCTGATCTGCCCGAGATACTTGGGATATTTGGGGTGGGGTTGAGGGGGACAGGAACTGGCTCAAAGAAAGGACTCCCTTTTAAAAAAAAAAAAATACTGACTTTTTTTTTTGGCCACGCCCCACAGCTTGCAGGATCTTATGTTTCTGACTAGGGATTGAACCTGTGCCCTTGGCAATGAAAGTGCCAAGCCCTAACTACTGGACTGCCAGGGAATTCCAGGACTCACTTTTATATCAGGTTATTGATCAAAGAGAAACCAAACATGCAGAGAACAAGGAAGGAGTGTCTAAGAGTTCTTGAGATGACAGCACAATGTAAAAGCTTCTCAGAGGACAGAGATGGGTGGTTGTGCAGAGAATTTCTCAGGAAGGGTGCACGAGAATGTATGGATGGGGGCACTCCTGGCTGGGGCAGTGGTGGGTAAGTGGAGCTGAGGTTCAGGGGGAACTGGACTCTTCCTTATTATACACTTTTTGTGCCCATTTACGTTTTGTGCTATTGTGTATGCATTATTGCTTTAAAATTTTTGTTTACAGCTTTGCAAGTCAGAGACCTCATAGGAAAGTAGCAGGTGCTTAACTGACAGATGTTAAAACACTGCTATTTCAGGAATTAGCATTTATGGAGCGCCTACTGTGGGCCAAGGGCCTCTGGCAATCCCGGTTTTCCAGGTCTTACAGACGAGGAGGCTGGGCCAGGAGGGAGCTGAGTGGGAACTCCTCCCAGGAGCCGGGGCTCTAGTCCTGCATGAGGACCACACCGCCTCCCTCCCTGGAGTGAGCAGTTGGAGACACCAGATGCCTTGGCAGGATCCAGAGAGATGCCATCTGTGAGGGGAACCTATTCTTAGAGAGCAGAGACAGTGGGTGGGGTAGCCGGCCAACCCCCAGCAGCAGTGGGGGGACATCGGGAGGAATGGGGGGCGGGCAGCCAAGGCTTTTACCTTCAGCTGAGGGGTGGCGCAGGCCAGGTTGAAAGCAGAGTGTCCGTAGTCCTTGGGGCCAAACTTCCTTTTACATTTGGATGATACATTGGAAACAGCAGCAGGCATTCATCGAGTGCTTACTTTATATGCTGTCGTATCATTTAATCCTCCATACCACCCTCCAAGGCATGTGCCGTGAGAATGGCTGTTTAACAGATGACAAGACGGAGGCCCTGAATGATTAAGTCACTTACAAGGAACCAGCGGGGCCAGAACTGAGCCCATACATTCTGGGTTCCAAAGCTGATAGCCTTAACCACCAAGCTCTGCTGCCCCTCAACTCGCTGCACCAGGGGCCAGTTTTAGTTTGGGTTCCCCCAAGAGCAGACCCCGAGATGAGGATGTTGAGGGCAAGCAGTTTCTGTGGGAAGTGGTCCCGGGAAACAGTGGTAGGGGCACGAGGAAAGGGGACAAGGGAGGAGGTGTTACCACACAAGTGACCGCTGTGGGCGGCCGGAGTTCAGTCCTGCTGGGTGCTCCGGGGGCCAGCGTGGAGCAGGCACCTGGGAGTTATCCCACCCAGTGGCAATCGGAGGGCAGGAGTGGGGGTCGCCACCAGTCCCTGGTTGACAGCTGCTCCCAGGATGTATTCATCTCCAGCACTGCAGGTCTGCCGCAGGCTGACAGAGCAGGTGCCGAGAGCAAGGGAGGAGCCCTCAGGCAGAAAGACTCAGGGTAGCAGTATGGTGGCTGGTGTGCACTGAGGTGGTAAGTTAGACGGGATGTGGGTGGGGCACTCCAGCATCTGCTTTAAAACCCACTTGCTGGTGGCTACCCTCTACCCTCCCCACAACCTCAGGACCTCATTCAGCCTCCACAGAGTGAACTAAGGGACTTCAAGGCTACCTTCTCTAAGCTGGCAGTACAACGTTGTGCCTGAGAATACACCGTTTAGACTCAGACCCAGTCCCGCCTTCATGACCTAACAGCTCTGTGACACAGCTTCCTCATTCGTCACAAGGGCTACTGGCTGGCCCCTGTCATTCCCTACCACCTTGTTACTCAAGCTCAGAACAGCAGTAGCCATCACCCAGGGGCCGTGAGAAACCCAGGCCCCACCCCAAACCCACTGAATCAAAATCTACATTTTAATAAGATCTCCAGTGACTCATGTGGATATTTCTACTAGTAATTTTCAAAATATAAAAAGAGATTGAAGTATGCCTACTCCAATTGATGGCCCATGGACCAAATCTCCTGGAGATGTGTTTGATTTGTTCAGCTTGGTGGTTTAAAAAAAAAAATTAGTTCTGGCACACACACAAGTCTCCAGTTCACCAGGTCCCCGTCCCTTCCAACTGCATAGCACCCAGAACATCACCATTTATGCCACTTCCCAGGTCCCTATAGGCATTTGAGTGTGTGCCCCAATAACTCGCTAATTTTGCATAGCATAGTTTAGCTTTCTAAATTTAAGGCACTGAAAAAAAAGGAGCTTTGAAATTGCACAGATCTGGTTTGGCTGTCACACTTGTTGTATTGCCTTTGGCAAGTTACTTCTCTGAGCCTCAGTTTCCACATCTGTGAAATGGAGATTAAGATATGTACCTGCAAGGTCATTGTATGGGTTACAAATAATAATGTGCAAAGCACCCAGGAAGGAGGAAGGAGGAGTTCACTAGGTGGATGTCATTAGTAGTTGAAGCAGCCACGTAGTTACACAAGTCCAATGTAGACACCAGGTATTACTATGATTATCCTCACTTTAGTAGAAACTGAGCCTCTGAGAAGAACCTTCCCCAAGGTTACACAGCAGTCCAGTAGGGACTCAAGCCCAGGTCCTCCAGCTCTGTATCTGCACTGTCCACTAGAATTTTCTGCAAGGATAGAATGTTCTAATCTGTGCTGTCCAATACAGCAGCCACTAGCCACATGTGGCTGCTGAGCACTTGAAATGTGACTAGTCCAAACTGAAAAATGCTGAAAGTGTAAAACACACACCTAATTCTGATGACTTAGTACAAGAAAAACAGAATGTAAAATATCTTATTAATTTCTATATTTAACACATTAAAATGATAACATTTGAGAAATATTGGATTCAAAGATATAATTAAGGTTAATCTCCTCTGCTTCTTTCTCTCCCCACATTTTTTTTTTTTTTTTGGCCATACCTCGTGGCATGTGGGATCTTAGCTCCCCAACCAGAGAGAGAATCCATATACTTGGCAGTGACAGCGGAGTCCTAACCACTGGACCACCAGGAATTCCCTCCACTTTTTAAAAATTGTGGCTGCTAAAAAAAGCTCAGTCACATATGTCTCACACTGTGTTTCTTTTGGACAGTGGAAACGCTGGAGCTTCTACAATAGAACACCCAAGGCAAGAAACTGAGTATTGTCTAAAAATGCATTTTTGCAACCCACTGCCCAAGGCAATGGCACTCCACTCCAGTACTCTAGCCTGGAAAATCCCATGGACAGAGGAGCCTGGTGGGCTGCAGTTCCTGGGGTCGCGAAGAGTCGGACACGACTGAGCAACTTCACTTTCACTTTTCACTTTCATGCATTGGAGAAGGAAATGGCAACCCACTCCAGTGTTCTTGCCTGGAGAATCCCAGGGACGGGGGAGCCTGGTGGGCTGCCGTCTATGGGGTCGCACAGAGTCAGACATGACTGAAGCAACTTAGCAGCAGCAGCCCACCACCCAGAAGCCCTCTGTTACAGAATGGTCAAAGAACATACCCACCAGAAAGAGACTTCGGTGCCCTCGTCTGGGCTCGATGATCCCTGAGGCCCAGGGTGGGGTGTGACCTTCCCTGGTCTCTCAAGAGTCAGCAGCTGTCACCGTGCCCAAGGCTCCTCAGCCTGATTCGGTGGCTCGTTCTACTATTCAAGAGTACCTAATGAGAACTGATAATCAGTGCTTCCATTTCGCCAAATGGAGCCCTGGGCTAATAAAAGTTAGAGTCTGAGACCCCAGATCTTGAAGAGGTAGGATCCTCTGGGATGGTTAGCAGGTGGAGCCATAATCTCAAACCACAGCTGGACACCTCCGTCACCCGACTGGGGTGCAGGAGCCTTCCTGAGCACCTGAGGGCCCTGTTACTTGGAGGGCTGGCTCTTGTTGTAGATAAGGAAGTCCGAGAGGTCGTGCCACACGTTGCTGTCCTCGTACAGGTAGGTCATGGATGACTGCAGCGAGGGTTGCAGGGTTGGCCGGTGGTACTCGAAGAGCCACAGTACCAGCCCCCACACCAGCCCCGTGAACCATGGAAATGGGTCCGACCTGGGTTCAGGGATGAAGCCCTTCTCCACACCCAGGCGGCACAGGGCAAACAGGACGCGGGATAGCAGGTACATGTTGATCTGTGGGGGGGAAGGACGGGGTTAGAAGTGGGCCCAGCCACTGGGAACCTTCCACCCACCCCACCCCACCCCATCCCTCCCCCATTTCCCCCCATTCTCCTCCCTGACCCCGCCCCACCCTGGAGTGCTGCCTATGCACTGGATCAGGGTTTTGCAGAGTATGAGCAAGGTGATTTGAAGCAGTTTGCAGCAGGCATTTGAATATTACTATTTATGTCTTTTTTTGTTAGCAGTATCGCATGGCAAAAGGGACCTTAGTTCTTCAACCAGGGATTCAAACCATATCCCCTGCAATGAAAGCACCCAGTTTAAACCTCTGGACCGCCAGTGAGGTCCCACTATTTATGTCTTTTATTATTCTTTTTAATTAAAAATTTTGAAAAATGAATATATTTACACAGCTCAAAACTAAAAGGTAGCTTGCTGACAAAAAACACAGTCCACAAATGAAAAAAAAATTAATAAACTGGATTTCATCAAAATGCAAAATTCTCCAGTTGTGAAAGTCCATGTGAAGAGGTTGAAAAGAAAAGCTACAGACTGAGAGAAAATATTTACAAACACATATCTGACAAAGACTTGTGTCTGGAAAATATTTTTAGAAACTCTCAAAACACAACAGTGAAACCAAGAGGCAATCCAGTTAGAAAATAGGCAAAAGACACAAACAGATATTTCACTGAAGAGGTTACACAAAAAGAAAATAGACAATTTACATTCCCACATGTAAAAAAGTTCAGCTCCATTAGCCATTAAGGAAATGCAAATTAAAACCACAATGAGAGGGACTTCGCTGGTAGCCAGTGGTTAAGACTCTAATCATCCAATGCAGGGGGCCCAGGTTCCATCCCTGGTTGGGAAACTAGATCCTGCATGGCACAGCTAAGACCTGATACAGTCAAATAAATAACTAACTTTTTAAAAACCACAATAAGCACTACACACCTATCAACATGTCAAAAATCTGAAATGTAATAAACCACATGCCAACTTGAAGGTAAAGAAACTGGACCACACATATATTCCTGACAGGAGTGTAAAATAGGACAACCACCCTGGAAAATACTTTGTCAGTCTCCTCTAAAACTAACTATATATGTACCGTGTGTATGTGCTCAGACCCTGAGTCGTGTCTGACCCTTTACAACCCTCTGGACTGCAGCCCGCCAGGCTCCTCTGTCCATGAGATTCTCCAGGCAAGAATACTAGAGTGGGTAGCCATTTCCTCCTCCAGGGGACCTTCCCAACCCAGGGATCAAACCCATGTCCCCTACATTGCAGGCAGATTATTTATCTCTGAGATATCAGGAAAACCCTTTATGTATCATATGACTAGGAACTGCACTCCAGGTATTTATCACAGAAGTGAAAACTTATGTTCACCAAATACATATACAAGAAGGTTCTGAGCAGCTGCATGCCTAATAGGCAAAAGCTAGAAACAACCCAGATGTACTTCCATAGGTACATCCATACCATGGAACACTACTCAGCAGTGAAAAGGAATGAACAGCTGATACAATAACTTGGAAGAATTGCCAGGAAATTATGCTGAGTGAAAAAAGCCAATCCTCAAAGATTACATACTATAATGACTCCATTTATATATTTTTTTTTAGCAGTTTTAAATTTTTTTTTTTAATTTTAGTTTTTTATTTTTTAAATTTTAAAATCTTTAATTCTTACATGCATTCCCAAACATGAACCCCCCTCCCACCTCCCTCCCCACATTTATATTTTTTTTAATTGAAGTATAGTTGATTTACAATGTTGTGCTTCAGGTGTATAGCAAAGTGATTAAGCTACACACATACATATATGTATGTGTATTCTTTTTCAGATTATAAAAAATTTTATATTATAAAATATAAAATATTGAATATACTTCCCTTACTAATTGTTGTTTATATATTTTATATATAGTAGTATGTGTTAATTCCAAACTCCTACAAATTTATGCCCCCCTGCTTTGATAACCATAAATTTGTTTTCTATGTCTGTGAGTCTGTTTCTGTTTCATAAATAAGTTCATTTGTATCATCTTTTCTCGGAGAAGGCAATGGCACCCCACTCCAGTACTCTTGCCTGGAAAATCCCATGGATGGAGGAGCCTGGAAGGCTGTAGTCCATGGGGTCGCTGAAGGTCAGACACGACTAAGCGACGTCACTTTGACTTTTCACTTTCCTGCATTGGAGAAGGAAATGGCAACCCACTCTAGTGTTCTTGCCTGGAGAATCCCAGGGACGGGGGAGCCTGGTGGGCTGCCATCTATGGGGTCGCACAGAATTCCACATGTGATATATTTGCCTTTTTCTGTCTGATTTTACTTAGTATGATAATTTCTAGGTCCGTCCATGTTGCTGCAAATGGCATTATTTCATTCTTTTTTATGGTTGAATAATATTCGTGCGTGTGTGTTTATGGTTGAATATTCCTGTGTGTGTGTGTGTGTGTGTGTATACACTATATCATCTTTATCTGTTCATCTGTCAATGGTTGCTTCCATGCTTGTAAATAGTGCTGCTATGAACACTGGGGTATATGTATCTTTTTGAATTAAGAGTTTTCATCTTTTCCATATATATGCCCAGGACTGGGATTGCTAGATTGTATGATGACTCTAGTTTTAGTTTTTAAAGGGACCTTGATACTGTTCTCCACAGTGACTGCACCAATTTACATTCCCACCAACAGTACATGAGTGTTCCGTTTTCTCCACACCCTCTCCAGCATTTGTTATTTGTAGACTTTTTGATGATGGCATTCTGACTGGTGTGAGGTGATATTTCACTATAGTTTTGATTTGCATTTCTCTAACAATTAGTGAAATTGACCATCTTTTCGTGTTCCTTTTCCTGTGCCTCTTGGCCATCTGTATGTCCATCATGTAACATTTTGAATGGAGGTCAGAGCAGCTGTTGCCGGGGATGAGGGAAAGGAGGGAAGGGGGAAGGAAATGGGTATATCCAGGATTCCTAGAATTTGGAAGTTCATAGACAATTCCTATATAAAAAAAAAAATGGAGAAAATTTCCCAAAATACAAAATGCTCATATCCATAGACTCTACAACTCCATGTCTAGGAACTTACAGCCAGACTGACACAAGTGCAGAAAGATGTCTGAACAAAGATGATACACTGAACTACAGTGTATGTGTGAGGTCAAACGCTAAAGAGCCCCTAAATGTCCATCCAGAGGAGACTGTGAAATCAAGGCTGGTCTATCCCATCAGCAGAGAGCTCTGCTCATGTTATAAAGGAGGGACTGACAAGAGAAGCCTCCAAGATACACTGTTACATTTAAAAAAAAAGTACTATGATCTCGTTGGTGGAAAACTCCTACTATGAACACTGATACAAGCACAGACAAGTTCTGAAAGGCTACACAAGACACAGTTAAAATGACTGTCTATATACACGTATAACTGATTCACTTTGCTGAATAGCAGAAACACAACATTGTAAATCAACTATACTCCAGTTGTGTGTGTGTGTGCGTGCGCGCGTACTCAGTCATGTCCGACTCTTTTCGACCCTATGGACTGTAGCCCTCCAGGCTCCTCTGTCCACGGGATCTTCAGGCAAGAATGCTGGAGTGGGTTGCCATGCCATCCTCCTCCAGGGAATCTTCCTGACCCGGGGATCAAACCCACATCTCCTGCATCTTCCTGAATTGGCAGGCAGATTCTTTACCACTGAGCCACCTGGGAAACCCAATACTCCAATAAAAATTGTTTTTAAAAAAAAAGTGTTTCTGGACAGTGGCTGGACAGTTAGAGGGGGAGAGAGACTTTCTTTTCAATTTATTTTCTAATTTCATCATGATGTATCCTAAGCATCCAGAAGTGTGCCAGGCACATAAGGGGTGCTTAGTTTGCATTACTTAAAATGTGAAAATAAAAAAATTATTTTTATAATTTAAGAATATTTAAGAAATTTGAGGGAGGCAAATTGGAAAGACTGCCAACTTTTCATATAGCACAAGAAGGATGCTAAAACAGCAGTAGCAGCAACAGTTAGCATTTTGTTTTACGATTATCTCATTAAAAAATGGAATTTTTAATGAAGAAAAAGGGCAAGTTGCAGAATAAGAGATAATTCTTCGAATGTAGTAAGTTTCGTTTTATGAAAATCTTACTCATTTTTTTTTTCCTCACTTCACTGCAGAGTAGTGTTTGGGGGCGTTTTGTTTTATTTTTTAAAATCTTTGCCCCAGAGAGCTGCATGGAACTCCAGCAAGGTACCTGGTTAACAGAGGGGGAAGTTCAGGGGGAAGTGACCTTCCCAAGGTCACACAGGGATTGGTGAACTACAGACCCTCAGACATGGCAGGGAGCCAAGAGCTCGTCTTCTTTGACTCCCATCCCCAACTCTATACCTGAATCCTGCCCCACCCCCTAGCCCTCTCCCAGCCCCTATTCCGGGAGGACCTTTACCTGGCTGTTGATGTTATTGTTGTTTCCAAACACCAGCAAGCCCGCGATGAAGGCAGACACGAATGAGTGTGCCTGGTAGGTCTCACCCTGGATGTGGGACTGCAGGGCGCAGAGTCCCTTGTAGAAGAACACAAACCTGGCCAGGTTCCAGGAGTGGGTGTATGTGGCCTGCAGGATGGCACGCAGTTTCTCCCGGAGGCTGCATAGACACAGGGAGCCGCCGTGAGTGCAGGCCCTGCCACTCTGGGGGCATCCACCCACCTGGCATGCAAAACCAGCCCAGGCAAGGAGCCCACAGGCCAGCGCTCATTCAACCCCAGGCCTCTGCCCTCCATGCCCTTAGGGCTACTCCCTCCCTGGATACAGGCTTTGACTTCACGCCATCTCCTCGAAGAGGTCTTCCCTGACTACCCCACCACCTTCTTCAAGAGGTCTTCCCTGACTACCCCACATGTAAGAATGCCCATTGTATTCTGTTCCCTTATCCAACATTTCTTTTCCTTCAGAGCTCGTATCACCATCTGACATTTACATACTTGTTTATTATCTCCCCACACTCCCACCCCATCCCAGTGGAAGCTACCAGACAGTGGTATCTATACCTCACTCATTCATCCTCAGTGCCCAGAGCATGGCCTGGCACACAGCAGATGCTCAATACATTTGTTTCTGGAGTGAACATGTGAAGAAATGAATGAGCGAATGAGCGAGGACATACTATGTGCTGGATCTGAGGATATGATTCTGAGAAAAAACAGATCTGCTTGCTGCCCTCACAAGGTTTATGATCTAGTGGGAGAGGGAGTTATGAAATGAATAATCACAAAACAAAGGTCAAACTTTGACCCTGACAAGCAATGATGCCAGGATGTGAAGGATGAGGAGTCCATGAGGTCAAGAGGGGAGAGGAGTTGTACTGGGATCAACACGAGCAGAGGTCCTGAGGAGGGACAGAGAGTGGGGAGTAAAGGAACAAAGAGAGGTCATTAAGGCCTGAGCGGAAAATGTGTGAGGCAAAGGCTGTGAGGGATAGGTGGGACTATGGTAAGATGCATCTTAAAAAAAAAAATTCATTTATTTTTGGCTGGACTGGGTCTTCGTTGCTGCTCGAGGGCTTTATCTAGTTGCAGAGCCAGGGCTGCTCTCTAGTTGCAGTGGGTTCTCTTGTTGGGGAGCACGCACTCTAGGTGTATGGGCTCAGTAGTTCCCGCACGCAGACTTAGTTGCTCCAAGGCATGCGGAGTCTTCCCAGAGCAGGGACTGAACCCATGTCCCCCACACTGGCAGGCAAATTCTTAAAACACCGGGCCGCCAAGCAAGTCCTAAGCTTTGTCTTTATCTTGAGAGAAGTGAACTTTTAAGTAAGGCACGTGGTTTGACTTATCTTTTCACAATCACCAGGGGGTAGTGAGGAGAGCCAAGGAGAGGAACTGCGTGTGCTCTGGGAGACCAATTCAGGCCCAGCAACCGCATGCAGCCTCGAGGCCGGAGGAGGGCCTTGAAGTGTGTCAGCTGGGGCCTGGGAAGTCTGCCAGCTGGGGCCTGGGAAGTCTGCCAGGCGAGGGGGGACAGCTAGGAGTCAGCGAGGTCTCACCCCACAGGAACACGGGCCCACCACTGCCAGTTCTAAGGCAAGCTACATTTCCCACTTTCCAAGCGTAGGCACTAATACTGCCTTAATATGTCTCTAGAATCTGAACACTTCTCATCTCTATGCCACCATCAAGGTCTGGGCCACCAAAGTTGCTCAGCTGGATTATTGCCACTGCCTCCTACTTTACACCTATTTCTCCCCTTCACCCCTAGCAGCAAACACTTCACTTCCTCACTATTAAATTTAAGTCAAATAGTAGCATGTCCCTATACAGATTCTTACAACAATTTCCTGTTCCATTTAGAGGAAATGCCAGCGGGGTGGGAGGAAGGTTCAAGAGGGAGGAGAGATATATATGCGTATATCACACACATATATATACACACACACATGTTATATAGTATATGCTCAATAAACCTAAGTATATATACATACATATATATATTTATGGCTAATTAGCATTGTTGTGTGTCTGAAACCACCACAACATTGTAAAGCAATTATCTTCCAATTAAAAATTTAGAAAGTTAAACAAAAAAAAGAGGAAAAGCCAAACTCTTCTCTTTGACTAATCCTGAACAGGATGGGCCCCAGTTACCCCCATAATATTCCTCTGTTTGTTCTCTCCCCTGCAATCCCTGTGCTCCAGCCTCCTCAAACTCACCAGGTATGATCACCCCTCAGGGCCTTTGCACAGGCTGCTCCCTTGGTATGAAACACTCCTTCCCTTGTTACCCACGTGGCCAATTCTTCATTCTCCTTCAAGTCTCTACTTAAATGTCACTTTCTCAATGAGCCCTTCCCTATTTAGCTCTGCACCCTGCCCTTCCCCCAGCACTCTGTATCCCCTTTCCCTGCTCTACATTTTCTTTCCTACAGCCCATATAATATTCTAACATCCCACATACTTTTTTAATTTATTATGTTTAGTTTCTGCTACGCCTTGCTAAAATGTCAGCTGTACGAGGGAAGGGATCATTCTCTGTTTTATTCACTGCTGTATCCCCAGCACCTAAAGACAGTGTCTGGCACATATTAGATGCTCAATAAATATTTACTGAAGGAATGAATGAGTTTAATTAAAAATAATAATAATTTGGAGGACAAAAACTAAAACAAAAATAAATTTAAAAAGGAAAAATACATAAAGAAATCTTCACGACCTGGATTTGAGCAGCAGGCAGTCCGTGTATGATTCTTATAAACTCCAGGTGAAGCTAGATACATTAAAAACTAAAACACAAGGTGATTTCTGAGAAGCGCCTTGAGGGAAGTTATGGAAGATCTGAGAAAGGCCAAGAAGTTTGAACAAGGAAACAAAGTAGGTCATGGAGAGTTTTCCTGAGAAAGTGATCCTCAGAGAACTGGTATGGGTTGCTAGGAAGGAATAAAGATGGGGTAGAAGAGGAAAGGGGATTCCTGGTGTGTGTGTGTGGGTACTGCATGAGAAATGTAAAGAGGTGGAACCACCTGTTGCACATGAATGAATGGCAGTGAGTCTTGGTGCCAAGAGCTCCCCAGGGTGGGCGTTGGAGAGAAGAGGGAATGTCCCTGAGGTCAGACTGCAGGGGGCCTTGAATGCCACACCTGGAAGCTGGCTTCTCTGGACAACAGCAAGGAGCCAGGAGCTGGTGAATTTTCAAGATGGGTTAATAGAATCAGACTTGTACTCTAGGAGATGGTGGTGTGGGCAGGTTGGACCCAACCTGGAGGCTACTGCACCAGTAGTCCTGGCACAATCTTGCCCAGTTTGAGGGGTGTGCAGAGGGGACAGGTACCTGCCACTCCGGAAAAGAAAGGTCATGACCAGCGCGTGAGGGGCCCGGATTTTGGCTCCATAGCTGTAGAAACAAAAGAAAATGGTTATTAAGGTACCACTGCACCACTGTTTCTTTCTGAGCTCTCTCTTTGACTCCCTGTGCCCCCTCCTCCCCCTCCCTAATCCTAATATCATTTCAGGAGGGAATCTAACACTGGCTTTTGAGTTAGATCTGGGTTCCAAGTGGGTCATACAAAGTAAATAGTATCTGGTACCAAAGCCTTGCCCTGTTTTGCTCTATGCTGCTGCTGCTGCTGCTGCTAAGTCACTTCAGTTGTGTCCGATTCTGTGCGACCCCATAGACGGCAGCCCACCAGGCTCCCCCGTCCCTGGGATTCTCCAGGCAAGAACACTGGAGTGGGTTGCCATTTCCTTCTCCAATGCAGGAAAGTGAAAAGTCAAAGTAAAGTCACTCAGTCGTGTCCAACTCTCAGTGACCCCATGGACTGCAGCTTACCAGGCTCCTCCATCCATGGGATTTTCCAGGCAAGAGTACTGGAGTGGGGTGCCACTGTCTTCTCCAGTTTTGCTCTATAAACTTGGGTAAATCACTGAATGTCTCTGAGTCTCCCTTCTCCCTTCAGTAAAAAGTATTGCCTGTTTCAGAGTTGTTTCTGGCAGTTAAGGACCTAGCCACATGTAAAAGTTCCTCATTCAACCAGTACTAATGTCGCTACCTGTCTTTTTTTTCTTTATTGGACTTGCCCTCGCTCCACCAAGTTCTCCAGCTGTCTGGCCCTGACCTTTCCAGGCTACAAGGTCTAACAATCTTTGACAGTCTCCCTCAGACAATGGTCATGAGCCCTATATTGCGGTCATATGAGTATCTGTGAGGCTTGTTCCCTCCCCCCCCCACCAAAGTATTTATTTATGTCTGTATTCATTTTGGCTGCACTGGGTTGTAGTTGCGGCATGTGGAGTCTAGTTCCCAGACCAGGGGTCAAACCCAGGCCCGCTGCATTGGGAGCATGCAGTCTTAGCCACTGGACTGCTAGGCAGGTCCTTGTGAGGCTTGTTTGAAGCAGCAAAAGACTGGGAGCAAACCTGTGTCCATCCACAGGGGGCTACTAGGTAAACACATATCGGACCCATGGCAACCAGCGGAATACACAGAGCTGTACATGAACCAGGAAGCTCTAGGTATGCTGTAGGCTTGGTTAAAGCAAGGTGTGTAAACTTCTAAAAGGGTCTAACTTTTTATGCCTTTTGTGCATATGCTATCTAACTTTTTAAAAAATCAAATAAAAAGTGTGATCAACTGACAGCAGTGTTACTGTATGTGGTGGCCAGGCTGAACGGCTTATTTGCTCGCTGCCTAGCAGTGGGTGGGCAGGACCCTCCTCTGGCCCCCAGCAAGTTCTCTGCCCCGCCTTCTCCAAAGGCATGTCTTCTTACCCTGAATAAGGAGGCCGTTGGCCTCCTCCAGCTGGCCAAGGTGAATAGGACCCTGCCTTATACCTCAGACAGGAATGGAACAATGCCCCCAACTGCCTACATGTGCCTGGCCCCCTTCCCAAACTACTCAGACTCTGGTGGGAGCCAGTTACTGCCACCCACAAGATCTGTGTCCTGAAACATGGAATGCTCTGGATTAAAAAGAACTGAAAGGACATGACAGGGACTTCCCCAGTGGTCCAGTGATTAAGACTCTGTGCTTCCACTGCAGGAGGTGAAGTTTTGACCCCTGGGTGGAGAACTAAGATCACGTGCCACGTGGTGTGGCAAAAACAAAACAAAACAAAATTGTCATGACCGAGGAAACTTCAGAGCAGCTCTGAACACAGACCTTCAGTCCTCTTCCATATAAAAGAGAAATTAAATAAATAAAGGACCATGACAGATGCAGTATGATATCCTGGGAGATTCTTATCTACACTATCTTGCTATAGAGGACATTTAGGGGACAACTGGGACAATCTGTCTATTGACTAGACAGCAGTCAACATTACAGGATTATGATTAATTTCTTGTTTAGTTAAAAAAATTTTATACACCTACATTTTTGTTCTTTAAAAAAAATTTTTTTTTAATTTATTTTTGGCTGTCCTGAGTCTTTGTTGCTGCGTGGGCTTCTCATTGCAGCGGCTTCTCCTGTTGCAGAGCATGGGCTCTGGGGCATGTGGGCTCAGTAGTTACATTTCCTGGCTGTAGGGCACAGGCTCAATGGTTGCGGCTCAAGGGCTTAGTTATACCTCAACATGTGGGATCTTCCCGGACCAGGAATCGAACCTGTGTCTGCTGCATTGGCAGGTGGATTTGTTACCACTGAGCTATGAATTTTCCTCTCTGAGCCACAGTCTTCTCATCCAGAAAATGTGTACGATGGCAATTCCTCCTTTATACACTTATTCATTCAGTTAATATTTAAAAGCCTACTTATACTAAGGAACAAAACAGATAAAAATTTCTGTCCCCATGAAGCTCGTTTTCTAGTGAGAGACAAGAGTAGAAAATGCGTAAGTGAATACTTCAGTGTCAGGTGGTGATAAGGACTGCAGAGGAAAAGTCAGTAGGAAAGGAGGTGGAAGTTCAGAGATAGCCTCATTGAGGTGACAATCAGAAGCCTGAAGGTGAAGGAGGGAGCCAGGCAGACATCCATGCCACTATAACAATGATTACAGCACCCAACAGTTATATACATATCAGGCGCTATGCTGAGCATTTCACACATATTGACTCAATCCTCTCGACAGTATGATGAAAGTCAAAGTGTTCGTTGTTCAGTCTGTCCTCTGTCCATGGTATTATCCAGGCAACAATAATGAAGTGTGTTGCCATTTCCTTCTCCAGGGGATATTCCCAACCCAGGGATCGCACCTGGGTCTCCTGCATTGCAGGCAGATTCTTTACCTTCTGGGCCACCAGGAAAGCCTGACAGTAAGATATTGAGAGGGTAACAGGCAGGAAGGCCAGGGGTCTCCAAATGGAGGAAACAGACTTACAAGTGTCAGACATTTTTTATCTCTCTCTTAAGCGGCTGCTGCTGCTAAGTCACTTCAGTCCTATCCGACTCTGTGCGACCCCATAGACAGCCCACCAGGCTCCGCCGTCCCTGGGATTCTCCAGGCAAGAACACTGGAGTGGGTTGCCATTGCCTTCTCCAATGCATGAAAGTGAAAAGTGAAAGTGAGGTCGCTCAGTCGTGTCCGTGACTCTTCGAGACCCCATGGATTGTAGCCTACCAGGCTTTTCCATCCATGGGATTTTCCAGGCAAGAGTACCGGAGTGGGGTGCCATGGCCTTCTCCCTCTTATGCGGCAGGAGGAAACAACAAGTGTTAGATTTTTTTCCCCTTCTCTATACAAATTTAAAAAGAGGTTTCTTTTAAAATTCTGTGTTGCCATGACAACACCTGGTTCCACCAGAACTTAACTTTTCTCAAACCTTGATCTAACCAATCCGGTTTTTCTTATGGAAATGTTTGTCTTAAGCTATATTAATGAACTATGTATTTACCCTGGACTCTCTCCTAGAAAGAAATAGCAACCCACTCCAGTGTTCTTGCCTGGAGAATCCCAGGGACAGAGAGGAGCCTGGTAGGCTACAATCCATGGGATCGCTAAGAGTCGGAGATGACTGAGTGACTTCACTTTCACTTTTCACTTTCATGCCTTGGAGAAGGAAATGGCAACCCACTCCAGTGTTCTTGCCTGGAGAATCCCAGGAATGGGGGAGCTACTGAAGTGACTTAGCAGCAGCAGAAGCTCTCTTCCTAGGTTCTGAGTCTTAGATGGAACCGACTTGACAAACCAGTATGTTTTACTCAAGCAAATGTTCTCTTAAGCTATGTTAATGAGACTGTATTTGGTTAGAAACCTCCCTTTCAAGATTCATGTCAATCATTTTATGGCCCGGGACAACTCACCTTGTGCCAATGTTATCTCAAAATGCATATGGTGGGTGAGGGGCCTGGTGCCAGTCTCTGAGTTTTGAGACATTTCCTTTCTCTAATTAGCAGACTGCTAGTAGCTACATAACATCGAACAAGACTAGCAGGCGGGCACTCTTTCTGCTGATGTCTATGTCAGAAGCTTTCTCTAATTCTTTTATACTTTAATAAAACTTTATTACACAAAAGCTTGAGTGATCAAGCCTGTCACTGGCCCGGGATTGAATTCCTCTCCTCCGGAGGCCAAGAATCCTGGCGTCTTTCACAGCTCAGCAACAATCTTTCAATATAAGTACTATTATCAGCCCCATTTTATAAAAATTGAGGCTTAGAGAGCCTAAATGAGTTGTACAAGATCATGCAGGTAAGGGGCACCAGTACTCAAACTGAGGCGATCACATCCACACCACCATGTCATGCTACCACTAAAATGTCAACTCCAAGAACGTGCAGATTTTTGTTCCCTTTGTTTTTTGATGCTTCCCCAGTTCTGGCACTGTAGGCTCTCAATAAATGATAGCATTTATGCATAAAGTTTAAAGGAAACTGAGTTCCCCTCCTGATGCCAGCCAGAGGAAATGACCTCCTCTTCTGCAGGTTTGATGGCCAAATTGTAATCAGTTTGCTTGGCAAATACTTGGCAGCTTCAGTTACAATGGTCACACCTGCGGCTTATCAGAAAAAGACTTAGCAGTAGAATCTTACAAAAGGAAGAGAAGCGGGATGAAAGAAAGCCCAGGGCAGCTTAATGGGGGGAGCATAGAGAGGCAGAGCCGCAGGCTTGCTAGAAGGCAGAGTCCAGTTTACCACTGTGCAGATGGAGCCGCGGAAGCCAGACAGGCCCAAGGGCACACAGCAGCGGGAGGGGGAAAACTGGACCCAAATGAAGGGATACAGGGTCTGGCATGGGAAATAGTCAAGGCAATAGGGCCAGGCTGCAAAGCACGTAGTACCTAGAAACAGCGTAGTTAGAGCCCCGGCTCAGAAGGCGCACGGAACCCAAAATCCAGCGCCCACTGCGCCGACAGTGGACACCAAGACCTAGAGACACACTAGGACTACTCAAGGGCGCACAGCGCAGCGGCGCCGGTAGCAGAGCCCGCTTCTCCAACCCCACCAGACCGATCCTTCAGCCCCTGCCCAGCCCGAAGACCCCACTCACACTGCCCCGTTCCGGAAGCCCTTAAGCAGGGCCAGTGCTGCGTGGTAGCGGCGCTTGCGCAATAGTGCGTTGACCGCAAAGAGCAGAGTCCTCAGCTGCGGTGGGGCGGCCATAATGCAGGCGTCGCTGGGGGTGGTGGGCACGGAGCAGGACTCAGGTCCTGACGGACATGACTGACGGACTGAACTGAACTGAACAAGTAGGGCTGGAGCCGCCGGATGGTGCCGGACATTGCAGCCGCGTTTTTGAGCCCATAGGATGTGTCTGCTGTCACTCATACGAGCAGGGCCGATCACAGAGCTCACTTAACTCACCAGCGGAATGGGACGCAAGCACTCTCCCGAAGAGCGGTCTGATTGGAAGAGAGGGAAAGCTCGTAGCCAATTACAATGGGCTCCGTCCAATTCGACCACAAAAAGGTTAGAAACGTATTCCTGGATTTGTCCAATCAGAAAGCAATTTCCCTGGGACTTAGAAGAGGTGTGTCACCTGTGAGGGTGGAAGTTTTTTGAAAGAGGAGCCGCCCTGGGGATGGTGACACAGGGAGGAGCCAGGCCTTAACTCTACACAGGACGATTCTGGTTGGTAAACATGGACTACCGATCTTCTCAGACCAGAAACCACTTGGCACCTTCACCTTTTTGGTTTCCATATGTTCTTAAAAAACAAACATTTTCTCATGGTCCGCAGAAGACTGTATGATCTGGCCCCTGTTTTCCTCTCTAATCGTACACCTCCACTCTCCCTTTGTCCCTCTCAGTCACTTCTCTTCAGCGAAACTAGCCGCCTTGCTGTTCCTTGACCTTAACACTCCTGCCTGAGCGCTTTTGCCTTTCTTAATCTCCCTGTTTCCTATGCATCACCCCAAGTTCTTCCCATAGCTAACTCCTTCTCAACGTTCAGGCTTCAGCTCAAATGCGATCTCTTCAGAGGTCTTCCTAGATATCTCAGAACACTGAGGGTGACATTTGTGTATGATGTCACTGTGTGGATAATCACGATGGTGTGAGCACTCATCTAGAGCCAGACATCCTGCAATAGGAAGTCAAGTGGGCCTTAGAAAGCATCACTACGAACAAAGCTAGTGGAGGTGATGGAATTCCATTTGAGCTATTTCAAATCCTGAAAGATGATGATGTGAAGGTGCTGCACTCAATATGCCAGCAAATTTGGAAAACTCAGCAGTGGCCACAGGACTGGAAAAGGTCAGTTTTCATTCCAATCCCAAAGAAAGGCAATGCCAAAGAATGCTCAAACTACCGCACAATTGCACTCATCTCACACGATAGCAAAGTAATGCTCAAAATTCTCCAAGCCAGGCTTCAGCAATACGTGAACCGTGAACTCCCTGATGTTCAAGCTGGTTTTAGAAAAGGCATAGGAACCAGAGATCAAATTACCAACATCCGCTGGATCATGGAAAAAGCAAGAGAGTTCCAGAAAAACATCGATTTCTGCTTTATTGACTATGCCAAAGCCTTTGACTGTGTGGATCACAATAAACTGTGGACAATTCTGAAAGAGATGGGAATACCAGACCACCTGACCTGCCTCTTGAGAAATCTGTATGCAGGCCAGGAAGCAACAGTTAGAGCTGGACATGGAACAATAGACTGTTCCAAATAGGGAAAGGAGAACGTCAAGGCTGTATATTGTCACCCTGCTTATTTAACTTCTATGCAGAGTACATCATGAGAAACGCTGGACTGGAAGAAACACAAGCTGGAATCAAGATTGCTGGGAGAAGTATCAATAACGTCAGATATGCAGATGACACCACCCTTATGGCAGAAAGTGAAGAGGAACTAAAAAGCCTCTTGATGAAAGTGAAAGAGGAGAGTGAAAAAGTTGGCTTAAAGCTCAACATTCAGGAAACGAAGATCATGGCATCTGGTCCCATCACTTCACGGGAAACAGATGGGGAAACAGTAGAAACAGTGTCAGACTTTAGTTTGGGGGGCTCCAAAATCACTGCAGATGGTGACTGCAGCCATGAAATTAAAAGACGCTTACTCCTTGGAAGAAAAGTTATGACCAACCTAGACAGCATATTCAAAAGCAGAGACATTACTTTGCCAACTAAGGTCCATCTAGTCAAGGCTATGATTTTTCCAGTAGTCATGTATGGATGTGAGAGTTGGACTGTGAAGAAGGCTGAGCGCCGAAGAATTGATGCTTTTGAAGTGTGGTGTTGGAGAAGACTCTTGAGAGTCCCTTGGACTGCAAGGAGATCCAACCAATCCATTCTGAAGGAGATCAGCCCTGGGAATTCTTTGGAAGGACTGATGCTAAAGCTGAAACTCCAGTACTTTGGCCACCTCATGCAAAGAGCTGACTCACTGGAAAAGACCCTGATGCTGGGAGGGATTGAGGGCAGAAGAAGAAGGGGACGACAGAGGATGAGATGGCTGGACGGCATCACGGACTCGATGGGCATGAATCTGAGTGAACTCCGGGAGTGAGTTGGTGATGGACAGGGAGGCCTGGTGTGCTGCAGTTCATGGGGTCGCAAAGAGTCGGACACGATTGAGCGACTGAACTGAACTGAACTCACTGTGTAGAGATGTCATTGGATAGCAGTTACACACGGAGTAGTAGCTGTGACTTGTGAGGGTTTCCCCTGGTATATGGACCACCTAGTATTTATCTGTGACGTTATTGCCTAGGTCAGTGTCAGAAGACGATGTCAGAGGTGAGTGAGAAGGAACTATGCCGGCCCTATTTTACCATTGGGGTTTCTCCTGTGGGTCAGCAATAAAGAATCCGCCTGTAGAGCAGGAGACACAGGCAATGCAGGTTCGATCAGGGAATGGCAACCCATTCCAGTAATCTTGCTGGAAAAATCCCATGGACAGAGGAGCCTGGCAGGCTACAGCACACAGGGATGCAAAGAGTCAGACATGACTGAGCATGCATGTATGCATATTTTATCACTATGACTGGAGTTTCTTTTCGGATGACGGCGGGGATGGTGGGCTAATTTATTCAATTAATTTTCCCTCTGAAAATAGCAACATTGGATAAAATATTAACAAATATGCTCTGAGAAACACCAAATCTTAAAATCCTGGGGGAACTCCTAGGCCAATTATTAGGTGAAAGCTGGTAACCAGATATTTAACAGGAAGATTGGAATACTGGAGCACCAAAGCTATTATGACTTGAGGGGTTTTGCCAGTGTTGAACCTGTGGATTTCAGTTCTCTAGCCACATAGGGCAAGAGGGACAGAAGTAAAAGTCCAGGGCCTATCCAAAATGGGGAGCCTAACAGAAGAATCTCCTCACATTAGGCTTAAGGGTTTCACCCTTGTGTTTAATGTGATAGGAACCTGCTGCACATCCTACACCACTGACCCAAAGGGAGTTAAGAAAAGGTTCCCTTGATACTGAGCAGAACAGGTTTAATTTTTAATATTAATTATTTTCATTTATTTTGGCTGTGCCAGGCTTACTTGCAGCACACAGGATCGTCAGTCTTCATTGCAGCATGTGGAATCTTTTAGTGACTTGCAGGATCTTTAACAGTTGCAGCATGCAAACTCTTTAGTTGTGGCGTGTGGGAACTAGTTCCCCAAAGACTGGTCCCCCTACAAGAGGGGTGCAGAGTCTTAGCCACCAGAACACCAGAGAAGTCCCTGAGCAGAACAGTTGAAAGAAAAGGAGCAGGGAATATTTAAAAAACCCTTCTTCAGAGAGTTGAAAACATTGATGTGTACTTTTGTGTCCCAAGGAATAGAGTCTGGTAGCCCAAGAATTCTCAAGCCATGAACTGGGAACCCAGTTTGAAGTGATAACTGGATTGCCCCTAATGATCACTGGAAGTGATTGGTAATGCCCCCAAACCTTGGACGAAAGTAAATGGGAAGTCTTTCTGAAGAGGGCACATTTATCTTTGCCTTCAGGGAACCACCACAAATAATTTTTCAAGGTGACACCAGCACACAGTCAGAGAGAACCAGGAACCCAAGACTTCATGAAGAAAAAACAAATACAACATATGGGAGGAATAGATCAACACAGACGTCAGGTATTATAATTCACAGACAGGTTTTAAAAACTTTTCCACACAAGACTTAAAGTTAGACAATAGCTACAGCAAGCAGATAATTAATTTTTTTTTAAAAAGCGTAGAAAATTTGGAAAGGAACCAAACAGGACTTCTAGAATTATCACCTGCTACTCCCATGAAGAATCAGCCACTGATCTCTGACACATGGCCTGGCAACAGGAGATGCTATTTGATTGGCAAACTGGTTCAGCAAATAGGCCTTTCTCACAGAGACTAGGAAGTTTCTGCCATCAGGGAGCCTGGGGTAAAGAGTTGCCATATGAGGACACTTAATCATTGCCTGGTGACATTTTCTTGGTACATAACTCTGAGTTCATCAGGATTTGGTCTATGTCTTCACATTTGCCCTGTGAAATTGAACTTATTTATTTAGTGAGCACCTACAGGTTATTTGCTGTATGTCAGGAGTTATTTCCTAAGAGCTTTGTTAACCAATTCATTCTCATCTAATTACTGGAACTGAAACAGAGAAGCAAAGTAACTTGCTTAAAATGATTTAGCTAATAAATGATTGGAATCCAGCCCCTTACGCCATTTTTTTTATCTTACCTGCTGTATTAGTTTGCTAACAAAATACCATGAACTGGGTGATTTCAACAAGAGACATTTATTTTCTCACAAATTTGGAGGCTGCAAGTCCAAGATCAAGGTGTCTTTAGATTTCCTTTCTTTTGAGGCCTCTTTCCTTGATTGAATTCAGTATGCCAGCAAATTTGGAAAACTCAGCAGTGGCCACAGGACTGGAAAAGGTCAGTTTTCATTCCAATCCCAAAGAAAGGCAATGCCAAAGAATGTTCAAACTACCGCACAATTGCACTCATCTCACACGATAGCAAAGTAACGCTCAAAATTCCTGTTGAAGCCAGGGTTCAACAGTATGTGAACCATGCACTTCCAGATGTTCAAGCTGGATTTAGAAAAGGCAGAGGAACCAGAAATCGAATTGCGAACATTCACTGGTTCATCAAAAAAGCAAGGGAATTCCAAAAAAATATCTACTTCTGCTTTATTGATTATGCCAAAGCCTTTAACTGTGTGGATCACAACAAACTGTGGAAAATTCTTCAAGAGATGGGAATACCAGACCCCCTTACTCTTGAAAAATCTGTATGCAGGTCAAGAAGCAACAGTTAGAACCGGACACAGAACAGCAGACTGGTTCCAAATTGGGAAAGGAGTACATCAAAGCTGTATATTTTCACCCTGCTTATTTAACTTCTATGCAGAGTACATCATGCGAAATGCTGGGCTG
Organism: Ovis canadensis; assembly: GCF_042477335.2. NCBI lineage: Eukaryota > Metazoa > Chordata > Mammalia > Artiodactyla > Bovidae > Ovis > Ovis canadensis. Next base: position 78,554,587 of record NC_091257.1, read on the forward strand.
GATGAAGCACAAGCTGGAATCAAGATTGCCAGGAGAAATATCAATAACCTCAAATATGCAGATGACAACATCCTTATGGCAGAAAGCGAAGAAGAACTAAAGAGCCTCTTGATGAAAGTGAAAGAGGAGAGTGAAAAACCTGGCTTAAAATGCAACATCCTAAAGACTAGGATCATGGCATCCAGTCCCATCACTTCATGGCAAACAGATGGGGAAACAATGGAAACAGTGAGAGACTTTATTTGGGGGCTCCCAAATCACTGCAGATGGTGACTGCCGCCATGAAATTAAAAGACATTGCTCCTTGGAAGAAAAGCTATGACAACCTAGACAGCATATTAAAAAGCATAGACATTACATTGCTGACAAAGGTCTGTCTAGTCATAGCTATGGTTTTTCCAGTAGTCATGTATGGATGTGAGAGTTGGACTATAAAGAGAGCTGAGCACAGAAGAATTGATGCTTTTGAACGGTGGTGTTGGAGAAGACTCTTGAGAGTCCCTGGGACTTCAAGGAGATCAAAGCAGTCAATCCTAAAGGAAATCAGTCCTGAATATTCATTGGAAGGACTGATGCTGAAGCTGAAACTCCAATACTTTGGCCATCTTTTCCAACCAACTCGTTGAAAAAGACCCTGATGCTGGGAAAGATTGAAGGCAGGAGAAGAAGGCAGCGACAGAGGATGAGATAGTTGGATGACATTGCCAACTTGATGGACATGAGCTTGAGCAAGCTTCAGGAGTTGGTGATGCACAGGGAAGCCTGGCGTGCTGCAGTCCATGAGATTGCAAAGAGCTGGACTGAGTGACTGAACTGAACTTACAGATGGTTGCCTTCTTACTGTTGTCACTTAGTCTTTGTATGCTGAGACACACAAAACTCCTCTTCTTTTAAGGACATCAGTCATATTGGATTAGGGTTCACCTAAATGACCTGTGCATACTTAGTCACTAAGTTATGTTCTCACTTAACCTTAATTACCTCTTCAAAAGCCCTATTTTCAAACAGACTATGTAGTAGGGATTAAGATATCAACATTTGAATTGGGGTGGGGAAACAGTTCATGCTGTAACAACCACCATGCTTAGCTGTCTCTTAATTATACCAGGAAACCTAACATGATGTCAGTATCAAGCTTTGCTTTGTGTGTCCTTAGTTCCTTCCCCTTAAGTCTGGGAGTCTGGTTTAAGCTGCTCGTGATTTCTCCCCTCACTGTGGAGAAGTTATCTTTTCTGGGGTGGCTGGTGCACTTAGTGTGGAAGGGAATACTGGACATTTCCCCGACTCTTCCTCCTCCCTGCTTGGCTCCATCCCTGGAATAGCTATGTTACATAGCTCAGGAGTCTCTGAACTGTGACCGGATTCAGTTCAGTGGTAACCTGCTGGCCCTAAGGGAAGGTGACATAGGATTGATAGATTTTGGTGGAAGAAGAGATGGAGGTGAGTGAGAAGTTTGAAGCAGGGGGAAGCCTGACTGGAGAGCCTGCTGGAAGTAGGGTTCTATGTCCATGAACGCTCATTCAGTTGTTCCATCAGTCAAGTAGTCAGTCAACAAGCATTTCCCAGGTTGCCTCTATCCCAAGCTTTGATGTTTGCCTCCATCCACCTGGAAGGATGAAGCATTCTGCTCAGAGGGCTCCCTGTTGAGGAGATACAGAAAAGGGGAACTTCCAGTGGCTGAAGAATATCACAAGATGGGGTAGGGGTAGAGAATAGCACTTTAGTAAGAGAGCACTGCATGTGCAAAGGCCTGAAGAGCAGATAAAAATGTGTATATGCACCTAGATGTATCAAAAATACAGTCCTTCCTTGACTTGCAGTGGGGTTGTTGTTGTTAAGTCACTCTGTCATGTCCAACTCTTTGCCACCTCATGGACTACAGCACACCAGGTTTTCCTGTCCTTCACCATCTCCCAGAGTTTGCTCAAACTCATGTCCGTTGTGTTGGTGATGCCATCCAACCATCTCATCTTCTGTCATCCCCTCTCCTCCTGCCTTCAGTGTTTGCAGCATCGGGATCTTTTCCAGTGGGTCGGCTCTACAATGGGGTTATGTCCAGATAAACCCACTGATGGTGAAAATATCATTAAGTTGAAAATACACCTAACGTAATGAATAGGTAGGCATAGCCTACCTTAAACATTCTCAGAACACTTATATGGAATGTTTGTAAGTACATTGACTGTTCAGCCTTTTGATTGCACAGTTGACTGGGACCTGTGGCTTGCTACTGCTGCCCAGCATCGTAACAGATTGCTAGCTTGGGAAAAGATCAAAATTCAAAGCTTTTCTACTGAATACATATCACTTTCACACCATTATAAAGTTGAAAAATCATAAACTGAACCACTGCAGGTCAGGGACTGTCTGTACATGAGAAATATCTAAGGTCTATATTAGAGGAATCATTTAATCCATCACCATACCCTCTGAATTAAAACCCCAAACCTCTGAAACAGTGTCTGATCCAGAGTAAGGGATGAATAAATATGTAATAATAGACATCATTACTGAAAAGGAGGGGGAAAAGACTTAGAGAATTTCCTGGAGGACATTTGATGAAGAACAGCTCAGTATCCTATATGAAGACCAGAGCTCTTCATGGTTATATTTCTGCAAAACCAGTGATGTACTATGTAAAGTAAAAGCAGTAACCAATGTAAAAAAAGTATCATAAATTATTTTCTCTTTCTACTCAAGAGACTTCAATCAAAGCCCACACCTCTATACTTAATGAGAATATATCTGGATGTTAGGCCTTTAGCAGTTGCAAAGTTTTCACAAGTAACCTAATATAATTCTAAGACACATCATTTTGACTTATAATTGAATTAGTGAGAGCATTACAGCCAGAGAAATAAATTATAGTGTATCCCTTAAAAAAAAAAAAAACCCACAACCTCACAGCGACCCTCTCCATCTAGTCAACCTCATCCTCCTGTATCCATGTATCATTTATCATCCTCATTTCCCCCTTTATAGTCCTTGCCTTCCTTTCATTTTGGCCTCACTGCCTTTGCACTTGCACAAGATGCTAAAGTTAATAAGCTCTGCCTTTTTGTTCCCTTTTCTCCATCTGACTCCGTCTCATTTCTCAGGTTCACCTCCCCAGGGAGGCCTTCCCTGACCACTCTGTCTAAAGTTGCTTCCCCTCATCCCAGGAAAAAAAATATTTTTTTTTCTGGGAGACAGACAGACATGTCTCTGTCTCTCTGTTGACTCCATGAAGGCAAGGATTTTGGTCTTTTCATTTATGGTTGTGTCCCTAGCATCTAGAACAGTGTCTCGTCTACAAAAGGTCCTCAATGCTAATTTTTTTTTTTTTGCCTTGTGGCATGTGGGATCTTAGTTCCTAGACCAGGAATCGAACCGAAGCCCCCTGCATTGGAAGCATGGAGTTTCAACCACTGGACCATCAGGGAAATCCCTCAATACATATTTTTAAGCTAATTACATGAATGTGAATGTATTAATTCATTACTTGAATAATTTAAAAAAGAAAAAACAAACAGTTATATTGAGAAACTCGTTGAGGAGAGATGATAAGGATCTGTGGCCATTGGATCAAGGGAATGTTAAAAGAAGATGGGGATAAGGGAAGCCTGGCTTACTTTTGCCAGAGAGGCAATGAGAACAGGGGTTTAGGGCTTAAGGTGGCCCTGGGTCTCTAAGGTTCCCAGGAAAAGAGGAGGGGCAAGAAGTCTCTGTGGGGACAGTTGCTCAGAGCCAGTTGTGCAAGGAGGAAATAGGATGGGGAAGGGTGCTAGTGGTGGTGGGTGGGGAGCAGCATTCAGAACGGGATGAGACGTGCATGGCAGACATGGGCCTTTAGACAGAGGGTCTTTGAGGTAGTTTATCAGGAGCAGTGAAACAATGTCCTATGACAGTGGTGCTTTGAACAGACTGTATATTTTTAATTTTAGGAGTTATATATTTAGTGATGAAGGCGAAAGAGAAGCGCGAAAAAGCTGCCTTACAACTCAACATTCATAAAACTAAGATCATGGCATCCAGTCCCATCACCGTGCATCGTGACAGCAGCCATGAAATTAAAAGACGCTTGCTCCTTGGAAGGAAAGCTATGACAAACCCAGACAGCATATTAAAAAGCAGAGACTACTTTGCTGACAAAGGTCCATCTGGTCAAAGCTTTGGTTTTTCCAGTAGTCATGTATAGATATGAGAGTTGGAACATAAAAAAGGCTGAGCACTGAAGAACTAATGCTATCGAACTGTGGCGTTGGAGAAGACTCTTGAGAGTCCCTTGAACTGCAAGGAGATCAAACCAATCCTAGAGGAGATCAACCCTGAATATTCACTGGAAGGATTGATACTGAAGCTGAAGCTTCTATACTTTGGCCACCTGATGTGAAGAGCTGACACATTGGAAAAGACCCTGAACCTGGGAAAGACTGAGGGCAGGAGAAGAAGGGGGTGACAGAGGATGAGATGGTTGGATGGCATCACTGACTCAATGGACATGAGTTGAGCAAACTCCAAGAGACGGTGAAGGACAGGGAAGTCTGGCATGCTGCAGTCCATGGGGTCACAAAGAATCAGACATGACTTAGCGACAACAACAACAATATTTAGTGAATATAAGAAAATGAAAACTGTGATTTTTGTGATGATTGCTTTGGATGAGGCTAACATAGGTATTTAAGAAAAAACAAGGAGAATGTTTAGAGTCAAATCTATGGTAGTCCACTTGTAGGAACACATGACTATGTTCATGGGAGAGATCATTTTTTAAATTAATTTTCGGCTGCTCTGGGGCTTCGTTGCCATGTGCGGGCTCTCTGCAGTTGCAGTGAACGGGGATTACTCTCTACTTGTCCCTCGAGGGCTTCTCATTGTGGTGTCTTGTTGCGCAGCACAGGCTCTAGAGGAGGGGGCTCAGTAGCTGTGGCTCACAGGCTCCAGAGCACAGGCTCAGCAATTGTGGCGTAGGGTCTTAGTTGCTCCTTGGTATGTAGAATCTTCCTAAACCAGGGAATGAACCTGTGTTCCCCTCATTGGCAGGTGGATTCTTAACCTCTAGACCACCAGGGAAATCCCATGGGAGAGAGATCATGATTCTTGGCCACCTCCATGGTTCCCCTCTCCCTCCCAAGCACACCCCATCTCTTCCTTGTGACCCAAGTGTACATCTTTGAAACATCACACCTTGTAATTAAACAATCTTTTAAAAGATTTAATGTCTGTTTGCACCCCCTCCACCAACTTCAAGGGAAAGAACCACTGTATTCCCAGAGCTATTATAGAACTTCAGTTCAGTTCAGTTCAGTTGCTCAGTCGTGTCTAACTCTTTGCCACCCCATGGACTGCAGCACGCCAGGCCTCCCTGTCCATCACCAACTCCGGGAGTTTACCCAAACTATGTCCATTGAGTCCGTGATGGCATCCAACCATCTCATCCTCTGTTGTCCCCTTCTTCTCCTGCCTTCAATCTTTCCCAGCATCAGTCTTTTCCAATGAGTCAGTTCTTTGCATCAGGTGGCCAAAGTATTGGAGAACTTGTTACATAGTAAGTCTCCAAGGAGGGGCTGATGGAACATAAAGGAAGATGAGAGAGAGGTCTGTGTGTGATGGGGGATCCAAAGGAGGCAGGAGGATCCTTGGGAGACCAGGATGGGTTTCCTGTGAGGTTGGGCTGGGAGGGTTGCTGAGGTGGGTATTGGGGGTTTATATAACAAAAATGGGGTCCTCCAGAGGCAGGGATGGAGGCCCATGTGAAAAGGAAATGGAGGTTCCCAAAAAGTGGAAGCGGGGGGGTTATGTATCAGCCAAGGGGAATCTCTCAGATGATGGGGGATTAAGACCAGGCAGAGAGGAGATTCACGTGGGGAGAGGCCAGTGGCTTCCAACACGTAGAGATGGTGGTTAGTGTGGGAGGGGGAATGAGAAGTCTACGACAAGGGAAGGGACTCCATGTTGCACAGCTGGGCAGTAGTTCTGTATTAGGTGGAGATGGGAGTCCTTGCAACCAAGTTGGGTGGTCCAGATGGGATAAGAATAGGGGTTGGTGTTGCAGAGGTGGGGATACTGTGTACTACGAAAGTGTTCGGTCCATGTTGCAGAGTTGTGAGGTGGCAGGCGGTGGGACAGAGGTCTGTGTCACGAGAGCTGGGAGTCAGTCCGGTGGGGGGGAAGGGGTGCAGAAAACAAGGTTTGGTGGTGCCTCTCTGCGCCAGAGATGGGATTGGGGGGATCAAGTGAGGCCGGGATAGGAGCCCATGTGCACCGCTGTGAGGGTCATCAAGGCGGGGCTGGGAGAGTCCTGGTATCCCGGAGGTCCCACGGGTCATTCCCGGCTTTCGGGGGTGGTGAGGGGCTCGGCGGCGGCTCCCGGGCGCCCCCTGGCGGATCCGATCCCGCCGCCGCCGCTCCCACAATGCTTGCGTAGCCCGGCTTCGGGCTTCAGCAGCAGCGGCAGCTCCAAAATGGCGCAGACTATCTTCGAGGCCCTGGAGGGTGAGCGGCGGCGGGGCCGGGGGAGGCGGCTGTTCCGCGTTGTGCCCCCTCCCGCCGCGAACCCGCCGCGCCGGGCTCAGGGCGCGTGGCGGCCGCGGGGCGGAGGGCATCGGGACCGGAACAGCCGCGGAGCGGGAGGGGCATGGACGGGAACAGCCGCGGGAGCCGAGGCCCGGCGGGGGTGGGGGACCGCGGGGCCTGAACAGCTGCGGAGTTGAGGCTCAGTGGTGGTGGGGGGCGTCTCGGGAACGGAACAGCCGCGGGAGCCGGGGCCCAGCGGAGTGGGGGGCCACGGGACAAGAACAGCGGGAGAGGGAAGGCCCCGGCGGGGGCGAGCACCGAGACCGGAACAGCCGGGGAGGGCTGGCGCCGCGGGGAGGGGCGTCCCGGGCCGGAACAGCCGCAGCCGCCAGGGCCCCGGGCGGGCGCGCGAGCTGGGCGCGGGGAGCAGTGTCCTGGAGAGAACAGCCGGGGGTGGGGTGCGAGCAGGCTTGGAACTGCGGGGTGAGCTAGGCTGCCCGGCGGATGCGAGGCTTGGGAAGGGCTGCACCCAGTGGGAAAATGGTGGGGATTTTCCAGGCAAGAATACTGGAGTGCGTTACTAATACCCTTCTCCAGGGGATCTTCCCCACCCAGGGATCTAATCTGGCTTGCCCACATTGTGGGCAGATTCTTTACCCACTGAGCCATTAGGGAAGCCCCTGAAGAGCCTGCGTTGAGCACCAGCTGTGTGCTTTGTGCTTTGGCATAGTGTCTCTAATTCGGACAGGAAAGGATTGATGCCACCCAAAAGCAGCAAACAAACACTGGATGCCTGCTTTGTGTACTTTTCTGGGGTGCATGGTCTTAAAAACCCAGATCAAGAAAGGATGGATGCCAACGGTGTGGTTGACCGGGCTACTGAGTTCCCAGACCCAAACCAGCAAACACGGCACCTGCTGGTTATCCTGTGCTCTGTCAGATCCTAGCACGTGAATGGCCCTCAGGCTCTGGGAATTGTGAGCTTTGGAGCCAGGCAAAGGCAGAGGTCTCAGACCATAAAGAATCCACTTGCAATGCAGGAGGCTTGGGTTCAGTCCCTAGGCTGGGAAGATCCCCTGGAGGAAAACATGGCAACGCATTCCGGTATTCTTGCTTGGATACTCCCCATGGACAGAGGAGCCTTGGCGGGCTACCGTCCATGGGGTTGCAAAGAATCAGACACGACTGAGCGACTCCACACAGCACAAAGGTAAAGGACCTCCATGTGCACTTGCTGGGAGCTGGAAAGGATGTCTTGGGGAACTCAGAGCCGGGCAGAGTTGATGCAGGGGCGATACAGATCCAAGAATGCTCTTAGAGGAATGAGATGAGCACACACATAATCAGAGCGCAAACTGAAAGTAGGCTGGATTCGTGGTGTGTGGCTGAGGCTTTGAGCCCTACAGCTCCTCAGGAAGTCTCGGTTGCGTGTCTTTTAACTTTTGGAGGATCAGAATTCTTTCCTAGAAACCTCCCTAAAGGTTCAGTTTTAGGAATACTCATTGGTGAGGGACCCAGAAATTATATAATTATAGAAAAGGTAATCAGTAAAAGAGGACAACCTCAGCTGGCCTTCAGTGCTGTGATGGGAGGGCAAGTCAGTGGATGAGAGGCCAGTAGGATGAGGTGAGGTCTACTTCCTCTCTAGGTTCAGGGACTCCCTCAGTGTTTGAATTTTCACTGCAAGAATGTGTGTATTTTTGTGTGTGTTTTTTAAAAAATAATTTTGCTTTTGCCTTTGTTATACTTTATCTTTGCGCTGGGTCTTTGTTGCTGCACAGGCTTTCTCCCGTTGCAGCAAGCAGGGGCTACTCGAGCTGTGGAGCCCGTGCTTCTCGTGGCCGTGGCTGCTCCTGTTGCAGAGCACAGGCTCTAGGGTGTTCAGGCTTCAGTAGTTGCAGCTCTAGGGCTCAGTAGCTGTGGCTTACCAACTTAGCTGCTCCAGAGCATGTGGAATCTTCCCGGACCAGGGGTTGAACCTGTGTCCCCTGCACTGGCAGGTGGATTCTTAACTGCTGGACCACCAGGGAAGTCCTGTTCGTGTCTGTGTACTGAGTAATGAAGAAAGGAAAGGAAAAATCAGTTCCTCGGACTGTGTGATCATGCTGGGGTTGGAGAAGGGCAGCAGAACTGTGGGGATCCAGGGGTGACCCAGGCAGTGGGAACTGCATTTCCAAAAAGCCTTGGAGTAAGAGAGGTCTGGGGTTCACAGAAGTTCATGTGAGCAGCTAAAGATGATGTTTGTGAACTTTATCTTGGCATCAGTGTGGAGCTAAGAAGGAGTTTTCAGCAGTGGGGCTGCACAAGCTAATGTATGTTTTATGAAGTTCACCCTGGCTGCCCTGAGAACCGACAGGAGGGGCCAGAGTGGCAGCAGGGAGCTGAGACCACTGTGGCCGTCCTGCTGAGAACTAATGGTGGCCTGGGCCCCGAGGACAGCTCGGGGGATGGAGAGAAAGTGGATCTGAGAGATCTTTGGGAGACAGACTAGGCTAGACTTCCTGAAGGGCTAGAAATCAAGGTGGGAAGGGAGATAGGTTAAGGAAAGAATCAGGGGTTGTCTCAGGGGCTTTGACAGGGTGGGCAGTGGCACCCTATTCTTACTGATGAGAATTACTAGGAGAGGAACAGACTTAGGGGTGAGGAACCACACATTTAGTTTGAGTTTTAGATTTGTTGTTCTTCAGTTGCTAAGTTGTGTTGGAGCTTCAGCATCAGTCCTTCCAATGAATATTCAAGGTTGATTTCCTTTTGGATTGACTCATTTGATCTCCTTGCTATCCAAGGGACTCTCAAGAGTCTTCTCCAGCACCGCAGTTCGAAAGCATGAGTTATAGAGGCATAGATAGGCAGCATTTTTATCAAGCACTTTATTTTTTTTTTAGGGCACTTTTAGGTTTACACAGTTGAGAGGAAGATGCAGAGACTTCCTTTGATCTTACACATTCATAACCTCCCCTTTAATCAACATAACTCACCAGAGTGGTACAGTTGTTACCAAGAGTGACCCTGCACTGATGCATCATAAGCACTCAGAAGTCCATCATTTCTCTTTTTTTAAAAAAATGATTTACTTGTTTTTGGTTCTGCTGGGTCTTCATTGCTGCACGCGGGCTTTCTCTAGTTGCGGCGAGTGGGGGCTGCTCTTTGTTGTGGTGCACAGGCTTCTTGTGTTGGCATCTCTTTTGTGTGTGTGTGTGTGTGTGTGTGTTGGCATCTCTTTTTGCCAGCGCAGGCTCTAGGCTCTCAGGCTTCAGTCGCTGTGGCTCGTGGCCTCTAGAGCTCCGACTCAGTAGTTGTGGCCCCCAGGCTTAGTTTCCCCTTGGTGCGTGGGATCTTCCCGGACCAGGAGTTGAACCCGTGTCTCCTACATTGGCAAGCAGATTCTTATCCACTGGACCACCAGGGAAGTCCCCATCATTTATCTTAAGTTTCACTCTTCGTGTTGTACATTCTACTGCACAACTGTATAATGACATATATCTACCATTATTGTATTAGCATATAGAATATTTTCACCGCAGTAAAAATTCTCTGTGTTCTGCCTGTTCATCCGTTCCCCACCCCCGCCCCGCCCCTGGCAACCACTGATCCTTTTTATTGTCCCCGCAGTTTTGACAGGCAGTATTTTTCATTTATTTGATTTTGGCTACACGGATCTTCATTGCAATGTGTGGGCTTCTCTAGTTGCGGCCTGTGGGATTTTAATTCCCCAACCAGGGACTGAACCCACATCCCCTGCATTGGGAGGGAGATTCTTAACCTCTGGTCCACCAGAAAAGTCCCAGGCAGTATTTTTTTTAATTAAACTTTTTATTTTGAAATCTTTTTGGTTCTGTAGTTTCATGTGCAGATGTAGAAATAATACCGGGAGATTCTGTTTATCTTGTCACCTAGTTTCCCTCAGTGTAACATCCTGTAAAGCTACCCTATAATATTACAACCAGTGGCTCTACAGAACCATCCTTCCACTGCAAGATGTTGCTCTTTTTATAGCCACATCCACCTCTTCCCCTGCTCCCTATCCCCCATGTCTGGCACCCTGATCTGTTGTTCTCTGTTCTCCATGTCTTTCTTTTTTAAATTGGGGGGAAATTGCTTTACAGTGTTGTGTTGGTTTCTGCCATGATTATACACAAATCAGCCATGATTATACATATATCTCCATTTTTAAATACTATCATTTCAAGGATGTCATGTAATTAAAATCATAAAGTATATAACCTCTGAGAATGGCTTTTTTCACACATTGTAATTCCCTGGGATTCATCCAAGTTGTTGCTTATATCAATAGTTTGGCCCTTTTTATTTGGCGGTGCTCTGTGGTGTGGATGAACTGCAGTTTGTTTAACTATTCACCCACTGAAGGACATCTGACTTGTTTCCAGTTTTTTACTGTTATGAATAAAACCACTATAAACTTTCAGGTACAGGTTTGCACACAAATGCTGATGTGCAATTTTGCATCATGATAGAAGATTTACTGAACCTCATTCTGGGGAGGATAGACCCCAGAATGGTTTGATACTCAAGATAATAGGGAGAACTAGATGACGGTGAGTGAGGATTCTCAGGGAGAGTGGAAGAGTGAGAGGCGAGAGAGAGCCAGACACAAGGAACCCTTCAAAACAGAAATATTTAGGAGACAGACAGGAGAAGAAAGTGAAGGAGGCAGGGAAGTAGCAAGTGGAAAGATGGGAGAAGACCCAGGAAGCTGGCGCCCTGGAGCCTTAGAAGAGGGTGTTTCAAGAAGAAATGTCCAGTGCTGCCGGCTTCTCTTTGGTGGTTCTGGTGGAATGATGGGGGCTTAAGCCCCCTGGAGTGGGTGGAGGAGGATTGCGAAGTGGCCAGAGGAGATGGAGGGTGTAGACAACTCTCACTGGATGCTTGATGTTGAAGGGAAGAGAGATGAGAACATGGGTTCAAAGGAGGGTATCTAGAGAGACCTGAATGTGTGTAGCTGCTGGTGAGAAGGAGAGGTTGTGGGCACAGTGTGAGAGGGGCCAGCTGGTGGAGAGTGGCTTCTGCAGGAGCTGGAGAGGATGGAGAGAAGGCTGGCCTCAGGAGATGCACAGCCCATACCGTCACAGGGAGAAGTATGGATTCAGCCTGACCGCAGGATCAAATGCTTTTCAGTGAGGGGCTGGGGTAGGTGTCCAGGTCAGAGCTGAGAGGTTGACTGTGAGGACGGAGAGAAAGAGGCAGCCCTCTGGGTTATTTGGGAGGGAGGTAGTGTGCCTTGGGGGCCACTTAGGTGTGAGGGGGCCTGTCCTCCAGCTGGTGCCACGGCTGGACAGTGTACTACTGAGGATCGCAACAGTGACAGCTGATTGGAAAATGTAAACGTAGTCAGCTTCTCAAGAACTGCCCCCAACCCCTGACCCAAACCCAGATTGCACTGTCTATTGAGGATCTGAAAAAATAAGCACACAGGAGAAAAAGCAGGAGAAGCCCAAGCACAAACAGGTTTGTGGCATTTGTTGGGTGTGGTTGGGGAAGACTCAGTAACATGATTTCCAGAGGGGTCATTGCCCTTTGGATTAGAGTCATCCACGAGTAAGAGAGAAGCCCAACCTAGCAGTGGCTTAAACAGGCTAGAAGTTTATTTCTGTCACATGGGAGTCCAGAAAAAGGCACCCTACAGTGTGACAGTGGCCGTGTTCTACCAGGTCCCCAGAGGCCCAGGATCTAGCCAGTTTTTTGCCCTGCAGTGCCTAGGGCCTGGCCCTTGTCCTCATGATCTGGGATGGAAGCTGGACTTCCCACCATCATCTTCTTGTTCTAGGAAGCAGGATGGAGGATCGGACAAAGAAGGAGATCTCATACTGGGTAGTTTTTAGGAAAACTTTCCCCAAACTCCTATTGGCCAGAACTTAGACATTCACTAGCTGCAAGAGTGGAGAAGGCAATGGCACCCCACTCCAGTATTCTTGCCTGGAAAATCCCATGGACGGAGGAGCCTGGTAGGCTGCAGTCCATGGGGTCGCGAAGAGTCGGACACGACTGAGCGACTTCACTTTCGCTTTTCACTTTCATGCATTGGAGAAGGAAATGGCAACCCACTCCAGTATTGCCTAGAGAATCCCAGGGATGGGGGAGCCTGGTGGGCTGCCGTCTGTGGGGTCACACAGAGTCGGACACGACTGAAGCGACTTAGCAGCAGCTGCCTGCTGCAAGAGTGGCTGGGAAATGTAATCTTTCTTTTGGGACCATGTTTCTAGCCCCAAATCTTGGGTTATAGTAGAAGCAGGAGAGAATGTATATCAGGGCATGGCCAACCACTTTTGCCATCAGGGCCTTGCAGTGGGTCTGGCTTTTAAGGGTGAAGTCACAGCAGGATGCTGAGTTCACCTTCCAAAAAGACTGCTTTTCTTTCTTCAGGAATGGACAATCAGACTGTCTTGGCCGTCCAGTCATTGTTGGATGGCCAAGGAGCAGTTCCTGATCCAACAGGCCAGAGTGTCAATGCACCCCCTGCTATCCAGCCACTGGGTGAGTATCTGCTTAGGTTCATCAGCAGGAAGGGTAAGGGGCTTCCTGTGAAAAACAGGTGGGGCTGATGGGGGTGTGTGGGAGTGAACTGCCCACTGTGGTCCCCAGGTTGTCCTCCGGTGTCTGAACTGTGTCCCCTTCCTCCCAGCCTGGATCTTCAGGCTCAGACCTTTCTCTGCTTAGCTCTGAGGCCACTGGTCCTCAGTCCCTTAGTAAGTGTGGGGATCATGACAGAGAATGACTAGGAGCCCTGATGTTTGTGCCTTTGACCCAGAGTAGCTCCTCAGCCTCCTCTCTATGAGGCTAAACATGAGTCTCTCCAATTTACGACTCAGGCTCTTGAGACAAGAAGAGGGCTTTCTTTAGAGCCCTGTGTGAGTCTGTGTGTTCATCTATTCATGCTACACAGATTTTTGAGTACTTGGGAACCATGCTGGGGACAGAGAGATATGCACCTAGTTTGAATCCTTGCTCCTGAAGTTTGGCTCTGTGACCTTGGGCAGATGAATTAACCTCTCTGTGCCTCAGTTTCCACGTATGTACAATGAGGATGATAGTCCACCTCATAGTAATCTTGTGAGGGTGCTTGGGATTTGGTTTTACCTGTGGTAAAATAAGAAATGCAAGTTTCTTGTAATTTGTACACGATTAAAGTTTCCCTGTGGTATGAAGTCCCAGTGACTCAGACCCCTTCTTCTGTTTGGCTCTGCCGCTCTCAGCATGGGGTCCAAGATGGCTGCTCCAACCTCCCACTTTCATTTCCACACTCCAGCCAATAGGAAGGGAGGAAAGAAGGAAGTGGAAGTCATACCCCTTCGTTTCAAGAGAAAATTGTATAGACAGAATACGTCTTCTCTTATCCTATTGGTCAGAGTTTAGTCACATTACATGTCTAGCTGTAAAGAAGTCTGGGAGATATGTTCTTTAACTAGATGGCCATGTTTCTCACTAAAGTTTATATTGTTTAAGGAGGAAGAGTGAATATTGAAAACTTTGGCACACTACGTAGCCTGTGGTGGGCCTTCAGTTATGGGTGGTGGTAACTGTAGCTAATCTTTCATTTAGTTTTACAGGCATTCAATAGACATCCACTGAAGGCTTCCTATGTGCCCAGAAATATTGTAGTTATGGTGATAAATAAGAATATTTCCTTCCCTTACAAAATATGTTGGTGATGGGGAAAATGTGATGAGAGGCTTGCTTAGAGGAAGGAACTGGGAACATTGCTTTAGGAGGGCTTCCTGGAGGAGGTGACATATAGGCTGACATATAGGCTGAGCCTTGCAGAATGAGTCATTCTGGAAGAGGCAGCTTGGCAGGGGGAGCAGGGGATGCAGAGGCACCCAAGAGTGTGATCATGCAGCCCATTTGGGGACTGGTGAATAAGTAAATTCAGGCAGGATAAAGATTCTGACTGTCCCAACCTTGAAGCGAAGCCACCTTACTATTTCCTGATTTCTGATTTTTGTGATACCTGTGTGAACCTGGCTGGATATTCCCAAAGGTACTGATGTGATTTGAAAGCTCATAGGAAGCACAGAGTTGATGCTTGACCCTCAAGCACTGAGTGATGGAATGCCATTAGTGTGCCTTTCTCATGGTCCAGCCATGGGCCTTCCATTTCTCACTGATGCCCTCTCCGTTTTTATTGCTCTTTTCCTGTTATTTCTCTCCTGCTACTCTGCGGGTGTGACCCTTAGATGATGAGGATGTCTTTCTCTGCGGGAAGTGTAAGAAACAGTTCAACTCGCTTCCAGCATTTATGACCCACAAGAGGGAACAGTGCCAAGGGAGTGCCCTGCCCTTGGCCACAGTCTCACTGGCCACCAACAGCATCTACACACCTTCGGCAGCACCCTCAGCCGTCCAGCAGGCCCCGCCTCCTCCCAATCGCCAGGTATTCATTCATTCGTTTTGTTCATTCAGCTATTCAAGTCTTTTTTGAGCGCCCGCTGTGTGTCATGCTCTGTGTGGGCACCAGGGGTGCAGGAGTGGACAAACAGACCAGGTCACTGCTATCGTGGCTAAAGGTAAGATAGACACCACCCAAAAGATGTGTTGAGATGGACTTCTCCCAGGACCAGTGCAGAGGCGGGGTACCAGGACAGGGCTGGGAGGTTTTGCCTTTTTGTATGTGATGCTCAATGGGATGAGGTCTGAGAAAAGGTGGCATTTGTGCAGAGACCTTGGGAGGTGAGAAATAGTCACGCAGCTTCTTGGGGAAAGAGTATGCTGGGGGCAGATCAGCAAGTGCAAAGGCCCTGAGGCAGGAGTGTGCTGGGTTTATTCTAGGAACAACAAGGAGGTGAGAGTGGCTGGAGCTGAGTGAGTGAGGAGGAGGGTAAGAAGTGATAAGGTCAGAGAGGCAATAGGGAGACCCTGGCAAATCATGTGGTGTCTACTCTGCTTGAGATCAGAGCCATGGGAGGGTTTTGGGCAGGAGAGGGATATGGTCTGATTTATGGAGAAGGAAATGGCAACCCCCTCCAGTATTCTTGCCTGGAGAATCCCATGGACAGAGGAACCTGGCAGACTACAGTCCCTGGAGTCACAAAGAGTCGGACACAACTGAGCAACTAACAACAACAGCAACAAATACTTCAATTAGATCACTGCAGCTGCTGTAGAGACCAGATTTTTTGTTGTTGTTCAGGAAATAACTTTTTATTTTATACTGGAGTCCAGTTGATTAACAACATTGTGTTACTTTCAATACAGCAAAGTGATTGAGTTTTACATATACATTTATCTATTCTTTTTCAAATTCTTTCCCCATTTAGGTTGTAACATAGTACTGAGCAGAGTTCCCTGTGCTATAGGATAGGTCCTTGTTGGTTATCCATTTTAAATATAGCAGTGTGTACGTGCCAATCCCAAACTCCTTAACTGTCCTTTCCCCAACCCTTACCCCAACAGATTTTGATGAGAGTCAAGAGAAAAGTCCAGAGACCCACTGGGAGACTACTGTATAAATCCAGCAGTGGGTGGTGGTGGGTCGCTTGACCAGGATAGTAGCAGTGGAGTGGAGAGAAGGGATGAGACTTTAGAAATATTTTGAAAGTGGAATTGGCCGAGGCAGTGGCTGGATTGGATGTAGGGTGTGAGATTAAGAGGAGGCAAGTGTGCCCAGAGTTGGAGTTGCCATTAACTGAAGTGGGGAGAACACGGAGGAGATTTGGAGTTCAGCTGCTCATGCTGAATTTGAGATGCCCACTGGACCTTTAAGTAGAGGCGATGAAAATGCAGACAGATAGACAAGTCTAGAGGTCAGGTAACCACGCTGGGGGTATCTGGAGAAGCTTCCAGAGTCCTCAGTGAGGAACACAGTTCTAGAGCAAAGACACCGTGGATGGGAGCTCAGAGGGATTAAAGAATCCCCATAAAGGGGGCTGGGCTTGTCCCAGGATGCCAAGTCAAGGGGTTAGATTTCCCTTTGACTTCTTCTTATCTCTTTCTTCCTCTAAAATGAGGAGTCTCCAACTTCTGGGATCTAATGCCTGATGATCTAATAATAATAGAAATAAAGTGCACAATAAATTTAAGGCTCTTGAGTCATCTGAAACCACCCCCCTGCTCCATACCTAGTCTGTGGAAAAATTGTCTTCCATGAAACTGGTCCCTAGTGCCAAAAAGGTTGGGGACTGCTGCTCTAAAACATTAATCTTCCCCTGTGGTTGTATACACATAATTCCTGCCATCAGGATAAACATGTCCACCCCCAGATCCCTAGGACACTGTGCACTGAAACTTTTCAAGTTGCCACAGACGTTTCCTAACACAGAACATAGTCATTTTTCTCACTTCTTGATTATGAGTTTCGTTTAGTAGAAGATGTTCCTTCTCTCCTGACTCCCTTTTTATTTTCAATAGGAGAGAGGGAAATTCTTCCAGTCCTGGGCAAGGAGAAAACCTTAGCACAGAATCAATGGGTTAGGGGCAAACCCAAATCCCTCTGCCTAAGTGAGCTGGATGGACATGGAAATGATTTCCCATTTTTTTGTCCCAGGCTAATGCATGTGACATTGTAAAAATACGTGTCACTGCCTTTCGTGGTAGTGACATGGGGTGCATCCCTAACCTGCCCAGGCTGTCCTTGCTTGGTTGAGGGCAAGGACTTCTGTTGAAATCGGGGGCTCATTTGCTGCTGTCCCCAGGGGTCCTATAGACAGGTGACTTAAGAAGATGCCAGAAAAGGCAACAAGTAAACAAAACACCCTTGCATTTACAACGGGAAAGTCACTGCGTGTTTGACACCGTCTTGTAAGGTCTGCCATGCATCTTTGCTGTTAACCTGAGAGCATATTATTATATTTTCACATCCTTACTGATGTACCCATAGGAGTTATATAGTAGTATTTTTTGGATTTTTAAAGATGAGAATATATAATGTACATATTATTATAAAATTTAGTTTTCCATGCAGTACCTCTTACTTGCCGTCTATAGTATTCTAGCCATGACTGTATTACATGTTTTTAAATCTAGCCTCCTATTGATGGACATCGAGGTTATTTCCAGTTTTTCACTATTAGAAAAAAGGCTGTGCAGAGTACTCTTTTTTTTTATGGTCTCCTTGTGGACAGGTGTGAATGTTTCTCTAGGCCAGAGATCAGGAAAGATTGTTGCTGGATTATAGGTTATAGGCATTGCGGGGAGGTGTAACTTACTCTCCCCGTTTGATAGATGAGGAAATGCAGGTTGAGAGAGGTGGTGTGACTTTCCCAGGGTCGTGTGACAGGGCGCAGTAGCAGAGGTGGAGATGTGGGACTCCAGACCCAGATCTTTTCTACCATGCCGTCTCCTTCCTTCCAGAACGTCAGAGATGTTCTTTCCGTCTTTCTCTCACTGTCCAGATCTCCACGTACATCACAGTGCCCCCATCCCCGCTGATCCAGACCCTGGTGCAGGGGAACATCTTGGTAAGCGACGACGTGCTCATGTCTGCCATGTCAGCCTTCACGTCCCTGGACCAGCCCATGCCCCAAGGCCCCCCATCTGTGCAGGTAAGGAGGTGGCCAGTTTCTTATAGGATCTTGATTTTTGGTCTGCAAGTTGATTCCTGCAGATTCAGAATCTTGTAGAAAGAAGGGGGCTTGACCCCAGCTCTTCTTCAAGCTAAGGAGGACTGTCTGCTCTCCCTTGGCCAGCCCTCCTGTGGATGGGGAAGCTGATGTGTTCAGCTGGGACCCACAGCATGACTTTGAGGTTTCATAGCCATAGTCCAGTTCTTCTGACTCATACTTTTATTCTTTTGTAAAGAATTACTGTATTTTTTTAAATTTTGTCTGTGTTGGGCCTTCCGTGTTGTGCGCACAGGCTCTTCTCCGGCCTTCGAGACTGGGGGCTACTCTTCAGTCGTGGCGTACAGGCTTCTCACTGCAGTGGCTTCTCTTGCTGCAGAGCACAGGCTCCAGGGTGAGCGGGTTTCAGCAGATGCGGCTCGAGGACTCAGAAGTCAGGGTTCCTGGGCTCTAGAGCTCAGGCTCAACAATTGTGGCACATGGGTTTGCTTGCTAAGCGGTATGTAAGATCTCCCTGGATAAGGGATCAAACCTGTGTCCCCTGCGTTAGCAGGTGGATTCTTTACCACTGAGCTACTAGGGAAGCCCTTCTATTTTTATTCTTTGCAAAGTGTTCCATGTCCATTAGAAAAACACTAGAAAGTACACAAAAGAAAAGTTTTTTTTTTAATTTAATTATTCTTAATATCGAAAGAGACAGGGCAACCGACTGAATTTGCAATTCTTGGTTGGATTCTAGATAGGGTGTGGGGGTTTGGGGTGAGGGAGGCCTTAAAGGCCTTATTGGGACACTTAGGGAGATTAGAATATGGAGGAATTTGAATATTTTAGATAATAGTATTACATCTGTTCAATTTTCTGTGTGTTCATCCAGTTGTTACATAGGAGGATGTCCTTGTTCTTAGGAGATGCATCTGAGTAATTTTAAGGAATCAAGTGTCATATTTTTAGCTTACTATCAAGGGGCTTAACAAAACGCAGGTATATATGTGTGTATATGCACACACACACGTGCACTGCAGATGCGGCAAGATGGTAACAACTGGTGAATTAAATGATGTAGAAACAGCATTCATTGTATTCTGTTTGCAACCTTTTTGTAGGTTTGAAATTCTACAGAATAAAAATTGGAAAGTCAAACAAGCACTCTTACTCCCTCCACCGAGAGAAAACAGTAGCAAAATTTTGGTGTCTGGATTTCCTGACCTTCGAATGCAAATAGAAATAGCTTTTTATATAAATATGTTTAAAACATGCACATCTGTATAAATGGATCTTATACGCACTGTTCTGGAACTTGCTTTCCTTACTTTGCGCACTCGGTCGTATCTGACTCTTTGTGATCCCATGGACTGTAGCCCGCCAGGCACCTCTGTCCATGGAATTTTTCCAGGCAAGAATACTGGAGCCTGTTGCCATTTTCTGCTCCAGGGTGTCTTCCTGGCCCAGTGATTGAACCTGAGTCTCTTCTATGTCTTGCATTTAGCAGGTGGATTCTTTACCACTGCACCACCTGGGAAGCCCTTTCTTACTTTGCCTTTTGTTTAACATCATTTCCTATCTATGCCTACAACCCTACATCAGTATTTACTGAAGTGTTCCTCGGAACAGTGGCTCCTTGGGATTTTCCAGTAGAAAAAGGATCATTGGTCCAAGCAGCCTGAGGTGGAAGCATTGTACTTCTTCCCTTGCTCTGTCCCTGGGTTTTTCCTTCAGTAAATACTTCAGAAATACTTTTGATTTTGTCAACCCTGATTTTTCCCCCTACATATTTGACCGTGGAGCCCAAGGAACAGCAATTAAGAGAAGCACCCTTTATTGAATACTGATCAGCACCATCACTGTAACAGCCACAAAGGATTCTGTCCCATTCCAGGTGGATGGACCATCCCCTGTTTAGCCAAACTTCCAGTGGGAGGACATGTAGTCGTTGCCAGTTTTGCTATTATAAAAATGACAAGTAACATCTGTGTATGATTATCTTTGCCCACCTGGTTGATTTTTTTTGTAGAATCAATTGCTAGAAGTCAGTGGCTGTGTTTCAAGGATCCATAGCC
This sequence comes from Ovis canadensis, assembly GCF_042477335.2. Lineage (NCBI taxonomy): Eukaryota > Metazoa > Chordata > Mammalia > Artiodactyla > Bovidae > Ovis > Ovis canadensis. The sequence continues at coordinate 78,574,652 of NC_091257.1, forward strand.
ACCCACACATTGCGTGACTCTCTAGAAAGACTCCCAGGACTCAGGATGCTTGTGCTCTTGGCTGGTTTAAAGTAGAAGGATACACAGCAGGACCAGCAAGGAGGGAAGACCCAGCAACTGGAGTCTGCAGGAAATCAGCATTCTTCCAAGTCTCCAGCTTTCTTTGCCTCAGGAAAGTGGGGAGAGGCTGCTCGGGGGGCACACGGCATTCTCCAGCAGTCAAGAATGCCCAGAGTTTCTGCCAGGAAAGAACACCATTGACTCTAAGGCCAGGGCTTCTGTTGAGGATGTCATGTAGGCTTCCAGCCACACAGCGCAATTCCAGATACCTAGGTGGGAAGGAGTTGTTCACCATAAATCACATTGTTGTGCAAACTGTCTAGGTAGTTGGTACACTAGGGCCAGTGCCCCAGGTGGGTAAAATAGCCTCATCACCATAGGGAACCTGCAGGACTTCCCTACAGTCCAGTGATTAAGACTCCGAGTTTCCAAGGCAGGGGGCATGGGTTTAATCCCTGGTCCACATGACACACAGTGCAGCCAAAACAAACAGAAAACCAGGGAACCTTCTTCAAGGCAGGTTCTCAGATGCCAGTTCAGAGCCAGTCCTACAAGCAAGCCCTTCTAAAGACAGCAACATTAGGCCCGCGCTATGAGCTCATTTCTGCACAAGCTGGGCCATTTCTGCTGACCTTCATAGAGAAAAAGGGCAGCAATACCAGACTGATGGCTCCTTGGAATTCTCCCATGATTTGGTTTCCATGCCTGCTCTCTGCCTTTTCCTCTCTTCTTCCCACATGACTGGCTAAGGCAAGTATCCTTCCCTGCTGATAAATCAGACAGCTGGTCTCAAGAGGCTATGACAATTTAATTTTCTCTTGTGATTTCAGAGTAACCTGAATATGCATCCTGCACCAAACTACCTGGCCCAGCCTCCACCTCCTCCTCCGCCTCCTCCACCGCTGCCCCCGCCCCCTCCCCCCCAACCCCCGCCACCCCCACCCCAGAGCCTGGGCCCCCCTGGGCGTCCCAACCCTGGCGGGAATGGCGTGGTGGAGGTGTACAGTGCCGCGGCACCCCTCACTGGGAGTGGAACGGTAGAGATCCAAGCACTGGGAATGCAGCCCTACCCACCCCTGGAGGTGAGCAGAAGCTGGGGCTTGGGGTGAAGGGGGAAAAGCTGGTCATAGTCGTCACGGGTAACCTGAGCCTTTTCTGATGCCAGACATACTGTGGAGCCTTTTCTGATGCCAGACATACTGTAGGGGCAAAACCAGCTCAAGCTATCATATGTGTGAAAGTAAAATGCACCCCATGAGAAGGTGGAATGAAGCAGGGGTTGTAGCAGAAATACAAGCTGCCCTCAGAGAGTACTCAGAACAGTCAAGAAAATGCTTGCCTTAGGGGAAAGGATTCCAAAATTATATATGTGAGTGTCTCATATGTTGTAACAAGCTAAGTGTATCAGCTGTGACTGTAAGAAATACAGTATTTGGGGAAAGTGTTTATTGTTCTTACGTCTGTGGTGGTCAGCTTGGCAACTGCTGATCTTGGCCAGGTGCTGCCACATGTCTGGAGGTTGGCTGACTGGCTGCTGCTCTAGAGTGGCCTAGGGTGGAATAATCAGGTGGAGTGACCCAGCTCTCCTCCACACATCTTTCCGTCTCAAGCAGGCTCCCCAGGCATGGTCTCACCGCAGTGGTGGATGTGCAGTAATGCAAGCGGAAATGCTCAAGACTTCTTGAGGCTTAGGCTTGTAAGCGACATAGGGTCACTTCTGCTGGTGAAAGCAGGTCACAAGGCCAGCTTAGGTTGAAGGAGTACGGAAATAGATGCCACCTCTCTATGGGAAAAACTGCAGGTCACACTGGAAAGGGCCTGGGTACCAGAAGAAGTAAAGAATCGAGGCCATTCAGTCAGTGTACAGGCATACCTTGCTTCATTGCACTTTGCCAGTATTGTGTTTTTTGTCGAGCAAGGCTATCCGTGCCATTTTTCCAACAGCACTTGTTCCCTTTGTGTCTCTGTGTGAAAAGTTTGGTAATCTTTACAACATTTCAACCTTTTTCTTTGTCATTGTATCTGTCATGATGATCTGTGATTTTTGATGTTATTAGTATTACTTGCTGAAAGCTCAGGTGTGGTTGGCATTTTTTTTAGTAATAAAGTCAAAAAAGTTTCCTTTAATTAAGATACATACATTTTTTAGGGTGTAATGCTATTGCATACTTAACAGATTACAGGATAGAGTAAATGTAACTTTTTTTTGTAAACAACTTTTTTTCATAAACATAACTTTTATATGCACTGGAAAATAAAAAAAAACTCTTGTGTGACTTGCTTTATTGTGATGTTTGCTTTATTGCAGTGGTCTGTAACTGAACCCACAATACCTTCAAGGTGTGCCTGTGCCATATGTACCATATTAATTTCTGGCTGAAGAGTTTCGAACCACAGGCAGTGTACTCTCAAGGCACTGAGACTTCAGAACCATGCCAGGCACAAGTGCTAGGGGGCATGGTTATGACAGAAGGAGCCTGCCTGCACTTGAGGTCACATTATCTCAGACTCACTCTAGAATCCAGCCATACAGACATTCTATGCTAGGTAGTCTCTCTGGAAAGAGAACTAGACTGGAGGAAAATTCCACCACCAGCCATGTAATGTTATACCCTGCAGGGGGATTTTCCCTACCCTGGGAGAATAAAGCAAGGACTTGGCTGAATTTTTAAAAAATTAATACATGTGTATGTATGGCTGAGTCCCTTTGCTGTTCACCTGAAACTCTCACAACGTTGTTTGTTGATCAGCTAATACCCAAATGCAAAATAAAATTGAGTCACCAATTGATCAGTAAAAATGACTTGTAAATTTTGTATTTAAATAAATAAATATTATTTAAATTTTCAAAAATAATTTAGCTAGTGAGATGCTGAGAGGATGATGGTGGCCTCATAGACAGAGGGGCCAGCATAGGAATAGCCACTGTTATTTATTTTTCATGTAGACAAAGAGTGCTCTCTGAAAACAGCCTGAATCGTCTTTGATTTTGCATCCTTGGCACCTAGCAGAGACCTTGCCTGTGGGACACCCATAGTCGGTATCTGAAATAGGGTGCTTTGTCCTGTTTCAGAGAAGAGACTCTAGAATGGGAACTTCCCTTGTAGAGCTGTGAGGATAATGAGAACTAACCCAGTGGCAGCCATATCATTGCTCAGGAATGACCTGGATGATGGGTGAATTCATTCACTGTGACAAATACTGAGTGCTGTATTGGTCAGGAAAATTGAAACCACTCTAGGTATTTCTAACAGAGGGATTTAATATAGGAAGTTAAATCTGTAGGGCTGATGGAAGGGCTGGAGTAGTTAAAGTCAGGTTTGGCAAGAACTACTCGTTTTCAGGGTCACTGTTGTGGCTTGGCCCTTGTAACCAGGACACTGTACTTGGTGAGAAAACTGTAGGATTCTGTGGCTGAGGTTTCAGCTGCCCTGCCATCCTTGGGGCTGGTAATCAGGAGGGGAATGTAGGGTTCAGTTTGCCACTCCAAAACTCATGACTGCTAACCTGCCTGTCTCCCAGAATGGCTGCCAAGGAGAACAGTTTCTACCTCCCTTCTGCCTTCAAATCTCATGTAGATGCTTCTCATGGGCAGAACTTAATTTGTGTTCAGAACTGTGCTGGCAGGGGTGCTTGAGAATGTGGTTTCAAGCTTGCCACCTCTGGATTTCAGGGGAGAGCATGGGCGGGTGTAGGAAGGTGCCAAGGGCCGACAGGCAAGACCTGGCAGAAGCACCTAGTGGTGCTGTATTAGATGCCTGAGACCTCCCTAATTGAATTCATTCATTCAGCAAATGTTTATTGAGTGCCCACTCTGTGCCAGGCATGGCTCTAGGCCTGGGAATAGAGGAAGAAACAAAAGCAGAGCAGAAGTCCCTGCCTGCATGAAACTAGGCAGATAATAGCGTAAGTAAGTAAAATGCATAATTTATTAGATAATGATGCATCTAAGGAGGAAAATGAAACAGAGGAGAGGAAGTGGAATTTTGGTTAGGGCAGCCTAGGAAGACCAATGAATGATAGGTAGATGATGGAATAAATGAATTCTTTACAATACCCCAGTGTCATGATGTGAGCTTAGTGGTCACTGAGTTTGGGTGGCTCAAAATTCCTTTGGTAATTTCTCGTGGCTTCAGGCTTGATTCCTAGTCAAGGGATGCCTGCTGGTGTGACATCAGGCAGAGTTGGTTAAGAAGTGGAGTTGCTGGTGAGGGCATAGACCCTTCTGACTTCCTAGTTCTTCTGTGCAAGAAGTCTGCTACTAACAACAATAATAATGGCCATCACAACAGCTGATGTTGACTGGGTACTTACTACTTGCCAGGCCCTCTTCTAAGCTCTGTCCTCATACAGGGTTGCTATAATTGGCCCCATTTTACAGATGCAGAAACTGAGACAGAAGTTAAAAGACTCGCCCAAGGTCACTTAAATGATAAGCGGCAGAATCAGGATTTGAACCCAAGCAGCCTGGTTCCAAAGCTGCTTCTAGCCTGCTGGCTTCATGGAGTTCTATTCAAAGGGGTCTTGGGAGTGACTGGGGGGACTGAGTGAGGGGGAGGAGTTAGGGTGGTGATGTAGCTGTGGGTGGCTGAGATCAGCCAGGGCCACAGTGAAGGTCCCACCACCTGGGGCAGCTCTTCCCCCCTTCCCAGGGCACTCTCCCTGACTCTGCTGTCCTTGTAGGTGCCAAACCAGTGTGTGGAGGCTCCAGTATACCCCACACCCCAGGTGTACAGTCCCGGCAAACAAGGGTTCAAACCAAAAGGACCAAACCCTGCTGCCCCTATGACCAGCGCCACCGGGGGCACAGTGGCCGCCTTTGACTCCCCACCATCACTGAAGACCCGACGGACCAAAGGTTCCAGTGGACTCCCAGAAGGTGGGCACACAGCCTGTCATGGCATCTCTCCTCAGCATGGAGGTACCTGTCCACAGGCTGCGTGGTTCCAGTCTTCCCTGTTGTGATAGTTAGGATTAAGTTTGGTTGCATGTAGTGGAAAATCCAAATGAGGAGTGACTCCAAAATGGTAGAATTTTGTTGGTCTGTGTAAAACAAGTCCAGAGACAGGCAATCTGGAGTTTGTATGCCTATATAATCACCAGACACCCACATTTCTTCTATCTTTCTGCTCCATCATTCCTAGAACATGACTTTTGTTCTTGGGTGCCTCATTGTGTAAGATGGCTGCTGAAGCTCCAGTCATCAAATTTCATATTCCAAGCATCTGGAAGAAAGATAAAAAAAGCATCCCCCAGCTCCCAGAAGTTCTAAGCATGATGCTTTTGCTTACATTTCATTGGTTACTAAGTCACATGACCATATCTATCTCCAAAGGAAGCTGGGAAATGTCTCCCTTAGCCAGGAACATTGATGCTCCCATTATGTAGGGGATTTGTGAAGAAAGAAAAAGGGAAGAGTGAGTATTAGGCAGGCAAGCAGCGATGTCTGCCACCCTGTTAGAGATGCTAGGTATGTGGTTGGGGACGATGTCAGAAAGTAGTGGTAGTAGAGAAAGGCAGAAGAATTGAGAGTTTTCAGGGGCTTCCAGCCCCTTCTTTCCTTTCACAAATGTGTTGAGCATCTGTGTGCCAGGCTTGGTGTCAGAACTAGAAATCTAGCATCTTGGATCATGATTTCCTTACCCTTAGTTACTCACAGTTTAATGGGAGAGATAGGGAATAAATAAATATTTATGGGTCACTCTAGAAAGCAGATTAACAGAGTGCTATGATTGAGAATACTGGATAGAGACTGGAAAATGCTGCTGCCTATCTGTCTGGGGGTGAGAAGGAACAGTCTCTTGACTGTCTGAGGGACCAGCATTTTAGGCAAGGTGGAACAGCAGGTGCAAAGGCCCTGAGGTGGGACCATGTTTGAGGTCTTTCGAGGTTAGCCAGGAGTTCACTTCAACTAGATCATAAGAATAATAGGATTGGTAGGAAGTAGAGGATGCAGAGCCCCATAGGCCGTGGCAGAGAGGGTGGATTTTATCCTCCGGCAGAAGGGAGTCTTTGAGGAGTTTGCCCTGCTTTCCCAGCCAGAGCATGTCCTGGAATTTCTTCTCCCAGGCCCTATGAGAGACTTACCTGTGCTTCTTCCCCAGCCTGTCCAAGATATAGACCTCCTAGGATCTGGGCTATCTGGCCCTGGGTCTAGGGGTAGAGTGGCTGGAAGCTGCTCTTGCTGCCTACAGTTGTGTTGCCAGCCTCACCATCCCCTTCCTTGTCTTTTTCTGTGTGTGTCTTTTTTTAATTTTTCATCAGCTGCAGGGAAGCCAAAGGCTCAGAAACTCAAGTGCTCATATTGTGACAAGTCATTCACCAAAAACTTTGACCTGCAGCAGCACATCCGAAGGTAACCGGGCGTGGTGGGGCAGGTGGCCCCTGGGCAGCCCTGGCGGGGAGGTGGGATGGGGAATCCACCGCGGAAGCAGTGCTCCTTTCCCCGCCCCCTTCGCCTGGTGGTGACCAAGGGCCCCACTGGTCTGTCATGGTTCTCAGGCCTTCCGTCCAGCTCAGGGTGATGTTGCCCTTTTCTTCCTCAGTGGGAAGGATCTGTGGAGCCTGCCTGCCATGATAAGGAAGGTCCAAGGTGGGAATGGAGGAGCCGGAATTGACTTGAATGGCTAGAGGGAGGGCTTTGTCAGTGGGAGGCATGCCTCAGCCCTCACTTCTGTAGAAAGGCCTGACCTCGGGGTTAGCGATGCTCTATGAACGGGCCTCTGCAAGTTCTCTGCTCACTCAGTACTAACCATGACACCGCTTGTCCCAAAAACATGCAAGGAGCCCCTCTGGGCCTCAGGTTTTCCATTGTGAAGTGGAGGGGTGGTCTTGTTCGATGTTTCTCATAGAGTGGAACACTGGGACATAAGATGATTTTAGGTGGTTTGTGGATGTGGGTATTGAAAATTTCTGCAAGATATAGTGAGAAAAATTTTTTCAATTTCTTTGAGTCAGAGGAGAAAGCCTCAGTTAGGTGTGGTCTGTCTGTAACACCTCGCACAGTTTTGCTCATCTTTTATAACAGAGAGAAAGAGAAGGAAGGGAGGGAGGGGGAGTGCCCAAAATTCCAGCCATGGCAGGCAATAGCTTCTCTGTGGACCAGGGCCTACCAGCCTATTGAGATGTCTTAGATCACATCATTCCTTCTGGGGGGGCTGCCCTGTGCCTAGGAGAATGCTCAGCAGTATCCCTGACCTCTAACCACGAGATGCCAATAGCCCCTCCTCACTCCTCAGCTGTGGCATCCCAAAATGGCTCCAAACATTTCCAGATGTCCCAGGAGGGAAAATCGATCTCTGTTGAAATCCACTGGTCTACAACCAGTGCTTGTCAGTGGAACTTTCTGCAAAGATGGAGAGACCCCAGTAGGCTGTGTCTACAGGGCAGTGGACATATGGCTGCTGAGTACTTGAAATGTGACTGGTATGACTGAGAAACTGAATTTTGGTAACTTTATTTATTTTTGGCCATGCTGGGTTTTTGTTGCTGTGCAGGTGCCCTGGCTTCTCCTTGCAGTGATTTCTCTTGTTGCAGAGCACGGGCTTTCTAGGGTACTCGGGCTTCAGTAGTTGCAGCTCCCGAGCTCGAGAGCACGGGCTCAATAGCTGTGGCACCCGGGCTTAGTTGTTCCGCAGCATGTGGGATCCTCTTAGATCGGGGATCAAACCCGTGTCTCTTGTACTGGCAGGCAGTTCTTTACTACCGAGCCACCAGGGAAGCCTGAGAAACTGAGTTTTTAACTTGATTTTATTTTAATGAATTTAAATTTAAATAGTCCCATATGGTTTATGTCTGCCATAAGGATGATGCGTCTATATATCTTAATAAGATTGTTTTATGAATAATTTCATTTTTTGTTACTTGTGTTTATGACAAGCGGTTTTACATATATAATAACAACAGGAAGCTTCATTTTTAATTATTTTCAGTTCTTAAAAAGTGCATTGATTTGAAGGAAAGTTTTAAATAGTTGTACAAGTGCTGTGCTGTGACAGCTAGGACGTTTTCTCCTACAAATAACAGAAAATTCTCCACTTAAACAATTATTGTTCAGTCTCTCAGATGTGTCCAACTCTTTGCAACCCCATGGACTGCAGCACACACCAGGCTTCCCTGTCCTTCACCATCTCCCAGAGTTTGCTCAAACTCATGTCCACTGAGTCAGTGATGCCATCCAACCATCTCATCTTCTATCATCCCCTTCTCCTCCTGCCTTCAGTCTTTCCCAGCATCAAGGTCTTTTCGCATCAGGTGGCCAAAGTACTGGAGATTCAGCTTCAGCATCAGTCCTTCCAATGAATATTCAGAGTTGATTTCCTTTAGGATTGACTGGTTTGGTCTCCTTGCTGTCCAAGGGACTCTCAAGAATCTTCTGTAGCACCACAGTTTGAAAGCACCTTGAAACTGTTTTATCTCACAGTTTAAGATGGCCACAGAGAAGGTCCACTCCAGGGCTGGTTGATTCAGCCACTCAGTCTTGTCACTAGGAGCCTGGGGTGTGTCTGTGCTTGCCTGCCTCAGTAAGAGGGCTCGTCCTCACAGTCTCAGGATGGTGGCCCACAGCCTCCAGATGCTCTGCCCAGGGCTTCCTGGTGGTTCTGAGCTCCTGGACTGAGGTCACAGTCCCTACACGTGGGTGCTGACAAGCCTTGTTTTCCGCAGCCACACTGGTGAGAAGCCCTTCCAGTGCATTGCATGTGGCCGCGCCTTTGCCCAGAAGTCTAACGTCAAGAAACACATGCAGACCCACAAGGTGTGGCCTCCAGGACGCAGCAGTGGCACCGTCTCTCGCAACTCTGTGACGGTACAGGTCATGGCTCTGAACCCCAGCAGACAGGAGGATGAGGATAATACAGGTGGGTAGAAGTGACCACTGTACTGGGCAGCGTCTGGCTGGAGCATCCCTGTGCAGCCCTGGGGGTGAGCAGAGCCAGCACAGACAGCTCACGGAGGGGGTGTTCTGTGCAAGCAACATATGCCCCCTTTTCTCTGGCCTGCCAGTAGGAACTGGCCCTACTGTGTTGAGCCATTCTGTGCGTGCCTTCTGAATTCTTGTGAGCTCTAGAGAAGAACCCATTTCTTTCAAAACTCTTGTAATGCCTAGCACCTAGGGTTCAACCATTGAGCAAACATTTATGGAGGCTTACTGTGTGCCAGGGGTCTTCCCAGGTGGCTCAATGGTAAAGAATCTGCCTGCCAAGCAGGGGACTCAGGTTCGATCCCTGAGTTGGGAAGATCCCCTGGAGAAGGAAATGGCAACCCACTCCAGTATTCTTGCCTGAGAAATCCCATGAACAGAGGAGCCTGGTGGGCTATAGTCTGTGGGATCACAAAGAGTTGGATGCATCTTAGCGACTAAACCAGCACCATCACTGTTTGCCAGGCCCCTGGGCCTACAAACTTGAGGTCAGAGGCCCCTGTCCTCAGGGAGAGTGAGGGAGGAACAGCTAAACACATGATTGTACGAGGAGCTGGGCGGCATCGTGAATTCAGCTGGGGGTGGCAGTCAGGGTCGTTGACAACCTCAGAGCTGTCTAGAGTGTCTGAGGGGAAGGCCTGCAAGGGGTGACTTGAGGCAGTGGCTCTTCATCCATCAGAATGTAAGTGTTCAGTAGTTTGGCCCCTGGAATGGCTGTGTCCCTGCACAGCAGCTGAGCATGAATGCAGGGCCTCGGTACCATGTCCCACACTGAGCCCATGGTTGGTGGCAGGTGAATCCAGCAGAGCACAGGGGAGGGGTCCCAGGAGTCCTTCCCGGGTGGCGTGGCCCTCTGCCCTGCCCGTTCCTCTGCCTTTCTCAGTGACTTTCCTCCCTGGCTTTCTCCACAGGGTTGGGCCAGACCCTGTCGAGCGCCCCACAGCCCCAGGCCTTGCCCACAGCCGGCGAGGGAGAGGGGGACAAGCTGGAGGCCAAGCAGGTGGTCCTCATCGATAGCTCCTACCTGTGCCAGTTCTGCCCCAGCAAGTTCAGTACCTACTTCCAGCTCAAGTCCCACATGACCCAGCACAAGAATGAGCAGGTAGGTAAGGGGGTGGGAGCAGGGGAGGGGCACAGCCACTCGAGTCATGAGCCTTGGCTGATGCTGGGGTCTTGAACATGGCCTAGAAAGGGACAGGAGTGGGCCTCGGTTGCTCTGAGCTGCCATGTGACCGTGATGGGCTAAGCTTCCCCCTCCATCCTCCCTGGGTGGTGCCAGCTTTTTGGGCCATTACGGTGCTTGCCTGAGGGAGGAAGTCCACCTCTCAAGGGTCATATAATGAAGGAATCAGACACAGGAAGAATTCTTACCACTTTTGAGAAGATCTAGTGTGTAAAAACCCGCCTATGGGGATTTGAGACTACAGCCTTTTTTTTTTTTCAATTGAAGTGTGATTTACATGCCATAAAATTCACCAGTTTTAAAGTGTACGCTTCAGTAGTTTTTAATCTATTCATAATGTTATACAGCCATCACCCCTGTATTTCTAGAACATTTTTTTTTTGCAGAACTTTTTTATCACCCCAGAAACTTTATGCACATTAGTGTTCACTCGCCCCTACTCCCAGACTCAGGCAACCACTAACCCATTTTCTGTCTCTATTGATTTGCCTATTCTGGACATTTAATATTGGAATCATCTAGTATGTGGCCTTTTGAGATAATATTTGCATTCATGTTGTAACATGTATCAGTACTTTGTTCCTTTTTATTTTTGGATAATATTTCATTGTATGAATATAGCACATTTTGTGGAGAAGGCAATGGCAACCCACTCCAGTACTCTTGCCTGGAAAGTCCCATGGACGGGGGAGCCTGGTGGGCTGCAGTCCATGGGGTCGCTAGGAGTCGGACACAACTGAGCGACTTCACTTTCATGCATTGGAGAAGGAAATGGCAACCCACTCCAGTGTTCTTGCCTGGAGAATCCCAGGGACAGGGGAGCCTGGTGGGCTGCCGTCTAGGGGGTTGCACAGAGTCAGACACGACTGAAGCAACTTAGCAGCAGCAGCACATTTTGAATATCCTTTTATCAGTTGATAGACATTTAGGTTCTTTCTACTTTTTAGCTATTATGAATAATACTTTAGTGATTGTTGTGTACAAGTTTTTGTATGAACATGTGTTTTCAGTTCTCTTGGGTATAAACCTAAGAGTAGAATTACTAGGTTATATGGTAACTCTATTCAAAGTAATTTTTGTTAGTTATTTTTTCTCCCTATTAAAGTATCATATACCCAATATAGAATTGGGAAATTCAGAAAAGTCTGAAAAATATATACGTTCACATTTACTATTTATTATATGCTAAGTACCCTGCTAGAGGGCTTCCCTGGTGGCTCAACAATACAGAATTTGCCTGCAATGCAGGAGATGCTGGTTGGATTTCTAGGTCAGGAAGATCCCTGGAAAAGGAAATGGCAACCCACTGTGGTCTTCTTGCCTGGGAAATCCCATGGACAGAGGGGCCTGGTGGGCTACAGTCTATGGGGTGGCAGAGTCAGACACAACTTAGGACTGAGTAACAACCCTACTAAGGTTCCTCACATTCAGTACTTTACTTACTTCTCATAGCAACCTTAGAGATAGGCATTTTCAGTGTATCCAGATGAAGAAACCGAGGCTCGATCCATCCAGAGTCACACTGCCAGTAAGTAACTGAGGCAGGATTCAAAGCCAGTTCGTTTGACTCCAAACCCCTTGTCATAACCAGCTTACAGTATGTCCTCCAGGAATCCGGCACTCAGTGCAGTATGTTTTGTAGATTTCCTTTCCTTCCTCCTTTTTTTTGACTATGCCACATGGCTTGTGTGTTGTTAATTCTCTGACCAGGGATCGAACTCGTGCCCCTTGCAGTGGAAGCATAGAGTCCCGTCACTGAACCCCCAGAGAAGTCCCAACGGCGGCATTCTTTAAATCCCCTATTATTAGACATTTAGGCTATTTCCTGAGTTTTGCTATTACAAACAAAACCATGATGAATATTGTTGTAATCAAATCTTTGTCCACATCTCTTGATTTTTTCCTTATTATAGATTCTTAGCAGAGAGATTGATGGAGTTAAGTTAGACTATCCTTGGGGGGAAAAATCACCAAAAACTTTTATTCAAACTGGCTTAAACAATTAGGAAGTTTGTTATCTCACATAATAAGAAAACCCAAGATGGGGCAACTCAGGCCTGAGACAGTCAGTTGACTCAACCCTGCATCAAGGGCCCTGTGTCTTTCTAATTCTTGTCTCTACAGGGCATGGCCCTGTCCTCTGCTGGTGGTTCACCTGTGGTCCTGTGATGGTGGCCACTTTTTCTAGGCAGAAGACCAGACACAATATTATCCATGAACATAAAGGGGTTACATTAATAATATCTTCTGTATCTTCTTTAAGAGCAAGGAAACCTTGCCCAGAAGCCTTCTGTAGCCTTCTCATTGGTCAGAGCCCATGCACCTGCTCTATCATTTAGAAATGCATTGTTAGACTGCAAATAATAGATAACTGGCTTACTGGTTAGGATTTTTTTCTCTCTCACATCATAAGAGGTCCATAAGTAGGTAGTATTGGGTTTATCTAGTAGGATTCTCCTGGCTTTCTGCTCTGCTATCTTTAGCATGTGGCTTTCATCCTCAAGGCTGCAGAATGGCTGTCACACCTTCAGTCATCACAGCTGTATTCCAATTAGGATAAATGCAAAAAACAGAGGGAACTTCTCCTAGGAAGCTTTTGCCTTTGTGTCCAGGGAGTGATGCCCTCCCCAAAGATTACTGCCTACATACCATTGGCAAGAAATGGTCGCATGACTGACCCTCGATGTAAGGGAGCCAGAGGATCAAGTGTTTTAACTGGGCATCTTGCCACTCTGAGCAAATCAGGGTTCACTTTGTTAGGAAGAAGAAGCCTTCTTCCTTCTTTGTTAGGAAGAAGGGTTGGAATTGTATAGGCAACCCTGAGTGTGTCATGCAACTGTGACTGTTTCACAACCCTATGAGGAAGAGTGTCTGCATGCATTTGTGCTAAGTCACCTCAGTCATGTCCAGCTCTTTGCGACCCTGTGGACTATAGCCTGCCAGGCTCCCTGTCCATGGGATTCTCCAGGCAAGGATATTGGAGTGGGTTGCAATGCCCTCCTCCAAGGGGATCTTCCTAACCCAAGGATCAAACCCTCATCTCTTACAGCTCCTGCTTTGGCAGATGGGTTCTTTACCACTAGTACCACCTGGGAAGCCCCATAAGGAGTGTGTACTACTTATTAATGTATACCTTTTAAAATGTTAAAAGCATATCTTTCATACAAATAACTTAGTGCACTTGAATCAGGATTTTGCTTAATTCATTAATGGGGGAACTGGAAAAATGACAAAGCCGGTCAAAAGATGGTACGGAACACTAATACCTATATCTCTGTGTAACTGTGTCAGTAAAAAAAAGGAATCCTGAAATAAGAAGTTAGATACAAATCTGGTTTATGTCCTTCAGGGCAATAAAACCTCTGGAGTTTAAAAAAAAAAAAACCCTCTGGAGTTATCTTTTCTACATGACAAAAATAATTTACATTGGATCAGTTTTCTACAAGTTAACATTTAACTTTAGAGAGTCTAGGTTCTGATCAGTAATAAACAGTCAAAACAAGTGACATCACCCAGAGAGTGAGATGACCCTTAGCAGCTTAACTGTCTTCACCTAACTGCTTGCCAGGCAGCACTTCCCCAAGTGAGGTCCCCAGCCCAGTAGCTTCAGCATCAGGGTGCTTGGCAGGAATGCGCGTGTTCAGGCCACCCAGACCTGCTGCATCAGATTCCCTGGAAGTGGCCAGTCTGCTACTGTGATGCAGGCTCGAGTTGGAGAGCCACCATTCTCGCATAACATTGAAAGGATGGGATGCCATCTTTTCACATCTTTTCAAGATGTTATCATTCCAAGTTTTGGATAATTTTTTTAAAATATACCCAGTACATATAGTACAAGAGGGTTCCCTTTTCTCCACACCTTTTCCAGAATTTGTTGTTTGTATGTTTTTTTGGTGATAGCCATTCTGACCAGTGTGAAGTGGTACTTCATTGTGGTTTTAATTTGTGTTTCTTGGAATCTAGAAAAATGGTGCAGATGAACTTATTTGCAGGGTGGAATATAGACGCAAATGTAGAGAACAGGCTTGTAGACACAACAGGGGAAGAGGAGGGTAGGACAGATCGAGAGGGCAGCACTGACATTTAGACGCTGCCGTGTGTGAAATCGACAGCTAGTGGGAAGCTGCCGTGTGGCACAGGGAGCTCAGCTCGGTGCTCTGCGATGACTTAGGGTATGGCATGGGGATGGGGTGGGAGGGAGGCTTCAGAGGGAGGGAACACATGGATATATACGTGTTGACTTAAAAAGAAATGCACAATGTGAGAGTTAAGTTTTATTAGGGGCAAAATGAGGGCAGTTCTGGGAGGCAGCACCTCACATAGCTTTGAGAAGCTGCTCCAAAGAGGCAGGGAGGGAAAGGTCAGTATATATGAGATTTTGGTGAAGAGAGAGTACATGCAATCAAGCACATATTTTTTCCAGAAGATTTCCGCTAGGCTTGTGAAGCTTTTGCTAGTCACGAGGAACAGTCATCACCATGAAGGATTTTAGTGCTTTTTTAGATATAGGGAGATACAAGAATTAGGCTCATAAAATCAGCTCCTAAAAATACCTGAAGACCTGTCATACTAGTTTTTCCTCGAGCACAGAGTGCCTCATTTCTGCTTTCCACCCTGAACTCCTTTCAGGGGGTGGGTCAGCTGTAGCAGCATATGATTTAATCCTTGTAGAGGTAGATGGCAAGTGCCCATGGCAAGTGGCAATTTGTGGTTGACATGCATATAGCCGATTCACATTGTCCTACAGCAGAAATGAACACAACATTGTAGCAATTACGCTCCAGTTAAACAATAAATAAATTTTAAAAAATAATATGTATGGCAGAAGCCAATACAATATTGTAATTATCCTTCAATTAAAAATAAATGAATGAAGAAAAAATAATAATAAACCCAGGGCTCCTGCAGCAGGGGAGCAGGGGAACAGCAGTTGGGTCTTCCGTGAGCAGTTGGAGGTGGACACCACAGGGCAGGGGACCACAGTGGAGGCGGCTGTCTAACCTGCCCTCACCTGCCCTGCCTCTTCCCCCAAGGTGTACAAATGTGTGGTCAAGAGCTGTGCGCAGACCTTCCCGAAGCTGGACACGTTCCTAGAGCACATCAAGAGCCATCAGGAGGAGCTGAGCTACCGCTGCCACCTCTGTGGCAAGGACTTCCCCTCACTGTACGACCTGGGCGTGCATCAGTACTCACACAGCCTCCTGCCACAGCACAGCCCCAAGAAGGACAGCGCCGTCTACAAGTATGTGATCCCCCTTCCCCCTCCCCATAGGAAGCCCAGGGGTCCATTCCCTCGGTGGTTCCAACTGCTCAGGTCCAGTGGGACATTTCAAAGGGGAATCTGAGGCTTCAGGGTCCAGCCTGGGGGAGTGGGTTGTGTGCCTTGGCACTGAGCGGGGGGAAAATGTGGCTCCTCCTTGTATCATTCTTCAGCTTGGCAGACATGCAACCTTAAAAACAAAAAGTCTTAAAAAGGGAAGCCAATTTTTCCTTGTTCATAGTGGAAAAAAGATTTGTTTTTCCCTAAAGTAAAATATTATGAAAATAGTATTTTGTCTGATAATCTACACAATTTAGATTACACTTAGGATGGTACACTGATTTTTTTTTTTGGCTGCACTTGGTCTTGGTTGCCGAGCACTGGCTTTCTCTAGTTGTGGCAAGCGGGGACTACTCGCTAGTTGCGTTGTTCGAGCTTCTCATTGTGGTGGTTTTTCTTGTTGCAGAGCGTGGGCTCTGGGGTGCGGGCTTCAATAGTTGTGGCTCATGGGCCTAGTTGTCCCATGGCATATGGGAGCTTCCTGGACCAAGAATTGAACCTGAGTCCCTGCATTCATCGGCAGATGGATTCTTAACCACAAGACCATCAGGGAAATCCTACATTGATTCTTAAAAAACGCACAAGTGTGTATTTGAAAGCAAAAATCATAAAAATAAGATTGGTATGTTTTATAATCTATAGAATTTAGGTTAAAGTTGGAGCTATATGCTGATTCTTAGAGTGGGACAAGGAATGAATTAAATGTGTATTTTATTGGGGGTAATTTTTCTGACAACCCTTTACATGGCTGTAGTCTTCTGTTTCAGTCATAAAGAAGGTCCCTTTAGCAGAAACGATGAAGGGCTCCCTCCGTTTTGCCATATGCTTTTAGTCCTTAGAACTTCCGATCATTCTCTTTGGATCCATTGATCTTGTAATTCTCCTTGTCATTCTTGTTGGAGCTACTGAGCCTGTGTTCATCCTTGTAGAATCTCCCTTCCTCGAGAGCTTTCTGGCTCCTCCTCCAGAATCCCATTTGCTGATGGTATTGTCTAGCATCACTTCCATGATTTGGAGGAACCCCTCACTGTTGCTCTCCATTCATTTTGCTGTGCATTAGCCTTATGTCATTTGGGAGCAGCTGCCTCACAAAACCTAGCACATGGGGATAGGTATTAGTGGGGAGAAAAAATAGGAGTTTTTGTCCAGGGACGACTTCTAGTTCATTAGTGAATATTTTCATGTTAGAATAATTTTGCTTCTCCGTGCAGACTTGTATCTGCAGGGAGTTGGCTGATGACCTCTGTTAATGCACACCCCCAACCCTGGCCCACCTCTAGCTCCTGGGTGAGGTTTCTGGGGTTCAGAAATAAGTAAACAGACTTTGAGTCTAGAATGCATGGACTGCTTAGGGAGACAGGAGTGTATGTATTCTTACTGTATGCTGTGATAAAATGCTGTCATAGACATATATACCCACGGTAAGAGGTAGGGCAAGGGACAGTATCCCAGGAGCAATGCTATCTGAACTGAGTTTTGAAGGATGAATAGGAGTTTGCCAGGTAGACAGTGGATGGCCAGGAGTACCTTCCTAACAGGAGGAACAGCAACTGTAAAGATAGGAAATAAAATAGCAAGTGGTTTAGAATGCCTATTCTGTAGAATGGAAGTGGGAGGAGATGTTTAGATGGGGCCTGGGAGAAAAAGTGGGGGCCAGGGCCTGAGGATCTTGTAGAAATCACAGGAGCTTTAAGAAGCTGGCAGGGGGACTGGGCTCAAGAAATGGGGTAGAGGGCATCTGACCCTCAGGGATTGGGAAATGGGGCCCCAGAGGCAGGAAAGCCAGGTGAACTCTGACCAGCTAAGGGGTGATTTCTGGATAACGATGAGTAATTCCCATTTGTAGAGAGCATTTGCTTTTGCCCTTCCAGTCTGTGGAATTTCAAGTCCCTGTAGCTGTGTGGCTCTCTGGAGTGAGATGCCAAGTAAAAAGAAGTGAGTACCTGCAAGGTGCCTTGACCTGACTTAGGGACATTGAGCCCTGCCTTCCTGGGATGTAGGTGGTATCAGTCAGTTCAGGTGGCTATAACAAAATATTAGAGTCACGTGAGAGAGAGAGGGTGCCTTTCTCTCTGGTCTTTTGTTTTCTTTCTTTCCTTCTTTAGCTGCATTGGGTCCTGGTTGTGGCTCTCAGAATCTTGTTGCAGCTTGAGGGTTCTTCGTAGTGCCGTGGAGGCTTCTCTCTAGTAGTGGTGTGGGCTTCTCTCTGGTTGTGGCATGTGGGCTCCAGAGCACGTGGGCTCGGTAGTTGCAGTGCATGGGCTTAGTTGCCCCTCAGCATGTGGGATCTTAGTTCCTTGACCAGGGATTAAACCCACATTCCCCGTGTTGGAAGGCAGATTCTTAACCACTGGACCACCAAGGAAGTCCCTGCTCTTTTCCTATAGGGGCACTAATCTCATCTGGAGGCTCTCACTCTCATGATCTCACCTAGACCTAAGCACCTCCCAGAGGCTCCATCTGCAAATACCATTACATTGGGGATCAGGACTTCACCATATGGATTTTGGAGGAACCTAGTTCAGCTCATAGCTGTGGTATTCTCCCCATTGCAAAGATGAGGACACTGAGGCTCAGAGAGGAGACGTTAGCATTCCATTATACATGGATAGGCTGTAATTTATTTAACATGTCCCGTACTACAGGTTAATTGGGTCATTTCCAGTTTATCATTACTATAAACAACATTACAGGGAACAACTTTGCACCTATATCTTTGCTCATTTGTAAATAAGTTCCTAGAAGTAATTTTACTTCAGAGATCAAAGAAGGGTTTACAAAAGATTAATTACTACCTGAAAAAATAAATTTATGTGCATACAATGCGGTATTTTAAAACTACAGAAGCACATAGAATGATAAGGAATTCCCTATCCATCCTGACCCACTTCCGCATCCCACAGGCAATTGCTTTGAAGAAGTGTTTTTTTTAAACTTACTTTGAGGGACCTTCCCTGGTGTTCCAGTGGCTCAAAGCCCGAGCTCCCAATGCAGGGGCTCCAGTCCTTGGTCAGGGAACTAGATCCGATATGCCATAACTAGAGATCCCGCATGCTGCAACTAAGACCCATTGCAGCCAAATAAATAAATAATATTTTTAGAAAAACCTTACTTCGACATAATCTCAGACTTCTAAAAAAGTTATATGAATAGTACAAAGAATTCCCATACATATCCTTCACCCACATTTCCCAGGTATTACAATACTAACCACACTGGCTGTGTCATATTCTGAGCTTTTTGAGAATAATTTGCAGGCACCATGCTCCTTTACCTTTTCTCTTTCGTGTGTATTTTCTAAAAACAAGGATAACCTCTTCCATAAAAGCATAGTGTAGTTATCAAAATCAGGAAGTTAAATCAATACAATTCTGTTACCGCATTTATAGACCTTATGCAGAAATTTCCAATGGTTCCAATAGCATCTTTTATAGATGAAGAAAAAACTTTTTTCTGGTCCCAGGGTCCAATCCAGGATCACACATTGCATTTGGTTGTCCTTGTCTCTTCAGTCCCCTTTTTGCTGAAACAGTTCTTTCTGTCTTTGTCTTTCATGACCTTAGTATTTTGAGAGAGTAGAAGCCAAGTATTTTGTAGAATGCACTCAGTTTGGATTTGTCTGATTTGACCTCAGGGTTGGTCCAGGATTGACACTTTTGGCAGGAGCATCACGAAGTGCCGTTGTGTCTTTCTCAGCACATTATATCAGGAGACACATGACATGGGTTTTCCCTATTGCTGGGCGTGTTACCTTGCATGATTTAGTTAGGGTGGCATTTCTGGCAGGGAGTTTTCATTTTAATGGTCTTGCGAAACTGCCTCCCCTGCAAACCTGTGCCTCCTGCCACCAGAGCCTGAGCCATTCCCGTCTTTCTCCCACCAGCTCACAAAGTCTCTGGTAGCACGGCTCCCACCCCACCCCCTCCTCCTTTCTTGCCATCTGTAGGCATTTAGCTTGTGGTTTTCAGGGGGTGGCCCTAGGGGGAGTCCCCTGGGCCCACCACAGGTGCAGCCTGCCCGTGGGTTTCCCACCATGGCCCTGGTGTACAGATGGCAGGGCCCACAGTTCTGTTTTTAGCATGAATTGTCCACCTGCCTCTAGCTTTCCTCATTGGTACTGCATTGTAAATGGGCCCAATTGCTGGCCAGTGTTTTCATGGTGGGAAGACAGTGGGGTCTTTTCTTTAGTGTGGCTTGTGGCCTGAAACTGCTGTTTTGTGGGTATGTTAACCAGTGATGGTGGAGGAGGGGTGTGGCTGGTTACCTCCAGCCCCGTGCATGCTCTCTCACTCTCTGCTCCTCCCCATTTAGGTGTGTCAAATGTGTCAACAAGTACTCCACACCTGAGGCACTGGAGCATCACCTGCAGACCGCCACACACAACTTCCCCTGCCCGCACTGCCAAAAGGTGAGGACCCCTGCCCTTTCTGGCGAGACAAAAGTAGGGGGCAAGAGGTGATGGAGTGAAGACCCCACTGTCTCCTCCTCTCCTGCCTCATCACATGCAGGCTGAGCTTGGGGTTGTCTCTGCAGACAGCACTTCTTGAGGAGTGAGAGCTCTACCTTGCCAGTCTTACCAATTGGTCACCTACCCTGGCTGGCCTGGGGTTGCTACTGGGGCTAGGCGGGCCGGCCAGGCTGTGGAGTGAGGACTCTCTTGGGCCCAGGCCCAGCATGCAAACAGCAGCCTCCAACTTCCTGACGTCTTATTATCCTGGTTATTACCAGTTCCTTTTCAACAGTGGATCTGGAATCTCTCACTAAAGCCTGGCCCTTCACACCCATCAAAAATCCAGTCAGGGTTCCATTTTTCACTTTTCCCCAAAACATAATTTTTGTAAAGTTTGTTTGAATCAGGTCCATATATTGTGATTTGATTCTGTTAATCTACAGATTCCACCATCAATGCTTTTTTTTTTTTCCTTTTAATGTGTTTGTTGAAGAAGCTGGGCCTTTGGTCCTGTGGAGTTTCCTAAAGTCTGGATTTTGCTGATTGCACCCCCTGGTGTGTCTAACTGGTTTCTTTGTTCTTCTCATTTTCTTACCACCTTACATGGCAGATTTCCTAGGACAGACAGTTCTGGTTTCACTTCGGCCTCATTGTAGATGTTTCTAATTTTACAGCCTAATTTGGGGATTTGGAATTTGTGGTCCGAATAAAAGGTATCATGAATTAGCAAGAACCCTGTGCCAGATGTGGTTCTGAGCATTCTATCTGAAACTGACTCATTTAACCCTAGGAGGCTGGCATGCTATTTTGCAGACAGGGAAACTAAGGCACTGAAAGATCATCCAGCTAGGAGATAATGGAGTGAGTAAGTAATTAGGTCTGTGTCCTTGACCACGTATCTGTATCAGATGAATGAAAAAATGAATGAGTGCCCTTCCTATACCTGGGGAGGAAGGAGAATTTGGCTTCTGTGTTTTCTGGCTTTTTATTACCTTTCCATTTATTTCTTCTGTTACGTGTTCGTTTCTTCATTCATTCCTCTGCTTGTCAGTCATTTAACTCAGGCCCTGTGCTGGGAAATGAGAGCTCCTCTCTGCCCTCTGGAAGATCTCATGTGAGCAAAGCGCTGTTATTCAAATAGGTTAGATGCTAACTTTAAAAGTGTGGGTGGACTTTCAAGGCATTGAATGTGTGGCATTGAGAAGTCACGGAGAGCTTCATGGAAGCAGTGACCTGAGTTGGGTCTTAAAGGATGAGTAGAAGTTTGTCCTGCTAAGAGAGAAAGTCTCTCTGGGTGGAAACAACAGCCTGGGCAGAAGCTCAGAGCCAGCCTGTCTTGACTGGTCTTATGGGTGAGTAGTGGGAGCCATGAGCTTCTGATGACTGAGCTGGGCACTGTGAGCCTTGACCCCTAGTGGGCAGAAAGAATGGTGTTTCCATAAGAGCTGGTAATGAGGGGCCCCTTGAGCTCGTAATGTGGTGCGGGTGGTGAGTCAGACCTGACGCCGACTCCTTTGTCCTGCCAGGTATTTCCTTGTGAGCGGTACCTGCGGCGTCATCTGCCCACCCACGGCAGTGGGGGCAGGTTCAAGTGCCAGGTGTGTAAGAAGTTCTTCCGGCGGGAGCACTACCTCAAGCTGCATGCTCACATCCACTCAGGTGGGTACCCCCCCCCCCCCCCGGCAACTTCTGCTCAATCCCCAACTCCCTCCCCTAGACACCCTCTCAGCTCCCCTTTCCGTCCCCTTCTGGCCTTCCTTCCCAGCTCCTTCAGCCTGTTTCCTCAGCATCCTCCTGCCCACCCCCTTCCTCCTCTCCCATCTCCTTCCTGGCCCCCTACCCATCTGCCATCTCAGGGGAACAAGATGTTCCCACCAACACTGCAGTAGAGACGAGCCTCTGGAGGCTGGTGGATGGACTCCTGGCTCTGCCTCCAGGAATCATCCCCTTGAGACCATTCTGAGCCCCAGAGACTGGGCCCACTGTTCTCGATACAGAATTCCTTCCCACACCTTAACCTTTTTAATGGCTGCAGACCGTTCCATTATAATCAGAATTACCTCAGTCATTGGATTGGCATATTTCAAAAGTACTTATTCATCTTAGAGAGGAGGACAGAGAGGAAATAATGGCAGGAAATAAAACAGCCCAATCATAGACCTTTTCCAAAGGGCAGGTTGTGACCCCCGACCCCTGTCAGATGAGAGCTGCTCTCCATGCCCCACCCCCACCAGCCCCACCCTTGGAATCTGCAGCAGATGATTTGGTGTGACTCAAGTGGGCTTCGGGCCATACTGCTGAGCTATGGAATCTTAGTTCCCCCAAACACTAAGTGTACACCATGAACCTCAGTTTTCTCATCAAGGACTTACCTTATGGTTTGTTGTAAGGATTCAATCAGATAAGATGTAATTGCCCCCTCCTGTGGGCTTCCCTTGTGACTCAGCTAGTAAAGAATCCGCCTGCAATGCAGGAGACCTGGGTTCGATCTCTGGGTTGGGAAGATCCCCTGGAGAAGGGAAAAGGCTACCCACTCCAGTATTCTGGCCTGGAGAAGTCCATGGAGTCGCAAAGAGTTGGACATGACTGAGCGACTTTCACTTTCATTTTTCACCTTCCCCCTTCCCTTATGGTGGACCCCATTTCAGTAAACGTCATGACTGTCCACCTGGTCACCCGTGCCTCAGGCTCATCCTTGACTCTCTTCCTCTCCTGCCCCACAGCCAGTCCATAGGCAAGGGCTGCCAGTTCTGCTTTCTCAGCATCACTAGTACTTGGCCACTTCCCATTTCTTGTACCAGCCTTCTTCCTGCCTGAGCCCACACCGCCTTCAGTCTGCTCTCCTCTGCAGTCAGATCCTGGCCCTCCTCCGCTCGGCCCTGCTGTGGCTTCTCATTCGGCTCAGAGTAGAAACCTTGGCTTTCAGGCCCTCCCTGTCAGGCCTGGCTGCCTTGCCCACTTCCTCTTCTGCCTCATGTTCCCTTCCATGCTCCTTGCACTTTGTTCCTGAGACACACCCAGCACCCTGCCTCTCCTCCTGGACTCACTCCCAGTGTCTGCCAGGCTCACTCCTTCACCACCTCAGGGCTCACCTCAGGTGTTGCCTCATCGGAGAGGCCTTTCCTGCCCCTCCTAACTGAAGCAGCCCCCTCGTCTCCTTGGCAAAGCAAAGTCCTGAGGAAGGAGAGAGAGGTCTTCCCCAGGCCACCTCTCTAAAGGAGTTGCTGCTGTCTGGTGGGGACCCCTGTGCCCCAAATTCAGACTACCTCTCAGGGCACTCTGGGCCCCCCCAACGGGGTTTCCTCCTGCAGGTGAGAAGCCCTACAAATGCTCAGTGTGTGAGTCCGCATTCAACCGTAAGGACAAACTGAAGAGACACATGTTGATCCATGAGCCATTCAAGAAATACAAATGCCCCTTCTCGTGAGTAGAGACGACCCTGGGTAGGAGGGGCAGCTTTACCAGCTGTGGGGTAGAAGAGGGCCGGGGCTGAGGGCGTAAGGCCCACTCACCTTTTGTCCTGTCCCGGGTCCTGCCTGGCTGCCTCACTTCCCACTCTGCTTCCTTGCCCAGCCCCCAGGGTAGATGAGGGCTAGCAGAGTGGCCAACAGGAGAGTCCTGGGCTTAGCACACTCCCCTGACCAGCGTTTTGGGTTCTAGGACACACACGGGCTGCAGTAAGGAGTTCAATCGGCCAGATAAGCTGAAGGCTCATATCCTCTCTCACTCTGGTAAGTTGCTCCTGCACCTGCTGGGAAAGTCTGGTTCAGCTCGAGCCCCCTGGGCAGGAGCCTGGAAAGAACAGGCATGTCTCATGAGACTTAGTATCCCTGCCTGACACCTTCTAGCCAGCAGACTCTTGCTCCCAGGAGCCCCCCCCTACATTTGGGTCCTCAGGGTGCACAGAGGTGAGTCAGCCACAACCTCCAGGTGGAGAAGGAAGCTGACTCATGAGATGACTGTATCAGAGAAGCACCCACTGTGATAGAGATGGGGTCATATGGGAGGGAGATCCGATTCTGAGTGGGTCCAAGATAAGGCCCGGAGAAGGCAATGGCACCCCACTCCAGTACTCTTGCCTGGAAAATCCCATGGATGGAGGAGCCTGGTGGGCTGCAGTCTATGGGGTCACTAACAGTCAGATACGACTGGTGACTCCACTTTCACTTTTCACTTTCATGCATTGTAGAAGGAAATGGCAACCCACTCCAGTGTTCTTGCCTGGAGAATCCCAGGGACGGTGGAGCCTGGTGGCTGCTGTCTATGGGGTTGCACTGAAGTGACTTAGCAGCAAGATAAGGCCAGAGGGGTTTCTTGGTCCCCTTGGCAGAGAAGGACAGCTGGGATGTGGAGTAGGGGTCTGCACATCACTCCTCAGTTTCCAAGGGGCTCCACGGAGCTCCCCCCAAGATTGCTGCTTCCCTGGAGCAGCTTGGCTGGCTTCCCACATCCAGGTACCATTTGGTCTGGAACACGATTTCTCAGTGTCAGCACTATTGATATTTTGGATAATTCTTTGTCATGGATATCTGCCCTGGGCACTGTAGATTGTTTAGCAGCATTTCTGCCTCCAGGGCACAAGCCAAGAAATCCCTGGGTAGTAAAGTCACCCCTGATGAACAGCCACTGGTTTCCAGAAAGGATCTAGTTTGAAATCTGGGAGAGTAGATTGGGGACTTGGAGACTAAGAGCCTAGGTTGGATTCTTGGCATTACCACTGTCCTGCTGGGTGACCTCAGGCAAGTTTCTGCCCCCTCTCTGAGCCGGCATTCCAGGGAAACTGAGGGGGCCATGGCACAAGCTGTGTGTGGGATGGAGTTGACTTCACAGTGGACATGGAGGCACCAGTGATTCACCCAGTGAGTGATAACTGAGAATCTACCACATGTCAGGCACTGGGGGTGTCTTGAGGGAGTCAGGCAGAGCCCCACCCCACTCTCCTGGGAAGCTTAGCATGTAGTGGCAGAGATAAAAAATGAACAGCAAACAAATAAGTATATTACACTAAAATATGCTGAGTTCAAAGATGGAAATAAGCAGAGTGAGAGGGCAGAGAGTAAAAGAGAAGTGGGTGTCAGGGAGGACTTCTCGGAGGAGGTGACAGAAAAGCTGAATCTGAGAGATGAAAATAGCCGGGAAATGGCTTCCAGGGGGGAGCAGCAGGGGTGAAGCCTTGAGGCAGGGAAGAGACTGGGGAGTGCTTGAGATGAGGAACAGTGGGCAGGGGGCCTAGAGCTCAGAGAGCAAGTGAGAGGAGGGGAAGGGGCTGAGAGGAGAAGGGGGTGGTCATCCACACGCGGCTCCGTGGGAAACTTGGGGAATCACTGGAGGGTCTGGAGTGGGGAGTGTCATGGAGGAGTTTTACCAAGACCTCTCTAGAAGCCCTGTGGGGAGTGGTGTGAGGGGGCCAGGGTGAGGCAGGCCAGCCAGAGAGGGGAGATGATGGCCACCTGGCAAAGTTAGCCGCAGTGTGGAGGCTGAGCTTGCTGTTCCAGGCAGAGGGAAAGAGCGCATGGAGAGGCCCAGAGGCAGGAGGCCAGCACAGGCGAAGTGGCTGGGGGAAGGCGGGAGATGAAACTGGTGGGAGCAGGGCCCAGGTCACACCCCTGCTCACAGGGCAAGCTGAGGAACTGGGTTTTACTCCCAAGTGCCAAGGCAGCCGTGTGGGGTGAAGGGTCTGGGCGCCTCTCACGGCCTTCCCTTCTCTCCGCAGGCATGAAGCTCCACAAATGCGCCCTGTGCAGCAAGTCCTTCAGCCGCCGCGCCCACCTCGCCGAGCACCAGCGTGCCCACACGGGCAACTACAAGTTCCGCTGCGCTGGCTGTGCCAAGGGCTTTTCCCGCCACAAATACCTCAAGGACCACCGCTGCCGCCTCGGCCCCCAAAAGGACAAGGACCTGCAAGCCCGGCGGCCCCCCCGGAGGCGGGCAGCCCCCCGCAGCGGCAGCGGTGGTGGGCACAAGGTGGTGACCCCCCTGCCTGGCCCGCTCGGGCTGGAGGAGCTGAAGGACACAGGGGCCGGGCCCGTGCCTGAGGCCGCCCCAGGCAAGCCGCCCTTCTCAGAGCCAGAGGCCGTGCTGTCCATCGTAGTGGGGGGCACGGTAGGGGGCGAACCTGAGCTGGTAGTGCCTGGGCATGCTGAGGGCCTGGGCTCCAACCTGGCGCTGGCGGAGCTGCAGGCAGGGGCTGAGGGCTCGTGTGCCATGCTCGCTGTGCCTGTCTACATCCAGGCCTCAGAGTGATGGGCCCATGGTGTTTGCTCCTGCGTCCTGCCTGATGCTCATCTTTAGGTCCAGAGCCCCTGGGAGCACACCAGAGAGCCTTCCCCGTGGAAGTGAGCCATTGGTCAAAATCCTTTTGGAACGTCATCTGTAAACCCTGGCCCAAGGCCGCCTTGCTGTGTTCCCTGTCCTGTTGGGAAGCCCTGCACCATTCTGGGAACCGAGGCAGCTGAGCCTGAGCGGCCCAGGGTCTGGCGGGTCCAGGCTGGTGGTCGGGCTGCCTAAGAGGGAAGACAGGGCCGCCCCATCCACCCTTCCTCTAGGCTGCCAGGGGGCAGCCTCTAACTAAGCTGCTGAGGCCTGAGATGGTTAGAGCCCTTATCTGTTGAACCTTTTCACATGCAGTTCCTCCCAGCATCCCCAGATGACTGTAATGTAGGCATGTAGGAGGCACTCAAGTGTCATGGTTGGAGTGGAGCTATCAGCCAGATCTGGCTTCAGATCCAAGCACTGACACTTACTTGCTGTGTGACCTTGGGTAAGTCACTTCCCCTCTCTGAGCCCCGCATTCTGTATCTGTACAGTGGGGCTTATGACAGTACTACCTCATAGGGCTGTCATCAGGATCCAGTATGATGAAGTGTGCAAAGAATTTGGCATAGTGCTCAGCACTGAACAAGTGCTCAATAAATGTTTTTTGTATCAAAAATGACTCAGGCCCTACCTTTGGCAGTTTCTTTCTTAGCCCCTAGGTGGCAGCAGTGCCCCCTCCAAAGCATGTGGGGGCTGAGGGGTCCCTTGGCTCCTCTCTCACAACTATCCTGCCCCAATAGCCACAGAGAGGTTTGATGCATACAGAACAGTTATTTTAGATCATGACCCATGGAAACCCCCTGAGGAAGGAGTTTATAACTCACTTTTGAAAATGCAGAATCCTGGGTTTTAGCCTAAAACCCTCTGCGATCAGAAACTCTAACCAGAGCCAGAGGACCATCTCTAAATGGCCATAGATACTGTCGCATCCAGCATTCCCTTCACTGTCTCCAGCTAGTCCAGAGGGAAAGCACACCAGGCTTCCTGGGAGGCAGGGAGGAGAAAAGGGGCCTTGACCAGTGCTTTCTTATTTATCTTCACCACCACCTTGCTAGACCACATTGCCTCAGGTGCAGGAGAGGCCTCTGAGGCTCGAAATGGGACAGGACGGGATTCGAGAGGACTGTTGGGCGCAATCTAATCACGGAGTTTCCCTGAAGAGGACATCCCTCAGACATCTGTGTGTGGGCCTGTGGCTGGAGTTCAGAGCAAGGCTGACTTCCCCACATCCTCAGGAGAGGGTGTGATGTAGTGGGAGGGATGAGTGAGGCAGCCTTGCACAGCAGAGGGGGTGAGGGCAGTAAGTGTACCTGGCCCAGCCGTCAGAAGGGCCAGGGGAGGGGCTGGTGGGGGCAGGAAGTCTCAGAGGAGGAAGTAGCCTTTGACAGAGTGTTTGATGTATGGGTAGATAGAAGAAAGCATGCCAGACAGAGCAGTGCATGAGCAAAGACCTTGAGGTGTGACAGTGATTGAGGCCTGGGGCTGGTGTGTGGTCCAGGGTGACAGAGATTTGGGGGAAATGGGTCACTCATGATAATCACTAATTGCTTCAAACCTCCATTTGATGGAAGCTGTGTTGTAACCCTTCTGTGTCACATAAGTTCAGCCCCATCAGGTGAGAATCGTCACTTTCCTTAGTTCACAGATGAGGAAACAGAGGCCCAGAGAGGCAGAGTTTCCTGCCCAAACACACACAGGAAGTCAGAATTGGGTTTCAAGCTGGAGGACCTGCTTCCGTGTACGCTTAGCCACTCTGCTCTACTGAAATATGGGTCAATGTCAAATCAGAGAGAGCCTTGGATGTTGGCTTAAGGAATTTTATTCTCTACAATGAATATATTCTCTGTATTAAAAGCATCATGGGTGACATTGAACATTTTTTAAAAATTGTAACAGTTATAGTAAAAAAAATGTGAACAACCACATTTCCATCTTAATACAATTTTAAATTATACTTCTCTTTTTTTTCCTGTCAATGTACACATGCGTGCGCTTATCAATAATCATGAGGGCTAAAGGTGACTAGGCACTCACGTCATACCTGGTGTGTCCTAAGCACTTTAAGGTGAGTGCTACTTTTAATCACATTTTACAGCTAGGATGAGGCAAGGTTAAGCAGCCCCAAGTCACACAGCAGTAAGTGGCAGAGCCAGGCCCCCAAAGTGAAGTGAAGTCGCTCTGTTGTGTCTGACTCTTTGCGACCCATGGACTGTAGCCCGCCAAGCTCCTCCGTCCATGGGATTCTCCAGGCGTGAATACTGGAGTTGCCATTTCCTTCTCCAGGGGATCTTCCCGACCCAGGGATCGAACCCAGGGCTCCCACTTGCAGGCAGATGCTTTAACCTCTGCGCCACCAGGGAAGCCCACACAGCAGTAAGTGGCAGAGTCAGGCCCCCAAACAAGGGCCATATTAAGATCAGGTCTAATACTTAAAAGATGTGGAGTTGGACTGCGGGTGAGGAGGCTGGGGCAATATTGGGGTTCTTGTAGCTAAATCTGTCCTAGGTTGGCATATGGAAGACTGAGGCCCAGAGAGGGGAAGGCTCACGGTCAAGGGTCACTCAATGTTGATGACAGAGCTTCTGTAGGACAGGGTGTAGTAGAAAGAGGAACTAACCTGGGCATCCAGGGTTGTCAAATCCAGATTGTGGCATCAGGCAGATCTGGGTTTGAATCCTGGCGCTGCCTCTTCCCAGCTGTGTAACTGGCAAGTTACTTCACCTCTCTGAACCTTGGACTCCTCATATGTCAAATGGGAAGAATGATATTAATAGCACCTACCCAATGAGATTGTTGTTGCAACTCAGAGAATTGAGATCACAAATTGGCAGCCTACCGGTTGATAGACTTTGACTTTCACTGTGTTTGGAAAAAATGAGCCAGCCTTTAAAAGTTATGAAATTCAAGACCTACAGTCATGAAAAGTAAGAGGCATTCCCTCTGTGTCGGGAACAAGACCCTGATGCCTGCTGTCATGACTTCAACATTATGTAGGAGGCCTAGCCAACAGCAAGACAAATATATAAAAATTTACTGCATTCATGTACTCCAGAAGTGATTAGAAAATATAAAGTTGGGAGATTTCACATAAAAATCCAAGTTTCTGAGTTCTTTTGAAAAATGGGAGGAAATTCCCCTGAAACCCACTGGTTAGGACTCTGCACTTTCACTGCTGAGGGTATGGGTTCAATCCCTGGTTGGGGAACTAAGAGCCCTCAAGCCGCAAAGCACAGCCAAAAAGAAAAGAAAAGAAAAATGGGGTATCTGGCACTAGGAGGCAGCAGTCAAGAGGAGCTCACCCTTTCAGGTGAGCACTTACGTTACATGTGTCTCAAAAGTGGAAAAGCAAGATGGCCAGGCAGGGCCACTTGATTTTTCATGTTCCTGGCCCACTTTACTCATTCATTTTATTTATAGTCTCTGGGTATATGACTTTGAACTTCCCTGGTGACTCAGATGTAAAGAATCTGCCTGCAATGCTGGAGACCTAGGTTTGATCCCTGGGTTGGAAAGATCCCCTGGAGAAGGGAATGGCAACCGACTCCAGTATTCTTGCCTGGAAAATTCCATGGACAGAGGAGCCTTGCGGGCTACAGTCCATGATGTCATAGAAAGTTGACACGACTAAGCACACACACATACGACTTTGGGGAACCCTGGAAATCTTTCTTCCTCTTCCAGTTTTCTGCCTCTAACCCAGAGCTACCCTCAGTTTCTCTATCAATAAACATGGGGAGTTCAGTCATGGCTTTACTGACTGGTTACTAAGCGCCACGCCCTGTGCTCTGTACCTTATTTACAGGCTACTGGAGTCCTTAAGACACCCCTTGGAAGCAAGCTATCCTATCATATCCATTTTACAGGTGGGAAAACCAAGCCTCAGACAGGTATAGCAGCTTGCCCAAGGACTCACTGCTGGAATGTGTAGAGCTGGGCCTCCAGTCCAGGACTGGTAGACTCCAGAGCCCTAGTCTGAGGATTTCTGAAGGTCTTGCCAGCTCTGATGAGATGATTATTTTTAGAACCACTTCTCTGAGGCTCCAATCAGCTTGGCCACACTATCCTCTCCAGGCCACCAGCCTATCCTGAATGGATGACTGTATCATCAACCTTCTCTCTGGCATCATCTGCTTTCTCTCTTTCCCCACCACGATCCCCACCAGTTTGACCACACGAGCCCAAGTGATCTTTCTAGAGCCTGATCAGATTATGGCACTTTCCTGTTGAAAACCCTCCAATGGCTTCCAATCCCACCCAGAATGGACTCTAAGGTTTTCCCTGTAGATTTCCAGGCTCTACATGATGCAGGCCTTGTCTCCCACCACTCTTCTTTCACTCTACTCCAGCCACACCTGCCCTCTAGCTGTTCCTCTCTCATATAAACTAGTTTTGTTGCAGGAAGGGGGATCCCCTTCCAGGGCCCAAAACTGGACTCTTGTCTAACACTCAGAAATGAATTGTCCGAGGAGACACATGTGCTGACAAAGCAAGAGATTTTATTGGGAAAGGACTCCCGGGTGGAGAGCAGTAGGGTAAGGGAACCCAGGAGAACAGTTTTGCCACTTGCAGTTTCGGGTTTTATGATGATGGGATTAGTTTCCAGGTTGTCTTTAACCAATCATTCTGACTCAGGGTCCTTCCTGGTGGTGCATGCCTTGTTTAGCCTAGATGGATGCCAGAGAGAAGGGTTCTGGGAGGTGGTCAGACATGCGTCTCCTTTTGATCTTTCCTGAACTCTCCAGTTCAGTTCAGTTCAGTTCAGTTCAGTTCAGTTCAGTCGCTCAGTCGTGTCCAACTCTTTGCAACCCCATGAATCACAACCCACCAGGCCTCCCTGTCCATCACCAACTCCCAGAGTCTACTCAAACCCATGTTCATTGAGTTGGTGATGCCATTCAGCCATCTCATCCTCTGTCGTCCCCTTCTCCTCCTGCCCCCAATCCCTCCCAGCATCAGGGTCTTTTCCAATGAGTCAACTCTTCTCATGAGGTGGCCAAAGTATTGGAGTTTCAGCTTTAGCATCAGTCCTTCCAATGAACACTGAGGACTGATTTCATTTTGGATGGACTGGCTGGATCTCCTTGGAGTCCAAGGGACTCTCAAGAGTCTTTTCCAACACCACAGTTCAAAAGCATCAATTCTTAGGTGCTCAGCTTTCTTCATAGTCCAACTCTCACATCCATACATGACCACTGGAAAAACCATAGCCTTGACTAGACAGACCTTTGTTGGCAAAGTAATGTCTCTGCTTTTTAATATGCTATCTAGGTTGGTCATAACTTTCCTTCCAAGGAGTAAGCGTCTTTTAATTTCATGGCTGCAATCACCATCTGCAGTGATTTTGGAGACCAAAAAATAATAAAGTCTGACACTGTTTCCACTGTTCCCCCATCTATTTGCCATGAAGTGATGGGACCAGATGCCATGATCTTCATTTTCTGAATGTTGAGCTTTAAGCCAGCTTTTTCACTCTCTTCTTTCACTTTCATTAAAAGGCTTTTTAGTTCCTCTTCACTTTCTGCCATAAGGGTGGTGTCATCTGCATATCTGAGGTTATTGATATTTCTCCTAGCAATCTTGATTTCAGCTTGTGCTTCTTCCAGTCCAGCGTTTCTCATGATGTACTCTGCATATGAGTTAAATAAGCAGAGTGACAACTCTCTGATTGGTGGTGGCTTATTCTGTGTTCCTTACCAGGATCTCCTGTCATAAAACAACTCATGTAAATGGTTACTATGGTGCCTGGCGATGGCAGGTGGTTTCAGTCAGTGTGCTTCCCCTAACAGTTTCTGCCTCGGGGCCTTTGCACTTACCCCCTTTCTAGAATGCTCTTTCCCCAGATTTTCCTATAGCTGGCTCCTTCCCTCTATTCACTATTGTCCAAAAGTCTGCAGAGAGGTCTTCCCTGGCCAATCTGTTTAAAATAAACCCCACCCACTCCCATTATTCTCTAGTCTCTTACCCTGCTTCATTTTTATTCATCTTTGACATTATATTAGACATTTCCTTATTGTCTGTTCCCCTCATTAGAAGCCCACAAGTTCAAGGACTTTTGTCTGTTTTGTTTACTGGTATATCTACAGTGCCCAGAACTTCCCTGGAATTGCTCGATCAATATTTGTTGAGATAATCTGGGAAACAAGGTCCCCTCCACAATCCCCTCCTCCCACCTCACAGAGGCCAAGTTTCCCCAGTAAGAATCTTCCATGTAGGCTGAGAGAGAGCTGGGAAGTAATGTCTGATATGAAGGGCTCTTTCCTTTGTCTTAAAAGGGAGCTGAGAATATCTGGGACAAATGAAAAGGCGGTGGCTTGGAAGTCTCAGCTGACAGAGCAGGTGTCAGGCCTGCTCCTGGCCCAGGAGAACCGGTTGGACCCATTTTATCACCCCTGGGGAGGAGGGAGAGACAGCGGCAGTTGCAGATGCTCCCAGTCCCCAGGGTTGCCAGCATGTGCCCTGCGGGTTCTCAGGACCTGGAGGGGGTTGGTGTCACGGAGTTTAACAATTCTACATCAAGGTTGGGGGTGACTCCCTCTACTGGCCAAGGGTCGCTGGCATATGGTTCGTCACAGAAGCTGAGGCAGGAGGTCAAGGCCCAACTTCACTGTGTTGAATCAGAGAGTGAACTGAAGCCCGGAGAGGGGAAGGGTCTTCTCAGGCTCACTGAGTTCAGATCCAGCTCTCCTGACCTGAAGGATCATAGTGACTCTGGCGAACCTGAGGTTCTTTGTTGGGAAAGAATTCAGAGACAAGCAGAGAAGTTAAGAAAGTAAGTGAAAGTTTATTTAAGCAAAGATATATTCTCAGAGGCAGAGGGGGGCAGACAGGTGAAGAACTGCTGCCCTAGGCCTCTTTGGCAATCTGGTTAGGAGGGGCCTACAAGTAAAGGGGTGGAATATTCACTGGGGAAGGAGGAGTTTGGGGGTCGGCTTCCCTGACTTTCATGGTTGGTGATGCCATCCAACCATCTCATACTCTGTGACCTCCTTCTCATCCTGCCTTCAGTCTTTCCCAGCATTAGGGTCTTTTTAATGAGTTGGCTGTTCACAGCAGGCGGCCAAAGTATTGGAGCTTCAGCTTCAGCACCAGTCCTTCCAATTCAGGACTGATTTCCTTTAGGATTGACTGGTTTGATCTCCTTGCAGTCCAAGGGACTCTCAAGAGTCTTCTTCAGCACCACAATTCAAAGGCATCAAGTCTTTGGTGCTCCATCTTCTTTATGGTCCAACTCTCACATCCATACATGACTACTGGGAAAAACATAACTTTGACCAGACGGATCTTTGTCAGCAAAGTGATGTCTCTGCTTTTCAATACACAGTCTAGGTTCGTCATAGCTTTTCTTCTAAGGAGCAATAATCTTTTAATTTCATGGCTGCAGTCACCATCTGCATATATGTCACCATACATGGTTACAAATTGTTTTTTTTTCTTGTGCTGAAGATATTTTCAAAAAGCAATCCCAGACCCCCTCCCCGCCAAAAAAAAAAAAACCCTGACCTGAATCTGACTCCCTCACATTGTTATTCATGGGCACCTAGTCCCCGTGAACCACCTGAAACCATGCTGGTGGCTCACTGTAGAGGCCGCTTGACTCCCACTCTGAATTGAGAAATGTACACTTGAACTTTAAAACAGATTCTCTTTGGGAAGGAGAGCCACAGGGCAAGCTGCTTGGCAGAGTGGCTGCCAGGGCGTCGTTCGGAGTGCGTATTAATGACCCGAGAGCTGCCACTGGTCATGGGATGTTTGGGAGCTTCAGGAGCATTGAGGGCCAGCACAGGTCTCCCTCGTGAACAGGCATCCAGAACATGGGACTAAAAGGTGGGCTCCCAGGCTGAAAGCAGAGACCCTCAGGAAGACAATGTCACCAGCACGAGGCATGGGAATGAGTGTCCCTCTGGTCTGTGAGATCCAGGGGGTTATGCAACAGACACACAATGTCACAGTAGGTCAGAGGTTCCAACAAAGGAGCCCAGAGAGGGGCATGGAAGGAAGATGGCTCTATCTCCGGTGGCCATCTTGAAAAGGCCAAGTGTAGGTTTTGAAGCAAAACCAAAGGTCTGTGTCTCCCATCAGAATGATGCCTACAAGGTACCAAATATATGGCAGGGTGTCTTTAACCACACGACCTTGGGTGATTTCTACTTTGGTCGTTCTCAGTTTTCTCAACTGTAACATGGAAATGGTATAGTCATGCTTCTTTCATGGGGCTTTGGTGGATAGAGATGAGATTTTTGATTGCAAGATATTTGGTAAACAAATCAAAACTTTGTATGCTTCTATTGTTGTTTTTACTAGGGACATTTTTTAAACTTCAATGTAACATGTTTAGTTAAGTGTATAAAGTATGCAAAGGACACTGATCTTAAGTATAAAAATATATATTTGTATACACCCATGTGAACACCACTGAATCTGGATATAGAACCTGTCAGCACACCCACCATGATAATTTTGCCTGGTATATACTATCCCAGGAAGTAACTACTATTCTGACTTCTGTCACCATTGATTATGCATGCTTTGCCTGTTTTTCTACTTTGTGTACATGGAATCACACAGGCTTGTGTGTCTAATTTCTTTCAGTTAGCATATTGAATAGCAAGATATTCAAGTTATTGCAAGCCATGGTAGCCCATTCTTTTCACATAGTTTTTAATGAGCTAATACTGAGGTAGGAGGTAGATGGGCCCCTGGGCTGGACAGTTGGTGTTTGTTAAGCGGAGTTAAATTCAAAGTTTGTTCTCACCCAGACATACTCCAAGGACAAAGCTAGTGTCAGAAGCTGAGCTTTGCTAAAGTAGAGATAGAGTGCCCACTCCTGAGGTCAAAGAAGACTTCCCTATCTGCACGTGTGCAAGAAGGCTTTTTGGGGGTTGAAAAGGGAGGCAATCCCACCCATAATAAATGTGGGCACGTGCCCAAAGTGTTTTGAGATAGGATACATCTTAGAGAAAATTTGCATATGCATCTAGGGGAGGGTACGTCGACCAGTTAGGTGTGAAGAAAGAAACAAGATAATTGGCCAAATGTAGAGAAAGACCTTGAAGCACTGTCTTATATAAGTGACTTGAATATTTATTTATTTGGCTGTGCCGGGTCTTCACTGTGGCATGCCATGATCTTTAGTTACGGCATGCATACTATTAGTTGTGGCAATGTGGGATCTAGTTCCCTGATCAGGGATCCAACCTGTGCTCCCTACATTCGGAGCACAGAATTTAGCCACTGGACCACTAGGGACCTTCCCTATATGAGTGATTTAAATGACCTTTTTACTGTGCTCCCCGTTCCGGACACCCGTACACCTCACTGGGTGTGTGTACCTGCCTAGCTTCTGACTTACCATGCTCCTCCTCTTTGGAGAGGAGGCCCATATCCTTTCTCTCTGGGTACATATTTCTGCCTTGCTTCTGTCTTAAACAAACTGTTTCTCTGGGCGCTCTCCTACATGTTATGCTATGTCTCTAATAATAAACTTTCCTATTTTCACAGTTTTTTGCCTCCTTGAAATATTCTTGCTTTCAAGCTTGGTAAAGAATCAGGGCCCTTTGCTTTTGGCCTCTAGCCCCTGGTGGTCTAATGGATAGGATTCCTGGGTTTTCATCCAGGTTACCCAGTTCAATTTCTGGGCAGGGAACTAAGATCTCTCTTCAGGAAGGCTCACTGCTCTCCCTCTGAGATCAGTAACAGTTGGCCTCAGTTTGAAAAAGCTATGCATTTGCCCAAGAGACCAGAGACCAGAAAAAATGAAGACTAGGGAAGCCCAGTATTGCCCTGAGAATCCCTACCAAGGCAGCTGAATCCTCAGTCATGATGGCAGCTACCTTGCCCATATGTCACCACCTCCCATCTCACACACACTAGGCAGACATCATGAATTGATCTCAGCATATTTTTACAAAATGTCCTGATGCAGACTCAGACTTCTTCTCAACCCAATAATCTGAGTGACCCACACCAACTGATTGTGGTTGGTATCAAAGATTAAGTGTTCTGCTATCATATCCCCAAGATGTTTTTCTGGGCTCCCAGAGTTATGACATGAGGGGCTCTGATAGCATCCATGGTTTTCCCCACAGTAATACGAGACTGGTGGTGGTGAGGTCTACAGAGTCTGGTCATTCAAATATTCTTTGGGTCATGGCTCAAACCGAGCAAGTGTTTGTTACCTGTGTGTCTGGTTGCAGCATGACTTAGCTAAGAGGGGAGAGGCTGATTGCTTAGATATGGAGGGGTTGTTCTACCCATTAGATGACTTGACGGAAACCTCCTTGTTTCTGTTTTTTATTTTGATAAAAATATTGTCGTTGTTTAGTCGCTCAATAGTGTCTGACTCTTTTGTGACCTGACGGACTGTAGCCCACTAGGCTCTTCGTCCCTGGGGTTTTCCAGGCAAGAATACTCGAGTGCGTTGCCATTTCCTTCTGCAGGGGATCTTCCAGACCCACAGATCAAACCCAAGTCACCTGCATTGCTGGCGGATTCTTTACGACTGGCAAAGCTTGTTAAAATACTGCAATGTCTCAATTACAAAACAAACTCAAGTCTGGCTTATGTTTCACAATTTATGTTGCTGAGAATTCTTGACAATTCTAGCATGTCTCTTACCTTTGAAAAAATGTTTCCAACCTAGAAAGCTGGGTGAGACGGACTCTTTCATCCTCTGGAAATAGTTACCTGTAGGTACAGGCTGGGGTTGTGGCAGATTACAGCAACAAAACATCAAGGATCACATTCAAAGCTTGTATTTGTCTATATGTAGATAATAGTCTGGGGAGGAGACAAGATTCATATATGTGAAATAATAGAGGAGAAGTTCCATTAAGCTCTCATTTATCTGAAACTCTGTTCCTAGGCAACAGAGTCCAGGAAGTGATTAAAAAAAAAAAAAAGAAGAAGTTAAGTTTTTCTTCATAGGTAAGCACTTCAGCTCCTCATTCAGAACAGGTTTACTCAGAACTGGTTTACTAATGCAAAAGACTGGAAGCAACAAATTAGATTGGTGGGCTTGAGGGAAATATTGGCTACTAGACTCACTGCTAATAGACAGAGAAGTGATTCTTGACAGCAAAAGACAAAGGAAAATAATGATATGTGAACCCATAACATAGTTGGCCTTTGTAATGAACGGGCAAAAAAATAAAATAAAAACAACCCTCAATACTTCTGCTACTTTTGAAAGTTTTGAGTCTTCTCCTGGTTTAATTGCTATTGTGCATAATAATGACCTAGAATAAAATACACATTTCTGAGCACCTACTGTGCTAGGCCTATAACTCCCTATCTTACACAAGCTCAGAGGTAGTCCTGTTGTTATCTCCAGTTAACAGTTTTGGAAAGGGACGCACACAGAGGAAGGGAGGTAACGTGTCCGAGTAAGTATTCAAGGAGGGTTCTGAACCTTTGCAGTCCAGCTTTGCTGTTAGCCTCTGCTAGGTTTCAAAGAATCAGTTAGGTGAATAAAGCACAGAAAGGCATTGCAGGTAGAGGAACAGCATATGTGAAGACATGGCTAGTAAGTTAAGCTAGTCAGTCACTCAATTTCTGAGTCTTGGTTGTTACTGTTCAGTTGCTAAGTTGTACCCAAAGTTTTGCGAACCCCTTGGACCGTAGCCCACCAGGATCCTCTGTCCATGGGATTCTCCAGGCAAGAATGCTGGAGTAGGCTGCCATTTCCTCCTCCAGGGGATCTTCTCTAACTAGTGATCAGCCTGTGTCTCTTGTTTAGCAGGTGGATTCTTTACTACTGAGCTACCAGGGAAACCTGAGTCTTGCTGCTGCTGCTGCTGCTGCTGCTGCTGCTGCTGCTGCTGCTGCTGCTGCTGCTGCTGCTGCTAAGTCACTTCAGTTGTGTCCAACTCTGTGTGACCCCATAGATGGCAGCCCACCAGGTTCCACCGTCCCTGGGATTCTCGGGGCAAGAACACTGGAGTGGGTTGCCATTTCCTTCTCCAACGCATGAAAGTGAAAAGTGAAAGTGAAGTTGCTCAGTCCAGTCCGACTCTTCCCGACCCCATGGACCGCAGCCTACCAGGCTCCTCAGTCCATGGGATTTTCCAGGCAAGAGTACTGGAGTGGGATGCCATCGCTGTTACCTACAAAATAGTAAGTCCTAAAGGAGATCAGTCCTAGGTGTTCATTGGAGGGACTGATGTTGAAGCTGAAACCCCAATACTTTGGCCACCTGATGCGGAGAGCTGACTCATTTGAAAAGACCCTGATGCTGGGAAAGATTGAGGGCAGGAGGAGGGGACGACAGAGGATGAGATGGTTGGATGGCATGACCGACACAATGGACATGGGTTTGGGTGGCCTCCGGGAGTTGGTGATGGACAGGGAGGCCTGGCGTGCTGCGGTTCATGGTGTCACAAAGAGTCGGACACGACTAAGCTACTAAACTGAACTGAACTGAACTGAAAATAGTAAGAGTATTATTTCACACAAGCTTATGATAAGTAAATGTGATAATGCAAGTAAAGCACTTCACAATGTTTGGATCACAGAAACTGCATAACGTTAATTACTGTTTTATAAAATATTCTTACTTCTCTTCCTGTTTTTCCACCCCCGCCCCGACAAAACTAGTTCCAAGGAGACTACATTTCCCAGCATGCCACCCCGCCCTTTGATCCTAGCTAGACCAAAAAGACGCGCCGCCGAGTGTCTTCAGCCGGAAGACTATAGTCTCCCGGCATGCAGCGCGCCTCCTTCCATTAGCTTTGAAGCACGGCCGGCGCGTTGCCTACCGGGAGTTGTAGTCAGCGGCGTGTTTCCCTGACGCCTGCCGGGCCGGGCGTGGGGGCCTGTGGGAGGTGGCGCGGCCGGGCCCAGCTGCGGGGCGGAGGTGAGGAGAGGCCTGCGACGGCAGGGAGCGGCGGGGAGAGGAGCGGGCGCCCGAGCCGAGCCGAGCCGAAGCGGACGGCGTAGGCCGGCGCGGCTAGCAGCAACCATGTCGGTGTTCGGGAAGCTATTCGGGGCTGGAGGGGGTAAGGCCGGCAAGGGCGGCCCGACCCCCCAGGAGGCCATCCAGAGGCTTCGGGACACGGAGGAGATGCTAAGTAAGAAGCAGGAATTCCTGGAGAAGAAGATCGAGCAGGAGCTGACGGCTGCCAAGAAGCACGGCACTAAAAACAAGCGCGGTGAGTCGGCCGGGCCCCCTCAGACTCCCTTGGCCGGACTCCACCTTCGTCAGACTTGCTCCAGTGTTTGCTCGGGACCTGAAACTCTTTCTTACCTTGTCAGACTCCCTTCCTTGCCTTTCTGGGTCCGGGACCCCTCCCCATCCGACTGCCTTCAGTGTCTCCCGGAGCCTTGGACCCCTGCATCGTCACACTGTCATCCCAGCCCTCTCGTCTCAGGCTCTCCGCTCTCTGCCAGGCCCCTTCAGACCCTAATTTCACAGCACTTCTCCCTCTTCCGCCTTCACTCTGTTCTTTCTCTTCCGCCTTTTCCTCCTCCCTCTTGCCTGCCCTCACCCCCCCCCCCCCCCCCCCCCCCCCGCCTCAGATACTGCCGTCGCCTCCTTGGCTCATTTCAGCCCTCGATCCCAACACTTGTGTCCTTCCTGGTCCCACCCCTGCCCTCTCCCGATTCCTCTGTGAAGTCCATGAGCTGTCCCTGGCCTCTCCCCATCTCCTGTTTCAGAATTCTCCTTGAGAAGCCTAGATGGAGAGGAAAGGGAACTAGGGGAGAGGAAACTCCCTGGTTCCAGCTCTGTTCACTTGCTGAGTGAACTTGAGCAAGTTACTGATCTTCTTGAGCCTCATTTCCCCCATCCATCAGCCAGGGTTTGTCCTCTGTAGGCCTAAAGTGCCTTCCAGTTCTTGTGATTCACTTCTTGTTGCTTTATCAGAGTTTCACGTAGCTCAAGCTTTCACCCGGTGACTCACCGCTTCGCGATCCCTGTGTACCAGAAATAAGGATTCCTTGCCTCCATTGGCCCTGACTCCTCCCCCAGTCCCCACTACTGTGGTTCTGGGCGGGGCTGTTGAGTTCTGAGGCACTTTACTTACTGTTGTGTGGCTTTCTGGGCAAGCGATTTGTATTCCTCTTAAGTCAGGTGAATGTAAAAATGCTTTAATAACTATAAAGCAATTTAGAAATATTTGATTTTTCTCGTTGTTATGGCAATAGGAGGGTGAACCGTAGCATGACAACCCTTCCCCTGAGAAGCAGGAAAGGTGAGACGGGTTTAGGAGCTTGACAAACAAGTATTTAACTGAGAAATCTGCAAGTCACTAGCTGTGTGACCTTGAGCTAGTGAATTTACCTCTGAAGGGAAGATGGTGGATTTACAGTGCCCAGAATATAGTAGGGGTTAATTCGATGTTTTCATCATTCTAACAAAGGAGCAGAATAACCCACCCTGAGGATGCTCCTTTGCTGATGATAGTCAACAGATACTCTGTGAATTCTTTTGGGTGGCTTACTACGTGCATGGTATTCAGAGGGTGAACAGAACACAGCTTCCACCCTCATGAGGGAGAAGACAGGAATATAGATGAAGAAAATATTGTCTAGTGGTGGAAAGTGCTAAAAAAAAAACAAACCAAAACGGGTTGGGAGTGATGGGGTAGGAAGGGGTGCCACTTTAGATAAGGTGGTCAGGGAAGTCCTCTTGAAAAAGGTCAAGTTTGAACTGAACCTTGAGAAGTTATTAGTTCTGTAGAAATCTAGGGGAGAATCCTTCCAGGCAAGCAGACAGCAGTGGAAAAGGCCCAGAGATTGGCCTCTTTTAAGAAACAGAAGACCTCTGTTTATGGAATACAGTGACTGAAGAGGAGAGAGGTGTAATGCAAGTGGGTGTGGAGTGGACTTTGAACTTCCTGGTGAAGAGTTTAGATTTTATTCCAAGTGGATGGAAAACTGTTGGAGGATAATTATGGCTGTCCTGATCATTCACATTGTTTCAAAAACACATTGGGCCTCTCTTTGGAAAACAGACTTGTGGGGGTGAGAATGGGAATGGGGGGTGCGAATGGGAGAGGGGAGACGGGTGAGGACCAAGGCAGCTGGGCATTTGCGGCTTGGACTCCAGTTGTAGTTCGGAGCTGGAAAGCAGGGTTAGATTTTGCTGTCTTTAGCATTTTTCTTTCATGACTCTCCCTCAATCAGGATCCTCTGTTGTTCACAGAGGTAGTGACAGTCGGTGTTTTGACCAGTCTGCATTTGGGGAGGGCTTTGCCCATTGCTGGACGGAGGAGGGCATCAGTTTACATCATCTCCCATCTGAGAGGGCAGGTCTCCTGTGGTCTTTTGGTCTGGAGCTAGTTTTGTTTCTGCAGTTCTAGAGGTGATTGAATTGTCAGAGAGATTGCCAGCCAGCTATGAGACTACCAGGCTCAGCTACCTGTGAGAACATTTTGGAAAGCAGTCTGTTTTCTTGAGTTTACCTGAGAGGACAGGAGCCACCTCCCCTTCTTTTTAGTGTCCTCCAGGGGAAAAGTTGTATTTGCTTATAGGGACAGTGCTATGAGGTGTTAACACCACAACCTATCATTCATTTAGTCACTGATTGACTCGAACTGTGCTGGGACTTGGAAGAGATGAAAATACACTGTGCCTGCCCTCCTTTTGGAAGTGTGTGTGTTGTGTGTGTGTGTGTGTGTGTTGTTTTTTTTTAGCTTGTGTGTAAGAGCTTGAAGAGGAGAGAGGAGGAAGAGTGGGAAAGGAAGGAGGAAAGAACACCAGTCAGTGCTGAGATATGAGTGTGTGTGTTTACATGGGGCTCAGGCTGCCGAGAAGAAGACTCTTGTCTGGAGGGCAAAGGGCAAAAGCAGCTTGGCTGAGGAGGGAGATGTGAAGTGGTCAACAAGGGTACTGGGGAGCCCCGAGTGACAGCATCCCCTGGTGGGAGTCTGTTGGGCAGGAGAGCAGGTGGGTAACCCTAGGGAGTGACCTGTAGCCTTGAGACTTTGACCTGGAGATGGTGAGGAGCATTGGCTATCTTAAAGCAGGAGAGATCCGTCAGCTTGGATTTCTGAAAGCACTGCAGCTGTTTCAATGAAGGAGTGTCAGCTGACCAGGAAGGGACTGGGAGCAGGAGTCCAGTAAAGGGTCAGGGTGGAATCTCATGGACAGTGTGTTTGAGCTAGCTTCGTCATGAACCATGTCTTGGGCAGGTCACTCTGTACCTCAGATTCCTCCTCTTATCAGTAGGGGTACTAGTGTCTACCTTATCGGATTAACTTATGATATGCATGTAAAGCTCTTAGTAGAATGCCTGGCATACAGTGACCAATCAATGGTGGCCATTATCATTATTACAGAGAGACTCCAGGTGGGAACAAAGGGCCTAGAGAAGCATGGAAGACCTGACAGGAAGTAATAAACATCAGAAGCTTTTCTGAAGGAGAATCAGAAGGCTGGTGGTTGATCACAACTGTGGGCACGATGAAGGAGAGGGAGGAGTTGAAGGTGATTCCTAAGCTGATAGCTCAGACAGTGGGTGGATAGCGATGCCATTAATCAAGTTTGGAAACACAGAGGCGGGGCAGGACTTCATAACTGTGAGTCCTTTGACATTTGTGAAACTCCTTTTTTCCCATGAGTCTCATGATATTTCCTTGAGACTGAGCCCCATGAGACAGGATATGTTAGTCATGTTCATTACTGTGTCTACTGGACTTGGCACAGTGCTTGCATGTAGTATTTATGCTCAGTAAGTATCTGTTAAACGCATGCAAACAGTCTGGGGGGTATGTTCTGTCATTCCTATTGTCTGGAGAGGAAACCGAGGCTGGAGAGAGGAGGTAACTCGACTCAGAGACCAGGTCTTCCGGTGGCCATGGGCGTCTTGTGTTCTGTTTACTCCTGTGCTGGCTGTAGGCCTCATCATGACCTTTGTCATCGCTTAGCTCATTAAACACCCACCTGTGCAAGGTGTGGTGCTGAATCGGGGAAAAGAAGTGAGACAGGACTAGGCCCTGCCCTGTGAAGTGTGTAACCAAACGTGGATGCTATTTTTGTGATATACATGTTAGAAAGATGACAACTGGTTCTTTGAAACAAACCTCTGCAGTTCAAGTCAATTATTTGCATCAGGCAAGTATGTTCCAATAAGTGGTTTTAGTTAGGGGCCTAGAACAAAGTTTGGATTACATTTTTTTTTCCCCAAATTTCTTTTCGTTTTCTTTAGTTATATATTCATTCTTAGGCATGTGGCAGGCTCTTAAACTGTGCCTTAGGTCCCATGCTTAACATGAGGAGCTTAGTACTGGGAATATAGAGAAAACAGATACATCCAAGGCACTTAAATATTGTCATTTTTACTTTTCTATCAAGTGGAAATAGTATTCATCTTACATGACTATGGTGTGGACTAGCTAAGATAATATAAGAAAGAGTGTGGCACACTGTAAATATTGAGTAAGTAAACTATCCTTTGCTGATAAAGTTGTTATTGATCAAGACTTTTTAAAATTTTTATTTTTAATTGGAGGATAATTGCTTTACAATGTTGTGTTGGTTTCTGCCATACATCAATCTGAATCAGCCATAGGTACACATATGTCCGCTCCTTCTTGAACCTCCCTCCCATCTCCCACCCCATCCAACCCCTTGAGCAAACTTCTTGGGTTCAGTTGTCAAGTGGAAAAGTTCTTTCTCTGAGAACTGGATGGGAACCAGAGTTGCGGTGTAGGTGAACTGACAAAAATCTCCCCAGCTTAGGTCTTTTTTGGGATCTTTCTAAACAGTGCCTGGTTGGTTTTCTCCTTAAGAAAGATGATCATATAGCAAACATTGTTTTCTTCTTAACGCATTGTAACTAGTTATGAAATAAGCTACCCTATGTGGCTCAGATTTATCTGTTTTCCCATTTTAATAAAAATGAAAGCTGACTGTTGAAATATTTTTAGTTTAACAAGAGACTTACATGAGTTTGAGAAATACAGGTTGGATACCTCCCCCTACACTGGTACATTTCTCTTGGATTTATGGATGCAAATCAGTTCATTTTTAGGTTCATTTGGGTTCAGTTGAAAATGTCTGATGGAGGCAGATAGGCCAGACGCTCATGGGAAATAAATCTTCATTAAGTCCTGTTCATTGCTGGAGCCAAGGTGGCTTTCTCATGTTTAATAAAGTTGCTCTAAAATGTTAGCATGTGGGAAGACATCTTCATAAGTTAAATTTATAGTGATCTTGGCTTTTTGGTCCTCTGTAATCAAGATGTCAGGTTGAAAAGGACAGCGTCTTAATGGTACATGTGCCACCAGGAGCGCCTGTCCCCGAGGCCCAGGGACGGAAAACCTGAAACCCACCCAGGGAACTGAGCAATGGCGATTGCCCCTGGTGCTGCTTAAGTTTCTTGCTTAAAGAGATGGTTGGCCAGATTGGCTTTGGTTTATCTCTTAAGACAGATGGAGTGTCAGAGAGGCCTTATGTGTTGGCTCTCCAAACATGCTAGCGCCTTTGATTCAAGTTACAAAAAAAAAAAAATTTTTTTCCCTATTGGGTGGGAAGATTAAACATTTTTAAAGTGCCTGCCAGTGGGTTTCTAGTGTGATTTGAAATTCAAGATAGATTTTGTTTGGAAGTTTAGCTAAACGTGAGGACCTTTGAGCTGGAGTATTTTGCTCAAGGAAGTTCTGAGTTGTTCTGAGTTGGGTTTGAGTGTAGAGAGCTAGGTTCTGGAGAAGAGCTTGTGAAGATGTGTT
The DNA here is from genome assembly GCF_042477335.2 of Ovis canadensis. Lineage (NCBI taxonomy): Eukaryota > Metazoa > Chordata > Mammalia > Artiodactyla > Bovidae > Ovis > Ovis canadensis. The sequence goes on from NC_091257.1 coordinate 78,619,565, forward strand.
TGAACCATATACTTCTGGGGCAGAAAGCCAGGGCCTGATGTTTACAGTGGTCCAGAGTCCTGAGATGGAGTTCTGGCCTGCTGGGAGGAGACTGGGGTTCTTGAGGCCTTGAGAGATTCCTTTGCATAGGAAAAGTTTGTGAAAACTTGATCCTCTTACCCAGAGTTGTTTTGTACTCTGCCACTGTCTTTAAAAAAAGTGAGAAAGAGGATATCCAAAAATTGACAACTTTATATTGGTCACTTTGAGGATTTGTTGCTTAGTCACCCAAGTCGTGTCCGACTCTTCTGTAACCCCATGGATTGAGATTTTCCAGGCAAGAATACTGGAGTGGGTTGCCATTTCCTTTCCTCCTTTGAGGATGGATGGTTATAATTAGAAGGAAAATTTGAGCATAGCAACAGGAAACAACAAGAGGCCTAGCTGGATATAGTACTGGGCTGTTTTTAAGGTGTCTGGCTCAAGTCAGCAGACGTTTGTTGAGTTCCTTTTAGGAGGAAAGTAGCACGAAGGTGTAGGTAGAAGATTTCCAAACTGAGTGCCAGTTCACCACTCACCAGCAATACCTTGGCAGTATACTCTCTGAGTCTGTTTCCCCATCTATAAACACAGAGTAAGAACAATACTTCTTAGGGTTCTTGTGAGGCTGTAGAATAAAGCGACACGTGTAAAGTGCCTAGCAGAGTGCCCAGCACAGAGGAGGCGCGTACGTTTCCTTGGGTTCCCAGTACAGTCTCAGGCACACTAAGAGGTGGAAAGATGGATGAGACGCTACAAGGGCACACAGTTAGTGAAGATGACACGCACACGTACGAGTAACTGATAAAAGGCAAACCATGTACAAATGAAGTGTTAGAGGAAAATCTAGCAGGAAGAGATGAATTCATTTCTGAGGGTTGGCAGGTTCATCTCACACAGCCACGCATCCAGTACCCAGATTCCCTTCGCAATGTTCCTGCTGAGCGATTAGCCTCTGATTGAACCTCTCTGCCGACAGGATTTGTATTAGGTGCCTTGTCCTCTCATGCTACTGCGTAGTCTGCCTTTGGACGGCTCTGACTATAAATCCACCTTTCTTATTTGAAACTGAGATCCATCTTCCTGTAGTGCCGACCTCCGGTACAGGCTGGGGTGGTGGCTCCGCAGGGAAGCAGCTTAGGCTGGTGGAAAGAATGTGGGATCTGGAGTTAGAAGGTTTAGGGGCGAATGCCACCCCTGACACTAGACAATGGTGAACTGTTTGCTTCAGCTGGAAAAACAGGTGGTGAATTCTGCCTCGGAAAACAGGTCTAATCCCCCTTTGGGAAGATAGATCAAGGCAGATGGGGCTTAAGTCTCAACCTGCACCTCTCTTGGACAGATCTTCTGTGTTCCATTGACTGTTCCTGGCCTGGTGTTTTTCTTCTTTCCTTGTTACCCTCCTGTAGGTGGGCTCCTGTTCATCAGTGTCGCTCTTAAGGTGTGAAGTGGGCAGAGCTGACCACTCTATAAATGTGCCAGCTGAGGTCTGAGCACTGCAGCCCAGAACACGCAGGACTGGCTGTTTGTTAGGAATTAATTTAGTTCTGTGTGCTGTATGGCCCTGATAATTTCCATATCACTGAGAATTTTTCTTGTTGTTGTTGTTTTTTTACACTTGATTGATTACACTTTCCTGTGGCCTTTCATTAGTGAAGGAGCAAGCATCTAGGAGCCCCTAAAATTTGTTCCAGGTGGCACAGTGGTAAAGAATCCCAAGAGACACTGGTTTGATCTCTGGGTCAGAAAGATCTGCTGGAGGAGGAGATGGAACCCATGCCAGTATTCTTTTTTTTTTTTTTTTAATATTTATTGTTTTTATTTATTTGGCTGCGCTGGGTCTTAGTTGCAGTGTTGGAATCTTCCATGTTCATTGCAGCATGCAGGATCTTTAGTTGTGGCGTGTGAACTCTTAGTTGCAGCATATGGGATCTAGATTCCCCACCAGGGATCGAACCAGGGCCACCTGCGTTAGGAGTACAGAGTCTTAGCCCCTGAACTGCCAGGGAAGTCCCCTCCAGTATTCTTGCCTGGGAAACTCCATGGAGAGAGGAGCTTGGTGGGCTATGGTCCATGGGTTCGCGAAGAGTAGGACACAACTGAACATGTGAGACACACGCACAGAGTTTGTTTGATCCTTCTTAAGGAGCCTTAGCTGAAGGATTGAATGATTTAAGTTCTTAACACGAGCATCTGGCTGGCTTGATTCTCCCATAGCTTCTATTTCTAGCTTTCCCTCCTCCCTCTACGTTACATGGCAGAGCTAGTGGGAGGGCTAACTTGAGGGATGCAGGAAAGCTATATGTCTTCATGGTCCTGGATGTTTAGCTCAGGAGGATATGGTCTAGTAAAAAAAGCTCTAAGTTTGGGATCGGGCGACCTGAATTCACATTCCACCTCTGCTTGCTGGTAATAGTCTCCTCCTGTCTCTGACCATCAGCTTCTTCAGCTGCAAACACAGGATACAATATTTACTATACAACTTTGCTTCTCATGCAGAGAATAAACAGGTGGTTGCTGGAGGAGGACAGGAGTGTGTGGATGTGAATGACATAGGTGAGCGAGATGAAGAGGTACAGACTTTCAGTTATAAAAATAAATGAGTTAGACTTCCCCGGTGGTCCAGAGTTAGGAACCCCCCTGCCGATGCAGGGGACACGGGTTTGATTCCTGGCCTGGGAAGGTTCCATGTGCCACAGGACAGCCAGGCCTGTGCCACCACTACTGAGCCCACACGCAGCAATGACTGAAGCCTGCGCTCCTAGAGCCTGTGCTCCACAACAAGAGAAGCCACCGCCATGGGAAGCCTGCCCAGCACGACTAGAGAAAGCCCGAGCACAGCGTCAAAGGCCCAGTGAAGCCCAAAATAAAACAATGTTAAAAAAAAAAGTCAGAGGACACGTGCACAGCATGGGGAATTTAGTCAGTAATATTGTAATAACTTTGTATAGTGACAGATGATAGCTCGGCTTATCAAGGTGCTTGTTTTGTATAGAAATGTTGAGTCACTGTGTGGGCACCTGAAACTAACAGAGTGCTGTAGGTCAATTATACTTCAGTTAAAACAAAAGACACCAGTGTTGTAAATTGACTTCAGTTTTTAAAAAATTGAAAATAGCAGCAATAACAACAGAACCTTGCTGCTGGAAGTGTGGTCTGTGGGAACACTGTGAAATTGTTAGACATGCAGACGCCCAGTGAAGCTGAACCTGCACTTTTGTGAGATCTTCAGGTGGTTTGTATGCACGTAAAAGAGACGCCTCTCTATAGTTACATAGCTTTCCCTCTTCCTTCTTGCTTACGTTGTAGGGATTACATGAGAATGCTGGGCGTTTTTCACATGTCCATGCCAGTATTCTTTCTTTTCCTAGACACTCGGGAATTCTGTGTACCTGGCTAATTTGCTCACTTGTTTTGCGGCTTAATGATTGAACTCTTATCCAGCTCAGCCTATCCCAGCTACCTTCAGAGTTCTGATGAGGCCACAGAATAGTTGGAGATTTCAGTGAAAGGCTGCCTTCCTTCCCTTGAAAAAGAACTGGAACACGTGTCCTGCTGATAGGGTAGCAGCCTTCTTCATGAAAGAAGCCTGCCATCTAGATAACTGACATGTATTCAGTAAAGCGGTCGGTCATGAAGGCCCACTGACTGGCAGGCGCCAGCAACCCCGGATGGTGTTGCTCATAAGTTAGAGGTAGTTGCTAATACGTTAACGGTAGTTCCCTTCCTCAGTGAGCATCACTGCCTGGTGGGAGGACCAGGGGGTAAAGAAAGAACTTTCTTTTGTCCAGTGAGCTTGTGTAGAGCACCAGAAGGACCCCAGGTGCAGAGATAACTCCACCTGGAGTGGGCTAGGAAGTGAGTTTTTTAAAGTCATATTTTTTTTCCACCAGAAATTTTTTTCAGTGAGTTCTGATTTCTTGGTTCAGTGGCTTTATGACTGTTTCCTATTCTATTCATCTGGCACTGATACTGTTCTGGTCCACCAGTTTTCTGCATCAGGAGGAACAGATGTTCTCCGAGTGCCTGTTCTGTGTTGGGAGCCATCTGAGATGCCGTGTGGATTTCCAGGCAGTGAAAAAGACACAGCTTGGACCAGTGGATCCTACCATTGGACAGATCTGTGGCTTTCTCAGAGAAAGAAGTTATCACAACTAAATAGCGCATACTTTTCTGACTGGAGTCTTAGAACCATCCTAGGTAAAGTATCTCTTTCAGGAGTTTTTGGATAAAGTAAAGCTAGAAAAATCCAAGGAGTTTCTCAGCTAGGCAAGAGGGAGTGAGGTGGGATGATGAAACAGGGAATTCCACCATTAAACTTGCCCTATTTGATTCTGTAAAATGACATCTTTTGTGGATTTTAAGGTGTTAGTGAGTTTTTGAGCAGGGATTCCTGATTGGGTTTAAAATCCAGCAAAAAGCTTTGTCATCTCTTTTTCACCCTCAAAATAAAACAACAACAACAACATATTAAAAAATACAACACAATAAAACAGAAAGCCCCAGCATCAAGCATCAGGTTGCTTAGGAGTCTTGGCCTGGAGCTTGGCACAACCTGCTGAAGTCAGTTTTCTCCCATTGAACAATCAGGGCGGTTGGGTTTGCTCAGTGCCAGGAGGCTCTGTGGTCCCAAAGCAGGAGTTCAGGCCTTCACCCAGTCAGGGTTTCCAGCTGAAATGTGGGGCCCTGCCTTACAGTCCTGCTCCTGGGAGGCCCAACTCCTGGTGAAGGGATAAACCCTGGACAGCAGTAATTAAAGTCCAAAATTGGCCATGGGTGCCACCCATGAGAACACCCTAAATGCAGCTCGGTGGAGATTTGAGTTTGGGAGATTGGCCTCAGTTTAGGATTGGGGATGGCAATGTGATCTTTTGCATTAGGCTGGTGACTCAGACGGTAAAGAATCCTCCTGCAATGTGGGAGACCTGGGTTTGATCCCTGGGTTGGGCAGATACCCTGGAGAAGGGAACGGTTACCCACTCCAGTATTCTGGGCTAGAGAATTCCATTTACTGTATAGTCCATGGGGTCAAAAAGAGTTGGACATGACTGAGCGACTTGCGCTATAAAGGAGTAGGTAGCTGCGAGGTGGGGCAGGGTGAGATGGGGGTTGGGTGTAAGCCTTTCATTTTTGGTATATGACACCACCTCAGCTCTAGTTACAATGGGGAGAACTTTTGCTTTCATCTGGCTCTTTGAGGAGAGTGTGTTTGAGGAAGGGGTTTGAAATGAATTTAGAGATTGTGCACTGTTTTGGGACTCTGCTGTTGAGATCCCAAATCTTTTCTGTCTTCATTCTGCATAGGTAAGACATTTGCGTTTTGTTTTTTGTTTCAGATGGTCCATTTTATTTTTTAAAATTTGTTTTTATTTATTTACTGATTGTACCACATGGCAGGCATGTGGATCTTAGTTCCCTGACCAGGGATCACATCTGTATCCCTTGCATTGGCAGTGTGGAGTCTTAACTGGACTGCCAGGAAAGTTCTGAGATAGTCCATTTTGAAAGAAGGTTGCTAGAAACTTTTGTTTCATTCATGTACCCATTTGATAAATATATGTGAACTTGAGCTGTGTGCCAGATACTGTCCTAGTTTACTGGGTAAGTGCAGATGGAGTCAGGTCATTGCCAGTGAGGTGCTCACAGTCTAGCCAGAGTGACAGACAAGTAAACAGGTGTAATCAAGGTACAGTGTGATCTGTTCTAGAAGCACATTTAGATTTCACGGTACAGGATATGCTGTGAGGGAGTCAAAACAGCTCTGTGTGTGTGTGTTACTTGAATCTGTGTTTTATTAAATAGTTATTTGGAGAGTAGTAGAATGTTAAAGCAAGTAGGGAATTCAAAACGTATGAGTGCTTGAAACTTTGAATTAATAGGAAAAGTTTTGAGAAAGGAAAACCAGGAGCATAGTAATATAATGTGCCATGTGCTCAGTCGTGTCCAGCTCTTTGTGACCCCAGGGACTGTAGCCCACTAGGCTCTGTCCATGGGATTTTCCAGGCAAGAGCACTGGAGTGGGTTGCCATTTCCTCTTCCAGGGGATCTTTCTGACCCAGGGACTGAACCCGTATCTCCTGTGGCTCCTGCATTGCAGGTGGATTCTTTACCCACTGAGCCATCAGGGAAGCCCTATGGTAATATATGTAGTACTTTGAAAACATACCTTATTTGAATCAGAAGCCCCTTTGGCGGGGAGGTAAGAATGGATAAATGTTTAACTTGGTTGGGTGATAAAAATAATTAGCTTTAGAATATTGAAGTGTAGCTTATTCTTCCTATAAAAAGAAATAGTAACTAATAAACCTGAGGAGTAGCTTCTTTACTGTCTGCTAAAGCAGGAACTGTAAGTTCTTTGTAATCTGTGTAGATTTGATAGTTGTAAAAGCAAACAGACTTGTACACATGAGTAGCCTGGCTGCTGCTCTCTGCAGAGGCTTGCAGAGGAGTTGCCACTCAGATGAAGCCATCTGAAAGGCTCCCCATTTGGGTGAGGAGTTTGATTAGCTCTGTGTCCCCAGAGTTCATGAGACTAGTTTCTTAATTTTCTGTTAGCTGGATCAGTTGCTTTCACCTCTCCAGAGCATTTTCTCCTTTTAGAATCTTGCTCAAGGGTAGTCAGTGGTTGTAGATTGCTTGGCAGGTCTGGAGTTAAAAGATTTAGGTGTTGAGTTGTAGTGGATGCTGATAGCCCTGTGTGGCCATGTCCCAGGGGGGAGTTGGTATCAACCTGGCATTCCCCTTGTTGCTCTTAGGAGTCAGGGCTGCAGGGCTTGCGGCTACGAGAACCCCCACCCCCCCACCCCTTTCTTTTGGCCACATCATCGGCATGCGGGATCCTAGTTCTTAACCAGGGATCCAGACTATGTCCACTGCAGTGGAAGTGTGGCGTTTTAACCACCGGACCACCAGGGAAGTCCCTGACCACTCTTCTTATGTTTAGATTTTAGAGGTAATTTCAGAGGTATAAAGGACAAATAACACTATAAAAACACCTTAAGTTATTTTTATCATTCTAAAAAAAATTTTTTTGAAGCAAAAAATTATTTTTTCAGGGGAAAAATCTTCAGAAAATGAAAATATTCCCCCCATCTTTGGGAAATGGCAAGGACTCTACAAACTTGATCACATTTGACCTTTTCAACAACGTTGTATATGAAGTGGTATTACACTTTTAGAGATGAGAAAGCCAAGGTTCAGATTACTTGAATCACTGGGCTGACCCAGGAAGCTTGGGCATCCTGAGATGGGCTGCATCACGGTGGGCTCTGGTATCTTTGGTGTTCCATAGGACCAGGACTCTATAACCTTGAGTGCTTATAACATACCAGTGGATAAAGTCTTGTCATTGGAAATTAATTTTTACAATATTCCCTCTAGAGTATGAGCACCGGTTACTCTGCAGGAGAGTGCTTCACATTTGTGCTGGGTCTGTGGCTTCCAAAACCCTTTCCACATCCATGATCTTATTTTGAAACCCAGAGAAAGTTCTGTAAGGCAGGTGGGACAAAGTGATGTTAACCCATTTTGCAGAGAGAGAAACTGAAAGCTCAAAGCAATTAAGTGGTTTCCCTAGGGCCTGAGCCAAGGCTAGCCTTCCTGAGGCCCCAGGTCTCTCCTGCCCCATCCTGCGCCATCCTGACTCCCTCTCATTTACGCTCAGTCTCTAAAGGCTGTGTCAGTAATGGGCTGGGTCAGATTGAGGAGGAGCAAGGCTGTGGGTTCTTAGAGTGACTGAATCATCTTAACACAGTGGGACTAGTGCCAGAGAGAAGATGGACAGGAGATTGTTCTTACATGTCTGGAATGGTTTGAGAGCTTTTCTTATTCACTGTATTCATTCATTCCCAGTCTGCTACATCAGCATTGTGCACTTCCCAGCCTGGTTCCATTTCTTCTACACCAGTAAGCTCCTTCTCTCAGTGGCCTCTAGAGCAGTGTTTCTCTGCCTCAGCACTGTGGACATTTTGGGTTGGATGGGGAGTGGTCCTGTGCATTGCAGGCTGGTTAGCAGCACCCTTGGCTTCTGCTCACTAGATGTCCACAGCACACCCCCACCCCAAACTGTGGCCACCAAAAATGTCTGCAAACACTGCTGAGGGTCCTAGGAGACAAAAGCTCCTGGAGTTGAGGACCACTATTCTAGGACTGGTGAAGCCACACAGGTATAGCTCGAAAGCTTCAGAAGTTGGCCTAAGGGGGAGGGATCTTAAGGAGCAGAGCCAGGAACACCTGTTAGAGTGTTTTTTAATTTTTAAATTTATTTTGTTGAAGTATAGTTGATTTACAGTGTTTATTAGCTTTTGCTGTACGGTAGAGTGATTGGTACCTATATGCATTCCTTTTCATATTCTTTTCCATTATGCTTTATCACAGGGTGTTGAATGAAGGGAGGGCCTCCCAGGTGTCTCAGTGGGTAAAGAATCTGCCTTCAATGAAGGAGTCACAGGAGACACGGGCAGCTTCAGTCCCTGGTTGGGAACATCCCCTGGAGAAGGAAATGCCAACCCACTCCAAGATTCTTGCCTAGAAAATCCCATGGATAGAGGAGCATGGTGGGCTACAGTCTGTGGGGTCACAAAGAGTTGGTTTGTGATAGTTGATTTACAGTGTTTATTAGTTTCTACAGTACAAAGTGATTGATACATTTGTACATACATTCTTTTTTATACTCTTTTCCATTATGTCTTATCACAGGCTATTGGATATCCTTTCCTGTGCGATACAGTAGGATCTTGTTTATGCATCCTGTATGCAGTAGTTTGCATCCACTAATTCCAAACTCCCAGCCCTTCCCTCCCCTCCCCCCCACTGTTTTGGCAACCGTAAGTCTGTTCCCTAGGTCTGCAAGTGTTTTTTTTGTCTCATAGATAAGTTCATCTGTGTCATGTTTTAGATCCCACATATGAGTGATACTGCGTGGTGTTTGTCTTCGTCCTGCTTCCTTTAGTATGATAATGTCTAGGTCTATCCGTGTTGCTGTATGTATGTATATACCACATCTTTACCATTCATCTGTTGACAGACCTTTAGGTTGCATCCTTGTCTTGGCTGTTTTAAATAGTGCTGCGTGAACACAGGGGTGCCTGTGTCTTTTTGGATTATAGTTTTGTCTGGATATATACCCAGGAGTGGGATTCTTGGGTCATATGGCCCCTCTATTTTTAGTTTTTCGAGAAACAACCGAACTGTTTGCCTCAGTGGCTGCACCATTTACATTCCCACCAACAGTGTAGAAGGCGTTCCTTTTCTCCACATTCTCTCCAGCATTTGTTATTTGTAGGTGTGTGTGTGTCTGTGTAGATTTCTAATGATGGTCATTCTGACCAGTGTGAGGTGGTACCTCATTGTAGTTTTCGTTTGCCTTTCCTGTTAGACTATCTTTGTTGTTGTTCTGCTGAGGAAATCAAGGTTTGGAGATAGCTCAGGGCCTCCTGGCTCTGCTTTCTGGGAGTGTAGTTAGTATCAGGATCTGGACCTGAATCCTTCCCCACCAGGACTCTTTCATCACCCCAGAGACCCTTGGTCTTTTCAGGTTGGAGGACCCTTACCTAGTTCCAAAAAATATTTGGTACGGTCGTGTGGTAATAGTTGTGCTTTTAGTACCCGTTAATTAAGAAGGTACATTATTCCCTTCAACCAGTATTTATTGAATACCGACTATTTTGTGTCTCTGTCCTAGGAGTGTGTCTGAGATGAATGGTGGAAGGTGGCGAGGTGGTGGTGGTTTTAGTTATTGTGTGACATATCCATCACTCAGTGTGCAGAGAGTGCTGGGTCGGTGCATTCAGAGAGCAGCGGAGTGATAACTGTCCCCGTGGGCCCACATCCATAGGCCGGGAACCAGCTGACGCATTATACTATACGATTTGAGAGAACAGCAGGCCTCAAACTCCAGGCTCTTCTTGAAACCATGAATTGATAGCCACACTCGAGATGGAAATCTCCACACTCTGTGGAAATAAAAAGCCAGCAGGCTACCCAGTGTCCTCAGGGCAGCCCTCTCATCAGCTCTACACTGGGGCATTTGTGATACAAGAAGAGGCATTTGGCTGGAAACAAGCTTTAAGTTCTTAGCATTAGTTGGTCAATGGGGCGTGGGCCTAAGGGGAGTTGAAAATAATGACCTTGTACTTGGAATGTGTGTTTCCAAAGCCTCTCATCTCAGACAATCAGCTTCTCTGACAAGAACTATTGCTCTTATTTCAGAGATAAGAGGCAGAGAGGCCAGGCCACACAAATGGTCCCTACTCCCAAGTTTAGGAGCTGGCACTCTAGTTGGCATCCCAGGATGTAGCTGTTTGTTTCTGTCAGATGATGATGGAAAAGGGTGGTTAGATTAAGTTCCACCCAATTTGGCCAACATTTTGAGTGTTCTGTGAAAGACTCCATGTGAAGGGACTGTACAGGACCCAGCTGAATGGGGCACAGATGAAGGGATTGGGGACAGGGAGGGGGTTAGGGTCATTCCAGGCAGAGGGGATTGTGGGAGCCAAGGTCCTATGCCTTGTGTACATGGCAGGGGTGCGAGGATTATGGGGTATAGGTGGGGGTGGGGGTGGCCCCAGGTGGAGTAAGAGTTGGAAAGGTAAGCTGTGGCTTCCCTGAGGAGGCCCTGGATGCCAAGCTGAGGAATCTGTGTTATTGATTTTAGTGGGGCACATGCCCGAGAGACACATTCTATCTGGAGAGCAGTTTGGTGGGGCCTAGCAGTCTGTGGGGAGAAGGCAATGGCACCCCACTCCAGTACTCTTGCCTGGAAAATCCCATGGATGGAGGAGCCTGGGAGGCTGCAGTCCATGGGGTCGCTGAGAGTTGGACACGACTGAGCGACTTCACTTTCACTTTCATGCATTGGAGAGGGAAATGGCAACCCACTCCAGTGTTCTTGCCTGGAGAATCCCAGGGACGGTGGAGCCTGGTGGGCTGCTGTCTATGGGGTCACACAGAGTCGGACATGACTGAAGCGACTTAGCAGCGGCAGCAGCAGCAGCAGCAGTCCGTGGGGTTGCAAAGAGTTGGACGCTACTGAACAACTGAACTGAGAGCTGAGCGGCCATGTTTCTCCAGCACCTGGTGAGGTTTCCCACCGGTAGACTTTCTACCCATTATTACTTGAGAGAATGAGGCGGGTAGAGGGGCTGTTGCCTTATAACAGGGGACATATGGCTCACCACCCTTTTTCTCCGTTACTTCTTCCTGGTTCCCCTTCTGCTTTTTCCGAAGCCCAGCACACCCTAGGCAGCTGGATAGAGGCAGAACAGCAACTTTTTTTTCTACTCTGAGAGAATCTCAGGTTACATGCCGAAGGTAAGCAGGCTCATAAATATTTCCTGCCTAAACTAGCTCAACTCAGCCTCCTTTATTTAATCAGGTCGTTTGCTGCTTCATATAGTGCATTTCACCCCAGCTGCCTGGCTGGCTCACTCAGTTAGTTGTGATCTTTGCTGTTATTTAATTGTCTCTTAATATTTATCTTTGAGCCAAAAGAGAGCTGGTGACTCCCTTGGCTGATGACAAGGGCCTCTGTTCACGAGGCCGTATACTTCAAGTTCGGCCTGGACTCTTCTCTCCTAGTCACAAAAATCTGAGAACTAACTCTTTTTTCCCCCCTTTTGTTTGCTGAGCTCCTGGACTCCTGTTAGTTTTCCTGTTCCCTGGGTGCTGCCTCCACGCAGGATGGTCGAACCGAGCCTTAGGACTTACAGCAGCCAGGTTCTGGTTTTGACTCTGTCAGCTGGTATCTTTGGGCGGGTGCCTGCCCAACTCTGGGCCTTTGTTTTCTCGACAATAAAACGAGAAGGACGGATTAAACGAATGCTAAGGTTCCTTCCTGCTCTAACATTCTCTGAGTCAACAAGTGCCATATTACAGCAATCCTCCAGAGAACCAGATGTTGTTCCAAGCAGTTTTGCTGTGTAAAAAGATGGAGTAGCTCAGCATTCATTTCATGTGTTAACAGCGTGTGTTCGTCCCTGCTCATTGTAAAAGTTGGGGAAGCTACAGACTATTTTGTAAAAGGTCATTTTCCATTTCAGTTCTCTGGTTCAGAGGCCAGAGCTGCATAATGGCATTTAGCTGCTCCCCTGAGGCTCCATCCAGGCAACAGCGCAGACGCTGGAGGACATCTCTCCTCATCTGGATCAGTAGCCTGCCTCTGACTAGACTGCCAGCCTTTTGGCAAATCAGACCCACAGGTTTCTGCTGGGGCTCGAGCAGGTTCAAGCTTGGCTGGACAAAAACTCGGCGCTGACCAGTTAAGCATATTGAGAGTGCTCCCCTGCAGTAGGACTTGACTTCCTCACTGACCCAGCTTTGAGGCCATGGAATGTAGGGGACTTATCTCCTGTGTGAGGGGAGTGGAGAAAAGAACCAGCTACCAAGACTGGCCTGACTTGACTCACTTAAATTAAATCTGCTCTTGAGGATTACAGTAGTAGATGATGCTGGGGGTCTTGGGAAGAGCCATGGCCTTCTCTGCAAAGGCGTTCTGCGCTTAGTGTAAATCTGCTACCACCACAAGCAGCTACATCTCTTAGGAATATGGAAGACATTTACTTACCTGGTTCTAAATTAAGGCCTTCAAAACCTCAAGTTTCTACTAGTGCCCATTAAAAGAGTTCTCTCCCTTTTATTAACTTCCACACTACATTCCTGTCTCCTAAACAGCTCTGGAGGATCACACAACTTTAGAACTCTTCTGTCTTGTATACAGAGGGGTGTCCCAGGCCCAGAGAGTTTGGTGACCAATTGAAAGTGACATTACTCATGAAAGCCAACCTGGGACTGAAATCCACAGCTCCTGTCTCCTCGTTTCAGTGAGTTGTGCCTCACTACTTCTCAACAAATGCTGTGGTGGCATGTTCCCAGCCCTGCCAGAATGATCTTGAAAATAAAATTGCCATGCAAGAAAGCCCGCTAACAGGCGAGGTGGAGCAGACAGCTGCTATTTTGAAGGGTTTTTTTCTTTTGAGTTATAACTGGCTGTTGGTGGTTTTGTGGGCTGCCTAGAGGATCCAGACCTCAGGGTCTTGTTGCTGCATTCCTGACACTCTGTGTAACCCAGCCGTCTTTCTGTGCCTCTCAGGATCCTCCTGTGCAAGGGATCTGAACAGTCCCTACCTCTGGCCCATTTTGCAGGACTCCGGAGGACTAGGAAGTCTATAAAGAGACCTAGGAAAGAGTTGGCATATAAATAGCAATATTTGGTGCTTCTTGATTTTTTTTCTTTTTATTGAGATATAATTTATTTATGGTGAAGCGACAGGTCTGAAGTGGACTGCTTAGTGAATTTTTACAAATGTATGTACCCATGTAACCACCACCCCAGATCAAGATATTGAATACATCAGCACTCCAGCAGCCTTGCTTTCTTAGGATCCCAGGACCTGAGAAGAGAGTGGTGTTTGTTTACTTTCAGGAATCTCGGAGGCCATTCTGTCTTCGTTCTGTTGCTCACTCAGCATCTGTTTTCCTAAACACCTAGTGGTGCAGGGTTCTGTGCTGGGAGTATAGAAAGCAGTAAGTGTTGTCCTGTCTCGGCTCACAACCCATCAGGGATGATAGAATCCAAGGGACAAAGAGAAAGGCTGTGAGAGACAGCGTGGAGGAGGGAGGCTGACGCTTGCTGGGAGGGGAGAGGATGTGTGTATTCTGTAGACGCAGATTTTTACCCGCTTCCCTTACTATCTAGGAAAGGGGCCAGATTATAGACTTTCAGTCTCTTCTCAGCCAGTTGTTTACATTCTCAGGCCATGCTGGGAATTTGGAGAGGTGCAGGCCCAGGTGAAAATCCCCGTCTGTGGGGTTTGCTCAGCTTTTCCTTCTCTGCTGAGAAGCAGGGGAGAGTTCAGCAGTGTGGAAGAAAGCAAAACCAAGAGGGACCCCCACCCCTGCCCCCCGACTTCTTTGGCCCTAGGCTCTTTAGGAGCTGACTTCCCTTCTCTCTTCAGTTTTAAGACTCGTAAGGCCACAAGTCTAACGTGAGTTAATGTTGATTTTGACCTGAATTTCTCTGTCCACTTTGGTTGAATAGTTAAACACTTTCTGTCTCTTAAACAGACTTTTCTGATCTTTTTTCATGTGTGAACAACAAGTTTTTGTTCTGTTTTGATTATTAATAAAGGCGTATGTATGGCTCTGGTTGACAGGAGGGCAGAAGGTCATTCCAAAGTAGACAAAGGTCATTCTTTTCTTTAAAGAGTTCCTGAAGCAGTGAAGACCAACACCTGAGACACGGTCATCATGACGAGATAACACGTTACGACATCTGCATGTGACGCGACTGTATCTTGGACCATGTGTAGCCAGGGAAGAAGGAGGGGCAGAAGCCTTAGTCTGACTGATACTTGTTCAGGTTCTGATGAATTACTGTGTCTTGGAAATATAAGAGACTTGGATCAGGGGTCCCAGCCCCCAGGCCGTGGATCTGGTACCTGTCCGAGGTCTGTTAGGAACTAGGCTGCACAGCGGGAGGAGAGCAAGCAAACGAAGCTCCATCTGTATATACAGCCACTCCCCATCGCTTGCATTACCGCCTAAGCTCTGCCTCTGGTCAGATCAGTGTCGTGGGCATTGGATTCTCATCGAAGCACAAACCCTACTGTACTTGAATCATCCCAAAACCACCCCACCCTACTGGCCATGGGAAAATTGCCTTCCATGAAACCAGTTCCTGGTGCCAAAAAGGTTAGGAACCTTTGACTTAGATCATCTGTGTCTTCCGCACCCTCATTTTAAAGACGGAGAAACTAAGACTTTGATTTGACTAGAGCTGGAACTAGAGCCGGGTTTCATATCTGGTGGCATATGAAGATGTTCTCTAGGAGTGAGTGTTCACCAGGACTTGAAAGAAAGCTTGGCTGAAAGAGGGTGGCGGTGATGCAGTGAACAGAGTGGCAGGAGCATGGGGTGGTTCCCCACATTTGGAGTCAGAGAACCAAAGTGCCGAGGCCAGTGGGAGGTAAGAGTGGAGAGGCAGCCAGCCATCTCTGGGGAGGCCCAGGAGCCCCACAGCAAGGGGACTTGGGGCTGTGGTGGTCGTGATTAAGGATATTAATTGGCTGGAGAATCTTTAGTGTTTCTCCTTCTTATCTTTTTGTTTTCTGGTTGACTACTTGGGGACACTAGAGGTACATACTGCTTTCCTTGACAGGAAGCTTGCTTTCTGACATTGCTTTCTTTGCATTGTTTTCTAAATAATCAGACTATAATCTAGAACTGTTGTATCTTTTTCAGAGAATAGAGATGATCTGCAGGTTCTGCTAATTCTGTGCACTTTAGAGTAGATACTCCAGTTTTATTATTCTCAGTCACATGTATGGTTACAAGCTACAGTGTTCAAGAGAGAAGTGAAGTCGCTCAGTCTCTTTGCGACTCTTTGCGACCCTATGGACTGTAGCCTACCAGGCTCCTCTGTCCATGGGATTTTCCAGGCAATAGTACTGGAGTGGATTGCCATTTCCTTCTCCAGGGGATCTTCCCGACCCAGGGATCAAACCTAGGTCTCCCATATTTAAACAGACGCTTTACCGTCTGAGCCACTCAAGAGAGAAGACCAGATAGCAAACCCATGAACCTATCTGGGTTTTTTTTTGGTGGTAAATTATACGTAACAGAAAATTTACCATGTAGACCATTTTCAGGTGTACTGATTTGTGGCATTAAGTACATTCACTTTGCTGCGGCAGGTCTGTTTTTACTTTTCAAATTTTGGTGGGCCAGGATTAACCATTCAGCAGAAAGGTACTCAAATTTGATGTCTGCCGTTAAGAGAAGCTCTCTGAGTGTCTGTGTCCTTATCTATAAAATGGAAGGAATAATGATAGTAATAAGAACTTTGGAGTCAGACAAACTGGGTTTCAATTCAGGCTTCATTACTGTCTTTTTTTTTTTTTTTAATACGTCTATTTGTGTATTTTTGGCTCTGCTGGGTCTTCATTGCTGTGCAGGCTTTTCTCCGTTTTCAGAGAGTGGGGGCTGCTCTCTACCTGCAGTACTCGGCTTTTCATTTCATGTTATGTTCAGAACATGAGCTCTAAGGCTCATAGACGTCAGTAGATGCAGCCCCGTGGGCTTGTAGTTGTGACGCGGGGGCCCAGTTGCTCTGTGGCATGTGGGATCCTCCTGGAACGGGGATCGAGTCTGTGTCCCCTGCATTGACAGGTGGACTCAACCCTTGGACCACCAAGGAAACCTTCAGGTTCCGTTACTTTCTAATTGCAATCTTGGGGAAGTTATTTAGCTTTCTGAGTCTCTTGTTTCCACTCTGTCCATTTTGAAGGGGAAAGGAAGGAAGATTTACTGAACATCCACTATAAAGTATCATGCTACACAAGTATCTTGTATGTGCTGCCTTGGTGCCCAGTGAGATGCTGATGTTATTATTCTCATTTGACACATATGGACTGTGAACCTCAGAGAGGTTAAGTGACTTGCCCAAGGTCACCTGCTTAATCAGTCTTAGGAAGAGCCTTTTAGAAGTGACTGTCATGGTACTTTCTGAAATGGGATTTTTTTTCCTCATACAGATTCTGATTCAGTTCATTTTTGCTGAGTCTGTTTCAGGTGATAGGCATGGTTGGTTCATGCCAGGATTATTTCATTGTCTTATTATCATTTTATAAATGAGGAAATGAAGGCTCACCTAGGGTCACCCAGACTGTGAATGATAGAGCCATGCCTGACTCCTACCTCGAGCCCACGGGCCACATCTACTGAAGTCTATGCACTCTAGAGCCTTTGTTCTACAAAAGAAGCCACTACAATGAAAAGCTGGAGTACTGCAAGTAGAGAATAGCTCCCGACTCTCTGAAAAGTCCACACAGCAATGAGGACCAGGCACAGCCAAAAATAAATAAATAAGTATGTCTTTAACAAAAAGAGCGAGAGAGAAAGTAATGAAGCCTGTACCTCAGGATGGCCTGATTGTGGCCCAGTTGTTTCAAGCAGTTGTTGATAAAAGTGAATTTCATTCCAGCGTTAGAAATTGGCTAGTCCCAAGAAGTTAATTGCAATGAGATTTGACTTGAGTCACAAAATAATAAAAGGTATTGGAGTGGGGCTGGGGATAAGGAAGAGGCCTTCTCAGCCATTATTAGCATGTCTGTTCAGAAGCTTTGCAAAGAACAGAAATAGAGAAGCTATCATTCTTTGTCTTATATTCTCAGGAGGTTGGAACTAGAGACAGATTCCTTCTTTCCTCTCTCCCTGACCTTGGGAGGTAAACCTATGGGGGTCTGGCAAGGATAAAATTCTTATTAGAGCTTGCTCCCAAAGTTTTCAAGATCTCAGGTTGTTGTTGGGGGTTTTAGGGCTTCCCTTTTGACTCAGCTGGTAAAGAATCCACCTGCAGTGCGGGAGACCTGGGTTCGATCCCCGGTTGGGCAAATCCCCTGGAGAAGGGAAAGGCTACCCACTACAGTGTTCTGGGCTGGAGAATTCCATGGACTCTATAGTCCATGGGGTCACAATGAGTTGGACGTGACTGAGTGACTTTCACTTCACTTCACTTATTCCTTTGAGGTAGTTCTCAATTTTTTTTTAAGCAACATCATTCAAATTAACTCTTATGGAGAAGCAATGATGGCAGGTCCTTGGGCAGTTTAAATCCTGGCTTGGTAGAAAATGTTTGGTTGTTTGACAAGCTTCTAAAACATTTTCCTTAAGCCCAGGGGTCCTAGAAAACCACTGACAGAGGCAGAGTAACTGCCCAGACTGTAGGCATTGCTTCCTCGTCATTCATTCAAATGACACGTAGGCTCGAATACCTCACCTATGCCAGGGACTGTGCCCAGGAGGTTCACTGGGCTGTCAAAGGGCATGCCAGCTATAGCACAGTGTTAGGGCTTTTGAGCAGCCTTCAGCAAGAGTCTGTGCAGGAGCATGCAGGGGAAGGGTCGTAGCCTGGCTGGGGCAAGGGCACGAGGGCAATGGTGGTTGGGTGATAAAGAAACTGGTGCCTGGGGGCTTCCCTGTTGGCTCAGTGGTAAAGAATCCGCCTGCCAACGCAGGAGACATGGGTTTGATCCCTGGTCCGGGAAGATCCCACATGCTGCAGAGCAGCTAAGCGCATGCGCCGCAACTACTGAGCCTGCGCCCTAGAGCCCGGGAGCCACAACTGCTGGAGCCCATGTGCCCTAAACCCCGTGCTCTGCAACAAGAGCAGCCGCCGCAATGAGAAGCCTGCGCGCCACAGCTAGAGAGGAGCTCCTGCTCACTGTGACCGAAGGAAAGCCCACAGAGCAATGAAGACCCAGTGCAGCCAAAAATAAAAAAATTTAATTTTTTTAAAAAAGAAGCTGCTGCTGCTTGGACAGTCCTGTAAGACCAGTGGAGGATAGCCAGATGATGCATGAGAAGAGCAGCTGGGGAGAACTGGAAGCCTAAGGAGGCTGCAGAGAATGAAAGTCAGTATCATGTTTTCCAGGGGAGTGAAATGTTACAGTCTGTGTTTGGAAAGACCACTGGTGACAGGTGATGAAGGGACCAGTGGGGGGCGTGGCCTGGCAACCCCTAATCCCACAGGGTCCTGCCCGGGACACAGTACTCTTGCTCTTGGGCCTTCATTGCTCCAGCTACTGGGAACGGGGCTGGGGGTGAGGGCCTTCCCTAGGTGTGCTGAGGAGCTAGGAGCTGCGGCTTAGGCCGATCTGTGTGTGGGCAGAGGGGCTTTCTGAACCCCTAAGGAGGGAGAAGCTGAAGTTGTCTTCTGTGTTCTGGCCTTGATTCAGGTTGGCTAGAATTGGGAGGGGTGGCAAGTGACTATGGGAGAGGAGGTGGGGATTGCTGACCAGCTAACTTCTTAGTTAGGCAGAGTGAGTTAGAAATAAGAGGCAGGAGACAGGTCTTTAATCAAAGTCCAGCCATATCCCTGTGACCCAGGTGGCTGGCAGGGTGCATGTAGGGGAAGAAGTGGCACTGTCTTCTTGAGATGC
The DNA here is from genome assembly GCF_042477335.2 of Ovis canadensis. Lineage (NCBI taxonomy): Eukaryota > Metazoa > Chordata > Mammalia > Artiodactyla > Bovidae > Ovis > Ovis canadensis. The sequence continues at coordinate 78,638,518 of NC_091257.1, forward strand.
ACCTAACTCCACTTCCCTTTTGCCCTGAGATCCTCAGAATCTTCATTGTATGTTTCTCCCCACCATAGGACAGGATCTGTGATTGAAAGAAAAGAGAAGAGGGAGGTTTTCATCCTGGAAAGTAAAGTGAATGTGAAGTCGCTCAGTCGTGTCTGACTCTTTGCGACCCCATGGACAGCGGAGCCTGCCAGGCTCCGCCATCCATGGAATTTTCCAGGCAAGAATACTGGAGTGGGCTGACCTTATATCATCCAAACAGAACACTTAGAGAGTGGAAGGGGATGCCATTAATATTTACTCTGGTACAACAGATAGAAACTGGGACTGTCCCAAGAAAGCCAGAAACTTATGATAATCTAGTTCTCTGTCTCTCTCTCTCTCTCACACACAGACACACACATGTTCCTGAGGGCAGAGGAGAGCTAGAAGAAAATGTCAGTTCTGTAGTTATCTTTATGGAGGCAATAAGATCTGTGCAGAGGCTATTGCAGTGGTAAAGGCATGGAGGAAATTCAGGGCAGCAGGGCTGGGAGATGAAATAGTAAGGAAGTTGACCTACAGAACTTGGTGGACCAGGGGTTCTGCTTTGGGAATGTCTATCTCCTTTTGTTCTAGCTCCCTCATATTTAACTCTTTGGGAGTCATGGGTTCTTTCAAAAATATAGTAAGTGCCTCAGAAAACTGCACATACGATATACATGGGAAATTTTGCATGTTGTGTTAGGGATTCTGGAATCCAGGTTGAGAATCCTTGCTCCAGCTTCTCTCCCCTTGGCTTTTTTTCTGTTCTACTTCATTTCTTGAATGGGCCAGTCAGTTTTTAGTTGCTGGTGAGGGGGAACTTGTTGAGTCACGACTGTAGGGAAGGGCAGGATGGACCTGGTCTCTTTCTGCTGATTATTGATTTACTGACTGATTTTCTGTGAATCTGGGCCATGGCTGAATGCTGCTCTGGCTTATCTCTTTGGATCCTGGGTGTAAAAGAATCTATACCTGCATTCTTCCCTTGTTTCTCTCCTTTGGAATCTCTTAGCAGATTTTTGGAGAAGGAATCTGATTGGCTGCTTGGGTCATGTGCTTATGACTAGATCAATCTCTGTTTTGGAGGCCAGGGCTGTTCTGCAGCCCAGCTTGCATCACAAACCTACTCCACGCCTGTGGCCAGGGAGGCAGGGTCTGTTTGCAAAGGTTTGGAGTTTGAGGGGTTTGGTCTTTAGGAAAATAACCACACCTGCACTTTTCTCACCATCCCTGGTAGAGCTCACTGCTGGTCCTCATCCATTTTTTCCGCAGCCCCAGTAGGGCTTGTGGAGGACAAAACCTGGGTTCTGGTCCTAGGCCCGCCCCTGCACCAGGCTTGGGCAGTAGGGGTTTACTAAGTACTTACTCTGTGCCTAAATATCCCTTGGCCTTAGTTTCCTCCTCTGTGCAAGCAAGGTCGGATTTATTCCCCAAGAATGTGTTTGTCCAGCCATCAGTCCCTCACTGAGCACCTATTGTGTACCAAGAATACTGAGGTGAAGAGAGACAGTCCCTCCTCCCAGGAGGTCACATTCTAGTTGAATAACAGGTAGTATGAGGGACTTCCTTGGTGGTTCAGAGGTTGAGAATCTGCCCTCCAATGCAGGGAACTTGGGGTCGATCCCTGCTTGGAGAACTAAGATCCCACAGGCCTCAGGGCAACTAAGCCTGGGTACCACAACTAGAGAAGGCCTGCATGTCACAAGGAAGAGCCTGCATGCCACAATGAAGACCGAGTGCAAAAAAAAAAAAAAAGACCCAGTGCAGCTCCCTCCCCCTCCCCCCCAAAAAAAATTTACAGGGAACATAAAAACGGAGATATTTTCATAGGGTTCCAGGACTCTGAGATTCTGTGCCCCTGAGATTGTCTTTTTCCAGAAAGGCATCAGCTTCCTGTGGCTCCCCTTGCCCTCCATCCCTTGCTGCCATTTGGGTAAGAAAGGTGGTTTGTCTTTATAACCCTCTCATGTGCCTCTGATTCTAAAAGGAGAAAAAGCTGGTTTGGTGTTCTCTCTTGCTTGGGAGAAACCCTGAAAAGTGATTTTCTGTTGGCATTCCCTCCCTCCCTACACAGCCCCCTCACTTCCCCACTAAAGCCCCCAGCCCTCTGTTGTCATCTCAGTTGCCAGGGTGTCATCATGCTTGCTCCAGCAGAAGGGGCTCTTGTTGGCATGGGTTCAACTGGAAGCAGAGGAAGAAAAGCCAGCTGGAAAAGAAACATTTCATTCTAGCCTGGGAAAGGAAACCAAGGGCAGGCTCTGCTTCCCCTCTGTCCCAGCCAGGAACCTGGTCCACCTGAATAAGCCCACCTGGACCTGGGAGATACTGGGAGGAGCTCCACGGTGAGTGCCTTCACGCCACTGACTGGACCAGACCACCGTGGCAGTGCTGGGCATCATGAAGTTGTTCTTAGTAAATGTCTACTAATTTAAATATGACAGCCTTTCCACATCTGCGAAGAGGGAACTAGCCATTTTATTTAAGTTACTTCTTTTTGTTTATTTTGATTAGACAGTCATGTAAATGGTATGTAGTTTTTAAAGTGCATCCTCTGCTTCAGCCATGCAGTGCCCCTCCATGAGGCAACCAATTAAAAAAAAGCCCAGAAATAGTCTGGGCAAATTACAAGCATATACCTGTATTTATAATTTTCCTGACACATATGCACAAATGGTAGCAATTCAGGTTACCTTGGAATCCTGTGCTCTTTACAATTTTGTAAGAAATAATTTAGATTTGACCCACCCAGGAGTCCCTGAACTTTTTTCTTTTCATCATAAGGATTTAGAGAATGTTATTCAAATTTCAGGTGCTAACTTGAATTTAAATTCATATCTCCACAGAAAGGCTTACTGAGAATGATCCTTCCCTTCCTGCCTCATCTTCTCTTCCCTGAGTCACTAGATTCCCTGAGAAATGGTATCTGAGTCACCTGGTTGCCCCTGCCAGGAGCCTGAAAGTTGTTCCTGACTCCTTCTCCAAGTCCTTCCCCTGTACATTCAAACAAGTGATATAGGCCCATGGAGTCTTCCTTCCTGTCATCTCTCAGGTTCATCCTCTCCTAGTCAGTCCCTCAGCTGTGGCCTTAGTTCAGGCCCTGAAATCCAAACCCTCTACATTATTATAGTGGGTTGCTAGCAGCCAGGGCTGGTCTCTCTGAAATGCAAATCTGATCACGTTCCTGGTCTGCTTTGAATCTTTCAGTGGCTTTCCTCTAACTCTGGATAAAGTCCAGCAATTCCTTAATAAGACATAAAGCCTGTTCTTGAGTTTCTCTCTTGGGTATTTCTCTTCCTCCCTCATTCTCTCCAGCCCTCCCTTCCTCTTGCCTGGCTGGGATATGTCCCTCTTGGCTATCTCTTATCATTCTTTAAGATTCAATAACTCCAAAGGTTGGGTTCTCCTCCCTGGGGCTCCCACAGTGCTTATTTCTTGTCATATCACATTGTCCATCTGTCTGTTGGTTTGTGAGTGCCCTCAGCCTTGGGGCGATATCATTTTTGTCCCTGCTTTCAGAGCAAAGCGTCATTTACAAAGAGTAATTCCTGGCATAGTAGAAGGAGCGTAGATTTGGGTTGTACAATGTATTTGTCATTCGGAGCTGTCAAAATTATTGGCATGAATTTGTTCATATTCCCTTCTTTTCCTTTTAATATCTGGGGAATCTATAGTGATGATACATCTGTCGCTCCTGATGTTGGTAACTTTTTTTTCCCTAGTCAGTCTGGCTAGAAGTTCAGTTTTATTCATCTCAAAGAGCCAAGTTTTTTTTCATTGATATATAGTGTTTCTCATTTATTTAATTTTTAATTGAGATGTAACTGGCATATAACATTGCATTAGTTTTAGGTGTACAGCATACTGATTGGTGTGTATATATAATCACCATTATAAGTGGTGACCCAATAAATAATCACTATACCAAGTCTTCCCAGGGTGGAGCTAGTGGTAACGAACCTGCCTGTCAATGCAGGAGACCTAAGACAGGTGGGTTTGATCCCTGAGTTGGGAAGATCCCCTGGAGACGGTCATGATAACCCACTCTAGCATTCTTGCCTGGAGAATCCCGTGGACAGAGAAGCCTGGTGGGCTACAGTCCATAGGGTCGCAAAGAGTCCGACATGACTAAGCAACTTAGCACTGCTGCTGCTGCTGCTAAGTCGCTTCAGTCGTGTCCAACTCTGTGTGACCCCATGGACGGCAGCCCACCAGGCTCTGCCGTCCCTGGGATTTTCCAGGCAAGAACACTGGAGTGGGTTGCCATTTCCTTCTCCAATGCATGAAAGTGAAAAGTGAAGGTGAAGTCGCTCAGTTGTGTCCGACTCTTAGCGACCCCATGGACTGTGGCCCACCAGGCTCCTCCGTCCACTTAGCACAGTATGCAGCAAATACTAGTCTAGATAACATCTATTTTCTATTTTAGTGATTTTCACTCTCTTTTTTCTACTTTCTTTGGACTTTCACATGTTCCTTGGTTTCTGATTTCTTAAAGTTGAAGATGAGGTAGCTGATTGGAGGTCTTTCTTCTCTTCTAACATAGGCATTTAGTGCTATAAAATTTCCCCTAAGTACTGCTTTCATGGCATCCCATGAATCTTGATATGTTGTGTTTTCATTTTCATTCAGTTCAAAATACTTTGTAATTTCTTGTTTTATTTCTTTTTTGACCCATGGGTTATTTAGCAATAGTTATTTAGTTTCCAGTCCCAAAGAAAGGCAGTGCCAAAAGACTGTTCAAACCACCATACAATTGCACTCATTTCATATGCTAGCAAGGTTACGCTCAAAATTCTTCAAGCTAGGCTTCAACAGTATGTGAACTGAGAACTTCCAGATTATAAGGTGGATTTAGAAAAGGCAGAGGAACCAGAGATCAAATTGCCAACATCCATTTGATCATAGAAAAAGCAAGAGAATCCCAGAAAAGTATCTATTTCTGCTGCATTGACTACACTAACGCCTTAGTCTGTGAGGATCACAACAAACTGGAAAATTCTTCAAGAGATGGGAATACCAGGCCACCTTACCTGCCTCCTGAGAAACTTGTACACAGGTCAAGAAGCAGCAGTTAGAACTGGACATAGAACAACAAACTGGTTCAAGATTGGGAAAGGAAGTACATCAAGGCTGTATATTGTTACCCTGCTTATTTAACTTATATGCAGAGTACATCATGTGACGAGCTGGATGAATCCCAAGCTGAAATCAAGATTGCTGGGTGATGGGGAGGGAGACAGGAGAGAGATTCAAGATGGAGGGGATATATGTACACCTATGGCTGATTCATGTTGACGTTTAACAGAAAACAACAAAATTCTGTAAAGCATTTATCCTTCAATTAAAAAACAAATAGATTTAACTTAAAAAAAAAGATTGCTGGGAGAAATATCTATAACCTCAGATATGCAGATGATACCACCCTTATGGCAGAAAGCAAAGAGGAACTAGAGCCTCTTGATGAAAACGAAAAAGGAGAGTGAAAAGGCTGGCTTAAAACTCAATATTTGAAACACTAAGATCATGGCAACCGGTCCCATCACTTCATGGCAAATAGATGGGAAAACATGGAAACAGTGACAGACTTTATTTTCTTGGGCTCCAGAATCACTGCAGATGGTGACTGCAGCCATGAAATTAAAAGACACTTAACTCCTTGGAAGAAAAGCTATGACCCACCTAGACAGCATATGAAAAAGCATAGACATTACTTTGCCAACAAAGGTCCATCTAGTCAAAGCTCTGTTTTTTCCAGTAGTCATGTATGGATGTGAGAGTTGGATTATAAAGAAAGCTGAGCATCGAAGAATTGATGCTTTTGAACTGTGGTTTTGGAGAAGACTCTTGAGAGTCCCTGGGACTGCAAGGAGATCCAACCAGTCCATCCTAAAGGAAATTAATCCTGAACATTCATTGGAAGGACTGATCCTGAAACTGAAACTCCAGTACTTTGGCCACCTGATTTGAAGAACTGACTCATTTGCAAAGACCCTGATGCCAGGAAAGATTGAAGGCAGGAGGAGAAGGGAATGACAGAGGATGAGATGGTTAGATGGTGTCACCAACTTGATGGACATGAATTTGAGCAAGCTGCATGAGTTGGTGATGGACAGGGAAGCCTGGTGTGTTGCAGTCCATGGAATCGTATAGAGTCGGACACAACTGAGCAACTGAACTGACTGACATTTTCAAGATCACATAGGGTCAATCAGAAAAAAACCTGGATTTGTTTCTACCAGTTACCAGAAATCTTAGTATATAGGCTCATATATTGTTAGAGCTGAAGGAAGACCTTAGGAGGGAACCGATCCATTCTTCTCATATCCTTGATGAGGAGTCTGAGGCCCTAAAAAAGGAAGGTCCTTGGTAAGTGATGTAACTTGGTTTTGGCAGAGTTAGATCACAGGACCCGGGTTGTAGTTCTGCCTAATTAGGAGTTTTCCTAGCAGAAGTTGAAGGGGCATGGTCCAAGAGTAGGGCACCTGGCTTGGGTTCTTCCTTTCCTGTTACCTCTAACCACGTGACCTTGAGCAATTTTGAACCTTTGCAACTTCCATTGCCTGTCTTCAAATTTTGTGTGGTCAGTCACTCAGTTGTGTCCAACTCTTTGTGATCCCATGAACTGAAGCCCTCCAGCCTCCTCTGTCCATGGGATTCTCCAGGCAAGAATACTGGAGCCGGTTGCCCTCCTCTGGGGGGTCTTCCTGACTCAGGGATTAAATCCACATCTCCTATATCTCCTGCACTGGCAGCTGGATTCGTTACCATTGGTGCCACCTGGCCGAAGGCAACAGATTGTCCTCCAGAACTAAGATATTACGGTGTGGTCAGGTGTAAGGTGGTGCGTCGTGGTGGGTTCTGAGGTCAGTATGTGCCCCTTCTAAAAGGACGGCTGCTGCTTGGCTCCACTCGATTGTTGCCAGACAGCAGTGTGGGATGTGTTGCCAGATAATCTACATTTTCAAAAGGAAGCCAGAAATCGGGACTTTTGTGTGAAATGTGCATTCAAATCAGATTTACGTATTAAGACATGGTACAACTAAGACAAATCTGTGGGCTGTGTGTGTGTGCAATTTTAGCCTCTGATAATTGTTTAAAGGAAGTTCTGTGACCTGGTGCCATACAGGAAAGAGTCTGGCCTTAAATCCCAGAACATAGGTTATCTGACTGTGGCCCTCAGTAACCAAGGGCAGATCACTTTCCTTCCTGGGATCCTAGGGCCTCAGCCTGGCCTTGAGTTCCCTTATCACAAAGAGGTGATTCCTAGATGCCTGCTGTTTGTGGGAAGTGAAACATCTCTTCTTCCTTCCCGAGTTGAACCCAGCTTAAGCAGAACCAGGCGAAGCCATCATCTGCCCTTTAGGGAACAAGAGGACAGAGCCACACAGGCCTTTGCACTATTCCCCTGGGTGAGCCCGAGTCCCCTTGGCCATTTCCTTTTCCTCCTAGGGTCCTGGCTGCTCAGAGTGGCCCACTCTGGAATAATCTGCTGTTAACTGTTATTCTCTGTTCTCTGTCACTTCCTTATATAGTCACAGGGAGGTCCTAGGCTCATTGTCCCTTAAACAAGCCCCAGATCCCTTGTGTGTGTGTGTGTGTGTCTGTGTGTGTGTCTGTGTGTCTGTGTGTGTGTCTCTGTGTGTGTGTGTGTCTGTGTGTCTGTCTGTGTGTGTGTGTGTGTGTGTGTGTGTATGTTTCTTCAGCCATGCCACGTGGCATGTGGGATCTTAGTTTCCCAACCAGGGATTGACCTCAGCCAGGGATTACAGTGAAAGCACAGAGTCTTAATGACTGCCAGAGAAGTCCTGGACCCTTTGATTTTAAAGTTCTAGGCATTCCAATGGGGATTAGTTAACATGGACAAGAAAAGTGGGCAAGTGACAGGAATTTGAGAAGCCTTACCAAGTTCTTATAGCTGTGGCCTCTGGGTCTTCTAGCAAAAGAGGGAAGGTCATTTTAGGTCTTGGAAAAGATCTAGAGGCCATTACAGAGTGAGAAGACAGAGGGCTCAGCCCACTGGCCTCAGAAGAAATGACTGGGCATTTTGGAGTGCCCCCTGCTCCCTTTATCTCAGTGTTGTTATGGCCTCAGAGATGCAGATTCCACCCTTGAGAACCTTGTGGTCTAGCAAAGAGATAGGGCAGGCACAAGGAGAGAAGGCGTTTATTCTTTAACTACAAACTCCCTAACTATGTAGAACTGTCATCCTAAATGCAGAGGGGCCGACTAAATGGTTGTGTTTTATCACGTGTACGTCTAGCCAATTTAAAATCCACTAGAAAATTTTTTTTCTTTTTTATTTTAGTCAGAGGCTTTTACTGCCTGCTTGCATGGATTACCAATTAGTCGAGAGTTTCTGGGCAGACTGAGCTGCCCCTTGGTGCCAGACTGCTGGCTTGGAGCCTCAGTTGGGTGAGGAGGCACAGAGGCGCTCAGATCCCCAGACTCAGGCAGGAACAGGCCAGCTGGAGCAGGGTCGACTTTCCTCCTTGGAGTAAAAACATGCCCTGTGCAGATAGGCTGCCTGGCTCTGATCCCATGCTTGCCACTGCTTAACTATAACTCCAGCAGGCGATAAACTCTTTGAGCCTCAATTCCTGATCCTGAGATGGGACACTGCTGTACCTACCACATAGCGGAAGTGTTTTTTGGGGGAGGCCAGTCAACACATAAAGCATAAGCCATGGTGCCTGGCAGCCAAGAAACCTCTCATAAGTGTTAGCTGCTGTTACGTCTCTCTCTCCACTGGGCCACAGCTGTATGCTCTTTCTCAAAGAGACATGCTGGGCTGGGGGAAGGACACGAAGATACAGAGCTCCTCAGAGAGAATTCAGGACACAGGCAAGGAGAGAGGGGAGCCGATGAGGGAAAAATGGGCAAGATGGAGAGAATGCTCACATTTGTCAAGCATTTCCTTTTCTTTTTTTAAAAAATGTTTATTTGTTTGCACCAGATCTTAGTTGCAGCACGGGGGATATTCCACCTTTCTTGCACCACATTAACTCGTAATTGTTGCACGTGGGATCTAGTTCCCTGACCAGGGATTGAATCCAGACCCCTGTGTGGGGAGCGAGGAGTCTTAGCCACTGGACCACCAGGGAGGTCCCTCGAGTAGTTTCAGAGGGATTTATCTTTCTTACCTGTCCTTCGGGTAGCCATATTGCTCCTGTTTATTACTGTTTGATGAAGAGGTGAAATAAGTTACCCACGGCCAGGATTCTGACACCAAGCCCCGTGCTCTGTGCCTCGGTGCTAGTACGAGTCAACCAAGGTTGTTGATGTTTGTGTTGGCTACATCATCAAGGTGGCTTGAAACTTTTTTTCCCAAGCTGTGTTTGGGGCAGAGGGCAGGGAGTCATAATGGTATTGATTCTTTTTCTACTGAGATAGGCTCTGAGAAGTCCTGCAGTTAGTAATACCAGCGACCAACATGGACTCAACATGTACACGTCTGGCCCAGTGCCAGGAGCTTCACAAACGTGTCTCATTTTCGTCCTCACAGTAACTGTGAGGTGAGTTTATTATTATCTGAGGATTAATGAGGTTAAGTGATTTGCTTAGGGTTTTCTTGATAGTGGAGCTGAAACTCACAGCTGGACTACTGGGACTCCCTTAGTGACCATTGTAATTTGATGTGACCTTGCATTTCCTGGGCTTATATGAGCTTGTCTTATCTTGCCTTCGCTTTCCTTTTATAGAACATACATCCTGTGTGTTGTTTAAATGATTTTGGAGCAGTTTGTCATTCTGTTAGATTGTTAATTGAGTGGGGGCTTATTTCTTTCAGCTTCGTCCATGTTAACAGACAAGGGGCTTTTTTTTCTTTCTCTCTAGCATTTTCCCTCATGAGGAGTGCTGTACTCCCTGTGTGTTTGCTGATGAAGTCAGCAGGGTTTCAGATTCTGCTTTCCTGGTCATACACAAGTACTTATTTTACCATTGCTAAATGGAGTGCATTAGCTCCAGGCCACGGAGAGCAAATTGGGGGAACTGGGAGATAGATCACAGAGAAGGAGGCTGCTCTGAAAAATGCCGTCTGCACCTCCAGCCTGAACGCTCCAGCTGTGGGGGGGTAAACATGGCCCGTCAGGGACCGCGTTCCAAGGCTGTGGCGGGATGAAGCCCTCTCTTCTGCAGGTGAGCCTGGGACGCTGAGTAACGGTGAGCACAAGTCCGACTGTCTGGGCTTAAAGGTGCTTTTTGGTTTGGAAGCCCTTTCTGTAGGTTCCTGCCACCTTTATACAAAATAGAGAACTGAGAGCCCAGCCCACCCCTGCCTTCTGAAGCTGCGGGCACCTGTTCTAGGGAATGTCCTCTGGAAAAACAGCACCTCTTTTCCATTCGTTTTTCTTTTTCTTCCATCTGGGGACTTAGGAAAGCATATTGGGTAGCTTCCTGGTTCTTTTATGCATTAGTGTGAGCTTTTAATGGTGTTTGCAAAAGAGAGAGTTTGAGATTGGCTGAAAGAGCATTAGGAGACTGTTTTCCTAATGGCAAGTGAACTGCTGGTTTATTTATAATGACTTACTTTGGAGATAACAGAGTTGAGGTGGTATAAAGAGCCCTGGGCTGCAGACCTGGGTTCTAGTCCTGATTCTTCCTCTAACTCACTGTGGGGTCCTGGCAGGCTATGTCACCTTTTCTGGGCATCGTTTTTTCTCAGTTTCTAATGAAATAGATTGGACTTTAGGGTCTCTGAGAGTCCTTCAGGCCCCCTCAGCCTTTGATGCTAAGATTGTAACTCTTACTTGGTCAGGATTTGGTGGACATCCAGTGCCATGGATGTGTACAAATAAACATCCCTCCAGGAGGATGGTTTCTTTGACATTGGTGATCTTGTAGTTTTGACTTGGGTCTTTTCTTGCCCTCATACCCAGGGCAGATGACAGGTAACCCCAGCAAAGCAGCTAGTGGCTTGAGGGCCGGGTGTGCTGAGGGTACCTTGAACATATGAGGTTTACTTATGGCCAAAAAGAGCAGGGAGTGAGCATCTGACTAATTGCTGGAGGTGGGCAAGGCAGGGTTCTGCAGCTTCACCAACTCGCTGCCCACCAGTAGCCCTGCCATGACTGAGCTGCTGAGGGTTCTTCAGAATTCTCACTTAGCATTATGTGTGTAGCTAAAGTTTTATGTTTGTGTTTTCTGTGTAGTTCCTGCTGAGAGTGGGCAAGGACCAGCCCTCTCCTCCTCTCCCAGCTCCTGGACCTTCTGCTGCATGAATTCAGTTGTAGAATCTTGAGTCTTTGAAAGGACTCTAAACATCATCATTCATTCAGTGAGAGGATGTCACCATACCCTCCTTCTCCCCAATGCCTGAATCTCAGTGTACTAATCTCAGTCATTAGTATACAGTTATGACATCTTAGCATCTGTTGAGATACCAGGGGCTAATGGCCCCTGTTCTGAATGCCCCCAGATCAGGGCAGACAGACTTTCCCTCCTCGGCAGCTCTTCAAAGAGAAGTTGTGTCTGCCTTTGTTGAGGAGAAAGGAGCATCCCACCTGGTAGTTGTGTTGAACTGATGTGTTCTTTGAAAGTGGTTTCTGTCCAGTCACTAACAGATACCTTGCAGAAGGACTTTCTTGTCCTGGGTGAATGCCTTTTCCACTGATCTGTGCTTCTTTGGGTATCTCTTCTGTATTTTTTCTTCAAATAGCTGTCTTTAGAGTGTCTAATGAAGCAACTATCTGGAGACCAATGTTTATTTCAACATGGTTGGAGTTGTTTTTGCTTCAGCTTTCAGAGCCAATAAAGCTGGTTATTAGATTCTGTAATTGCTGCTGTAATTACTCTCTTGGAACCAGCAAAGGCATAATTAAATATGGAGATTCCAAGGACTATTTTTTTCCAGCTAAAAGCAGCCTTTTAAACTTCTGTTGGCCTGGGTTAGATTTCAGTCATTAAAGCATCGTGTTTATAAATGACATGGGGTGGGGGTTCTTTGGCAGAAAAGGGGTCTATTTGGACACCTCTTCTTTGAATATTTGGTTTGGATGTTAACCTTAACAACTCCCCGTACTTGTTTTTATCCTTTTTTCCCCTTTTACCCCAGTTTTATTGAGATACAATTGACATATAACATTGTTATTTTTAGGTGCACAACCTAATGGTTTAATATATGTGTATATTGTGAAATAATTATCAAAATACACTTAGTTAATGTGCATTACCTCACATGACTACATTTTTTAAAACCTCATAATGAGAACTCAGTACTTGTTTTTTTAACTCAGGAATTTTGGAGAAGTATAAGTAAGGCAAGACATATGTAAAACATTGAGTCTGACCCTTTAGGCTTTTGCTCTATAGAAGCAAATTTTTGTGGTCAGCAATAAGCTTGGAGTGGAGAATGCTTACTTGAAGTGGAGCGGTGTGCAGGAAGTGTGGCATGCTACTCATTTATTTTGCCCTGAGTTATACTTCATCACCATGCCACACGTTTAGACATGGGGTAGATGGTGAAGGAGGGCTGGGTCAAGTGCTGTGAATATTTATGTTTACACATAGTCTTGCAGCCCAAAGACTGGCCCCATGTCTCATTTCAAGGTTACTCTGCTGGTGAACCACGTATGGAGGGGGAAATTAATCACGTACCCTTTCTTTTTAGGGTTCTCAACTAGTTGAGAAATGGAACAGGAGTTAGGTTAGGGTAAAAAAATGGACTGTCTCTGCCAGAAACCATTTTGGAGATTTCTGTGCAAAGAGGCGAAGAGATCCTGCGAACCCTGCAGGTTTGAGGGGGAGCCCTAGAGGCTTCTAGCTCAGAACCGTTTCCTCCTTTCAGGGCACACCTGTTGGCAAGGACAGAAGGGTTAGGGCAGGCACTTGCCAAAGTTCCTGTTTCATGGGTCAGGACAAATGCAGGGAAAGAATCCTGCCAGATGACTGTTTTAGCCACTGTTTCAGTGAGATGTTATCTTTTCTCTGTTCAGTCAGAGGTTCACAGGAGATAAAATACGGGTGTACCCCACATGAGGAACCCTGCAGAGAATATATGAAGAACTTAAAATAGGTGAAATTGGAGATTCAGTTTAATATAATTAAGCAGTGTGTGCACCAGGCATTATGCTGGATGATGGCTTGTAAAGATGCATAATACAAACATTATTTCATTCGTGGGGGTCTCTGGCTTACCCCCCCTGATATGTTTGGGTATTTGCTTCCAGATAATTTATTTCCTAGGAGATTTTAGCAGTGGGGTGCAGATCAGAGAAATGGAAGACTGGCTTGCAAGGAGTCCCTGCCAATTGAAAATGTATTAGAGAAAAAGGTAAAGCAGTTCTAAATATGCTGTGATGTTAACAGGGAAAGAATAAATTTGGTTTTAAAAGTCAGAACGCAGCTGACTGTAAAATCACGGCTCCTACTGTACTCAGGACACTGAGAAGCAGGGCAGATGTCATCTCGCTGTTTGTTCTTAAGATCTGTCCCTGTATCACTTAGCATCGTCCGGAGGCTGTGTGGGAAGCAGGGGCCTGGGGGTTCCCACAGGCCAGTAGTTGAGCCCTCTGCTCCTCTCATACCAGCCGGCTGACGTGGTTGAGCCACTCCACCTTTCTGATCTGTCTGATCTGTGCCCCAGGACTTTGCGGGAGGATTAAATGAGGAAGCGGATGGTATTACGCAGCAGGCGCTCAGAACACCTGTTAAATCTCAACTGATGAACAAGTTCTAGGCTGGGCTATGCGAGGGTAGTGAGGGCGGCTGAGGAGGGCCTGGGAAGGGGGCGCGTGTGGAGTGTTGACCTGAGAAGGTTCAAGAATCGCTTGTTGATTGGGGTGTGTCTGAATCAGTTTCAGCACCGGGGAGTCAGGAGGAAGCAACGCCAGGCCCTAACCACTTGTACAACAGGACTCTCCTCGGGTATCATCCCTGTGCCTCGATGGTCAGTGGCAAAGGGATCCAAACTTGGGGCTGGGGCTTCCAGAACCTGGTTCAAGGCGAGCATCCAAGTCCATTGCCGGCCTCGTTAAACCACTCAGAGGCTTTGTCCTGTGGGCAGAGGGAGCGGTTGAGGGTTCTTAAGCAAAGGAATGACATGACTGGGTTTGTGTTCCCTCTTCTGTGATCCTACAGTTCCCTTGACACTCCCTACTAGACTGGACTGCGCCTCCGTGGCAAGATCCTGCCTGGTTTGTTCAGTGGGGGGGCATAGCAGTTAGCGTGGGAGCCCATGACTGTGGAGTTCCATACCTGGCTTAATCTACTCTCTGCCGACTACCACCTGGTAACCCTGAATTACCTCTCTGAACCTGTCTCCTCCTCTGATAAACAGTGGTCATTTCTACTTTAGAGGGTTGCTGTTGTGAGGTAATTACTTGGCAGGCATGGCTTAGTACTAGCAGAAGGTGCAGGTGCTCAGTAAAGGGTCTTGGGGACGCCTAGATGTGACTGCAGGTTGAATTTCTTGATGTCATAGGCCGTTCTGACAATTTACACCAGGATTAGAGAAGTAACAAGTGGAATGGCTTTTCAGCTTTTAATGAGGCACATTTCATTGTTCTTTGGATTTTTTGCAGTGTTTCTTTAGCCTGCTTTATCCTTTGGCTGGAGGAATTTTCCTGGGGGATTTGTCTGCTGCTTTTGGAAGAACTGTGGACTTAAGGATTGCTTACATGCAAGCCAAGGCTCTTTTCCCTTGGCAGATGGTTTTCAGGGGGCAGTCCTAGGCTCACAGGGCACTTTAGTGGAAGGAGTACAGGACCAATTCAGGTGACATGTGGAGAAACCACGGCCCTGTTGGGGAGGAGATTGGCCGTGGCCAACAGCCTGCAGGGGGTGGCTCTGGTGCAGAGCTTGGGGACACAGTGGGCACGAGTGCACGAGTGTGTCTGTGCTACATATCTGTGTGAGGCTAGTGCTGTCCAGGCCAAGGCAGGCGCCAGGCAGCTCCCCGACCCGTCATTCCTTCTGCTTGAGTCTGTGCAGAGCCTCCTTCCTGGGCTTTATGCTCAGCTGACACTCTGCAGTGGAAAGAGGGAAACTAAGATAGTGAGGAGAGGGAAACCTGGGCTTTGAGTAGGGAGATGTGGTTTGGGCCTTGCTCTGTTACCAGTTCACCTTGATCAAAGTGCTCACCCTGACTGGATCTTAAAACAAGGTGATTGCTGCAGCCTTAACACGCTGGGAGGCCAAGAGAGGTGGTGGCATTGATTTGACCCAGTGGTCAGACTCTAGATGAGGCCCTGACAGGGAATTCTGTCTTTATTTCAGTTGCTCAGTCCTTTCTGTGATAGAGAATGCTGTAGTTACCATCTTCAGGCATGGGGCCTTTGCTCTTATTGAATACATTTCCAGAAGGAAATTACTGGGTCAGAGGGCAGGAACAACATTATGGCTGTTGCTATGTGTTGCCATGTTACTTTTCAGAAGCACTATAACAATTTACAGTGTGGGCTGTGTGTGAGATAGCATTTTAACCCCAAATGATCCAGTATTTGCTATAGTCATTATTTAGTATTTTGTAATTTAGTTGACATAAAATGATACTTTAAAGCTGCTTTGTAATAATTAGAGGGGTTTTGGGGGTGCCCACTATGTTAAATGTTGTGCTAAGTGTTTGCATATATGTTATCTCATTCATATCAACCTATCAGGGAGGCTCAGCAGCTCACTGAGGCTGAGAGCTGGGGTTTCAACCTAAGGCAGTTTGACTTCAAAGCAGTCTCTTGTTTGGGGTGCCTTCCATGCTTTGATTTATGCGTGTGGTTACCAGAGAGTGTGAACTTTGGCTTAGTGCCTGGCTGCATTTTGAAGAATGTGAATTTTGTATAGTTTTCTCAGAATATTGAATATGCTGTTTGTGGAGAAGAGAGTATTGGCCCTCTGTTGTAGTGAAAGCAGAAACTGAAGCGCATCCATCCCAATTAGGAAGACGACTCAGTGAACTCTAGGACGCTACCTGTGTCCGGGCTCTCTGAAACCGTGTTTTCTTCCCCTCTATGCAGCGGCACTCCAGGCCCTGAAGCGCAAGAAGAGATATGAAAAGCAGCTGGCACAGATCGACGGCACACTGTCAACAATCGAGTTCCAGCGAGAGGCCCTGGAGAATGCCAACACCAACACCGAGGTGCTCAAGAACATGGGCTATGCCGCCAAGGCCATGAAGGCAGCCCACGACAACATGTACGTGGCGCCCGCTGGTGGAGGGGGGCACACGCGGAAGGGCGGTGCTGGCCATGCAAGCCTCAGCCCCAGACCCCTTGACTCGTCCATTCAGGCACCCAAGTTTGTTCTGATTTGTCCCAGGGAGGGGCGGTGACTTGCCCTGGGTTATGGGGGAACTTGGATAGAACTGGGATTAGAATCAGTTCCCGTGACTTTCTCCTGAAGCTGTCAGGGGCCCTGAAAGGTGTGGTACGTTTGAGGGCTTTAGCTCTTTCTCTTCCTGGGTCTGTTTTTGATGGAATTTTCCCTCCCCATCACTCTTGGGCTTTGGCTCTCATATTGACAAGTGTTCTTGACCTCCGCCTTCCTTCCTTTATGTGGCTACTTCTCACATTCTGTGGCCGAAGAAACCAGATAACTGAGCTGTTACATTTGTAATTAAAGGCCAGGTTAACATTAAGCCCCAAATGAGGACTTCTCCCAAACAGAACAGAATCCTGCATTTGTTTTAGTGCTTGAACTTGGCATCATATATGTGGGGGTGCTGGGAGCCCCTTTTTGCTTCCTTTTGGGTCCTCAGCCATGCTCTAAAACAGGGGTTGGCAGAATGTGGCCTGTGGGCCCCAGGCAAGTCTCCTGCTGCCAATTTCTGTAAATAAAATTTTACTGAAACACAGTTGTGTCCCTTAATACATACTGTCTGTGCCTGCTTTTATGGCACACGGCAGGCTTGAATTTTTGCAACAGAGATTGTGTGGCCCACCGATTCTAAAACATTTATTACTCTTTGGCCCTTTACTGGAAAAGCTTGCTGATGCCTGCCCTAGAAGTGTGGGATTGCGGGAAAAGTAGCCTTCAGATGATTGAGCTACTGCCTGAGGGGATGTTCGTCAGACTGAGCTTCCTGAGTGAGGTGCGTGTCCCCTTCATGGCCGTGTTCTCCACAGCACCTCTTAGTGGATACCGTGCTTGGAGATACACGTGTATATGTGATACTGACTGACTGTAAGTCTGTTGGCGTTAGTGACAGCGCATAGGGAATAATCTGCGTTGTTTGCCCTTCCTTTGGGGCCTCGTGCAGGAGCCATAGTAGATTTGTGTAGATGGGAAGGGCTGGTCACGTTGCATGGTTCTGTTGTAGGATTTGTGATTTTACCTATCACTGTGCAGAGTTGCCCTTGAACTTGAAGAGCTATTGATCCAGGAGTTCCCAAGTCCCACGGTCTCATCTAATGTGTTTACCAGCTTGTATAAGAGACTCTCACGATGGCATCTAACTTTGCCAGCTTTATTTCCTTGGGGTGTTAGACTGGGTGATGTCTAAGGATGCTTTTGTCCTCTTGATTCTGTGATTCTCTAGTTTAAAAGAGGGGGAAGAAGACAAAGACAAAAAAGGAATTCCGCAACACTTCCCTGGTGGTCCAATGGTTAAGACTCCGTGCTTCCACTGCAGGGGGCTTGGGTTCGATACCTGGTCAGGGAACTAAGATTCCACATGCCACTCAGCACAGCCAAAAAAAAAAAAAAAGGAATTCCTCAGAAGGAGTGATTGTGGGGCTGGGGCTGGGCAGCAGATCCTTGTTTCTGCCTCACAGACCCTCTGTACATAGACTAACACAATGCTTGTTTCATTTAAAGGGACATCGATAAAGTTGATGAGTTAATGCAGGACATTGCTGACCAGCAGGAACTTGCAGAAGAGATTTCAACAGCTATTTCAAAACCTGTAGGGTTTGGAGAAGAGTTTGATGAGGTGAGTGGTTTTGTGCTGACCACACCGGCTTCTCAGCTGGTGCCCGGGCTGCCTCTGATGTGCACTTGAGTCCTCTCCAGCGGGGGGTATGTGGTCTGGAAATCACCAGGTCTCCTCCCTCCAGAAACCTGAACATAGACACAAGGTGTGGCATGCACCCTCCCGAATTCTGGGTTTTGAGAGATGCTTTCAGTTTTGGGGGAGCGAAGGTGGAGTAAAGGAACCTTTGTCAGGACATCTCAGCAGACTTCAGGTCAATACTGGTTTCAGCAAGCAATGACCCTGCACCCTTCCGTGGTGGGCCCCTGAGCTCAGAGCGGGGGCAGCCGAGGTCACCATGCCCTGAGGAATTTATGAGGTTCGCCCTCAGACAGCTCTGCTGGGAGATAAAGGTGAAACCAAGGAAGGAATGTTTGCATCTGATCCCTGAAGGATTCATCTAGAACTTGGTCACCTACCAATTTCTGCCATAGCAATTGGAACCTTGAAGCTCTTCAGTTCAGTTCAGTCGCTCGGTTGTGTCCAACTCTTTACGACCCCATGAATCGCAGCACGCCAGGCCTCCCTGTCCATCACCAACTCCTGGAGTTCACTCAGACTCACGGCCATCGAGTCCGTGATGCCATCCAGCCATCTCATCCTCAGTCGTCCCCTTCTCCTCCTGCCCTCAATCCCTCCCAGCATCAGGGTGTTTTCCAATGAATCAACTCTTCGCATGAGGTGGCGAAAGTACTGGAGCTTCAGCTTTAGCATCAGTCCTTCCAAAGAATTCCCAGGGTTGATCTCCTTCAGAATGGACTGCTTGGATCTCCTTGCAGTCCAAGGGACTCTCAAGAGTCTTCTCCAACACCACAGTTCAAAAGCATCAATTCTTCGGCACTCAGCCTTCTTCACAGTCCAACTCTCACATCCATACATGACCACAGGAAAAACCATAGCCTTGGCTAGATGGACCTTAGTCGGCAAAGTAATGTCTCTGCTTTTGAATATGCTATCTAGGTTGGTCATAACTTTTCTTCCAAGGAGTAAGCGTCTTTTAATTTCATGGCTGCAGTCACCATCTGCAGTGATTTTGGAGCCCCAAAAAATAAAGTCTGACACTGTTTCTACTGTTTCCCCATCTATTTCCCATGAAGTGATGGGACCAGATGCCATGATCTTGGTTTTCTGAATGTTGAAGCTCTTAGGTTTTTAAAATACAGTTACAGGCTCTGTACCTCATTCTGCCTTAGATTTGAGTCCACCGAAGGTCAGGGCCTCTCCACTGAACCTAATTCTTTGTCCTGATTGCCGCCGTATAGCTGAAAAAGCAGGCTGTAGCTCTTACCTTTGGCTCCCGGCGCCAGGGTTTCCATGTTTTCGACTAGAGTTCGATGGATTAGTCAAGTTCATTTCAACTCAGCAGACATTCCTGAACATTCACTCAGTGCACCCAGTTCTGAGAGAGAGAGAGATGAAAACATACGATCCCTTTTCTCAAGATGCTCCCTGCCTGGTGCAGGGACCCCACGTAGACGTCAGTAATTGCTCGGTATGTGCTCTGTTCACCAGTGGAAGTGTGTTCAGGATGAGTCACAGAGTGTGCACTTGGAGTCCATCTGCCCTGACCTCAGAAGGGATGTGTGGCCCCTGAGCCGTTGGGTAGGAGGCACCCCAGGAGGGGCTGGGGTTCCTCAGGGTGTCACTCTCATTTTTGTGTTTGCTTTTCCCAGGATGAGCTCATGGCAGAATTAGAAGAACTAGAACAGGAGGAACTAGACAAGAATTTGCTGGAAATCAGTGGACCGGAAACAGTTCCTCTACCGAATGTTCCCTCTATATCCCTACCATCAAAACCCGGTGAGTGCTTCTTATCCACGGTCATGACACAGCCACGACCCGTGGGGTCGGTGATCCTGTGGTTGGCTGGCTTGTGTGGGTCCTGAGTGGCCCAGAGTTGAGAGCCAGGTGGCATCTGTTGTGACAGCCCTGAAGACAGTGCCACCCGCTCTTTCCTTGTCTCCTAACCTTGGCGCTGTTGACACAGCCAAGCCATTCTTTTAGTGGGGACTGGGAGGGGGCCTGTGCTGTGCCCTCTGGATGGTGAGCAGCACCCATGGCCTCTGCCCTCTAGATGCCAGTGGCATCCGCTTCCCCAGGTTTTGACAACCAAACATGTCACCCGATTTTCCAAGATGTCTGGGGGCTGTGGGGGTGGGGGAGGGGAGACATCTCATCCAGTTGAGAACCACTATTCTAGAATTGCTGTCCCTGTTGTCACCAAACAAGGTGAGAGTTTACGTCCAGGACAGCTCTTTCTTCCCGTCTGGTATCTTGTGCAGTGCACAGCTGGGGCTTATAGGTAGCCGAAACAGCTTTGGGTTTTTTAGAGACCTCGTTCTATAAAACCTTCGTTTCCTTCTTTGAGCCCCTCCTCCCCCGTTATTTTACCTTTGGGTAGAAGTATTCCACCCAGAACTTCTAGGAAAGGTGAAGCAGCTTGATTTGGCATGGAGAGAGAACCCAGGGAGCAGGGTGTGACCAAGCTCTGTCCTCTCATCCTCCCATAGGTCAAGGGGAAGTGGCGCCTCTGGTTGAGTCAGCTGCCAGGGGTGGGGTGCAGGTCTAAAAGCTGTCCAGCCAACTGCCTGTGGTGGAGAGGCGGCTTAGGCCCTTGAGGTGGAGAGGAGTGGCTTAGACTAGAGCTCTTCTGGGTTCTTCCCACTCTCCCCCGCGTTAGATGCTCTGGCCGGAGGCCACGCGTGGATCCTGATGGACTCAGTGTTGAATCCTCCCTATTTCGTCTCGCTCTGGCGTTGGGGAGGGGAGGTGCTGGAGAAGCTCTGCCTGGTTATCTGGAGTTCTGCGTTGCAGCTTTTAGGCACAGAGAGGCAGTCTGCTGATAGCCTGGAGATGTGGCGGGCTGCACGGGCAGGGCCGTTTTGTAGACACGGGGTAGCGCAGCCCTGGCATCCAGCCAGAATGTGTGGAGAACACAGCGACCAGCCTTCTTAAACAGCCTTTTCTGTCCTCATACAGCCAAGAAGAAGGAAGAGGAAGACGACGACATGAAGGAATTGGAGACCTGGGCTGGAACCATTTAACCAGTCCAGTGCGGGCTGGGCCCAGACAGACTCTGGTGGCCTGCGTGGTGGGCAGGCACGTGCGTGTGCGGGGCAGGCCGGACGTGGTGCAGGCAGGTTCCATCGCTCTCAAATCTCCCTCCAAAGCAGTAGGGCTGCATCACTGCTCACTCCGCATAGCATGGTCTGCACCCAGCGGGACAGGTTGGGGGGAGGGGGTGGGGAGGGGTGGGTGGGAGGTGCCTGCTGTTTATAATGTTGAATTTCTGTAAAATAAACTGTATTTGCAAATCCAACATTGAGCTTCTGGACTACGCTAACTCCACTGCTGAACCTCAATGGCAAGGGTCGACCGTTTGCAGTCAAAATGACCTGAAAATGTAGCCTCTGTCCTTTTAAGTCAGCTGACTTGTCGCACATCTCTTTGTAAGACGTGTATGGTACTGGCAGAAGAGTCGTTTTTTAAAAGCCATAGGCTTTTCCTTGTCCTTAGCTGTAATAATGCATCTATTTTGGTTTCCTCGAGAGCTGTATTTCTGTCCATCACCTGTGTACTGGCCCCTGGGTTCCCCACTCTGGCCCACTCCTCACTCCCACTCCCCTGGTCTTTCTGGAGTTTGTGACACTGATTTGAAATGGGTGGTGTTCTCTTGAGAGTGTGTGAGATTGAGTTAAATTCCAGCTATACATTTTTCTAACATAGCTCTAAGGTCCTTGTTGCTGTTTGTGATAACTGATAGATAACCCATTGGAAACATGTGCATACATTTATATTCAGATGAAATTATGGTTTGCACTGTCTATTAAATATCTCGATTAATTTTCATACTTTGCCTTTGTGTTTAATCAATCTATCCTTGGCTTTGGGAGGTGACCTTTTCCAGGCCAGTGTGGTGTCCAGGGGAGTCTGGAAACATGGAAGACCCAAGCATGATGTGTATCAACAATCAACCAAGAGCAGAGTGTGTCTTACTGGAAACATGTTTAGGTTCCAGAAGCCCTCACCTTGTTTGGGGAACCCCTGGGCACAGTTCAGGAGTAGTTGGTGCTTGTGGGGCTCCAGGATCTTCTCTAGTTCTTCTCTGTCAGCATCCATGGGCAGTGCCCACAGAACCACAGACCCTCCACCTGTTGGAAGCATTGGTGTGCCCACTGACGAGGCCC
This sequence comes from Ovis canadensis, assembly GCF_042477335.2. Taxonomy (NCBI): domain Eukaryota; kingdom Metazoa; phylum Chordata; class Mammalia; order Artiodactyla; family Bovidae; genus Ovis; species Ovis canadensis. The sequence goes on from NC_091257.1 coordinate 78,660,622, forward strand.
ATCTGTGTATTGAAGGAAATAGCCTTTGCTGTGGGCTGGAAGGTGTAGGGCAGTGACCGAGAATTGAGGGCACAGATGCTCGTCTCGGGTCCGCTGTGACCTGCCCTGTGATTTTGGCCCGGCCTCTTCCACTGTCTCTGGTTTTCTGTAGTCTTACACTGTCTTAAGAATCTGATGAAGGGTTTCCCTGATGGCTCAGTGGTAAAGAATCCACCTGCCAGTGCAGGAAACACGGGTTCGATCTTTGGTCCAGGGAAATCCCACATGCTGCGGAGCAGCTAAGCCCGTGCACCACAACTATTGAGTGTGCTCTAGAACCCGGGCTCCGCAACGAGGGAAGCCACCGCAGTGAGAAGTCTGCACACCACAGCTAGAGAGTAGCCCCCCGCTCGCCCCAGCTAGAGGAAAGCCCATGCAGCAGTGAAGACCCAGCCCAGCCAAAAATCAATCAATCGAAAAAGAACCTGGTAAACACTGGACCCTCTCCTTCAAAAAAGTTGACCTATGCACATTAATCCTTTATTCTGCATGCAAATTGGCAGAATCGAGGATCCCCTTCCAGTGCCCATCCCTACACCTTTTGAGATTAAAACCAACGTGATAAACAAGGTCCTACGTATAGCACAGGGATCTCTGCATGGCATATACTGTATAGCACGTGCAGTGTATATATGTATAGGATATACTGGGTAGCACAGTATCCTGGGGGTAAACTATAATGGAATATAAAGAAATGTATATATATGTGTGAATGAATCACTTTACAGCAGAAATTTACACAACATTGTAAATCAACTATACTTAAATTAAAAAATTAATTTAAAAAGTCATAAAAAAACACCCAACCTGAGTTCACAGTTAAACATGCTATTGCTCACTGGGTGCCCTGTGGCAAGCTGCCCACCTGCCCTGAATGTCATTTTCCCGCCTGTGAACAGCCAGGCCGGACCAGATCATTTCAGATATCCCGTCTGCAAAGCTATTCCTGCCCTGCGCCTCCACCCAAGCTGCCACACACAGAATTGGGACTTCACCGTGGTGGCTTGAGGATTTATGGCTTGAGTGGATGTTGCCTGCGGTGTTCTCAGAAGTTCTTTCCACCTTCAGAAGAATCTAATGGCAGTGATTGCTGCCAGATGCCCCCCTTCTCAGCCTGCAGCTGGTGTTTGGCAGGCATCATCTGATGTGGGACATGCACAGTGGACATTACACTTTTCTCATCAGCTGCTTCAGGGGCGTCTCACCCTGGGATTTGGAGAGGGGAGCTGGCAGACCCAAGCATCCAGCTCCGGCAGGCCCGAAGCTAATTCCTGGGCAGTGTCTGGGGCCCCTGTGAGAAACTTATTCCTACTTATTCCTACTTGATGTGGGCTTTGTGCCAGGCCTGTGGGATGCTGTGTTCAGTAATGCCCAGAGCCCTTCCTGCTCTCTGGATGTTCTCAGGATGGAGAGAGAAATGACTGTGTCAGGATTCCTTGGCTATAAGCTACAGAAGATTTCAACTGGTACAAACAGTAAAGACATTGACTTAACCATTCAAAACTTACTCAACAAATATTTATTGAGTGCACAGTTACTTTAAAACTATAGAAATTTATTCTCTTACAGTTCAAGAGGTCATAAGTACAAAATCGAGGTATCAGCAGGGCCACACTCCAGAGGCCTAGTAGGGAGGATCCTTCCTTGCCTCTTCTATCCTCAGGGAGCTCCTAGTAGGGGAGGACCCTTCCTTGCCTCTTCTATCCTCAGGGACCTCCTAGCATTCCTTGGCTTGTAGCTCCATCACTTCAGTCTCTACCTCCATCTTCACATGACCTTCTTCCCTGTCTGTGTGTCCTTTTCTGTCACTTATAAAGACACCTCTCATTATGTGTTAGGGTACCTAATTCAATGTGATTTCATCTTGATCCTTAATTACATCTGCAACGGCCCCCATTTCCAAGCAAAGTGACATTGTAGAGTTGTTCCAGGTGGACATTAGTTTGGGGGACACTATTCAGCACACAATGGTGCCTCACACAGCTGTGAGGTCAAAGGCCTGCAAAGAACCCATCAGGGCTTTGGCAGCTCTGTGAGGTGGGTAGAGGTGGGAAGAACAGGTTATTGTGAGCCCCATTTGCTAGAAATGAAATCTATGGCTTAGAGAAGCTTCTGGTTCCATGCTAATAAGCGACAGAAGCAGTTAATGAGTTTCTTGTCCTATGAAGGCCATTTACCCAACATCTGTATTTCGGGAAGCTTTGTGCCAGCTCTCACAAGGCTCTTGGTGAGGAAATTAGGCCATTGCCATCCTCCTCATCATCATTATTGCTACCACAGGCTGGATAATCAATACAGTGAAACCAGTTAAGAAGGAGACAGGACTTTGGCAGTCCAGTGGTTAAGACACTACCTTCCAATGCAGGGGGCATGGGTTCAATCCCTAGTCAGGGAACTAAGGTCCCATGTGCCCCGGGATGTGGTCAGAATTTTTAAAAAAGGAGGCATCCGACCGAGGAGGGCTTGTGGGAAGAAGTGCTCTCTCAACCAAGATTGAGGGGTGCTAAGGACGCAGCAAGGGAAAAGTTGTGAAAGACTTGGAACTAGGAGGATAATTTTCAACAGCACATGCAAAGGCCTGGAGGCCATCTTGGGCTTGCTTGTGGGTCTGAGCGGGACAATGACACAGAATCAATAGACCTTTGATAAGTATTTATTCAATGAATGACAGATAAGGAAACTGAGGTGCCAAGGTACGTCAATTCCCATAGTAAGTACAGGCCGAGCTTGAGTCCCTGTCTCCCCAACCAGATCTCTTCCCGTCTGCCCTGGGTACCGACCTTGCAGAAAGAGCTTCCCTCCTTCCTGCTAAGCTGCATTCAGACCTTACCTAGTAAACAGAGGAAGCAGATGGAGCTGGGAGAGACAAATAAACCTTTCGGTCCTGCAGCCCAGGCTCTGCACCAAGCCCAGGCTAGATTTCTGTGAGGCTCTGGCTAACCTGGGCCCAAATTCCCACAGGGCAATATAGGCCACAGCAGGGGAAAGTAGCGGTGTGTACTCTTGCTCACAGTGATGTTACTTGCCTGGACTTTTGGTTTTCAACAAGAACAGTCTCAAAAGAATGGCAAACGTTAAGGGAGAATTTACTAAGACCAGGCACTTAATCTGCCTTCATCTCATCTCATTTAATTCACACAAGAACTGTTTCAGGGGTGAACCACTCACTGCCCTATTTTACAGCTGAGAAAACAGGTTCAGAGGGATAAAGTGACTGGGGGCCCAGGTCACTGAGCTGGTGAGCAGCAGAGCCACGAGAATCCAGCCCCAAGCCCCTCCCTGCTGTGGTGGTGGGGGAGGGCTAGGTTCACAGACTCCTGTCTCCCTTAGAAGGTGCCAACTCTGAATGTGATCAAGTGCTGAGGCCCAAAGAGGAGGCCAACTCTCTTGGAAATCCTGCTGAGAGTAGAAAGGCCACAGGGAACAGGATCTGGAATCATCCAGCTGACCTGGAATGGAGCTGTGGGTCAGAGTCATACAGTGGAGTTGGGCTCCTCACTCCTTCCCCAATGGGCTTTTTTAAAATTAATTTTTATTGGAGTATAGTTGCTTTACAATGTTGTGTTAGTTTCTACTGTCCAGCAAAGTGAATCAGCTGTACGAATACACATATCCTTTCTTTTTTGAGTGGATTTCCTTCCCACGTAGGTCACCACAGAGCAGTAGTAGAGTTCCTTGAGATACAAAGTAGGTTTCCACAGGGGCTTTGAAGATGGGACTCCTTTGGGGCTGGTTTCCCCTTCCCACCCAAAGGCCCGACCTTTTTCCCCCAAACCATCTCACGGGTACTACCTCGGTTTCCTTCTCTCCCTCCTCTGCTTGGGCAGCTACATGGGGGCACTTGGTTCCTTCGCAGAAAGCGTGGACAAAGACACTATGGTATACACTATGGCGGTTCCACTTACCTATTGCTTCACATAAACCACCCTGAAACTTAGTTGTGAAATGCAACTATTTCCTTATGCTCACAGATTCTGTGTTCAGAAACTCAGAAAGGACCCAGAGGGTATGACTTCTCTCTGTTCCATGGTAATTAGCGCCTCTCCTGCCAAGCCCCAGAAGGCTGGTGACGTCAGCAGTTGGAACATATGGAGACCTCTTCAGTTGCGTGGTATGTGTGGCTATGGGTGCGGGTTGTGGGCTAGGACCTCCCCTGGGGGCTCAGCAGGAACACATGGCTTCTCCATGTGGCTCGAGCCTCCTCACAGCATGCAGGCCTTGGTGTTGCCCAAGGTCAGGGCTCTAAAATTGATGGTCCCAGCCAGTATTGTTGATGGTGTATCTATCACCTTTATGACCCAGCCTTGGAAGTCATGTGAAGTCACGCTGCTGTGTTTTACTGGTTATATGAGTTGCAGACTCATCCAGGTTCAAGGGGAGGGGAATTGGACTCCACCTCCTGATGAGGGCAGGATTAGTTCTAATAGAGCACCGGATGTGGGGAAGGATAAATTGGGAGATTGGGACTGACATATACACACTAGAGAAGGGAATGGCAAGCCACTTGAGCATTCTTGCATTGAGAAGCCCATGAACAGTATGAAAAGGCAAAATGATAGGATACCGAAAGAGGAACTCCCCAGGTCATTAGGTACCCAATATGCTATGGAGATCAGTGGAGAAATAACTCCAGAAAGAATGAAGGGATGGAGCCAAAGCAAAAACAATACCCAGTTGTGGATGTGGCTGGTGATAGAAGCAAGATCCGATGCTGTAAAGAGCAATATTGCATAGGAACCTGGAATGTCAGGTCCATGAATCAAGGCAAATTGGAAGTGGTCAAACAAGAGATGGAAAGGGTGAACGTTGACATTCTAGGAATCAGCGAACTAAAATGGACTGGAATGGGGGAATTTAACTCAGATGACCATTATATCTACTACTGCGGGCAGGAATCCCTCAGAAGAAATGGAGTAGCCATCATGGTCAACAAGAGAGTCCGAAAATCAGTACTTGGATGCAATCTCAAAAATGACAGAATGATCTCTGTTCGTCTCCAAGGCAAACCATTCAATATCACAGTTATCCAAGTCTATGCCCCAACCAGAAACCCTGAAGAAACTGAAGTTGAATGGTTTTATGAAGGCCTACAAGACCTTTTAGAACTAACACCCAAAAAAAGATGTCCTTTTCATTATAGGGGACTGGAATGCAAAAGTAGGAAGCCAAGAAACACCTGGAGTAACAAGCAAATTTGGCCTTTGAATGTGGAATGAAGCAGGGCAAAAACTAATAGAGTTTTGCCAAGAAAATGCACTGGTCATAGCAAACACCCTCTTCCAACAACACAGGAGAAGACTCTACACATGGACATCATCAGATAGTCAACACCGAAATCAGATTGATTATATTCTTTTCAGCCAAAAATGGAGAAGCTCTATACAGTCAACAAAAACAAGACCAGGAGCTGACTGTGGCTCAGATCATGAACTCCTTATTGCCAATTCAGACTTAAATTGAAGAAAGTAGGGAAAACCGCTAGACCATTCAGGTATGACCTAAATCAAATCCCTTATGATTATACAGTGGAAGTGAGAAATAGATTTAAGGGTCTAGATCTGATCGATAGAGTGCCTGATGAACTATGGAATGAGGTTCGTGACATTGTACAGGAGACAGGGATCAAGACCATCCCCATGGAAAAAAAATGCAAAAAAGCAAAATGGCTGTCTGGGGAGGCCTTACAAATAGCTGTGAAAAGAAGAGAGGTGAAAAGCAAAGGAGAAAAGGAAAGATATAAGCATCCGAATGCAGAGTTCCAAAGAATAGCAAGAAGAGATAAGAAAGCCTTCTTCAGCAATCAGTGCAAAGAAATAGAGGAAAACAACAGAATGGGAAAGACTAGAGAGCTCAAGAAAATTAGAGATACCGAGGGAACATTTCATGCAAAGATGGGCTCGATAAAGGACAGAAATGGTCTGGACCTAGCAGAAGCAGAAGAGGTTAAGAAGAGGTGGCAAGAATACATGGAAGAACTGTACAAAAAAGATCTTCACGACCCAGATAAACATGATGATGTGATCACTAATCTAGAGCCAGACATCTTGGAATGTGAACTCAAGTGGGCCTTAGAAAGCATCACCACGAACAAAGCTAGTGGAGGTGATGGAATTCCAGTTGAGCTGTTTCAAATCCTGAAAGATGACACCATGAAAGTGCTGCACTCAATATGCCAGCAAGTTTGGAAGACTCAGCAGTGGCCACAGGACTGGAAAAGGTCAGTTTTCATTCCAATTCCAAAGAAAGGAAATGCCCAAAAATGCTCACACTACCGCACAATTGCACTCATCTCACATGCTATTCAAGTCATGCTCAAAATTCTCCAAGCCAGGCTTCAGCAATACGTGAACCGTGAACTCCCTGATGTTCAAGCTGGTTTTAGAAAAGGCATAGGAACCAGAGATCAAATTGCCAACATCTGCTGGATCATGGAAAGAGCAAGAGAGTTCCAGAAAAACATCTATTTCTGCTTTACTGAGTATGCCAAAGCCTTTGACTGTGTGGATCACAATCAACTGTGGAAAATTCTGAAAGAGATGGGAATACCAGACCACCTGACCTGCCTCTTGAGAAATGTGTATGCAGGTCAGGAAGCAACAGTTAGAACTGGACATGGAACAACAGACTGGTTCCAAATAGGAAAAGGAGTAAGTCAAGGCTGTATATTGTCACCCTGCTTATTTAACTTCTATGCAGAGTACATCATGAGATACGCTGGGCTGGAAGAAACACAAGCTGGAATCAAGATTGCCGGGAGAAATATCAATAACCTCAGATATGCAGATGACACCACCCTTATGGCAGAAAGTGAAGAGGAACTAAAAAGCCTCTCGATGAAAGTGAAAGAGGAGAGTGAAAAAGTTGGCTTAAAGCTCAACATTCAGAAAATGAAGATCATGGCATCCGGTCCCATCACTTCATGGCAAGTAGATGGGGAAACAGTGGAAACAGTGTCAGACGTTATCTTTTTGGGCTCCAAAATCACTGCAGATGGTGATTGCAGCCATGAAATTAAAAGACGCTTACTCCTTGGAAGAAAATTGCCGACTAAGTTCCATCTAGTCAAGGCTATGGTTTTTCCTGTGGTCATGTATGGATGTGAGAGTTGGACTGTGAAGAAGGCTGAGTGCCGAAGAATTGATGTGTTTGAACTGTGTTGTTGGAGAAGACTCTTGAGGGTCCCTTGGACTGCAAGGAGATCCAAACAGTCCATTGTGAAGGAGATCAACCCTGGGATTTCTTTGGAAGGAATGATGCTAAAGCTGAAGCTCCAGTACTTTTGACACCTCATGCAAAGAGTTGACTCATTGGAAAGTACTCTGATGCTGGGAGGGACTGGGGGCAGGAGGAGAAGGGGATGACCAAGGATGAGATGGCTGGATGGCATCACGGACTCGATGGCCGTGAGTCTGAGTGAACTCTAGGAGATGGTGATGGACAGGGAGGCCTGGCGTGCTGCGATTCATAGGGTCACAAATAGTCGGACTACTGAGCAACTGAACTGAACTGATAGACACTTTCATGCATTGAAGAAGGAAATGGCAACCCACTCCAGTATTCTTGCCTGGAGGATTCCAGGGATGGCGGAGCCTGGTGGGCTGCGGTCTATGGGGTCGCTGAAGCGACTTAGCAGCAGCAGCACAGACATATAGTGGGCTCACCATTGGCTAAGCAGGTGAGGAATCCACCCGCAAGGCAGGAGACACAGGAGACATGGGTTTGATCCCTGGGTCGGGAATATCCCCTGGAGGAGGACATGGCAATCCACTCCAGCAATCTTGCTTGGAAAATCCTATGGACAGAGGAGCTTGGCGGGTTACAGTCTATGGGGTCTCAAAGAGTTGGATATGACTGAGCGACTAATACTCACTCACTCATAGACATAAAGTAGACACATGCACATTACTATATAAAATAGATAACAAATAAGGACCTACTGAATAGCACAGGGAACTCGACTCAATACTCCCTAATGACCTATATGGGAAAAGAATCTAAAAAAAGAGTAGATATATGTGTATGTATAACTGATTCACTTTGCCATACACCTGAAACTAATACAACACTGCAAATCAACTGTACTCCAATGAAGTTTTTTTAAAAAGAAAAGAAAAAAGAGCATGGGGGACAGGCGATATCATTTGGGCTATATTTGGGAGGCACAATCTGCTGTGAGAGCTGACACAGGATGCTTAGTATGTGCCAGGTATTGAATTAACTCATCCGGTCTCTGATATACCATCCAGGGAAATTTTTTGAATCCATGCCACATCTATATCTGAATCTGTATCTCTACCATCTGTATATCTATATATACACACTCACACAGAGTGGTATATTGTGTACATAATACGTACACAACCCCTTGAAGTTTTAAAACGCCGGGATAAGAATATAATCAGCAATTCTAATCTATTCTTCTTGTGTTCGAAAGGAGGCAAAAGATTTACCTCTGAAATCTGTCCCCCTTTCCTCCCCTCCACTTGGTCCGGGACACCACTGAATCTCATCTGGGCAACTTCAGCAGTTACCTCTCTGAGGTCGTTGCCACCACCATGATGGACCCTTACCCACTCTCTCTTCATAGGAGCCAGAGCCAGCGTGATCATTCTAAAAAGCTGTCACTCTCCCATGGCTTGCTGCACGGAATACAGCAAGCTCCCATGGCTTCCATTTGGTTTCCCAGGTGACTCAGTGGTAAAGAATTTGCCTGTGAGGCAGGAGATGCAGAAGACGGGTTTGATCTCTGGGTTGGGAAGATGCCCTAGAGGGGGAAATGGCAACCCACTCCAGTATTCTTGCCCAGAAAATTCCATGGACAGAAGAGCCTGGCTGGCCACATGCAGTCCATGGGGTCGCAAAGAGTCGGACACCACTGAAGCAACGGAGCACACACACGGCTTCCACTGGCTTCTGTACAGTCACCGTGTCCACGTCCAATGTGTGCTCCGGCAGGCCGCCGCCAGCTTTCCCAGCTTCCCGGAGGCTCATTCCTTCGCAGTGTTTCCCACACTGCAGAACGTAGGCAGAACGTCTGCATCAGAATCTCTGATTCTGACTGAACATGCATGGATCAGGATTTCTTGGAGTTCTGGATTTTTCATTTTAAACATGCCTCCAAATGTTTCTCTTTTCATGAAAAGTTTGAAAATTCCACCAAGCCTTTGAAATAATCTCTTCTAACAGACTGGTTCCAAATAGGAAAAGGAGTACATCAAGGCTGTATATTGTCACCCTGCTTATTTAACTTCTAAGCAGAGTACAGCATGAGAAACGCTGGACTGGAAGAAACACAAGCTGGAATCAAGATTGCCAGGAGAAATATCAATAACCTCAGATATGCAGATGACACCACCCTTATGGCAGAAAGTGAAGAGGAGCTAAAAAGCCTCTTGATGAAAGTGAAAGAGGAGAGTGAAAAAGTTGGCTTAAAGCTCAAAAGCTCAACATTCAGAAAACGAAGATCATGGCATCTGGTCCCATCACTTCATGGGAAATGGATGGGGAAACAGTAGAAACAGTGTCAGACTTTATTTTTTTGGGCTCCAAAATCATTGCAGATGCTGACTGCAGCCATGAAATTAAAAGACGCTTACTCCTTGGAAGAAAAGTTATGACCAACCTAGATAGTATATTCAAGAGCAGAGACATTACTTTGCCGACTAAGGTCCATCTAGTCAAGGCTATGGTTTTTCCTGTGGTCATGTATGGATGTGAGAGTTGGACTGTGAAGAAGGCTGGGCGCCAAAGAATTGATGCGTTTGAACTGTGGTGTTGGAGAAGACTCTTGGGAGTCCCTTGGACTGCAAGGAGATCCAACCAGTCCATTGTGAAGGAGATCAGCCCTGGGATTTCTTTGGAAGGAATGATGCTAAAGCTGAAGCTCCAGTACTTTGGCCACCTCATGCGAAGAGTTGACTCATTGGAAAAGACTCTGATGCTGGGAGGGATTGGGGGCAGGAGGAGAAGGGGTCGACAGAGGATGTGATGGCTGGACGGCATCACGGACTCGATGGCCGTGAGTCTGAGTGAACTCCGGGAGATGGTGATGGACAGGGAGGCCTGGCGTGCTGCGATTCATGGGGCGTAAAGAGTCGGACACACTGAGCGACTGAACTGAACTGAACTGAACCCCCATGCTGCAGATGAGGAAACTGAGGCCTAGAAAGAATGACTTTCCCATGGCCTCAGCATTCATGTTCCGGGAACTGAAGGGTTAACTCAAGTCGGACTTCAGGGCAAATGTCCAGGGAGCATCTCCAGGGGGCATTTTCCAAGCTTCTCATCAGCGTGTGTTGGTTCCACCGGACACTTGATAGGAAACGCGGTCCACCGCTCCATCCAGCAGGCGGGGTGACGCTGTGGACCAGGGCTGGAGCCCAGGCCCCGGGTGTGAGGAGCCGACGCCGCAGGGCGCCCGGGTGCCTGAAGGTGGCGCCATTTCCCCGGAAGTGAGGCCCCGCGCTGCGCTGGAACCTCGGGGCGGGGAGTTGGGGGGCGGTGTGGGCTTTTCAGGAGGGTCTGCGCTCCAGAAGGGAAAGGCGAGAGGAGGCGAGGTGGGGAAGATGGGCTGGGAATGGGCTTAGAATCCCCACCCCCAGCCATCCCAACTTGCCTGCTTCCTGGGGTCTGATGAGACAGACCCGGGAGCGGGGACAGGGGGTTTGGGGCGGGATGAGATTTATGTATGTGTGGAGGTCCTGGCTCCTGCCAGAGTGGGGATGAGAGGTAAGGCTGTAACAGAAGGGAGGGAAGCCAGCCAGGAGGTGGGGCCATTATAGCCACAACATTCGTAATATAATAGTCATTATCTACTGAGCGCCAGGGGCCGGGCGGTCGAGGACAGGGGGGCTGGTGTGCGCTGCTCCCGCGTGGTCTAGGAGGGCTCTGTATTGGTCCCGTCTTCGCCCCAGGAGTCTCGCCAAGTGGGCAACCTTGTGGGTGATGTCTCCCCCATGGGCTCAGCCTCCACGTGGGAGAGTGGGGTTGGGTCCCAGGCCCAGAACTTCCGTTTTTGACCCTAAGCGGGACGCCCCCACAGTCCCACTCCGCAAATCCGGTTTTCTCTAGCCCTCCCTCCTATGAAGCGTGTGGACGCACTGTGGTGGGCCCTAGCCTTCCTGCGCTGGCCCTGCAGCCTCAGGGGGCTTTGGCGTCACCTAGAAACTATATTTTTAGCACACTACCCAAGTGTGGCCTTGGACACACTCTGGGACATGTTGATGAATAAATGTCTTTGAAAAAATAAGACTGACTTGTAATGTTAGCTGATTTCCGTGGTGTAAGTACTCCCACCAAGGCCAATTTCAGGCTACTAACAAGACAACAAAATTCCTCAAAGTTGGCTCTCAGAGATGGTACAAGCTCTATTACAGCCACCGGTGCAAAAAGCTTTATGACTTTGAGTGTTTAAGAAAGATCCTTTCTCTGCTTTTGTCGGCCCTCTATGTAATTTATAGGGGCCAGGGCAACATGAACACACTGGGCCCCTTCTCAAAAAATTATTAGCAATTTCAAGACAGTGACAAGTATTAAACCAAATGGGGGGCCCTTCTGGGTGAAGGCCCTGTGTGGTTGCACACCCATGAACTTGCCTTGGCTCTGATTCAGGCCACCCTCATTCCTTGCTTGTCACGGCCTCCTCACTGGTTTCCCTGTCTCCCTGATCCCCTATAAACCATTCTCGACTCAGCTGCCAGGGGTACTTCTTGATATCTAGGCCAGGTGTTGTAGCTCCCCTGCCTGCCTTTTATCCTTAACAGCAGAGAGGCCCTTCTGCCTGGCTTGCTCTCCCATCCCTGACTCCCCAGCTCCGTATTCTCATAGCTCCATGCATAGCCCTGTCTCATTCTCATCACCTTAGAGGCACTCCATTTCCTTGTCGGATGTCTTTCTCCCGGCCCTAAATTCCATGACAGCAGAGGCTATTTTATTCCTGTGCTCAGCACCCCTGTGTGCCTGCACTTAGTAGGTGCTCAGTACTTGCTAGCTGAAGAAATGAATTATTTGAGGAAAAGGATAATTTCATCAAATTATCCGTGGACATTTGCTTTCATCAAAACAGCCTGCAAGGAGGACCAGAGCCCTGAGCTTGGACCCTATATGATCAAGTCTCTGCAGAACAATGATAATTCAATGGATCTGGTTTGATGACAATGTTGTCACTTCCCTTTTCTTCCTGCATTTAACCTTAGCCAACCCTTCATGGTTAACATTAAGGTTTGTTTATATTGGCCAGACTCTGAACTCGTAGCTGTCACATTGGTTATACATCTAGATGATGTTCCCATGAAGACAGAGAGGAAGTCACCGAGGCTGCCTCTTCTGAGCGCCTACTGCACACTGCCAGGAAAGATGGGCTGGTGTCAGCGGGGGGAGCCTGCCTTCTCCCTGTCCCTGGCCATGCAGACCCTCCTTGGCCACCTCTCAGCTCTCAGCACAGCAGCTGGGTTGTCATGAGCAGAGGACTGGGTGTCCTCTGGGGAGGATGCTCATGGTGAGCACAGGCTCACAGCCACAGCCCCATCTGTCAGGGGACCAGCCTGCCTTGGCCTACTATGCTGTCATCCTGGCCACACACTGGCCATAAAGTGACCTTCCATGGCCAGAGGCTGTGTGCTCCCTCTCTATGGCCTCTAAGCTCACCCTAACACCAGCTAGCACTTATTGAGTAGTCAGTGTACTGCTTAGGGCTTCGTGAGTTTTTTTCAACCATTATTCATTCATTTTCAACCATTATTCATTTTGTTTTGTTTTATATTATTTATTGGAGTGCTTTTGGGGGTTTTATTTCCATCAGTCCCCTCAATAACCCTAGGAGTGGCTGTTATTATGTCCCCCATTTCACAGATGAGAAGATGGAGTCTCAGAGGTAGGGAGTGACTTGGCCAAGGTCACACAGTGGGTGAATCAAACAATCTACCCACTCTGACCCAGGCTGCTGAGCCACAGACCAGCCCTTTATCACCTTCCTCTCCGCATGTATCATCTGTGGTCTCTTGTAAGACATTGGATTTACGGCCCACTTGGGTAATCTCGGATATCATCTTAAGGTCCTTCATTTAATTACACCAGCAAAGACCTTTTTCCCAAAGAAGGTCACATTCACAGGCTCTGGGGATTTGGATGTCGGTATATCTTCGGGGGAATCACCCTGCACCCCACGATGAGGGTCATCACAGTCAGCACACCTCACAGGCGCCTGGCCAGGAACACAAACATGGAGAGAAGAGGGTGTCTCTGATGGCAGTGCTGCTTGCAGCAAGCTCAATAAATGTGAACCCAAAGAAAACTCGAGACGCAGGGAAGAAAAAAGCCATAGGGAGAGCCTTTCCCTTCAGCCTTGTCTCGGCAGGGGTCAAGCTTGTCTTCCTGGGCCAGGCTGGAGGTGCACCCGCAGCTCCAAGGCCTGTCTCCTGGCCGAGCCCCAGGCAGGGTGGGGCATCTCTGCACCCCATTCTGGCAGAGCACTACCCAGAAACATATTTTACCCGTAAACGGGCCAATTAAGAAGGCAAATGTTTTCAAACAGGAGGATTTATTGGCATAGAATGTGCCATCCCTCCAAGTGGGAGGAGTGGGTGTGCGTGCGGAGCCATCTGGAGGGGAGTTGTTTATCATATTTATTTAGTTACGAGTTGCTGGTTTGGAACTGGCAGGGCTTCATTAGGTGTGAGCATGGATCCCCGGGAGGGAGCCCAGAGTCGGGCGGCTGTGGGAATGTACGTGGGCCCGCGTCTGTGCAGATGCTATGTCTTTGTGCCTGAGGAGGTGTGTCCACATGCCTACGTGTGTGTTTGCATGCCCGCTTGTGTGTGCTTACTTCTTCATCACATTTTCCTTTGTGTGTGTGCATATGTGTCTCTTTGCCCTTGGACATCGGGTATCTTTTTTTGGTGGGATCCAACATTCCCCTGTTAATGGTTGCTCAGCAACAAGTCGTAATTTTGGAGTTCTCGCAGGAGAAGATGAGTGCATGTCCTTCCACTCCACCATCTTGGAGGTGCGAGGGCAAAGGACGCTGCTGCTGCTGCTAAGTCGCTTCAGTCGTGTCCGACTCTGTGCGACCCCATAGATGGCAGCCCACTAGGCTCCTCTGTCCCTGGGATTCTCCAGGCAAGAATACTGGAGCAGGTTGCCGTTTCCTTCTCCAATGCATGAAAGTGAAAAGTGAAAGTGAAGTCGCTCAGTCGTGCCCGACTCTTAGCAACCCCATGGACTGCAGCCCACCAGGCTCCTCCATCCATGGGATTTTCCAGGCAAGAGTACTGGAGTGGGGTGCCACTGAGCTCCAGTAAAATGGTAGAGGGTGATGAAATCGCATTTAGACCCAAACCCCATACCTACCAGAGATGCTCAGAGGGCTCAAACAAATCTTGTGTGCAAAAGGACCCTGAGACCCCAAAGAGACTGAGCCAGAACTGTGTTTGAGTGTCTCCTGTGGAGGCACGGGTCTATAATGGCCTGCTGCAGGGGCAGGGGCTCTGGGTACAGTAGACCTGGGTATGGCATAAGCCCTCTTGGAGGAGGTCTCCATTAACCCCATCATAGAGCACCAGAACTTGCACAGGACTGGGGAAACAGACTCTTGGAGGACACAAACAAAGCCTTGTGCACACCAGGACCCAGGAGAAAGGAGCAGTGACCCCATAAGAGACTGACCCAGACCTGCCTGTGAGTGTCCAGGGGTCTCTGACAGAGCTGTGGGTCGGCGGCAGCCTGCTGCAGGGTTGGAAGCACTGAGTGCAGAAATGCCTGCATGGGACCTTTTGAAGGAGGTCGCCATTATCTTCACTACCTCCACCATAGTTTGGCCTCACGTCAACCAACAAGGAGGGAACATAGCCCCGCCCATCAACAGAAAATTGGATTAAAGATTTACTGAGCATAGCCCCGCCCTTCAGAACAAGACCCATTTCCCCCCTCAGTCAGTCTCTCCCACCCAGAAGCTGATAAGCCTTTTATCCTTCTCCATCAGAGGGCAGACAGAATGAAAACCACAATCACAGAAAACTAACCAATCTGATCACATGCACCACTGCCTTGTCTAACTCAACGAAACTATGAGCCATGCTGTTAAGGCCACCCAAGATGATGGGTCATGGTGGGGAGTTCTGACAAAACTTGATCCACCGGAGAAGGGAATGGCAAACCATTTCAGTATTCTTGCCTTGAGAACCCCATGAAAGCATGAAAAGGCAAAAAGACAGGACACTGAAAGATGAACTCACCAGGTCGGTAGGTGCCCAATATGCTACTGGAGATCAGTGGAGAAATAACTCCAGAAAGAATGAAGAGATGGAGGCAAAGAGAAAACAACACCCAGTTGTGGATGTGACTGGTGATAGAAGTAGTCCGATGCTGTAAAGAGCAATATTGCATAGTAACCTGGAATGCATCGGAACCTGGAATGAATCAAGGCAAATTGGAAGTGATCAAACAGGAGATGGCAAGAGTGAATGTCGACATTCTAGGAATCAGTGAACTAAAATGGACTGGAATGGGGGAATTTAACTCAGATGACCATTATATCTACTACTGTGGGCAGGAATCTAACCCTAACCCTAACCTTTAGAAGAAATGGAGTAGCCATCATGGTCAACAAGAGTCCGAAATGCAGTACTTGGATGCAATCTCAGAAACGACAGAATGATCTCTGTTCAAGGCAAACCATTCAATATCACAGTTATCCAAGTCTATGCCCCAACCAGTAATGCTGAAGAAGCTGAAGTTGAACGGTGCTATGAAGACCTAAAAGACCTTCTAGAACTAACACCCAAAAAAGATGTCCTTTTCATTATAGGGGACTGGAATGCAAAAGTAGGAAGTTAAGAGATACTTGAAGTAACATGCAAATTTGGCCTTGGAGTACAAAACGAAGCAGGGCAAAGGCTAACAGTTTTGTCAAGAATGCACTGATGACAACAAATAACCTCTTCCAACAACAAAAGAAAAGACTCTACACATGGACATCACCAGATGGTCAATACCGAAATCAGATTGATTAAACTGCTAGACCATTCAGGTATGACCTAAATCAAATCCCTTATGATTATACAGTGGAAGTGAGAAATAGATTTAAGGGTCTAGATCTGATCGATAGAGTGCCTGATGAACTATGGAATGAGGTTCGTGACATTGTACAGGAGACAGGGATCAAGACCATCCTCATGGAAAAGAAATGCAAAAAAGCAAAATGGCTGTCTGGGGAGGCCTTACAAATAGCTGTGAAAAGAAGAGAGGTGAAAAGCAAAGGAGAAAAGGAAAGATATAAGCATTCGAATGCAGAGTTCCAAAGAATAGCAAGAAGAGATAAGAAAGCCTTCTTCAGCGATCAGTGCAAAGAAATAGAGGAAAACAACAGAATGGGAAAGACTAGAGAAATCTTCAAGAAAATTAGAGATACCGAGGAAACATTTCATGCAAAGATGGGCTCGATAAAGGACAGAAATGGTCTGGACCTAACAGAAGCAGAAGATATTAAGAAGAGGTGGCAAGAATACATGGAAGAACTGTACAAAAAAGATCTTCATGACCCAGATAATCATGATGATATGATCACTAATCTAGAGCCAGACATCTTGGAATGTGAAGTCAAGTGGGCCTTAGAAAGCATCACCACGAACAAAGCTAGTGGAGGTGATGGAATTCCAGTTGAGCTGTTTCAAATCTTGAAAGATGACACCATGAAAGTGCTGCACTCAATATGCCAGCAAGTTTGGAAGGCTCAGCAGTGGCCACAGGACTGGAAAAGGTCAGTTTTCATTCCAATTCCAAAGAAAGGAAATGCCCAAAAATGCTCACACTACCGCACAATTGCACTCATCTCACATGCTATTCAAGTCATGCTCAAAATTCTCCAAGCCAGGCTTCAGCAATACGTGAACCGTGAACTCCCTGATGTTCAAGCTGGTTTTAGAAAAGGCATAGGAACCAGAGATCAAATTGCCAACATCTGCTGGATCATGGAAAAAGCAAGAGAGTTCCAGAAAAACATCTATTTCTGCTTTACTGAGTATGCCAAAGCCTTTGACTGTGTGGATCACAAAAAACTGTGGAAAATTCTGAAAGAGATGGGAATACCAGACCACCTAACCTGCCTCTTGAGAAATGTGTATGCAGGTCAGGAAGCAAGAGTTAGAACTGGACATGGAACAACAGACTGGTTCCAAATAGGAAAAGGAGTATGTCAAGGCTGTATATTGTCACCCTGCTTATTTAACTTATATGCAGAGTACATCATGAGAAACGCTGGACTGGAAGAAACACAAGCTGGAATCAAGATTGCCAGGAGAAATATCAATAACCTCAGATATGCAGATGACACCACCCTTATGGCAGAAAGTGAAGGGGAGCTAAAAAGCCTCTTGATGAAAGTGAAAGAGGAGAGTGAAAAAGTTGGCTTAAAGCTCAACATTCAGAAAATGAAGATCATGCCATCCGGTCCCATCACTTCATGGGAAATAGATGGGGAAACAGTAGAAACAGTGTCAGACTTTATTTTTTTGGGCTCCAAAGTCATTGCAGATGGTGACTGCAGCCATGAAATTAAAAGATGCTTACTCCTTGGAAGAAAAGTTATGACCAACCTAGATAGTATATTCAAAAGCAGAGACATTACTTTGCCAACTAAGGTCTGTCTAGTCAAGGCTATGGTTTTTCCTGCGGTCATGTATGGAGAGAGTTGGACTGTGAAGAAGGCTGAGCGCCGAAGAATTGATGCTTTTGAACTGTGGTGTTGGAGAAGACTCTTGAGAGTCCCTTGGACTGCAAGGAGATCCAACCAGTCCATTGTGAAGGAGATCAGCCCTGGGATTTCTTTGGAAGGAATGATGCTAAAGCTGAAGCTCCAGTACTTTGGCCACCTCATGCGAAGAGCTGACTCATTAGAAAAGACTCTGATGCTGGGAGAGATTGGGGGCAGGAGGAGAAGGGGACGACCGAGGATGAGATGGCTGGATGGCATCACGGACTCGATGGACGTGAGTCAGAATGAACTCCGGGAGATGGTGATGGACAGGGAGGCCTGGCATGCTGCGATTCATGGGGTTGCAAAGAGTCGGAAACAACTGAGCGACTGAACTAACTATATTCTTTGCAGTCAAATATGGAGAAGCTCTATACAGTCAACAAAAACAAGACCAGGAGCTGACTGTGGCTCAGATCATGAACTCCTTATTGCCAAATTCAGACTTAAATTGAAGAAAGTAGGAAAAACCACTTGACCATTCAGGTATGACTGAAATCAAATCCCTTATGATTATACAGTGGAAATTACCAATAGATTCCAGAGATTAGATCTGATAGACAGAGTGTCTGAAGAACTGTGGATGGAGGTTCATGACATTGTATAGGAGGGAGTGATCAAGACCACCCCCAAGAAAGAGAAATGCAAAAAGGCAAAATGGTTGTCTGAGGAGGCCCTGCAAATAGCTGAGAAAAGAAGAGAAGTGAAAGGCAAAGGAGAAAAAGAAAGATATACCTATTTAAATGCAGAGTTCCAAAGAATAGCGAAAGTAAAAGGAAGTCGCTCAGTCGTGTCCGACTCTTTGCGACCACATGGACTGTAGCCTACCAGGCACCTCTGTCCATGGGATTTTCCAGGCAAGAGTACTGGAGTGGGGTGCACAGAGAGATAAAAAAAAGCCTTCCTCAGTGATCAGTGCAAAGCAATAGAGGAAAACAACAGAATGGGAAAGACTAGAGATCTCTTTAAGAAAATTAGAGAAAATTAGATACCAAGGGAACATTTCATGCAAAGATGGCCATAATAAAGGACAGAAATTAATGTACCTAACAGAAGGAGAAGACACTAAGAAGAGGTGGCTAGAATACACAGAAGTATACAAAAAAAGATCTTCATGACCCAGATAATCATGAGGTGTGTTCATTCACCTAGAGCCAGACATCCTGGAGTCCGAAGTCAAGTGTGCCTTAGGAAGTATCACTATGAACAAAACTAGTGGGTGCTGGAATTCCAGTTGAACTATTTCAAGTCCCAAAAGATGATGCTGGTAAACCACTGCACTCAGTATGCCAGCAAATTTGGAAAACTCAGCAGTGGCCACAGGACTGGAAAAGGTCAGTTTTCATTCCAGTCCCAAAAAAGAATGTTCAAACTACTGCACAATTGCACTCATCTCATGCACTAGTAAAGTAATGCTCAAAATTTTCCAAGCCAAGCTTCAACAGCATGTGAACCCAGAACCTCCGGATGTTCAAGCTGGATTTAAAAAAGGCAGAGAAACCAGAGATCAAATTGCCAATATCCATCTGCTGGATCATGGAAAAAGAAAGAGAGTTCCAGAAAAACAGCTACTTCTGTTTTATTGACTATGCCAAAACCTTTGACTGTGTGGATCACAACAAACTGTGGAAAATTCTTCAAGAAATGGGAATACCAGATACCTGACCTGCCTCCTGAGAAATCTGTATGCAGGTCAAGAAGCAACAGTTAGGACTGGACATGAAACAACAGATTGATTTCAAATAGGGAAAGGAGTATGTCAAGGCTGTATATTGTCACCCTGCTTATTTAACTTATATGCAGAGTACATCATGAGAAACGCTGGACTGGAAGAAACACAAGCTGGAATCAAGATTGCCAGGAGAAATATCAATAACCTCAGATATGCAGATGACACCACCCTTATGGCAGAAAGTGAAGAAGAACTAAAGAGCCTCTTGATGACCGTGAAAGAGGAGAGTGAAAAAGTTGACTTAAAGCTCAACATTCAGAAAACAAAGATCATGGCATCTAGTCATCATCCATCACTTCATGGCAAATACATGGGGAAACAATGGAAAGAGTGGCTGACTTTATTTTGGGGGGCTCCAAAATCATTGTAGATGGTGACTGTAGCCATTAAACTATAAAACACTTGCTTCTTGGAAGAAAGTTATGACCAACCTAGAGAGCATATTAAAAAGCGGAGACATTACTTTGCCAACAAGATCCAAATAGTCAAAGCTATGATTTTTCCAGTAGTCATGTATAAATGTAAGAGTTGGACTATAAAGAAAGCTGAGCACTGAAGAACTGATGCTTTTGAACTGTGGTGTTGGAGAAGACTTTTGAGAGTCCCTTGGACTCCAAGGAGATCCAACCAGTCCATCCTAAAGGAAATCGGTTCTGAATATTCATTGGAAGGACTGATGCTGAAGCTGAAACTCCAGTACTTTGGTCACCTGATTCAAAGAACTGACTTTTTTGAAAAGGCCCTGATGCTGGGAGAGATTGAAGGTGGGAGGAGGAGAAGGGCAGACAGAGGATGAGATGGTTGGATGGCATCACTGACTTGATGGTCATGTGTTTGAGTAATTTCCGCGGGTTGGTGATGGACAGGGAAGCCTGGTGTGCTGCAGTCCATGGGGTCACAAAGAGTCAGACACAACTGAGCAACTAACTGAACATGTGTTTCTCTGTGTGCAGAGGCAGGTATACTGGGAGTGTAAATGGCCTGCGTGCTTGCTCTTGTGTATGTGTGTGTATACATGTGCCTATATGCACGTGGGCGTGTGCACTCATTTTTACGTGTGGATGCATGTGTGGCCTTGTGTGCACAAACTCTCATCACAAACGAGTCATGCCTGTCTAACTCAGCTTCTG
The DNA here is from genome assembly GCF_042477335.2 of Ovis canadensis. Lineage (NCBI taxonomy): Eukaryota > Metazoa > Chordata > Mammalia > Artiodactyla > Bovidae > Ovis > Ovis canadensis. Next base: position 78,681,269 of record NC_091257.1, read on the forward strand.
TTAGCACTAGCTATTGCTGATCACTCTCTCCTTAAAAGTCTATTTCCTGATGATGTCCCCTGTCGCCCTCCCTGTCTGATTACTCTCTCCCTGTGTCCCTCTTCTCTTTTCCCTCTAGGCCACGGATTGCTAGCCAGACTTGTGGATGAGAGAAGAGCGTCTGGCCTGGCTTAGGCTTTTGACACAGACTCGTTCTGCATATTAAAGGCAAAGGAATTGGCTTGGTGTCTGCAAAGATATATGCGCTCCCGTTTTACTTGAAACACTGAACTTCAACCCTCCGAGACTATCCTTTATGATAAAAGTGTGGGATGTTGAAGTCATTGCAAGTGCAATAACTGACAGCAGAACTACTTAGCCTCGGAGTCTATGAGACAATAGGGAAGGGTGGGGACTGTGGTGAATGGAAGAGCATGTATTCTGTCTTAACTACTTAGTTCTGAGTTACTCCTTTTCTTTTATTTATTTATTTATTTTTTACTCCTTTTCTTTTAACATTTATTTTTATTAATCTGGCTGCACCAGGTCTTAGTTGTTGCACATGGGATCTTTGTTGCCGCATACAGGGTAATTTCAGTTGCAGTATGTAGGATCTTGCAGTATGCAAACTCTTAGTTGTGACATGTGGGATCTAGTTCTCTGATCAGGGATCAAACCTGGGCCCCTTGCATTAGGAGAGCAGAGTCTTAACCACTGGAAAACCAGGGAAGTCCTGTTAGCTATCCAACTTCTTAGCTTTGTTGTTGTGTAGTCACTAAGTCCTGTCTTAGACCACGCAGACTATAGCCTACCATGCTTCTCTGTCCATGGGATTTCCCAGGCAAGAATACTGGAGTGGGTTGCCATTTCCTTCTCTAGGGAGATCTTCTTGACCCAGGGATCAAACCTGTGTCTCCTGCATTGGCAGGCAGATTCTTTACCACTGAACCACCAGGGAAGCCCAACTTCTCAGCTACTTCTCAGCAATGGTTGCCCTTAGGGGGGTTCTAGCCCGTGTGGCTAAATCTTCTGATTTTCCAAGAGAAGACAAATGTTTGTGTTTTAACTGAGCATGCCTTGATTTTTAAACATGGACTCATATTTTAAACACAGTGCAGGTCAAACTGAACTAGGTGAGCCCTGCTGCTCTGTGGCTTCAGGGATCATTGCCAAGCTGACAATCAACAGCTATGCCTCTAAGTTGGGCCCAGGCCACACGTAGGCCAGACCCTCTCCTCCTGAGCTCTTGTTTTTTGATTGCCAAGAGCTGAGCGTGTCCACGGTGCATTGCTGCATTATTCCCCAAGTCTGCCTTGGGTCCCTGTGTCAGGCAGCCCCACCATCAGCTCTGCAGACAGAAATCTGGACATCATCCTTGGGTCCTCTCCTCCCCTCAGCCTCCTTGGGTATCCAGTCCAATCAGCCACCCAGTCCTGCTATCTATGCCTCCGTGAGTTTCTCTAACTCCCTCATCTCTTGCCTTGAGGACTCTGACAGCCACTCCAGAGTCTCCCAGCTTCTGGCTCCTGCCTCCCAGTCCCTGCCCCATCCAGCATGGTCCATGAAACTCTGTCATCTGTTCCCACCCACAACTCTAGCCTCATCCTTTTCCTCTCACTGTCGGCACTTTAAACCTTAGCAATACCAAACTGCTTTTCTTTTTATACACTGCCTCTTGCCTTTGCACGTACTGTTTCCTCTGGGTGATTCCTTTCCAGGGCCCTCCTCTTCTAGCTAACTCCTCTTCCACCTTTGAGACCCCACAGGAAGTGCCCTTTGCAAGAGTGTGATAATAAATCTCACCTCCCAGAGTTGTTCTCAAGAGTCCATGAGGTCGTGCCTTGCACAAGACCTGGCACGCAGGAAATGCTCCAGTTTTGTTTGCCTGTTTGGTTTTTGTGGTTTGTTTTGTTTGTGTTTTGTGGGGGTTTTTGGCTATGTGTTGGGTCTTTGTTGTGGCGTACAGGCTTTCTCTAATTGTGGCAAACAGGTGCTTCTCTCATTGTGGAGCACAGGCTCCAGAGTACTTGGACTCAGTAGTTGTGGCACATGGGCTTAGTTGCCCCAAGGCATGTGGGATCTTAACTCCCCGACCAGGGATTGAACCTGAGTCCCCTGCCTTTGAAGGTGAATTCTTAACCACGGGACCACCAGGGAAGTCCCAGGAAGTGACCAGCTGACATGAGTGCCTCCCTCTGTCTGCCTCCATGGGGTGCCACTCCCTGTGCGAGGGGGACTATGGGTATCCCCTGGGACTGGAGACATTGGGCAGCTTGGCCCAGGACTGATGAGCTCCGTGCCTTTTCCAGGCTTGGACCCCATATGACATCAGTCACAGAATTTCACCCGTACATGGATTTTTTCAATCAGCCTTCTCCCATTAAATGGGCATTGTAATACTTTCATTGGACACACATTAGTCACAGAGAATTCTGACTTTTATCGTCTGTGTTTTAGAGTGTGGTGTTCTGGGCTGTAAAGATAATCTCGGCTCTCATAAGAGATGGTTTCTTGGGTGCTAAAGGCAGGGGGAGCATGGAACAGCGTGATTGGAACTCTAAGTGTCTAAAGTGACTGTCTAAAGTCCCCAGAGCCTCAATTCAATCAACCGCTGCAGACGGGAACTCAACAACAAGTATTAAAAAGACAGGAGATGATGAAAATGAGAAAAGAGAAATATTCAAGAGGGAATTGAATTCTGAAGTCATTTGATGGAAGTTTTTAAAATGAACAATAACAGCCCCCAACGTGCGTCTTTCTCACCCGGCTGAAGGGGAGAAGGGTTTGCTTTCTGGGATCCTGCAAGACACTTTGAATGCTTTGCTCCCCTCACTCTCTCCTTCCTTTCCCCCTTTCACAAATGTTTCCTGAGCATCTACTATGTGCCAGGCACCACATTAGGCACTGAGGGTATAACAGCTGAGGGTTAGGCTCGTGTTGCCCCTGTTCTTGCTGTGTTTATGACCCTCCCCTGCTGATAGTTGCTGGAGTTGTTGCCAGTTTTTTATAATTGCCGGCAGTGGCGCAGTGAACGCTTTTGCACATGCGCCAGTATGAGGCATGGAACAGGGTTTCCTGTTGGCCTAGCAATGATGACTGAGACCAACATGTGTGATAAGTTGTTTCAGTCATGTCAACTCTTTGCAACCCTAAGGATGATAGCCTGCTAGGCTCCTCTGTCCATGGGATTCTCCAGGCAAGAATACTGGAGTGGGTTGCTGTGCCCTCCTCTAGGGAATCTTCCTGACCCAGGGATTGAACCTGGGTCTCCTACATTGCAGGCAGATTCTTTCCCATCTGAGCCACTAGGGAAGCCCAACTGAGGCTATAGCTACACACAAAGGCAGCAAGTCTCATACATCCTCAAGAGTGCAGTTAAGGGACCTCCCTGGTGGTCTAGTGGTTGACTCCACAGTTCCAATGTAGGGTTCGATCCCTGGTCAGGGAACTAGGTCCCACATGCTGCAACTAAGAGTTCACGGGCCACAGCTAAGACCCGGCGCAACCAAATAAATACATTTTAAGAAAGAGTGCGCTTAGGGGCTTCCCTGGTGGTCCAGTGGCTAAGACTCCGAGCTTCCAGCGCAAGGGGTGCAGGTTTGATCTCTGGTCGAGAAACTAAGATCCCACATGCCTCATGGCATGGCCAATAACAATAATAATAAATAAAGAGTGCAGTTTAAAATAAATAAAAAAGAAAAGAATAACAATAACAACAACAAAAAAATTGCAGTTAAAATTGGGGCCAGACGTAACCTTCAGGGCTTATAAGATAGTCCAGCAAGTTCTGTTATCCTGACTCTCCACCCCGCCAGCCCCTAGCCTTGTCCTGTCTCCATAAGCACAAAATTAGCGAGAGACAGAGAAGAGAATTATTGGATTGTAAATTGTCAGCCCTGGGGGTGGGGGGTTCGCAGGTTCTCTCTGTGGAAGGGGCGAGGGGATCTCTAACAGAGCACTTGCAGAGAGGGGGCCCATCAGAAGGTCAGGCAGGCATCCTGTGCCACGTTAGAGGGTGTGGATGGCTTCTGCCTAGACATTCACATGGCTTCTCCACTCTGGACAAGATACAGGCAGGTAGGGAAGGGCTGTACAGAGGAGTCTGTGGCCAGACTGCAGACCCTGAGTGGGTGGCTGGAGCTGTCTGCTTGGACAAGGACTCAAGGGGCATTGGGAGGTCTGGGAGGGGCTACCAGGGAGCTGAGGGGCAGAAAGGGCCAAAGCCACATCCCGTGTCAGTCCCCCTGAGGCCTGCAGGCCTGCCCCCACCCAGGGATCAGCACCTGGCTGGGGAGCATCTTTGCACTCATTCTTCCTCTTCCTCTTCCTGGCACTCGGACCCTGGAAGCTGTCTCTGTTGGCTCTCTCCCTTCCCCCATACCCACCAGGCTGGGACCCCCCAGGGGTCTCAGCACCAGCTCCTCTGGCCTGTCCCTGCCTGGGATGTGTGTGTCTCTGGCTGACAGCACAGCCTTTGTTGACTTGTTTACCCCTTATACTCAGCTGCAGCCCAGTGCTGGGCACAGGGCTGGTAAACCATAAGCGCTCACTGTGTGCTTGTGGGCGGCAACTTTTTGGAGGAGCATCGAGTCAGGGGAGCTGCTGGCTCAGGTCCCTTGGGCTGGAGGATGCCCGTCCTCTGCCTTCCTCTTTATTATCCCTTCTCTCCTCTTTATGCCCAACCCCAACCTGGCTTTTACTTTACAACCAAATAAATAAATCTTTGTCCCCAGAGAGTGCTTTCCTCTTGGCAGTGCTCCGAAGACCTGGAAACACTCCCAGCCCAAGTTACAGCAAACGAGCCACTGGAGAGGATCTCATAAGGCCCCCAGGACTTTTTGGAGGCTGTGCTCTCTGCCCATAATGCTGTCCCTTCCTCCTCTGCTGGCTGAACACCTCCTCTTCTTCTAGGCCTGACTCAAAGCTCACCTCTCCCAGGAAGCCTTCCTTGATTTCTTTGGCTATGTTAGGTGGTTTTTTTTTTTTTTAAATAATTTTGTTTCTTTATTTTTGATTGTGCTTGGTCTTTGTTGCTGTTTGGACTTTAGTTGTGGCAAGCAGGGGCTACTCTCCAGTTGCAGTGTGCAGGCTTCTCGCTGTCGTGGCTTCTCTTGTGGAGCACAGGCTCTAGGCATGCGGCCTTCAGTAGCTGAGGCACGTGGGCTCAGTGGTTGCGGTTCCCAGGCTCTAGAGCACAGGTTTAGTAGTTGTGGCACATGGGCTTAGTTGTTCCACGGCCTGTGGGATCTTCCCTGATCAAGAAACGAACCTGTGTCTCCTTCACTGGCAGGCGGATTCTTTACCTCTGAGCTACCAGGGAAGCCCTGTGTTATGTCTAGGCTTGGAGTCATGAGTGAGGGGTCTGGAGAGACCCAGGATCTCGGGGTCTGAGACTGTTGATGTTGGTGTTCAGGTGGATATTGTCCTGGGGTCCTCGGAGCCAGTGAAAGTGTTTCAGCGGCAGGAGGGAAGGCAGATCAGATGTTGTGTCTAGAAAGCTCACTCCAGCTGGGCAACAGCCAGGGAGGAGATGAGCCATGATGGAGCCTGAACTCGGGTTGGGGCAGCAGACCTAGAGAGCCGGGGAGAGACTCCAGCAAGGTTCCAGGGGTAGAATTGATGGGGTTGGAATTGTCGGAGTAGAAGGGGAAGTCAGGACAGCCCCCAGGACCCGGGCTCTTGCAGCTGGGGTTGGGCGTGGACAATGGGAGCAGATGTGCCCCCTGTGTGGGAGGCAGACAGAACCCCTAGGAGAGTGGCTTTGCCCCAGGGTTACTGCTCCTCTGATAAATTAATCAGCAACATTACTGAAAATAGAAATATTTATTTTTAAGATAAACATATTTGAAATTTTAAAATTTGGATTAAGAAACATTTCAAGTAAAGAACAAGGACACGATGTAGCAGTCAGTTATGCGTTTTTTCCCAAATATATTTAAATGAAAACAAACAAAAAACCTTCTCTGTGCTTCTCCTACCACCTCCATCCCACTCCCCAGAGAGTAACCGGCATTTGCTCCAAAAGGGATTTTCAGTTGTTTGCTGTGGCGTGGGTGATATAAACCCTCCCTTCCCCACCTCGTGGAGGTCTCAGTGATGTTTTAGAGTAAATGCTTTTGTGGAGGGCTTCCCTAGGACTCTGCACTCCCACTACAGAGCATGGGTTCAATTCCTCATGCTGCCTGGCATGGCCAAACGAACAAACAAAAAACACATTTGTGGAAAAAGAAGAGGAGCCTGGGCCTGTGCACTGGAAGTTCACCTGGGTGGGGTACGGGGGTTTGGATCCCAGAGCCAGAGAAGATGAAGCAGCCTGACATCTAGCTTACACAGTCGCCCTGGGGGCCGTGTACTGTTGTTCCCATTGTACGGAGGTGGAGACTGAGGCTCAGAGCGGTGAGTTGCCTAAGGCCATGAAGCTAAAAAGTGTCTGATCTGGGATTCAAAGCTGGCACTGCCTGGCTCCAGAGCCCAGGTTCTTACCCATATTTGTAGGTGAAGACAAAGACCAAGTTTGTTTTACATCGGGTGAATCCAGAAGGATCCCAGAGCTCTTGTGCCCATTTTACAGGTAGAGAGACTGAGGCCCTGAGAGCAGTCACCCAGCAAGTCCACAGCAGAAAGGAGAGTAGAAGTCAGGTCTGTTGCCCCCGAGTCTGATATGCTCACCACCAGCTATCACTTGGCAGAAGTGGCACAGAGGAAGTGGCTGGTGGGTAGGAAAGATGCCAGTTTGACAGGGCCAGGGTTCGAATGTTGTGCAATGAGGGTTTCGGAACCTTCTTATTGGTCCTGTCACTGCCCCTTCCCCTGCCCCACATCCGCCCCATACACACGCCGCCATCACAGCAAGGCCCCACATCACCCACTTGGTCCTCTGTGAAACTACAGCTCCTCCTGAGAGCTGGTGGCCAAACCTGTGTTTTGCTGCAAGTTAGGGACTGAGCTCTTCAATGAAGAATCATGTCCTTCATCTTGTCCCCTATATTTTACACCACCATGTAAAATTTTCCATTAATTCCTCAGAATAAAATGTAGTGGCTGTTAATTTTTGATGCCAGCTGAATGCTTTTTTATGCCTGAAACTATTTTCCACCATTAGGGAAGTGTAATAAAAAGTTTTCTTTCTCTCTTTGATTTTATTTTTTAATTAGGCCGGAGGGTTTTCCTGGCTCTGCTGGCAGAGCTGTGGCCAGCAGCTGGGAACCTAGGAAGTCGCAGAGAAAGGCCACAAATCCTCACTCTTCCAACGCCATCCTCGCCGCCAGGCCCTGCCTCCCTGAAAACCCCAGAGTAAATCCCCAGTCTTCATTGTTTTTCAGAAAGGATGTTTGTGAGAGGTAACATGGAGCAGTAAGGCGTTTCTGTTCTCTGCTTTTTTTTTTAATGTGGACCATTTTTAGTCTTTGTTGAATTTGTTACACTGCTGCTTTCGTTTTATATTTTGTTTTTTTTGACCAAGAGGCTCGTGGGATCTTAGCTTTCTGACCAGGGAGCAAACCTGTACCCTCCTGCGGATGGAAGGCTAAGTCTTAACCACTGGACCGGCAGGGAAGTTCCTGTTCTCTGCTTCTTTAAATTTTCTTCTTCAGAGCTTCCTTTTAGATTAATCAAGTTTTCTTTATTTAGCTGTTTTTGCCTATTTGCCTGGAAGTTGTTTATGTACATATGTATTATTTTTATTGTTTCAGGTATCCTTCATAGCATAAGTCATCCCACAGTCAGTCAGTTCAGTCGCTCAGTCGTGTCCGACTCTGCGACCCCATGAATCGCAGCACACCAGGCCTCCCTGTCCATCACCAACTCCTGGAGTTCACTCAGACTCACGTCCATAGAGTCAGTGATGCCATCCAGCCATCTCATCCTCTGTCGTCCCCTTCTTCTCCTGCCTCCAATCTCTCCCAGCATCAGAGTCTTTTCCAATGAGTCAACTCTCTGCATGAGGTGACCAAAGTACTGGAGTTTCAGCTTCAGCATCATTCCCTCCAAAGAAATCCCAGGGCTGATCTCCTTTAGGATGGACTGGTTGGATCTCCTTGCAGTCCAAGGGACTCTCAAGAGTCTTCTCCAACACCACAGTTCAAAAGTATCAATTCTTCGGTGCTCAGCTTTCTTCACAGTCCAACTCTCACATCCATATATGACCACTGGAAAAGCCATAGCTTTGACTAGACGGACTTTTGTTGGCAAAGTAATGTCTCTGCTTTTCAACATGCTATCTAGGTTGGTCATCCCACACGAGTGGGTTAAAACAACAATTTCTTATCAATTCTTCTGCCTCAGGTGACTGAGGTATTGAGACATCAAAAGGTCTCTCCAAAAAATTCTCTCTCACCCTAACATGACTGGCAATTGTGTTCACTGCTGGCTGGGAGTTTGACTGAAGTTGTTGGCTGAGGGAATTGCTTCTTCTTTGCTAGTCTTTTTCACATTGAATTTCTTTACAGCTTGTGGGACCTTAGGTCCCTGGTCAGGGATCAAACCTGGGCCCATTGAAGTGAAAGTGCCAAGTCCTAACCGCTGGACCACCGGGGAATTCCCTTATCTTATCTTTTATTTTCCATATCTCTTTATTTTGTGTGTGTGTTTTATTCTGGGCAGTAGCCTCAGAGTACCTAGATCTTCTAGGTAAAAGCTGTGCCCAGGCTACTGTCAAACTCATCTATGAAGTTTATTTTAATTTCAGTTTATCTTAGATGACTTTTTTCCTTCCACGGCTCAGGGTAGGAAATTTGTTTCTAGGCTGTTCAGTTTAGTCGCTCATCTCTGACTCTTTGCGATCCCGTGGACCGTAGTACGCCAGGCTTCCCTGTTCATCACCAACTCCCGGAGCTTACTCAAACTCATGTCCATTGAGTCAATGATGCCATCGAACCATCATCCTCTGTCGTCCCCTTCTCCTCCCACCTTCGATCATTCCCAGCATCAGGGTCTTTTCAAATGAGTCAGTTCTTTGCATCAGGTGTCCAAAGTATTTGGAGCTTCAGCTTCAGCATCAGCCCTTCCAACTAATATTCAGGACTGATTTCCTCTAGGAGAAGACAGTGGCACCCCACTCTAGTACTCTTGCCTGGAAAATCCCATGGATGGAGGAGCCGGATAGGCTGCAGTCCATGGGGTCACTAAGAGTCGGGCACAACTCAGTGACTTCACTTTCATGAATTGGAGAAGGAAATGGCAACCCACTCCAGTGTTCTTGCACTTAGCAGCAGGACTGGTTGGATCTCCTTGCAGTCCAAGGGACTCTCTCTGACACCACAGTTCATGCAGGGCTATTGGGCAGTTTTTATCCAGTCATCATTCAAGGAAGAAATTTAATTTCCAACTTCTACTTTATATGGGAAGCTTGGTTCCAGCTCCTAGACTTTCACAGAGTCTAGAGCTTCATCTTCCATCCTTACAGAGGTGGAAACCTTAAAACCCTAAAACCCTAATGCTTTCCAATTGGAAGTCCAGATATGGCAGCCCTGGTCTTGTGTGGTCTTCGGGTCCATGAAGCTGCTGGAACTCATTCACTTCTTTTAAAAAATAATTAACTTTATTTCTTTGTTTCTGCCTGCCTTGAGTCTTCGTTGCTGTGCTTGAGCTTTCTCGAGCTGCAGTGAACCGGGGCTACTGTTCGTTGTGGTGTGAGGGGTTTCTCATTGTGGTGGTTTCTCTAGTGGAGCACAGGCTCTGGGAACTCAAGCCAGTAGTTGTGGCTCGTGGGTTTAGTTGCTCTGAGACGTGAGGGATCTTCCCAGACCAGGGATCAAACTCATGTCCCCTGATTGGCAGGTAGATTCTCAACCACTGGACCACTAGGGTAGGCCCTCGTTCACGTTAGATTTTCCCACTCCATCACCTCAGAGGATGATGTTTACCCCTCTTGTTGTCCAGGCATCCATCTTTGAAATACCCCTGTGGATTCTCACCTCACTGTCCAGAACTGGGTCACGTGGTGACCTCTACCTGCAAGGGGAGCTGGAAGGAGTAAGCACCGTTCCTTCCCACCATGCAACAATTGCGGTTCTCTTAGGAAGGTGATAGAGCGAATGGGTATGGAGTGGCTAACTTGTAACGTCTGCCACACAGAATGTTATCCTCATTTAGGTGAGAGAGGTGTGGTGATGTTCACAGTCCAGATTAACTGTTATGGGCCCTTTGTCTTTCTCTGAGTCCTCCCCACTCTCACCCTGCTCTGACTCAGAGATCCTGGTCTGGATCTTGGCTGCTGGGTTTTCCCTGGCCACAGTGTACTGACTGTGCATGATGGATGGCCAAGCAGCCTCATTAAACACAGGTTTGACTTTTTTTTTGTTTTTTCCAAAGCCCACAGGAGCAGCAGGGGCTGGGGATCTGGGTGCAGGGGAGCTGAACCGGACCCCATCTGTCCTGTTCCCTCCCTCTCCCAGCTCTTGCTCAGACAGGCACCTGTCACATGGCAAGAGGGCAGCTTCAGTCACTTCATCTCTCAATAAGGGGGACACACAGGGGATGAGTAATGCTGGCCACTGGAGAGGGAGTGGGTGTTTATCGGGGGCCAGCACAGTTGTGGGGAGCTCAGGGTTTGACATTCACATCTCTTCTGAGAGGGAAGGAGCTGGCTGACACCTTCCTGCCCCACAGGGGAGGCCTCCTTAACTTCGCCTTTTGGTTTTTCTACCACGTGTTCCTCCCCGCCCAATCCATTCCTCTCTGATTGTCCCTCTCTGCTTGGACTCCCTTGCCTGCCCTGGATCTCTGCCCTGGATCAGTGGCCATGCACTGATCTTCCAGCTCTGGTCTTTTTTTTTTTTGGCTGTGCTGAGTCGTCACTGTGGTGCGTAGGCTCTTCCTAGCTGCTTGCAGGCTCTCTTTAGCTGCAGTGAGCAGGGGTTACTCTCTGTTGCAGTGCACTGGGTTCTCACTGCGGTGCTTCTCTCATTGTGGAGCATAGGCTCTAGGGTGTGAGGGCTTCAGCAGTTGTGGCTCGCAGGCTCTAGAGCAAGGGGGCTCAGTCATTGTTTGGCACAGGCCCCATTGCCCCGTGGCGTGGAGAATCTTAGTTCTGGACTAGGGATTGACATGTCCCCTGCATTGCAAGGTGGATTCTCAACCACTGGACCACCAGGGAAGTCCCCTAGCTCTCTGTCAACCACCATCTACGCTGACCCTTCCAAGTCTGGTCAGATCACACTCATTTCCTTCTCTTTTTTAACATTCTTCTATGGCTCCCAGAAGAGTTATGACCAATCTAGATAGCATATTAAAAAGCAGAGACATTACTTTGCCAACAAAGGTCCATCTAGTCAAGGCTATGGTTTTTCCAGTAGTCATGTATGGATGTGAGAGTTGGACTGCTGAGCGCCGTAGAATTGGTGCTTTTGAACTGTGGTGTCGGAGAAGACTCTTGAGAGTCCCTTGAACTGCAAGGAGATCCAACCAGTCCATCCTAAAGGAAATCAATCCTGAAAGAAGGACTGATGTTGAGGCTGAAACTCTAGTACTTTGGCCACCTGATGCGAAGAGCTGCCTCATTTGAAAAGACCCTGATGCTGGGAAAGATTGAAGGTAGAAGAAGGGGACAACAGAGGATGAGATGATTGGATGGCATCAACGACTCAATGGGCATGAGTTTGAGTAAACTCCTGGAGTTGGTGATGAACAGGGAGGCCTGGCATGCTGCAGTCCATGGGCTCACAGAGTCAGACACAACTGAGCGAATGAAATGAACTGAACTGATGGCTCCCTACTGCCTGCATAAAAAACAGTAAACTCAGCCCTGCTGGCCTCAGCTCTTGCTCCTCATCCTCTGTACTCTTGCTTTGTTTGCTATTCAACTTTTTGGAAAGGGTTATTGTGATGTTATGAAATACATCTTTAGTCTTTATCCTGCTCCTGGCACAGAGCTCCTTGGTCTTTACACTATTCCTGGCACAGAGCTCCTAAAACTCTTGAAATTTTCTAAGTGATAAACTCAATGAAAGTGTCTTTTGCTGTTTTTAACAAGCCCTTTTCAACCACACCTGAGTTTATTACATTAATGAGGTGACTTGGAAAGTCCCATAGGATGAGCTGGTCACAGAAAGGCCAAGTGATTAGAGGGTTGGAACTTTCAGCTCCACCCCACCGACCTCTGGGAAGTGGATGGAGCCAGAAGTTAAGCTCTCTGAAAACTCTTGAACAGGATTTGATGATCTTCCAGGCTGGTGAGTGCATTCATATACCTGGAGGAAGGTCAGCTCCATAGGGACAGAAGCTCCTATGCTCAGCACCCTTCTGGACCTCACTCTGTGTACGTCTTCATTTTGACTCTTCATCTGCATCCCTTCTAGTATCTTTTATAATAAGCTGGCAAATACAAGTAAATGTTTCTCTGAGCCAATTTCTCCAGCAGATTAATGGAGCCTGAAGTGGAAGTCATGGGACCCTCCATTTTACCGCCAGCTGGACAGAAGCACAGGTGACAACCTGAACTTGAGACCAGTGACTAGCATGGGGGCAGTGTGTGTGACTGAGCTCTTAACCTGTGGGGTCTGATGCCATCTCTAGGCAGATAGGGTCAGAGTAGAGCTAAATTGTAGGACACTGGCCAGTGCCCACTGAGAACTGGAGAATGGTTAGGTGATACTGGAAAAACACTCCAGACACATACAACTACAGATCTCACAAATCAAATTAAAAAGGGCACAGTGAAAAAATTCTCCCTCCCACACCTCTAACTACCCAGCTCTCATCACCCACTCTGTTGTTCCGTTTCTTGTGTCTCTTTCCAGAGTTTCTTCATGTAAATGTAAAAACATTTGTTTTTTTTACATTTTTACGTATGACTACCAAATAAGTAGTCATATTTGTCTATCCCCCACACACACCCTTTTACATAAACGGGAGCTTTGGGCAATGCATCCTCGTCACAGACCCAGAGGCCCTGCAGGAGACTGAGAATGCCTTGAGCAGGGCTAGCTCTTTGGGCTCCCAGGGACACGGTCATACTGGATGAGGAGTCCATGCTACCCCACTGTGACTGCATCTCAATTAATTGCATTTCCCCAACCAGGGATTGAACCTGGGCCATGGCAGTGAAAGCCCATAATCCTAACCATTAGGCCACCGGAGAACTCCCTCTCTCACATCTGAAAGATATTTTTCTTGGGCATAGTATTTGGGGGGGTTCATGGGTTTACTGTTTTTTTCTTTCAGCTTTTTAAAGATGCCACTCCACTCCAAACTTAAAAAAATGAAAGTTTCTTCAGCACTTTATTTTTATTTATTTTTCTTTCTGATTATTTATTTATTTATTTATTTTTTTAAGCACTTTAAAGATACCTGTCCTGGGGCTTCCCTAGTGGTCCAATGGATAAGAATCCACCTTCCAATGCTGGGGACGTGGGACTCTTGCCTGGAAAATCCCATGGACAGAGGATCCTCGTAGGCTGCAGTCCATGGGGTCGCTAAGAGTCGGGCACAACTGAGCGACTTCACTTTCGCTTTTCACTTTCATGCATTAGAGAAGGAAATGGCAACCCACTCCAGTATTCTTGCCTGGAGAATCCCAGGGACAGAGAAGCCTAGTGGGCTGCCGTCTATGGGGTCGCACAGAGTCAGGCACGACTGAAGCAATGCAGCAGCAGCAGCAGCAGCAGCAGCAGCAGCAAGGAACTAAGATCCCGCACGCCAAAGGGAAATGGAGCATGTGTGCCAAAACTAAGACCTGAAGCTGCCAACAGTAAATAAATAAAGATACCTGGTCTGCATCGTTTCTGACAAGAAGTCCGCTGCAATTCTTACTTTTATTCCTCTGACTGTGAGGTACCTTTTTTCCTTTGGCTGCCTTCAAGATGTCAAGATTTTCTCTTTATTTTGGCTTTCATCAGCTTGAATATGCTGTGTTCAGGGTTGTGTGTTTTTTGTTTGTCTACTTTCTTCCCCCTACCTTCCTTCCTTTTTAGTTTTGTTTATTGTTCTCTGAACTTCTAGGGTCTGTGGTTGGGTATCCATCGTTAATTTTGGAAGATTCTCCACCATTTACCTCTTCAAATATTTCTTCTGTCCCATTCTTTCTCTTCTCGTACTGGGATTCAGAGTATATGCATGTTATATTGTTCCATATTCCATAATATTATCCCACGGCTTTTGGATATCCTGCTTTAGTTTTTTTCCCAACTCTTTTCTTTTTGTGTTTTATTTTTTAATAATTAAATATCTTTATTTTTAATTGAAGAATAATTGCTTTACAATTTTGTATTGGTTTCTGCCAAAAGTCAACATGAATCAGCCACAGGTGTACCTATCTATGTCCCCTCCCTCTTGAACCTCCCTCCCACCTCCCATCCCTGTTGTGTTTTAATTTGGGTAATTCCTACTGGCCTGTCTTCAAGTCCACTGATTATTTCCTTTCTATATTAAATCTACTAATGTGCCCATTGAAGATAATTTCTGTTACTGTGCCTTTTACCTGGAGCATTTCCATTGATATTTTTGTTATAATTTCTGCCTCTCTGTGGAAATTTCCTGTCTGTTCATGCATACTGCCTACATTTTCCACTGGAGACTTGAACATAGTAATCATAGTTATTTAAGCATAATTGTTTATCCTTGTGTAATTAGTTCCAATATCTGTGTGGTATCTAAGTCTGATTGTTGACTATTTCATCTCTTGACTGTAGGTTATTTTCTCTTGCTTCCTGTGTCTTCTAATTTTTTGCAGTAAGTTGGATATTATATGTGGTACAGTAGAGGTCGAAGGAAGTAGTATTCACGCCTGGAGATGATCGTGCTTTTTTTTTTTTTTTTTGCCAAGTTTTTAACATAGGGGGTTCGATCTATGTGGGCAGCAGTTGAGCTGGGTTTAGGTTTTGTTGTGACCATAGTTCTCTTGAGTGCACTACAGGCTTCCCATTCCTCTAACATTAGGATGGGAGCTGGGTTGCTGGATGGTGTTTTCCTCGATGATCTTGCTGTACCCTCAGATTTAGACTTTGCTCACCGTCCTGCAGACGGTGGCTGCAGCAGTGAAATTAAAAGACTCTTGCTCCTCGGAAGGAAACCTTGGAATGACAAATATAGACAGTGTATTAGAAAACAGAGATATTGCTTTGCTAACAAAGGTCCATCTAGTCAAGGCTATAGTTTTTCCGGTGGTCATGTATGGATGTGAGAGTTGGACCATAAGGAAGGCTGAGTGCCAAAGAATTCATGCTTTTAAACTGTGGTGTTGGAGAAGACTCTTGAGAGTCCCTTGGACTTCACGGAGAGAAAATCAGTCAACTCCAAAGGAAATCAACCCTGAATATTCATTGGAAGGACTGATGCTGAAGCTGAAGTTCCAATACTTTGGCCACTTGATGCAAAGAGCCAGCTCTTTGGAAAAGACCCTGATGATGGAAAAGATTGAAGGCAAAAGGAGAAGGGAGCAGCAGAGGATGAGATGGTTAGATAGCATCACTGACTCATTGACATGAATTTGAGCAAACTCTGGGAGATACTGGAGGACAGAGGAGCCTGGTGTGCTGCAGTCCATGGGGCTGCGAAGAGTCCAGTGTGACTTAGGGACTGATCAACAAGTTTGTGTTGCCTCCTTGGGCTATATCATTCTTTTAAAGGTGCCCTTTCCCCCTCACTTCTGTTTCAGGACCCAATCCTGGTTCCCACAGCATGGTAGCGAAGAAGTCCCAGAAACGAGGAGAGCTGTTGGTATAATTCCGTGTGAAATCTCAAGGCCTGAGAACTGAGGGGGTGGCTGATGGTCTGAGTCCCAACATGTCTGAATACCTAAGAACCAAGAGTGGTGATGTGTGAGGACAGGTCTCAGTTCCAGCAGAGAAATTTACCCTTCCTCCCTCTTTTTGTTTTATCCAGGCCCTCAACAGATTGGGTGATGCCCCCCCACTTTGGGAAGGGCTGTCTGCTCTACTCAGTTTACCAATTCAAATGCTAATCACTTCCAGAAACACTCTGATAGACAAACCCAGAAACAGTGTTTTTATTTTATTTTAATTAATTTCTTTATCTTGGCCCTACCAGGTGTCTTGTGGGACCCAACCAGGAATTGAACTCTGGTTCAGGTTTTGAATCCTCTCCCTCATCAGTAAAAGCAGAGCCCCAACCACTGGACTGCCAGAGAATCCCCAACAATTTTTTTTTTTTTTTTTTGCCACTTAATGTGGCTTTTGGGATCTTAGTTTCCTGACCATGGATCTAACCCATGCCCTCTGCAATAGAAATGTGGAGCCCTAGTCACTGAACCTCCAGGGAATTCCCCAGAAGCTGTTTTATCAGTTATCTGGGCATCCCCTAGTCCAATAAAGTGAAAGTCACTCAGTCATGTTCGACTCTTTGTGACCCCATGGACTATGCAGTCCATGGAATTCTCCAGGCTAGAATACTGGAGTGGGTAGCCTTTCCCTTCTCCAGGGGATCTTCCCAGGGGTCAAACCCAGGCCTCTTGCATTGCAGGCAGATTCTTTATTGACTGAGCCACAAGGGAAGCCCGAGAATACTGGAGTGGGTAGCCTATCCCTTCTCCAGGGGCTCTTCCAGACCCAGGGATCTAACTGGGGTCTCCTGCAGGAGGATTCCTTACCAACTGAGCTAGAAGGGAAGCCCCAGTCCAATAAAGCTGACACATAAAACTCACTGTCATAGCCAGTCTTGACTGGGCTTCTGTTGATTTTTCTGGGTGATAAATGTACTGTTACCCGAAAAACTTGTTTGCTTCTTGGTGGCTGCTGAGCCAAAAGATACAATTAAGGCAAAGAGCGAAAGAAGGAAGGAAGGCGTTATTACTTGCAGCAAGTTAGGATAACATAGCTCTTTCTCAGAGCTGTGTCTCCCTGAACAGCAAAATTGGGGAAGTTTTAAGCTAAGCATACATGCATATTCATGAACAAGCTTGATCAGAAGAGAATTCATCACAGAATTGGAGCCAAGGTCAACAGAGTCCAAGCTTTAGTTGATTGAAGTCACTGAGGGTCAATCTCATCATTCCATCCTCCACCTGGCTGGGGGCCTTTGTTCCGGCAGAACTCAAAGACTGTATCAGATTGTTATGTTTATCCCAAGAGGAGGAACTGTTTTGTGCTGAGCTATTGATTCGTGACACTTTTCTGTTTGTTCCTGCATTCCCTTACTTCCCTTAAGATCAGTAATTACTGAGACCTGTTCAAGGGCAAGCATTGTGGCCAGGCTTAGATTACAAAATGGTTTAAATGGCCAAAAAAAAAGTGGGGGAGGGGCTTCTGTTATGCCAAGAAAGCCATACCTGGAATTTCCCTAGTGGTCCAGTGATTAAGAATCCACCTTCCAATGCAGGAGGTGCAGGTTCGATCCCTGGTCAGGGAACTTATCCCACAGGCCAAGGAACAGCTAAGCCTGTGCCACACAACTAGAGAAGCCCCTGTGTGCCACAAAGACCCAGCACAGCCAAAATTTAAAACAACAACAACAACAACAACAACAAAACCCCATGCTTACTTCTCTTTCTCTGGGGACCCCCTACCCTATCTGCTTACATTACTGGCTATGGCTGAGGGGGAATGTGAGGTCCTAAGGAAGGGGGTGAGGGGTGGTGCCAGCTAAACTGTAGTGTACTGTGCCTGTTGCTGGGACCGTCTCCTTCTTATGGGCCTCCCTGGTGGCTCAGATGGTAAAGAGCCTGCCTGCAATATGGGAGACCTGGGTTCAGTCCCTGGGGCAGGAAGATCCCTTGGAGGAAGAAATGGTAACCCATTCCAGTATCCTTGTCTGGGAAGTCCCATGGACAGAGGAGCCTGGTGGGCTACAGTCCACAGGGTCACCAAGCGTCTTATATGACTGAACGACTTAACACACACACTTCTGCTTACGGAGCCCAGAGACAGAGCCATATTCACCCTGTCCCTGAGGCCTGGGCTTCAGATGAACAAACCCTCTGCACATGGGGAAGTTGAGGCAGGACAAAGTCATGCTGCTTACCCTAAAAATACCTGCTACTGAAACCTACTCAGTAAGTTTAAGAGCCCACACTCAAGGCCCCTCCCCTCGCCAGAAGAGACTCCAGGATGGAAAGCCTAAAGCACCTGGGCATCCCAGGTCATTCCTGCTCCCAGGCTGGAAGGACCCTGACCCTTCAAGTTTCCCAATCTGAGCAAAAGCCTCTCCTTGGCCACCTTGCCCTGCTGACTGAGATACTACCACTGCCACTCACATTTGCCCACCTTCTCAGGTTGGAGACATTCCTCATCTGTTCCAATCCTCTTTCAGATACTTGAATTTCTTCTATGACACCACTGATAAGGAATCATCCAGTCTCTGCTTGAATGCCCCAGCCACGAGGTGCTCCCTTGCTCCTGGGACAGCTTGCTCCACCAGAGGACAACTCTGTCCCTCTGGGGTTCCTCCTAACAATCAGCTGTCATCTGTCTCTCTGAGGTCCCCTCCCGGCTTCTCCCCCCATCCCACCACATCAGTCCTTGGTCTGCTCCAGGGAATCATCCAGAAGTGATCTGCTCCTCCCACAAGGATAAATTTGTTCCTTATATAGAACAAGGTAGCTGTCATTTCTTTTTTTTAATTCCCTTTAAAAAATATGCCTTTTTAAAAAAAGTAGATAAGTAATCCATATACATTATGGAAGGTTTTGGAAATGTATAGCAAAGTAGAAAGAAGACAAGAATTACCTATAATTTCTCTTCCTAGAAACAACCACTATTAACTTTTTTACTTCTGTCTTTCCTATTCATTTTTTCCCCATAATTGAGTGCACAGTGAATATATAATATTCCCACACTATTAAAAAAGCTCCTTGCAAACATGATTTTTACTTGTAATGATTATGTAATACACCATTGTCTAAGAAATGTATTGATCATTCCCAATTAGACATTTGGGTTGTTTTACATTTTTGTACCATTGCATCACAATGCTGTGATTAAAACAAACCTTGTGTGTAAAGTGTTTTTTGCTGTATTTCAAGTTATTTCCTTAGACTCACATCCTAGAAGTGTAACTACTGGGTCCAAGGGTTGTAAACATTCTAGAGATAATAGCTCCTATTTTTGAAAACATTAAATTTTTTGATGAAATGATAAATGCAGATTGATAAATATATTGACCTCAACATGTCAGACTGATAGCCAAGCTATAATAATGTATGCAGTGTCTATTTATAATTTTTTTTTTCTTTTGGCTGCACCGATTATGGGATCTTAGTTGCCCGACCAGGTATCAAACTCCCAGTCTTTGACAGTGAAAGCATGGAGTCCTAACCACTGGACCGCCTCCTTTTATAAACTTTTGCATTTGTTTTCAATTATTTTACAAAGAGTCCATACCATAACATCACTTATTACTAGTCACATAATAGCTGGAGAGACCCCAAGGGTAGCACCTAGGACTGAGGTGTCCCATGAAGAACAAAGGGGAAGGTCAAAAAAATCTATACGAGCAATCCACTTTTTAAAAATCAATTTTTACTCACACTAACATTGTATGAGAATGTCCATTATATGTACCCTTTCCAACATTGTGTTATTTATTTTTTTTAATATAAATTTATTTATTTTAATTGGAGGCTAATTATTTTACAACATTGTATTGGTTTTCCCACACATCAACATGAATCCACCACGGTGTACATGTGTTCCCCATCCTGAACCCCCCTTCTACCTCCCTCCCTTTATGTGTTATTTATTTAAAATATTTGCTAACAAAAAATAAAATAAAATATTTGCTAACTTGATGGGTAAAAACGATTATTACATTTTTAATTTTCTTCAAATTTCTTATGTTTTAGTAGGACTGAACATTTTAAATCTAATATTTATTGGTCATGCTTTCTCGATGGCTCATTGGTAAAGAATCCGCCTGCAATGCAGTGCAGGAGACACAGGAGATTTGGGTGCAATTCCTGGGTTGGGAAGATCCCTTGGAGGAGGAAATGACAACCCACTCTAGTATTCTTGCCTGGAGAAGCCTATGGACAGAGGGGCCTGGTGGGCTACAGTCCATGGGGTTACAAACAGTCAGACACAATGGAGCACGCACACACTATTTATTGGTCATTTATATTTTTTCTTGTATCCACTGTGAATGCTCTTTGTCCATGTATCTGTTGGAGTCTTGGTGTTTTACTTGTGATTTGTAAGAACTCTCTCTAATTACCAAGGATGTTTCTGCCACCAACATCCCAATCTGTTGTTTGCCTATATGTTTCACTTGAGAGTTGTTTCAGTGAAGGTGGTTTTTCATGAATCAAATCTATCAGTCTTTACTTTTGATCCCCTCCTCCACTGCTTTCGAATTTAAGCTGTCTTTCCCCATTTGATGAATATCCATTTCTATTTTCTCCTAGGTTTTAAATGTTTGATTGTGGATTAATTGTATCCTACCTGGAATTTTCTTTTTGTATATTTTTTGAGGAGAGGATCTAAGTGGATCATTAAAAATTTTTTCCAAATGGTAAGCCAATTAATCACACACAGATGGTTTGAAGTATTTGTGCCAGCTTCATTATCCATGTGACAAGTTCCAGTGATTTCTTGTGTCTCTGAAGGTGTGGGGACCAGCACAGGAACAAATAATTTCTGAAAAACAGAAGGAAAACCCAAGCCAGATGCTTTTCAAGCCTTCTTCTAGGAACCCAGAGAAGGAGATTTATTGTCGTCCCCATGTTACAAATGAAAAGCTGAGGCTCAGAGAGGTAAAAGAACTGGCCTAAGGTGGCACAGCGAATCCAATCCAGGATTGCAACCCAGATTGGCTACTATTCCAGAGCTATCCTCTCAGGCTTGATATTTTCTAGCAAGCGATTATTGGGAGCAAATATCTCGTGGGTGCTGCACAGTTAGCAGAGTGCACACTGTTAGTGACCCACGAAATGCCCTCAGGTCTGATTTGCCCATTTCTGCACACCCATCCTTAACTTCTGGGGGCTTTCTTCTGACAGGAGTCCTGTGAGACTTTCTTTTTTTCTTTCTTTCTTTTTTTTTGGCTGTGCCACTGCAAGACATGAGGGATCTTAGTTCCCCAATCAGGGATCGAACCCGTGCCCTCTACAATGGAAGCACGGAGTCTTAACCTCTGGATCTCCAGGGAAGTCAAGACTTTCTTCAGCTGATTGCCCTTGGGCTACTAGAGCCATTCACCTGCAGGGATCTAGAAGTGTCTGGGGGTTTTTCCTCTGGGTGGCCCTTGGCCTTCGACCATCTGATGCAGGAGTGTGAAAGCCCAGCTCCCATGCCTCCAGGTGCAAACCCTGAGGTGTAACTCACATTCCTCGGCTCCTGTGAGATTAGGCTGATGCTGAGACTCCCCTGAAATCCCACTCTTGCTTGCCATTTTCTCCTCCCTTCTTCCTTTCACATCACCTATCCAGCTCCTATAGCAGCATTTCCTTAACAAGCTACTTGCAGGAAATCCTTGTCTTTGGAGCTGTTTCTAAGACAGTCCTCTATGAAGGGGTCAGTGGCTGTAGCAACATTTAACATCCAGAAGCAAAGTAGGGTGTGAGTGTCTGATTCTTTCTTCAGCTCATGCTTTGGGGAGCCTAGATTCCCCGCCCCCCCACTCTTGGATGGATGCCCTAAATCAATACGGCTTCAACTTTTCAGATAATCTTTATGTTCAATAGGAAAGTATAACCCAATGTATTATTTACTTTTTACTTTTAAAAATTATGTTAGGAAAAATAAATAAATAAAAATAAAAATAAAAATTATGTTAGAGCTTCCCTGGTGGCTCAGTGGTAAAGAATCTGCCTGCCAGTGCAGGAGACATGGGTTCAATCCCTGATCCAGGAAGATCCCACGTGCTACAGAGCAAATGAGCCTGTGTACTGCAACTATTGAGCCTGTACTCTAGAGCCGGGGAGCAGCTGAACCCATGTGCCACAACTACTAGATAGAGCCTGTGCTCCGCAGCAAGAGAAATTACTGCAGTGAGACGCCTGTGCGCCACACCTGGAGGGTAGTGCCCTCTCGCTGCAACTAGAGGAAAGCCCTTGTAGCAACAAAGGCCCAACACAGCCAAAAATAATAAATGAATAAAACTAAAAATTATGTTAAAACTTACATAAAGTAAGACTCACTCTTTTATGGTATATAATTCTTCAGTTCAGTTCAGTCGCTCAGCCGTGTCCGACTCTTTGCGACCCCATGAATCACAGCACGCCAGGCCTCCCTGTCCATCACCAACTCCGGAGTTCACTCAGACTCACATCCTTCGAGTTGGTGATGCCATCCTTAAAATTGATTTATTTGCTTGTTTGTGTTTTAAAACTTTACACAGACTTTTAAAATTTATTTTTAATTTTTATTTTATTTATTTAAAAATTTTTTGGCTGCACGATGTGACATGTAGAATCTTAGTTCCTTGATAAGGGTTTGAACCTGTACCGCCTGTATTGGAAGCGCAGTCTTAACCATTGGACCACCAGGGAAGACCCTCTTAGAACTTTTTAAAGTATATATAATTGGCAACTACTACCACAGTCAAGATACAGAATAGTTCCATTATGCTCCCTCAATTCTCTCAGCTGCCCCCTTGTAGTCAAATCCTCCTCCTCCCCGAAACCCCTGACAACCACTGTTTTTCATCACTAGAGTACATTTGCCTTTTCCAGAATGTCTTATAAATGGGATCACACAATAGGTTATTTGCATCTTTTCTTTCACTTAACACAGTACATTTGAGATTCATCCAAGTTGTTGCAGGTATGAATTGCTTGTTGCTTCTTAGTGCTGAGTCTATTGTGTGGCTACTACAGTTTGTTTATCCATTCCTCAGCTGAGGACATTTAGGTATTTAGGTTGCCTCTAGTTTTTTCATGATTGTAAATAAAGCTAATAGAAATATTTGCATACGGGTCTTTGCTTTAATGTAGGCTTTCATTTCATTTGGGTAAATACCAAAGAGAGGGATTTCTGGGTAGCCTGATAAGTATATATTTTTGTCAGAAATGGTCCAAGTGTTTTCCAGAGAGTCTCCACCACTTTACATTGCTGTCAGCAATGTGTGTGAGCTCCTATTGCTCGAAATCCTCACCAACTTGGTAGTATCAGGGTTTGTTTTTTGTTTTCCAATTCTGCTAGGTGTGTGACCTCAATTTTTAAAATAAGGTCATGTCATTCCTCTACTTAAACCCTCCAGTGGCTCATATCACACCTGGAATAAAACCCAAACCCTTCCTTGGCCTCCAGGACACTTCTTGACCAGCTCCTGACTGCCCCTCTGGCCCCTTCTTCCATTGCCCTCTCTCTCCAGCCATTCTGGGCCCCTCCGTGCTTTTCCTGAGACTTCCCATGACGCCCCCACCTCAGGGCCCTCACTCTTGCTGGAATGCTCTTCTGACGTGTTCTTTCCTCAGATTTTCATGGGCAGCCTCCTTGCTGACATTCTGGTCTCAGATTTAAGCCCCCTCTAGTCTCTGCACCCATTATTGCTCACACCTTACTCCCACCTTCGAGTAACTCTCCGTGTTATCTGGTTTTATTTTCTTCATGTCTCTCATTGTTATGTGGAATTAACTGAAACTATCGTTTAAATTCTTTCTCTTCTCTCATTCTCTCTTTTAAAAGTTTGTCTTAATTCATGCATGATATGCACATGGAAAAGCACACACATCTCAAGTGTACAGCTCAATGAATTTTTACAAATGTTATACAAATAACCCCTTCCCGTGTCAGGACACAGCTTATTCCCGATGCTCTAGATAGTTCCTTCTGCCTCTTCTCCCTAATGGTAACCACTATTCTAATTTCTATCTGATTTATCATAGGTAAGTTGTGCCTGCTTTTGGACTTCA
Organism: Ovis canadensis; assembly: GCF_042477335.2. Taxonomy (NCBI): domain Eukaryota; kingdom Metazoa; phylum Chordata; class Mammalia; order Artiodactyla; family Bovidae; genus Ovis; species Ovis canadensis. The sequence continues at coordinate 78,704,988 of NC_091257.1, forward strand.
TATTAATGGAATCAGATGGTTTGCACTCTTTGTGTCCAAATTCTTTCATTCATCTCTGTGAGATTCATCCATGTTTTTGTACGTGGATGCACACAATGGCAATTTGCTGTTTTTTATTGCTATGAAGTATTCCATTATGGGCTTCCCTTGTGGCTCAGCTGGTAAAGAATCTGCCTGCAATGCAGGAAACTGGTTTCAGCCCCTGGGTTGGGAAGATCCCCTGGAGAAGGGAAAGGCTACCCACTCCAGTATGCTGGCCTGGAGAATTCAATAGACTGTATAGTCCATGGGGTAGCAAAGAGTCAGACACAGTTGAACAATGTTCACTGTTACTTTTCTTTTTCTACTCCATTATGTACGTAGACCACATTTTATTTACCCATTCTGCCGATGGCAGATCTGACGGTTGTTCCTGCTTTGGAACTACTGAGTAACAAGAGCTGCTATGAAAATTTTTATGCATATCTTTAGGGAGATATGCATTCGTGTCTCTTGGGTTATGCCTGGGAGTGGGATTGCTAGATCATAAACTAAGAATATGCTTATCAGCTATTTACTCTTTTTCTTGTTTGTATTATTTTTTTCCCATTAGATTCTAAGTTCTGTGAAGGTAGGAAACAGCTTGTTTTATTCACCATTGTATTCCCAGCATGTAGCACAGTGCTTGGCACATTGTAGGTGCTCAATAAAAATCTGTTGAATAAATGAAAGAACAAACCTAAGCTACTGTCAGCGCAAAGTAAGTAATGGTTGGACTTCCCTGGTGGGCCAGTGGTTGGGAGTTCACCTGCCAATGCAGGGGACGTGGGTTTGATCCCTGGTTCAGGCAGATTCCACATGCCAAGGGACAACTAAGCCCAAGTATCACAACCACTGAAGCCTGTGGGCTCTAGAGCCTGTGCTCTGCAACAAAAGAAGACGCGGCGATGAGAAGCATGTGCCCTGCAACTAGAGAGAAGCCCCTCTCGCTGCAACTAGAGAAAGCCTGTCCACTGCAACGAAGACCCTGAATAGCCAAAAATAAGTAAATAATAAATTTAAAAAAATTTTTAAGTAAGTTACGGTGGAGCTAGGACTAGATCCAAATGCTCCTGACTTCCACCATCTGCAAGCTGAGATTCGGAAGCCCAGCTGACTTGGAAAGAGACAGAGCTGCAGGTGTTGGGTTGATTTCAGCATCCCGTTATTCTTTGAAGAAAAAGTGGCTCCCTCTCCCCGTCTTGGCCTGCATTGTCATGGCTTGAAATATTCTTTTGATTATGAGAACATTTTCCATTAAGTGTGCTTCTCCAGCTCCACCCCCTCCCCCAGTATTTATGAGCTCATAACTCCAGGATATGTCACAATCAGTGTTGCAAAAGTGTATCTGAATGTAATGAAATAATTTGATGAGAGACACTGCAAGGAGACAGTTGGAATTTTCTCTTGCCTTACAAACCATCCCCAGGGGATGGGTGTATATAAATCAGCTCCTCCCTTAATTAAGTAAAACATTTTGAGGAAAAAAAAACAAATTAATTACCACTTCATGGCACCACCCCAACCGATTACCTAAACGGTTCACGTTCCATAAACCTCGCCTGAGTTTAGAGCTAATTATCACTCTTTAGGTTTGCTTATACTTCTCAATATGGCAAAGATCTGTATTAAAAGTGGGTGGTGTGGGATAGTTTTCTCTGCCACTTTCAAGATGTAAGTTGTCATATGAATCAGGAAGTAAGCCTTTTTGGTTTTTTTAAAGCTGAAAACACAGCATATGTAGAATGTAGAGCATCCAAATGGTCAAATAGAAATGACCTTGGGGTATTGCTGGGGTGATTCGGAGAAGCCCATGGGGTACAGAATGTATGGAGTCTTAGCCTGGGTCAGTCCCTCACTTGCTGTGTAAGCTTGAGCAGGACGGAATGTTTCTGGTCTCTTATCTGGGCCAGCTGAGCATCTTCCATCCAGCCAACCGCCTCCTTTGCCTCCTGATATGTGGTCCCAATAGGAGAGGAGAATCCTATTATCTCTGAGCTGTTGTGCAGCTTGACCTGATGTCCTTTCTAACCCTCCTGCCTGCTCTGGTCTCACCATTGCCAACTGGGACTGACCCATTATTGTCTTTGATCCAGAAAGGTCCCTGTGGCCAGAGCATCTGTTGACTAACGCTTCACCTATTCCCATCCTAAGGGACCCTTGGACTTCTTGGTGGTCCAGTGGCTTGGGCTCCATGCTTCTACTGCAGGAGGTGTGGATTTGGTCCATAGATGGGGAACTGGGATCCCATACACTGTGTGGTATGACCAGAAAAAAAAAGTGACCCTGAGTCATCCTGGCCTCCAGCATCTGGCTACCTTCTGATTGGTCCTGTCGCCTGATGGAGCAGGCTGCCCAGGCCTGGTCGTGGCTTCTTAGGCATTTGTGTGTGGGAGTGAGGTTCTCAACGGCATCAGATACAATTGGTCCTGGGTAGCAACGAGCCTTGCTCTAACTGCAGAGCCACGTGCCAGCTCCTTGGGGATAGAAAGTCAATCCCTAACCTTCCTTTACTTCTGCTACTTCTCTCATATGCATGGCTGTGTACACTGTAGGCCCTCAGTCAGTACTGATTCACCATCTGAACTTCAGTGAAAGACATGGATCACCAGGAAGAAACAACAATCTAACTCTTCAAAACATTTGTATTAAGGTTTGAGTTATACACAGTAAAGTGCATACATTATAAATGTATAACCCAATGAATCTTTACTTTGTGTCCATCCCCTTAATCCCCATCTAGGTCAAGACACAGGATATTTCCAGCCCCTCAGCAGTTTCCCTCTTAGTCAACACCCTTCAAAGACAACCATTATCCTGACTTTTATCACCACAGGTTAATTTTGTTCTTGAATTTCATATAACTGCAATCACCTCATATCTAGTTTTTTTCTGCCTGGCCTCTTTCACTCATCTGCTTTTTCTATGAGATTTATCCTGTGTACATATACAAGTGTTTCTGAGCTCTTCTTTAGGTTAAAAATAGTGAAAAGTGGTTAGTGATTACTGGTTGTTGGTATTTAGTTTGATAGTATGCTGTCCTTTCAAAAAAAACCAAATGCCAGGATATTTGGGGATCTAATACTAATATGATAGTGTGCACTCCCACTCCCTTAAGAAAAAGTGGAATAATTTAATTCTTGAGTGTTTGAGTGGACTTTCCAGGTGGCTCAAGAAGTAAGAATCCACCTGCAAATACAGGAGTTGTAGGTTCGAGCCTTGGGTTGGAAAGATCCCCTGGAAGAGGAAATGGCAACTCTCTAGTATTCTTGCCTGGAAAATCCCATGGACAGAGCCTACTCCATGGGGTCGCAAAGAGCCGGACAGGACTTAGCAGCTGAGCACGCCTGCACAGTGTTTGAGTATATTCAAGTTCCAAATCGAGGAGGGACGAGTTTAGTTGGAGGTATCTGACCACATTGGTCCCTTCTTGAGAACCTTCCAAGGCATCTCCTTGTTGCTTTAATTCTCATTTCCTGGGTTACTAGAGAGGTTGAGTATCTTTCTCTTAGGATTATTTGTATTCCCTTACATCCTGTAAGAACTCGGTCGCACACTGGGGGTGGAGGTGGTGGCTAGTCTTCAGGGAAGGAGTCTTCTGAAGGTTTATAGAGCTGAGAGCGGGCATTCGTCTTGCACCCACCGCAGCATTCCCCTGTCCTCCTCACCCTTGAAGGGGACCAGCTTTTCCTACCTTTTTGTGGTGGGAGGGCTGGTAAGATCTGAGCCATCTCTGGATTTCTAAAATTACAACGCATATCTTGTCACCATTACTAGATCCCTCCAATTCTTCCTCTAGAACGTCTCCGGAATCCAAGCCCTGGGCCAAACCTGAGACTAGGCTACTCTCATCTTATGCCTGGACGTCTGTACCAATGCCGCCCTGGTCTCCCTGATGCCACTTGCTGCTCACCATACCATTCTAGAATCACCCAACACCGATTGTTTGTTCTGAATCACAGACCAAATTAGGTCACCATCCTTAAAACCCTCCAAGGTATGCCTGAGTAAAGAAAATGCAGTATATACATACAATGGGATATTGTTCAGCCTTCAAAAGGAAGAAATACCTGTCACACGAGAGAATACAGATAAAGCTTGAGTGAAATAAGCCAGTCACAAAAGTAATAGGGACAGAATGAAGGGACAAAATAGGTGATTAAATAGTTAATCTGACTAGGGGATTGTAAGTAAAAAATACATACATACATACATACATACATACATATATATATATATATATATATATATATATATATATATACATGAGAGACCCCTGTAAGTTAATGATTACTCAAGAAAGCAGGTTTTCTTAACCACAAAACCCAAGCAGGTTTGCTTAGCAACAGAGCCATGCAGCTGAAGCAAGGGACATGACCCACAGCAATAAAACAATGGTGGCATGAGCCCCACATCCTGCCCAGTGAACTCAGTAAATCAATGATTCCTAAGACGTGCTCCCTGCACACATAGAAAACAATATTTTGTGGACATAGCTTGACCACGCAGAGACAAGAAACCTCCCCTGCTCAGTCTGGAGGAGAAACTCATGATGAAAATGAAGGAGGAAACAGAACAGGCTCTATCTTGAAAGCAGGACTCCCTCTTGGGCCGGACTGTGGGCTTTGAGCTATATGCCCAGTATCTATGGAAACAACATACCAACTGGAAAACCAGGCCCCCGGAAGGAAGAGCCCCAGAGAATCATAATCATACATTCTGTTATGCTTATTGGGGTATGATGACAGGCCTATTGATAATTGTCCAGTGTTAACAACCTAGGCTTAAGGCATATGATCGTGGGTTAACTTTGACTGTATCTTTCTTTTTGCTTTGTTCAGACTAGTTTTAGGGAACCTTATACACTTAAGGTATATCCTTCAAGACCCAACTCAAATGTATCCCCTTCTGTGAAAGCTTCTCTTTCCCTCTCCAAAAGAATGATGCTCAGAGGGTGTGCCCAGACACTTTTAACATCACCACCAGCAACCCCTGAGCTACTATTAAACAAGTGCTTAATGTGTGCTGAGCACTGGGCCAAAAAACCTCTATGCATCAGTGTCTCAGCTAATCTTTTGATAACCCTCTATCATCCCCATTTTACAGACAAGGAAATTGAGGCTCAGAGAGGGAAAGTATCATGCCCAAGATTGTTAAATTGTGGCACTGAGACTTATACCTTCCTAATTCCAGAGGAACACTTTTAGCCACTCAAATCCTCTCCCCGTATACAACCAAATTACTGCATTGTCAATATATTGTTTATTTGCTGCTTCCCCTGTTAGGGGAGGGTTGTGCCTTTGTTGTCATCCTGCCTCTGCTGCACCATGTGTGGCCCAGGGCCTGGCACAGAGCTGGAGTTTTTGTGGGTGTTTCGTCACACACCCTCCAGTAAGTCAGTGTTGATGCTAGTTCCCCCAATTCCACCACTTCTATTTCCCCTCCAGGAATTGGCAGATCGGCAATGGCAAAAGAAACATCCCCACCAATCAATAAATAATAATGTTGGAGAATTTAAAATAAGAATCTGGATTATTAAAGTTACAAATCTTTGGTCTTTATACCTTTAATAAAACATACATCTATTAATAATGGATACTGATTCTGGCCTGCTTATGCTGAAAAGGGGAAAAAAATGACCAGTCGAAAGATGCTAATATTTTTTCTCCTTACCTGGCTTGGCTGCCAAGTGCTTCCCTGACAAATTGCTCATCATTTAAAAAGGTTTAAAATTTTTAACAGCACGAAAGGGAAGTTGAAGATGGGATGCTCAGCCCTGTGGACCCTTCGTGAGAGATCACTCCTCTTGGAGACATCTCTCTCGTGGGCTGTGCTGGACCCATCTCTGCTGGCTTCTAGCTTAGTCCTCTGGCTGTGGCTTCTCAGGCTCACTGTTTTTCTTCAACCTCCTCCCAGAGTCCCTTCCTTTCCTCCTCCATTCTTCCTCTTCGTCTCCCCTCCCTTCCCCTCTTCATTTATTGTTTTAGTTGGCTGGGTCTCCATTGCTGTGCTCTGGCTCTCTCTAGTCGCAGTGAGTGGGGGCCACTCTTCATTGCAGTGCATGGGCTTCCCATTGCGACGGCTTCTCTTATTTTGGAGCACAGGCTCAAGGTGTGTGAGTTCCGTCGGGCTCAGAGGTTGTAGCATGTGGGCTTAGTTGCTCCTTGGCATGTGAGATCTTTCTGGCCCAGGGGTCAAACCCATGTACCCTGCATCGACAGGTGGATCAACCACTGGACCACCAGGGAAGCCCCCCGTCCCCTCTTCTCTCTGAACACCCTTATCCTGAGTGACCTCACCGCTCCTGAGGTAAGTAGTCATCATCTCTGCACTAAGGTGTGTCGATCGGATACTGGTTGTCAATCGATACTGGTATGTCAGTTGAGAAGTTGCTCAATAGCAGAGAAAGTCAAAGAGGAAACAAGGGGCCTGACCATGATAGTCCTTTGTAAAGACCGTGGAGGCCATGGGTGTACTTTGGCTTTTACTCTACGCATAATGGTGCCATTGCAGGAGCAGAGGAAGGCGTGATAGGACCTATGGCTTGAAAGAAATATCTTTGGAGGTTGTGACTGAAATAGACTGGAAGGTGATAGGGCAGAAGCAGGAAAACCGTTCAGAAGACGATTGTCATAATCCAGGCAAGAGATGATGACAGTTTGGGATAGAGTAGAAGCAGAAAGGAGGTGAGAAGTGATTGGGTACAGGATATATTTCACTTTATTATTATTCTTTCTTCTTTTTTGGGCTGCATTGCACAGCTTTTGGGATCCTAGTTCCCTGACCAGGGATTGAACCTGGGCCTTCAGCAGTGGAAGTGCTGAGTCCCAACCACTGGACCACCAGGCAGTTCCCCAGGATATATTTTAAAGGTGGAGATGGTAGGATTTGCTTATGGATTGGAGGGGGGCATGAAAAAAGAGAAAGAATCAAGGATGTCCCCAAGGTTTTTGTCTTGAGCAACTAAAAGGTTTGAGTTTTCATTTCCTGAGACAAGAAAGATTGTGGGTGGAGCAGGCTTGGGGAGAACAGATTTAATCTCAAATGTGTTTAGTTTGAGAAGCCTGTTGGATATAATGTTATGGATTGAATTGTGTCCCCTTAAAACCCATATGTTGAGGCCTTAACCCCCCAGTGTGACAGTACTGGAGTTAGGATTGCTAAGGAGGCAATTAAGGTTAAATGAGACAGAAAAGATGGGACCCTAATCTGATAGTCTGCTGTTGTTATAGGAAGAAACACCCAGAGATCTCTCTCTCTAGGAACACACAGATGAAAGGCCATGTGGGGACATAGTGAGTGACTATCAACAACCAGGAAGAGAGGCCTCACCAGAAACCAACCCTGCAGGCACCTTGGTCTTGGACTTCCAGCCTCCAGAACTGTAAGAAAATAAATGTCTGTTGTTTTAGCCACGCACCCTGTGGCATCTTGTTATGGCAGCCTGAGCTGACTAATATGGATGTCTAAAAAGAGACTTGGGGGGACTTCCCTGGCAGTTCAGTAGTTAAGAATCTTCCTGCCAGTGCAGGGAGCATGGGTTTGATCTCTGGTTGGGGAAGATCCCACATGCTGCACCGTGCAGTCAAAAGAGACAGAGAGATGAAATTGGCGTTGGACATATGAGCTCAAGATCGGGGAGGCTACAGATACAAATCTGTCTGGGATACAGACAAAAATTGGGGCATCATCATCAGAGAGATGGTATTTAAAGTCATGAGGTGATATGAGATTGCCAGTGGAGGTAATGTGACAGAGATGAACATGACAAGGGAGCAGACCCTATAACCTTCCTCGTTTAAAAGTTGAGGAGATGCGAAGGAATCAGTGAAAGAAGACTGAGCAGTGGCCAGTGATATAGGAGAAAAATCAAGAAAATAAAATGTCCTGGAAGCCAAACGAGGAAAGGATGTTAAGGAGAAGATAGTGGTCATCTATGTGCAGTGATGCTAATGGGATAAATAAGGTGAGAATTGAGGACTGATCACTTGATTTAGCAACATGGAGGTCACTGGTGACGTTGACAAAAGCGTTTGATTAGCTTTGAGAGCCTTGGAGGTGAAAACAAAAAAGAGACTCAATATACTCAGTAATTCTCATTATCTTCCAGGAGGAAATCTACTGGTTGTTTAAGACACCCCATCTTTTTGTCTTGGGAATTCTTAATGAGAGTTCTTACAAAGAAGGCATTGGGTAAACAATGAATCTTGTCAACAGCAATGGAAGGTATTTTCCTCTTTTCCTTCTGGCAGTTTAGCCCATAAACAAGTGGCAACCTTATGTATCCATTCCAGTCCAATTATGAAGGGGCTCAGAGTGAAATGTGTATAGAGAAACTTCACAGGTCAACACGCCAAGGGGGCGTTGGGAAAGGACTGACTAACTCTGCCTCGGGACTTGGGAAAGAGGAGATGCCCTTGAGGTGGGCTTTGAGAAGATAAACAAAAATTCTCAAAGGGAAAAAGAGGACAAATGACTTTTTTATGCACAGGAAACAGCATGTACTAATTCTAGCATGTACTTTCACTATAAAATGATTTCTCTTTTTTCTCTGTCTTTATGATTTTGTTTCTTTCCCTCTCTTTCTCACACCCCTGTATTCACAAACACCACATGTGACTGCACGTAGACGACCACTCTCATCTCCTTAAAGTCCCTTCCTCGTTTGGCTTCCAGGACATTTTATTTTCTTGGTTTTTCTCCTATTTCACTGGCCACTGCTCAGTTTTCTTGCACTGATTCCTTCTCATCTCCCCAAGCTTTAAACAGAGGAAGGTCAAGTAGTAGTCTTGTTTGCAAATGACAGAAAACTCACCTCAAAATGGCTTAAACTAATAAAGGAAACTTTTTGGTTCATGTGATTGAAAACTCCAAGGGTAAATTTAAGATGTCACTGAACTCAGGGGCCCAGACGACTGGTACTCACGCTTGGTCTCTCTTCATCATTGGCTCAGCCTTGCTCCGTGCTGGAGCATGCACACTGAGCATGCTGCCAAAGGGCTGCCTGCAATCCTGGGCCTGAGGAATCGAAGGGAGAGTCTCTCTCTCTGTTGTGTCTCATTGGCTCTGATGGTGTCAGGTGACCATCCCTGAACAAATCACTGTGGTCAGGGGACTAAGACGCTCTGATTGCTATCGCTGAGACACAAGCCCATCGTAGCGCCAAGCAATCGATTCTGACCACAGCACAGGGACTGAGAACCAGGAGGAAGAGCTCTCCTAAAGGGAAAACTTGTTGCCAAAGAAGGCTGAGTGGATCTTTAGCCATGAAAGCTTTGTACGTCCACTTCCAAGGAGTGGTATGCTAGGGGTCTCCCTATGGTGGAAGACTTAGGCCTTGACCTAAGAATTCTTGAGGGTTGAATAGCCCTCAGAGCAGTGGAGCTGCAAGAGGATGGAGCTTTTGAGAGGGAGCAGAAAGGGAGCATCTGAGAAATGCAGCTTGTCCAGGGCTTAGAGGTCATCATCTAGGCAGACGACTGTAGAAGACCAGAGAGGGTGAGGAACTCGTCTGAGGCCACAGCAAACTGAAGCAGCATTGGGATTCAAAGCCAGCTGATGTTAAGGCTGGAACCGGGCTTGGTCTGTGTGTCTGGCAGCTGTCACATTCATTAGCTCCCTGACATCTCCTTGTTTCCTTGTGTATTTTTACAAGGTTGTTAATTACCAGCCATAAAGCTCAGCAAACATTTTGATCGGCTTTAAGAGCTCATGAAAACAACATTACATTTTAAGGCATGGTTTCCTAATTAATCTAATTAACTGTCAGCCTCGCATCCCGCTGGTTTCCAGACAAGGCGAGCTGCGCCTCTTAGCTTCTGATTCGGCCCCGGTGGACAGGGCTGCAGGCTTTCACAGTCACAATCTCCATGCCAGGAAGCTAGCCAACCTGTGATCTGAGGTTTGGGTTGTCCGAGGCAGTGTCTAGATGCTCAGCCTTGTGTTGATTTATTTTCCCCAATGATCTGTTTCTAGGACAAAGACACAGTAGTTTGAAGATGACACAGATTAAAGCAAGTATGTGGATGACTGGCCACATCAGCCTAGCCCCATTCCAGAAGGCCAAGGCACATTTGGTGCCTTCTCCAATGATGTTCCCTTTCTCATTCACAGTCCTTGCTATGCAATCCTGCTCCCCCTAATGGCTAGATGGACTCAGGTGGACACCTGACCCAGGGATGGTTCAGTCCTTTCTGACCCATCAGACAGTTCAGTAGCTCAGTCATGTCTGACTCTCTGCTACCCCATGGACTGCAGCATACCAAGCTTCCCTGCCCTTCACCAATTCCCAGAGCTTGCTCCAGCTCACGTCCATCAAGCTGGTGATGCCCTGGACATGACCTGGCTCAAAAAGATGAGCTGGGTCAACCAGAGGCAACTTGGCTGGGCCAACTGGGGATGGAGAAACAGATCCTTGGAAGGGTGTATTACTTTACTACAGCTGCCATAACAAAGTACCACAGACCAGGTAGTTCAACAAACAGAAGTGTACTTCTCAAGATTCTGGTGGCTAAAAGTCTAAGATCAAGGTGCTGGCAGGGTTGGTTCCTCCTGAGGTTTTAGCTCCTTGGTTTGCAGATGGTTGCCTCCTCACTGCTTCCTCACATGGTCTTTTCTCTGTGTGTGAGCATCCCTGGAGTCTCTCTGCGTGTCCAATTTCCTCTTCTAGTAAGGATGACAATCAGATTGGATTAGGGCTCACCCTAAAAGCCTCATTTTAACTTAATCACCTCTTTAAAGACCATTTCTGCAAATAGTGTCTTTTGGAGGTACTGGCAGTTAGGCTGCAACATACCAATTGTGGGAAGACAGCATTAAGCCCATAACAAAGGGGGAAGAACAGATTTTCCTGGCAGCCCAGTGGTTAAGACTTCTGCTTCCACTTCAGGGGACACAGGTTTGATCCCTCATCGGGGAAGATCCTGTGTGCTGTGGCCAAAAAAAAAAAAAAAAAAAGAAATGCAAAGGGCAAGAACTAGTGATGAAAACTCACACAGCATCTGGGCTGGGGTGAGGAGGCGGCCATGGCCAGTACACCACCCGTAACTGTGAGGCCCTCTGCTGGACACTCTGAGCACTGTTTACTAAAAACACCTGGGACCTGCCACCTTCCACCTGAGGACTTTTATCTTCCACTTTCTGCTGGGGGCACAGTCACCTGCACACAAGGAAAGCTAGAGTGTTAGAGGGTTAGTGGTGGCACAGCGTTAAAGAATCTGCCTGCATGGCAAGATACACAAGAGATGTGAATTCAATCTCTGGGTTGGTAAGATCCCCTGGAGTAGGAAATGGCAACCCACTCTAGTATTCTTGCCTGGAAAATCCCATGGACAGAGCCTGGTGGACTACAGTCCATGGGGTCACAAAAGAGTCGGACACAACTTTGTGACTAAATAGCAAAGAGGGTTGATACCCGGGGAGCAGCCCTCCCTCCACCAAAGACTGATGGAAGTCACAGGGAGGGGGAATGAGTATCCCAGCTCTCTAACGCATTGGGTGGGATAACTCTGTGTGTGTGTGTATGTGTATACGCTCAGTTGTGTCCAACCCTTTGCAACCCCATAGACTGTAGCCTGCCAGGCTCCTCCGTCCATAGAATTTTCCAGGCAAGAATGCTGGAGTGGGTTGACATTTCCTTCTCCAGGGCATCTTCCTGACCCAGAGATTGAACCCATGTATCTTGCATCTCTTGTGTTGGCAGACAGATTCTTTACCACTAGCGCCATCTAGGAAGCCCCTGTCCTGGGATAACTCTGACCCATGTTCTACACTGTCTCTGGAGCTCTTTGAAAGGATCAGTGGTAACTGGCACCATTCCTTTCCTTGGCCTGTCCCTCTCACTGATCAGTATTTTCAGGGATCAACTCCTAAATAAACTACCTGCATTTGAATCTGTGTCTCCAGGTCTGCTTCTGAGGGAACCCAAACAAAGTTAGGTGGCATGCAGACTTAATGTGGGAAAAGAAGCAGAAGAAGCTGGGGAGACAGAAAGATTGAATCCTAAGAGAGGGAAAGGGTTCCTGTGCTTTATAGGCTCTGGTTCCATCCCTGGGAGCGCTGTCCTGCATTTCTTGCCCATAGCTCTCCAAGTTGCTGTTGCTCATTTGCTAAGTCATGTCCAACACTTTGCGACCCCATAAACTGCAGCACACCAGACTTCCCTGTCCTTCACTGTCTCCCAGAGTTTGCTCAAACTCATGTCCATTGAGTCGGTGATGTCATCCAACCACCTCATCCTCTTGTGGCCCCTTCTCCTCTTGCCCTCAATCTTTCCCAACATCAGAATCTTTTCCTTTTCACACCAGGTGGTCAAAGTATTAGAGCTTCAGTTTCAGCATCAGTCCTTCCAATGAATATTCAGGGTTGATTTCCTTTAGATTTGACTGGTTTGATCTCCTTACTCTCCTTGTAAATTAGGATGTTGGGTGTTCTGGAATGCAAAATGATTTAGCCATTTCCCTATCCAGATGCAGCAGATTCTCTTGACCTCTTCCAGAAACTTCCCTCTGAAATGTGCAGTAATATGGTGAATTGATATCTATTGCTCCTGGGAAAGGTGTCACAGGGTATGTTCTGTGGCTTCATCAACATGCCCCTCCAAGTAGACCCTTGATTTTCAGAGCTGAAGCTGAGGATGAATTGGGCAAGCTTGCATGTGAGCCAGAAGCTACATGGAGGGTCAGGAATCAAGACTCCTGCACCCTTTCCTTCTGAGATAAAACATGATCACAACTTTTCTGGTTGACTAGGATAAGTCTGGTTGAAATTCCTGAAAGAAATGACATAAAGAGACATAGAGAAAATGGTCATAACTGTGAAGGGAGTCTGCACTGGTGACTTGTCTTCAACACGAGCACTTTTTCTAGCACAGTTAAAAGCTGATGTTAAGGAGGTGCTTAGTTTTTGATCTTTAAAATGAAAAGACCAGTTCCCATATTTTCCCCTTGGCTTAGGACCTGCCTTTAGAAATCCACTGGCCTTCTCCCTGGTGGCTCAGATGGCAAAGAATCGCCTGCAATGCTGGAGACCCAGGTTCAATCCCTGGGTTGGGAAGATCCCCTGGAGGAAGGAATGGCAACCCAACATTGGGTGTTGGTGGGTTGCCTGGAGAATCCCATGGACTGAGGAACCTGGTGGGCTACAGTCCACGGGGTCTCAAAGAGTCGGACATGACTGAATGACTGATACTTTTCACTTCACTTTCGTAGAAATTCATTAGACTTCTCAGCATTTGGTGGGATGAGTATGTGGGGTTTATACTACATTGCATGCAGAGGGAGAGAGAGAGGAATAGAAGCTAGCAGGGGTAGGATCTGGAACCTGAAAGAAGTGGGTGGGAGCAGTTGTCTTCTGTGCTCGAGCCACAAAGAAAGTGTGCCCCAGGCAATGAGGGAAGTCTCAAAAGCAGGATCTGGCCCTTGGGTCAGGGAGAGCGTAATAGATACAGTGACTCTGATGGTGAATGGGATCATTGCCATTACATCTCCTGTTTATAGGTGAGGAAACTTCACAGCTCTCAGCAGGGTGTAGTATCAGGTCCAAAGAGTAACATCAGACCCTGAAAAATATGATTCAATGGGCAGAAAGTAGTATGACAGACAGAATGGGCAATGGAGTCCTATTTGGAGCAGGATGAGCTGTTTAGGACCAAGCCTGTGAACACTTTGAGGATGTCAGAAGCCAACTTGGAAGTGGGGTACCTCTGAGAAAGGGCTAGTTCTGGTGGCCTGAGGCTAACAGGACCGAGCAGGATTGTCCTCCAAAGTGGCTTCCATTCTTCACCATCTAGTACGCCCTGGCCTCTACCCACCTTGACACTCCCTAGACGGATTTATTTCCTTTATTTTTTATATCAGTAAAAAGTATTTTTATTGAAAAAGTACAAATGCAAAGAAATGAACAGAGGAAAATTTAGTCTTGCAACTTTTACTCTATTTTTTCTTTTTGCTCTTCTATTTTGACCTTGCTATTTCATCTCAGTCATTTAACCTGAGACTTTGGTTCAGCTATTTTTTTAAACTGCAAAAATAGTCTGAATCTCTGCCTATTAAATCCTTGAAATCAGAATTATATGAAAGAGTAAAAATATTTGTTGAGAAGTTATTTTTCAGAGGTAATAGTAAGACTTTTTAATTCCTTGGTCAATTTTTTAAAAATAGCAGAGTGAAGAAAAATCTAGTTTATCCACTTTTGCTTTTAATTCACTGAAGTTATTTCCATCAAAATCAATTATTTTTATGCAAATGACACTTTCATTCATATCTTATCATATTGACTATAGATGCTCTAGTATTTTAAGTGTTGTTATTTTTACCATCAACTTTCTTGAATCATTATGTATTTCAAAAAGTTTTTTCCCAGGTTTCTGAGACATAATTCATGTAAGGCACTGTATAATTTTAAGGTGTAGAGCATAATGATTTAATTAACATATATTGTGAAATGATTGCCACTACAAGTTTAGTTCACATTAATTATCTCATGTAGATTTTTTAATGGAAAAGATAAACTAAAGATTTTTTTCATGTGATGAAAGCTCTAAGGATTTACATTCCTCCCCAGGTGTATTTAAATTGATACCCTCAAAACTGTAAAACCAGGCCGGATTCTCCCTCCCTTCTGTCCACTCACCTTCAAAAATTTAATGAGCTTGTCTAGGTTAAAGTGTTTTATTCAAGCCCAATGCCAGCACTATCACTGAGGAAGTAAATCCTGAACTAATAGAAGTTGAGTGTAATGTAAAATAACAATTAATCTCTGTCGCAGAGAGTAAGAAAAATTAACAAACCGCTGGTCAAATATTTATTAGCAGGAGAGATGGGACAGATATCTTTATTCTATGACTGAGGTCAACTGAAACTTTAGGAAGTATCTGGTCCTTACATCATGGAGGAGTTGGGCTCAGAAATGATGTTCGGGTGGGGTAGGGGGCTAGGGATGGTTAGCGGACCAGAGCCATCCTTGGGAAGGGTGAGTCCTGTGACAGGTCAGAATGGGGGGACAAAAGTCCCCAAATGCTGCTTCTCCCCTCCCCCAACTAAAATCAGATTGTGGATGTTGATTCTGACATGACAGACACCAGCTCACCTCTGACACATGTAAGGAGAACCCCTCCACCATCCAAGGCTTGGTCCTGAACCTCAGCCTTGACCCTCCTACTGTTGCCATGCCTCTATATTCCCTTCAACTGCACACACACACACACACCCACCCCCGCCTTTTAATGGCCTTGGCAGTTCTTGACCACTCTAGATTTTTCCCTACAAACATTGGTCCTCTCCCAGGCATCACAGATCATCCGTCCTCTCCCATCAGTCTCCTACCTAAGATCTAGATAAAGTGACTATAAACTCTGGCACCCGGAAGAAGAGGTCCAGAATTTCTTTCCAAAAGTGAGACAAAAGACAGCCGCCAACAATGCCTCCCAGCCTTGGACATGGGCGCTGTTCTTCCTGTAAAGAGGCGGTGTTGGGCCTCCTTCCTGGAATCTGGGCTGGCCTTGTAACTTGGCTTTGACCTCCTGCTCTGTCAATTTCCGGCCTAGCCCTTAAGGGACCTGACAACTTCTGTTCTCTTGGAGCACTGAGCCACTGAGAAAGAAGGCCAACTAACCTACTGAAGAGTGATGCCCAGCCACTGCAGCTGCCATCTTGAATGTTCCAGCCCCAGCAGAATTCATGAGTGATCCCAGCAAACATGCCATGGAAGAATTGCCCAGGTGTGTCTGGCCATCTTTTGAAATCATAAGAAACAGTAAATTGTTTTAAGCCACAGAGGTGTGCAGTGGCTTGTGAAATAGTGATAGATATTTGAGACACTAATCTTTCTAGGACTTAAGTCTGCCTTCCACCTGCCATTTTGGATGTTGCAAAAACTACCTTGTCAACTTCAGGATCCCTGTAGACACACATGTTGGACACCCTGATGCTGGCCACTTGCCAGGGCTGTCCTGTTGCCCTGCCCATCAAACTCCAAGCCCAAGTTCATTGGTTATTCATTAAAGACTGATTGTACCTAAAGCTTGAATTAAGCCCTGTTTGGCCCCGGAGAATTCAGACATACTCCCAGACTTCAAAGAGTTCACAGGTCAAAGGGGAGAAAGACAGGAAGATAACAAGCTAAAATTCAGGGTGCGTGTATTGAAATAGCAGCAGGACATAGCTCCATGAGAGCAGGGGAGGTGGGGTGTGGGGGGATAGTCATGTTCACGTAGACTTCACAGGGATGCATTTTTGAAGGTAGCTTGCAAAATCAGTGTCAGAATTTGGTTCCAATCTTCTCATTTTTTTAATTAGGGAATGTGAGATGTATTTTTCAGGAAAAAAATTACCCTATGAAATAAACTATCAGTAATAATTCACTAATTTGTCTGTGTGTGTGACACAAACATGCATTTGTTTTATTTACAAAACACTCTGGTTTCCTAAAACAATACAAACAGCATATTCATCAGCAGGAAGCTAACCATGGGCAAGGGGCGCCCAGGCCACTGAGGGAACCCTGGGCACCCACCTGTACCGGCAGGTGGCCACCCAGGGAAACACTTTCTTTTGTTGCCATCAGCAAGGCCAGAAAAAAAAGGACTTATTTTCTATAAAGGAAATAGCCAGGATGAGAAATATCAGGACATAGGCTCCCCAGCTCTCCATGGATAAACGAACAGAACTTCCATTTTTGCAAAATCATCACTGTTAGGGAGCGGGGAGTGGGGTCCTAGTCTGGGGTGCTGAGCGGGTGCTGAGCTGCTGGCTGGGTCTCAGGGTTCAGTGGGCTGCTCCCTCCGGCTCTGTGAGCTCCTCACGGCAGCACCGCACTGGTCGATGGACACAGAGGGGCTTCGGCACAGCGCCATCAACATTCTATTTACAGCCCTGAGTGGATTCTCCAGGCACATGAAAACTGTGCAATATTTCATGGTCGGAAAGAATCAAAGGATTTCCAAATCGAACGTTTCCCAGACTCAGGCATTTGGGAGCTATTTTCACATTTGATGTGTGTGTGTATCACCACAACTAATTTACTTAGTATTTTACTTTAAGTCAACTCATATTTTATAAACCTAAAAACTTTTATTATAAAAGATTACTGTATATACCACTAAAAATGAAAACCAAAAATACTTGTGATAAACACATAACTATTAAAAATAAAACACAGTTACTTTTGTCCTTCCTAAAATGATCTTGTTTACCACCATTGATATGCTTCCTGTACTTGGGGAAACAGTTATATTAAGATTGGGAATTCCTTGGCAGTCCAGTGCTTAAGACTCTGTGTTTCCACTATAGCGGGTACGAGTTTGATCCTTGGTCTGGAAACTAAGATCCTGCAAGACACAGCACAGCCATAAAAAAAAAAAAAAACTAAAAAAATTCAACTTCGGTGTGATTCAGAGGGATCTGTTATGAATATCAAAAGATGCTCCCCTCACTTTTATAGCTATTATCACTAGGAAATTCCTCAGGTTTTAGGAGCTCTGTGCCAGAAATAGGGATGAAGACCAAATATATATTTCTTATTATAAATCACAATGTCACAGTTAGTGACAGAAAAAGAGAGCCCAGAGAGGGGATGTCCCTTCCCCACGTAACCCTACTCTCGAAAATAACTGACATAAAGAGGACAGGGTTGCTTTTCTCTTTGGAGCAACTTGGAAGCCTCAAGAGTAAACACAGATGGGCAAGGCCTAGCTGAACAGTCTCTGGATGGAGAATGCTCTTGATCTCTGCAATATCTCTTCCAGAACAAGAAGCCAGGGAAGCCCAAGTTCCCTGTCTGATCAGATTCACAGGAAACCGGAGGAGCCAGTTTCGAGGTTTTTCAGGAGCTGGGAGAAAACGTGTTATTTTATAAGGGGTCTGAGCTTATGTTCTCTACAGACAGATGTTAAGAGTTCTTCCTTGAAAGAGAATTGCTCTTCTGCTTGGGAAAGTATTTCAAGAGACCTATTGATTATGCAAAGAACTCCTGCTGAGAGTCCAGCTTTGTTGTTCTGCTGTTCGTGATTAAGCAACAGGGATTTGCACTTTTATCTAAGTATGATCTTTTGTATTTGCCTCTTATCTTTCCCTTATCATCAACCTTTATTTAGCACCATTTTAACAGATTTTTGTAGTCATGTACAAAGGGGAGATGGGGAAGAGATAACTTGGCAACAGACCAGAGTGAACAGAGTCGGGCACCCAGTAAGATGTCCCCAGGTGGGGAACTAATGCTTGGCTTAAACATATTGTTCATTCTGCGATGACATCTCTTTTTCTTTGTTTTGGTAAAAAACAAGACAACAGGGAATTCCCTGGTGGTCCAGTGGTTAGGACTCCACACTTCCACTGCAAGGGACACAGGTTTGATCCCTGGTCAGGGAACTAAGACCCCGCAAGCTGCAAGGCACAGCCTGAAAAACACCCAAAGAAACAAAAACAAACAAACAAACAAAAACAAATAAAAAAGGACACAAAACGGAGTCGCTTATGCTAAGCCCCAAGTATCTGAGGGTTAAAACAAGAGTTAACTTAGAGTTTTGACTCTCCCAGGAATGAAGTATTTGAACTGAGTCAATTAAGAATCACCTGATCAGCACTAGTTAGGTAATCTGCCTGATAGATGCCTGCCATCCTGTAAACCACAGTGACCTTGCCATAATCAACCCATTGTTTGTCTCATCTAACTTTGTTTCTTTTAAAAATTATTTATTTATTTTTGGCTATGCTGGGTCTTTGTTGCTATGCTCAGGCTTTCTCTAGTTGCAGAAAGTGGGGGCTGCTCTTCGTTGCTGTGATTGGGCTTCTCACTGCAGTGGCTTCTCTTTAGAGCATGGGCTTAGTTGTTCCCAGATCAGGGATTGAACCTGTATCCCCTGCATCAGGGCATGGCAACCCACTCCAGTATTTTTGCCTGGAGAATCCCACGAACAGAGGAGTCTGGCAGGCTACAGTCCACAGGGTCGCAAAGAGCTGGACACAGCTGAAGCAAATGAGCATGCACGCACGCATCCCTGCCTCAGCAGGCAGATTCTTCACCATTGAGCCACCAGGAAAACCCCAGCCTCTTATAACTGCCTTGCTCCTGCTCACTTCTGCCTATAAAATTCTTTCATTTTGTACAGCTCCTCGGCGTTCCTTTCTGTTAGATTGGATGCTGCCTGATTCATGAACCATGAACGAAAGCGAATAAGACCTTTAAAATTTACTCAGTTCAATTTTGATTTTTCAAACAGTTCCCAAATCTTCAGTATCAGTTGTTACCCCCGCAAAAGAGTTGAACTGTGGCTTCCCTAAAAAGACATGTTCACTTTCTAATCCATAGCCCCTACTGCATGTGACCTAGTGGGAAAAAGGTTTTCACAGGTATAATTAAGGATTTTGCGTGAGATTTTCCTGGATCCTTGGGGCGAGACCTAAATCCAATGATTAGTATCTTTATCAGAAACAGGAGAGACAACATAGGGGAGAAGGCTAGAAGATGGAGATGGAGGCAGAGATTGGAGTGATGTGGCCACAAGCCAAGAACACCTGGGGCCACCAGAAGCCAGAAGAGGTAAGGAAGGATGCTCCCCTACAGCCTTTAGGAGGAGTAAGGTCCTGATGACACCTTGGTTTTGGACTTCTGGCCTCTGGGCCTGTGACTGAATAAATTTCTGTTGTTTTAAGGCACCAAGTTTATGGTGATTTTTCTATGGCAACCCTAGGGAAGAAATACTCTCCAACAGCCTTGCATTGGTAGAGCTTTGGAAATTAAGGAGCTTTGGAAAGGCACAGGACATGAATGAGAAAGATGTTTTACTGAAGATTTCATGGAAGACAGAGAAGAGAGTTGCCTCTTACATCACAGAACAAGCACTAATGAGAATTCCTGGTGTCTACCCTCCCACACTGCACCTGTAACTTTCCTTCTCTTCCTCAATAATTCTCTGAATTTCAAGAGAATTTCCCCATTTTCAACCTATTCAGCCTCTTCTCAGCTGAACGAAAGTGCCATAGTTATCTGACTAGAGATTATCTTTGCCGCCTCACAGGAGCCCTTGTGAGTCTCATTTTTTGAGTTGTTTTCTGTCCCTTATAATCAACAGTCTTTCTTAACACATGAGGTATGAAAGGATCTGGGGAGGAAGGAGAATAGAAAGAGAATGGTCTCTACTGACAATCCCCAGTCTTGGGTTGAGCTCCTTGGGAGGCATCTCTTTGAACTTCTCTCTGTCTCCATACTCCCCACCCCTTACCCAGGAGCTCTATCTAGAAACTAACGAGGTATAAACAAACACGAAATACACAGCATAAACCGGGGTGTTTCCTGTTATTTAACACTTTTGGAATGGAATGAAATAGTGGATGAAGTGAGGTAGAAACGGGCCCTGGGATGCAGGGGGCTGCCCTCCATCTCAGGTGATCTGGAATCTATTGGAAAGTGATGCCATGCAATCTGGGAGTAATTACTCTAGGAGCACCTTAACAGGCAATGCACCGTGGCCTCTCAGATTTCCAGTTTGTCTCCACCCAGTACCTGGCTGTTAGCAGGGGCTCAGTGAATGGGAACGTGTCAAGCTGAACTGTGAATCTGGTTTCTCAGCTACCTCCCACTCAGTACTGCTCTGAGACCCAGGCAGGCCCTGCTCCAGGCTCACACCTCAGGGGCCCTGCACTTTGGAGGGCCTTTCTCAAAGGAAGCCTCATTTTGGGTCTGAGACCATATGGAGCTGGCAGTAACATTCAGGCCTGATGCTGTAAGCCCAGATCTGGTTGTGTGTTTTGTTTTGTTTCGTTTTAAACCTTAACCATTTTATTATTATTATTTTTTTTATTGTTTATTTGTTTCTGATGTGTTGGATCTTCATTGCTGCGCTGCGTGAGCTTTCTCTGGTTGCGGTGAGCAGGGGCTGCTCTCTAGTTGTAATTATATGGGCCTCTCATTGCCGTGACTTCTCTTGTTGTGGAGCACAGGCTTTAGGGCACACGGGTTTCAGTAGTTGTGGCTCACAGCTTAGTTGTTCCGTGGCATGTGGGGTCTGCCTAGACCAGGGATTGAATCCATGTCCCCTGCACTGGCAGGTGGATTCTTTTTGACTATACCACCAGGGAAGTCCCAGACCCGGTTCTATATTAAGTCCTGGTTGCCAGAAATATACCTGAACATTTTCTAAGAATTCCTCTGGGGGCTAGGACTGGCTAGGGTGGGTAGTGCCATCTGTTTGGGGCTCCCTGAGCCTGAACTGGGGTCCATGTGGGTTCCTGTTTCTACTTCTCTCATTTGAAAGTGGTCTCTAACCCTCTCCCCGATGTGTGGAGTTGACTGGATGATCTGAAGAGCTCCAGGATCGTGCCTGTGGGGTAGTCCTGTGACCTTGCAGTGGGATCTGCTTCAGGAGGCTGTCACAGGAGCAGAAAACCAGCCTCTGGCTGGTCTGGCATTACTTTTGTGGTAGTGCTTGAGACTGAGTTACTAGAATGATGCTCACACACAGATTTTGAGCAATTAACAGCAGACAGAGGAGGGATTTGGAGCTCTGGTCTATTAATGGCCTACCTCTGACCCTTGGGCTTCATCCATATACTTGGGCCTGGGGTGGCCCTCACCTGTCTGAGTTCAGACCATAGTGCCACCTCCAGTCTGCACTGCCCATGGCTGCTGGGTGGCAACAGGTGTTCTTTCCCTGTGTGCTTTCTGCCACTGGCCTCGACCCCTCTGCAGGGCTTGATTCAGGTGTCCGTCCTCTAGAGGTGGCTGTGTCTACTCATTGTTCTGCTGCGTCCGCAAGCCTATCAGTGTTCTTTCTTGCTTCTGAGTGATAAAACAAGTCCTGCTCTTCTGGCCTTAAGCTATGCTAGATGAATACTGGATATGAACACTGGAATATGCTGTATGAATACTCCACTAATACTGGAGTGGGTCGCCTTTCCCTTCTCCAGAGGCTCTTCCCAACCCAGGTCTCCTGCATTGTGGGTGGATTCTTTACCAGCTGAGCCACAAGGGAAGCCCAAGAATACTGGAGTGGGTAGCCTATCCCTTCTCCAGTGGATCTTCCTGACCCAGGAATCGAACCAGGGTCTCCTGCATTGCAGGTGGATTCGAACCATTCTTGCTCCAATGGCTCCTCACCTATGCTCCCCACTGGTCGGGGGTATGGTAGGCAGGAATGAGGTCAGCATTCAAACAGATCCCATTTTAGGAATGCAGTGATGGGGGCCCAAAGTGTTCAAGAGAAGACATGGTTAGAAGATGTGTGTGTGTGTTAGTCGCTTAGTTGTGTCTGACTCTTTGTGACCACATGGGTTATAGCCTGCCAGGCTCCTCTGTCCATACCATTCTCCAGGCAAGAATACTGGACTGGGTAGCCATTCCCTTCTCCAAGGAATCTTCCTGACCCAGGGATTGAACCTGGGTCTTCCACATTGCACGCAGATTCCATACCATCTGAGGCAGCAAGGAAGCTCATGTGATTCTATATTTACATTAAAAATTCCAATGATAAACTTAGCATGATCAGAAAATGAATGATCACTCACAGGTTCTCCATACTCTGGGTAAGACCTCTCTCAGTTCAGTTTAATCGCTCAGTCGTATCTGACTCTTTGCAGTCCCATGGACTGCAGCACGCCAGGCCTCCCTGTCCATCACCAGCTCCAGGAGTTTACTCAAACTCATGTCCATTGAATCAGTGATGCCATCCAATGATCTCATCTTCTGCCCTCCCCTTCTCCTCCTGCCTTCAATCTTTCCCAGCATCAGGGTCTTTTCCAATGAGTCAGTTCTTCACATCAGGTGGCCAGAGTGTTGGAGCTTCAGCTTCAGCATCAGTCCTTCCAATGAATAGTCAGGGCTGATTTCCTTTAGGATGGACTGGTTGGATCTCCTTGCAGTCCAAGGAACTCTCAAGAGTCTTCTCTAACATGACAGTTCAAAAGCATCAATTCTTCGGTGCTCAGCTTTCTTTATAGACCTCTTTCAGTGGTCATCATCAAGGAGGCATGACCTTTGGGGGTCAACGGAAGCCAGTATTCACTGGCAGCACAATAGATGGTGCAGCCTCATGACTAATGGTGTAGGCAGCATTAAATAAGTGGTGTTAGAGAAAGGCAGAGGCAGATGTATATTGTTTCAATATAAACAGAGTGTGAGAAACATGGCATTGTAAACAATAAAGTGTTACTGCCTTTTTCTCGGAGTGGGAGATAGAACATTAGCCCAGAACAGCACATTAGACCGTAAAGTACAGGAAGTGATGGGTACCACAAGGAATCTTCATGTGTGCTGATTGAGCAATAAACACATAAGCACTTCTTCTGTACCCATTACTCTAAATCTTCTCAATAAATCCTTATACCTCACATGGGCCCAGGAATTCTATAATTCTAATCAATTGTTTACATAGGTAGTGTGTGCATGCTAAGTCACTTTAGTCATGTCCAACTGTTTGCGACTCTATGGACCATAGCCCTCCAGGCTCCTCTGTCCATAGGATTCTCCAGGCAAGAATCCTGGAGTAGGTTGCTCTGCCCTCCTCCAGGGGATCTTACCAATTCAAGGATTGTCTCTTGTGTCTCCTGCATTGGCAGGCGGATTCTCTACCACTAGCACCACCTACAAAGTCCTCATATAGGTAAGGGACTCTCCAAAACATGTTGATCAAGGGCCTATGCACCCAAAGGACAGTCCTGTTCCGACTTCCAGATACAGTGTCTTCCTGGAGCTCACAGATGGACCCCACATCCATTCATCCTTCTTCTAGTATTCAGACCCCAGTTTCCTCAGAGAGAACATTCTGTCCCATAGTCCACAAGGAATCTGATGAAATTGAAATCAACCTCCATTTTGGGGGTGAAACTCCTCACTCATCACATTCTCTCCCATCCCATAGCCTGCTCAGCTTTTTCAGTGTATAACCCTACTCACTGAGTTCTAGGGTCTCAGTTCAAGTCATGTGCCTGAGAGTTTTTAAACCGGAATCATCAGAATGACACTTTGCCAGCTTGTGGCACAAATATGACTACTTTATAATTTTTTTTTTTTACTCATTCGAGTCCTCATGTGGTATCCATATTTATAAAAGTGAAACAGTCACTCAGTCGTGTCCAACTTTTTGTGACCCCGTGGACTATACAGTCCATGGAATTCTCCAGGCCAGAATACTGGAGTGGGTTGTTTTTCCCTTTTCCAGGGGATCTTCCCAACCCAGGGGTAGAACCCAGGTCTCCCACATTGCAGGTGGATTCTTTACGAGCTGAGCCACAAGGGAAGGCCATATTTATAAAAGGGCCCAAATCTTCCATTTTTAGGCCTCCCCTGATGCCTAGATTTTCAAAGCCTAGGGACAATTTGGTCTTAAGGCTTCAGTAGAGTTCCAATGCCATCTGGTGAAGGAACTAGAAAGAAGTCTGATCCATTGCTCCTCACTACCACATGGAGTGGCTGTTGCAGAATGAGTCTGTGTAGTCCCCTGGGTGCTTGTCCATAGATGATGAATATCTTTGCTGAGTTCCTGCACAGTCACAGTAGCGCCCTCTTTGGGCTCCTTCATAGCATTTTCTCACATTTTATCATATTATTATTTTTAAAATATTTATCTATTTGGCTGCACTAGGTCTTAGTCCCATCTTCGTTGCAGCTTGTGGGATCTAGCTTCCTGACCAGGGATCAAACCCAAGTTCCTGCAGTGGATGTGCAGAGTCTTAGCCACTGGACAGCCAGGGAAATCCCCATTCTATCACATTTTAATTACATATGTGTTTGTATACTTACTCATGTCTGACTCCCCCATGGAACGTACATTCCATGGGCACAGTTTCCATATCTTCTTTATTCATCAATACTGTATTTAGAGCAGAAGAGCGACTTAATAAACATAGCTTAAATCCATGTGAGAATGAAGAAATGTATGCACACATGCATGAGTAAATGAAATAAGTTTCTGAAGCAATGGAAGGATAAGACAGAGAAAAGTTTTCCAGAGACAGAATCTGGACCCACCACTTGAGAGATGATTGGCAAACGCTTGGCACATATGCTTCCACTCTCCACCCTTTGTCCATGGAGTCAGTAATCAATCACGCCTTCTTCCTTTCCTACTGAAGCTAAAGACAATGTCTGAATCCTCAGTACAATAGTCTAGCTAGCTCCCAAGGAAGACAAAAATAATACTTTAAAATTTTTATTTGTTTTTGGATTTTTAAATTTTTTGGCTGTGTTGAGTCTTCATTGCTGTGTGTGTTTTTCTCTTGTTGTGGCAAGTGGGCTTCAATGTTGCAGTGGCTTCCCTTGTTGCAGAGCGTAGGTCGTAGGCACACGGGCTTCAGTAGTTGGGGCACACTGGCTTAGTTGCTCCTCAGGGATCTTCCCAGACCAGGGATCAAACTGGTCTCCCCTGCATTGCAAGGCAGATTCTTTACCACTGGATCACTAGGGAAGCTCCCCAAATAAATTTTCTGCCATGCTTTTCCTATGATAATAGGATACAAGAGAAAGTTCTCATGCTGGCAGTTTAAAAAATATAGCCCTAAGATTCTTTGCTTCTCCTGCTAGTGAATGATGGGATCTATGTCTCCTTCCCTTTTGTCTGGGCTCTGTGAATGCTTAACCACTGAATGTGGTAGAAATGATGTTGTACCAGTTTCCAGGCACAGGCCTTAAGAAACTGGCAAGCTCCACTTTCTGTCTCTTGGAAATCTCTTTCTTGAAACCCTGCTGCCATGCTGTGAGGAAGCCCAAGCAGCTCTGAGAAGAGTCGTACCTGGAGAAGAGCAAGAAACCAGCACCAACTTGCCAATCACACAGGTGAGCCATCTTGGAAACGGACCCACTAGCCTTAGTAGAGCTGTCCTCCTGTAGAGGATTGCTTAGCCTGTGACCACCTGGCCTCTCTGGGAGCTCATGCCGAGACCTTGGATGTTTCCTGATAGACTGTGGCTTTTAAAAGTTGGGAATTAGACATGGGTTTATTTCAGGCCGGTCTCCAAGCCCTTTCATTCCCGTGGCTGTATTTGTGAACACCTGAGCACAGAACTTAGCAGAAATTAGCAGAGGTTGTTTATTAGTTGGGAAAGCTGTGTGCCATGTCCAATTCACAGCTTCCCCGTCATGCCCTGTCACTGTTTGTGGATGCTAGACTCTAGACTCGGGGGAAACGTCTCTGAAGCATCTGTTAAGTGCTTCTGTAACATGTTTAGATGGCATTTAGCTGCTTGGATGAGCCAGTGACTGCCTCATTAATCTGACAAACTCTTGGAAAAAACTTGCTTCCTTCCTTCCTCCTGGCATTAGGCACCAGCAGCCTCCTCACCTTGAAAGTACTTTGAATTTTAGGAGGCTAAGGGAGCTTGCTTTGGAGCTAGACAGTAGTTGTGGTTCTTGGGCTTCTCTTGTGTCAGGGGCTTAGTTTCCCTAAGGCATGTGGAATCTTAGTTCCCTACAGGTCTTAGGACCTGCATCCCCCACATAGGCGGGCAGATTCTTTTATTATTTTATACTTTTGATATTTATTTATTTGGCTGTATTGCGGTCTTAGTTGCGGCATAGCATTCCGGATCTCTGCTGTGTCAAGCGAGATTTTTCCTTGCCACACACCAGGCTCTCTAACTGTGGTATTCGGACTTGGTAGTTCCAGCATGTGGATGTCGTCGCCCTGCATGTAGGATCTTGCTCCCCAACCAGGGATTGAACCCACATTCCCAACATTGGAAGGAGTATTCTTAACCACTTAACCACCAGAGAAGTCCTGTCAACCCAGTGGTTTTTAAACTGTGCCTGATGGAAGTTCAAGGTCTGCCTTAGGTAGCAAGGGGAGGCTTTATTCTGTGAGGCTTTGCTGTACCCATCCCCGCTTCAACCGGAGCAGTTTCACTGATGTCTCTTTTACAACTTATCCTTCTCTCTCATGAGATTTGCTTCACGGAAAGGGTTCTGTAGCAAAATTGTAAGGAAAGAAACTACAATGAAATAAAAGGGAAAAAAAAAGGGACAATCAGATGAGGTATCTGACTGCTATCACACAGCTCTCCCTCACCCTCACAGAATCCCGTGATGCTAATGTGTGGTTAGCCCTTGTTTCGCTGCTGCTTCCAGGGACTTTGTTCTCCATGGCTTCCCCAGCGTCTGGCCAGAGGAGATCCTCTACAAATGTGGAAAAAAGAAAGCATGTCAGAATTTCCACTCGCCTGGCTGACCCAGGAAACCTGCTTGGTAGCGACTTGGAAGAAGGGTTCTGTCCATGGAGCATGGGCTGGTTTCTTCCCCTGGAAGCCTTGCCATATCAAAAGAATAAAGGTCCATTTCTGGTTCATTATATTTACCTGAAAGGGAAAACATGCTCTGCCTCTGGAAAATCCTTAATTGCAGCCTTATAAAGGGCCTCCACATGCAGAAAAGGGGGGGAATTAATTGGCCTTCCAGGGAGCAGCTGAACTGAGGTCTGGTAATTGAATTTCACGATGGATGCCTCCCTCTGGGTGGCCTGTGTGTGATCTGGAATAGATATTTGAAGTTTTTCCCAAATAGGAGCTTTGAGTTCCTCAAGATTTACATTTTTCAGTGCGTATTATTCATTTACACTTTCATCTCGGACAAGAGGAAGAGAAACTTATATCATCTTACAAATTCTAAAATGATAGAAGGGAAGGACAAAGGGGTAGGAGAAACTGACTTTATCTTGAGATGCATTTGGCACATCCTTTGCAAAGATTGAAGAGCCAGTTCAGGGAATAAATTATTACTCAGATGCAGGCTGCCTAAGAGTGAAGCTGCAGACCCAGCCAGGAGGTACTAGAGCTTGGGGACCTTGTTCCAAAAAGAGATGAAATCAGGAGAGGCGAGGAACACATCAGGTCATGAGGATAATTGATACCTTGAACTTGTAGATATATACTGACATGCCCCACAGAAGATTTACCTAGCACAGTGACCTGGTGGGGACTTAATTTGTGTGTTTTCTGTCAACAAAACATTTACCAGCAAATCACTGTGTCCTTGGGAAGGAGAAAAAAGTAATCCCCTAAACACTGTCATTGCCAGAAGAGTGTCAGACCTTTTGGGTTTCTAAAGCCTAGGTCAACACTGGAAATGTAAAATACATTTCTAGAAATGTATAGAGTAAGTAGAAACATAATATAAGCCACAAATGCAAGCCATATATATAATTAAAAATTTTCTAGGGAATTCCTTGGTGGTCCAGTGGTTCAGACTCCATTACTCCATTGCAGGGAGTATGGGTTCGGTTCTTGGTGGAGGAACTAAGATCCTGCAAGCTGTGTGGTGTGGCCAAAACAAAACAAACAATAAATTTCTAGTAACCACATTGAAAAAACACAAAGGAATAGGTGATATTAATTTAATAATATGTTTTATTTGACCTTATATAAAAACATAATTTCAGCATGTTATCAATATAATATTATTAAATGTAGAATGTGATGTATGTCATCAAAACAATTTACATTTAAAATATTTTATTTGTTTTTTATTTACTATTTTAATTCAAATACAGCTGATTTACAATATTGTTAGTTTCAGGTGTACAGCGTAGTGATTCAGTTTTTTTGCAGATTATATTTCATTACAGGTTATTGATTATACAGTGAATCCTTGTTGCTTATCTATTTTATATATATTAGTTTGTGTCTGTTAAACTCATACCCTTAATTTTCCCCTCCCCCATCTGTTATTTTTCATTTGTATGATTTCTTATTTTGTACTGTCTTTGAATCCAATGTGTATTTTAGCTAATGTGTGCGTGCTTACTCACTTCAGTTCAGTTCAGTTCAGTCACTCAGCCATATCCAACTCTTTGTGACCCCATGAATCACAGCACGCCAGGCCTCCCTGTCCATCACCAACTCCTGGAGTTCACTCACACTCACGTCCATCGAGTCAGTGATGCCATCCAGCCATCTCATCCTATGTTGTCCCCTTCTCCTCCTGCCCCCAATCCCTCCCAGCATCAGAGTCTTTTCCAATGAGTCAACTCTTCGCATGAGGTGGCCAAAACACTGGAGTTTCAGCTTTAGCATCAATCCTTCCAAAGAAATCCCAGGGCTGATCTCCTTACTCATTTAGTTGTGTCCAATTCTTTGTAACCCCATGACCTGTAGCCTGCCAGGCTTCTCCGTCCATG
This sequence comes from Ovis canadensis, assembly GCF_042477335.2. NCBI lineage: Eukaryota > Metazoa > Chordata > Mammalia > Artiodactyla > Bovidae > Ovis > Ovis canadensis. The sequence continues at coordinate 78,734,101 of NC_091257.1, forward strand.
AAATTTTCCTGGCAAGAACACTGGAATGGGTTGCCATTTCCTACCCCAGGGGGATCTTCCTGATCAAACTCGCACCTCTTGTGTCTTGGTAGGGGGATTCTTTACCACTGTGCCACCCCAACCGGGGAGCTATTTTAACTTATAGTACATCTCAGTTCACACTAGATACATCTCAAGTGCTCAATAGCCCCATGTAGCAAGTGGCTACAAATTGGACAGTACAGATATAGTTCTTCCTATAGGCAATGAATCCAAGGAGTGGGGTGAACAGTTGCTGATTCAGGAGTTACAAAGGAAACTGAAGAACCTTCTAGTTAAGAAAGGATATTGAAATGTCCTAATAGTTTATCCTTTCTTTATACTTAAGCATATGGGCAAGAAATAATAAAAGCAGGAAAAAAAGGCCAAACCACAACCTGGCAAACTAAACAAAGCCAATAACTGTTAAAGAGTTGAATTGTGACTCACAAAATTCATATGTTGAAGGTCTGACCCCTAGGACTTCAGAATGTGACCTTATTTGGAGATAGAGTCTTTGCAGAGGTAATCAAGATAAAACAAAGCAACTAGGGTAGCCCAAACCACTAATGATGGACATCCTTATATTGGGTTGGCCAAAAAGTTGGTTCAGATTTTTCTGAACCATTGTATGGAAAAACATGAACAAACTTTATGGGCAATCCAATAAATAAGGGAAATTTGATACAGAGACAAGCATAGAGGGAAGACCAGATGAAGAGACAGAGGTAGAAGACAGCCGGGAGAGAGGCCTGGAACAAATGGTGACGGGACAACCAACCATCCACGTGCAAAAGAATGAAGTTAGATCCTTTCTCACATCAGGTACAAAGATTAACTCAAAATGTGTCAAGGGCTTCCCTGGTGGCTCAGCTGGTAAAGAACCCACCTGCAATGCAGGAGACCTGGGTTCAGTCCCTGAGTTGGGAAGATCCCCTGGAGAAGGGAAAGGCTATCCACTCCAGTATTCTGGCCTGGAGAATTCTGTGGACTGTATAGTTCATGGGGTCGCAAAGAATCAGACATGACTGAGCAACTTTCGCTTAATCACTTATATCTATCATTATAATATCATACAGAGTAGTTTCAGTATCCTAAAAAAAAAAAAAGTATCAAGCAGTGTATTATTATCTAAACATAAGAGCTAATAAGTATAAAACTCCTAGAAAGCAAACAGGTGAAAATCTTCTTAACTTTAATTTCAGCAGTAGTTTCTATACATAACATCAAAAGCACAAACAAGAAAAGGAAAAGTAGATAACTTGGACTTAGTTCAAATTTTAAAACTTTTGTGCGACAACAGGGAAAAAACAACCTACAGAATGGAAGAAAATATTCATAAATCATACATCTGTTGAGTCTAATAGCCAGAATATATAAAGAATTCTAGTTGTTGTTGTTTAGTCACTGAGTTGTCTCCAATTCTTTGCTACCCCATGGGCTGTAGCCCGCCAGGCTCCTCTGTGCTTGGGATTCTCCAGGCAAGAATAGTGGAGTGGGTTGCCATTTCCTTCTCCAAAGGATTTCCTGACCCAGGGATCAAACCTCCATCTTCTGCCTTGGCAGGCAGATTCTTTACTGCTGAGCCACCAGGGAAGCCCAACAACAGCAAAGAATTCTTATAACTCAGCAATTTTAAAAGCCTAATTAAAAAACAGACAAAGTATTTGAATAGACATTTCTCCAAAGAAGAAATACAAATTGCTAAGAAGCACGTGAAAAGCTGCTCAACACCATTAGCTATTAGGAGACACAAAGCAAAACCACAATGAGAACCTACTTCATGCTTACTAGAAGGGCTATAAAAGAAAGGGGAAAATATGGCTAATAAGTGTTGGGGTGGATGGGGAGAAATTGGAACCCTCATTAGCAAAGTGAAGAGTATTTTTTCACCGCTCATGTAATTTATACAATAGGACCAGCTTACCACTGGTCTTATTGTCAGGGTAACAATTAATACATGTAACCAGATGTACCCTTGGGTTTCTCGCTGTGAGTGATCTCAGTAAGATGGAGTCAGATTCCAGGCCCACGGTCTACATACATCCACGAAGCACTCTTCAAGAATCCGGCACTCCAGGGGTCCACAGTCTCAGTCACAGCCGCCTCCGGGGACTGGTTCTGGCACAGATCTGTGACCCAGATGTGAAACTCACCCACAGATAAATAAACTACCCAAATCACAAAAAGCATTCGTGGATAAAATTAAATTTCTTTCTCAGTTGATAAAATTTTAAAATACAGGACAGAGGAGAGAGTAATCTAACAAATACCCATGTCCTCCAACTGTCAGAATTTAATGCTATTATTTTATAGTTTTTGCCCCTGATTTTATAAATCTAGTAAGGTTAAAAGTGAAATCTCCCATGTATATTTTCCTTCCCAGAAGAATTCACCATCAGGAATCTGGTGTCTGTCCTTCCAAATGGTTTTCACATTTTCACTGCATATACTGTATTCATAAATGCTTGTAACACTATTTAGTGTAATTTTAAGATGTACAAAAATGGTATCATATTTTATTTTCTGCAGCTTGCTTTTTCATGCAATCATGTATTTTTTGATCTGTTTTTGATGATATATATAGCTAGATATAAATAAACGTGTGGTTCATCCGTGGAATTTTCCAGGCAAGAGTACTGGAGTAGGTTGCCATTTCCTTCTCCAGGGGATCTTCCCAACCCAGGGATTGAACCTGGGTCTCCTGGATTGCAGGCAGATGCTTTACCATCTGAGCCACCAGGGAAGCCTCCCTAATAACTTATATAGTGTTTTATCATATGAATATTTACAAATTTATCTATCTAAAGCTCTACTTGTAGACAATTAAGGCTTTTCCAAATTTCCTCTTTTACAGACAATGCAACATTCTTGTACACATTTCCTGGTGCACATACACAAGGATTTCTCTATAAAAATCTAGGAGTGGAGGGACTTCCCTGGCAGTCCAGTGGTTAAGACTCTAAGCTCCCAAAGCAGGGTCCATGTGTTCAATTCCTGGTCAGGGAACTAGGATCCCACATACTGCATGGGGCAGCCAAAAAGTGAAAAAGAAAATCTAGACGTGGAATTGCTCGTCAAAGAACATGTGCATTTTGGACTGCACTAGATAAATACCCAGAGAAGGCAATGGCAACCCACTCTAGTACTCTTGCCTGGAAAATTCCATGGGCGGAGGAGCCTGGTAGGCTGCAGTCCAAGGGGTCGCTGAGAGTCGGACAGGACTGAGAGACTTCACTTTCATGCATTGGAGAAGGAAATGGCAACCCACTCCAGTGTTCTTGCCTGGAGAATCCCAGGGACGGCAGAGCCTGGTGGGCTGCCGTCTGTGGGATCACACAGAGTCGGACACAACTGAAGTGACTTAGCAGCAGCAACAGATAAATACTACCAATTACTTTCCAAAGTAGCTTTCTTGGTTTTCCACCAGCAGAGTGGAAGAATTCCTGTTTTGTATAAGCCTTTTCTGAAGATCAAATAAACAGAGAAGTGATTACATCAATGAAATACAAAGAAATTCAAAATAACTATTAGGTTCATCTGTGCTTAAATGTCCTTCTGCCATCTCATCTCCATGCATACAGACCCACGCCCATTAGAGGATCCCACCTACTGCTTCAACCCATATTATTCCCAGTCACATATCACCGTGCAAACAACTCTCTCCTCCTTACCTACTTTTTATGCCTCCACCCCTAGTCTCATCTCTCTACCCGCTTCACTGGGGCGAAAAATAAATTCCTTCCATTTTCTCATGGAAACTTGCTCAATCATCTCTTGCGTCACTTGGGGCCTGATGCTCTTGCCCCAGTTTTACTTTCTATCTTTTTAAGACGGTTTCTCAAATACAGTTCCCTCCTGTAGCCATTAGGAATTGCTACCAAACTACCCAAAATTTAACTGACTTAAAACAACATTATTGATTACCTCATGGTTCTCTGGGTCAACAGTTTGGGCTAGGCTCAGCTGGGCAGTATGTCTAGTCTTGGCTAAGTTCATTCATACATTGTGGTCAGCTAGCTGGCTTTGCTTCAGGAAGATGGTTGGCTGTTAGCTGAGGAATAGCTGCAATTTGGTCACATGTCTTTTAGCTAGCACAAGCAAGTTAGCTTGTGTTTATTCTTTTTAAATATACTTTTATTTATTTACTTATTTTTGGCTGTGCTGAGTCTTCATTGTTGCACTTGGGCTTTCTCTAGTTGTGGCAAGCGGGGACTGCTCATAGTTGTGGTACACAGGCTTCTCGTTGCCGCGGCTTCTCTTCTGTTGCAAAGCATGGGCTCTAGAGCACAGGCTCAATAGTTGTGGTCTATGGGCTTAGTTGCCCCCTGGTTGTGGGATCCTCCCAGACCAGGGATCGAACCTGTGTCTCCGGCATTGGCAGGCAGATTCTCTACTGCTGAGCCACAAGGGAAGCCCAGGCTTATTCTTATGGTAGTGGCAGGCTCCAAGAATGAGAGCAGAAGCAGGCAAGGCTTCTGGAGGGTCCAGCTCAGAACTGGTACAGTATAACTTCGGCCTCATTCTATTGACAAAAACAAGTTACGAGGCCAGTCTAGATTCAAGGAGAGGAGAAACAGACCCTATCTCTTGAATGGAGAAGCTGCAAAATCACATTCCAATGAGCGTGGACACAGGTGTGTTTGTGTGTGTGCATGGAGGATTGCAGGTTGAGTTCTCCGGGAAGTAAACTCCAAGATGGAGATTAGCATGCAGGAAATTATTTGGGGAGTGCTCTGTGGAAGAAAGAGGAAAGAATAGGAGGAAGAAGTCAAACCACGATGTCAGAACAAAAGCCTCTGATTCCATGGTGGACTCTAAGGCTGGCTAAGACGGTAAAGAATCCGCCTGCAATGCAAGACACTCAGGTTCCATCCCAGAGGGACAATCTCCTGGAGAAGGGAATGGTTATCCACTCCAGTATTCTTGCCTGGAGAACTCCATGGACAGAGGAACCTGGCAGACTACAGTCTATGGGGTCGCAAGAGTTGGACATGAGTGAGCGACTATTTTGCACTAAAGCTGGGATAAATCTTCAAGGGGATCAGGTCTCTTCACCCTCAAGCGGGTCAATCATTGTATGCAGGCTGCCTCAAAAAGACAGCTGCCAAGGAAATTCTCAAAGGCGGCTCACAGCTAAGGGTCACCTGCCAACAGTACTTGCAGTAGCTAGTGGAACAAGTCCATTCTTCAAGACTGTTGGGCTGTCTGTGTGGAATATCAAAGTTCACAACACGGCCACATCTCCCCAAGAACTGTGGTGCTAATTTTTTAAAATAATATGACTGTCGCTTGTTATTGTGTACATTAAACATTTGTAATCATGTATTTACTGTGTTGCCTTAACTGTGCCCAGATTTTATATGATCACAGTGCTAAACATCACTTCTTCGAGCTCAGTCTTCATAGTGTCTTTGCTCACTTGTCTAGGTCATCCACTCAAAACTTTAAAGAATAAGGAGAAATTTGAATTTTGCCACCAGAAACGTAGACAAGAGCAATTTAAAACCACGCTGGCAATGGAATCACTAAAATGTAATTAAGGTAGAGATGGGATGTTGTTCTTTGCAGGAGCAGGAGAGAGAGGCTAAAATCTGGATCACAGAGAAACGAGCACTTGAAGAGAAGGTGGGAAGCCAGGATGGGAATTTGCTGGAGGATCAAGTTATGAGAGGAAGATGGGAATGTGTAGGCACTAATGGATAAAGAAACAGCTCCAACCAGGCGGCTATTGAGATCTGGGCAGACATTTTATAACTTAGAAAGACCAGTGGCTCCATGTGGAAAAATTCCAGAGGAGTCACCAACTCAGGATTTGGGGAGTAGCGTAGAGAATTGTTTCCACCTGCAGCAAAGGAGAATGCCTGTGACCACACAGAAAAGACTCTACATTTTGGAAACAATAGGCACTGACTTTGGGGACTTCCCTAGCGGTCCAGTGGTTAAGAATTCGCTTTCCAATGCAGGTGGTATGGGTTAATCCCTGATCAGAGACCTAAGACTCCACATTCTGCTGCTGTTGCTGCTGCTAAGTCGCTTCAGTAGTGTCCGACTCTGTGCGACCCCATGGATGGCAGCCTACCAGGCTCCTCCGTCCATGGGACCTTCCAGGCAAGAGTACTGGAGTGGGCTGCCATTGCCTTCTCCAAGATTCCACATACTATGGGGCAATGAAAACCATGCGCTACAACTAGAGAATCCATAACAAGATGGATGACAAGAGAAGTCAGTGAGCCATGACTAGAGAAAGCCTGCATGCCACAATGAAGACCCAGCACCACCAAAATAGAAAGAAAGAAAAAAGGGAAGGAAGGAAAGAAAGAAAGGCTTCTTACACAGTTGTCCCTTTTGGCTGCTCAGATTCAGAGACCCATATGTATGTCTGGAGAATTTCCCACCATGGTGAATCTTAGTGGGAAGTAGAGCTCCCTTCCTGATGTAGAATGTGGAAGTGCTAGCTACTTGCTTTCCCAGTCTCCTCTGCAGCTAGTGTTTGGCATTTAGAGGGACGCACTAGACTTGGTTTGAGGAGCCAGAGACACGAAGACACAGAAGCAATGGAGAAGCCCAATCTGGTGTTAGTAGCCATAGAGGCAGCAATATTCAGCATCTGGGGCAGCCCAGGCAGGAGGGCCAGTGGCTGTGCCTAGCATCAGGTGTGAAGTTTTAGCAGGGTTAAAGGGGAGGCTGAAGGGTCTGACATTCTGTGGTTGGGTCATCAGGGTCCTTACCAGACTAGCCCTGTGCTTCTGCCACCCTGATGGCCATTCTCGTTCTCCAGCCTTCCCAGCAATTCGGAAAACTCTCCAGTGTCTATTTCACTGATTCCTCTTTTGCTGAAATCTACCAGTTTGTTTCTGTTGCTTGCATATGTGAATTCCAACTGGTGGAAGTTTCCTTGTGTGGAGTGCATCCAAACTTCACAAGGAACCAGAAAAGAGTCAGGGTCCACAGCAGCCATTCTCTGCCTCCCACTCTGATATCTGTTTCTTCCACTTTGTCTGCACACCGTGTCCTTCTCCGTCTCTTTGTCTTAATTCATGAGAAGCTAGCTGTAATCTATTGGTTGGGAAGCACCCACTCTGACGCCAGAATGCTTGGATTTGAATCCCAGATATATTGCTTTCTAACTAGGAGGCTTTGGTCAAGTTACTGCACCTCTTTCCTCTTCTGTACAGGGAAGATCCTCTGGAGTAAGAAATGGTAACCCACTCCAGTATTCTTGCTTGGACAATTCCATGGACAAAGAAGTCTGGAGGGCTACAGTCTGCACAGTCAAAGAGCCGGACACGACAGAGAGACTGAAAACACACACACACAGTGATCATAGTAGGGGTCTTCTTGTTTTGAGGACTAAGTAAGATAATATATGTAGAGCCCTCGCTAAACTACTTGGCTCATAATAGTCATCAATAATTGTTGCTATTGTTATCTTCACCAGCAGCATTATTATCATTATCATGATTCAAAGGCCTTATGGTGACTAATTTGAGAAGGCAATCGCACCCCACTCCAGTACTCTTGCCTGGGAAAACCCATGGACGGAGGAGCCTGCAGTCCATGGGGTCGCTAAGAGTCGGACACGACTGAGCGACTTCACTTTCACTTTTCACTTTCATGCACTGGAGAAGGAAATGGCAACCCACTCCAGTGTTCTTGCCTGGAGAATCCCAGGGACGGGGGAGCCTGGTGGGCTGCCATCTATGGGGTCGCATAGAGTCGGACACGACTGAAGTAACTTAGTAGTAGTAGTAGTAGTAGTAGTAGTAGTAGTAGTAGTATGGTGACTAATTAGAGCAGATGTTGTAAACTCCAATGCCAAAAGGAGCCAGGCAGGCAACAGGAATAAGTGGCATGGATGTGCAGTAACACACTGGGGCAAAGTGAGGACTATGGAATATGGAAGAGCATGTGTCCATCGAGAGGGAATTGCCACTTCTCACCAGCAGCCATTTATTGCTCCATGGAATGTGAACCCAGTGATGCCAAACTTCCACTATTTCAAGAGGAGCCAGAGATCCAGATTTTTATTGGAAACAATGTTTCTAATATTAAAAAACAAAAACATTATGCATGCTATGTCACTTCAGTTGTGTCCAACTCCTTGTGACCCCATAGACTATAGCCCACCAGGATCCTCCATCCATGAGGATTCTCCAAGCAAGAATACTGGAGTGGGTTGCCATGCCCTCCTCCAGGGGATCTTCCTGACCCAGGGATCGAACCCAAGTCTCTTATGCCTCTTGCATTTGCATGCGGGTTCTTTACCACTGGCACTACCTGGAAAGCACAGGACAAAAACACTATACAGGAAAAATAAAACCACCCCAGGGTCACTATGGGCTGTTGATGCCAGTGTGTGTTCTAAATACAAATCTCTGGGCTCAGTTGAAATTCTCAGGAAGAGAATCTGGTTGGGTTGGGTTTAGTCCACCGACTCCATCAACTATGGCCATGGTCCACTGCTTACCCAGCAGGAAATATGGTGAGAACTCTCTGAGAAGCAGGTGTGGGCAAGCATGTGGTGATGAGTACATTTCAGAGAAGAGAAGCAAGGACTGAGGATGTTCCCTAAGAGCTGCTTCTCTGTGGATGACAGAGACACTGAAGGCAAATGTATCAGAAATGTGATAAACCCCAGTGACTGCAAATAAGTTTGGTAGACTGCAAATAAGATGGTAGCTTATTTATCTTATGTAAAAATGTGTCTGAACGAAGCAGAATAAGGCTGGTAGAAAGGCTCATATACAGCCACATGATTCCAGATTCCTTCCACCTTTCCATACCTCCATCTCAGCTTATAGGCTTTCATTTTGAAGCTTGTTACCTCATGGCTGCAAGATGGCTGCAGCTGTGACCATCATGACTGTGTTCCAGGCAGAGAGAAAAGGGGTCAAGAAGTGAGGGACAGCCCTTATGTAAGGATTTCCCACAAATGCCCAGCATATTTCTTCTTCCGTCTCGTTAGTTGTTGGCCAGAACTAATTCATATACCCATATCTAGCCACAAAGATATGAAGGTGAATATTTTTCGCTTGATACATTGCAGCCCCAAACAATATCAGGGTTCTGTTCATTGGAAACAAGGAGAAAATAGACCTCCAGTAGGCAATCATCAACCTCTGCCACCTCCTCAGAACAGGTGCTATGGACCAGACCTCGGCTGAGCACTGGACACAACAAGCTGATTGCCACAGCCTGCGAGGCAGAAAGCTACAAAAGTGGTTGTGAAACACAGAACAGCTGGGCTGGTTCCAAAGTATGAAAATCAGCCTCTGGTTCCTCATAGCTCCTCCAGGCCTCCCATCCTTCCTGACCCCTCCTTGGCCCCCCTGCTGTCGGTGTGGCCCTGCCAGGGCCCAGGCATGGTGGGAAGAATGTGTGATTAACACCAGTAGCAGTTTCAGGAGGCACCCAAGAGACATTCCAGAGAGAAATATGTAACTGGCGCATCTGGTTTATAATGTATATTAATCCCTGACATGTAATTTGAGTAATATATGTAAAGCAAAAAGTCCAAGTGCTGATTTAGGAGCCTTGTTATTACCCTGTCAGCAGAATTCATGTTCTATTTGCACAGTGCTCTGGGTCCAGCATCTCATCGAGGGCAGCAGGAAGGAGAAGGCTTTCTGATGGATGCCAGCTGATGGCAGAGGCCCCCCGCTGATGGGGCTGGGGCATCAGTCAAGTGCTTGGAGCCCGTAGGAAGGTTGGCAGGAGCTCTTCTTGGCAAGGAGGACTGTGGAACTAGACCAAGTTACAGTAGGAGCTCGGGGCAGATCCATCCCCACCCCTCAAAAAGGAAGAAGCCTAGAAAACTGAGGGGTTTGGGGGTTCAAAACCAGCTCTGCCACTACCTCACCATGTGAATTTTCATAAGTGGCTTCAGCTGCTTGAGCCTCAATTTCCCCCTTTGCAAATAGAAATCATAATGGCACTTATTTAATAGGATTGTTGTGAGATTTAAATGAAAACAAAAAATGACAATAAACCAACCAAGTACTGAGCTAATGCTCTGGGCCAGTTAATACTGTGGGACAGTAATATTCCAAGTGTATTACATGTAGGGTCTCGTTGAATCCTCACAGCAACCTCACGAGGTAGATACTATTATGACTTCCAATTTACAGTTGAAGAAAATGAAGCTCAGAGAGGTGAAATAACTTGCTCAAGGCCACACAGCTAGTAGGATTCAAACCCAGGCAGTCTGGCTCCTAAGCATGCTCTTCGAGATGCTTTAACACAGTGCTCTGTTTTGTGTGAAGCACGAAGTAAAGGGTGATTCTTGAGAGTTCCGTGGTAGTCCAAGTGGTTAGGACTTGGCACTTTCCCTGCCGTGGCCATGGGTTCAATCCCTGGCCAAGGAAGTAAGATCCTGCAAGCTGTGTGGTCAAGGGAAAAAAAAAAGAAAAGAAAAGTAGGGGGAGTGTAATTCTCTAGACTGTGACCCTCTGTAGATCGTCCTATGATGATGGAAATATTTTCTAATTCTGTGGTGTTGGATACAGTGGCTACTAGCCACAGACAGCTGTTGAGCATTTGAAATGTGGCTAGCTTGATTAAAGATCTGAATTTTAATTGATTTAATTTTAATTAGTTTAAATTTACTCATTTGCGGCTAGTGGCTACTGTGTGGGACATGCGGTTCTAGGCTCCCCACCTACTCTCAGTCCTGCTGGAGGGGTTTAACCCTTTACATCTGTTAGAAGCACAGGGAGATTAGTGGCTTGCTAGATAGGGGTCGAATCATAGGCTTGATTGGAGCCTATGAGCCGAACAAGGAGGTGACAGTTCAGACCTTTCCAGTGCCAATTAGAACATGCTCTGGGCATCACTTTTCAGAATGCTGCTCCTTTAAGAGAATGGGGGCTCAAAGGAGTTCCCTGGAAGTCCAGTGGTTAGCAATGCGTGCTTCCACTGCAGGGGTCACAGGTTTGATCCCTGGTTTGGAAACTAAGATCCCGCATGTCTGGTGGCACAGCTGAAAAAAAAAAAAAAGAGAGAGAGAGAGAGAGAAAATGGGGGCTCAAGATCCCAAGCCTTTCCAAGAACCCTTAGCTGTAAGCTCCAGGGTCCTAGACACTGCCTCAGTCAGTAAGATTATTTGCAGACCTGGTCCCTACCCTCCTGGAATTGACAGTCTAGCAGGGGAGAAGGTTATTAAGCAAATGACCACTCAATTAATTATTTAAAAACAATTAATTAAACTCACACTTGAGTGTATGCCAATGTCACAAGGGATAAAATGGCAGTTAGTCAACAAAGAGCAATTGCGTATGGGATTTTAGGAGATGGATGGGTCAGAAAAGCTTCCAAGGGCAGAGAACCTTGAATTTGGTCTTAAGGAGTTGGAGATTGTAAGGATGATGTATACCGGAAGGGCATTCCAGGCAAAAGGAACAGGGTGGGCAAAGGCACAGAGGTGTGACAGTACTTCCAGTATTCAGATAAAAAGAACATCATGAGTCAAAGGGTGGCAGAGAGGATGAGCCTGGGAAGATCAGCTGGGAATCACATTGTGAAATGTCTTCAGTGTCATGCTGGGCTGCTGTTCCTAATCCGGTGGGTGAAAAACCTTTCTAAGCGGGGGCCAACAGATTTGTTTTAAAAGGCAGGTTATGGGACTTCCCTGGTGGTCCAGTGGTTAAGACTCCGAGCTTCTAGAGCTTCCAATGCAGAGAGTGTAGGTGCAATCCCTGGTCAGGGAAATAAAATCTCACATGCCATGCTGTGCAGCCAAAAAATTTAAAAAAAAAAAAAAGTTAAAAAAAAAACAAAAAACCCGTAGGGACTTCCCTGGAGATCTAGCATATAAAACTCTGCCTGTCAATGCAGGGGACATGGGTTCGATCCCTAGCCCGGGAAGATCACGCATACCATGTGGAAACTAAGCCTGTGTGCCACAATTACTGAGCCCAAGTACTGCAGCTACTGAGGCCTTCACACCCCGGAGCCCATGCTCTGCAACAGGAGAAACCACTATAAATAAGAAGCCCGCGGACCACAACGAAAACCCAGCACAACCAAAAGTAGATAAATAAATTAAAAAAAGAAAAACCCACAAAAGGCAGATTATGCTGCTTTGAAGAGCGTGCTATTGAAGAACTCTTCTATTCTCTAGCCAGGTGAAGTCTTTCTGGCTTTTTCAAGTCTCCCTGTGGTCCCTCTAAATCTACTCTCCATACGGCAGCTGGAAGAATCTTTTTTTGTTGTTTGTTTTTCTTGGTTTTCACATGGCTCGAAAGCTGAAAAGGCCAACATTATCAAAATGGATATACTTCTCCTACCTGCTCCCTTCCGCGTCAGCCTCTCCCTACCCTCGGGGATTCCTCAGGGAATCAGTTGAATTAGTTTTGTATGTATCCTCCCAGATTTCTCTATGCAAGCAAACACTCTCTTCTGATCCTTTTTTTCTTTTGCTTAACAAGGAGCTCTTATTACAACAGTAAAGAAAACTTTTCCATTCTCTCTCTCGTTTAACACAAAACATTCATAGATTCACATGCAAATATAAGAAATCACACCGAAAGATTCCATGTACCATTTATCCAGTTTCCCCAAATGGTAACATCTTGCAAAACTGTGGTGTGAAACCACCACCAGCATATGGACACTGACGCAGTCAGTGTGCAGAACAGCTCCATCTCCACAAGGATCTTGTGTGTTGCCCTTTACAACCACACCACCTCCCCCTCCTCGTCTTTCCTTGCTCCTGGCAACCATTATTCTGTTTCACACATCTATAATTTTGTCATCTGAAGAATGGTATACAAATAGAATCATACAGTATGTAACCTTTTCGGGCTGACCTTTTAACTCAGCCTAATTCCCAGAGGTTCATCCCTGCTGTTGCGTTCATCAACAGTCTTTTCCTTCACTGACTAGTATGCCTTGACATGGACACACCACAGCTTCTTTTTTTTTGACTATTCACCCACTGAAAGACATCTGGGCTGTTTCCAGTGTTTGGGGCTCTTCCAAACAGTTTGGATTGTATGATAATTGTATATTTAGTTTTGTAAGCAACTACCAAAATAATTTCAGAGTAGTTGTACCATTTTACATTTCTACCAACAACGTTGATCTGATTTCTCTGCACCCTAACCAGAATTTGCCATTGTCACTTTTCTTTTTTTTTAGTCTTTATTTTTTCAGTTTTTATTTTTGGCTCTGCTGGGTCTTCATCACTATGCGTGAGCTTTTTCTAGCTGCAGTGAGTAGGGACTAGTTTCTAGTCTCAGCGTGCGGACTTCTCATTGCAGTGGCTTCTCTTATAGTGGAGCGCATGGACTTCAGTAGCTGTGGGCTCAGTGGTTGTGACCCGTGGGCTTTGTTGCACTCCAGCATGTGGAATCTTCCCAGACCAAGGAACCTGCATCATTGGCTGGCAGATTCTTACCCACTGGACCACCCAGGGAAGTCCACTGTTTTTCATTTTAGCTGTTCTGATAGGCATGTCTTATTACAGTTTTGACTTACAATTCCCCATGGCTAATGATGTTGAACATCTTTCATGGACTTATTTGCCGTCTGTTTATCTTCTTCAGTGAAACGTCTATTCATGTCTTTTGCCCATTTCCTAACTGGATTTTTTTTCACTGTTGAGTATTGAAATTCTTATATATTCTGCATAGTTCCTTGTCAGATATGTGAATTGCAACAATTTTCTCCCAGTCTGTAGTTTGTGCCTTCATTCTCTTAAGGTCTTTCCCAGAGCAAGTTTTTAATAAGTCCAATTTATCTATTTTACATTTTGTGCATCATGCTGTTAGCGCCACATCTAAGATCTCTTTGCTTTGCTCTAGACTCCTGTATTAGTTTGGTAGGGCTGTCACAACAAAGTATCACAGACTGAGTGGTTTAAACAATAGAAATTTATTCACAATTCCGGAGGCTAAAGGTATGAGATCAAGGTGTTGGTAGGATTCATTCCTTTTGAGGATCCTCTCCTTGGCTCATAGGTGGCCTTCTTGTGTCTTCACGTATGTAAGCCTGTGTCCTAATCTCCTCTTCTTGTAAGGACTTCAGTCGTATTGAATTAGGACTCATCTTAATGACCTCTCCTAGCGGTTGCTCTTGAAGCCCTGAGCCACTGTGCAAGATGCTTGACTACCCTGAATCTGCCACTCTGTAAGGAAGCCCAAGCAACGTAGAGGAGCTATGTTAGGTGCTGTGGTCAAGAGTCCTTACTGATTCCAGCCTTTAAATAATCCCAGCCTAACTTAAACATACTTTTAGCCTTGCCTAACCCCGGTGCTAGGAAAGATTGAAGGCAAAAGAAGAAGAGGGTGGCAGAGGATGAGATAGTTATATAACATCACTGACTCAATGGACATAAATTTTGGCATACTCCAGAAGATAGTGAAGGACAGGGAAGCCTGGTGTGCTGTAGTGCATGGAGTCACAAAGAGTCAGACACGAATTAATGACTGAACAACAACTTATATTTCTGTTAATCTATTTTTCGGAGAAGGCAATGGCACCCCACTCCAGTACTCTTGCCTGGAAAATCCCATGGACGGAGGAGCCTGGTAGGCTGCAGTCCATGGGGTCGCAAAGAGTTGGGCACGACTGAGCGACTTCACTTTGACTTTTCACTTTCATGCATTGGAGAAGGAAATGACAACCCACTCCAGTGTTCTTGCCTGGAGAATTCCAGAGACAGTGGGCCCCCGTCTATGGGGTCGCACAGAGTCGAAGCAACTTAGCAGCAATCTATTTTTTTGTTTAAATATGTCTTTCAAGAGGAATACTTTGAAGTGTTTTTCTTATGCATATTATAAACAAGTGCTTCTGAAATTTAAAATCATGCTCTTTCACATATCTAAAATCATCTCGTGACCCACAAGAGTACATCCCACCTTCTAGAAATCATTGCTCTAAACTTTTCTGCTGATCACAATGGTCCCTTCTAACTTTTACATTTGAGAATTTATAAAGTTCTCTTTCCCAAGTTGGTGCTGAAAAGTTGCCCTGGGTGGGAGGGATCCTGCTCTCTGAAGAAGTTCACAAACTTGATTCCTGGGTAGAGCTTTGGGACAATTAACATTCATGAGAGATGACTCAAGTCAGGAGCCGTGAAGGGTCTGAGAATTTACCCTGCCTACAAGCGGTGAAGCTAGACTGCTTCCTAGGTGCTGGGACTGCTGTACTTACAGGGAAAGTGTAGCCAGACAGTCAGGCTTACTCTGATTCCCCATGTCTCCCAAGGCCCAAGGAAGTGATACAGGTGGGCCTGCACACGCAGATAAGTTCTGTTACAGGGAGACTACTGAGCTTGGAGAATCTACCACTTTTATCGTCAACAGTAATGAGTCAACTCTTTGTCTGGGGAAGATATTATTTCACTCTGTAAGGTTGCTTCCTACAAACACAATCCTGAGAAATGGCCTGGGTAGAGGGCAATCAGCGCCTTGCATTCTTCGCGTATCCAGCAATATGCATGGAGGCATAGGGCCAACGGTGCATTGCCTCTCCCAGCAAACCACAGGCATGGATATGCTGGCTTCAAACTCCATGACCTGGGTCAGATAGGCGAAATTGTGCTCTGAGGTCCCAGGGCTAAAACTCCATCATTCTCTCCCCAACTCCTGATTCCACTTCCATCAGTAATAATAAAAGGTAAAAGGGTCACTCATGTCAGGAGTTTAACTTTTGTTAGTAAAAAACCCAAAAGTTGCCAGTCTTCATTAGTTTTCCATTTCAAGGGAAATCACACTAATGAGTTATATCCATTAGCTATTGCACTGGTAATACCACAAAACTGTCAACCTCAGACTCTAGGCGTGATGTAACAGCATTTGGTTTGGGGTTATGAGTTTCTTGGTGGGTGACTCTGCTCCATGTTTTCCTCATTCTTCTCCTTGAACCAGTGGGCTAACCAGAACAGGATTTTCTCCTGATGATGGCTGAATTGTAAGAGACGGTGTCCAGCTACACAAGTACACCTCAAACCCTTTGGCCACAGAAAGTCTCATGGCCAAGCCCAAAGCCAAAGGGCAAGGAAGTATACTCCATCCATGGAGGTAGAGGGGAAGGGAAGAGATACTCCTGAAAACAAGCTAATCTTTCCATTTATCAAAAGCCCATGGTTTCTCTTCTCAGCATTTTTTACTCATACAAGACCTCAAGCCCTCTTTACAAAGCCTCCTCCATATTTTCCCTTCAATCCCAAAGTATTAAAGAACAATTAAGCCTCAGATGATGACTCTTCACACAATGAACTCCTCCCCTTGCTCCAAGAACAGGGCTTTAGAAAAACTTACACTCATTTTTCTCAATTAACTAACATTTCTTCCCAAGAATAAAGAAGAAATAAAACATGGATCCCAAGTTCATTTTTCTAAGCTCCCTCTTCTTCCCACCAGGCTGAGGCCTACTCTTGGATTGACAAATAACCCCAGTGCTTTATGTTCCAGCTTTTATGTGTACATGAGGCCTTCTGTTTGAGAAGAGATACGAATTGTGCCATTCCTCATACAGAATGGATCTGTTCTAGCTTTTATGGTTATATAAGGTTATAAAAGGTAATAAATTAATTTAGAAATGATTCAGGAAAGAGAGAGAGAGTAAGAGTCAGAATAATAGCTAAAGTATATATTTTCTTTGCTGCCTTATAGAGTGAGAGAGAATACACTGAGGGGCTGGGCATTACAAGGAGGTTAAATAATAAGTACCTGAGTCAAGGACTTCCCTGGAGGTTCTGTGGTTAAGAATGTGCCTTCCAAAGCAGGGGATACAGGTTCGATCCCTCTTTGGGGAACTAAGATCCCACATGCCACAGGGCAACTAAGCTCAGCCGTCACAGCTAGAGCATGCTGCAATAAACAGCCTGCACACTGAAACAAAGACCCAACACAACCCCCACCCCCCCAAAAAAAACACAGCTAGAGACAAAAAATGACTGTCATTAGAGAAAATGGATATAGATAAAAAGAAAGAAAACAGTTGAAAAAAAAATGTACCTGACTCAAGAGTGTTGTGTTGTAACTATCTTTTCCTCAGGCTCTTTTCCCCCTTTATTCCTGGTGTGTGTTTATGTGTGTGTGTATGAAAATAATTAAGCAGGGGTATATATATTCCTAGGAGTCCCGAGAAGGTATTTCCTATGTGCAGTCTCTCTGTGGCTCTTCCTCTCTTGCCCCAGCTCCTACTTGTGAACATCTGTTGCCTGGAGGCCTTTTGAAAGCTCCTTCTCTTTGCTATCACTGAGAATATCTGTGTTAGTCAAAGACTATTTGTTTGAAGCGATAGAAACTCAACTCTAACTACTTTGAGCATGAAAAGGGGATGTATTGGCTCACGTAACCAAACCATGGACAGTACAGAATGGAGCTGACCCCAGCAAGGACTGGATTTAGACATGCAAACACTGTCAGGCTTTTCTCTTTTTCTTCTCTTGTGCTCTTTGCTTGCTGGAGTCATTCCTGCCTCTCACAGATGGTCTTTCTCTACTTAGAGGGGAATGTGGCCTCTGGCAACTCCAGCGTCATAGCCTTCTAGCTTTAATACCTCCTGGAGTATAGAGAACATCTATTTCTCAGCTCTGATAGAAAAAATTCCAGATATCACTAACTGGCCTGGCTTGAGTCAATAATCATGGCTCTATTTCCAGAATAAAGATGGGGAGCACTAGGAGGGCCATGGGGAAAATCATTAGGAACCATGAAACCACTTTAAGTCATGTGAATTATTGTACTCCTTTGTTGTTTAACCACTAAGCTGGAGAAGGCAATGGCACCCCACTCCAGTACTCTTGCCTGGAAAATCCCATGGATGGAAGAGCCTGGTAGGCTGCAGTCCATGGGGTCGCTGCGAGTTGGACACAACTCAGTGACTTCACTTTCACTTTTCACTTTCATGCATTGGAGAAGGAAATGGCAACCCACTCCAGTGTTCTTGCCTGGAGAATCCCAGGGGCGGCGGAGCCTGGTGGGCTGCCGTCTGTCTATGGGGTTGCACAGAGTCGGACATGACTGAAGCGACTTAACAGTAGCAGCAGCAATCACTAAGTTGTTATTGTTTAGTAGCTAAGTCACGTCTGACTTTGCAGCCCCATGGACTGTAACCTGCCAGGCCCCTATGTCCATGGGATTTTCCAGGCAAGAATACTGGATGGGTTGCCATTTCCTTCTCCAGGGGATCTCCCCATCTCAGGGATTGAACCCACGTCTCCTGCATTGGCAGGCGTATTCTTTACCACTGAACTATCAGGAAAGCCCTTTATGCTCCTTATGAGAAATATAAAATTTGTCCCAAACCTTTTCTCCACTTTGCTGGAGAAAAGTGGAGGTCCATCCATACAATGGCTGGAGGTGGGGCCATCTGACAAAACCTCCCACATAGATGTCCTGTGACCCTACCATAAAGTAACATGCTATTCCAGGAGGCAGCTCCCTCTCACCGCTCTTTGGAAGCCCTCTGAGTTTTGTCTCTGTGGGTCAGTGGGTGAGTCAGATTCAATTCCTCCAGAGTAGCTGGCTTGCGATGTGACACTACCCAGCAGTTGCCCACCTCTTTGGAGTAGTGTTGCTGGGAAACATGATCGCCCATTGCCCATGGACTCCTGGAAGGGCTGGTGACCATCCAGTTTCACTGCAATTTTGACTCCATTTAAAGCGTGGGGGCATCCTCCTTTGACATGCCTTGGTCTTACAAGCCTCCAGACTTGAAAGCCTTGAGTTCTAGAACTGGCTGTGCCATGCCACTGATCAATTTCCTTCTGTCAGCTTCTTGCCTTTCCAAGCTCTCCCCAAACATATCTGCATTCACTTCTGCACTCAGAAGCCTTAGTGAGCAATGCAGGATTTTCTGAAGATTAGCTCTGTGTCAAAAAATTGTCACCTAACTGTACATTTACTTATTTTAAATTAGACTAAAGTGTTTTCAACCCTGAATATTCATTGGAAGGACTGATGCTGAAGCTGAAGCTCCAAACCTTGGCCACTTGATGCGAAGAGCTGACTCACTGGAAAAGACACTGATACTGGGAAAGATTGAAGGCAGAAGGAGAAGGGGACGACAGAGGATGAGATAGTTGGACTCAATGGACATGAGTTTAAGCAAACTCTGGGAGATAGTGAAGGACAGGGAAGCCTGGTGTGCTGCAATCCATGATGTCACAAAGCTGGACATGACTTGGCGACCAAACAAGAACAACAAAATGTTTAGGATATGCATACATCATATGTTATGATTATCACTAGACCACTAGAGAAGTCCCTGAACTAATATTATTAATGCACTGATCAAATATTTCTCTTGATAACATGAGATAAAAGAGCTTCTATCATATTTGTTTATTATCTGTCATCTCCCAATACATATATAATGAATATGACATTTAAAAAAATATTAAATGGACGATGTCTCAGGGTTCCCTCAGATGCAGATCCTGGGTCCAGATTTGAGACCAATTAGTTTATTTGGTGGGGGGTAGGGGATGATCCCAGGAAGTGCTGATAGTAGAGTGGGGAGTGAGACAGTGAAGGAAAGGCTGCCAATAAAATCATGTGTGGTCAAATAATTACCACTGAGGCAACTGGAGCTTAATTCCACTGGGGAACTCTGGGAGGCAATTAAGAACACCCCTCAGAGTTATTCTATACAATGGGTGAAGATGCTGGCTGGTCATTGGTTGAAGAGTATTTTTGTGGGCATT
The DNA here is from genome assembly GCF_042477335.2 of Ovis canadensis. NCBI lineage: Eukaryota > Metazoa > Chordata > Mammalia > Artiodactyla > Bovidae > Ovis > Ovis canadensis. Next base: position 78,753,779 of record NC_091257.1, read on the forward strand.
ACATCACCAGTACTACTGCCTTGTCCAGCACGTGTACCAAGCGTGCTCCAGTGGCCAGGTCCTTTGGATTATAGCTGCAGTAATTATCCTTGGAGCATGGCTGGAGTGCTGAGATATGGCTAGGGCTCTGCCAGCTGGCTGCAGCTGGGTTTTCCTTCCCCCAAACCAAGATATCCTAGGGTTTTCCACCCTACTGCTGAATCAATGAGGAGTGTGAAGAGTGGTTCACATGGGTCCATGTGCTGTCCTGTGACCCCTTAGGTCACGGTCCAAGGACAGCACAAGGATACATATGTGTGGACTGGTCAAAACCTATACACTGTCTTGAATAAAGGAAGGGGTAGAGGCACAGAAAGTGGAAACTTTTACTCAAAAAATACTAAGTACTAACTCACCTGAGACTTTTAAACTGGAAGACTAAATTACTATTAATGATCAGGTTCGTATTTTGTCTTGTTAATAAATAGATGAGGCACAAGGAAAAAAAACCTGTCACATAAAAAATAAAGAACCTATACTTTTTTTGTGCCTGTGAGTTGTAGAGGGTAGATTTCCATCCTCCCACAAATACCATCTCCATGAGGACAGGGCCTTTCACCTGCTTTGGTTGTGCTCATATTCATAGCTCATAGCACTGTGCCTGGCACATAAAAGATGCTGAACAAATATTTATTGAATGAACATGTGTTCTATATTTTCCTACGAGTGGCCCCCTTCCCTGCAAAGATTCAAGCCATTTAGTTTCAGTTAGTTTATTGCAGCTTCACCCAGAGCCGGGCAGGAGTGCTGGGTGTTTTCTCTCGGACAATTAAGCACTTTAGTAAAGAGCCAGGGAGTGAGGGGCTGCACTATGTGCCCCCCACAAGCCCAGCTGGATTCACAGAGGGTGGTGAGGCTGTCAGAGCACTGGCTGGTAACTGATGGCAGGCATGCGTCCCTTCAATTCAATGTTCTCTTAATGAATATAAGTAATGGTTAGATTGCCCTTCACTGCTGATATGTTTCTATCTCTAAGGCTTATTGTAATCAGGGATGAACAATGCTCCTCAAACCACTTATGTCCCCACTGTGGTGGAGTAGAGTGGGATTCCTGGCCCATCACTGCCCTCTTTTAGTTGGACAACTTGGGTGAGTTGTGTTTCCTCTCTGAGCCTCAGATTCTTCATCTGGATAAGGCAGCAGCCTTGAGGATAACTCTAGGCTTTTCTCTCTGCAAAGTCTTGCCTCACAGTGGAAACACATGTGACTCTTCAACATGGCAGTCCACAAACTTCTTCACCCACAGGGATTCCCTTCATGATATGGGTCTTGAGTTAGCCAGTCCTGGGTCCAAATCCTAGGTTCAGTTTCACCACCTCTTTTTGGCTGTATGACTATTTTATTTAACTTTTTTTTTTTAAAGATTTTTTAATGTGGACTTTTTTTTTTTTTAAGTCTTCATTGAGTTTGTTACAACATGGCTTCTGTTTAATGTTTTTTTTTTTGGCCACGGGGCACGTGGGATCTTAGCTCCTAGACCAGGGATCGAACCTCCACTCCCTGTGCTGGAAGGCAAAGTCTTAACCACTGAACCGCCAGGGAAGTCCCTTGGCTGTACGGCTTTACACAAGTCACTACACATCTATGAGCTACACACATTTTTTCTTTGTTTAAAAAACTATTTATTTGGCTGCCTTGGTTGCAGCACGTGGGATCTTTGTTGCATCATGCAGGACCTTCTCTTACAGTGCCTGGACTCTCTAGATGAGGCACATGGGCTCATAGTTTCAGCTCATAAACTTAGTTATTCCTTGGCATGTGGAATCTTAGTTACCCGACCAGGTATCAAAATTGCATCCTCTGCATTCCTGCTGCTGCTGCTGCTGCTGCAAAGCCGCTTCAGTGGTGTCCGACTCTGTGCAACCCCATAGACGGCAGCCCACCAAGCTCCGCCGTCCCGGGATTCTCCAGGTAAGAACACTGGAGTGGGTTGCCACTTCCTTCTCCAGTGCATGAAAGTGAAAAGTGAAAGTGAAGTCTCTCAGTTGTGTCCGACTCTTCTTGACCCCTAAGACTGCAGCCTACCAGGCTCTTCTGTCCATGGCATTTTCCAGGCAAGAGTACTGGAGTGGGTTGCCATTGCCTGCATTACTAGGCAGATTCTTAAGCCCTGGACTACCAGAGAAGAGCCTCTTGATGAAAAAAAGTGAAAGAGGAGGGTGAAAAAGTTGGTTTACAGCTCAACATTCAGAAAACGAAGATCATGGCATCTGGTCCCATCAATTCATGGGAAATAGATGGGGAAACAGTGGAGACAGTGTCAGACTTCATTTTTCTGGGCTGCAAAATCACTGCAGATGGTGATTGCAGCCATGAAATTAAAAGATGCTTGCTCCTTGGAAGAAAAGCTATGACCAACCTAGACAGCATATTAAAAAGCAGAGATATTACTTTGTCAACAAAGGTCTGTCTAGTCAAGGCTATGGTCTTTCCAGCAGTCATGTATGGATGTGAGAGTTGGACTATAAAGAAAGCTGAGTGCTGAAGAATTGATGCTTTTGAACTGTGGTGTTGGAGAAGACTCTTGAGAGTCCCTTGGACTGCAAGGAGATCCAACCAGTCCATCCTAAAGGAGATCAGTCCTGGGTGTTCATTGGAAGGACTGATGCTAAAGCTGAAACTCCAATACTTTGGCCACCTGATGGGAAGAGCTGACCCATTTGAAAAGACCCTGATGCTGGGAAGGATTGGGGGCAGAAGGAGAAGGGGACAACAGAGGATGAGATGGTTGGATGGCATCACCGACTCAATGGACATGGGTTTGGGTGGACTCTGGGAGTTGGTGATGGATAGAGAGGCCTGGTGTGCTGCGGTTCATGGGGTCGCAAAGAGTCGGACATGACTGACCAAGAGAACTGAACTGAACCAGAGAAGTTCCTGTAGTCTGTTTTTTTTTTTTTTTAAATTAAACACACATACACATGCCAGACACAGTCCCGAGACTGCAGAGTTCAAGTCCTGAATCTAGAGCTTGCTAGGTACATGACCTTGCAAATCGTTTAACCTCTCTGAATCTGTTTCCTCATCTTTTCAGTGGGAATAAAAGTGTTTTTGTCCAGGGTTGCTGTAAGAAGTAAGTGAGTTAAGATATCTGAAACACTTAGAACTGTGCTAGCAACAAAGCAAACAAGGATAAATGTTTGCTGTTATTATGGCTGCCCATCTTGTTGAAACTTTACAACCCACTCTGGGAAGAAGTTTGACTTCCTCCACTTCTAAACTAAGGGTGATAACACCCACAGCACAACTACCCACTCGTGGTTATGATTACGGAAAGTAACACAGGCAAAAATAACAATAGCTAATATTTATTGAGTATTACAGATATTATATTGTGTGAATCAGAAATGTGCTTGGCAGCAAGTAGCACAGATGAAAATTAACAGTGGCACATACTTTTTATGGAATTTTATTCATCTCACATAAGATCTGGAGGAATCCAGGCTCTTTCTGCTTTAACATTCTTATCAAGTTAATTTCTGTTCCCCAGATTTCAAGAAGGCTGTTGTGCCTCTGTCCATCACATCTGTGTCCCAGGCAGAACATGAAGGTAAGTGCAAAAGGCTGAAGAAGATCAGCTGAGTTTGTCTCTTTAAAAAAAAAAGAGGAACTTTTCTGGTGAGTAACATCAAGAGACTTGCATATTATTGACCAGAACTCTATCACTTGCCAGAGACTGGCAGGCTCTGGTAAGGGAGGCATTGGGAGGGAAGATGTGCAATGATTTGCTCCCTACTTAAAGGCCATATTTTAAAGAGGCCAGCCTGTCTATTGTTTTATTAAAAAAAAAAAACTAATTTGGGGATTTCCCTGGTGGTCTGGTGACTAAGACTAAGGTCCCACATGCCACAACTAAGACTCAGCACAGCCAAATAAATATTTTTAAAAAACCTAATTTGGAGACCAAGTAGTAAGGTAGAGAGGAGAGACAAGGCTCTGAAGGCTGAGCCAGTGAGAAAGGAGACGCACACAACCTTGCAGTGACCTTCAAGAGCTTCCTCCATAACCTAGAGCTGTCAGGAGCAGGTGTTCCAAACCTGCCGTCTACCATCATGGGAGTCTCCTCATTCTGTCACGTGCACTTCCTTCCCTCCCAGCTAGCATGTCTCCAAGCTGGCGGTCTCACACCAGTGTGAGTGTGACCTGAGCTCAGCAGGGCAGTGGGCTGGAGCAGTCTGGAGCAGAGGAAATAGAGCAAGGTTCAGGGAGAGGCAGAGACAGTCACAGCCTGCCAACTCTTCTTCTTTCTCTTCCTAACAAAAGGATTTCCTGTGTTCCCTTCCAAAGGGAATTTGCTCTGGATAGAGAAGGTATGGAATCATGTCTTCCAAGAGACCAACCTCAGGGATGATTCTCTTCCCTTTGGGAAGAAGGGCTCTTGTTTTTCACCTTCTTTGTCATCAATAACAATCATTAGAAGACATTACCATTTCTTGAGGAACTTCTATGTGTTGGGGACAATATATACATTATTTCTAGTCTTCCCAGCAAGTGTCAAGGTAAATATAACTTATGCCCATTTTATAGAGGTGCAATTTGGGATTTAGCTTCAGGAGCTTGTTCAGTAAGAGACAGGTTTGGGGTTGGAACTGAGTCCTGATTATTCGATTTCTGGCTCTGATGTCAGCAATGACTGAATACTTGGGAGGTCCAGCCTCCTAAGATTTGCCAGCAGGTACATCCAAAATGAGAAACGGCTTCTCTTCAGGTCTCAGACACCCATATGGGCAAGGATTAAATTTATACAGTTTTAACCTGTACTAGAGTAGAAATCAAGGTAAGTGGGTTCCAGCCCTAGTTTGGCAACTTTCCTCCTTTCAGTGTATGTGATGTGTGCATTCCCTTCTCTAGGCCTATTGTCCTATCCGTAAAATGGACAAGTGGGACTAAATGTCTCCAAAGGTCAGTTCAGTCCAACCTAACCTGACAGCACTCACTGGGGGTTCTTGTTTGTGCTGGAAGGATGCAAAAGTGGACAAGACAGGCCTCCATTCCCTAGCCAAGCAGAACGCATGCTTTAATAGTTATAAATAAAGGGCAACGAATCTTGGAGAGTGAATCATTTCATTTATGCTTAGCAAGTGGCAAGGGTGTCTGGCAAAGGAGATAAGATAGGCTTCTTGGAGGAGAGAAATTCTTCTTCCCTTCTCTGACCAGATGGTTCCAACGGGCATGCTATCTCGTTATTCACGCCACCTCCCTATTCACGATAATCGGTTAAAGAGTAGGCACCTGGCTCAAGGTGGGCCAGTCACAGTACCTGGCCCTGCACCCAGGGCTGCTGCTGCTTCAGTTGTGTCCGACTCTGTGCGTCCCCATAGATAGCAGCCCACCAGGCTCCCCCGTCCCTGGGGTTCTCCAGGCAAGAACACTGGAGTGGGTTGCCATTTCCTTCTCCAATGCAGGAAAGTGAAAAGAGAAAGTGAAGTCGCTCAATCATCTCTGACTCTCAGCGACCCCATGGACTGCAGCCCACCGGGCTCCTCCATCCATAGGATTCTCCAGGCAAGAGTACTGGAGTGGGGTGCCGTTGCCTTCTCCGCCTGCACCCATAGATAACTGGTAAAGGGATGAGCACCCATTCATGTTGGACCAGTCCAAGTCCTTCCCTTAAGGAAGGCTTAAAATCCTGTCAAGAGCAGAAGCAGAAAGCTTTGGTCTCACTAGTGGAGCAGCTGAGAATTCTGAGGGCTGAGAGCTGCTGCAGCCAACTGTCCAGCTTTGAGGAGGAAAGCTTACGCACAGACAAGGACTGAGGAAAGAGTCCTAGTAACATCCAAGTCCCTGATCCCATCATTTCAATTCTCTGAGCTTGGTTGTCCAGCCTTCCCATCAGTTCTGGGAGCTCCCTGACACGCTCTCGATAAATTCCTTTTCTCTTTCTGTTAGCCTGAGAACTGAGAACCCTGGCTATATCCTGGGGCTCTGGGCCAATGCTAGTGGGGCTACTCCTCACCTGAGAGGGTTCATTCTCAAGCAGGTGGACCAGAAGGAAAGTGTCATTCTAGTTGAGAAGTGCATTAGCCTGGGAAGCAGGAATCCCTCTCCGTTACTGAATCTTAGGCAAATCATTGTACCTTTCTGAACTTCAGTTTTCTTATTTGTGAAATGGACCTGGCATAGAATAGGCACGTGTGTGCTAAGTCATTTGTCATGTCTGATGCTATGCAACACTATGGACTGCATCCTGCCAGGTTCCTCTGTCCATGGGATTCTCCAGGCAAGAATACTGGAGTAGGTTGCCATGCCCTCCTCCAGGGGATCTTTCTGACCCAGGGCTCAAACCCATGCCTCTTACGTCTCCTGCATTGGCAAGTTCTTCACCACTAGCACCATCTGGCATAGAATGATGATTCTCAAAGTTGATTCTGCAACACCCTGTGGAGCGACCACTGTTTAAGGAGGATGGTTGGTGATTGGGGTGGGGAAGCCTAGAAGGCAGCACTCTGGGTTCCCTGCCCAATCTTCAAATAAAGCCAACTCCTCTCTCTCATCCATTTATGCGTTGCGTTTCTGTGAAAGGTCTGGCTTAACAGAGGGCTCTGTAGCTTAACAGGTTTAAAGACCCCTGGATAAGATGTCTTTGGAGATCTTTCCTGTTCTAATAGTTTGTGAATTTATGAGTTATAGGAGAAAGAATAACTTTCACATTGATGATAAAACCATTCTGGGTATTTTGCTCTATGTCAGGCACTGAATGCTAAGTGCTCTACATACATTTATCTTGTTAAAAAAAATCAGTATAGCAACCCTATGGTGTGGGGAATTTTAAAAAATTATTTATTTACTTGGCTGCACTGGGTCTTAATTGCAGCATGCAGGATCTTTGATCTTTGTTGCAGCATGCAGGATCTTGTTCCTTGATCAGGCATTGAACCCAGCCCCTCTGCATTGGGAGCTCAGAGCCTTAGCCACTGGACCACCAGGGAAGTCCAGGATGTAGGGAATTAATTATCCCCATTTTGCAGATAAGAACCTGGGACTTATTGGTGTAGCCATTATGAAAAACAGTATGGAGGTTCCTCAAAAAACTAAAAACAGGGTTGCCACATGATCCAGCAATCTCACTCCTGGGCATATATCCAGAGGAAACTACAATTTGAAAAGATACATGCACCCCTGTGTTCACAGTAGCACTATTCACAAGAGCCAAGACCTGGAAAGAAACTTAAATGTCCATTAACAGATAGATGGATATAGAAGATGTGAGATTTTATATATATTAAAAAGTAAAGGCATCACTTTGCTGACAAAGGTCTGTCTAGACAAAGTTATGGTTTTCCAGTAGTCATGTATGGATGTGAGTTTGGGACGCAGAGAAGGCTGAGTGCCCAAGAACTGATACCTTTGAATTGTGATGCTGGAGAAGGTTCTTGAGAGTTCCTTGGACAGCAAACAGATCAAACCAGTCAATCTTAAAGGAAATCAATCCTGAATATTCATTGGAAGGACTGATGCTGAAGCTGAAGCTCCAATACTTTGGCCACCTGATGGGAAGAGCTGACCCATTTGAAAAGACCCTGATGCTGGGAAGGATTGGGGGCAGAAGGAGCAGGGGACAACAGAGGATGAGATGGTTGGATGGCATCACCGACTCAATGGACATGGGTTTGGGTGGACTCTGGGAGTTGGTGATGGATAGAGAGGCCTGGCTGGTCTTTCGGCCAGCACCATGCTTTTTTTCTTTTTAAAATTTGAATTAGTTTCCAGCATTTAAAAACCAAAAGATTTTGTGTAAAAATTTGAATTTAGAGCTTATTTTTCTCCTCACACCTGGCAACTGCCCACACTGGGAGCTTATACTCCCACATGAGTTGTAGGTACCTCCTTTAGAAGGGGCATGAACTCCAGGCTTGCTACAGAACCCATGACTCCCTCTTTGCTTATTTATGGTACTTACCTGGCCCTGTAGGTATCTGATCTGGCAACCCCTGTTCTACACACAAGCCTGTGTCTGCCTTAATTTCTTCCTTCTTACATCCCTCCATCACCATCTGTTCCTTCTCCAGGTCCTGCTGACTCTCATCACTTCTCTGTCATCTGCTCCCTCCTCTTCATTTGCCTGCTTTCCTCATCTGCCTTTGTCTCCTCCCACGAAGGCAGAGTCCCTCTACACTTCCCTCCCCTTGAATCCATCTTCCTAATTCAGATCTGGGTAGCTCTACCAATGTCATTGTCAAAACCTCTGAAAAGGGATTCACCCATTCCAGGTGAGCTCAGAGGGCAGAAATTAATCTCCAATGGTGGAGACAGGAGGTCATTGACAGCATGAGTTGGGGCTCAGATTGCCCTGGGTTCAAATCTTTGTTCCTTCACCTACCACCTGTGAGACATCGGCCCGCCACATTTATTCATCTGTGAGATGGGGACAAAAACAGAACCTAGAGTCAAATCAGATTGCTTTCAAAAGGTTCTTCCAACCTTGACACTTTATCATTTTAAAGCAACTTCTGCTCAGGACCTTTCAATTATTCTTAGTTGCGGCCTATGGAATCTTTAGTTGTGGCATGCGGAATCTAGCTCCCTGACCAGGCAGTGAACCCGGGCCCCCTGCATTGGGAGCTCATAGTCTCAGCCACTGGACCACCAGGGAAATCTAACTCAGTTTATACCTTGTGGTGCAGAACCCTCAAGCTCTTACATTCCTGCCTTCATACTTGCTATTCCCTCTGTCTGGAATACCTTCCAGCATTCTGTAAACAAATACTTCATAAAAATGTGAGACATTAATACCTCCACCTGTTGAACCCTACTCATTTGCTTCTGTTAGGAAATCTTTTTCTGTTTAAAAGTTTTAAAAAAAATTCCTACTCAAATTATTCAAACTCTAAAGATACATTGGTGCACAGAAAAGTCTAGAGGTAGGTCAAGCTTCAGGTATGTCTTTATCACTCTGGCCCATTTTTTCCAGCAGTATTTTCTCCGTCCTGCCCTCTTCCGTGTGATGGGTTTTGTTTTTTATTTGGCTTCTCTCATGGTGGCTGTGACGGTTAATTTTTTTAAAAACTTAAAAAAAAAGTCTTTACTGAATTTGTTATAATATTGCTTCTGTTTTTTGGATGCAAGACACAGTGGGGTCTTATTGGTTCCCTGGCCAGGGATCAAACCCACACCTTCTATATTGGAAGGTGATGTCTTAACCACTGGACCACCAGGGAAGTCCCTGTGATGGTTAATTTTATGTGTTAACTTGATGGGCCAAATTATGCCCAGATAGCTGGTAAAACATTTCTGGGTGTAACTGTGAGGGAGTTTCTGGAAGAGATTAGCATTTGAATTGGTAGTCTAAGTAAAGAAGGGCAATGTGGGTGGGCATCTTACAATCTGTTGAAGCCTGAATAGAACAGAAAGACTTGGAAGGATGAATTCGCTCCTCTGCTTGAGCTGAGACATCCATTTCCTCTTGCCCAGGACACTGGACATTGGTGCTCCAGGCTCTTGGGCTTCTGGACTTGGACTGAATCATACTATTGACTTTCCTGGTTCTCTAGCTTACAGATAGCAGATCATGGGACTTCTCAAGCCCACATAACTGCGAACCAATTCCTGTAATAAATCTCTTCTATATATCTCAACATATCCTATTGGTTCTGTTTTTTTGCAAAACCCTAATACAGTGGCTAAGAAAATATTCTGCCACAACTCTAGGCACCACACTGTTCAGAAGGCAAAAGGATATCTCATCTTCATGCTTCACCTTTATTAGACCAATAGTGGTAGATCTTTAATAATCAGAAGGTAGGCAGTATCGTGACTCAGTGTGAAGGTTCTAACGTTGGACTCCACCACTTATTAACTGTGTGACCTTGGGAAAGTTAACCTCTTCGCCAGTTTCTGTACAATAGGGATTATAATAGTAACTACCTCATAGGAAGGACTGATGGTGAAGCTGAAACTCCAATACTTTGGCCACCTGATGTGAAGAACCAACTCTTTGGAAAAGACCCTGATGCTGGGAAAGATTAAAGGTGGGAGAAGGGGCCGACAGAGGATGAGATGGTTGGATGGCATCACTGACGCAATGGACATGAGTTTCAGTAGGCTCTGGGAGGTGGTAATGGACAGGGAAGCCTGGTGTGCTGCAGTCCATGGGGTTGCAAAGAGCCGAGTTGAGCAACTGAACTGAACTGAACTGAACATAGGGCTGTTGTGGGAACAAGCTTGAAAAGCACTTAGCAGATTGCCTGGCAACTAGTAAATGCTCCATGTTAGCTAGTGTTGCCAGTGTATTTCCTCAGAAACATCTCCCTTTATACGCTAATCTTCAGGGATTCTTCTAGATGACGCAGAGTACTCCTAGCATTTCTTTGTTGAATTCATAACCATGCATTCAACTAATATTAAATGAGGACCTACTGTTTTAGGTTCTGGGGAATGAACAAAACAGACAAAATCCTTGTGGAGATCACACTACAGTGAAAGGTTAAGGGGGTGGGAGAGACAATAAATGTAATATTTCATGTTGCGATAACTGCTACAGAGAAAAATTCACTAAGAAAGGGTGTGAGGAAGTGCAGAGGAGTAGAGTGCTATTTTAAATGTGGGTCATTTCCTCGGGCTTCCCTAAGGAAGTGACATTTGAGCAGCGACCTGAAGGAGGAGCCAGCCATGCCAGTATCTGGGAAGAGAGCATTTGAGGCAGACACAAGAGCCAGTGCAAAGGCCCTAAGGTTAGCAGTGTGTTTGGCATGGCCAGAGAACAGGATGGAGGCCAGTGTGGCTAGAGTGAGTGAGATGAGGTGAGAGGAATACCATAGGGGATAAGGACTGAAGAGTAGGAGGAGGCAGATCACACAGGACTTTATAGGCCATTATCATAATCCTCAGTGCCAGCAGGATGCCAGGAGGGAAGATGATGTCACCAGCACAGAGAAGTTTTATAATTGAGGCCGTGAACACAAAGTGGTGAGTGCTTCACCCTTCCTGGTGGGGGCTGGTCAGAGAAGACCTCTCAGAGGAGGTCATCCATGAGTTGAGTGTTGAACAGGAGGCATCTAGGCAGAAAGGAAAGAGCAATTCAAGTAGAGAATGAGCTATATCAGAGAGAGCTAAGAGACTGTGGTCTAGTCAAACAACATGGTAAAGCTAGTTCACAGAGAGGGAGGTGAGGCACCAGGGGGCAGCCAGAAACAGAGCAGAGATTGGCAGGGACCAGGTTTATTAACTGGTTTTTGATTGACTCATTCATCCCCTCAAGTGTTTTTTGAACACTGGGTTTATGCACTAGATCTAGTGACACAGTGATATACACAACAGTCTGATTCCTGACCTCATGGAACTTACCTTCCAGTGCAGAACATGGGCAAAAACATGTAAACTGATCAATAAATGACAAGACTAAAAATGCCAAGAGAGACATGAACAAGTTTGGCAAAACAGAGGACATCTTTAAGGTGACTATTCAGGGAAGATCTTTCTGAGGTTTTTTTTCCAAACTCTTTTTTTGGGGGGGGGCGGGGCTGTGCTGGGTCTTAGTCGCTGTGGGACTTAGTTCCCTGACTAGGGATCAAACTCAAGTCCCTTGCATTGGGAGCACAGAGTCTTAGCCATTGGACCAACAGGGAACTCCCAGGAGGTGATATTTAAGCAGAGACTTGAGGCATAAGAAGAAACCAGAAGTTAGAAGGGGTGGGGGAAGAACACTCTTGGCCTTGGGCTCAGTTGTCACCATCTCTCTAATTTGATTTCTCTTCCTTTTGAAGCAAGATACAGAGGTCATTAAACAACACAAGTGTAGCTTTAACTGCTGGTCTGGCAGAATCAGGCAGGGTTCATTTCAACCTCTGCTCTGTGCTCAGGAATCCAGTCTCTTAGGCAGGTTCTGGGAGAAGTGATGTGAAAAATCAATTCAGTCGCTCAATTGTGTCCAATGCTTTGCAACCCCACGGACTGCAGCACGCCAGGCTTCCCTGTCCATCACCAATTCCCAGAGCCTACTCAAACGCATATCTATCCCATCGGTGATGCCACCCAACCATCTCATCCTCTGTTGTCTCCTCCTCCTGCCTTCAATCTTTGCCAGCATCAGTGTCTTTTCCAATGAGTGGGTTCTTTGCATCAGGTGGCCAAAGTATTGGAGCTTCAGCATCAGTCCTTCCAATTAATATTCAGGACTGATTTCCTTTAGAATGGACTGTTAGATCTCCTTGCAGTCCAAGAAGACTCTCAAGGGTCTTCTCCAACACCACAGTTCAAAAGCATCAATTCTTCAGCACTCAGCTTTCTTTATAGTCCAACTCTCACATCCATACATGACTACTGGAAACACCATAGCTTTGACTAGACAGACCTTTGTTGGTAAAGTAATATCCCTTTTAATATGATGTCTAGGTTGTCATAGCTTTTCTTTCAAAGAGCAAGTGTTTTTTAACTTCATGGCTGCAGTCACCATCTGCAGTGATTTTGGAGCCCCCCAAAATAAAGTCTCTCACTGGGATGTGAAAAATACAATCACAGAATCATGAGTCGGACGATGCATGGAGAATCTTATCTTCCCAGCCTTCAGGGAAGTCTACAGCTGAAGGGCTTACGGTCCTCGTGTGCTCTGGGAAGCCACCCAGCTGCTCCGTGGAGGTTGCATCATTGATTTAGGTGAGTTTTCGACAGGAGAAATATTCAGGAGGCAGGACAAACATCCAGATCGAGATCCAGTTATAACACTTCCTGCACCCTGGAAAGGTGAAGTTACTCGAATTTAACATTTTTTTTCAGGTGGAAGTGGCACCTCCTCCCGCCCCTCAGGGCGGCGTCTCCGCCCAGTCCCAACCAACAGCGTGGACCCTGGCCCTGTCCGCGCACCAGGCTCCCTTGAAAGTGAAAGGACCTGGCGTTCCTTCCTACCTCATCTCTTCCGCATCCTCCCGGCACCGCCCCACCGGCAACTTGTTTGGGCTCCTTCTCCAGGCTCCGCCCACCTCCAGCCCTACTTTCCTCCTCCTAACCCCCTCCACCCCGCCCACCGCCCTCCTTCCGGCTCCTCCTCAAGCGGCTACCTTCGGGTTCCCTCCTCCTAGTTCGGCTTCCGGGCCCGCCTCCTTCTGTCCCGCTCAATCTCTCCTCCCTTTTAGGCTTTTCTTCAGCCCCCGCCTCCAACACCATCCCCTAAGGGCCCCTACTTCCCCAAGCTCGCCCGGGCCTGCCTCCACTCTTGACCCCTCCTCTGGGTAGGCCCCACCCCGCCCACTCCTCTTTTTCATGCTCGCCCTTCCCCGGTCTGCGAGGCCTCCACTGCCTTCCATACTTGTCTCCCGCGCCTCTCTTCTCGGCCTTAGCACCCTCTCGGCTCCGCCCCGCCTTACGCTCCGTACTGCTGTAAGAGAGCGTCTCTTCCCGCCCTAGCCCCGCCTCCTCAGGCTCCCACCTCCGGCCTTCCTCCCTGTTAGGCCCCGCCCCGACCCCTCCTTTCTCTTCTCCCCGCCGAAGCTCTGGACCTTTCCAAGGCTAGGTTGAGGGGGTGGGAAGAGTAGCTGCGTCTCGGGAGCCAGGCTGTTAGGGCGGGGCTGCGGACGCCGCGCAAGCGTCGCCGGGCTCTTTTCTGGAGACCAAGGCGAGGGCAAGGGGTGGCTGGGCCCTGGCCGGAGCGGCGAGCCGGGGCGAGTTGAGAGAAGCCGCTCCGGGCACCCCCACCACCGCGCGCCTCAGTGGTCCGGGCCAAGGGAAGGACTCGCGGCTGCTGGGCTCGCACCGCTGTCAGTGCGGCGGGGTGCGCGAGCAGCGCGGGCGCAGGGCGGGCTGAGCTGAGAGAAGCCGAGGGGGCGACGGGGGCGACTCCCGCGCTTGTACTCAGCTCCTCACGCTGCGGCCGGGGCCGCCTTCTTCCTCCCTCCCTCGCTCCCTCCCTTCCGCCCCCGAGTGCGGCGGCACCGCCTCCTTCCGCGCCGCGCGGCTTCCTCCAGACCTCTCAGCGCGGGTGAGTGGGGGCCGCGAGCAGGGGCGTCTCCTTCAAGGTGCGGGGAGGGGGTGCTCCTGGTTCCGTTTTGGTCACCCACCTCTTCGCGCTGGCCCCTGCTTATTTTTAGAAACTCTTTTTCCGGCCCTTCTGGGAGTCTCGGGAGCCGGAGTAACTCCCAGCCCCCTTCTCTCGCACCTTCCCCTCCACTCGGCCCCGCCGCCTTGGGTCGCCGGCCGGGCCCGCCCGCGCCCGCTCCAGCTCCCGCTCCCGGCCGCCCTGGCGTTCCCTGCCCGCCTCCTCTCCGCGGGCCGGGCCTGGGCCAGGAGTTGGCGGGGTGGGCCCGCGCCCGCTCGGAAGTTGGAGTCTTTTGTGCTCGCGCCCCGCCCCGCCCGCCGAGGGGAGGAGGGGGGGAGTGGAGGCCGCGCCGGGGAGGCCTCGGGCGGGCCCGGCCCCGGCTCCGGGCCAGACCTGGGGCATTTTCCGACTCTCCCTCCCGGGCTGGGTCTGCGGGATCCCCGAGGCGCGCAAAACTGGACCCGCTTGGCTCCCTAAGGACCTGAGCGCCTCCTCGGTCCCCGCCTCTCCCGGTCCTGGGCTCGTGGCACACCTTGGGCTTCTTACAGGAACAACAGTAGGCCCTCGAGCTGGGGCCGCGCGCCGCACTTCACGCAGCCTTTTCCCGGCCGAGCCTCAGCTTGCCTTTCAGTGAACCGGGAGAAAGAAAGTCGCCTTGCAGGGTATTTTGTGGATTCGGGGAGGAAACTGATGTGTGAGAGAAGTGTTTAATACCAACAGGTAACATTTAACGGACTTGACGCAGGAACTTCGGCAGCCTGTTTCATAGAATGCTCAAGACGGCCTTCTGAGGTTACCCCTATTTACAAAAACAGAAATCAAGGCTCCGAGATGTTAAAGAATGTGTTCCAAATCACAGTGTGTAGCCACCGAAGTGTAAAGCCGTAGTGCTGGTGTCTGTTATTTATTTCTTAGTGTGAGCTTGTGTAATCTCTTAGTGCAGAACGGATTTTGAGTCCCATCATTAGATGAGAGACCTATCTCCGTCCTCCCTGGTTCACGGGCCAGTGTCCACTATGGATGAAATTCCATTCTGAATCTGTGCGAGGTCGGAGGGAAAGGAAGTAATTACAAATTTCTTGCTAATATTGCCCCTTAGAAGTGGATGGATACAGAGGATTCCAGATTTCCAGCACACTAAAGTTCCCTGGGGTGTTTGGCTCAAGGAAGGCGTAGGTCATTTAAAGCAACGAGGTCCATCTTTTGTTTGTTTATGGCATGTTCCTCCAAATCTTGTCTATTCTGTACTGTTTAAAGGGAGGGGGAGCAGAAAGTGGCTCAAGTCAATTGCTTAGACTCTCCTGCTTTCAACTAGAGATTTATTTCTCTTATTTTCAGATAAGGCCCAGAGGGGTAAAAGTGGACTAAAATTAACTTTGGCAAGTGTTCTAGTTTTCCAGTGTGTTTGATGCCTGGTGTGTAAAGATCAGGCAGGGGTGTTCCTAGGCCAGGTCTTGAGTCTACTGATATTTGCTGTAGTTCTCTGGAGTCTGGAGGATCCCTTTTCCAAGATGGTGGATTTAAGAGTAGTGGTACATAGGACTGCCAAGGGGTCCTCTCTAGTCTTAAATCTTTTCCTGCCTTTTCCCTCTTTCCCCTTAACTGAACCTCTGAAAGGGGAAGTAAGTTGTCTAAATTCACGGACTGCTTTAGTGACAGAATCAGAACTAGGATTTCAGTCTTCTGACTCCCAGTCCAGTAATATTTTTATTTCTACCATAGTTTGCCACCTTTTGAAAGAACACTAAACTAGTTATTCAGGCCTTAAGACCCAGAATCCCAAGTGAAATGAAATCACCAGGAAGTTATTTAGTCCCAGCATTAAAAGGAAGCCAGGTTTTGTGCGCTGTAAAACAAATCATGCAGTATTTGTCCTTTTGTGACTGGCAGAGCAGGCAGTCTCATAAATTACCACTTCTGTTGCATAGTACTTTGTTTATGTTTTATAGTTCTCTTTTGTAACCATTATCTGATTTCATTTCTCATCTAGTTCAGTAAGGTAGCTTGTAGCGTTTGGTTTATATTTCCTTTTTCACAGCTCTAATTGAGAATTGAAACATAGCAAGGTTTAGGGCACTAGCCTTAGATCACCAAATTAACAAGTGGAGAGGACAGGACATGTCTCATGGGCATAGGATTTGATTTGCTGTGGCACCATGAACTTGGCTACTCATTGTGATTCTCTGAGCCTCAGTTTCTTTATCTGTAAACTCTCACAGGGTTGTGTGGGGCCTATGAGAAATGGCTGTGAAAGTGCATTGTGGCAGTAGGCTAACATTAAGTACTTTCCATGTACCAGTCACTGGATTAAGGATTTTGTGTGGAGTATCTCATTTAGTTCTCAAGAGCTACTGTGTGAATTAGGTACTATTATTAAACCCGTTTTGCAGAAGAAACAGAGTTTATATGATGTGCTCAGGGTCATGTAATTGATAACTGCAGACAATATAATTTTAAAGCTGGTATGCTTTTTTTTTTTTGGTAAAGGTACACATAAGATAAAATTTTACCATTTTAACCACTTTTACATATACAGTTCTGTGGCATTAAATATATTTACATTGTTGTGCAACTATTACCATCTGTGTCTAGAACTTTTTCATCTTCTTCAGCTGAAACTACATATAAACACTTACTTCCCATTCCTTTCTCCCTCCTAGCAACTATCATTCTATTTTCTGTCTCTGAATTTGACTGTTGTCGGTGCTTCGTATAAATGGAATCATGCAATATTTGTCCTTTTGTGACTGGCAAAGCAGGCACTCTTAGTGCCTCCCTTAAGCCCAGAGTGCTCTGTAAATGCAAAATGATGATTAGGCCTCATCTGCAGTAGGGTGTGGCTTGCAGTTCCCCAACAAGGACCCAGGCCTGCTTGTACCCCTTTGGTTAACCTTCCCTACCCCCTTCCCCCAACTCTGCAGATTAAAGTTCCTTATCACTGAAGCCTTTTTTTGCAGATTTCTGCTTGCCCCATCTATGTCTTCCAGAGGGAATTCCTGCTCTTGAGATAGAACCCAGGGGACTTCCCAGCCTCTCCTTGTTTGCATCTTCCTTTCTGGCCATCCTGGGTTTGGGCGTATGGGGCTGCAGTAATCAAGAATAGCAGTTCTATGACAGCAGCTCAGATCAGAACTGCTCAGGATGATTAAATGGATTACCTTTATGAAATGCTCCCTCTCAGTGCCCTCCTCTTTCCATAAAGGCACACAAGAGGGATTAGTTTTTGGGTTTCTAGAGGGTATTTATGGATCCTTGTTGCTTGCAGGTGGTTAAGATGGAATTAAATGCTGCATTTAGTCTTTCAAAATTCCCTTTGGTTTGACTGCTTCTGTGTCTTTGTGTGCTTTTGGGGGTGTGGTGGTAGCATGTGGTGTTTATGTTTGTGAAGTGTAGTTGGAATTTTGTCTTGAAGCCAACAGAGGGTTGAGTTGGGACATGTTCCAAAGATGGATAAAAGGGCAACAAAGACAGATTTGATCATGTTGCACTTGCCTTAAAAATCTGATGGCCCAATATTGTTTACATATTAAAGGCCAAACTCCTGAGTATGATAATAAAGTCAGAAAGTACTGAATTGTTTATTGGAGAGAATCTTTTATAGTTAAGGGACTTAAAGTCATAGACCAGCTGGCCACCTGGCCAACATTTGAATACGCTACCTGTTGAGATTCTGTTTCATTGGGAACCTCATTATTGGAAAGTTTTCCATTTACAGAACAGTTATTAAGGGTCTGCCACACACAGCACTAAGCTTGGGAATTTGGGTGTCTCGGGGAAGACAGACAAAGAAACAGGCAGTGTGAGAAGTATTGTGACAGGAACAAGCACTGTCAGAGCATGGAGGAAGGAAACTAACCCATCCATGGATGGTAAGGGTGGGAGTTCCTCGGAGAAATTGTTTAAGCCTAGACTTCAGAGAAAAGACTGAGCCAAGAGGAGAAATCTGGGGAGCTGAGGAGGAGACAGGTAAGACTGTTTTCAGTTCAGTCACTCAGTCGTGTCAGACTCTTTGCAACCCCATGAACTGTAGTATGCCAGGCTTCCCTGGCCATCACCAACTCCCTGAGCTTGCTCAGACTCATGTCCATTGAGCCGGGTGATGCCATCCAACCATCTCATCCTCTGTCATCCCCTACTCCTGCCTTCAATCTTTCCCACCATCAGGGTCTTTTCTAATGAGTCAGTTCTTTGAATCAGATGGCCGAAGTATTGGAGCTTTAGCATCAGTCCTTCCAATGAGTATTTAGGACTGATTTCCTTTAGAATTGACTGAT
The DNA here is from genome assembly GCF_042477335.2 of Ovis canadensis. NCBI lineage: Eukaryota > Metazoa > Chordata > Mammalia > Artiodactyla > Bovidae > Ovis > Ovis canadensis. The sequence goes on from NC_091257.1 coordinate 78,772,058, forward strand.
TTGATCTTCTCGTAGACTCTCAACAGTCTTCTGCAACACCACAGTTCAAAAGCATCAGTTCTTTGGTGCTCAGCTTTCTTTATGGTCCAGCTCTCACATCTGTACATGACTATTGGAAAAACCATAGCTTTGACTAGATGGACCTTTGTTGGCAAAGAAATGTCTCTGCTTTTTAATATGCTGTCTAGGTTGGTCATAGCTTTTCTTCCAGGGAGCAAGTGTCTTTTAATTTCATGGCTGCAGTCACCATCTGCAGTGATTTTGGAGCCCAAGAAAAATCTCACTTTCCATTGTTTCTCCTCCATATATTTGTCATGATGTGATGGGATTGGATGCCACGATCTTTGTTTTTTGAATGTTGAATTTTAAGCCAGTCTATCTTTTGGAGAGGTGTTTTCTTTCTTCCTTTCTCTTCCCTCCCTCTTCCCTTACCTCCCCTTTCTTCCTTAGGCAGTAGTAGGGGTGTAGGATTTTCACGTAAGTGACTGAAAACCTAATTTTAATTCAATTTTAGCTTTATGTATAAAATGTACAACTGGAGGGAGGAAGATGGCAGCAGTAATGTTAGCCTGCTGTCCTACAACTGCCCCCTTGGTACTGTAAGGAAAGTTTCAGATCCATGGTGGGATATAGCTCACAGACACTCAGGACGAGAAAGAAGGGGCAGTGGGGTACATGGGAGTCGAGTCGTGGGCCTGAGGATGTTCGGTCTAGTCCTTGGCTGCTCATTCAGTGCATGGGATTGGCCAAGCCTCTTTCCTTCTTACTGCTTCATAAAATAATCAGAGGGCTGAAGGGTGAGGCCTGGTGACAGAAAAAGGATTTGACGTTCTTGTAGTGGGGAGTAACTATCGAATAACCTGAGACAGGCATCTGCTCAAGTATTGTTATCTTTTCTGTTTCTGCAGCCCTTCCATTTTCCTCGTCTTTCTGTCACTTCATAATGGCCTCCATGTGAATAAATGTGCTGTGCCTCCTGGGAGGAGGGGAGGAAGGATTGGATATTATCCCTAGGTTCTAGTCTGCATCTCCAAGAAGCCATTCAAACTGTTTGCTTCTCCTGCTCTCTATGTTGGGGTAGGGGTCGGGAGTTTGTGGTTGAATATTCAGATTTTCTTAGGCTCAGACACATGTATTTGGAGTGTTCCACTGACTGAAGTGCAAATCTGACTATTCTCCCACCATGCCCAGTGCTGTTCCACTGGGGGAGTGGGGATAGCATTCAGTGGGCTTTTGACACTTGCCAAACTCCTGTTAACTGTAATTACCTAATACTCCCTGGATCTTAGTCTTCCTGTCTGTAAAGCACTAGGGTTGGACTGGACAATCTTGAATCATACTTTTACCTCTCAACAGTCTGAATGTCTGGTTTTATGGGAGCAGCTTAAGAATTTATCTCTGAAAGGAGGAAGGGCTTTGTGAGAATATTGAGAGTATCTCACAGGGTTAAATTCTGGGTTCATAGACATCTTTCAGTATATAAACAGATGGATATTGCTTTTTAGAGTGGACAAATTGCTGAAAAATTGCTTGTGAGATGAATTTACCAAATTATCTACTGAGTTCCACTATAAACTTGGAGCTGTTGTCCCATGGGGCAAACTTGGATCCCATGACTAAAAAGGTATATTCAAAAATATAGCAAGCTGTTTAAAATCATAGAATGAAAGGAAAGTTGAAAAAACACTGTAAGATTCCCAAAGACCACTAGGACTGGAAAAACACTGGACCAGCAATTTACATTTCCTTAGAGCTTTGGCTTTATGAGATAACGTCTGCTGAGGTTACCTGGCCCTTAAAATGCCATCTGTAGAGACTGAATAGTTTTGTTTATTTGTCAAGGTAAGAATCATTGCTTTATTCCAAGTAAGTATTCTCATTTGGAAGGTCAGATTTAGTGTTGGCCAGGTTTTCATTCTAGAGGCATTTCTCTGATATTTAGCTATCTCCTGTTTGTTTGGTTTATGAAGGATTTCACTAAGCCTAGTTAAAGGTAGTGTTTGGTGTCTGTTGATCTGTTTGTCTAGTTTTCCTTTGCAGTTCTTCGTCCTAGCAAATGCAGTAGTAGGTTTAAAAGAATTGTGTCCATAACTCATTATTTCTCTAGGTCTGCTCTACGTCTGGGTTTCCTTTCTGGAAGGTATGATCATGCTGCAGTGAGAAGTCAAATGTTGTTCTGTGCTTAACACAGACCATGTTAAAAGGCTTTGAGACTTTGTTCTTCCAGATAACAGTAAGCTGGCTCTGAGAAATGCTGCTCTCAATATAATAATGATAGCTGTGCCTGAATCAGTTGAACACAAGAATAACTTTTTTTCATACCTTAAAGGCTCATCCTAAATTGATTTTCATACCAATTAAAATTAACTTTACTAAAATTAGGGTCTTGGGTAGAGTTACCATGATAAGTAGGTTACCTAGCTGCTGTAGCAAGGTTATGTCAGCTGCTTTCCATCCCTAAGTCCAACTATTTGTTCCAGAAATTTGGAGTACCAACTATGAGTTCTCCCTATGGAGAACATATAAACCAAACTGGACATGATTGCTGCCTTCAAATTACATTCAGATAAATAAAACAGGTCCTAGTTTATACTTCTGCTGCCTTGGCCTGGATATTTTGGTTGAGGGTTCAAACTGAAAATAGCAGAATTAATGGATGTAGTGTTAGGCCAGGAGGCCTATTTGAATATCTCACTTTCAGTGTTTCAATTTGTTTCTGACCTTCCCTCCTGTTATCTAGATTTTCTCCTCTGTTGCTGAGGTGTCTATCAGCCATTGTGTAAAGTCAAGAACCTTAGGGTAAGAGGCGACATTGTCCTCCAGGCTTGGGGGTGCAGATGCCTGCCTAGTGCTTGCCCTGTTCTCACATCAGTTTTTTGACTGGTTTCCAAAGTTGATAATGTCTAGCTTCCTATTTGAGGGCTTCCCTTGTAGCTCAGTTGGTAAAGAATCTGCCTGCAGTGCAGGAGATCCGGGTTCGATCCCTGGGTTGGGAAGATCCCCTGGAGAGGGAAATGGCAACCCACTCCAGTATCCTTGCCTGAAAAATCTCATGGTCAGAGGAGCCTGGTGGGCTGCAGTCCATGGGGTCACAAAGAGTCGAACATGACTGGATGAAGCAAATTAAGTTTCAGATTTAATTATTTTAAGTTTTATATGCAGTTTTAAAATAAGATCGCTCTCTGTTTTGCTTGCAAGTAGAATTGAGGTGTGGTTTCCGGCATTAGTTGTTTTTTGTGTTGATTTTGGCTGCATCATGCAGCTTGTGGGATCTTAGTTCCCTAAGCAGGTATTGAACCCAGGTCTTCAGCAGTGATAGTGCGGAGTCCTCACCACCAGACTGTCAGGGAATTCACATTTGATCGATATTTGACTTGTTAATTATGACTAATGAGTGGTTTTTGAAACCCATTGCTACTGCCTCTGCCAGCCTTCTTTGAACACTTAGCAGCATGGAGCCCTATGAAATGGAGGAAACGTTGAGCTTACCCTGTCTTGAAGGGCTCTTCCTCGTTTCTTGTCCCTTCCCTCAAAAAAGAAATGTTATTTGGGATGCTGTGTTTTGTTCATGATTTCTTCTGACAATTTAACATTGTTCGTGAGGTCTGGAAGAAGAGGAAATATGCCTGTGTTCAGTCTCATAGTTTGGGGACAGTATTGAAATCAATCGGCCAAACTGTATGGCGCTCACTGAGTGCCTCCCTTGGTGCTGTGAGGGATGTAAATATGTAAAACAGTCTCTTGTCTCCAGGGAACCTGTGTTCTCTGGGGAGACAAGGTAATCATGAAGTTGTAGCTGATAAAACAGTTTGCTTTAGAAGACTAAGATCTTTTGTTTCCTGGAACTAATTTGGTCGGAACAAGTCATTGTCTCCTCTGTGGAAGTTCATTTTCTCATCTATTGTTCAGTCGCTAAGTCGTGTCCAGCTCTTTGTGACCCCATGGACTGCTTCATGCCAGGCTTCCCTGTCCTTCACTGTCTCCTGGAGCCTGCTCAAACTCATGTCCATTGAGTTGGTGATGCTGTCCAACCATCTCATTCTCTGTTGCCCCCTTCTCTTCCTGCCCTCAATCTTTCCCAGTATCAAGGTCTTTTCCAATGAGTCAGCTCTTTGCATCAGGTGGCTAAAGTATTCAGCATCAATTGATGAATATTTAGGGTTGATTTCTTTTAGGATTAACTGCTTTGATCTCTTTGCTGTCCGAGGGACTCCCAAGAGCCTTTTCTAGCACCACAATTCAGAAGTATCTATAAAATAGGGTTAATAATTCATATCTTGCTTTCCTCACAATGTATTGTGAGAAGCAGATTAGATGTTACACTCAAAACTATATCATAAAACCAGATAATGCAGTTATACATGAAGAACCCAAGTCGTTGTCAGAGGTAATAGGTAAATAGCAGAGTTTTCTATAGAAGAGGAGATCTCTTAGGGCTGCAGTGACCAGGAAGAGTGGCCTGGATCAGCCTTGGGTTGGGAGAAAGAATGCTGGAAGCATTTTAGACAGAGACAGTGATGGAGCAAAGCACTCTGGGCAGAACTGTTAAGGGGAAACAGTGAGTGTTCTCTAACCACATAACTCAAGTCCATAGAGTTCAGCTTTAGTGGTTATTGACAGTTTTCAGAGGCATACCAGATCACACTCATCAGTTGTGCATGAGAAAATTCCTTTTGCTCCATATCCTTATCAGCAGTTAGCATTATCTGTCTTTTTCATTTTTTGTTATTCTGGTTGGTGTGTAGTTACACAAGTGAGTTGTAAGAGCCACAGTATGAACTTTTAGCAGTACCATAAAGGAGTAAAGTGATAGGAAAGTTCAGAGGAGGGAGGGATTGCTTCATTTGTGGTGCCTAGGGAACATTTTTGGAGAAGCGAGCATTTATACTGGTCTTTGTAGGACAAAGATAGTGACCATGTATTATCCAGGACCATCTTAAGTTCTAATATTCCTTCTGGTTGTGCTTATAATATGAAACACTAGTGTTTCTGTGTTTGGACCAGATCTCCTAGATTACCCAGAAGCAGCACCCAGATACCTTTTCTCACGTGGTGCTTCTCTCCTCTTCCCTTTTGTTTCCAGAAAGTATGGACACAGGTGATTTAGGCTCTGGAGATGGAGAGAGGACACTGTGTGCAATGGGAGTGACTTGAGCAGAAATGGAGATGTGTGACTACTCATAGATCAAGTGGCATCCATATTCTTGCTATTGATCAGAGTGGGGAGGACATGTCCCATAATTTGGAGTGGTTGATACCCTCTCATAGTCTCCTAGAGCAGGTGGAAAAGGTAATAATATTCTTAAGCCAATTTGTATTTAAATTGATAGAAGGATTAGAATGAGCTCTTTGTCATTAATTATTTGTCAATAATTTTATCATTTCAAGGAAGCAATTAATCCAGCAAACAGTCATACTTGAATTATGTTGAAAGAGAGTTTGTCTTCTCTTAAAATATAGGGGGTACGAAGGAGAGTGCGAAAAAATTGCCATTTCTTTGTCAGCTCTTATCCTGCGTGCTGTACCCTAGCTGGGTGTGTATTTTCTATGGTTTTACCAAATCACTTTGAAAGCTGATGTGAACATTGATCATGTCCTAGAGGCTTTCTTCTTTGTTCTGTCAGCAGATATTAGGAAATGTACCATAAATTACTTGGTTTTGGCAAACAAGGTGGCCCTGCCTGCTTCCAGAGAAGCATGTTAAACATTAGTCAGCTCCTGATCCTGTATTAGGTTCTCTGGTATTTGTCAGGAGACACCGGGGATGTTAGAGTTGCCAGTGGGTCATTGACCTGGTCTATCAAGGAGATGTGTCAAATACTTGATTTTAAAAATCTGGCCTGGGTTCTAGACCTAACTACCATTTATGTTAACAACAGCTGCCATGATTTGGGTCCCCATTGTATTGAGACACCATATTAGTACCTTGTGTTCATACTAATAGAGCTGATACTTAACTGAAGGTTACTATGTGCTGGGCCCTTTGTGTGTGTGTTACCTAGCTAATATAAATGTATTTGTAATCTTAGAGAATTCATGTATATAATATATTTACATATAAGATTTTAATATATTGTATATACATTTTAGATATAATATGTCTAAATATAAAAAATCATTATCATCTCAATCCTAGAAGTAGGTGCTATGTTCCTCATCATATAGATAAGAAACTGAGACATCAGTAGGTTAAGAAATAAGCCCACAGCCACAGTGCTACTAAATGGAGTTGCCAGGATTTAAACCTAACCAAATCTTCTTTACTTTTAATATGGAAAATTTCAAACATATGCAAAGTAGACAGAGTAGGTTAATGAAGCATGTTGTACCCATCATTCGGTTTCGGGAGTTATCTATTCATGGTCAGTATTATTTCATTTATGCCTTTATCTACTTTTCCTTATCCTGTGCTTTGAAATTTTGCTATCATCATATTTTGTCCTTAAGTATTTCACAATGTATTCCTTTTTAAAAATTTTTTGAACTTTTTTTTATTGTGGTAAAAAATATATACAATATAAAAGTTACCACTTTAGCCATACAGTGCAGTGGCATTCTGTATGTTCATATCATTGTGCAGCCATCACCACTCCAGACACTTATAAGTTCACTTTCCCCCCTTTATTATTATTTTAAAAATATTTATTTATCTTTGGCTGTGCTGGGTGTTTGTTACTGCACAGGCTTTTCTCTAGTTGCAGAGAGCGGGGGCCACTTTCCAGTTGCAGCACGCGGGCTTCTCATCGTGGTGGCTTCTCTTGTTGCAGGGCATGGACTCTAGGGCACAGGCTCAATAGTTGAGATGCATGGACTTAGTTGCCCTGCAGCATGTGGGATCTTCCCCAATCAGGGATCGAACTCGTATCTCCTGCATGGGCAGGTATATTCTCTACCACTGAGCCACCTGGGAAGCCCTCCCCCCTTTATTTGTTGAAGGAACTAGATTGTTTTTCCTGTAGAAATTTTGCTCATTGCCTTATCTGTGGTGTGTTTAATATGTCTCTGTACCCTGTGTTTCCTGTAAATTTGTGGTTGTATCTAGAGGGCAGTATCTCTTAGAATCCTCATAGCAGCCCTACAAAAATAGACTGAGAAAGGTTGGGTAATTTGCCCAAGGCCTCATAGCAGCCTTGAATTTGAACAGACCTTCTTGTCTTCAAAGTCTCTGCTCTTTCCTTTTCACCGTTCACCCATTCTGTGACCTTGAGCAAATCATTTTCACTTCTATGAGCCTTAGTTTCTTTGTGTGCACTGAGGGCCCTTACAGGAGTAGCATTCTATGTTCCTATGATGATTTTAGTGCCCAGCATTTGACGGCATGATGCTGGATGCTGTGGTTGATACTCATATGAATAACCTGAGCACCATAACCTGTTTCAGACGTAGAGCCAGTTTTGGCCATTGTGGGGCTATAGGATCATTAATACCCCCTAGGGTTCCTAATTAACTTCCCTGCATCCTGTCTTGCCCCTTTCTAAGTCATGTTTCTCTCTGCTGCCAGGTGCCTTTTCCTAAAAAACATCTTTGTTGTGTTCTCCCTCCTCATAAATCCAGCTTGAGGGATCTGATAAATAAGAAACAAAGTTTTTCCAGCAATAAACCTTCCCTCCTTGGATTGAGTTACTATTTCAAGGGCAGTTAGTCTTTTTTCTTTTCTGTTTGGCAAAGATGTGTTATTGCTTTTATGGAAATAGAATCCGGAGATGATAGAATAATGATGGAGTGAAGCTTGGGGAATGCCATCTTGATTCAGAGGCGAGCATACATTGAGCATTGTACTGTTTACTTCCAAGGACACCTGACTGTAATGGGCAATAGTGCTGTTTTGCAAAGAAAAGGAACTTTTAGTTGTGGAGTCCAGAGAGAAGAGTCTAAAAGGTATCCTCTTGAGATTCTTTCATCTCATTGCTGAACCTCCATCTTACTGGCTAACCACGTTTTAAAATGAATGTCGTATATAGGAGTAGAGTACAGCAGAGCAGTGTTTTGGGTCTGTAGTAATTTGGGTGGCAGACAGGTGGAACAGGAGTCCAGTTTGATATACAGCTAATATAGGTAGTAAAGTCAAATTTCAGGAGAAGTATAGTTTAGTGCATTTGTATCACAGGAGTGTCTTGAATATAATAGTTACCCCGGCAAATTTGGCCTTGGAGTACAGAATGAAGCAAGGCAAAGGCTAATAGAGTTTTGGCAAGAGAATGTACTGGTCATAGCAAACACCCTCTTCCAACAGCACAATAGAAGACTCTGCACATGGACATCACCAGATGGTCAATACCGAAATCAGATTGATTATAATCTTTGCAGCCAAAGATGGAGAAGTTCTACACAGTCAGCAAACATAAGACTGGGAGCTGACTGTGGCTCAGATCATGAACTCCTTATTACCAAATTCAGACTCAAACTGAAGAAAGGGAAAATCACTAGACCATTCAGGTATGACCTAAATCAGATCCCTTGTGATTATACAGTGGAAGTGACAAATAGATTCCAGGGATTAGATCTGATAGAGTGCCTGAAGAACGAACTATGGATGGAGGTTCGTGACCTTGTACAGGAGGCAGCGATCAAGACCATCCCCAAGGAAAAGAAATGTAAAAAGGGAAATGGTTTTCTGAGGAGGCCTTACAAATAGCTGTGAATAGAAGAGAAGCGAAAGGCAAGGAGAAAAGGAAAGATATGCCTATCTGTATGCAGAGTTCCAAAGACTAGCAAGGAGAGATAAGATAGCCTTCCTCAGTGATCAATGAGAAGAAATAGAGGAAAACAATAGAATGGGAAAGTTTAGAGATCTCCTTTAGAAAATTAGAGATACCAAGGGAACATTTCATGCAAAGATGGGCTTGATAAAGGACAGAAATGGTATGGACCTAACAGAAGCAGAAGATATTAAGAAGAGGTGGCAAGAATACACAGAAGAACTATACAAAAAAGATCTTCATGACCCAGATAATCACGATGGTGTGATCACTCATGTAGAGCCAGACATCCTGGAATGTGAAGTCAAGTTGGCCTTAGGAAGCATCATTATGAACAAAGTTAGTGGAGGTGATAGACTTACAGTTGAGCTGTTTCAGATTCAAAAAGATGATGCTGTGAAAATGCTGCACTCAGTATGCCAGCAAATTTGGAAAACTCAGCAGTGGCCACAGGACTGGAAAAGGTCAGTTTTCATTCCAATTCCAAAGAAAGATGCAATGCCAAAGAATGCTCAAACTGCTGCACAATTGCACTTGTCTCATACACTAGTAAAATAATGGTCAAAATTATCTAAGCAGGCTTCAACAGTACGTGAACCGTGAACTTCCAGATGTTCAAGCTGGTTTTAGAAAAGGCAGAGGAACCAGAGATCAAATTGCCAACATCTGCTGGATCATGGAAAAAGCAAGAGAGTTCCAGAAAAAACATCTATTTCTGCTTTATTGACTATGCCAAAGCCTTTGACTGTGTGGATCACAATAATTTGTGGAAAATTCTTCAAGAGATGGGAATCCCAGACCACCTGACCTTCCTCTTGAGAAATCTATATGCAGGTCAAGAAGCATCAGTTAGGACTGGACATGGAACAACAGACTGGTTCCAAATAGGGAAAGGAGTACATCAAGACTGTATTGTCACCCTGCTTATTTAACTTTTATGCAGAGTACATCATGAGAAACACCGGGCTGGAGGAAGCACAAGCTGGAATCAAGATTGCCGGGAGAAATATCAATAACCTGAGATATGCAGATGACACCACCCTTATGGCAGAAAGTGAAGAAGAACTAAAGAGCCACTTGATGACAGTGAAAGAGGAGAGTGAAAAAGTTGGCTTAAACCTCAACATTCAGAAAACTAAGATCATGGCATCCGGTCCCATCACTTCATGGCAAATAGATGGGGAAACAATGGAAATAGCAACAGACTTTATTTTGGGGGGCTCTAAAATCACTGCAGATGGTGACTGCAACCATGAAATTAAAAGACTCTTACTCCTTGAAAGGAAAGTTATGACCAACCTAGACAGCATATTCAAAAGCAGAGACATTATTTTGCCAGCAAAGGTCTGTCTAGTCAAGGCTATGGTTTTTCCAGTAGTCATGTATGGATGTGAGAGTTGGACTATAAAAGTTGAGCGCGGAAGAATTGATGCTTTTGAACTGTGGTGTTGAAGAAGACTCTTGAAATCAGTCCTGAATGTTCATTGGAAGGACTGAAGTTTTAAGCTGAAGCTCCAATTCTTTGGCCACCTAATGCGAAGAACTGACTCATTTGAAAAGATCCTGATGCTCGGAAGGATTGAGGGCAGGAAGAGAAGGGGACAGCAGAGGATGATGGTTGAACGGCATCACTGACTCAGTGGGTATGAGTTTTACTCCCAGTAAACTCTGGGAGTTGGTGATGGACAGGGTGGCCTGGTGTGCTGCAGTCCATGGGGTCGCAAAGAGTCGGACATGACTGAGTAACTGAACTGAATATATTTTTTAAGTCTTTAAAGAAAATACTTTGACAGTAGATCAAGCCAGAGGAATAAGTGTTAGTCAGTCAGTCATGTCCAACTCTTTGGGACCCCGTGGACTGTAGCCTGCCAGGCTCCTCTGTCCGTGGAATTCTCCAGACAAGCATACTTAGAGGGGGTAGCCATTTCTTTTCCAGGGAATCTTTGCAACCCAGGGATTGAACTCTGGTCTCCTGCATTGCAAACGGATTCTTTTCTCTCTGATCCACCAGGGATGCCGAAGCCAGAGGAGAAGGCTATGAAGTCATGAATTGTAAAGCTCAGGAACCAAGTGATCTAGGACCCTGGATAGCTCCTTGGAAAAACAGAGGAGTCCTAAGTCCTTTCTGTTCTAGAGCTTTTCAAAGGATCTTACCTTTTGGATCAGAGTTTGCAGACTGGCAGCATCTTAGATTGTGTCTAGCCTATAGTGTACTTACTTTGAGTTGGAACCCAGCCTAGGGGTATTAGCGCTTTCATTGGAGATAATATGTATGAGATAGAGGCCCTGGCATGTGACTGGTTTCTCCTGAAGAGGGAGTAGGACTTTGAGGAAGTAGCAGGGGCTGGACCCAGATGCTGACCATGAGCATTTTCCTGTTCACAGGAGTGGTAAGAGTCCTCAGCTATTCTACAGGGCTTCACTCCCTGAGCCTTCCACCAGGGGCTCCTTATATCATAATTGGCCACATACCATTTTGACAGAATGCTTGAGTTTACAGAATCATGTTCTTCATCTCTGTCTCCCTCATTCCACATTCTGCTTCCTTATTGGCTGACTCTCTTAGGTAGAGAATATTAATTCTCAAGTTTGTCAAAGCCCACACCATTTCCTGTTGTTTCTTTGCTATGCAAGCCCGGGGCCGGTTGCTGTTTGTCACCAGGCTAGCACTTTTTTCTTTGAAACACTTGGTCCGCTGTACTTAACTTTTGCTACCTGCTTGGTCCCTCTGGGCCAACTCAGTACTGGATGGAACTCTCTAATTTTGAAGGAACTTCTCCCAGTTACAGTCTTAGTCCATGGGACTAGGTGGATTATCTTCATTTTGCTAGTAACTTTTGGTCCCCCTGATGCCTAGAAAGTCTGTCTCCTGGGTTCTCTTAGGATTTCACAAGGAAAACGAACTAATCAAGGCTCAGTGAACCTTGTCCTTGTAAAATTGGCTTTTTTTTTTTTCATCTTAACTCACAAGCTGAGATGAAATCTGCTGTCTCATGGAAGAAACCACAACACCTAAATACAAAGCAACACTGTTTTACTTATGAATTAGTTCCTGCCCCCTTCACCCCCCCACCATGCTAGCTTCAGTGAGAGCAGCTCCTATGTGTTGAAAGCAGGTGACTTTCTGAGTAAGTGACTGTTCTTGCTGCCTGTTCCCTTTGGTTTCTTGTGATTACTGTAACATCATCATCCAATATGTGGAGCACTATGTTAATTTCCATGACAACTGATCATGATTTCCCAGATAAAGGGAGAAAGCTAATAAGTGTTAGGAACTTGAAAAGGGTATTGGGCTAAGTTTTTATGATGCTAGTAGAATTTGAAGCTGGAAAGAACTTTGAGCAGCAACTGCCTAATTAAATCTTACCCATTTATAGACAAAGAAACAGGTCTAGAGAAGTTAAACAACTTGCCTTAAGGGGTCCCTTGGTTGTGGAATATACTTGAGATCCTCAGTGTAGTGTTTCTTTGTGCCTCCTATTCTATATGGGTTCATCCCATTATATACCACTGGACCATGAGCTCCACGAAGGGAGGATCCACACCTATCTTGTTAATTAATGTTTTCTCAGACTATGAACAAAGCTAGTGGAGGTGATGGAATTACAGTGGAGCTATTTTAAATCCTTAAAGATGATGCTGTGAAAATGCTGCAGTTAATATGCCAGCAAATTTGGAAAACTCAGCAGTGGCCACAGGAGTGGAAAAGATCAGTTTTCATTCCAATCCCTAAGAAAGGCAGTGTCAAAGAATGCTCAAACTGCTGCACAGTTTTGCTCATCTCACACACTAGTAAAGTAATGCTTAAAATTCTCCAAGCCAGGCTTCAGCAATACAAGAACTGTGAACGTCCAGATGTTCAAGCTGGTTTTAGAAAAGGCAGAGGAATCAGAGATCAAATTGCCAGCATCCACTGGATCATTGAAAAAGCAAGAGAGTTCCAGAAAAACATCTATTTCTGCTTTATTGACTATGCCAAGGCCTTTAACTGTGTGTATCACAATAAACTGTGGAAAATTCTTCAAGAGATGGGTATGCAAGACCACCTGACCTTCCTCTTGAGAGACCTGAATGCAGGTCAGAAAGCAAGAGTTAGAACTGGACATGGACCAACAGACTGGTTCCAAATAGGAAAAGGAGTATGTCAAGACTGTATATTGTCACCCTGCTTATTTAACTTATATGCAGAGTACATCATGAGAAATGCTGGGCTGGATGGAGGAAGCACAAGCTGGAATCAAGATTGCTGGGAGAAATATCAATAACCTCAGATAGGCAGATGACACCACCCTTATGGCAGAAAGTGAAGAGGAACTAAAAAGCCTCTTGATGAAAGTGAAAGAGGAGAGGGAAAAAGTTGACTTAAAGCTCAACATTCAGAAAACTAAGATCATGGCATCTGGTCCCATCACTTCATGGCAAATAGATGGGGAAACAGTGTCAGACTTTATTTTGGGGGGCTCCAAAATCCCTGTAGATGGTGATTGCAGCCATGAAATTAAAAGACTCTTACTCCTTGGAAGGAAAGTTATGACCAACCCAGACAGCAGAGACACTACTTTGCCAACAAAGGTCCGTCTAGTCAAGACTATGGTTTTTCCAGTAGTCGTGTATGGATGTGAGAGTTGTACTATAAAGAAAGCTGAGCGCCGAAGAATTGATGCTTTTGAACTGTGGTGTTGGAGAAGACTCTTGAGAATCCTTGGACTGCAAGGAGATCAGTCCTGGGTGTTCATTGGAAGGACTGATGTTGAAGCTAAAACTCCAATACTTCAGCTACCTGATAGGAAGAGCTGACTCATTTGAAAAGACCCTCATGCTGGGAAAGATTGAGGGCAGGAGGAGAAGGGAATGACAGAGGATGAGATGGTTGGATGGCATCACTGACTCGATGGACGTGGGTTTGGGTGAGCTCCACGAATTGGTGATGGACAGGGTGGCCTGGTGTGCTATGGTTCATGGGGTCACAAAGAGTCAAACACGACTGAGCGACTTAACTGAACTGAACTGCAGTACTTAACCACAGGACCTAGGTATTTTTTAAGTGAATGGAGGTACTTTGTTGGAGTTTTCAGACTGGGATACATGAAATCACAGGATAAGTTTTGGTACGATCAAATATTTTTTGTAGTTGGATTAGTTTAAATATTATGCATAGTTTAAAAGTTTATGCTTATGTTGTCATGTTATGAAATGGGTGATTGTTGTTGTTTAGTTGCTAAATAGTGTCCAACACTTTTGCAACCCCATGGACTGTAGCCTGCTGGGCTCCTCTGTTTGTGGGATTTTCCAGGCAAGAATACTGGAGTGGGTTGCCATTTCCTTCTCCAGGGGATCTTCCTGATCCAGGGATTGAACCTGTGTCTCCTGCATTGGCAAGTGGATTCTTTACCACTGAGCCACCAGGGAAGCCCTAAATGAATGATAAGTTAGCATAAATTTTTTAGATTAAGTGAGAAGGCATTAAATAAATTACAGGATTATAATAGGCCCTTTGACCTTCACCACAGAGGGTCTAGTGTTGCTAGATCTTTGGTATTTTTAAGAGAAGCTAGAAATCTAATTGGAAAGAAAGAGATCTGATTTTAAATGTTGGCAGTTAACTTTTTTTTTTTGTTGTTGTTGTTTTAACTTTTTTGGGTCAGACAAAACAAATTCTTGGGTCTAAGCATCTTTTTGTGACCTACAAGATAAACAGGTCTAGGCAGGAACAAGTCCTTCAGTTCAGTTCAGTCGCGTCCGACTCTTTGTGACCCCATGGACTGCAGTACGCCAAGCCTCCCTGTCCGTCACATCTCCCAGTGTTTACTCTTTGGACAGGGCTAAATGGATGATACTGTCAAGGATTGCTGCCATTCTGAGTCTGGCTTCTTGGCTTCAAACTGGTCATAGCTTGGAGTAGAAAGAATGAAGTTAAGACTATCAAGTTAGGTTGGGAAAATTCCCACATGAAGCATCATCCTCTGTGGGTAACAGCTTCTGTAATATCTTAGCCCTTGGAGAGCATCATGTTTACTCCCCTTGTTTTTCTGATGAGACTAAAATCCAGAGAATGTAACACAGCTTTCTGCTAGGATCCTAAGCAGCAAGGCCCCTGCTTCAAACTGCAGACCTTTGTTTGGTGCTTGCTGCCTCATGCTCTTGAGGGCATGGGCTTGGGGTTTCTGGCATACTTTGGAATCATTGGTAGAGCTGGGTGAACACCACTTCTTAGTACATACAGTACTATCCTAAGCAAAGGGAGGGTTGAGGTGGCAGTTAGTAATATGCTCAGCTGCATCGTGGTGCGGAGGGTCTATTTCTGTCACTAGCATCACGTTGACCTTATTTTTTCTACCTGGAAAGATATAGAGGACAACTCAGCAACAAAGAGCCTCAGTGCCAAGATAGATCTGTGCCTTTGCTGCTGCTTCTCTTCCTCCTCTTTTTCTTCCCTTCCAGCTCTTTCCTCCTTGAGCCCTACTTCATACCCTACTACCTCCCTTCTGCACCCCGTTTCTCTTTCTCCCACTGTTGGCCCTTCTCCATGGGAAGTTCTTATGATCCCACTGCAGTAGGCAGAGCCACAGATTGGGCTTGTTTTCTAGGAGTTTGGGGAGGACTTGCTCTAAAGTAGGGCAACTAAATAAGGGAGATTATATGTATTTAAAGTACCCCCTTTTCTCCACCTCCACTCCAGGTTGGAAAAGATTACTTTTCAACTATGGACATGGCTACAAGGCTCATATAGTCTGGGGCTGCCTCATGCTGCTGCCTTCTGTCAGCAATGTTTTGACACCCACTGTTTCCCTGTGCTCCTGTTCAGTAGAATGACTTTGTTTTGACTGTTCCCTCTGAGTAGAAACTCTTCAGCTCCTTCTCCTCTTTGCCAGACAAATTCCTACTCATTTTTTCATACCAGTTCAAATGCTATCTCCTCAGTGAAGCTTTGCCTGGTCACTCCATAAGCAGAGTTAATTTTGATCTTTTCTGTACTTTGCTTGTACTTCCATAGTTGTCCTTTGGTGCTGTGTGACCCCTGAATCTGCTCTCATTCATAAAATTGAGACCTTGTGGGTCAAGGGACAGTGTGCTATTTATCTCTGTTACCTTTGTGTCTCTGAAGCAGGCCTGGCACAGATAGTACTTGCAGAATGAATGACAGAAATATGTGTGCACAGATTCCTGTGGTATAAGATTGAACGTTAAATGCTATAAGTGCAATATGACAAAGTCTTCTGGCAGTTTATGGGAGTTCTTGAGAGAGAACTTCTGAGAGAAATCTTGGAAGATTTAGAAGCTGGTAACATTTGACTATTTCTTTGAAGATTTAGAAGATCAGTTGGCAAAGATGGTGGGAAGAACATCCCACATGGAGGAAATGGTTAGAGGAAAAGCAATGAGGAATTGCAGAGGTCAGGCCCCACTTACTGATTTACCCATGCCCAAAATTCCAGGCTAGCCTAAAAAGGAGACTCTCTTCTGTCCTCTTCGACCTTTTTTTTCTTTCTATTCTCCTTCCCTTCCCTTCTCCCTCTCTTGAGATGCCCTTGTCTTTTACTTTTGGTTTCTTCTAAGTCCTTTCCCTTTCATCTTCCCAATTGTCCAGTCTTTTGTTTTTTTTCAACTCTGTTACCTTTTTCTACCTGCTTTCTTTTCTTGCCCTCTTCCCCAGGCAGCCCAGGAAATCCAGGCCTTTGGGTTGAGACCTGAATCAACTACACAATGTTTAACTCCAAATAACACCTCCTCTGGTGAAGCTGAGAAGTAATCATGGCATAATTGCATCTCATCTGCCTCTTATGTTTTATTGGCTTTGATTTTTTTTTAACCTCCCACGATGCTGGGGGTGGTGTTATCATTTTATTTTATTTTTTTAGTAGTTGTCAGAATGTCAGTTTTAATGAAGATTTCTGCAGACAGGCCTGCCCTTAAGTGGTATGAGCCTTCAGGCAAAGCTAGGGCTAGATGAGTCAGAAATGCTCATGGATCTGTTTCTTCATGCATACAGGTGTCTGGGTCACACACACAGACTCCCTTCTATCCCTATAGGTTTATATGCTTTGCAACACATAAACACACAATTGAGTTACAAAAACACACAATTGAGTTACAAAGGTGCACATATTTCTTCTCTTCTGTCCATATCCATGCTTACCTTCCCTTATACCTTATACCTTCTTCCTCCTGCGTACCCACACACTTGTCCTCTCATACCCTTGTCCCACTGTTTTCTACCTAGATACCCAGAATTGTGTGTGCCATGCAAATATCTGCAGACCTGTCTTACAGACACCACTCTGCCCTCTCCCTTATGTATCCACACAAATACTCCCCTGCGTACACACTGACATCTGCCCATGCCCCGGTGCCACATATTCAGCACCACACCATTTCTCACTATTTCTTAAATGTCTTTCAGTAAGTATTTCTAATTTTCATAAGAGACACGTTAGTTTCAGACTAGTTTTGAAAGGAAATGTCTTTGTTGACAGCCACACTGGCAGACCATTAGGAAGTCAGAATCATTTATGACAGATGCTTTGACTAAGGCCTCTAGAGTAACTGTTACTATGGCAGGTTGGGGAGGGCTGGATCAAACAATAGCGGATTGCTTCTAAATGATACTGTTATGTGCCAAGGTGTATTTCAGTCTAGTTCCAAACTGGATCCTGTGATATCAGGGTTCACTTCTGTTGGAAGGTGATCATATACTGGCAGAAGAGCCAGAGCCACTGTAGATGTTCCAGACTAGACTTTCTAGGGTGGGGCTGGGAGAACTGTGTGTTTAACAAGTCCCCAGAGTCCTCCTGTTGTGCAGCCAGGCTGGGAAACTGATAGGGAGGAGGATCTGCATTACCTTTCTGTACCACCTTGGACAAGTTATCTTTTCTGGACATTTGCCTTCTCAACTGTAATACAACAAAGCTCATGCTCATAGAGGATCTTTTCAGCTCTAAAATTTCCTGCTGGTTTATGATAAGTTCAATCTGGGATACTTTTCTACCACAAAAGTGTCCATTCTCTGTCCATTCTGGCAAGGCATTTTGGGCTTTGGCCAGAGGCCAGCAGAGGCAGCCTAGGTCCTGACCTTCTGTCAGAAGCTCTGACACAGATCCTAATTAGAAATGGATCGATATGGGCCTGCAGCCAGGCCTGCGGAGCCTGGGAGGAAGCTGGAGGAGGGTTCCTAGCTGGGGAGAATCTGATTACTGTGAAGTAGATCTGGTTATGCTTGTCGACACAAAGGTCCTGCTGGTATAGCCCTTTTCTCTAGGGACCAGCAGGCAGGGCTGTCCTGAGCAAATGGGGAAATGGTTAATGTGTGTCCCCCTTTGATATATTTTCCTCACCTTTATAAACTCATGTAATATAGTGCTAGGTATGTAATATAGGCCCCTTCTTCAGATGGAAAAATCATTTAGTGTTAATGTTGATAAAGCCTCTTTGTATGTTCATTTCCCCTAGCAACTCACTGGGATAGGTTGAAAAGGAAAGGAGCTCAGAGAAGTGAAGTGACTTGGCTGCCCTGTGTCACATAGCATGTTCTCTGTTGTACTGCACTACAGTATTTTTGAGCATCTGTAACACTGATTCCAAGTTGGTGGATTTATTTTTCTAAACCAAGCTGATGGACTTTTTTTTTTAAACCAGGGGTGTCCCTTACCCTTCTGTAGACTGAACTGGAGCTGAGACCTTTTCCCTGAAACCCTTCAATTGTTGTTGTTTAGTCAGTTAGTTGTGTGCAAATCTTTTGCAGTGCCATGGACTGTAGCCTGCCAGGCCTCCTCTGTCCATGGGATATCCCAGGGAAGAATAGTGGAGTGGGTAGCCATTTCCTTCTCCTGGGGATCTTCCGACCCAGGGATTGAACCCAAGTCTCCTGCTTGGCAGGTGGGTTCTTTACCACTGAGCCACCAGGGAAGCCAGAGCCCTTCAAACAGTGGAGGAAATTCCTTAAAACCAGTGGTTGAGGAGGATAAGGGGAGATGCTCTGCTTGCTTTGGCTTTCTCATCGCCTTTCCAAGGTCCCTAAGGAGTGAGTAGGCTCTAATGGGAGAGATCAATCATCATTTGGGATCAGTGGGAGGGCTGAGTCAGGTTTCTGTACTAGCCCTGTGCACAACCCAGGGGCTTAGTATGCTCAGCTGCTAATGTGCTCAGGCCAAATTCCCCCTGGAGTTGGTCATCCAACAAATATTTGTTCAGTATCTCCTGTGTGTCAGGGCTTGTGCTAGTGCTAAGGATTCCTAGATCAAGACCCAGTCCCTACCCTGAAAGACCTCACAGTCTAACATCAGAGTTAGAGAAACCACAGTATTCTTTGTGTGCCTTAATAGAGGCGTATCCAAGGTACTCTGGAATCACAGAGGCATGAAGGTAGGTTTTTTTCTGGAGGAGATAACTTTAATCTGGCTCTGAAGGGAGAGTAAGAGTAGGGGCACAAGGAGATCACTCCAGACCAGGGAACTAGCACAGAGGAAACCACAAAGATGGGCCCAGGAACAGTTGATAAGGGGGGTGGGGGTAGGCATTAGAGTAGTGCCCAACATGTAGCCAGTCAGATTGACAGCTCTGCCCCTTGCTAGACTTAGGACTGTTATAGTAGCCACTCAGTGGTAGTAACACGGGAGCAGGTGGGGGAGAAGACGGGTGGGTTTATTAGCAGACGCTGACTGAAACAGTTTTAGAGACGAAACTAGGAAAGAGCTGAAGAGCAGCAGCCTCTGCCCTCTGGGCCAAACCTGCAGAGATGCTGGGGGTTCTTGGCAATGGTTTGAAAGCTCGTCCACCCAGGCAGAGGGCTTTACTTCTTTGATGCCAAAATCCTCTGCATGCCTGCCCCTCCTTCCTGTGTTCTTTTAAAAAAGAAATTAATGGAATCTGTTCAGAATACCCCTGAAATGAAATTACATTTTTAACTCTAATTACCCTAATTAAAACTTGACAGCTGTAATCCTGGAATGGCAGATATGCTAAGTACCCCATGCCTGTGACAAGCTTACTTACCCAGATGGAATGTTCTGTTCTGGGTTTAGGAGAAAAATTCTTCTGTGTATTTGTTTTGTTTTGTTTTTCCCTATCGGCCATTAGTCTTTGACCTCACAGCTTCCTCAAGCTGGGATAGTCTCACTTGTGGGTTACAGGACCCCTGAATCTCCGCAGCGGTCCCTTTGCATTCAGAGGTGTTGCTCCTGATGATTCTTACCACATACCTTTGAGTTCTCGCTTCAGTTGAGGTTGGTCTACATCCTCTGAGCCTGTCCCTGGGTGAAATCCCCTGCCTGTGGGGGACCTGCACTTTTTAGAGGGCTGTCTGCTGATCTAGGGCTACATCTGTGTCTGGGATCAGTTGATGGCTGGTATTAAGGTTACAGTTTGAGGTCAGGGACAAGGAGCTCTGAAAATAGGATTCCTCTTCTCTTCACATGTATCAGCATAGGCTAGAAGCAACTTAGTGAAATGCCTGATCTTGACCCCTGTCTTGACTAGTTACCTGGACAGATAAGGAAACATGTTGGGGAGGGAGGGAGACAGTCCTTGAAACAGCCTGAAGGCTCTGTTGATTCTGTGAGTAATCTCACGGTTCTATTAGGACCAAAGATCCCCATGTTCTAGTTACTTTCTCGTAGCCTGAAAGCCTGTTCAGTCAGTGGACACTGGGTGTTAAGTACTGCAAAGGATACAGAGTTGAATAAGACACACTCTGTGCCCCCTGAGAAGCTTAGAATTGTGGGGGGGAGTAGGGAGGCAGTAGTGGATGAAGGACAGCCATATAGTGACTAGTTACATAAGACAGAAAAAAGGTAAGATTCCCCACAGGTGTTAGCATTTGAACTTGCCCCGAATAGGTAATATTGTCAGAGGAATGGAGAGGGGCATTGCAGGTTTTAGGGAATAGTGTGATGGTAGAAAGTTGCCAGGTGATAGTCTGCTGTGATTGGAATACAGTGAGCAGGGAAGGGTATGATAGAGGATGAGATTAGGGTTTAAACTATCCTGTAGGTAAAGGGAGTCCGTTGGGGCTGTAGGGCTGTAGGGCTGTGATAGGAGTATGTGTGGTGGATTGAGAGACAGGGTTATTGGAGACAGTAGATTAGTTAGAACAGATGTCAAGTAAACTGTGACCTGTGGGCTGAATCAGTCTGCAGCCTCTTTCCATGAAGTTGTACTGGGACACAGACAGCCACACTGATTTGTTCATCTATGACTGGTTTCATATTACCTTGGCAGAGTCAAATACTACAGAGACTGCTGGTCCTATACAGAAAGTTTGCTGATCTCTGAGTTAGAAAGTAATTATGAAAGTTCTGTAAGAGGAGATAAATGTTAAGAGTAAGCCTGAAATGAATTAGAGGTGTCAAATGAGACTTCAGAAGCTGAGGCAGTATGATTTAACAGAGAACACCTCCCCTACCTACCTCTCACAACTTTGTAAGAGTCAAATTTTCTGAAGGTCACCATGTCACAAAGGACACAGGACATGGGTAAGTCCTGATTTGCCCTTATTAGCTGTGACCTTGGGCAAATCACTTAACTTTCCCAGAAGTTTAGATGAATGTGTTGACTGAAACAAAGAAAAGAACCAATCAGGTTTTTCCTCATGACACAGAACTCTTATTCTGCTACTTATCTATGCTTCACCCCCTAGATTATGTCTAGGAAAGACAGATATCCTAGACAGCTTGAAACATAGTTTATAGTTTGAGTTGTGAAGTTGGGGACAGGTGGGCAGAGGTTGTGGGAGAAGGGCTCATGATAGTTTGAGGGCATACTGTGCCCTTCCCCTTCCCTAACTGCTGGCACTTGTTCTGTCCAGATATTTCTACCCTTCAACTTCCAGAGCATATTAAGTCCCTGCAAAACAAAAGGCTGAGTTGATTTCTTAGTCACCTTTCAAAGCAGGAAACGACATAAGTATCACTTGGCATCTCTTATGTTCTCCCTGCCACTACCTTGAGCCCCCAGTGCCTCACTCCCTTTTTCCTAGGACTATGTGTGTCTACCCTGGAGGACAGGAAAAATCACTAGATGGGAGACTGCAGTGGTGGGTCCCAAACTTCTTTCTCCCTTCAGCTTTCTGTGTGACCTCAGCCAATTTGTTTTGGTCTCTGGCCCTTCAGATGACTTTAGCCAGCTCTTGGGATCTGGACTTTGTTCTGTAAGACTCCACCTTAGGATCACAGTCTTTTCCCTTTTTTTTCCTTTTATCCTGTGTACCCCTCTCCTTTCAGTCTGGAGTATTTGTGTAAGTACACACCTCATTTGCTTCAAATTCACTGCCTTTGAATATGAAGAGAATAGTCATATCGTTAGCTGTTTTTATTGACAAGGTTTCAGTAACTGGCACTCAATCTAATTACTGGAGTGGAACAGACACTGGAGGTCAGGTCCAGCTGACCCTAGGGTTCAGCGAGGCATGGTGTCTCCAGGATGGGCCATCTAGTTCAGTACAGGCAAACATTTGGCCCTGACATCCTTGATAGAGTAGAGGAGTAAGGGCCAGGCACTGATCCAGGCAATTTACATTTTTTGTTCTTTCTCATGACTCTGAGATAGGTGATATTATCACAGATAGCATTTTACAGATGTGGGAACTGAGTTTTAGAGGATCATTCAGTAGACAGTGACTGACTCATTGAGGATACAGAGGAATACCAAAGTATTCCCTCTCCCCAAGTAGGGGATAACGGTGGAAAAAACAGACATCAAAACTCAGGAAGGCAGTTAAATAATAACGCCTAAGGATACCCAGTTTAGGTGGCCAGATCCGGGGATCAAACCCAGATCTGTATGCTTGCTATTTCCACTCTGCCATGCTGCCTAGGAGAGCAGGGAGGAAGGGTTGATGTCCAGGCCCTATGGGTAGGGGATGGGAATTAAGTATTTCTTGCCAGGAGTCAGAATTATTTGAGGGCTGAAGCTGAATCCAACCTGAGGTGATAGAGCTAGGATAGAAGTGAGAGAGAAGGGAAGAGGTTTTAGAGGCTGATAGGAGATTGTCTTCAGGTTAAAAAAAAATTAAAAATTTTGTTACGATTCCACAGATTATTCCAGTTTAAGAACTTGAACCATTTTCTTCTCACCACAGCCTTTGTGAATGGTGGCGTTTTTTCCCGGAGGCCCTGTCTTCCTGATTTTCTGACCGTGGCTAGGCAGGCAGGTCATGGCTAGCTTTGAGCATAGCATCTTTCATTCTGCTGCTTCACCCTGGGTCTTTCTCTGTGATGCCTCCAATAGTGCTAGATTTGATTTCTTCATCTGTCAAATACGAGGATTGGACTAGCTGACCGAGGTCCTAGTGTTCTAAAGTAGTTCTTTATCTATCAGGCCTGAAATTCATTCTTAAAGTTAGTTCTGACCCCACCTTTGGTATCTACAGTCTTCATGTAACTACACTGAATCTCAACTAAAATTCACAGATTGTGTTTTTGCCTGACCATCTACTTGTGGCTTAAAATTTGGGGTAAAATTGGCATTGTCTCTGAGGTCCTGGCCTTCTACCCCAGAGCCCCAGTCCTGGGGCTGAATCCACTTCTGCAGAGCTTTGTCATTGCTTTCTAAATACCTATTTGGAAACTTATATGTGAACTTGAAATGTGCATTTCCAGGTTCCACATTGAGGACACTTCCAAAGTTATCTGTACTATAGGAAGTCTGAATGATGTGGGAAGTGCTCTGGTTAGAAGTAAGGAGACTGATTTGGGCCTTGCCACTGCCTGCCTTCCTTCCACCACTTTGGACAGCTCTCTCGTCATTCTGGTCTTAACACCCCTTCTGTAAAATGGTGGGGCCTCTTCCAGCTCTGGTCTCATCAGGGACAAAAAGCCATCTTCTGTACCATTCATTTGCAGCGCACTCTCTTGCCCCAGCTTTGGTTTGTTGGTTACAGATTGTAAAGCCTTAGATTCTCGCTTCCAGCTCCGGAGGGGTAAGGGGAACCATCCAACTGTCTCATTAGCATGGAGAAAAGAAAACAGTAATTACTTGTGCCTCCCTTGATGATTCCTGCAGGGTTGGTTTTTTGGGGAAGGAAAAGGGGAAAACTGGAGATAGCTTCAGCTGAGGAGGGAGAAATGCTGTTGGCTGCCCAGAAAAGGCAAGAATGATTGTCTTGCATGTCTGTTGTATTCTCTGGACATTCCTCCAGGCAGCCTAGACACTGCCTGGATTGAGTTTCATCTATTTATGGCATGTATAGTGTTCTCATACATGGACATGAATTGGGCTCGAGAGCCCTAATGTCACCTGTCATTAAGAAAGCAGCTGCCCTCCCAGGCCTCTCTTTGTGATATGCTGTGCATCCTGACACCTGTCTTTATTGCGGAGTAGAAGAGGGTTTTACTGAGCCATTTTGTGACTTGGCTGCATTTTTATTATGTTGTGAGGTCATCTTTTTAACCCCCACAGCAACACAGCCAGTTGGTTTATTATGCCGGGGCATAGGCAACACACAGTAGAGCCAATCAGAGTCAAGGTCAGGTATTCTTGTCTTTGGAAGGAGTTTGGAACTGCAAGACCATGGGGTTTGGTCCAGGCTGGGAAGAGCTGACCTCACAAAGATTGAGGCAGTTAGGGTTTTGAGGCCAAGATGTTAGGGGGCAGGCTAAACAGAACTAAAATAGATTGGCAGATGTGGCTCCTGGGACAAAAACTGTTTGCTCTGTGGCCAGTCTCATACTCCCTGCTGTCTGGGCAGTTGCGCACCTTCACATACTGATGGTACAAAGAAATGGGTCTGAGACTCCCTGCAGGAGAGCGCTGCCTGATTGGACCTGGAGCTGTTATGCTATGATTATGTCCTGTGGCTGCTCGCTTGTGCCTTGGTTGTCACCCTGGAGGCCTAGAGAACTAGCTTCCATTTTCCTTCCTCTGTCCCGAGGAAGATGTCACTTCAGAAACACCTTTTCAGTCTTCCTGTATTCCCTGGAGTTTCCTCTACTCTAAACAGCAGGGATTCTGTAGGGATGTTGTTGTTCAGTTACTAAGTCGTGTCTGACTCTTTGCAGCCCTGTGGACTGCAGCATGCCAGGCTCCTCTGTCCACTGTATCCCAGAATTTGCTCAGATTCATGTCCATTGAGTCAATGATGCTATCTAACTGTCTCATTCTCTACCCTCCCCTTCTCCTGCCTTTAGTCTTTCCCAGCATCAGGGTCTTTTTCAATAAATCAGCTCTTTGCATCAGGTGGCTGAAGTATTGGAGTTTCAGCTTTAGTATCAGTCCTTTCAATGAATATTTAGGGTTGATTTCCTTTAGGATTGACTAGTTTGATCTCCTTGCTGTCCAAGGGACTGTCAAGAATCTTCCCCAGCACCACAGCTTGAAAGCATTAATTCTTTGGCACTCAGCCACCTTTATGGCCCAACTCTCACACCTGTACAAGACTACTGGGCCTGGCAAAAGTGACTCAATGATAGGTATTTTTTTTCCATCTAAGTACCACAAAAGATGAATCAAACAATAAAAAAGACTTGAGAGAAAGGAAAAATGTACTTTCGCTATTACTTATGTATCATTGGGGCTTCCCTGGTGGCTTAGAAGGTAAAGAATCTGCTGACAGTGCAAGAGACCAGGGTTTGATACCTGGATCTGGAAGATACCCTGGAGAAGGGAATGGCTGCTCCCTTCAGTATTCTGGCCTGGAGAATTACGCAGAGGAGCCTGGCAGGCTACAGTCCATGGGGTCAGTTCAGTTCAGTTGCTCAGTGTCTGACTCTTTGCGATCCCATGAACCGCAGCATGCCAGGCCTCCTTGTCCATCACCAACTCCTGGAGTCCACCCAAACCCATGCCCATTGAGTTGGTGATGCCATCCAACCATCTCATCTTCTGTCGTTCCCTTCTCCTCCTGCTCTCAGTCTTTCCCAGAATCGGGGTCTTTTCAAATGAGTTAGCTCCCTGCATCAGGTGGCCAAAGTATTGGAGTTTCAGCTTCAACATCAGTCCTTCCAATGAACACCCAGGACTGATCTCCATTAGGATGGACTGGTTGGATCTCCTTGTAGTCCAAGGGACTCTCAAGAGTCTTCTCCAACACCACAGTTCAAAAGCATCAATTCTTTGGCGCTCAGCTTTCTTCACAGTCCAACTCTCACATCCATACATGACTACTGGAAAAACCATAGCCTTGACTAGACGGACCGTTGTTGACAAAGTAATGTCTCTGCTTTTGAATATGCTATCTATGTTGGTCATAACTTTCCTTCCAAGGAGTAAGCGTCTTTTAATTCCCAGGCTACAGTCCATGGGGTCATGAAGAGTCAAACATGGCTGAATAACTAATGCTTTCACTTTTTCATCATTAAGGCCCAAAGCCTTAGTTATTCTCATTTATTCCTAATAACCTTTTTTTGTTGTTGTTGCTGCTGTTGTGTTTCTTTATTTTTTTAGAAATAGACTTAAATAGTTTAACTGTTTCTTGACAATCTTGCTTGATCCATCAGAAAATCCTGCAGGAAAGTAGATACTATGACCCTTATTTCACAGATACAGAAAAAAGATCCAGAAAGGTGAAATGACTTGACATGGAAAGTCAGAACATGGAGCTCAGAGTCAGAACATGGAGCTTGAGATCTTGGTTGGACCTTCTAGACCTTAGAACAAAGGTAGATGGGGCAGGTGTTTTATTCAGTCACAGGTTCCCAAAGTACTTCATATCTTCTACTTGCCAGACTCTGTCAGATACTTGAGTTGTTACAGTTAAGATCCTCCTCCTGCTGCTGCTGCTGCTGCTAAGTCGCTTCAGTCACAGCAGCAGTAAACATCCTCTTCTCTTCTCCCCTCCCCCTCAGTTCGGTTCAGTCGCTCAGTCGTGGACTCTTTGCAGCCCCATGAAGCGCAGTATGCCAGGCCTCCCTGTCCATCACCAACTCCTGGAGTTTACCCAAACTCATGTCCATTGAGTTGGTGATGCCATCCAACCATCTCATCCTCTGTCGTCCCCTTCTCCTCCTGCCCTCAATCTTTCCCAACATCAGAGTATTTTCCAATGAGTCAGCTCTTCGCATCAGGTGGCCAAAGTATGGGAGTTTCAGCTTCAACATCAGTCCTTCCAATGAACACTCTGGACTGATCTCCTTTAGGATGGACTGGTTAGATCTCCTTGCAGTCCAAGGGACTCTCAAGAGTCTTCTCCAACACCACAGTTCAAAAGCATCAATTCTTCGGCGCTCAGCTTTCTTTATAGTACAACTCTCACATCCATACATGACTACTGGAAAAACCATAGCCTTGACTAGACGGACCTTTGTTGGCAAAGTAGTGTCTCTGCTGTCTGGGTTGGTCATAACTTTCCTTCCAAGGAGTAAGAACCTTTTAATTTCATGGCTGCAATCACCATCTGCAGTGATTTTGGATCCCAGAAAAATGAAGTCAGCCACTGTTTTCCCATCTGTTTCCCATGAAGTGATGAGACCAGATGCCGTGATCTTAGTTTTCTGAATGTTGAGCTTTAAGCCAACTTTTTACCTCTCCTCTTTGACTTTCATCAAGAGGCTCTTTAGTTCTTCTTCACTTTCTGCCATAAGGGTGGTGTCCTCTGCATATCTCAGGTTATTGATATTTCTCCCAGCAATCTTGATTCCAGCTTGTGCTTCCCCCAGTTCAGCATTTCTCATGATGTACTCTGCATATAAGTTAAATAAGCAGGGTGACAATAAACAGTCTTGACATACTCCTTTCCCTATTTGGAACCAGTCTGTTGGTCCATGTCCAGTCCTAACTGATGCTTCTTGACCTGCATATAGATTTCTCAAGAGGCAGGTCAGGTGGTCTGGTATTCCCATCTGTTTCAGAATTTTCCACAGTTTATTGTGATCCACACAGTCAAAGGCTTTGGCATAGTGAATAAAGCAGAAATAGATGCTTTTTCTGGAACTGTCTCACTTTTTTGATGATCCAGCGGATGTTGGCAATTTGATCTCTGGTTTCTCTGCCTTTTCTAAAACCAGCTTGAACATCAGGAAGTTCACGGTTCACATATTGCTGAAGCCTGACTTGGAGAATTTTGAGCATTACTTTACTAGCTTATGAGATGAGTGCAATTGTGCGATAGTTTTGAACATTCTTTGGCATTGCCTTTCTTTGGGATTGGAATGAAAACTGACCTTTTCCAGTCCTGTGGCCACTGCTGAGTTTTCCAAATTTGCTTGCATATTGAGTGCAGCACTTTCACAGCATCATCTTTCAGGATTTGAAATAGCTCAACTGGAATTCCATCACCTCCACTAGCTTTGTTCGTAGTGATGCTTCCTAAGGCCCACTTGACTTCACATTCCAGGATGTCTGACTCTAGGTAAGTGATCACACCATCGTGATTATCTGGGTTTTGAAGATCTTTTTGTATAGTTCTTCCCCTCCCCCTACCCCCATTCAAATCATTGGATTTTGAGGTAGAAAGAGCTCCAGAGCTGATGTTGCTACATGAGTAAGGCAGATCATGAAGCAAGCACATAGACTTTGGAGTAAAGTAAAGCAGACCTAGGTTCAAATCCTGGCTCTGCTGCTTACCAGCTCTTTGACTGAACGATACATTTAGCCTCCTCACCCATCTTCAATTTTAGTCACTAAGTCATGTCCAGCTCTTTTGTGACCCCATGGCCTGTAGCCTGCCAGGCCACTCTGTCCATGAGATTTCCCAGGCAAGAATACTGGAGTGGGTGCCTTCTCCAGGGGATCTTCCTAACCTAGGGGTTGAACCTGTGTCTCCTGCATTGGCAGGCAGATTCTTTACCACTGAGCCACCAGGGAAGACCCATATTCAGTTACCTTGGCTATAAAGTAGGCATTCCATCACTTGCTTCATAGGGTGTTAGGATTAGGAAGGTTGCCAACATAACAACTAGTCCAGCAGTAGCCCAGGTCTTTCTGTCACCCTGCATCAAGGCCTGGCCTAAGCCATTGCTGAAATGAAGCTTCTGAGGCCACTTCTAGTCAGACTGATTCCCCCTCTTCCCCTACTTTTACAACACATAGCACTCTTAAAACTGTTAGGTTGTGCGTAATATTTTTTTTTTTAATATATTTGATTTATAAGGTTGTGTTATTTTGTATTAGTTTCTGGTGTACAACAAAGTGATTCAGTTATATGAATGTGTTTTTTTTGTATTCTCTTCCAATATGATTTATTGTAGGATATTGAATATAGGTTCCTATGCTATACAATAGGACCTTGTTTATTTTATATATAGTTTGTATCTGCTAATCCCAAACTCCTATTCTTCTCACATCCCCCCTTCCCCTTTGGTAACCATAAGTTTGTTTTCTGTGTCTGTGAATCTATTCCTATTTTGTTAATATTCATTTGCATCATATTTTAGATTCTACATATAAGTGGTATCATACAGTCTTTTTTTTTTTTTGGCTTATTTCACTTAGTATGATAATCTGGGTTCATCCATGTTGCTGCAGATTGGCACAGTTTCATTCTTTTTTATGGCTGAGTAATACTGTATTGTGGTTTCATTAATCACTGTAAAGATTCAGTGTTGTCTTGTGCTGACATAGCCATATTTTCAAGAGGTGGCAGAACTCACATAATGAAGACAGGTCTGGAATGAGACCATAGTGGGATGAGATCTTTCCAGTTACCTGAGTACTGCTGTACCAGGCTGTGTGTATATGGAGTTCTTCAACCGAGGCCTTCAAGGCAAGTCAGTTGTGCCATGTTGGGAGGTAGAGCAGTGGAAGCTGGATCAATGGAAAACTCAGCTAGCTATTTATGTTAGATCCAGCTTTTAAGACACAAGTCTTCCAAACTTTCTGAAGTAGGCATACTTTCCTATCTACCCTTTGGCCTTAGGTGTTTTTTGATTCACTGGATAGGAGACTTGGGAGGGTTTGCAGTTGACAGAAAGAGCTGTTGACGATTTGGCTGGGTCTCCCACCTTCACTCTTGACCTTCCCTCTCCTGTTACAGTATCACATTGATTCTGTATCAGTGGGAATTGTATCCCTGTTTTATAATTAAGGAATCTGAGGCTCAGGTTAAAACTCAGGTCTTTTGTTAGGAGATAGCTCCATAGTAAGAGTATTAGAAATTTGAACACAAATCTTAACTGACTAGGTCTTCATTGTCTAGAAGCAGTAGTAATGTTTACATGGAAGAAAAACAGAGGAACTGTTCTGAAGCCTTAGTGGATGGTGAGGACAGAGCTTTGATTGTAGTCACAGCCAGAGGTATTTTGAAGAACACAGCAGAGAGGAGAGGAAGGGTTCAGGATAACTTCACCTAATTGCTAGGCCTTGAAGATTAAGATGAATTTGAATATGAATAAATGAAGAGTCATTCCAGATGAGACAGCAACATGGATAAAAGTATGGTAACTGGAAGGCCCACAGTCGTGAGTGATGACCAGACCCAGGGTATAAGAGTCTAGAGAGCAAGGCTGAGGTGATTTGGAGTCATGCCATTTTTTTTAGCAGGGGAGTGGCATTAGGAACAGGAGTCTGAAAGTGTGGGCTCCAGTAGATTGGAGTGGAAGGGGCGGTGGAAGACTAGTCAAAGAGAGACCAGGGAAGAGGCTACTCTTAACAGCCTGTCCTTGTAATGTCAGTAAATTCTAAGAAATATTCCAGTAGTGCAGGCAGGAGATAATGAGATCTTGAACCAAGAGGAAGTTGACACAGTGGGGAATAAAGATGGTTGGGATGTAGAGCCATTAGGAAGAAAAAAAAAACCCTTCAAGGACTTGGGGATGAGGGAAGAAGGGGTTGAAGAGCCTGAACATTTTGAAGTCTAAATATGTACTTGAGAGAATTGTTACACTGTTTGCTGAACCATGGGGACTGGGAAATGGGAGAAGGGTTCACAGTTTGTTGACATATTATTTAATTGGAGGAGCTGATAGTCCTTTCCTATTACCTCCCACCTCTTAGTGCCTCCGCTTTTGGGCTTGCTTTTGGGCTTTAACCCCAGCCTGCAGAGATCCTTTAGTTCCTTGTGTTTGCTACTGTGTTCATACCTGGAGCCCTGCCCCCAGATCCTTCTACCCAGGTCTTACAGCAGCTGTCATTCCTTCTCGGAAATAAAATAGTACATGTAAAGTGCTTAACCCAGTACTTAGACGATTTCAAAGTGTGCCTTAAATGTTATGGCAGTTAAATGACTGTTGTGGTGGTGGTGATTATCATAGCTTTGTGCTCACGGTATCCTTTGGAACTACCTGGCTGAAGGACTCAGGAGTCAACTGGTGTTTAGTAAAAAGCCTGGACTGCAAGTAAATGGAGAGTATCCCAGCGTTGGATATAAATGAGGGCTCTGAGTCATGTCAGCCAGGACTAGAGCATGCGTTTTCTGTCTTTTTTCCTTCTGTTTTTTGAGAAGTGGTATAATATATGATTAAGAAGGCAAGCCCTGGAGGTTGAACTCAGGTTGAAGCCCCGAGTCTACCATCTATTAGCTGTGTGACTTGGGGCAAATTTACTTAGCATTTCTGTATCTGTTTTCCCTTAGAAAAAGTGAAGACTGTAATACCACACCAACCTTACAAGAGTTCCTAAAGATTTAATGAGTTAATACAAGCAAAGTGTTTACAACGAGGCTTGGCACTGTGCTACTGTTCTCTTTACCCCAGTCATTTCTACCCCACATTCCAAGTAATAATATAGGAGTTTCTCTGTCCCAACAGAGGACGGGGTAAGTGGAGAAAACTGAAGTCAACATCATAGTGCTTGGAAGTTTGTCCCATCTGGGTTCTAGGTTTTGGAAGCCTGGAGGAACTCTTTCTTTCTGTCACTACGTTCTAGTTCTGTAGACTTTCTTGTTCTTAGTGTAACAGACTTCCTCTTGCCCATTATTGCCTCAGGGCTTTTGTGCTTATTTCCCCTCTCTGAAGCTCTCTTCCTCTGATCTTTGCAGATCTCACCCCCTTACTTGGGTCTCTGTCTAGCGACTGCTTCTTGGAGAAGTCTTCCTTGACTTTCATCTAAAATAGACCTCATTTCACTCAGAGTCGTCCTTTCTTTCCTTGCTTTGTTTTATTTTTCTTTATAGCCCTTAGCACAACCTGAAACTGTTTATTAACCTTTTTTTTTTGCTAGGTTGCAAGATCTGTGAGGGCAGGAACTTCAAATGCATGCATTGACCTAAGCTCAGGCCTGTTTTGAGCAAGACCCTGACTGACTTCTCTCTGTTTTAGGTGAGCCCTCTTCCCTGAGGCAGTTGGTGCTGACCCTGTAACACAAAAGAAGAACTTGCTGGCTGAGCTCAGCCTTGCTACTGGTGAGTGAGGGTACCTGGGCAAGCTTGGGCCAAGATACAGGGTAACTAGTTTGGGGCTTATTTTTACCCTTAGTACAGGTAACATGGATAATTACTCTCCTACTCCGTGCCTAAGAGACTGTCATAGGCAGACAGTCTGGGATCACTTGCCATGAATAAAGCAAAAGCACGCTCATTTCCTGCTGGCTTCTGCCTGCTACTTTCTGCTGCGTGGTATCCTGGACCTAGCTAAACCCATTCTGCCACAAGCTCTCTTAACATGACTTCATGCTGCTGCTGCTGCTAAGTCTCTTCAGTCGTGTCCGACTCTGTGCGACCCCATAGACGGCAGCCCACCAGGCTCTCCCATCCCTGGGATTCTCCAGGCAAGAACACTGAAGTGGGTTGCCATTTCCTTCTCCAATGCATGAAAGTGAAAAGTGAAAGTGAAGTCACTCAGTCGTGTCTGACTCTTAGTGACCTATGGACTGCAGCCCACCAGGCTCCTCCGTCCATGGGATTTTCCAGCAAGAGTACTGGAGTGGGGTGCCATTGCCTTCATAGCCTTTTCATACCTCCCACAAGCTCTCTTAACATGACTTAATAGCCCTTCATAGACTTTTCTGATTTCAGTCTTGAGTGTGACCTACCAAGCCCAGACTCAGTTTTGGGAAATCCTGTGGTTTTATCAGTCCTGCAGAATATGGATCATCAGTGGAGCTGGGGATGCAGTGTTAGAGTGGGGCTTTGTGAAGGGAAAGTCCAGCAAATTTTAGAAGGAAGACTGCAGATGGTGAAATAGGATGGGAAATCAACATATTAAGAATCAGTTGTGTTATGGATCTCATTTATACTATATAAAAATCCCATTTTATAGATGAGGGAATTGAGGCTTAGGAAACTGAAGTAATATGCCCAGGGTTTACGCCTGGAAATCCATAAAGCTGATCTTAGAATCCAGGTCAGTCTGTGAATACCATTCTCTCTGACTTGGCATGCTTTCTTTGGACTGCTAATCTCCTTGGAATCATGATTTTTATTATAAAATTCAAGAAGACAGACCTTCTTAGGGGTTCAGGAAGGAGGCCTAGTTATTTGAAAGGCACAGCAAGGCAGGCAGGAGTTGGGGGTCC
The DNA here is from genome assembly GCF_042477335.2 of Ovis canadensis. Lineage (NCBI taxonomy): Eukaryota > Metazoa > Chordata > Mammalia > Artiodactyla > Bovidae > Ovis > Ovis canadensis. The sequence continues at coordinate 78,805,072 of NC_091257.1, forward strand.
CTTCTGAGCAAGGACATTTTTAGTGAGGTGGGCCAAGAGGCTGGAAGAAAGAACCTCCAAGCAGGCGGAGACCCAGGCTTAAATATGAGTGGAAGGAGAAGAAAACATCTATAACACTTGGGACCCCATGAGCACTTGGGCTAGCATGGACAGGGACCTGGTGAGCTGACTTATAGTTGGAAAACCTGGGGCTTTATTGTCTCTCTCAATAGTTACCTTTGGATAATCTGTTTCCCTATTTTTAAGTTGTTAGAGTGCCTCCATGTACCTTCACATGTTTATTTTGTGTACACCAACCATATAGGATGTTGTAGAGAATCAAATGGGAAATGCAAGTTGGAAAGCTTTGGGAATTGTAAAAACTGAAGTGAGAGAAGAGAGAAGAAAGTGTTATAGGTATCTCTGGCATTCTCAGTCCCTGACCTTTAGCCACCCCACTCCCCAAAGGCAAAAGGGAAGGTTTTGCTTTGGAAATCTACACTGTAAATTTTCTCCCATGCTCTTCTCTTCCTCTCCTCCTGCTGCAGGCCCTACCAGAAAAAAGTTGAAAAGTTCCACAGATTCAGTCTTTCCAGGGCACAGAGACAGAACCAGGCAGCATTGGCAGCCATCATTTGCAGCATGTAGGCTGCGGAGTACAGGTTTAAATGCACTCTCACAGCCTGGCTGCAAGTCCGCGGCCAGTACAGATATTATGGTTGTTTTCAGGAGTCCATCCCCAGCATGTGTCTGTATTCACTGACTGCTTCCACTGGGATGTTGCTTTGTTACCTACTGTTATCTTAGACCAGGAGGGCTGTTCCTATTTTGGCCCTAGGTTCCCTACCTACTGCCACCCCTCACTATTGTTAGTGAAAACTCATGTATACTGTAGCCTCATATCCTATCAGAGGCCGTGATCATTACACTTTTCCCACCATTTCTCTCGCCCTTGGCTGGTGATAGAGGTCTTCATACTCTCTTCGTGTTCTGTAGTAAGGGACATTCTGTTCTTCCCACTGCCCGCCTGAGGGTCCACAGAGGGATCCGTTCCTCCACCTGAGGCTCCTGGAAATCCACTTTGGCCAACCTTCCCTCCTTTTCTAAGTCTCCAGACACTTGGCTGTCATCTCTTTTGTCTTGGTTAATCTAATGTTCTTTAGCTTCTGGCCTTTCCATGGCCTGGGCATCAAGCTTGGATTTTACTGTTCTTATGACAACTGCCCTGCTAAGTAGTTCCATTGTTGATTCTTTTAAAATATGAATGGTTCCATGTAAAAAACTGTATAATATACTGATACTCATATAATAGCTTATTTATCTAACATCCTCAATTTTCCAGAATCCAGCTAAAAAACAAAAGGTAGCAAAGCATTGTTATCCTTAATACCTTGCACAGTGCTAATTTATTCCTGTTTTTATGTGTTGTTGTAACAAGCTTAACAATCTGGTTTCTAAACCCCCAGAAGATTAAGAACAGGGCATATAAAGGGGAGGAGGAGCTGCTATATTAGCAGCAGCAGAGGTGAGAGCTGAAAGCCAACTGTAAGGGAGATATAAAAGAAGAATGATAAGACAGAAAAGTCAAATGGGTATGAAGGCTGTACTTTAAGGGCAACAGCCCTGTAGACATCTGTACACTTCAGTAAGGTAGGGCTAGGTAATTTTTAAGGTAGTTCTTGAAGGCCAGTAGTATCAAAGAATGTTTAATTACTTGCAGTGTCTGCTGTGGTATCAGATGCTATATTGAATGCTCTACATAAATTGATTTTCTTTTCATCACACCTTGAAAGGTAGGTGGTGATATTCTCATTTTATAAATTATAGAGACTTAAGAGAGGGACACACCCGCTCCAGTGTTCTTGCCTGGAGAATCTCAGGGATGGTGGAGCCTGGTGGGCTGCCATCTGTGGGGTCGCAGAGTCGAACACGACTGAAGCGACTTAGCAGCAGCAGCAGCAGAGAGGGACACACAGGCAGTGACTGGAAGAGCTAATAAACTTAGAATTTAAAAGAATCTGGCTCTAAAAAGCCAAGTTTTTTCTATTATTCTACACTAACTCTTCAGCCGAGGCCTAAAACCCCAGTCCTTCTCAGCCTCTTGGGACAGTGGTTCCACCCACCCCACCGGCCCCAACCCTGCCTTTATTCATTCTCTTGAATATGAATGTCTTTTCCTTTTAAAGATATCCATTCATTCAGTGCCTATTTACTGAGTGTCCACTATGTGCCAGGCACAGTTTTAAGTGTTTGAAATGTAGCAGTGAAAATAGTTTTGTCTCCTGTAGCCTAAATTCTAGTGGAATATAAACAAATGAATATGTATGAAGAAAAATAAAGCAGGAAAAGGGAATAGGGAGGGACCATGTGATGAAAGAAGGCCTCCATGAGAAACTAAAATCTGTACAGAAATATGTACAAGATGAAGTAGTATGAGCTGTGTGTATATCTTGGCGAATAACATGCCAGGCATAGAGTTCAGTAACTTTGGAGGCCCTGAAATAGGAGCATGCTTAATGTTTTGAGGAACAAAGGAGACCAGTGTAGCTAGAGATGAATTGAGCAATAGGAGGAGTGGATTATGGAGAAGTCACAAGGGTAGACAAGGACTCGGATCACGTGGGGCTTTATTCTCAGCGAAATAGGAAGCCGCTGGATATTTTTGAGTAGATGAATGACATAATCTAACATCCATTAAAAAAAAATCCCTCTGCATGATTGTATCGGCCAGGACCTCCAATATGTTGAACAGAATTGGTGAAAACAGACACTCTTACCTTGTTCCCAGTTTTAAAGAGAATGGATTCAGTCTTTCTGAGTACTTAAGTGTGATACCAGTAAGTATGATGTTTGCTGCAGGGCTTTTTGGTAGACTTCTATTTATAAGGCTAAGTAAGTTCTCTATTTCTAGTTTATTCAGAGGTTTTATTATGGATGGATGTTGAATTTTGTTTGTTTGTGTGGTTTTTTATCCTCTATTCTACTAACATGGCACTATGATAATTGATTTTGGGATATTAAACCAACATCATTCCTAGAATGAATCCCACTTGGCTATAGTGTATAATCCTTTTTGTATGGTCTTGATTTGGTTTACTAATATTTTGTTGAAGATTTTTGCCTGTATTCATGAGAGATGTCAGTCACTATAGTTTTCTTGTTATATCTTTGGTTTTGGTGTCAGGGTAATACTGGTCTCTTAGGCTGGAGAGTCTTCCCTCTGTTTTCTGGGAGAGTTTGTGAAGGATTGTGATTTCTTTTTTGAATTTTTTAGAAATGTATTTCTTATTTTAATTATTTTTGGCTGCGCTGGGTCTTTGTTGGTGCACTTGGTCTTTGTCTAGTTGTGGTGCACGGGCTTCTTTCTCATTGTGGTGGCTTCTCTCCTTCTGGAGAACGGGCTGTAGGCACCTGGGCTCAATAGTTAAGGCTTATGGGCTTAGTGGCCCTGAGGCATGTGGAATCTTTCTGAACCAGGTACTGAACTCAAGTTTCCTGCATTGACAGGCAGATTCTTAACCGCTGAACAACCAGGGAAGTCTTCATTTTTAAATGTTTGATAGAACAAGCCATGTGGACTTGAACTTTTCTCTGCTGGAAGATTCTTAATTACTAATTCAAAAATTCTCATTGTAGGTCTACTCAGATGTACTGTTTTTTTTTTTTTTTTCCTTTTGTGTCGTTAATTTGTGTGTGTCTAGGAATTTGTCCCTTTCATCTAAGTTGTTTAATTTTGTGGCTTAAAGTTGTTCATAGTATTGTCCTGTAATCTTTTTTAACTCTAGAAGGTCAGTAGTGATAACCCTTTGAGTAGTGATAACCCTTTTTTCATTCCTGATTTTGGCAATTTGTATTTTCTCTGTTTTTCTCTTGGTCAGCCTTACCGAAGGTTTAATTTTGTTGATTTTTTTCAAAGAACCAGCTTTTGGTTTCATTGTTTTTCTGTTCCACTGATCTCTTACTTTAATATTTGTTTTTCCTAACTTTAGCTTGCTTTGGATTTAGTTTGTTCTTTTTCTAGTTTCTCAAGTCTTCAGTCACTTTTTTAAGGCACTCGCATCCGAAATGAAACTCTTCTTCAGGCATGACTGACCTGCGGACTGTCACATGCTCCTCAGTAGTAGTCTCTGGAGAACTATCTGGAGCTTCAGGGAGGGCCTGACTGAGACACAGTGGGGGAGACAAGTGGTCCACAGTGTTGTGCCACCAGCAGGAAGGGGTCTAGGGCTTGACCCGTGGCACCCTGGATCCTGCCTGCCCCAGGTGCCCCACCACCACCTGAGATTTGTGTGGGTGGGCCTGAGATCCCTTGCCCTCAGACAAAGGGTATGTGCCCCCATGCTGGCTGGGGCAGGCCTAAGATGTGGACAGTTTGGTTGGTGGTGATGTGATACATGGAAAACCAGGCTTTCTCTACTTTCCTAGGAGATTTTGCCTGATACAGAGCTAGAGGAGACCATGGCCCACCTCACAGTCTTCAGAGACAGATGGCTTTGGAGTTCCTGTTAATGACTGAGATTCTAAGCAGAAATTTGATTGCATCAACGATATAAGGCTTAAAGGCAGATACCAAATAAGTATGCTTACAAATAAGGGTACTTATTTGTGCCCTTTAAAAGTTTCCTCAGTGTTCAGTTCAGTTCAGTTGAGTCACTCAGTCCTGTCCAACTCTTTGCGACCCCATGGCCTGCAGCACACCAGGCCTCTCTGTCCATCGCCAACTCCCGGAGTTTACTCAAACTCATGTCCACTGAGTCGGTGATGCCATCCAATCATCTCATCCTCTGTCATCCCCTTCTCCTGCCTTCAGTTTTTCCCAGCATCAGGGTCTTTTCAAATGAGTCAGTTTTTTTTTCACATCAGATAGCCAAAGTATTGGAGTTTCAGCTTCAACATCAGTCCTTCCAATGAATACTCAGGACTGATTTCCTTTAGGATTGACTGGTTGGATCTCCTTGCAGTCCAAGGGACTCTCAAGAGTCTTCTCCAACACCACAGTTCAAAAGCATCAATTCTTTGGTGCTCAGCTTTCTTTATAGTCCAACTCTCACATCCATACATGACTACTGGAAAAACCATAGCCTTGACTAGACGGACCTTTGTTGGCAAAGTAATGTCTCTGCTTTTGAATATGCTGTCTAGGTTGGTCATAACTTTCCTTCCAAGGAGTAAGTGTCTTTTAATTTCATGGCTGCAGTCACTATCTGCAGTGATTTTGGAGCCCAGAAAAATAAAGTCAGCCACTGTTTCCCTATCTATTTGCCATGAAGTGATGGGACCAGATGCCATGATCTTAGTTTTCTGAATGTTGAATTTTAAGCCAATTTTTTCACTGTCCTCTTTCACTTTCATCAAGAGGCTCTTTAGTTGTTCTTCACTTTCTGCCATAAGGGTGGTGTCATCTGCATATCTGAGGTTATTGATATTTCTCCTGGCAATCTTGATTCCAGCTTGTGCTTCATCCAGCCCAGCGTTTCTCATGATGTACTCTGCATATACATTAAATAAGCAGGGTGACAATATACAGCCTTGACGTACTCCTTTTCCTATTTGGAACCAGTCTGTTGTGCCATGTCTAGTCCTAACTGTTGCTTCCTGACGTGCATACAGATTTCTCAAGAGGAAGTTCAAGTGGTCTGGGATTCCCATCTCTTGAAGAATTTTCCACAGTTGATTGTGATCCACACAGTCAAAGGCTTTGGCATAGTCAATGAAGCAGAAATAGATGTTTTTCTGGAACTCTCTTGCTTTTTCGATGATCCAGCAGATGTTGGCAATTTGGTCTCTGGTTCCTCTGCCTTTTCTAAAACCAGCTTGAACATTTGTAAGTTCACGATTCACGTACTGTTGAAACCTGCTTGGAGAATTTTGAGCGTTACGTTACTAGCGTGTGAGATGAGTACAATTGTGCGGTAGTTTGAGCATTCTTTGGCATTGCATCTTTCTTTGGGATTGGGATAAAAACTGACCTTTTCCAGTCCTGTGGCCACTGCTGAGTTTCCCAAATTTGCTGGCATATTGAGTGCAGCATTTTCACAGCATCACACCATCGTCTTTTAGGATTTGAAACAGCTCAACTGGAATTCCGTCATCTCCACTAGCATTGTTCATAATGATACTTCTTAAGGCTCACTTGATTTCGCATTCCAGGATGTCTGACTCTAGGTGAGTTATCATACCATCATGATTATCTGGGTTGGGAAGATGTCTTTTGTACAGTTCTTCTGTGTATTCTTGCCACCTCTTCTTAATATCTTCTGCTTCTGTTAGGTCCTTACTATTACTGTCCTTTATTGAGCCCATCTTTGCATGAAATGTTCCCTTGGTATCGCTAATTTTCTTGAAGAGCTCTCTAGTCTTTTCCATTCTATTGTTTTCTTCTATTTCTTTGCATTGATCACTGAGGAGGGCTTTCTTATCGCTCCTTGCTATTCTTTGGAACATTGCTTTCAAATGGGTGTATCTTTCCTTTTCTCCTTTGCTTTTCACTTCTCTTCTTTTCACAGCTATTTGTATGGCCTCTTCAGACAGCCATTTTGTTTTTTTGCATTTCTTTTTCTTGGGGACGGTCTTGATCCCTGTCTCCTGTACAGTGTCACGAACCTCCATCCATAGTTCATCAGGCAGTCTATCAGATCTAATCCCTTGAATCTACTTCTCACGTCCTCATCTGTAGACATGAAATAACAATTTTTATCCAGCAGCTGCAAAAGACGCATTTCAAATAAGTGCTGTATGAAACTGTTAGATACTATATGCATGTAAGGGACTATTAATGTTAGGAATTATGGTCCTAGGGACTGGGACAGCCTGAGAAGAGCAGGAGCCGTGGCAGTACACTATTGCTCTTCAAGGTGTGGGTCATGAACAGCTGACCAAAGTGGATGTTGCAGCTTAATGTAAAGTGGGGGTTCATTGTCTGCCAGTGTTAATCATCCAGTGGCTTCCAGGAGTTTCTGTGGAGAAACTCTGAAGCTTGAGAGCAGTTCAGCTTAGATGCAGCTGTCTCTGTTCTCTCCCCATCCAGGAATTTTGCCCACATTTTATTACTTTGGTTCCAGAGGCAGCTGGTTTTCTTGAGGGTTACTGTCATAGGAAACAGGAAGGTCAAGCTCACTTAGAGGAAAGGAGTAGTATGCAAAAGACTCTGGGTCCCGTTAGGCCCTGTGTCCCCCTCCTTCCCCAATTTTCATTAAGATTAGAGGATCTTTCTGTCTGCTGGAGCAACAAACTTGACAGAGGAGGGACTGGCAGCTCCTAGAGGGAAATTTTAAGGCTGTGGCAGAGAGGTAGGATCTGAGCTTAAAAATAAGGCCAAGAGATCAAAAACTCAAGCTGGGAAATCATACATCAGGAAGCCAAGGTCCATCAGCAGATGTGATGCTGGAATCATGAGATGAGTAGGACATGGAAAAAGGGGACTTACGACTTAATGGGGCAGATGCGGAGAAAAGCCCCCAACGTATTCTACAAAAGATCACATTAACACAAAAGCAGAAATTGCTTCTTTTGAACTACCCATTATTTTGTGTTATCTGAGTCTCTGCTGTTACCCTCTACCTTCATCTCCCTCCCCACGCCCCCAGTTAGCATAATATGTCAAGAGTTATTTTACTTAAGTGCGTAGGGCAAGAGACAGTGTTATCTACGTTACAACTGGTCTTCAGGAAATTTAATTAACTGCATCTTTCCCACCGTTGTAAATCTTGAAAATCTCAGGCTATGTGCTGCTGGGGAAAGAGAGGAAGTTATAAAGCCAAAGATTTGAATTTACTGGGACATTCATTTCCTGTGTGACTAACCTCTGAGCTGTAGTTTCCTCTTCTGCAAAATGGGAGGAATGCCTATACAGTTATTGTGGTGCTAATAGGAGATGATGAAAAAAATACCTGGCTAGGATTGGTGTTCAAGCCACTCGTGGTTGATATAAATTCTGATATTATGTGTTCAGTGTCAGATTGTGGTAGAAAGTTGGTATTGTGGTAGAAGTTGGTATTGGTTTTGTTACATTTCTACTAACTCAACCTTGCAGAAGTATTTAATATCCCTGAACCTTAGTTTCCTCAGCTCCAAAAAGAGGGAATGAAGCAGAAAGGTATTCTATAATTGCTGGTGTATCTCTTCCAGTTCTGTGCCTCCAAAGGCAGTTGGTCTGTGGTTCAAAAAAGGAGTCGGGGGTGGGGCAAAAGAGAAGGCTCACCTTCAGTCCTGCTTAAGGCTTCAACAGGGAGGGACAGTTAGAAAGAGTCATTATCTGAGTATAATGAGACGTGTCTGGGAGTTGGCTGCAGGGGCAGTAGCCTATCTCTCAACATTTGGGGTTGGGGGAGGGTGAAGAAAACAATGATAAAATCAGAATAGCCTGGGAGGTTGGAGACTGAGTTGTTATCAAGTATGAGAGAGACCATGAGGCACAGAGCCCAGCTTGTGCTCTGTTACCCGCTTTCTGGGTGTTGCCAGTAAAGCTGTTTCTCTTTTTTTAGCCTCCATATCCCCATCTGTAAAATGAATTAGGCGGTGTATTCTCCAAGGGCCTTTTAGGGCTTCCTAAAATTTCATCATCTGCTCTCTTCTGGCTCTCACATTGGTTTGTATCCAGCTTGTGCCCTTGGTGTTGAGGATTTCATTTACAGAAGGCTTCTTAACTTGCCAGGCTAGCACTAGAGTAATATTTAGAATGCCTTTGAAACCACTGTTTCAAGCCACTGTGAATCATCAAACTTTCAAGTCCAGAAATGCCTTGGTCCACCTGGCCTGACCCCCTCATTTAACACTGAAAGATGATGCAATAGAGTAGAAAGACTACTAAGGGACTTCCCTGACACTTCAGTGGTTGAGATGCCGCATTCGCAATGCAGGGGGCATGAGTTTGATCTCTTGTTGGGCAACTGAGATCCTGCATGCTGGCTTTGACTCCCAGCTTTGACAGCAGACCTTGACTTCAAATTACTGCCAGTAATTAACTTAATCTCTCTGAGCCATAGTATCAGCATCTGAAAATGAGGATAGTGATAAGAGAGTAGGCACATAAAGAATTATTATTATTTGGAAAAGAAAAAAACTGAGGCCTGAGAGATGATACCACCTGCTCAGAGTCAAGCTCAGGCCAGAATCTCTGTCTCTTGTCCAGGGTTTTCTTGTCCTCTAGAGCCAAGGTCAGCTACGTATGGAGCAGCAATGATTGGAACTGAAAGCATGTCAGCTTTCTTAGCATCTCTGCCAACAGTCTTCTCAATTCCCCTGGGGTGTGTGTCAATAACACAGCCCGCACTTGTTTTAGAAACAAGCTCTTCACAAGCACTCCTGTTTGATTTGCTTTGGCTGATACAGGATCCAGATGCTCTTAGAATAGCACAACAGACTCTCCAAATCAGCCCATTCCCATTCTGAATCACTCACAGCTCTGATCTGCTGCTGGCTGGGGTTTGTTTGGCCCCTAGGTTTCCCCCGACTCCCACCTGTCACGTGAATCTCTCCAGTCATCTTTTGCTATTGGTTCTTTCTCTCTTGAAGGAAGTCATGTGTATTGAGTGTCTACTATGTGCTAGGTATTGTGATAGGTGCTTTAAATTAAAACTATCTTTGTTAATCTTAGTAAGTCCTTAAGTTATTAATAGCTCCAGAAGGAAAATCTGAGGCTCAGTGAAGTAAATGAATTGGTCAGAGGTCATCTACCTAGTATATGAAAGAGCTGGTGTTTGAACTCAGGTTCTCCTGGCTCCATAGACCCCATGCATTTAGCTCTTTCCTGAGTATCATACTGCCTCTGGCCTCTGCCTTTCCAGGAGGGTAAAGTGTTCATGAGTGCCCAGAAAGGGGGATTCGGTGGCTTTAGAAATTGGCAATTGGGAATATCTCCATGCCTTCAGTGCATTTTCCCATTAATTTCTTCTGCTCTACCCTGCCTCCGGAAGAGGCAAGGTACTCTACCAAGTTCTCTAGGATCCAAGTGTGTGGCCCAGAGGTCCAATCACTAAGTGAGAGGCCAGGTTTCAGTCTTCAGCATGGAACGTGGATTCTCTAGTAAGAAGTGTCCTTGTCATTTTCAAAGTGGAATGAGGGGAATACTCAATGAGCCCCTTGTATGCCCAGCTCTGAAATGCATGGGGTGTGAATATCTCAAGTGTGATGAGCTTCCTTCAGGGACCTGGCAAGAGAGGAGGCAGAGGCATACATATATAAAAGAGTTAAGAAGATTGCTCTAATAGGTCTTCAAACCTTTCATCACTTTCAGTTTACAAAGTGCCTTTCTTATAGAGATCCTTCCTTACTTATATAAGGAAACTGAAGGCATCTGCCTTTATTTGGCAGAGTCAGGGGCTAGAGTCCACATCCTTAGTTTTGATAAGGTCAGTGAATCTAAGCCCTCCTGGAAGAGTTCTTCTCTGTGGCCTTGGGTCCCCATCAGTCTTCATTTGCAAAAGGAGGGGGCTTTTAGTCTCTGCCCTTTTCTGAGAGCCCTCCTCTGCCCACTGGTTCCCGTGCCTCACTCCTTCCTGCTCAGCTGCTGCTGCTGCTGCTAAGTCGCTTCAGTCGTGTCCGACTCTGTGCGACCCCATAGACGGCAGCCCACCAGGTACCGCCGTCCCTGGAATTCTCCAGGCAAGAACACTGGAGTGGGTTGCCATTGCCTTGGGCCTTCTTAGTGAGACCCTCTTCTAAATGATATGTTTTAAATGTAGGCTAAGAGGAGATATTTTCCCCAAGATCATTTGCCATAAAATGATGGGATTTCATGGCCAGTAGGAAGAGATCTTAACAGTTACCAATTTTTTTGAGAAGTCCTTTATTTAAACACATAGTTCAATGTCTCAAACAGAGCTGCTCTATTAGAAGTGGCAATGGTGGCCCCAGAGGCCACTGGTCCAGCCTCCCCCTAACCCTCATCAGAAACAGCCTTAGGCATATGACATCAACCTGCAGGGTTGAAATAAAACAACACTGACCTCGGTCAACTTTCCCATTTTATAGTTGTGAAATTGAGGCCCAGCACAGGGCAGTAATAGGCCCAAGGTTACACAGTGAATTAGTGGCAGGTCTGACTCTCAGCCTTGTGCCCTCTTTGCAACACTGAACTTAATGTCATTTCATGACACATGTTCTCCTTCACTAATGTTCTGTGCCTAGATGTCAGGCGTCTTTTGCCTCCTGGTATCTGATTCCTGTGAGGTAGGTGGGTAGGCCTGTGGATGTGTGTACCACGTCAGGGCATAATTCTCATCCACGTGGTGAGCGTGTGTCAAGTTGCATTTAACTCATTGTGGGAACTAGCAGAACGAGCATTGCTGAGAAACGATTTATGTTGGTAGTGGAAAAAGGATTAAAATGAGGTTGCTAAATGAGATCCAAAATTAATGTCCTAATGAAAACGTAACATTTCATGTTGTCTTCTCTACTTAAAAAAAGTGCACTTTCTCAGTTTTCTATACAATAACCTGTAACTTGGCAGAGTTTTAAAATATTTGGGCCCTGTTTGTGAACAGTAAGTCCAACAAAATTCTCTTCTGCAAGAGTATCATGTGACTCTCAGATGCATACTAAAAGAGGTCCTAACATGACTGTAAGGGTCACACAGTTTTCTTTTTGCCTTACTTCCAGTTTTTAAATAATTTTCCTTAAGAACACACCACTGAACATGATCAGAGTCTCTGGCATTAAAGCTGATCAGAGCTCTTCCAACTCAGGAAGGCATCTTTCTGCTCAGGGCACAGACCCAACTTCTTTCCTGAAGCTTTTGCAGCTGGCAGCCATCAGCAGGACCTTAACCTGTCTCCCACAACCTTGGTCACTGGCTTGGAGTTTGACCTTTGCTAATCTTAGACTTGCTTCTTCCCCTTCACCCAGTCATGGAGACTTTTTTCCCTGTTTCTGGTTACCCCTGGGACCATCTTGGATGCAAAGAGGTCACAGAGTTCCACCTGGAGGAAGTTTGTTTTGAGCAGAGTTTTACTTGGGCAAAGTAGGCACCTGCTTTCATTATGAGTTTTTGTGTCAGCTGTTTTGCTTTTCTCATCCCCAGTGCTATCATCCAAGGCCAGATTATAATCCTCTCTCACTGACTTTTTAATTGTTAACTAATTTGCCTCCCTGGGTTCCCTTGTGGCTCAGTGGTAAAGAATCCACCTGCCGATGCAGTAGACTTGGTACCTACTGCGTGGGTCAAAAAGATCCTCTGGAGAAGAAAATGGCAACCCACTCCAGTATTCTTGCTTGGAAAATCCCACAGACAGAGAAGCCTGACGGGCTACAGTCCATGTGTTCACAAAAGGGTGGGATACAACTTAGCAACTCAACAACAACAAATTTGTCTTTGCTAGTGAAATATAACTTCCTTTTTCTGAGTAAAACTCTGTTCAAAACAAACTTCCTCCAGGTGGAACTCTGTGACCTCTTTGCATCCAAATGGCCCCGGGGGTAACCTACCTCCAGTGTTTGCCCTGAAATATAACTTCCTTTTTCGCTCCATAGGTTTTAAGATACATATTTTATTCCTATCAGTTTCCTCCTCATAAAACCTCTGAAATAAAATCTGGTCTCCTTAGCATGACATTCAAGGCTCTTTAAATACTATTTCTCTTCTTTCCTTTCAGCTTCTTCTCCAGTTCCATAAGAGTTCATATTAGTGGGTAGAAGTATTAGGGAAAGTATTGCACAACTTCAGGACAATATGAAGGAAGACTGACCTGATCCAATCTGCCAGCGAAGGTTAAGAAGTGTTAGTTTTGGTGCCATGTTAGCATTCAATATGATAACCATTTATGCCAGGCACAGGAATAGGTCCTTAGGGATAAGGAGAAGGCAAACACATGGTCAAGACCTTTGGAACCCATAGCTGGTCAAGGAGAACAGGTAGGTAAAGTAAGTAGGTGGCAGTGATGATCACTATAAATGAAAGCATGTGGAGTGCTTTGGGAATATGGGGACTAACTGCCCTGCCCTCCTGATCAAAGAAGGCTTCACGAAAGAGGTGATATTTGAGTTGCATTTCAAAGATGAGATATTTGATAGTCTTGAAAGATGAAGTATTTGGCAGTTGAGAAGGGTAGTCTGTAGCTTCCAAGCGAAGAGACCAGTGAGGGCCGAAGTTATAGAAGCCTCCATGTATGTCTTAGAGAAGAGTAATCAGTCCAGTGTAGCCAGAGCATAGCCTTTCAGGAATGGAGTGTGGTTAGGGTTAAAGTTATCAAAGTAAGTTGAGACTAAACTGTAAGGCCTCATTTTCCACATTAAGGAAATTCTGTGTTTCATACCTAGCATTATTGAATTAAGTGACATATAGTTGTCTATCTGTGCATGAGTGTAGATGTGTGTTAGGATGTGATTGTTACATTTGGAGGTGATTTTTGAAGACCCTGTGAGGCAAAGCAAATATCAAAAATTGGAGCCAAAAGGACAGGTTAAACTTAAGTTCACCCAGGCTTGAATTTCGAGCTTCTGAGTTCTCTAAGCTCATAAGTTAATCATAGCATGCCAGGATTGAAAGAGACCTTAGAGATCAGTAGTTCATACATTGGTCCATTCAACAAGTGCCTGCTACTTTCTTTTTTTTAAGATGGACCATTTTTTAAAGCCTTCATTGAATTTGTTACAATATTGCTTCTGTTTGATGTTTTGGTTTTTGGCCCCTTAGGGCTTAGGTTGGAGAGGGGACAGCTGAGGCCAAATATAGGACTCTGAGGTCCATTTGGCCTATGGGAAAATGAGGCTAATATTCAGGGACATGTAGCAAGTTAGTAGTAAGGCCGGGATGGTAACTCTCCTGGTGCAGCCTCCCTTCTCTTGCCTCCCTGCTTCCGTGCAGCTATTTATCCAAGATTAACTTGGATCCCATTTACTTCCTTTATTCTCCTCTCCCTCATTTAGCTCTTTCTCTCTTGAATAAGTTAGTTGACCTCAGAGAACAATTTTCTTATCTGTAAAATGGGGGTATTATCTTGAAATTAAAAATTAAAAAGCATTTTTAAGCCACTGATCTCATTTTTTTTGGTATTATTCTTGCTCTTTGCAGATACAGATACCACGTTAAGTTTCAGTATATGCCTGTGTTCCAGTTGTTGCTATTTTCTAGCTGTGTAAATTTGGACAAACTGTCTTGACCTCACTCTTAACTGTTTTTCCCACCAGAGTCCTAAAATTCCATTTCATAACCGTTTGGAAACTTGACTTGTTTACTTTCTCACCCTGGAGTGTGCTGCTGTTGATGACTTGCAGTGGCAACTGGGCTGGCCCTGTGTGATTTGAAGAGGACAGTATGAGAGGCAAGACAACTGGGTACCTGGAGGGTATTAAATCAAGGATTGGCAACTCCTCATAAGTCAGACGATTTCTGGGGACTTCCCTGGTGGTCCATTGGTTAAGAATCTGCCTGCCAAAGCACTTAGTTGCCATGGGACAACTAAACCCTTGTGCCACAACTACTCGAGCCTGTGAGCTGTAACTACTGAGCCCAAACGCTCTAAAGCCCCTGCTATGCAACAAGAGAAGCTACCGCAGTGAGAAGCCACTGCACTGCAACTAGAGAGTAAACCCTGCTCATAGCAACTAGAGAAAACCCCCCTGCAGCAAAAACGACCCAGCACAGGAGTCTGGGATTAGTGTCAGTGGTGAATTAATTCGGATTATGTTCTGGGAATAAGTGAGGTTGCCAGCTCCACTGAGTGGAAGAACCAGCAGTGCACAGGCACTCTTGCTTATTTATGCCCTGGAAAAAGACAAGTATGTTGGTGGCAAGTGTCCAACATGACCTGACTGGCTGCCCACAGGCCATCTCTGCCATTCAGGACATCAGCCACTGGCCCTGCCAGCCCTCTGGCAAGGTTGCTGTAATTTGATAGAAAGAGCCCAGTCTCTGGATTTGCACAAATGTGAGTTCAAATCCCTGTCTGCCAACTACTGATTTGTGTTCCTTGTTTAGTTTTTCAACTAGTTCTATAGTTCTTTAAAATTCTTAGAGCCAGTGCCTCTGTCTGTAAAATAGTGTTGTTGAGGGAATTCCTTGTTGCCTAGTGGTTAAGATTCTGGGCTTCCACTGCCACAGCCTGGGTTCAATCCCTGGTCAGGGAGCTGAGATCCCATCCTACAAGCCTCATGGCATGGCCAGAAAAAGAAAATAGTGCCTTTGATACCTACTTTGGGGGTTGTTGTGAGGATTCAAAAATACCTTAGACAAATAGGTCTCACACAATAGCTGATACTTAGTTAGATGAATAGCAAGTTGATCTACTGCTGTTAGCTCTTTGAAGACTAGTATCCTTGGGACGTGACATTCAAGTCAGTGCTGCTCTGATTCTCTCACTATTTCCCTACTCACCCCCAGAAGTCGACCTGACCTCTCCTTTCCTTCCTCAAGTTCAGACCCCAGAAATATGAGACAGTCTGTTTCACCAGGTGGCATATCTATGAGTAAGCAAGATTGTTACACAGCAGACATACAGGGCCAGGGCAAGTAGCTCAGGCAGCAGCTGATGAACAAAAGGCTTCTCTCTGTTCCTAATAAATTGGTCCTTGGGGACCCTAGCTTTGAAATTCTAATTGACACAGGAAGGAAAAGATTCATTAGGCTCTGGACTCATTAAAATGCTCTGCTGCTCACCTACGATTTATTCTTGGCACTTCATCAGGAGGAATTAAGTAAACCAACAGGCTGGGAGGCTGCTGACAGCACAGTTCATATACTTGGCTGGTGGTGCTCATGGGGTGTGGATATGGGGCCTCCCATACTCTGGAGCACACAGCTGGCCTCAGAGGTTTCTCACCCTTAGCATGAGTCTAAGTCTCATCTATTGTCAGTGCTGAGAGGACCTTTTGAGATCATTCATAGATGTTAGCTCATTCATAGATGGTCCACAGAAGAGGGGCTTGCCTGAGATCACTGAACCACAGCAGTGGTAGAGCTAGAATTAGAAACAGTCAGTCCTCCTGACTTCCAGGCCAGGAGTCTCTCCCCTGCATCACCTTTGGATTTCTTGATCCAGTATTTCATTCATTCAGCCATCAACAGATACTTTTGTTGATACATGTTATGTGCCAGGATTCTATGATAAAACAGATGGGGGGTGAGAAGGGGGGTGGAGAGGGAATACCTGAACCAGTATTATGGGTGACTAGAAAGGCCTCCAAATCTGAGGGCTGAATAGGAATTAGCTTGGCTAAGAAGCATATGAAGAGTAATCAAGCCTGAGGGATCACTGCCTACAGAGGCTGGGAGACTCTTCAGTAATGGAAAGTCTTGCTAGGGTGGAGGAATTGAGGAAGGGATGAGAAGATGAGTCAGCCTATGAGGTTGGGGCTACTTTCTCTTAGAGGAACTCTATACCTGGAATTAGGAGTCCTGGATGTTCTAGATGTATTTCTGTTGCCAGTATTTATTTAGTGTCTTTTTGGTGTGCCAGTGTTGGACACTGAGATACAAAAATGCATAAAATATATGTAGCTCTATCCCCTGAGATCTGTTCGTTTAGTGATGCAACAAACTAATAAATAACTCCTATAATAAATGCAAGGAGTAATTGGAGGAAGTCAGAGTTGAGCTGTGTTACTGTCAGGATTTTCTCTGAGTTTGATGATCTCACCTGTCAGTTTAGTGGTAACCACTGTCCTGTGTAGCTAATGACCTGATGGGAAGACAGCTCTGTAATGACTGGTGTTTGTGTGGTATTTGTGAGTTACAAAACACTCTTTCATCATTAATTGAATCTTAACGGTAACCTTATAACTTGGGAAATTTCTCAGCAATTTACAGATGAGAAAACTAAGGCTGAAAGAGGTTGAGGCTTGTTTATGGTTTTATAGCTTTTGATTAAGAAAAGCTAGGGATTAGAAACCCAGATCTTGTGCTCTTTTTTGCAGTACAGTGGCTCTGAAAAGATACTGAAAAGTAGAAAGATGGCAGCTTTTCTGTTCCATACTTGTAAGCCTGGTTTCCCTTTCCCTTCACTTGAAATGCAAAGAATGACTTCACTATGAGAAAAAGCGACTTAAATTGGCTGGGAAGAAAGAAAAAGAGCTTATTTCAAGTCTTACTCAGATTGGGCTCTGAACTTTTAAAATCATGTGTTCCAATGTTCTTGTCAGCTCCCACTATTCCATCTCATGCCATTTACAGAGTGCTGTCTTAGCTACTATGTAATTGGCTACCAAAGGCAATTTGTGGGGTAGACAGAGCCTGCTTTACAGGTGTGTAAGCTGAGGCCCACAGAAACGAAATATTTTGCCCAGAGTCACTGAATTATTCATGGCAGAGTGAAGATGGACACCACAGGTGCTCCTAAGTCATAGAAGAAAGCTCCTCTGATTCATTCATTTCACACAATTCTTGAATATACCCTATGAGCCAGAAATTTTATTTTACGAGAGAACCTCTGGTTAGGCTCAAGCTATCTTGATGCAGTGCCTTCCTCTAAGAGCAGGGACTTTTGCTATTTATTTATCTGTCCTCAGCCAAGGCCTGGTTCCAAGAATGCTTTGCTGTTGTTTTTGGCCTTACTCTGCCAGAAGCTGAAGGGAGCAGATGGCCACAGCATTGTGGATTAGAAGGGTGTGATCCCATTCTGGGCTAGAGGATGAGTGAAGAGCCCTGCACCCATCTACTGCTGTTTCTATGCTCAGGTCCCTGCCAAGGTATTTTCTATCCCAGAACAAGGTGAAGCTGGCTAATCCTGCCCCTTCCTCCCACTATGTACAACATACTTATGGATCTTCTGGATAGATTTCATGCAAAGGATTTTATGATCTGTCCCAAATGACTCTTTGGACCCATTTCCCAGGCATGTAGGATCTTCTTTATCTGCAGATCTCTCAACACTCCCCACCCTCTCTGCTGTTTTTACTTCCAACTGCTTAAGCAGATTGGCTGCTTAGTGTGACTGACAAATAGCCTAAAGAGTAATCAGTACTGAGAAATTGACATGTTTTCTGTTTATCTGAAATCCTAACTGGAAAAGTCTAAGAAACACTATTTTGAGGGAGCAGGACTAAAGGTGGAGTAAGGACGATTGACTTCATGATGGAAAGCCTGCAAGAACCTCAATTACCTCAAAAAAATCTTGAAATATCAACATTTGTTCACAATATTTCACCTGCCCCTTATATATTAATATCTTTATATATTACAGAGTGCTTTCATATCTATTATTGCCTTTGAGTGTTAGAGCAACTCTGAGGGCAGCAATGCAAGGATTCCTTTTCTCACTTGACAGTTTTGACCAGGGAAGGATAGGGAAGATCAGTGGTCAATTGTCTGGTGCTCATGGTGGCAGAGCCCCAAAGAGAACCAAGATTTGGGAGCCAAATAGTCCTAGGTTTGAAATCTGGTGTTCATCACATTCTAACTGAATGATCTTGCGCAAGCTCCTTAATTTCCTCAAGCCTCAGTTTTCTTCTCTGTGATAAAAGGATAACAGTATTTGTCTCCTGTCTAAGAATTAAAAAATATAATGTATATAAAAATGCCAACACAGTATGGAACAAGTATTAGGACCTTAGTAACTGCAGGTTTCCCATCTTAGTGTTTTAAGTGTCTTGTATTCTGAATCGTTGAAAATTAGTACTCTACAGTAAAATGAGCTACATGTAATACATTTCTATAAGCCAGAGTATCATTTAAGTGTCTCACTGGGTTAAGAGAACTGAATTAGTGGGAAGCAGGGGGGCTCCAGGCACTGGCTGAGTACTTCTAATACAAATCACAGTGGGTTAGAGCTGACAGAGACCCTAGAGATCTGTTCTGTTGTGTCTTCCTCAAAAGAGATGTTAATAATCTCGAAAAAGTCAGACTGGATAATGCAAAGTGCATTTCTTTACTTTTGACTTCTCAGAGCCTTAGTGTGCATATGAGTGGGGTGGGTGGGGAGGAAGGGATGGAGGAGGCTAAGTGTCCTGTTTTTATTTGACCTGGGAGCCCTTAACATCTTGAAGAGCACTGGTTTTTCATGAAAGAGTACATGTACCACTACTCTGGTTCAGTTCTCCATTTTTTGTATCAGGCAGTTAAGGTCTCAGCCAGGTTTACAGAGCCAGTCCACAGTAGAACCAAAACTAGAGTTCAGGGTGCCTGACCCTCTCTTGGGCCACACCACCATTTGTACTCCATTGCTCTTCCTCTTCTAGCCAGCAAATCATAAAATTACAGAGGATTCTGCAAACCACTAATCAGAGAGCATTGTTAGAGCATCAAGCTTTCTGTTTTGATGTGTTTGTGCCAGTAAGCAGGAAAATGTGGAAACAACAGGCTTAATGGCTGCCAAATGTTTCCAAACAGTTGAAAGACCAGGGATCAGGTAATTTTAGCTCAGTGTCTGGAAAGGTGCCTCTGACCCACAAAATTTTGTCTGTTCTTGTTTTATTATGTTGCAGTTGCAACCAAGGGGCTCATCCAAGAGGCTGGTAGTGTTGTTCTTTGTGATGAATACTGACACCAGTGATTATGGGAAAGATCCTGAGAGGAATTTGAAGAGAATGTGTCAAATTTCTGTTCTTTTCATCACCATCTTCCATGGAATTCAGTGGTTAGGAATGTGTTGCTGGTTTCTGTCCAGAACTTGGCAGAGAGAGTTGTCTTTGGCATTTGTTTGGTGAGGGCTGTCCTTGCATTTACTAAGCCTTCTCATAAAAAAATAGCACTCTTACCTTTGCAGAGTTGTGCAGTAAACTTCAAAAACACGTCTGATACTCAGAACAATCCTGATGTAGAAGTTATCTTCCATATGTCTCATGAGGACACTGAGGCTCAGAGAAAGGGGTAGTGACTTGTCCAGGGTCTGACAGCAAATAAGTGATAAACCTTTATTGTATTACAAGTGCTTAGTGCAATTGTGACATATAGTAGATCCTCATATTTATTAATAGAAAAATTAGTACTTTCCCAAGGATTAAACATTAGTAGACTCTTTGCCCAGTAGTCTTTCCATGAAGCCAGCCTACTGGGGCCCAGTGGTTGGGCTCATCTCAGGGTCAGCAGATAGTTTAGAGTGTGGACTGGGTCTCCCTTGCTGTGTTGATTTCTGACAAGGATGGCAGTTTCTAGCTGTTGTTGCTCTCTACTTGGTAAGGACCCTCTGCCTCCTCCCCACCCCAGAGAGCTTCAGTTCAGCAGTTTCTGGCCTGGAGATTCAGCCTCTCTTTTGAGCCTCTATTCCTTGGAGTCTGCTGAACAAAGACACCTTTGGTCCCCAGCTTCTCACTCTGTCCCTCCTTTGTTTTCTCTCTCATCACTATTTTGCCTATCTTCTGCCCTACTGACGGATGAGGGACTTGGGTTCGACCCATGAACATCAAATACACAGTTCACTCTTAAGGAGCTACTTTGTCAGGAACACTGGGAAACCATTAACTGAAGCAGTGCCCACCTAGGATTCTACCACCTGTTAGCAGAAATTCACTGAGCATCTACTGGTTGTCCGGGTAGTGCTGGAGGCTGGGATTGCAAAGATTAATAACAGAGTCTCTGCCTTCTAGGAGTTCAGAGTCTAATGGAGAAAGACAGGTAGGTAAATACAAAGGTGCAGCAAATGTTGCTGCAACAGAGGTCTGTAGAATGTCCTTATCAAGATACAGAAGAGGGGGATGGAAAACAGGCTGTCCTGAAGAGTTTTCATCAAGGGCATGACATCGGTGACTTTGTGTACAGAAAACCCTTCTGGCCCCAGATTCCGTCACCAAATCAGAAATTGGTTCTGGTCCTGCTTTATTGATGAAGTAGTCTCTCTCAATCTCACTGAATGTTAAGAGTGTGATATTTGAAGCCATCTATTAAATGGGACCAGTAGTAACAGTAATTTCATTTAGAAAGTTCCTGAATGCTTCACTTGCAGGTATATTACCTGACCAAATTCTCACAACCTTTTGGGGAAGGTAGTGTAATACTATTTGCATTTTACAAATGAGAAAGCTGAGGCACAGAGGAATTAAAGACATTTACCCAGCATGATACAGCTGATACATGGCAGAGCTGGGGTTTGAACTCAGGAGTTCTAAAAGAATCTCAGAAAGGGCCATTATGACCTTGATATAATTCTTACCTCAAAGAGTTTTTGTAAGAATGAGAAGTATAATACTTAGTAATGCATCTACCACAAAAATTATAAATCATAATGATCATGTATTATATTGTAAAACAGCCTTTCCTAAAGGTTGGAGTGGATTGGGCTTTTGCAAAGATGTCTTTCTGTCTCCCAAGTCTTCTGGCTTCATTATCTGTGCTGCCTGCTTCTTTGTTTCTTAACAAGCATGAATGAGGAAGGGAACGGGGACAGTGGTACATGGAATTCCCATCAGCAGATACTCCCTGAGCAACCACTCTGGGCCAGGGTCTCTGCTGAAAGGCCAGAGGGATGCTGATATTAAATAGATTGTGGTTCCTGCCATCTAGGAACTCACAGCCTGGGAGGGAAGATGATGACACAGAAACAGATCATTTAAACACTGCCTCCTCAGGTGGATCTTAGGCAGCACATCAGACCCTCTTGCCCTTGGCTCATGCCACTGTGAGCAGGGCATGAATGAATGGCTATTTTATTAATTGTTGAAATAATCATCCTGTTAATATCCTTGTCAGCATTAAAGCAGATGTTATTAATATAGAAAGTAGTAACACACCTTAGAGAAAGTCACGAACTGTTCAAAGGAGACTTCTAACGCATTCAATTGGAAAAACCTGTTTTATTTTTATGGTGGTGAGGGGGTTGTGGTAGCACACCTGAACTGCCAGGGGGGCTGAGGGAGTCCTTGGCTTGAGGAATGTACTGTGGGGAAGGATTTACGTCCCTCAGAGCTCCCCGATGGCCGCCCAGTATGCTCCTTAGTTATCACATACTGTAGTTTCTTATACTGTGCTTAGTCGCTCAGTCGTGTCTGACTCTTTAAAACGCCACTGAGTAGCTCACCAGGCTCCTCTGTCCATGGGGATTCTCTAGGCGAGAATACTGGAGTGGGTGGCCATGCCCTCCTCCAGGGGATCTTCCCAACCCAGGGATGGAACCCAGGTCTCCTGCATGGTAGGCAGATTCTTTGCCATCTGAGACACCAGGGAAGCCCATAGTTTCTTGTACCCAGGTACATTTTTTTTTATTTAGCAGAATGAGCAAGAAGAGGGGAGATAGCTTTCTGAGGCAGTACATCTGCCAGGAGAGGCAGTACATCTGCCAGGAGAGGCAGTGACTGAGCTGCTGAGATTGGCAGGTGCTATGCCAGGGCAGTAAGGGTTTGATGAGTATGTATATTATTTCATGAACTACCTCCAGTGAGTGGATCTGTGAGCATTATTGGAGCCTTGCCATGTGCCTAGCAATGTAATGTGCTCAGGTGATGTGAAAAATACCCCAGAAGTTCTGCACTGCTTGGCAAGAGAAGATGAACGTATGAGACAAAAGGAGTTAACACAGATGGGATGCTCTGATTGAGAGTTGACTTGTGTTGTTCAGGTCTCAACACCTGTGGGGACTTAGAGTGCCTTCTTACTGAGCACTCTCCTACACGTGCCATAGGACTGGGTCATGACTACCATGATGTCTAAGCTCCTCAACAGCCCACAACGGCTTTCTGATCTGACCTCTTTAGGTTCTCTGCTGTCACCTCTTGCAACATCCAGTCTTAGATTCTACACTCTAGCCAAACCATGATGCATATTATTATTCACTCCACATGGAAGCACTGTCCAGCTTCTACAACTTTGCTTATGCTATTTCCTCTTTTCTAAATGTTTGCTCTCATCTTCAGTTGAGTCGCTCAGTTGTGTCCGACTCTTTGCCACCCCATGAATTGCACCACGCTAGGCCTCCCTGTCCATCACCAACTCCTGGAGTTTACCCAAACTTATGTCCATCGAGTTGGTGATGCCATCCAGCCATCTCATCCTCTGTCATCCCCTTTTCCTCCTGCCCGCAATCCCTCCCAGTATCAGGGTCTTTTCCAGTAAGTCAGGTCTTCACACCAGGTGGCCAAAGTATTGGAGTTTCAGCTTCAGCATCTGTCCTTCCAATGAACACCCAGGACTGATCTCCTTTAGGATGGACTGGTTGGGTCTCCTTGCAGTCCAAGGGACTCTCAAGAGTCTTCCCCAACACCACAGTTCAAAAGCATCAATTCTTCGGTGCTTAGCTTTCTTCACAGTTCAACTCTCACATCCATACATGACCACAGGAAAAACCGTAGCCTTGACTAGACGGACTTTTGTTGGCAAAGTAGTGTCTCTGCTTTTGAATATGCTGTCTAGGTTGGTCATAACTTTACTTCCAAGGAGTAAGTGTCTTTTAATTTCATGGCTGCAATCACCATCTGCAGTGATTTTGGAGACCAAAAAAAAAAAAAAGTCTGACACTGTTTCCAATGTTTCTCCATCTATTTCCCATGAAGTGATGGGACCAGATGCCATGATCTTCGTTTTCTGAATGTTGAGCTTTAAGCCAACTTTTTCACTCTCCTCTTTCACTTTCTTCCAGAGGCTTTTTAGTTCCTCTTCACTTTCTGCCATAAGGGTGGTGTCACCTGCATATCTGAGGTTATTGATATTTCTCCCGGCAATCTTGATTCCAGCTTGTGCTTCTTCCAGCCCAGCATTTCTCATGATGTACTCTGTATATAAGTTAAATAAGTAGGGTGACAATATATGGCCTTGATGTACTCCTTTTCCTATTTGGAACCAGTCTGTTGTTCCATGCCCAGTTCTAACTGTTGCTTCCTGACCTGCATACACATTTCTCAAGAGGCAGGTCAGGTGGTCTGGTATGCCCATCTCTTTCAGAATATTCCACAGTTTATTATGACCACATAGTCAAAGGCTTTGGCATAGTCAGTAAAGCAGAAATAGATGTTTTTCTGGAACACTCTTGCTTTTTTGATGATCCAGCAGATGTTGGCAATTTGATCTCTGGTTACTCTGCCTTTTCTAGAACCAGCTTGAACATCTGGAAGTTCATGGTTCACGTATTGCTGAAGCTTGGCTTGGAGAATTTTGAGCATTACTAGCGTGTGAGATGAGTGCAATTGTGCAGTAGTTTGATTATTCTTTGGCATTGCCTTTCTTTGGAATTGGAATGAAAACTGACCTTTTCCAGTCCTGTGGCCACTGCTGAGTTTTCCAAATTTGCAGCATCATCTTTGAGGATTTGAAATAGCTCAACTGGAATTCCATCACCTCCACTAGCTTTGTTCGTAGTGATGGTTTCTAAGGCCCACTTGATTTCACATTCCAGGATGTCTGGCTCTAAGTGAGTGATCACACCATCATGATTATCTGGGTCGTGAAGATCTTTTTTGTATTGTTCTGCTGTATATTCTTGCCACCTCTTAATATCTTCTGCTTCTCTTAGGTCCATACGATATCTGTCCTTTATCAGCCCATCTTTGCATGAAATGTTCCCTTGGTATCTCTAATTTTCTTGAAGAGATCTCTAGTCTTTCCCATTCTGTTGTTTTCCTCTATTTCTTTGCACTGATCGCTGAAAAAGGCTTTCTTATCTCTTCTTGCTATTCTTTGGAACTCTGCATTCAGATGCTTGTATCTTTCCTTTTCTCCTTTGCTTTTCACCTCTCTTCTTTTCACAGCTATTTGTAAGGCCTCCCCAGACAGCCATTTTGCTTTTTTGCATTTCTTTTCCATGGGGATGGTCTTGATCCCTGTCTTCTGTACAGTGTCATGAACCTCATTCCATAGTTCATCAGGCACTCTATCAGATCTAGTCCCTTAAATCTATTTCTCACTTCCACTGTATAATCGTAAGGGATTTGATTTAGGTCATACCTGAATGGTCTAGTGCTTTTCCCTACTTTCTTCAATTTAAGTCTGAATTTGTCAATAAGGAGTTCATGATCTGAGCCATAGTCAGCTCCCGGTCTTGTTTTTGCTGACTGTATAGAGCTTCTCCATCTTTGGCTGCAAAGAATATAATCAATCTGATTTTGGTGTTGACCATCTGGTGATGTCCATGTGTAGAGTCTTCTCTTGGGGGCTAACATCAACTTGACTGTGGACAAGATCAGAACTTCTTGATGACTCCTTTCTCTGACTTCTTTCTTTTCCTTCCGCCCTGTCCCTTTGGTAAGTTACATGCCTCTGAGTTCCCACATGTTCCTGTCATAGCCCTTATGGAGATGAAAGAGATGAAACATAGTTTCTGGTTTTCCTGAGATTCTCACCACTGGACTGTGTGGACTGTGAATTCATTTGGAGGCAGGAATTATACTTTGTTCATTTCTATGCTTTGTACAGTGTCTGACAGAAACAGGTGCTCAATAAATGATTTTTTGATAAATGAGTAACTAAATTTTCAGCATATTATTGCTCTGCTTAAGAACCTACAATAACTTCTTTGGGGCAATCAAAATTCTGTAGATGTACAGCTTGGTGTAATAATCGTGGGAGACTTATTTTTATGTATACATGAAAACAATAATGAAGATTTATTTTCCCTGTTAACTACCACCTGCTCCCCGCCCCCGCCCGCCCTCCCCCCCCCGCCCCCGCCCCACTAATACAGTGTATGATTCTGGTGAAGTTGCCGTGAAAGTGGCATTCATTGGTGATAGCAATGTAAATTGGTACAGCAGTTTGGATCATAAAAATGTTTGTATGTTTTGACCTAGTAATTCCAGTTCTGAGACTCTGTCCTAAGGAAATAATCCAATATACAGAATGAACTTTCCCTCAGATGCTGTTATTTATAATAGTGAGAAATTGGAAGAAGCTTACATGACCACCTGAACTATGACCAGTCTAAACTATGATAAATCCACTCTTGGGAAAATAGTGGGTTATTAAAAATGATAATATTTTAAAAATTGTGTTTATTGAAAACTATGTGGCAGTAAGGCAAATATGTTATAAATAATGTGTGATAATGCTAATTGAAAAAATTATGTTACAGAACTGAATGAATGACCTCACTATGTAATCCAAATATAATACCCAAGAAAAAGCACTGGAAGGAAATATACCAGGATGCTAACAATAGTTATGTTCTATAGAGGAGTTGGGGTTTAGGTGATTTACTTACGATAATTCAAAAAATAATCAAGAACAGACACCAAAATTAATGGCTAGAAATTTTGAAATAATAAAGCAAAACTTTGATTTTAGGCAATGGAATCATGTAGTGATATTGTGACTGTGGAGGATGAATTTGAATGCTAATATGAATGGACAGAGAAGAGCTGCAGGGGGCCAGATCAGCAGGGCTTGGTTTTAGTGTGAGAATCAGGAAGTGATTCAGTATGTGGAGGGAAGAAGTATATGCCAGTATGTGCCTAGTAAAGAATAGAGAACATTGGCTCGAGGAGTTTCATGACTTGTCCAAAGTCACACAATAAGTAAATAAGTGATCCTTGTCTGTCTCTGTCTAGAGCCCCTGCTGTTGATCGTGCAGCTGAGACATCTGCAAAAGTTTTGGGGAAATTTTTTTTTTAACTAGCTGTTGCAGTGTAGAAACTTGTTTAGTGAGGGAAAAGGGGGCCAGAAAGGGTTAGTGAATTCTAAGAGGGTGATGGAAGGAAAAAAACCATAGACACCACAGCTGCTTCTGTCATCAGTTGAATAAATTAGAAGTTCATTAGGTATTGGCATGTTACGCTTGTTGGTTGCAGGGCTGGCCTCCCCCACCCCCACCCCCAAGATGTTGTGATCCATTGGTTTACTTTTATACTCGTGGCCTCCTGAACTTAGTTACGCAACTGTGTACCATATTACAAGAAAATGAACATAATTTGGTCATTATGCCAAGTTTATCAGTCATGCTGTGAGAGTTCAGATTGGCATTTTCCAAAAAAGGAAGCTGAAATGAAAGGGTTTGCCTGGGCAATAAATGCCCCATCCCCATACTGCATCACATAGACTAGTCCAAGAAAAGATTATTATGAATTTGAGTCTATACTTTGGAATCTGATACCTAGCCCTTAGGGAAGAAGTCAGTTTATACCATCTTGCTCAGTATTTCACCTTGGGCAACTGCTTTTGTCTTTCTGCACTAGGGTTTACTCATCTGTAAAGTGGGTGTGACTTATAACCTCTTAGAGGATTGTTGTGTATGGATTTAGTAACCTTTAACTAGTGAAGGGACTTGTAAACCACGTTGAAGGAGTTGGGCTTGATTCTTGGTGGTGGGAAGCTGCTGAAGAGTCTTAAACAGGAGACAGGGACAGGCTTGCTCAGTGGTTCACTTAAGTGGCAGAGCCTAGTAATACTTACGAAATTAATGTTACCAGAGGGACAGAGTGGCGTAATTCTCAGTGGTCCTTTTAGGGTCAAACATAAAGCACTGTGGGATGGTGCTTAGAGCCCTGAGTTAAAGTTTAGATCAGCACCCTGGAGAGAGGTCAGCTTTCTTTTCCTGTCTGAATGTGGGAAAATAAATATATATATTTATTATGTCAAATGCATATGCTTTTGGCTGGATCAAGCCTTTGTGAGGCTGTGAGGGATGGCATTAGGTGTTCTCAAGAAGAATTGTGGTAATGAGGAAAATACTGATTCCACATGAAAGGATTTTAATCAACTGCCCTTACACCTGAGGGGCACAGTGCTTGGCTGCAGTGCCAAATTGTGCACTATCCACCGTCTGCTTCCAGCCAGCTGGCTCACTGCCAGGATACCTCTGTCTAGGAAGACGTACAGGAACTGTCCATCCCAGGTAATATTCCTGTCCACATTTTTGTAGCAATCTCAGGTAACAGTGTCCTCACATATGTTATCTCCTTTGACCTGCAAAACGGCTTCCGTTGCAGGTGGGCAAGGCAAGAATTTTTATTCTCATTTTACAGACGATTAGCCTTAAAGACCTCAGAGAACTGACAGGCCTTCCCAAGTTCACACAGCTATTGGAAGTGGGTTTGGGGACCTGGGACTCCACAGGCAAGCAGAATTTAAAAACTGATAATACCCTATGACTTTCTTAAAAAGTATACTTCACTGTTTTCTGTCCTGTCTTGTTCCATTTATCTGGCTGCATCGGATCTTAGTTGCAGCGCTCAGGATCTTCATTACATCATGTGGATCTTTTGTTGCAGTGCAAGGCTCAGTAGTTGTGGAGCGCAGGCTAGTTACCCTACACGAATCTTAGTTTCGCAACCGGGGACCGAATCTGCATCCCCTGCATTGCAAGGCAGATTCTTAACCACTGGACCGCCAGGCACGTTCCTCCCCTATTACTATTTTTTTTTCTTTTTTGAATTACGAATCCCCTGTTACTGTTTTTTAACTTAGGGCAAAACCTTCCTTGGCAGGGGTTAGGATGCCCTTTCTGTGTTCCTCTGATATAGTCTGGAAAGTGGGGATGTATGTACTACCATGGTACAACCTACAGCAGCCTTATTCAGAATAGAGTAGCCACAGAATGTGGGGGTTCCTTCAGAGACACAGAACACTGGGCAAGCAGAGGTCTCTTGCAGTATCAGCCCTGGGAACCCTGCTCAGAAGGAGAGTCCAGCCTGCCTTTGGATCCTTGAGGTACAAAGGGGCCTCTCTGAGAACCTTCACTTAGGGGCCTCTTCCCAACCCCCTTCTCAAGTTGTACTCTCTGGGGACTGCTTTATTCTATATACTTATTTCTTTATTCATTTAATGCTTAATGAGTGCCTACTCCTGTGATTCCTTTTGTGTTCAAGGCACATTTCCAGATACTAAAATTTATTGCATCACAGTGATAGTACTCTTTCCTTGATTACAGTTCAGTTCTAGATTAATGTTACAGTAGAACTCACCACCTTTCATACTCTCGAGAAAAAGTTCTTCTGGGTTCCAACAATAACAATATTAATAACAACAGCATACTTTGTAATGTGCCAGACGTTCTAAATGTGAATTAGGTAGTTATATCCTCCAACAACCCATGAGATACGTGTCACTACCCCTATTTTATAGGTGAGATAACTGAAGCATAAAGAACTTCAAATACTTACTGAAAGTCATGTCACACAGCTAGTTCAGTGGCAGGGTATAGGCGTTTTGGCTTCAGAGATGACTCTCTTGATCATGTTACGTGGCCTCTCACGTGGCACTGAACACGTAGGCTTTGGCTTTGGCCTTGGCTTTGGCTGGACGGCAGGCCCCTGTCCACAGGAGCCAGCCGTGCCTCTACTGCATCATGCGACCTGCTCAGCTCTGGGTTGTGCTGAAAAAATAGCACTACCCAATCAGTTCAGAACACAGCGGAGTTTTGTACACTGAGGAGAATTTAGCCAGGCACCTGGAAGCTTCCCGATACATTGTTATGTCTTGGCACACTGGTGAAAAGCTACTCATCTGCCCCAGCCAGTCTTACTCTTGGGTGTACAGTGGCACTTAGGAGTGAACTGTGAACCTGATATCCATCTTGCTGTCAAGAAACTCCCTAGAAGGAGAGAGAAGCCATGATAAAAGACTGAAAATTAGAAATACCAAAAAGAAGAGTTACAACATGCTTCCCCTTCCTGGCTGGTTTCTTCATGTCTTCTAGTGTGGGGCGAGAGGGTCTTGGAGTACTAGTCTCTTCAGGAATAGACCTGCCTTTCAGATCGCCAGGCTTCAGGAAGGGTGTTAGTCGTCAGTAAACCTAGATCTTCTGGGCTTGCAGGATATAGTATGACCTGGAGCAGATGACCAAGATAAATCACCTCCTAAAATATTTGGTGGCAAATCCTTGAACTCGTCCCTGGTCTGCTTACCCTCTTCTCTCTTGAGAAGAAAGAAAAAAAAAGATCAGAATAGTTTTTTGTAAATTAGTGTAACACCAAACTTTATAAGAAATCAGCATAAAGGGCTCAAAAAAAATGAAATAAACTATACTTTGTTTTGGTTTGCTTTTTATAGAGTTTGATAGAGCTGGGTGAGCTTCAGTTCAGTTCAGTTCAGTCACTCAGTTGTGTCCGACTCTTTGCAACCCCGTGGACTGCAGAACGTGGCTTAGAGCTGTGCTATTCTGATTGTAGCCCAGTGAATAGATGAATGCTTGTTTGCAAACTTAACTGTTTGTGATGAGTACAGAAATTGAGACTAAGTGCTTAGAGACTTTACAGTAATTTGACATTTTTGTCGTATTTTACAAATGGATTGGGAGTTTAAAAATCCAGGCAACAAAAAACTGGTTCTTTACCACAAGTAGTTTTGAGAAGTACTGGCTTACTTAGTGTGTCAAAGTTAAATAGAGCTTCAGTCTTGTCTGTAAAATCAGATTGATAATGCCTGCCTCAAATTGTTTTGAGCTACTTGACGTTAAATAATATCTTGGATACTTATTATGTGCCTGCCACTGTGCACTGTACATGTATTATCTTACTTCTCACCACAACGCTCAAGTAAGTTTTGTTATCACCCTAATTTTTCTGGGACTTGGATAGGTTGAGGACTTGTCAGAAGTCCAACTCTATAGTAAGTGTGTAGTTGGGATGTGAATGGGAGCTAGCACTCTTGACTGTTCTGCCGTGTTCTGTGCAAAGAGCCTGGCACGCAGAAGGGCTCCCTGTCATTCCACTTTCTCGACTTCCCTGGAGACCTGGTTTCTCATTCCATCACTGACGCTCACTTATTTTGTGACCTTGGTCAAGTCACTTCTTTAAACCTTAATTATCTCGTCTACCTTCAGTGGTAGGCAGTATGTCAAGGCTGTATATTGTCACCCTACTTATTTAACTTATATGCAGAGTACATCATGAGAAATGCTGAACTGGAGGAAGCACAAGCTGGAATCAAGATTGCTGGGAGAAATATCAGTAACCTCAGATAGACAGATGACACCACCCTTATGGCAGAAAGTGAAGAAGAACTAAAGAGCCTCTTGATGAAAGTCAAAGAGGAGAGTGAAAAAGTTGGCTTAAAGCTCAACATTCAGAAAACTAAGATCATAGCATCTGGTCCCATCACTTCATGGGAAATAGATGGGGAAACAGTGGCTGACTATTTTTCTGGGCTCCAAAATCACTGCAGATGGTGATTGCAGCCGTGAAATTAAAAGACACTTACTCCTTGGAAGGAAAGTTATGACCAACCTAGACAGCATATTAAAAAGCAGAGACATTACTTTGCCAACAAAGGTCCGTCTAGTCAAGGCTGTGGTTTTTCCAGTAGTCATGTATGGATGTGAGAGTTGGACTATAAAGAAAGCTGAGTGCTGAAGAATTGATGCTTTTGAACTGTGGTGTTGGAGAAGACTCTTGAGAGTCCCTTGGACTGCAAGGAGATCCAACCAGTCCATCCTAAAGGAGATCAGTCCTGGGTGTTCATTGGAAGGATTGATGCTGAAGCTGAAACTCCAATACTTTGGCCACCTGATGTGAAGAGCTGACTCATTTGAAAAGACCCTGATGCTGGGAAAGATTGAGAGCAAGAGAAGAAGGGGACAACAGAGGATGAGATAGTTGGATGGCATCGCCGACTCAATGGACGTGGGTTTGGGTGGACTCTGGGAGTTGGTGATGGACAGGGAGGCCTGGCGTGCTGCGATTCATGGGGTCGCAAAGAGTCGGACACGACTGAACTGAACTGAACTGAACTGAGCTCTCAGTGGTAGGAACTATGTTTTATTCATTTTTGGCTCCCCAGCATTTAGCTGAACAGTACTTAGCATAGAATGGGTATTGAGTACTGAGGCAATTGATTGTACTAGATGATCTCTAAGGTTTTTTTAGTCTCTACTCTGAACATCATAGCTGTTTTATCCCCTTCCCCTTGAGCATCACATTTTCTACCTACTCCACCAGCAGCATGACCTTATTTCCTCGTGTCTGTCTGTCTCAGGCAGTCTTGATTCTAGGTACTTGGAGACAGCCCACATGATTTTTTGAAATGTGTCTAGGAATAACCCACCAGGAGTAACACAAGTATAGAGTAGAGGGGCTGACTCACAAAGTCAGGAACCTGCTCTTCCTCCATTCTTAGCCTGTGAAGTCTGGGCCTAGGGCAGCTCTGCTGGCAGTCCTGCCAGGTCTGAGTAATGGTTGCAGCCTGGAGCAGGGTTTTTCATGGACTTCGTCGGGGTCTCCAGTAATTGGAACATGGCACCTTCCGCCTTGTAATGGATGGCAGAATGAGAGGGGCATTTGTCACTGCCTGGCTTCCCTGCAGGAAAGAGGCTCATAAGTCACAGCTGACAAACCCTTTGATGACTTTTAAACTTCATTTACAGAAAAGAATAGCTATAATCAACCAACAGCAAGCAGTGACTAATCTTGCCACATTATCACTGTGAGGAGTCGGCCCCTTAAGGTGTGAGGAGGGGGAGGAGTCCATCCTCCAGGCTCGCAGTGAGTGCTTATTGGCTTTTGGACTTGAGAGTATGCCCTCAGCAAGGCTTCATGAGTTTCTCCCCAAAGGATCAGATGTTAGAAACTGATGTCTTGGCAGGTACAGTGCACGCTTACCGATAGCCATTCTGGGCCAAGGTTTAGAGCACTAGCTCTTGTCTCATACAGACCAGTCTGAGCTCTGCTGTTTCCTAGCTTGTATAGGGCTAAGCTCCAACCCTTACTCACTTGTGAAATGGACACAATATAAGCCACCACCTACCTCAGCAGAAGATGTAGTACAATACCTGGCATGTGGTAAATGCTCAGGAAATATTGGTAATGATTAACCATGGAAGGGCCCTTTGTGGTCACATGCTCCTGAACTCACGGTCATATGGCACATCAGCCACAAAGGCAGGGCCAGTCTTGCTGTTGAGGGGTGGAGAGAATGACCTCTTTGGCAAAAATAAAGTTGACAATCATTTGTAGCTCCCCAACTCTTAACTCGGAACTGGGGGGCCAAGTTTGTGCCTCCCCACTCTTTGTTGCCTTTCTCTCCATAGCTCTAAGAGCTGCTTGTCACAAATGCCAAACCTCAGCCTAAGGCCATAGGCAGGGGTGGGAGTTAAGAGTGCAAGATGGGGGGGCGTTCATACTCAGACCACACTGTGGGGAGAGATGGTTAAAGCCCCAGCTCTACCTTCTGTTTCTGTTTTGGGGTCTCCCTAAGAGATGCTCATACAGAGTGTAAGACTAGAGACCTCATGGTGGGACTCAGAGGTGAGTCAGTGGTTCAGCAAGGCCTGGAGCTCCTCCCACCAGTGTTCTTTCCTCTCCCAGGCCTATACAGTCATGGGGAAGGGGGCACTCTTACAAAGTTTCTAGGTTTGGTCTAAGATACTAGGACAGGGGAGAGAGCATGGCCTTTACCTCTGACTATCTTATTCTCAGGTTAAGAGTTGGAGCATTGGGAGACAACGTGGGTATCAGGCTTTAGAGCTGGAATGTGGAGGATCCAGACTGCCAGGCTAGATGCATCTCTGCATAGGACATTGGGCATTTGAATTTCTTATGTAAATATCTCCTGGTCACAGCCATTATACTGGCACTTGCCGCATATTGGACTAATCCTGGGAGATTGGTACAATTCCCATTTTGCAGTTGAGGAATCTGAGGCCCAGGGAGGGTAAAGGACCTCACTAAGTTTATATCTTGTAAGTGGTAGGGCTACATTTGGAAGTCAGTCCTCTCTGATTGCAGAGCCTGTGCTGTTTCTACTATTTCATGTGCAGTGTTTTGTTTTTAGGAAACGGTCAAGGAACAGGTACCTAGAAGGCTTTCTTAAAAAGCAAGTGGAGGACAAGGCCTGTGGGCACTGTTTCCCAGCACCTAGTGAAGGGGTTAGGAGTTTGGTAATAATAGAAATAAGTGTAATTCCCTATTTGTCTACAGTATGTTACAGAGGCAATAGAGAATTTTCATATCATATGGGATTTGAAAGGTAATCAGGAAAAAGATTATTTCTGTTTTTAGAATAAGGATGACAAGGCTCCGAGAAATCTCATGACTTGTTGCAGGTTACGTGACTGAGCAGCAGAGCCAAGCCTCATGAACGTGTAACCTAGACCCCTTACACTCCCTCCCACCCCAGGAGCCCTCAGTGTTCAGCTTGATGGGAGCTAGGATTTCTCGTGGGAGTGGGAATGGTCAGGAACTAAAGAGCACTCCTTGGAAAATTAGTCCTGTCTGGCCAGTAATCATCATTTGGGCAGTGATAATGAGCTGAGGCCTGGTGAGTTTAATGAGATTAATAGATGTTCTGTCATCCCTAGCTGCCTGGTAACCAAGGAGGCTCTGGACCAAGAAAGCCCTGGGTACTGATCAGTACAATTGCTTGGCTTTCTCCAGAAATAGTCTCCCCATCACTGATAGCTGCTTTCCTTCAGAGTCACCCAGATGTCTAGAGGTTTATCTAAGGGCAGAGATTCGGCCACAGGCTGGTATGACCACTCATCTCCAGGCTTGGGAATAAGGCTGGAGCTGTCCAGCAGAACTGGCCCAGACAGAGGCTGTAAGTAGCACTGGGTGGGGCGGGGGCGGGGCGGGCATGGTGGAGGTAAGGACCATGAGCAGCGGAGATCCAGTGCTGAGGAGGATTTATAGAGTTGGGGAAGAGACTGTTCCGATGGTTGTGTGCCTCAGAGGTCAGGCTGAAGGCTAGGTTCTGATAGGCAGCATTGAGAGGCTCAGTAAGTCAGAGCCAGAGTGCTTAGGCCAGTGGAGACAGTGGCAGGTGGAGTGTCACAGGAAGCCTGGATTTTCAAGTCTTGAGCTACTCCCTTCACCAACAGGGGGACCTTAAGTCATGTATCTTTGCTGAGCCTCAGCTTTTCTATCTGTAAAGTGGGACTGATGGTGTCAGGACCAAGAATAGAAACTAGCTTTCTTCACTAAAATCCTATGCAGATGGGAGGCCTTGTAGTAGAAAAGGGATGGGGTTAAGGACCAAGGAGAGGGTGTGACCGGCTCAGGGTCTCACCATGGGAATCAGTACCCAAGGCATCTCTGTGCACAGGTTTTTTGGAGTCAGACCTGGGTGCAGGTCTGGTTTTGTTCTGTTAACCAGTTACTTTGTCTCTGTGAGCTTCCTTTCCTTATCTAAGTGACCTCCTCATAGGGCTATTGTGAGAGTTAAGTAAGGTGAGATATGTAAAGTCTCTTGACAGCTTGCAGTCAGTAATTAGAGGCTATTCTTAATGTGATGCCCCTCTGGGTGGCCCAGTTACCCAGAGTTCAGGGGTGCAGGTACTTTTTAGGGCTTTTCTGCCTTTGCAAAGCTCTGGCACTTTACCACCTTTAGGCTTGACTCTTCCACAATACAGCTTCCATCTGAAATGTTTCATCTGGGAAAAATGATTTGTTTTTTTGCCAAATTTTGTCTGTTCTTATTAGCCTAGAGGAGTGAGCCCGTCCCTTTGAGCTGTAAATTGCATTTCAAAGCCTGTGTTCCTGGTGGGTTTTAATTAGCTTAAGGGCCCAGCTTTTATGCAGCAGTTGTTTCAGCAGGTAAAGGTGAAGATGTTTATTTGGGAGCCAGTCTGCAGTTTTCTCAAACATAGCATTTCTATATTGTCTCTTCCAAGCTCCTCACTATCCTGGGGGCTTTTCTCTCAGCAGCCCAGAAGGAACAATGAAATATAAGAATCCAAGACTTAGAGTCAGAGGGATCCATGAGGTTCTTGGCCCTGCTGCTCACTGGCTATGGCATCTTGGTCAAGTCCATTCCCCTCTCTTCCTCAGAATAAGGGCATATAAACTCCATGCTCACTAAAGTCCCTGCTAATCTGACGTTGCAGAAGTCTCTGGGAACAAGGTGGGTTCTTGAATCCATCCCTACCCCCACCCCCAACCTGACCCTCCCCCACACCTCCAAGAACAATCCCTCTCCCCACCTCTCCTTAGCTCATCGCTAAGCATGGGGCCTCTGGGGCTGCAAACACCTTGCTTTCAATTACACAGCTAATCTGTGAAGCAGAGCTTGGCCCAGGGGGGGGAAATAGCTTATCAAGTCAAGCAGCTTCTGCTGAATAGGATGTCGGTATTTTCTAGGGCTCCCACTCTTAACCTAGTGGGAAGCCTGGAAGAGCCAAGATAGAATTGTGTGGAGAGGATTGAGTTGGGGTTATTGGTGTGTGGACCAGGGTGTTTGTATCCTAGGCTAGAAAAAGGTGCCTGAGAACCTCAGCCTCATGTAGTCTCCCCCTCGTCTTTGCCCCTGTTTAAGGGCCACCGCGAGCCCTTCTCACCACCTTCTGGGATATCATCCTCACTGCTTCCTCCCAACATTCATTGAGCATTTACTGTGCAGCTTTGTCAGGCTTGCCTCTCACATTTGCAAGGTAGAACAGGAGTACAAATGGAGATCCACGTACCATGTGTCTAAACATTGAAAGGTTATAACTTATAAATGAGGCTAACAAATTGGTATGTTCATAACACCCTGGAAGACCATATCTGAATTTGGGGTTTTGTACCTGAACCTAGCAGTTCCAGGAGAGCTAGTTTCAGCACACTTCCTTTTCATTTTTGCACCCCCAACTCCATTCCTCTGAATCCCCAAAGGTACCTGTCCCTTGAGATTATGCACAACAGCAGCACAGCCTGCCCTCTGAAGAGTGTGCAGACCTTGAAAGCAGATTGGGAATACAGCCTGGAACAGGCTTCAGGCAGACATTTCTCCTTGACTTTGCAGAGCAGCCACATACGTACATTTCCTAAGTCTCTTCTGTGTGGATCAGAAAACTGACCCCCATTTGATACTGCTTCTGACCTCTTCTCCTTGGTATTGTACAGAATGTGTTCCAGTCTGACCTTGACTCTCACCTAGGATGAGCCCCCAAATGGCTATGTTAGTAGAACAGAGATGTTCCAACTAGTCAGAGTAAATTTTTCATATAAAGAGCTTCAGAGTTTGTAAAGTCCTTTTGTATACATTGTCCCAAACCCTAGGTGACTGGGTAGAGCCAAACCCAGAGGACTTGGCTAACCAGCCAAGGGATGAATGCTGATCCCGCTATAACACCAAGCACAGGTGCGCAACAGTGTTTCCTGTTCGGTAGCGGTAGAGGTCATTAACACTGCTGAACAGGAAGAAGTCCGAGGGGACCCAGTGATGGTCATGTCCCTGCCAGGTAACTGGCAGCAGCAGCAGTCACCAGTAGACCTCTGAACTGTCATCCCCCCTTCTCTTTTTTCTATCTTGGTCCACACACCTGACCTGGTGGGCTCCCTCCAGCCAAAAGCAGGGGCATCTCCCTGGACCAAAACTTCATGACTTTGAGCTGAACCAAAGGGGAGAGTTATCTGATGCTCATGGAGGAGTCCCACAAATTTGTTATATACTCATGGATGTGCAAGGAGTTAACCTTTGAACCTTGAACCTGGCTTGTCATCCAGGTAAGAGAAGGATTGTCAGAGAACTGTGAGGTGGAACCCACATACATTGAGCATTTCCTTCTTCATAAAAACAGTATGTTAAGTGTTTTCATGGGCAATCTGTTTATGTGTCCCTCACTGGTTAGGCTGATAAATATTGATGATTGGATGCAAAGGCAAACTGAGTAACAAAAGAGTCTGTACTTCCAGGCTAGTTCCGAAGCTGGCACCAGGCTCTTCATCAGTAGCAGTGCCCTTTCAGCCCCTCATCTTTCCCTGTGATGATGCACGCTTGACCCCAGCATATCCTTGCTACTGTAAGAACTACTGTAGGAGCAGATTCTTCTCCAGAATCTCTGGAGCCCAGGTTGTGGTTTCCTTGCAAACAGTGCCATCTACTGGTCAGAAAGTGCCGACTTTTAAGCTGGGAGGATTGAGGAGAAACGGCCTTTTACCCTAGTGGGACAAAAGATAAAGATCTCCCAGCTTATTACTCAGCTCCTCTCTAATTCACTAAAAAGAAGTTCCCTCTTCCCCCCAAATGTTAAGTAAATAGGCAGGTGTTTATGGTTAGTTTAAGCTGATTTATGCACACTGGTTGGTGGTTCTTTGGCACTTTATCCAGTAGTTTTAGGGTCAAATTCAAGATAGGAGTGTTCCAAAAGGGAGTTGCACCAACCCATGCCAGTGAGCAGAACACTGGGCCAGGAATATAAATGCCAAGGCCTTTCCTACTGGAACTGAACCTCCTTTTCCCTTTCCCTTTGGAGCCTGTGCCTAGATTCTGACCTGTCCAGAAAGGGGAGTAGGAGAGATTTGTACAACCCTTTGGGATAAAAAACATTGCCTGAGTGTAGAGAGCAGAGAAAGTATCATCTGTAAGCAAAGAGAACAGAATCTGAATAGTAAGTGTAAA
The DNA here is from genome assembly GCF_042477335.2 of Ovis canadensis. Taxonomy (NCBI): domain Eukaryota; kingdom Metazoa; phylum Chordata; class Mammalia; order Artiodactyla; family Bovidae; genus Ovis; species Ovis canadensis. Next base: position 78,843,086 of record NC_091257.1, read on the forward strand.
ATGGATAACTCCAAAAATTAATTTGTTAAAAACAATTCTCAGATAAATGTGCTGACTGACTGTAGTACAGTCAACCCTTAAGCAATACAGTGTTTAATTTGTGTATAATTAACAAACCTCCGTATCCACAGTTCTTCCACACCTGTGGATTTAACCAACCACGGGAACCATGGGCCATGGGCAGTATTGTAATATTTACTATTGAAAAACATTTACATAAAAATGGACCCATGCAGTTGAAGCCCATAATTGGTTCAACTGTATTTAACTTGGATTTAACACTGGGAAGGAGAGTGATAAATTTGATACAAATGGGCTTTATGGACCAGTGACCTAGGTTTGAATGCCTATTCCTGGCAGGTTAATGAACTTGCTGGAGTCCGTTTTTGTAAAATATGAATGATAATGATACCACTTGCGGAGTTTTGTAATTATTCAATATTGCATGCCACCCTTAGTGCTCAGTGAGGTTTAACTCACTTTTTAAATGGCTGATGCCAATAAAGACAGCCATGGTCCATGTCTGGATCAGACTGCACATAATATGATACTGTTTTAGAGCAAACATTACTTGCAATTACCCTGTGACCTCTTTGCTGTGGTTCTACCATTGAAGGAACAGAAGAAAAACTGTGGGAGATCTTCAAATTTAGATCCTGCAAGGGGCAACATTCAAAATTAGCATTAAAGAAGGAGTGGGTTTGAAAGAATTGAAGTCAATATAACATTTTTGTAATGTTATAAACCAACGTGTAACCTTAATTTAAAAAGAAGAATTGAGTCAAGCAGACAGGGTTCAAATTCCTGTCTTGTTATTCACTGGCATTGTGACCTCTGACTGCATTTCCTCCCATGTAAAATGTCCCGGTTCTGCTCATCACGTCAACACCATATAATAGAACATAGGTAAAGCACCTGTATGAGGTCACCAGCCAGTGAAACAAGCACAGATGGGGAGGTTGGGTGTGATAGGGGCATGTGTGTAGGAAGGAACAAAGCCATCCAGTGTAGCCAGGTTGTGGGTCATGAGCAGCCCATGAACCCAACTCAGATCCTAGCCTCACAGTGGCTTGCTTTCTTCAGGTGGCCAACATGTCCTTGAAGATCCAGACGAGCAATGTAACCAACAAGAATGACCCCAAATCCATCAACTCTCGGGTTTTCATTGGAAACCTCAACACAGCTGTGGTGAAGAAGTCAGATGTGGAGACCATCTTCTCCAAGTATGGCCGTGTGGCCGGCTGTTCTGTGCACAAGGGCTATGCCTTTGTCCAATATGCCAACGAGCGCCATGCCCGGGCAGCTGTGGTGGGAGAGAATGGGCGAGTGCTGGCCGGCCAGACCCTGGGTAAGCATCTCTTCATGGCCCTGCCCCAGGATTTTTCCTGGGCAGGTGCTGACCCATGTTCTTTAGCTCCTCTCTTATCCCATTTTCTGTCTTGTCCCCCATAACCCACTACCCCTGTCTGAGATGTTTTAACTTAAATAGTTAATAAGTTAATTATATTTAAGTTATGGCAGTGCCTGTATGGAGAATTTTAGAAGTTTCAGGCGAACACTTCTGCCCCTGCTTTCGCATTGAAAGGGTTCCAGTTAAAATGCAGATCCCTCAGAGAAAGGGGAGAGTGGACTAACACAGCCTCTTACATTGGGCTGCTTTTGGCTTGGGTTAAAACCTGTTCTGAGAGCCAGGAGGAGGGGAGCATGAGATGAAGCTTGGTCTTGGTGTTACATGCGTGTGATGTGGCCACACTGGAAGCATGTATAGCTTTTGTATATGTTCACTTACTTCTGTGTATTTGTGTATGTTTGAGAAGGGATGTGTATATGTGTATTGCTGAATATGTGCTAAGTGGATGCAGCTAGTCACGTGGAGAATATGTGGACACACACCTTACTTTCTGGGTATGTATGTAGTGCCCAGCCAGCTTTTTTCAAGTATCAGAATGTACTTCAGTGTGTGAGCAGATGTATGTATATTCATTTACCAAGTGTTTATTGAGTTCCTGAGATTTGTTGAACTCTACTCTAGGCATAAAGATGTTCAGTGAAAGGTTGGTGTGAATGTGCACTGGCTTATTTGCATATGGGCAGTTACGTATAGGATGCGAGAGCCAAGTGTGAGTGAAGTTGAGTGTGTGATCTTACTTCCCGGATACGTGAACATATGTGTGAGGGTGTGTGTGTGATGCCTATGCTTATGTGAGAGAGCTTGGGAATGCATATGATTTGATGTACATTGTGTGTGTGCATGTATGATTGTAAGCCTGCATGTTTCTGAATGTATATGAACATGTAAAGTTATGTGTATGTAGTAAATGAGTCTATTTGTGAAGACCTCTGTTGTCCATGTTAGGGAGTACAGTCCATGTGCATCTTTTGTAAACACTTAACATTGCTGTACATGTCCGTGGGGGTGATAGGTGTATGGGCTCTGACAGTATATCGGCATCTGACTCTGCCTCTTCTCTCCGTACAGACATAAACATGGCTGGAGAGCCGAAGCCCAACAGACCCAAGGGGCTAAAGAGAGCAGCATCTGCCATATACAGGTGGGGCGCTCTGTCTTGTTTGTCTGTCTCTGTCTAGGTGGGATTGGTCCCTCTTTCCACAGAGGGAGATTTGGTGGTAATGGGTGCCAAGCCTAGAATTTGGGGAGGTGTTTGGAGATGAGGGCCTGTGGAGAGTGGGCTGAGTGGCCATCTCTAAGCCCCGGCCCTCTCCCCTTTGTCTCCCCAGTGGCTACAGCTTTGACTATGATTACTACCGGGACGACTTCTACGACAGGTGAGCGGGGGAGGGGCGTGCCCAGGCATGAAGCAGCCAAGCTGGAAGGGTTCTGAGAGATTGCTGGTGCAGCCCACTCAGTCCTCCAAGTGGGAACTGAGGCCCAGAGTTGTGTATAGTTATCTTCCCAGGGCTGCTCCACAAATTGGTGGCAGAGCTGGGACTAGGGTCCAGTTGTATAGGTGTCCAGGCCGGAGCTCTCCCCAGCCCACACTGTCTTCCTAACCCTCTGACTGCCCCTCCTCCTCCTGATCCTGGGGTGAGACTTGATGGGACTGGACAGCCAAGGGACATATAAATGTAGCAAGTGGGAGTACAGAACCAGGTGCAGGACCAGGTGCAGGGAATCTGAGCCTTCACACTGCTATGCAGTTTCCTTATTAACTCCCTGAGGGCCCAGCCAGCTGAAGGTACCTCAGAACTCAGCCTGAGCCGGTTAGCCTTGTATTTACACCCAGGAGGCCAGCCCTCCTTGGGAAGTCTGAGTTAGTGCTTGGTAGGCTATGACCTACCCCCAAACCCACCCAGACCCCAACCTCCATGGCACCAGCCACATTCTTGTGGAAATCATGGTGGGGGCTGGCCCAAACTTCTCCTTCCACTTCTCTGTCTCCTTCCCACCCTCTCAGCCTTCCCCAGGCTGTCCAGGAAGAACAGAACCTCTCTGAGCCTCAGTTTTCTCACCTGTGAGAAGATTTAGGAGACAGTGCAGTGTGGTAGAAAGTGCCCTTGCCTGGGAGTCAGAAGACCTGGGTGCTAATCTCAGCTCTGCCACTGAATGAATTACATGACTTTCGGTACATCCCCTCCCAGTCTGAAATGGGCTTGCATCAAGTGATCCCTCAGGGCTCTTCCAGCTCTGGGATTCTGTGGTTCAGAGATTCTGACCAAGGCCAGAGCCGCCCCCTCCCCTTAGGGGCAGAAATGCAGGGTCCGGGACTGGATCCATTCCCAGAGACTCTCCATCTCCAGCCATCGTCACCCCAGGGCAGGAGCTCCCTAAACAAAGGCGTTACCCAGGCCTGGGTCATTGCATTGCCTCCTGTCGGCAGGTTTCCTGGCTGTCATCAGGACAGTGATCCTGCAGGGAGGTGGCAGGAGCAGCAGTCGTGGGAGAAAACCCCTACTCAGCCTACGGAGCTTCTGCCTGATAAGGAAAAGAAGCCCTCCTGGAAAGGGCTGTGTGATGGCGTTGGGGGTCAGCATACTGTCTGGCACAGAGGGTCTGACTGAGTTGCTAAACCTTGATACTCCCCTGGGCCTCCAGCCCCTCCATCTCCTAAGTGGAGTGAGGATATGGTGATTGGAAGCCCAGAATGAGGAAAGGGGCTTGGAGTCCAGCCTCATGCCTCTGAGGTCATAGACCCATCGAGTTGAAGGTCTCAGTACCCTGGCCTTTTCACCTATCACATTTTCTAACATGTGTATTTTAAACTAAGTTCTCTCATGTTCTATCCTCACAGCAGTCTTGTGGGGATGTGGGAGGACAGAATTTGGGGTGGTCATCTTCACTAGGCATGTGGGAAAACTGAGGCTCGGGCAGGCTGAGGAATTGACTCCCACTCCCACACCTCTGTCCAGCTGGGCATTTTTACTGCTTTAGGGAGATTTGCAAACTCTGACCAGAGCTTAGGGTGCAGTTGGCTGAGCAGAAGGCAAGTCAAGTAGTAGAGCAGGCCTGGTTATTAGGGTGATGTAGGAAGTCTGTCTTGGGGGCAGTTCTGTTTGCTCCTCTGTTGAATGGGGCTCTAAACCCCTGTCACCTCCCCTACCCTTACTCAGCCTGGATGGTAGGAAAGGTTGATGTAGTAAGGATTCCGGTAGCTGTTGAGGTCCAGAAGGCCTTCCTCTTCACCCTCAGGACTTAACTGGGAGCAGGCAAAGGTATGCAGTGCAGGCTGCCCAGCCCTTCACGTGTTGGTCTAAGGCCACAGTGCCCCCTGCTGGCCACAGGCCATGCTGCAGCCTCTGGCCCATTTGCTCTCACAGGCTCTTCGACTATCGGGGCCGCCTGTCACCAGTGCCAGTGCCCAGAGCAGTCCCTGTGAAGCGACCCCGGGTCACCGTCCCCTTGGTCCGACGTGTCAAAACCACCATACCTGTCAAGCTCTTTGCCCGCTCCACAGCCATCACCACCGGCACAGCCAAGATCAAGTGTGAGTGACTCTATCTTCTTCCTAAATAATTTTCATTTTGTCATTAGCAAAATAATAGAATCACATTTTTTTACATTGGAAAATAGATAAAGGAACAAATCTCCCACAGTTCTGCTGCTCTAATACAACCAAGTGAGTATTTTCATGCATTTCTAAGAGGAAAAGACTGACATTTGTGGAGGTGGGGCCCAGTTGCTGTGACGTGGAGTTCAGTGAGGAAATCGTGTCATCTTTTAGTCAGGACAAGGACAGGTCCACACAGGCTCGCTACTCCACAGTCATTCTGGGGTGTGCATGTGGTCAGGCATTCAGGAAATCTGATTGTAAAGCACTCACATTTATACACCTTGAAAGACAGATACCATCCTATAACATAAGCAGAGAAACATTCTTGCTCAGGTGCACACAGAGGTACATACCACACGCCTCCATTTTATCCATCCCTGTCCCTTTCATGGGGGTGGGGAGGAAATCCAGGCCCGTTACTATAGGAATGGCCTTAAGAAAGTCTCAGGGGGGTGCCACAGGCAGCTCTGGCCTCTCCCTGGCCAGAAAAAGACCATGGACGAGGACTGTTTCTGCCATTGGCCTATCTTCCTGCTTGACAGAATGGGGCTAAGGTCTGGTGTTAGCGTCAAGCTCCCAGCCCTCAGTTGACATCCTTGTACTTCCCTCCACTCTCAGTAAAGAGCAGTGAGCTGCAGACCATCAAGACAGAGCTGACCCAGATCAAGTCCAACATTGATGCCTTGCTGGGGCGCTTGGAGCAGATTGCCGAGGAGCAAAAGGCCAATCCAGGTCAGCTTCCAAGGGTCCTTGCCCAGATCAGTGAGCAGGGGCACAGGGCAGAGCATGGGGAGGATGGTGCACGGGGCAGAGAAGGGGCTGTGGCCTCCAATCCCACCTGGACCCACCTTGCTGAGGCCTTGGCTCTACAAAGGTGCTACCCTGGGCAGGTGCCCCAGGCTGAGTTTTGTTCTCCCTTCCTCACCCCTTCCCCTGAAGATGGCAAAAAAAAGGGCGAGAGTAGCAGCGGTGGTGGCGGCAGCAGCGGCAGCAGTGGTCCTGGCGGCAGCAGCCGGCCCCCGGCCCCCCCGGAGGACACAGCTTCTGAGGCGGGCACGCCCCAGGGAGAAGCACAGGCTCGAGACGATGGTGATGAGGAGGGGCTGCTAACACACAGCGAGGAAGAGCTGGTGAGGGCCTGCCATGGGGGGCGGCTGGGACTGGTGTTTGTGTACCTCTGGTTGCAGGAGGGCTGCAGGGAGTAGAGGGGTACCTCTTGACTACTTGGCCGCCCTGTGAGCTCCCTCCTTCCTTGCCAGGGGTTCTAATCCAGTGAAGAAGAGGGGGAAATGAACAGAGAGTACTTAGCTCTTTCAGCTGTCAGTCAGAAACCCCACAGAGGACTGTGGCGGACCTCTCTCTATCCCAAGGCCCATTCTGGACTCCATCTTCCCCATGAGTTGGAGAAGGGAAGAGTCAAGGGCTCATGGTCTGCAGAATTCCAGGGAACAGGAGAAGGGGGATTGCCTGGGGAAGCCACAAGCAGTGCAGGGGTCTGCTCTACCTGAGGATTTTCTAAAAGCCATTGTTGCCTGAGCTTGACACAGGCTGTCTCAAGACGGGGCGAGCAAGCTTCCTGTTTGGTATTGGAATTCTTCAGATTGAGGCAAGGAGCTCATCTTAAGTGGAAAGGTCGACCAGATTCTGAAGGCGAGGTGTGCCTGCTACTCACCTACCTCATACTTAGTGAGCACCAGGCCCTGTAGTTCACAGTTTGTAACTTCATTTGACCTTAACAGTAGCCCTGAACTGCAAAGTGTTACTCTTGTTACGTTTACTCATGAAGAAACTGAGACTCAGAGGAGTCAAGTAGCTTGTCCCAGGGCTTTGTGCCTAATGAGGGTGGAGCCAGGATTGGAGCCTGGATGTCAGTGGGTCTTCATGTGGCTGGGTCCTGGTATAAGGATAGATGGGTTTGTGGCCATAACAGTGGAGAGAAAGGTCTTCTTTGTCCCCAGCCTGTCTCTCCTTATTTGAACCTAGCCAGAGACCCCATTTTACTCTTTTCAGGCATAGTCTCCATAAAGGTCCAAATGAAGGCTTAGATGTTCCTAAGATGGGGAGCTCACCAGTCTACTAGGCTTTCAGTCTGCTCCAGTCTGAGAAGGACTTTCTATGGAGAATGTGTCCCCTGCCACACCTAGAACTTCCTTGACTGGTCCTTTCTCTCCTGAGGGGCCCTCAGACTGCCCTGTTGGAATCCCGAGGCAGCTATTCCCTTTGACTGCCCCTCCCCCTTTCCGAATGTGGCCTCCACATATGCTCTGGGTCCCAGGGCAGGACAGACTTGCCGTGAGTGATGTATGGTCCTTGTTGTCTCCTCCTCTCAGGAGCACAGCCAGGACACAGACGTGGAGGATGGGGCCTTGCAGTAAGCAGGTATGGGGGTCCTGGTGGGGAAGGGTGAAGCAGAGGGCCTGCCATGAAGTAGACCTGGCAGGGTAGTACTGTGTCCATCCATAAAGGGTCTCTGGTCCCCCGCCATCCTGCCATGCCCATTTGTGGTGGGGCTTGGTGGTTTGTGGAGCAGGAATCGTGGTTGGGCTAGCCAGGTCTGCCCAACAGGAGTTCCCTCAGCACATGCCCAGCGCATTGCCTGTCCCCACTTGTAAGGAGCTCTGAGTCTAGTGGAGGAAAACAGACCCTTACCACCCAGTGTGAGCAGAATGACAGGGACTGGAGAGGCAGGGGGCAAAAGAGGGGTGCGGTGGAAGAGGTGATGTGTAGCTGAGCTTGTTGAGGATGGAGGGAAAAGCATCTGAGGGAACACCTTGAGCAGAGGCAGAACGCCTGCCATCCTTGGTGTGTGGGAAATGGGCCAGTCTCCTGCAACTGCAGTCCCAACTCCGCCCAGTAGGGACAGGGAGCCAGAGTTAGAGGCTGGGGTTGGATCCTGTCGGGAGGAAATGTCCTGTGTGTCCCAGGGTTGTGATTGTGCCAATGTAATAGATACAGAAACTGACACACTGAAGAGGGCAGGGAGATAAAGCACATATCCCACAAGATCCCAAGGTGATCACTGGTGGAGCCTAGATTCTAACCTATTGCTGTGTGGCCTCAAAGCTCACTCTCTGGTTGGTATTTACCACCCTGCTTTGCCCCACCCTAGAGGGAAGCCTGGCCACACCAGCTCTGCCCAGACTCTGCCCCATTCCTTTGGGGACCCTTTCCAGGGCATGACAGAATTGGGTGGAGGAAGGTCTCAAACAACAGAGGTATCTTTATGACACACTCGTGCTGAGTCTGTATATGCTCCACCGCACCTTTAAGTTTAGGCAGTCTTCGTGGTTTGTTTTACCTGGGAGGCTAAGTTGTACCTGTTCAGCCAGTTTGAAGGAGAGGTGCTGGGGACTCATGTGAGGACATGGAGGCTTAGGGAAGGAGAAGAGTCACCCAAGGTTTCATGGCCAGAAAGTTAGGAAGCCAGAGTGAGGGCACAGGCATGCCTGTGTCTGCAAACAGCAAGCGCCATTGCACTCTCCCATCTTCCCGGACCTTGTTACCTAGAGCACAAAGGGGCTCTTCCTCTCAGCCTTCGTTCTCTCTTGTCTCTCTCAGTCTGACAGGAGCGATGGCCACCAGCAGGAGAAAGGCGTGCACTGTACCAGGCCTCAAGCTGGGCACCCACCCCTGGATAGCACCCCCAGCGGGTCCCAGAGGAGAGCTGGCAGCAGGCACCACCTCCCTCACGTGTATCAGCCAGTGGCGCATTCTCTGCAGGTGGAGTTATCAGCATCCCTTCCTCACGTACCCTCCCTGTTGGTACTGCCCAGGCCAGAGGGCAGAGCACAGTCTCCCTACACTCTGCCTCCCCTCCCCAGGACATTCCCAGGCTTGGGGTTTTTCTATAGGTTTGGAGCGGGGTGGGGCCCACAGGGAGGGGACCTTGACAATAAAGAGATTGGATCCCAACTTGCTCTGAGATGGGATGGTTGTGTTTTTTTGTGAAGGAACCCTGGACCTCCTGTCCAACCAGAAAGCAGGTCTGCTGCACGCCCTTCTGTTCTCCCCTTCACTCCTCCCTGCCAGAGAGCATTGTCCAGGGTGCCAGATACTGATCTTCCTGGGTGGTAGTGTCCTTGGCTAAAATGGGGATTAAAATGACCAGTAGTGTTGTCGGGGAGGGTCAGATGTGTCAGTGCCCACAAGAGCACCTTCATGGTTGAAGTACCAAACGATTTTTGGTCTTCTTGGTCAGGCAGTGGTAGGTTCAGGCCTCAGTCTCAGTAAGTCTGGTCTTTCACAGCTCTGAAATGGTTCTACAGTTCACCACTTTCTCCTCTTCTGTGACCTGGTTTAGGACATTTGTTTGTTCACAAGGATCTTGGGCAGCAAGGGAAGAGAGGCTAGTAGCTGAGGCTGTGAGTCAGAGATCCAGACCTGGACTGAGAAGTAACCCTGAGGAACTGGTCAGTCTGGAGAGATGAAGAGGGTGTCCAGAGGAAAGGGTTGCAGGAAGCGCCTCTACCCTTGAAGGGCCCATGGTGCAGCATAGTACTCCGGTCCCTGAACCTGCAGTCTGTTCTTGCACATGGAAGGTCAAGCCCAGCTCTTGCTCAGCGCCCCCCTGCACATCTCCCTCTGTTCAAGGCAGGGAAGTGCTGCCCTGGACTGGACTTGGCCAGAGTCTAAAGGGGGTTTGGTGCCTGGTGAACATCAGATGAAGACTGACTCCATGTTCCTGTGTCCCCAAAGCTTAGTGCTGTGTGTCCATTGTACTGTATATAACAGTTATAGATTGCACAGGGCCTCCTCAGTATGCTAGACTGAAGCACTCACTTTTCAGAGCTGGGGGACAGGTAGAACAGCAGGGGCCATGTGCTTGCTTAATATGCCAGGTGTAGAGGCCACAAGAAAAGCAGAGAAAACCTTTGCCAGGGTTGGAAGCATCTGCCCTACCCAGAGGCCCTGTCTAATCACCCTGGGACTTGGAAATACCCTGGACATGAGTAGGAATGGGATTCCCTAACCTGGCACCCCAGAAAAGCCCCAGAACTACTTCAGCCACTAAGAACGCCTAGACTTGGGCCTTTGAGTTGGGAGGTTCACATTCACAAAACCCTGCGCACACAGGCCTGTCTTCCCTGTCTGGACAGGAGACCTCTGTAGATTTCATTTTTCTTTCCAACCTTTGAAAAGCAAAAGATCATGAAGAAACGTGATACCTGATTCTGCCCAAAGGACTGACATTCTCTAGATACTTTCAAGATCTTAAAGTATCAGTTGTGATCCTAGTAGATTCCCATTGCTTGTGGGTTTCCTGGATTGGGAACTAAGACTCTCCCCACTGTACTGCTGCCGGTAAGATTTGTGACCCTAGCATTTGTTTTTCTTTGCTGGGTCTCCGTTTGCTCATCTGTGTGAGGGGTTGGCCTAGACAAGTAAGTGGGCCTTATTTCATTTGTGTAACAAACCACTCTGAAATTTAGCACCTTCAGTTCAGTTCCGTTCAGTTGCTCAGTCGTGTCCGACTCTTTGCAACCCCATGAATCGCAGCACGCCAGGCCTCCCTGTCCATCACCAACTCCCGGAGTTTACCCAAACTCATGTCCATCAAGTCGGTGATTAGTGAACATTAATTTGCTTCTGATTCTGTAGCTTGGCAATTTGGGCTCTGAACCAGCTGGGTGATTGTTCTGCCTATCTCATCTGGGCTCTCATGTGGCTGAAGTGAGTTGGCAGATTACTGGAAATTGATTGGTCCCAGATAACCACCCAGTTGTCAAGTGGTTGTACAGTGGGGGCCACATACTCCTAGTATCTAGACAGCAAGACAGGTAAGCACTGATATGTAGGTGCTCATCAAGCTCCTTGCTTGTGTTATGCTTGTAACATTCCATTGGCTAACACAAATTGTATGGCTGAATTCAAATTCCTCTTTATGACCATAATTTGTTTTTAACCTACCTCAGGCTTCATTTTACTTGTCAATTCAAAACATTCAGTAGCAGCTGCTAGAGTGCTTTATGAGGATTTGGAGCAGTTTTTAAAGACTATTAGGAAATAGTAATATGATAGTTTGGTCATGTTTTTTATGGGCAAGGAATTGAAACATGGGTCTGTGAGTGTCAGGTGTTAGCCAACCCTGGCCAGGTCAGATCTTGTCCCATGTGCTGTGCCTGGTCGCTCAGTCGTGTCCAATTTGCGAACCCACAGGCTGTAGCCCGCCAGGCTGCTCTGTCCATGGGGATCTCCAGGCAAGAATACTGGAGTGGGTTGCCATGCCCTCTTCCAGGGGATCTTCCCAGCCCAGTAATCGAACCCAGGTCTCGCACATTGTAGGCAGACTCTTTACTGTCTGAGCCACCAGGGAAGCCCCATAAGGACACTGTATATGCAGTGGGCCATCTGATGAAACCACAAAAATACAAATAGAACAGCGAAAGATTCTGAGCCAGCTGTTCTGAGTTTGAATCTCCTTTGGACCATTGATTGGCTTTGGGTAAATCAAAATCCCTCTACCTGTGGCCACAGTCTTCATAATTATTACATAACAACAGTAAACCACTTCTGAGGGTCTGTTATTAATCTAAAAGGCACATTTTTACTCTTATCTCCACAGCCACTTTTTAGGTGGATGTAGTGTGAACTTTGAAATTCCTCTCCCGATTCATGTGACAAGCCTCTTCCAGCTCTCCTCCTCTACATACTAAAATTTCCTTTCCTCTTATGCTGGCACCTGTTCATCATTTTTCTGTATGAGTTCCTGGCTCACCAAACCCATGGCTTCAGACTTTACATTCATGCCTCCACCATCTCTGCCTCTAACTCAATCTTCCCCAGGAGTGCCAGGGGACATACACAGAGACCCAGTTGATAGCTGCACTTTAATGTCCACAAGGACCTCAGTTGAGCCCTGCCCTCCCCATCTTTGGGCTTCCCAGGTGGTGTAGTGGTAAAGAATCCACCTGCCAATGAAGGAGACATAAGAGACTCAGGTTTCCATTCTTGGGTTGGGAAGATCCCCTGGAGTAGGAAACGGCAACCAACCCGCTCCAGTATCCTTGCCTGGAAAATTCCATGGACAGAGGAGCCTGGCGGGCTGTATATAGTCCATGGGGTTGCAAAGTTGGACATGACGGAGACACACACACGACGTCTGTCTTTTCATGAATCCTGCATCTTGGAGAATGGTGTATTTGTTTACCCTATTGCTCATGTCAGCATCATGTTAGTTTTTTCCAAGGTATGTCGTAGCTCTAACCTGTTTTTTGTCCCACTCCCTTAGCAGGTTAAGCCTCTTTTCTCTCTTAAAGACTTTTACAATAACGTAACTAGTCTTTTCACTTCCCATCAGTCTGCTCTTTCAGTTCAGTTCAGTCAGTCATGTCTGACTTTCTGTGACCCCATGGACTGCAGCACGCCAGGCTTCCCTATCCGTCACTATCTCCTGGAGTTTGCTTAAATTCATGTCCGTTGTTTCAGCGATGCCATCCAACTATCTCATCCTCTGTCGTTCCCTTCTCCTCCTGCCTTCAACTTTCCCAGTATCAGGGTCTTTTCTAGTAAGTCAGTTCTTCACATCAGGTGGCTAAAGTATTGGAGCTTCAGCATCAACATCAGTCCTTCCAGTAAACACCCAGGACTGATCTTTAGGATGGACTGGTTGGATCTCCTTGCAGTCCAAGGGACTCTCAAGAGTCTTCAACACTATAGTTCAAAAGCACCTAGAACAGGATCTCACACAAATTAGGGATAGTACTTAGGACGTACTATCTATGTATTATATAAATGATTATTTAGGAAGAACACAAAGGGAATTCCCTGGCAATCCAGTGGTTAGGACTTGGCACTTTCACTGCTGAAACCTAGGTTTAGTCCCTGGTCGGGAACTAATCCCACAAGCTGTATAGTGCAGAAGAAGGAAAAAAAAGCCCAGATTTTGGGCCCCGTGAGAGATGTCTGTCATAGTGAGCTGGGACTGAAAAGTGAAGCAGTCACTTTCCTGAGGCCAAAACAGTTAATGATAGTGAAGTTGTTTCCCAGCATGTTAGGTTTGGCTAATATCTCATGTAATATTTTGGCTTTAATTTGGTTCCTGGCTCACTTAAAAGTTCATGAAAATCTGTACAATGAATATAATCCTTAAAAAGTGCCCATTAAAATGGTGACGTTCAATAAGAATATCTGTTAATACTTAGCTTTAGAACAGCTGGTTCTCCAGTGGTTTCAAATACTGTGTTGAAAACAGAAGCCACACTTAAAGCAAGGGGCAGTAATTAGAAGGTTCTTGAGTATCTGTTACCAGGGAAGGTTTGCAGGGATAAGGACCCACAGCAATCACAGAAGACCCAGCAAGTGTTTCGTCCTTTCTTCTCTGGAGAGCACCACCATTAATGGGACAAAGCTTGAAGGACTATCCCTCTGTTGTTGCAAACCTTTGGGAGAGTGATGACTGACAGAATGTGGTCCACTGGAGAAGGGAATGGTAAGCCACTTCAGTATTCTTGCCTTGAGAACCCCATGAACAGTATGAAAAGGCAAAATGACAGGATACCAAAAGAGGAACTCCCCAGGTCAGTAGGTGCCCAATATGCTACTGGAGATCAGTGGAGAAATAACTCCAGAAAGAATGAAGGGATGGAGCCAAAGCAAAAACAATACACAGCTGTGGATGTGACTGGTGATAGAAGCAAGGTCCGATGCTGTGAAGAGCAATATTGCATAGGAACCTGGAATGTCAGATCCATGAATCAAGGCAAATTGGAAGTGGTTAAACGAGATGGCAAGAGTGAACGTCAACATTCTAGGAATCAGCGAAATAAAATGGACTGGAATGGGGGAATTTAACTCAGATGACCATTATATCTACTACTGCGGGCAGGAATCCCTCAGAAGAAATGGAGTAGCCATCATGGTCAACAAGAGAGTCCGAAATGCAGTACTTGGATACAAATCTCAAAAACGACAGAATGATCTCTGTTCGTCTCCAAGGCAAACCATTCAATATCACACTTATCCAAGTCTATGCCCCAACCAGTAACACTGAAGAAACTGAACGGTTCTATGAAGACCTACAAGACCTTTTAGAACTAACACCCAAAAAAGATGTCCTTTTCATTATAGGGGACTGGAATGCAAAAGTAGGAAGCCAAGAAACACCTGGAGTAACAGGCAAATTTGGCCTTGGAATGCGGAATGAAGCAGGGCAAAGACTAAGTTTTGCCAAGAAAATGCACTGGTCATAGCAAACACCCTCTTCCAACAACACAAGAGAAGACTCTACACATGGACATCACCAGATGGTCAACACAGAAATCAGATTGATTATATTCTTTGCAGCCAAAGATGGAGAAGCTCTATACAGTCAACAAAAACAAGACCAGGAGCTGACTGTGGCTCAGATCATGAACTCATTACCAAATTCAGACTCAAATTGAAGAAAATAGGGAAAGCCACTAGACCATTCAGGTATGACCTAAATCAAATCCCTTATGATTATACAGTGGAAGTGAGAAATAGATTTAAGGACCTAGATCTGATAGAGTGCCTGATAACTATGGAATGAGGTTCATGACATTGTACAGGAGACAGGGATCAAGACCATCCCCATGGAAAAGAAATGCAAAAAAGCAAAATGGCTGTCTGGGGAGGCCTTACAAATAGCTGTGAAAAGAAGAGAGGCGAAAAGCAAAGGAGAAAAGGAAAGATATAAGCATCTAAATGCAGAGTTCCAAAGAACAGCAAGAAGAGATAAGAAAGCCTTCTTCAGTGATTAATGCAAAAGAAATAGAGGAAAACAACAGAATGGGAAAGACTAGAGATCTCTTCAAGAAAATTAGAGATACCAAGGGAACATTTCATGCAAAGATGGGCTCAATAAAGGACAGAAATGGTATGGACCTACCAGAAGCAGAAGATACTAAGAAGAGGTGGCAAGAATACACGGAAGAACTGTACAAAAAAGATCTTCACAACCCTGATAGTCATGATGATTTGATCACTAATCTAGAGCCAGACATCTTCGAATGTGAAGTCAAGTGGGCCTTAGAAAGCATCACTACGAACAAAGTTAGTGGAGGTGATGGAATTCCAGTTGAGCTGTTTCAAATCCTGAAAGATGATGCTGTGAAAGTGCTGCACTCAATATGCCAGCAAATTTGGAAAACTCAGCAGTGGCCACAGGACTGGAATAGGTTAGTTTTCATTCCAATCCCAAAGAAAGGCAATGCCAAAGAATGCTCAAACTACTGCACAATTGCACTCATCTCACATGCTAGTAAAGTAATGCTCAAAATTCTCCAAGCCAGGCTTCAGCAATACGTGAACCGTGAATTCCCTGATGTTCAAGCTGGTTTTAGAGAAGGCAGAGGAACCAGAGATCAAATTGCCAGCATCTGCTGGATCATGGAAAAAGCAAGAGAGTTCCAGAAAAACATCTATTTCTGCTTTATTGACTATGCCAAAGCCTTTGACTGTGTGGATCACAATAAACTGTGGAAAATTCTGAAAGAGATGGGAATACCAGACGACCTAATCGTGCCTCTTGAGAAATCTGTATGCAGGTCAGGAAGCAACAGTTAGAACTGGACATGGACCAACAGACTGGTTCCAAATAGGAAAAGGAGTACGTCAAGGCTGTATATTGTCACTCTGCTTATTTACCTTATATGCAGAGTACATCATGAGAAACGCTGGACTGGAAGAAACACAAGCTGGAATCTAGATTGCCGGGAGAATGATCAATAACCTCAGATATGCAGATGACACCACCCTTATGGCAGAAAGTGAAGAGAAGCTAAAAAGCCTCTTGATGAAAGTGAAAGAGGAGAGCGAAAAAGTTGGCTTAAAGCTCAACATTCAGAAAACGAAGATCATGGCATCCGGTCCCATCACTTCATGGCAAATAGATGGGGAAACAGTGTCAGACTTTATTTTTTGGGGCTCCAAAGTCACTGCAGATGGTGATTGCAGCCATGAAATTAAAAGACGCTTACTCTTGGAAGAAAAGTTATGACCAACCTAGACAGTATATTCAAAAGCAGAGACATTACTTTGCTGACTAAGGTCCGTCTAGTCAAGGCTATGGTTTTTACTGTGGTCGTGTATGGATGTGCGAGTTGGACTGTGAAGGCTGAGCGCCGAAGAATTGATGCGTTTGAACTGTGGTGTTGGAGAAGACTCTTGAGAGTCCCTTGGACTGCAAGGAGATCAACCAGTCCGTTCTGAAGATCAACCCTGGGATTTCTTTGGAAGGAATGATGCTAAAGCTGAAGCTCCAGTACTTTGGCCACCTCATGTGAAGAGTTGACTCGTTGGAAAAGACTCTGATGCTGGGAGAGATTGAGGGCAGGAGGAGAAAGGGACGACCGAGGATGAGATGGCTGGATGGCATCACGGACTCGATGGCCGTGAGTCTGAGTGAACTCCGGGAGATGGTGATGGACAGGGAGGCCTGGCGTGCTGCGATTCATGGGGTCGCGAGGAGTCGGACACGACTGAGCGACTGCACTGAACTGATGCTCCTGGAGATAGGTAGCCACCCTGTCTGAAAGCAGAGCAGTTTTTCACAAGGTCAAAAGCTACCGTCACCATAAAAATAGATAAGTAATACCTATAGTCCTCAGGATTTGCACACTTGGCAGGGCAAAGGCAGAGCATCTCTCTTAGGGAAAGGGTATACGCTCACAAGTACTATCAGCCATTGCGTCTCCTCTCCTGTGACCAGGTTAATTCAGCCTGAGGGGAGTGCAGAAGGAAGATCTTGCACAGTGCAAGGCAGCCAGGCCTGGGTTAAGCACTTTATATAGAATATTTCATCATCTCTGAGATAGGCATTTTCTCATTTTATAGATGAGAATACAGGATATAATCAATGATAGGAGGCTGCCAGTCTAGACTGTTCAAGGCCTATACTCATATCCACCATTTAGGGTACTGACAAACTATGGTATACCATGAATAATTAATGCAGTTTTAAAAAACACTGTACTAACTTGGAAAATGTTCTTGATATGAAAAGATTCTATGGTGATAGGATTATGGGAATTAAAACTTTGAAATTAGAAATTCATCTTAATTAGATAAACACTACCACATGCTATAAAGACTGACATCTAAAAACATACCGTTAAGTCTGATGTTCTGTTCAAATATGCACTTCGGAGACCAGGTCAGAGCTGGGGCCTCACACTTCAGGCTGTCCAGCCCCGCATTTTTTTCTGAACAGTTAGTCTACAACATGTTTGTGGGGAGAGAGAGCTAAAAAAACCTGACTTACTACCCACATGCTAAGTTCTGCTTGCTCCAGGTATAGGGCTACATCAAGGAACTCGTAAACTCTGCTCTCAGCACTTATGGTGACCTGAGGGTAAAACAGTTGTTTACATAAAGTGGGCAGAGACTTCAGAAGAGTCAGGAGATCTTAGGAAAAGTTTAAACTTTTCCATAGATGAGGCTGCAGGCAGGTAGAAGTCAAGAGATATTAATTGCATATTTATATGCTTGAGAAAATGCACATCCACATACAAAAGACTTTCACTTCTGTCATGGAACATGTTTATCTGGTCTCAAAAAACTCCCCCCACAACCCCCAGCATAATTAGGAACACCCTTTAAGTTTCTGAAGACACTTTAGAAATGGTCTGATTCCCATATAACTAGAACATTGCTCTTGATCAGAAACCCTCAATGGCCTTTGCTTTGTTCCTCCATAGAAGATCCCTTCCAGCTGGGCTATGGCTGGTCTGAGATAGTACAGTAGACAGAACAGAGGCTGATGCTACTGGGAATGCTAACCTAGGGTTTCTCATCATTTTGAATGGGTCTGCTACAGTCGGTCCAATTTTGACCAAATAGTACCTCAGCAGGACTATCCTGAAGTCTTGATCCATCTGGACAATCTGTTTCGGAGAATGGACTTAAGAACTGGGGTTGAAACTGCCAATAAAACTGCCAATCTGTCACCAACACCAAATTCTAAAATCCCATGTCTCCCGACTAAAGAACAAAACACACATACATAGGCACAAAAGCACTAATTACACGAGAGGCACTGATCCTTGGTTTATTCACGCAATAACAGCTGACAATTGGGAACTGTGTGGATATAGATACAAAAGAAGGAAGATGAAATAAACAGCAGTTGAGTTCATCAGGGCAGTGTTGGCAGCTCAGCCAGTGTGTAGTCCCCTCAGGACCTACTGGGTTGAGGGAGGGCTCTGCCTCCTCTACCACTTCTTGACCAAGGCACCTTACAACACTTGGCCTATACTTTGGGTCACAGTGATTAAACACAACATGGTCAAGACACTCAAGGCTGAGTGACTGCTCCTGGAATAGTCTGGCAACAAGAAAGAGGAAGGAGCGGCATTATGCCCTTACCCTCAGCAAGTGTGTGCAAGGCAGATGACAGCAGGCATTTAAGAGGATCTTTTCTCTTGTGCTCAGGGGGGAAATACCTTTTTGGCCAAAACCACAGAAGGCAGAACCAGAAGGAGGCCCCAGAAGTGGAACACAATCAGAATCACCTCTTGGTTTCTCATGATCACATTCAAAATCTACTTTAACACAGAAAATAGAAAAAAACATTTGTGGTGGGCCATTTTTCAAATCCAGAACTCAAGTTGAGGAAAAAGAAGTGTCCTCTAGCATCATGGTTTGGAGTGTCAAGAGTTCTCTCTACTGCATAAGCCACACCACTTTCTCACCAACAGATGCCCGACTACGGTTATTCTTGGTGTGCCAGCAAGTTATAAGACATACTCAACAGCTGTATCTCTAAGATTCTCTTAGTGGCCAACAAGGAGGAAAATTCTAAGGAAGGTACTTAGCACCTTATATTTCCTCATATGGTAACAGATGGAGGACTCAGCTGTGAGGTAGTGGCAACAATCCCCACATAATGAAAAAGAATTCAAGTCTATAGAATTGTTCTCTGGACACCAAAAACAGGCTGTCCTCCCAGATCTCATGTTCCAACCATCATGTGAAGCTGTCTACTTCAGGCATCCCAAGAAACTGAGAAGGAAAATGACTACTCAGCTTACGGTTCTCAGGAGAAGCATAAAGAGACCTCACCAGAGCTGCCCAGGCACAAACTGTTGTGCTGAATTCATTAAGCATAATTTTTTTAATAGAAAAAACTGAAGGACAAACCAAATTGAAAGAATCACTGTTATAATAACTTTAATTTATCTTGCATTTTACAGAAGTCTATGAACGATTTTAAAAAAGCACCGCCTTACCCCATCATGTTTCTCTGACAGTTGTTAAAGTAGGCAATGAGTATGTCGACAGCTTCAGCAACGGCATCTTGCAAGAATTTCAGACCAACCAGCCACACGCCAAAGAACTTGGCAGCTTTTCTATCTTGTTTTTAATACAGTGGTTTATCCACTCTGATGGTAAACCTGTCCAGCCAAATCTCCACAACACACTTTGCAAAATCAGTGGTGATTAGCAAATTAGTTAGCTTTGGCACGGAGCTGTGCTCGCTTGCCCGTGACAGCCTGGAAGCCAGTTTTGATGCTGGCAACAGAGCATCGAGAATGACAAGTTTCGCACTGTAAGAAATAGAGTCGGGTGTCCTTTTGCAGGATTGTGTCTGGTGATCGGCACGTGTGACAGGTGACGTATTCCTCTGAGGAGAAACAACACACAGAATTACCTGGTAGCCACAGGTTTTTTTTTTACCTGACCCAGAGGTTTTCTGTCTTCTAAAATGCTTTTACTGAACTCTGCAATCCCACACTGGAACCCAAGCTGAAAGCTTATCTTCACTACACCCAGCTATTCTAGACGTAAGAAAACACAAGCTATCTGATGTGATAGTTCACAAACTTAACCATGGGTTAAAAAAAGGCTCCAAATGTCCAAAGCAGCAGTGACATGTGCCAGATGCCTACTCCTGGCTTTGTCTATAGGAGACCCACTCAAGAGAGAACTTAATAGCTTTCTTAGGTGGGAACAGATCTGCCAATTTTAAGTGATTAGGAAGGTAAGAAAACTAGGTCAGATCAGGTCTGAATGCAGATAGATTTCTTTGACTTGGCCTTCAGCCTAGAACCAACCAGCAGCCTTATTCAGCTGGGTCTTCTTAGGAAATCCAAATCCCACCCCTGACCCCCAACTGGCTACCAAGAGCCACCTCCCACCCCAGTTCCCCACCACTATCATTTTCCCTCATCTTCTAAGGCCAGCCTGTCTAGCTTCATTAAAAACCAATGGTTGTCACCCAGAATATTTCAGCCCAATGGGAACATTTCAGAGAGATGTGTTAAAAATTACACACTTACTGATATATCTTCTCAAAACATTTTCTATCTGTTTCTGTTGGAATCTTCCTTTAATTACAAGTTGATTATTACCATCTATAGAACCACTATGAAAGAAAACAAAAAATCTCTATTATTGTTTTTTCCTATAAGGAATCAAATACCAATCAAACATTTTAAATATTAATATTTATTTTTGTAATATATAAATATTAAATATTCAAATATTTTAATACTAAAATATATTCAATGACACAGGTAAGTTATAGAGGCAATACTACCTGGTTTCTAAAATTTAAGTAGTTGGTGCCTAATAACTTACCCTTATTTCCTAACATTAAATTCAATTTTTAATTACATCTTCAGCAACAAATGATTTATAATTAAGTCTAAAACCAGACTGGTTGACAATCGGGAAAGGAGTATTGTCAAGACTATATATTGTCACTCTGCTTATTTAATTTACATGCAGAGTCCATCATATGAAATGCCAGGCTGGATAAATCACAAGCTGGAATCAAGACTGCCAGGAGAAATATCAATAGCCTGATAGGCAGATGACACCACCCATATGGCAGAAAGTGAAGAGGAACTAAAGAGCCTCTTGATGAGGGTGAAAAAGGAGAGTGAAAAAGCTGGCTTGGAACTCCAGCTGGCTTGGAACATGAAAAAAACTAAGATGATATGGCCTCTGGCAGATGGGGGAAAAGTGGAAACAGTGACAGATTTTATCTTTTTGGGCTCCAAAATTACTGCAGAGTGACTGCAGCCATGAAATTAAAAGATGCTTGCTCCTTGGAAGGAAAGCTATGACCAACCCTAGATAGTGTATTAAAAAGCAAAGACATCACTTTGCCGACAAAGGTCTGTCTAGTTAAAAGCTATGATTTTTCCAGTAGTCTTGTACGGATGTGACAATTATACCATAAAGAAGGCTGAGTGCTAAAGAATTGATGCTTTCAAATTGTGGTGCTGGAGAAGACTCTTGAGTCCCTTGGACTGCAAGGAGATCAAACCAGTCAATCGTAAAGGTAATCAACCCCAAATATTCATTAGAAGGACTAATGCTAAAGCTCCAATTCTTTGGCTACCTGAAGTGCAGAGCTGACGCAATGGAAAAGACCCTGATGCTGGGAAAGAGTGAGGGGAGGAGGAGAAGGGAGTGACAGAAGATAAGATTGGTTGGATAATATCACTGACTCAATGGACACTGAGTTCTGGCAGACAGTGATGGACAGGGAAGCCCGGCATGCTGCAGTCCATGGGGTCACAGAGCTGGACTCATCCATTGAAGGAAAAAAAAAAACCAACTGATTCCTTAACTGTGTGATGACCCATTCATGCCAACAAAAGACAATCACACTTTCACTGACTGCAAACCACATGCAAAGCAGTGAGGTGCACTATAAATATAATCTATGAAAAGGACTACAGATATCTTTAAAAATTCTAAGACCAAATCTTTTGATCAGTTGCATATAGTTAATGAAGATGTTCTAAAATTGTGGCGATGGTTAACTATGTGAACAAATTAGAAACTACTGGATTATACATTTTTAAATGTGTGAACTGTATCTATAAAGCAATTTCAACCCCTCCTCCAAAAGTACAGTTGAAATCACAGGGCTCATATTGTCAATGATGCGTAAAGAGAAACTTTTTTTAAAGTAGTTGCTGACAAGTAATACTTTTGAGAAAGCAAGGCTCTGGGCTAGACATCTTTTTAAAAAGTTGATGTAAAAATAAATAAATAAATAATTTATATGGAATGCACAGGACTGAGAATAGCCAAAATTTAATGATGAAAAAGGAGGAGAAAGTTGGAGGACTCATGTTTTCTGAGATTGAAATATATTGCAAAGCCACAGTGTTCATGTACATCAATGAAAAAAATTGAGAGTCCAAAAATAAACCCTTATTTTATTGTCAATTGATTCCTGAAGCAGTGTCAAGATAATTCACTGGAGCAGAGAATAGTTTTCTCAACAAATGGTGCAAGATCAACTAGGTTATCTATTTATACACAAAAGAAACAACTCTGACACTTTTAACATACCAAAAAATAGCTGCAAAATAAATTGTCGACCTAAACATAAGAACTAAAATTGTAGTCATCTTAGAAGAAAACACAGACGTTAATCTTCATGACCATCTGTTAGTCAATATTTTCTTAAATATGACACTTAAAAGCACAAGTGACCAAATAAACACACTGATAAATTGGGTTTCATCAAAATTAAGAATTTGATTTTGTATGGCTGCAATTTGGAATTTCAGTCATACAAAAATGTGAAAAGAAAAAAAGAAATTACAAATCAGGAAGTAAACAAAAATCCAGCCAAGCAGTATTAAATCTATTCCTTTTCTAAGAACCTCTCCTATGATTCTCCTCTAACTCTAAGAGTTTATTATCATCCTCCATGAACAACAACCCTTAATTTCCAGGCAACGGTGATTCCAGTGCTTGACACAGAAATCTTTTTCATTCACTGTCAAATTCAGTTTTCTTGATAGCCCTATAATATTTAGCTCACTGACTATAAATTCACTGGTTACAACTTGTTATAATTTATCTCACCTCCACAAAAACTATAATTATTTTGAGAAGTAGGAAAAATACTGCTACCTTTTGCTCCATCAGTTTATGTAAGTTTGTAACAAATTTACATTTAAAATTCAATTCTCCCACAACACAGCCCACATATCTACCACTGGTCAAGAAAATTACTCCTTAACCCCACAACAAATACAGCCAGTTCCCACACAATGAGTTTCTAGATAGGAAGAGATGAGAACACCTTAATTACCTCTGTACTACCAACAAGGCACAAGATTAAGGCTTTAAGAGTTAAAAGCTCCCAAGAAATGTAGACCTGAGTTTACATCTTGACTGCAATTAACTAGCTATGTGACCTAGTGGCTCAGATGGTAAAGAATCTGCCTGCAATGCAGGAGACCCAGGTTCGATCCCTGAGTCAGGGAGATTCCCTGGAGAAGGAAATGGCAATCCACTCCAGTATTCTTGCCTGGAATATCCCATGGACAGAAGAGCCTGACAGGCTTCATGGGTTGCAAAGAGTTGGACACAACTGAATGACTAACACTTTTTCTTTTTTCTTTCTCTATGTGACCACCTATACAACCTCACTTCACCAAACCTGTTTCCAAATGTGTTAAGATGGAGTAACACTACTTTCTAACAGTCCACAGAACTGTTGTAAAGATTGAGATGGTATCCAAAAGAGTCTGGCACACAATGGAAACTCAACATGTTAGTCATATTCATTACAACATTACTTATTTTTAAAGGGACATTCAGCTTACCTTGGTATACCTAACAGCCCTGTTCACATATGAGCCACTGTGGACCACTTTCCTATCCCCAAGTAGCCAACCTCTCCCATAGAAATGAACAAGTTTCCCTCCTTCATTGCCCTAAAAGTTCTTCTGACAATCACGTGGATGTTTTTTTTCCTAAGTGTATTACATATCTTTTCAAGTTAAAAGAAGTTCTTATAAAGTGTCCATTAATACTGTAAGTAACTGTATACAAACCTGAATATAGTTTCTTACCTTGTACCCAATTCAGCCAATAAAAATGCAAGGAGATGTTTAGGCTGACGATGTAATCTAAAAAGAAAGTGGAATAATATAAACCGTATCTTTCATGGAAATGTAACAAAATTTCTAAAAACCTCACTCTCTTCACTGTTTTGTAATTACTCAGCTGTTTGGTGAATTTTAGCACAGTTCATCAAACTCTGAAATGAAGATACATATGATACCATTTGTTTACATTTTAAAGCCCATAAAACAATATTACATTTTATTACAAGTATATACACACTGGTAAATGTCTATAGACATGGACAGGAAAGGTAAATACCAACTTTAAAGGATAAGATCTTTGTCTAGGAAGGAAAGTAAAAGAGATCAGAAAGATATAAAGATGGCCTTAAATTGTAACTGTAAAGTCCCCTTTTTAAAGAAGTAAAAGGATCTGAAGTTAAAGTATCAAGACATCAAAACACACCAAATTAAGGCAATGAATACTTGGGTGTTTGTTATGCAAATTCCTATGTTTGGCATTTATTTTTAAAAAGGGAAGTATTTCATGGCAGCCCAACAACAGAAATTTAAAACAGCTAAAATATTCACCAACTGGGAAGTGGTTAAATTATGGTACATCCATTCTATCCTGCTTTTAAAATATAGGCCTCTAAATAAGAACAAAAAAGTATAAAATGAAAAAGCACATAAAACGAAAAAAGCAAATACAGAGTAATGCCACTCAGTACACTTTTTAATTCTATTCACTTGGCACTGTTTGAGTTTGTTTCAATAACTAGATACTATTATAATTTTAAAAAGCTTTTTTCCCCAAATGTAATGAGTAAGGGTTGGTGAAATATAATAAAACTGGTAGGTACTTATATTGCTAGTGGGAGTACAAACTGGTATAAACTTGCTGGAAAGCAACTTGCCGATATTTGCTATAAACAATGTCCATTCCTTTTGACTAGGCAATTCCCTTTTGGGAATTTTTGCCCTAAGGCTCTATTCTGAGTTCTGGCCAAGATACACGTATCAGGATTGTTCCGTGAAGCTCTGCCTGATATTGAAAAATTGGGAGCAACCATGTTCAACCAAGGAACTGTCAGAATATGTTGTTTAACTCTTAAAAACATTTGTAAAGATTATTTAATGATATGGGTAAAAAGTTCACTATATATGGAGAAAAATATGTTAAAAAACAGTAATAATACCAATTTATTAAAAAATATTTAGATGCTTAAAAGTAGCTAAAGAGGGGGCTTCCCTGGTGATCCAGTGGGTAAGATTCTGCACTCACAATGCAGGGGGCCCACATCTAGTCCCTAGGCAGGGCCCTAGATTCCACATGCCACACCTAGGAGTTCACACATGGCAACTAAAGATCCCAAGTGCTGCAACTAAGAGCCGGAGCAGCCAAATAAACATCAAAACAAAAAAAGTAGCTAAACATGGAAATACTAAACTATGACTACCTATCTCTTAAGGATGGACTTAAAACAGATGAGTTCTCATTTTCTTTAGCAGGTCTGTATTTTCTCATTTTCTATCTAATTTCTATAGATAGAAATACTATTATCACCACCAGCAAAAAAAATAGTCTAAAACTTTTAAAGTCATGCCTATAAGCAATGAAAACAAGTGGTTACTCTGGTCAGTGAATTTTTAGTGATTACATTTTCTTTATTTTGACTTCCCTGGTGGCTCAGATAGTAAAGTGTCTGCCTACAATGTGGGAGACCTGGGTTTGATCCTTGGGTCGAGAAGATCTCCTGGAAAAGGAAATGGCAACCCACTCCAGTACTCTTGCCTGGAAAATCCCAAGGACGGAGGAACCTGGTGGGCTATAGTCCACGCGGTTGTGAAGAGTCGGACACGACTGAGCAATTCACTTTCTTTTCTTTCTTTCCCTTTTACGGACAACAAGCCTATATTACTTATGAAATTAAAGAACAAACAGGAGATAAGGTGAGTTGCCCTAAGGAACCTACCAAAAAAGGTGTAGCTGAGGAAGTCTGAGAAGAGCCAAGCCCAGACAGTGACATGGGGGTAAGACAGGCATGGAATGTGATGGTAATTAATGAAGTGGAAATCTCATCAACTGTGTCTTGGCAATAACCAAGGAAGCAGAACATTAAATGTAGCTGCCTTCCCAAAGCTCACTGCTTATACTTGCTTGGCAGGCCCACTCCAGCCTGATGAGCTTTTCCATCTGCCTGGGCTTCCCCAGCTTCTTTCTAAGGACTATACTCAGTCTCCTGACTCTTTACTCCATCTGGTTAGAATCCTCTCATAAGTCAGCATGAGTTCCCTTCCCTTACTTTTAGATGCCTAATAAATCAAGCCTTAAGACCTATGAATCAAAAGAACTGACGGACTTGAACTGTGACCTCCCTC
Source organism: Ovis canadensis (assembly GCF_042477335.2). Classification (NCBI taxonomy): domain Eukaryota; kingdom Metazoa; phylum Chordata; class Mammalia; order Artiodactyla; family Bovidae; genus Ovis; species Ovis canadensis. Next base: position 78,869,259 of record NC_091257.1, read on the forward strand.
AGCCCAACCCTGACACCCGTGTACTGTCTCCTTCCACCGGCAATAACGTCCACATTAAGGATATTTAATATCTACTCCACTGAGAACCTGGCATTTGGGATGGAGACTCCACATTAACCAACTTACAGTTTACAGATATCTGTAAAGTTGACAAAAGAAGTTTTCTTGGTTCCTACTCGGACGACCTGTGGTGGTTTCATGACAAATTTCCTTTTCTCTCCAGCTACCATATCTGGATTCTTTTCCCTCATGATGTTGAACACTCGATTCAGTAGCTATAGAGATAAAGTGGTATTCATGTACAGTCTTATTAACAGCAGGAGTATACAGTTCCCACTTGAGTAACTTGTGCATTTCCTTTAAGAACAAACTTTACTTCTTATCAAATGTACACATTCATCACATGTTCTGGGAGCTCCCTGAAAATAATTCTCAACCCTGAACAGCAACTGGTCCATTATGAAAGCAGAACAGTTCCATATTCAAAGTTAAAGGAATGAACAAGATCCTACTAATTCTACTGTTACTGTGGGAAAATATGTGGTACCTGGAAAAGTAAAATTCAGACTACCTAGAACAAACTCCAGACTAGCTTGGCCCCATATTAACACTTCCTTTCTCTATTGTCCCCCTCGAGGGGGGCTCCAACGATCTTAGAAGTTCATGGATTCTGATGATACTATAATGACTGCCTGCCCCATACGTGGGCATCAGGCAGTGCTATGCATTGGCTGTGTGACCTCTCTGGGTCTGTTTCATTATCAACCTGTACGTCAATGGCCCTTTCAATTCAGGGGACATTTATCCTGCTTTGAGTTCTAGTGAACAGTTTAGCCCCTTTCACAACAGAATTTTTCTTACCTCTTCATATGTGTAGTCTCTTTCTGAGCCTGCCCAAGCAGGGCCTGTCTGGTTACTGAATGAGATACCATCATCTTTTTTGCTGTCTTCATCTTCTAAAGCTACAGATAACAAAGACTGTAAGAATGAGGGGTAGAGCCTGATACAAGAACAAAAAGGGGAAGGGAGACGCAGATCTAGAGAACTGAAAGCTTTAGGACATTTGTCTTCCCTCCCACAACTGCATTCATAACAGTCTCAATCATAAAGGCATCAAGGCTCTCAAATAACCCCGTATTCTTATAGGGAGATATGACAACTTTCATAAATCATCCTTAATAAAGACCCCTCTAATTAGGAATCTGTGGTAATACAGACACACTGAACTGTTTCTTGATTTAACAAACCAACTAATGCACTAGGATAATTAAAGGAAAAAATGTCTGTTTTGAAGCACTTAACAAACACATCCATAAAAACCTGTCTGCTGACTGTACTAAATTCTCTTAAGTAGTTATAGTACTTCGAAACTAATAAAGAGCACTTTTAACAAAATAGTAAAAGGAAAAAAAAATTCAGTTACAGTAATTGTCCTGATAGTCTAAATCAGTATGTTATAATGTAATCACACATGTCAACTTCTTCCCCCATGAAATCTTTTAAACTTTCATTATCAAGTTAGATTCTGTTTCCTTTTAGCTTCCATTACTTGGTAGTGGAAATAAGGGGCCAAGAAAAAATAAATAAGGAACCCATTCATGAAAGAGACTAGGCCAAAGGTTTGCGTGAACCTAGAAATGAGCTGTTAAGCCCATCAATATTACCTTCATCTTTCTCTAGTATTTCATCCTCATCAGGGAACTTGACAACCTTCTTTTTCTTCTTTTTATTGCCAAGCATAATGTCAAGATCTTCCTCTGGTTCAGCTGGTTCCTGAACATCACTTTCAATCTTAAGGTCCTAAGAAAGTGAGATAAGAGTCAACATTTTGCTGCTAGAATTATTATTATTTTTATTTTTAAATGATACAGGCTGACATGGCCTTGGGGGAAAAAAGTATTACATATTCAAAACTGAAGTTATAGATCAGAAATCTTTCACAGGTGAACCAAATTGGTTCAGAGTGTCAGTTAAACTGGAAAAATTTTAAGACATTTAACAAGGATTCTTATATCTCACTGACAATCTTCAGCAGGCATGGGCTTCAGGAATATTTTAACTAAGTTTCTAAGTATTCTGATGCAGTCAGTAAGAGCACTTTTTCCTCCTGACACCAAATATGTGATGTTTTTCCACACAACTTTTCCAACTCTGACACTAACTAGATAACATACTAATCAATGTAGTTCTGACACTATCCAGTTAGTGACAAACTCCACGGATTTAAGGACTCAGTCCCATAAGACTGTTTTCATTTCAGAGGCAAATTTCAAGTACAGAGTCCCCAGGTTTCTCACACATATGTCCTACTTAAAGTTCAGGGGTTCCCAGACACCCCTAATTCAATCATTTGCTAGAAGGGCTCAAAGAACTCAGGAAAACACTTACCTTATTACACTTGATACATATATACACAATATATGAAGGATACACCTGGAAACAGCCAAATGGAGAACATGCATAGAGCAAGAACAAGGAGGCAGAAGTGTAGTGCTTCCATGCTCTCTCCAGGTATACCACTCTCAATATCCCAATGTGGTCACCAGCACTGAAGCTCTCCAAACCTGTTCCCCAAGGGTTTCTTACTGAGCCCACCCATGAGATTTTTATGGAGGCTTCATTCTGTAGGCATCATTGATGAAATCATTAGCTCCTGGTGATCAAACTCAGATCCAGAGATTCCAAGAGTCTTAGGAACTGTATGCCAGGACCAGTGGAAAAGACCAGATATTTTTTTTCTTACATCATTGCCAGCCTGGCACTAGGCTGTAAGGAGGTCTTTGGGCAACACTTCAACAGATGAAATCATGAAAGATGGAAAAGGCAGAACCCATGGAGAATTAGGGTCACAGGATGAATAGACAGAAAGAAGGTAAAGCTTGATCCCAAGATTAGCTGCTACAGTCATGGATATAAACCAGGCACAACCTTGAAATGAGACACAAAAACCCTAGAAGAGCAGAAAGGGCCAGTTTTAGTTCCAGCCTTCTAATCTCACTTACTTACATCAGTGTATCCAACCTGAAGTGTGCTGTCAACATTACTTATCAATATCTACTTTTGTGCTACTCTGTAAACCTTGCTATAGCAATTTTAGAAATCTAATGAGCAAAAAAGCTCAAATAGCCAGGAATAAATAAAGTGCAGCCTTAAAATGTCAAATCCAGCTGTGTTGTCTCAGTGCCACATCTGACCATCAAAGACCAATCAGCCCATGTGTATCAGCTGGATACATCAGACAAGAAACCAGATATTAACCTAGTCTCTAAGATGACAATCAGTAAATGAGAAACTCAGACAGGCTAAATCTAAGTTAGCACACACCAGTCAGCTTTTAGTCCTATATTAATAATTTTATCCCAGTAAACTCTATTTCTAACCTGGAAGCTAAGACCCAGTGAAAGGTAGAGAATAGCACAAAGTAGTTTTCAAGATTTTTCAAAAGCCCTGTGGTGGTCTGAAAATTCAAATCTTAAAAACACTTCAGCCTCAAGTTAATGTCCATGTCTTGCCTGATAAGGGTACTTGCAACTTCCTGTTATGACTTAAGAGCACAGAAAAAAGTATCCAAGCACTAAAAGTAGAGCTTATAAGTGACTCTTCAGGACAAAAGTTACTAGAGAAATTTGTTAACCAAGACTTTCTGTGGCACATCTCTAACGTGTCACCTGGTTACCCAGGATATTTATACTTCATTTATTCAGTATAATCTCAACATTTCTCTTTATCAATTTCCCTACAATAGTAGGAAAAGAAGAGCATCTCCAAACAAGGAGAGAACAGGATAAATCCAGGTAAAATCATCTTATTCTAAAGAACTCCAAATTATCCCCGAACCTCTGAAAACGGAAAGTATCTTACTCGTTTTAGTACCCTAACAATTAGCACACAATGCCTGACTCATTTGTCTTCACTAATACGTATCTGCTACATTAACAAATCATTAAAGAACAGACTTTCAGCTCCTTCCTCCTATTCACCTACTTAGCCACCCATCTTTCTACTCCTTATTCAAAGTAATTCTGAGATATTTATATTAGAAATCAATCCAGTAATAAGACAACTACAGAGCCCCAAGTCCCCACAACATCAGAGGATTCCATAAAACCAGCCTGATTGCTCTGCTCTGGATCTCCTGTAGGAGAACAGGCCATAAAATCAGCCACCAACCACCACAGGCCAGGGTTCATTCTTTGCTGCTCAGAGGTATACACATAGATCTGTGTATCCTCAACATGCTACCAAAAGTTTAACAGAAGAAATCATAGGGATATTTGCTCTACGGGATTTCTCACAGAAATATCTCTCCTCAGCCAATCTCAGTATGATTAATGACAAGTGGCATTTTGTAATCATCTTAATGGCACACAATACAATGTGTAAAAACTAAATTTACATTCCTTTAAAATATCTAGTCAGACACAATGCCAAGAAAACGACCTTAACAGTAGTGACTAAATCCTTAATTAAAAAAGCAAACAAAGAGGGAGAAACATCAGCCATTAGCAACCTTTCAAGAGGTCAAATTTTACCTTCAATAAGAAAGCAATACTACCTTTATACCTTCTTCAGCTTCATCAATATCAAATATCTTTTTTGATTTTTTCTTCTTTTTCTTCTGATTAAAGAAATTCAAATCATCTAGATCATCAGAAGCATCTAAAAGATAATTGAGATTATCAATTATTAGCAAATAGCAAAGGCAGAGCATTGAGTTAAACCAATGTTTTAGCTAGTAATCAAGTCACCAGAATGAAAGAGACTGGTATTATTTAGCACAGTAATTCCTCTACAACTACAAAAGCTATGGTTCTAAAAATGCAATGGCAGGTCAACTCAAAGCTTTGTAGGAAATTACCTGGCTAGGGGACCATATGCTGTGCTCAGTCACTTAGTCCCGTCCAACTCTTTGTGACGCTGTGGACTGCAGCCCGCCAGGCTCCTCTGCCCATGGAATTTTCCAGGCAAGAATACTACAGTAGGGTGTCATTTCCTACTCCAGGGAATCTTCCAGATCCAGGGATCGAATCCGGGACCATGTAGGGATTATTTATGTAGTAGCTGACCATATGATGCCTCATTGTTCCCCAAACAAAGTCAGGGTTCTAACATAATTTTCCAAGGCTCTCTAGCTTTATCTACTTCTGCCTAGTCTCTCATATTCCACCTTAATCCCTAGTTCCAGCTCAACTGAACTACCTCCACTTCTTAGTGCGGTGTGTGTGGTCTCTCACCTTCAAGCCTTCCTATGGACCCTCTCCCATAGCTCTTACCTTCATCTCACAGGATCTTTGTTAGAAGTTACTTCCACCAAGAAGTCTTCTCTAAGCCTATCTTTCCTATCCCCTAACTGGGTTAGGTATCCTGTAGGTGCTTTGATAACAGTACCTTCTGTCACTCCAATAGAGGTGTTTACTGGCTGCTGGTCTATCTCCCAATGAGATACCAAGGGATTATGCCTTTCTCACCTAAATTACCATGCCTAGTCCAATAAGTTATTCAATCAATCAACCAACAAAAGGCCTTGTAAAGTATTTCATGTTCATTAAAATGAGAGAATATGAACAAAATGAAATTTTATCCACCATTAATGAGTAAAAATAGGTTTGGTTCAATAAGTTTTCCATTTGTTCTGCCCCACTGTACACTAGGAATATTTCTAAATGCCTCTATTACAAAGTTTTTCAAGGAGCTATTTATGAATTCATAATTAATTCTTATTAAAAGAATGATTTATTTTCCAACTTTGTTTTAAACGTTTACAAGATGCTTAGCACATGGCAGATGCTCAATGAATGTCAGTTTTCTCTACCCCTAGTACAGTGTCTTCTACTCAACAGACACAAACATGTTTATTAAATCATTTAAATGGTGTTTATGTTAGAGCACAAGAGTGAGTAACTAATGCTGGCTGTAATTTTAATGTCTTCTATATATTTTCAAACTTGTTAAGACATGAAACTATCTTGGTCCTATTTCTTTCTGCCTACATGCAAATACAACCACCGTTAAAATTGAAAAAGAGACAGGAAAAAAAAAAACTGGAAGAGACTTCTGGACAGGTTAGATTGGAAAACCAGCCTTGGATTGACAAAGTTTTATCATCTTTGTCCTGTGGATTTGGTGGAATCTTCCCTGAAACAAGTCTAGAAGAAATCTGGCAAGGTCCCATGTACCCCACGTGTTCATGGCCTCAGCTTCACTGCAACAGCCTCTTAGGCTGCAAGGGTCATTGTGTGCACAAAATTCAAAACACCAATGGACGAGAACAAGGTCTTCCAGAACAGTATCGACTCTCTCAGGTTTACCACTTACCTTTTTTCCTACTGTCTTCTTCATCAGCTTCTACATCTTTGTCCTCAGTTGGCTCTGGCTCCACTTCTTTTGTTTCTGAGGGCTGGGTTTCTTCTGTCTGGGCATCCCCTTCCTCATCTAACATAAAAGGCTTCTTCTTCTTCTTTTTCTTCTTGCTCATAGTAGGATCAAAAATCATCTGTTTAAAAGATAAGAAGAAAAGAAACCAGGACCATGTGATTATTTTTAATGATGCTCACATAACAAGCGTGCTACAGTCTCAAAAGGCATACTCTTAAAAAACACATGTACTGTTTTTTAATTTATAAATTATCACAAGATAATAGAATTTAGGAAAGGGAGCTTAGCGTTATAATAACCCAAGTTTCGTCCCTTGCTTTATGAATGAGAAAAACCAAAGCCCAGACAAGTCATACATGTCTTAAGTTTGGTAACCTGGGTTGCTACACCAGGAGACTTGACCTGATTTTAAAAAAACTTAAAAATGTTTTTTTATCCTGAAATTCAAACTTTTAAAGAAATCCATCATCAACCCTTCATATAACAAATCCCTGAGTAAAAGAAACTTCTATACAAACTTTTACTCTGCTTTGTTCTTCTAGAACATTAAAAGATAAAATGTTTAAAAGCGTAACTCCAGAACCTAGCTGACTGAATTCAAACCCTAATTCTGGTTTTTACCTTTGTTACCCCAGATAAGTTCTTGCCCTCTCCACGCCTCAACTGTAAAGTGGAGATCAGTAGTAGAACCAAAACCAAACCTAAGAAGGTAAATAGGCTTCCCTGGGGGCTCAGACAGTAAAGAATCCACCTGTAATGTGGGAGACCTGAGTTAAATCCCTGGGTTGGGAAGATCCCCTGGAGGAGGGCATGGCAACACCCTCCAGTATTTTTGCCTGGAGAATCCCTTGGACAGAGGCCACTTCAGGTCCATGGGGTGGCAAAGAGTCAGACATGACTGAGCGACTAAGCATGACACAAAAAGGTAAATATACACAAAACACTTGGCACAGCACCTGGTACAAAAGTACTCAATAAATGTTAGCAATTGTTATACAATTTATATATAATGTTGAGAGTTGACAAAGCATAGTATGTCTTGATTCCTATCACCAAAATCCATCAACTCAGGGTGATCTAATGATATATCATGAAACTCAAAAAAATTCCCAAATTGATTGTAATTAACTTAAATTCCTTTATGTCCCAAGTACATTAAGGAAACTGAGCTACACTGAAACCAAACTATGGTCTGTAATAAGGGAGAGTGGTATAGTATCACCCTCACCCAATAAAGAAGGATCTGCAAGATGTTTTGGAAATTGATACAGCCTCATTTCAAAGTTATCCCATCCTACCATAAGAATGCTCTAACTGTATATATGATTAATTCTGGAAAGCAGTCAGTCTGAGGAGCATAGTTTGGCACACTTAATAGTAGTAAACAGAAGAGTCAGGAGGAAGGAGTTCCCCACCGCTGACCTACTGGGTCTTGGGTCACCCTAAATACAGTGTTGTAATCATTCCAAGGAAGAAGCTGTAATTCATCCTCATTCCTGAAATATGCAGATGTGGCAAAAGGACAGATAACACTCCAACCACTATAAATCTGGTTGTCTGGCAGGGCTTACATGCCATTTATTGCATTTTTTTTTTCAGTATCAAGTTTGCCTAGAATATTGATTATCTTTTAACTATTATTCAGCAAAACAGACCAAAGATGAGAGGGATATCCTCTGCCCTGTTATCCTCTGAAAAACATTCAAATAGGTCCACAGGGAAACATTATGGTTGTAGCCTTGAAAAGTTATAAATATGCAAGAATTATACACTGACATAATTAACATCTCTCCCAATTACCATCTCTGGATGCTGAAGACATATACTCATCCCTTCATTTTATTCACACCACTCAGCAAAAACTAGAGTTTAAAAATATGGAAACCAGGGATTCCTAAACAGGACCCAAAGTAGACCTCCCTCAAACCACAAGGTCAGTCTTGACTTATATGTGTGTTTTTTTTAAAGACTTTTATATCTGACTTAACAAAGTATCACTGTCCAGATGTTTTATGAGACTAGTTGGGATCTGAGAAGCAAATAGTTGCTCACAGTGTGCTTACGGAAAAATCAGACTATTTTCAGCTATCTTTTTAAGTATACAATAAAGTCTTCAAATGTTTTCTCTTTTTAACTTCCCACACTGGGTTGGGTTGAAGAAGGTGAGGAAAAGGGATACCAGCAAAAATTACCAACAGACTAAAGTGCTTCAGCAAACTGGAAGCCTACTCACATCTATCATACCTTATTCAAGATAACTTTAAGGCCTAGAAGGCACCACCCCAGGAAGGCAGGAGTGAGTTGCAAAAGAACCCAGAGAGGCAAGGTGAGCAGAACAAATGCTGTATGGTCATCTCTGGGTGACAGGATTCTGGGAGATTTTTATTTGTATTTTGTTCTTCTGTGTTTTGTATACTTCATACAATACACATTCCATTTTTCATTCTGTTTCTTTTGTAAAACACCTTACCATGTCGTGTGAAAACCCAGTATTCAGATACTTTGTGAATGGGGCCCAGTAATAAGCAATAATCTTAGCTACTGACAGCACTTTGATGCCTGCAGATCAGGGAACTTTTCCTCACATGGCAGCACTCCTATTTCTAGGATACTGCTTTTCAGAGGTCGGTTTAAAAGAGATTATGCTATGTGAGTTTTGGGCTTACTTGCCAGGTTTGAAAGGAAGTGTGCAGTTTATGGCAACTATACATTAAAAAACTAAAAGAAAAACAGGAAATATGAAAAAGACATAAATTACTTTTTATTAGTAGATTTTTTAATCCTCTATCCTGGCTACCAGGCAGGACTACTTCTGCTGTAGGACATCCCTAACAGTTTATCATTTCCACCTACTGATTTTTCACTTGATCCTTACAAGCCTGTAAAGTAGCCAGAAGTTAAGGACTGGCCTAAGAAAACTTCTCTATCCAACAGGATTAGAGGAACCAGAACCTGCACATACCTTCAGATTGGAAGGCAAAGGTGGGATTCTAGTTTCACTAACTTGCTCTGTGATGTTGGGCAACTTAACTTCCCTGGGCAGTAATTTCCAGTTTACAAAATGGACTGGTAGATCTGAGAAATGCAAAGCTTTTTAATACTTTATTGGCTTTCAAAGTCCTCTGCTGGAATGCTGGTTCTGCCATCTCTGCTTGACAAAATCCTTTTCACCCTTCAGTAATATTCCACTTCTTTCAACATCTAATCCCATCGCTAAAACTGAACCCTCCAGCCCTCCAAACTGCTGTTAATGCTCTATTTCTACCTCCTGTACCAACTAGCAGTAGATCTCTTACAACACTTGTGAGCACTTCACCATATAAAACACAGAATAGCACCCCAGAGAACTCTGTGCTATATAGATGCTTACTTGTTAAAGGTAACGAAAGGCTTAGAAAATGAGTAAAAAAAAACAAACAAACATGACACAAGGCCTCTCAGAACTTTTGAAAGACAATGGTGGACAGCAACGTCTAACCATGACCTCCAAAACAGGTATCACATACTTCCCTTAGACTCAGTTTCCTTCCTGAGAGTCTCCTAGGCACCAAACAGAGATTTGGAATTCTAAATACTACTGGCTCGGTCACTATTTGATCACGGGCATCACACAACTCTCTAGACGCCTCAGTATTCTCATTTCTGAGAACTGAGAGCTTGGAATCGCCTCCAGAGTAAAATCCCAAATCCCTTAATTTGTCTTCAAACTCCTCCATGAACTAGCCACTACCTATATTTTAAGGAATTAACTCTAACCAAGTTGGATAATATTCTACTTCCTTGCCCTGAATCCTTTCCACTACTTGAATAAATTCAAAGCATTTTCAGGACCCACCTCAAATGACAAAGCTCAAAATAGCTTCGAATTTTTCTCTGCTCTCCAAGGCCCTACTGGCCAATCACTAGAATGTTTACAGAAATTAGTCAAAAACTTTAGGGGGTTTTCCAGCGGTAGTTCTCCTCAGAGTGATAATCAATAGCTATGGCTCGTACTTAAAAGTCAAATGTCATTTTAGGCCGTGTGGATTTAAATAAACTGCGATAAACCTGACCAAAAAGGGACTTGAGGAAATTTGCTGAGGTACAAGCAAGACAGTGGGAAAAGACAGAGGGAGCTTTGCAGCCCGGACTTCCCGCTGACGTTGCTGAGCTATGCTAAGGCAGGCTCAGGGACTCCCGCCCTAAAACTTTCCCAGGTTAATCACTTTTTCAGGCTGAAGGATGTTTTCCTCTTGCGTTCTCCCCCTCTCCCGTCTTAAAAGAAAAAAAAAAAAAGCTCTAAATAAGAACAAAAGTGGATGCCGGGCAGGACAAACCAGTCTGGAAAGTTTGCAACGCGGTCGCTCTACCAGAGCCGAGGGACGCTCCTCTCAGTACCACCAGAGCCCAGAGAGGGAGAGTTGAAGCTGCAGAGTCAAATCGAAAGGAATGCAGGAGTCGCCAGCCCCAGTCTCGTTTAGTTGGGGCATGAACCGGGTATTCAAGCCCTCTTCTGGAGGGCAACTCTACGTGCTCTCCATTCCGGAAACGCCGGCCACGGGAGGACGCCGGCATCAGCGCGGTCGCCCTGAGGAGAGCCGGCAACCGCCAAGCTAGGGCTCCGGAGCCCTCGCCGGCTCTACCGCTCCGGGTTGCCTAGGCCCGGCTGCCCCACATGGCGGCGGCCGGCCGCTAGGCCGCAGGCCCAGTCTCCCATACTGGGGTGGGTCTGGCTCACTGCCTTGGTCCCTAGACATAGTGCCAGTCTCAGGCCCTCACCTCGTCCCCGGACATGGCTGCGGCTCGAGTGGGCTCGGCACGGACGGAAAGTCTGACGGGTCAGCCCCAGGCCCCGGCTTCAGCGCTGCTCCTGCCGACACTTCTCCGACCACCGCACTAGGCTCTTGCATCAGCGAAAGGGAACGACACCCCGCCCTCTCCTCCCAAGCGTTATAAATGCGCCTGCGCAGAGACCGCCAATGCGCAGGCGCGCGGAGAAGCCGACCTAGCGCGCTCCGACTGGCGCGAGTTACCAGGCGACGCCGTGCGCCGGCAAGCTGGGACTTGTAGTCCGCCCGGAAGAGGCAGGCGCTAGCGCGGCGACTGCCCAGCGACCCCTGCGCGTGCGCGACGCTGAGGAAGCCGGCCCGGAAGGTTCGACTTTGCCGGTGGCTGTTCTTATCTCCGCTTTTGGAGGAGCAGGGAACCCAAGCTGTTCAGCGTTTCTTGTGGCGTGAATTCGGGGCGGTTTCTCCTGAGTTAGGGAGGTGGGTGAGGCATTCAGTAATATGAACTCTTTGGGGCTTTAATTTCTCTGCTACCCCCTCCACCGTGTCCCATGGGGTATGCTAGTGTTTGAGTAACTCGAAGTTGGAAGCGGAGGCGCTCAACTCACTGAGGGGTTTTACTTCAGAAATCTAACCCAACAACCTGGATTTCAGTCTGGGAGGTCGGAAACCAAAAGCCTCCTCCCTGTAGACGGGAAAGGAGACATCTCATGAGGAGAAACGGCCTGGCAAGAGGCATTCTGTCCGGAAACCTCAAAATCCTTGTTTGTAAAGACTGCGAATGCGTGGGTGCAATTCCCCTTGAGGCATAATAGAAGCAGTGAGCCTTTGGGGCTCTATTGTCAGTGCCCCCCAGCCGAAGACCACCCAGAACACTCGTCTTGTTGAACAAAGCTGGGCTTATTGTCTCATAAGGAGTGGAGGCATAGCCTGAGGTGCAGGGGGCATGTCAGGAAGAAGGTGCTGGAAAGAATTTACAGGGTCGGAGCTTGTATTAGGTAATTTGGGGGAGGGTTCCAGGAAGCAGGCCTCTCAGGATTGGATGCTGTTAAGGAGCTGAAGGTAATTCTGATAGGTATTTTAGTAATTCTTTCCTAAAAAAGGGAGAAGAACCAAGAAACCAAGAGTGGCTAAAGCTGTGATTGGTTAAGAAGCTGCAGTCCCCCAGCCAGGTTAGGGGGGTATTTGGGGGGGGTGTGTGTGTGGGGGGGTGTGTTTGGGGCAATGTTCTTGTTCGTTTGTTAGGTGGTTTTGTTTTGGTCTTGATCCATCATGGTCACAGAGTGGCTTTTCTGAAATTGTATTCAATAGGGCAGCATATCCTAGTTGATAACACTAGCCTAGCTCCCCCTATTCAGGAGCTGCTTTTGTCCCTCTCACTGTGCTTCCTATCACTTAGTATATGGTCCCTTCTTGAGGCCTCAAAACAACTGTGTGAGACAATCCACAATTGGTTAGCACTCTCCATTGCATGCTAGTCTGTAATTTAAGCATGGTAGGTAAAATAAGGCTCTTGCCTATAGATCACTCAGTGAGAATGATCCAAGTCTAGGCAACCTGATGTCAGTGGCTGTTGCTTTACCACCTTGAGAATCTGTATCCTAAGGAGGCTGCACTGCCTCTTCAGTAATTTTCAGCTACTGATAATCTGCATATCAGGATTTCTCAGTAGCAACACCATCAGTGTTTTAGGCCATTCTTTGTTGTGTGCTGTTTTTTGTGCAGTATAGGATGTTTAGCAGTATCCCTGACCCGTGTCTACTAGATGCCAGTGGCACCCTTCCCATGATTGTAAAAACCAACAATGTCTCTGCTGCTGCTGCTGCTAAGTCGCTTACCCCATAGACAGCAGCCCGCCAGGCTCCCCCGTCCCTGGGATTCTCCAGGCAAGAACACTGGAGTGGGTTGCCATTTCCTTCTCCAAAGCATGAAAGTGAAAAGTGAAAGTGAAGTCACTCAGTCGAGTCCGACTCTTAGTGACCCCATGGACTGCAGCCTCCCAGGCTCCTCTGTTCGTGGGATTTTCCAGGCAAGAGTACTGGAGTGGGGTACCATTGCCTTCTCCAACAGTGTCTCTAGACCTTACCAAATCACCTCTGGTTGAAAGCCATTGTTGAGTACCGTTTATATTCTCTTGGTCTCTGAGAGGTAAAAGATATTTGGGGCATGACAGTCCCCAAATCATTTTGAGCGAGCAGACCTTGAAGAGGAGAGAAGGAAACAATAGAGAAGACCGAAGTTTCTGAAAAGTCCATTCAAGTAGGAGAATGAAGATCTGAGACAAAGAAAAGACAAGTGGGAAAACATAAGAGAAATTAGGTAGAGGTAGAGAGGAGCTCATAGGCAATCACTCTTAAGTTACTTAGTTTGGCCAACCAAGTTGGGTCACATTAACAAAGGCACTCAAAGTTTTAATGAGGCCTTACTCTACTGCCATTCCCTGTTTGGAAAATGCTGGTCTGCTTAGCAAATAGTGTTGATCATTTTTGTGAAAAGATTTTTCTGTTACAGCCTGGTACCAGATATGACCTCTCTGAACTGGCTGCTTGCAAGAGACTTTCTTCAGAGATTTCAGGCTACCCTTAAGGTAATAGTTTGTTTTCTAGGGAAAGCCAAGAATCCCTGGGAAGCGGACAGAAGTCAGAAAGCAGTGGTAGCTAAGTGTTTCCAGGTTTTCCAAGAGATAGATCCTGCTTAGATTAAGCTAATAAGTACATCAACACAACAGTAATTTGTATTTTCCTAACCTCTTTCATCCAGGAATCTGTAAAACATCAGTTCAGTTCAGTTCAGTCGCTCAGTCGTGTATGACTCTGCAACCCCATGAACTGCAGCACTCCAGGCCTCCCTGTCCATCACCAACTCCCAGAGTCTACCCAAACCCATGTCCATCGAGTCAGTGATACCATCCAACCATCTCATCCTCTGTCGTCCCCTTCTCCTCCTGCCCTCAATATATCCCAGCATCAGAGTCTTTTCAAAGGAGTCAGCTCTTTGCATCAGGTGGCCAAAGTATTGGAGTTTCAGCCTCAGCGTCAGTCCTTCCAGTGAACACTCAGGACTGATCTCCTTTAGGATGGACTGGTTGGATCTCCTTGCAGTCTAAGGGACTCTCAAGAGTCCTCTCCAACACCACAGTTCAAAAGCATCAGTTCTTCGGCATTCAGCTTTCTTTATAGTCCAACTCTCACATCCGTACATGACTACTGGAAAAACCATAGCCTTGACTAGACGGCCTTTGTTGGCAAAGTAATGTCTCTGCTTTTCAATATACTATCTAGGTTGGTCATAACTTTCCTTCCAAGGAGTAAGCATCTTTTAATTTCATGGCTGCAATCACCATCTGCAGTGATTTTGGAGCCCCCCAAAATAAAGTCAGCTACTGTTTCCACTGTTTCCCCATCTATTTCCCATGAAGTGACTGGACCAGATGCCATGATCTTCGTTTTCTGAATGTTGAGCTTTAAGCCAACTTTTTCACTCTCTTTCACTTTCATCAAGAGGCCCTTTAGTTCCTCTTCACTTTCTGCCATAAGGGTGGTGTCATCTGCATATCTGAGGTTATTGATATTTCTCCCGGCAATCTTGATTCCAGCTTGTGCTTCTTCCAGCCCAGCGTTTCTCATGATGTACTCTGCATATAAGTTAAATAAGCAGGGTGACAATATATAGCCTTGACGTACTCCTTTTCCTATTTGGAACCAGTCTGTTGTTCCATGTCCAGTTCTAACTGTTGCTTCCTGACCTGCATACAGATTTCTCAAGAGGCAGGTCAGGTGGTCTGGTATTCCCATCTCTTTCAGAATTTTCCACAGTTTATTGTGAAACATAGACATTTATTAATTTTTCTATCATAATGGTGAGGAAAATCATGTGATTCTTCATTTTATAGATACAGAAGCTAAATTATGAAGTCTACAAAAAAGTAGTGAGAAATCCAGAACAGCCTACTGGAATCTTCATTCTGAGCCATTCTTGATGCTCAGCACCACCCCAAATCTCCAACTTCCCAGTAGTAAGCTACTGATGATAATGCTTCAATTGTATACTAAATTTATGTTTTCATAGGCTTTAAAATATTCCTTAGTCTCTTGTCTTGACCCATAAAATAGCAGGCCTATAGAGGCTATGACTTAAAATTAAATCATGACAGTACTTGAACAGAACTCAGATCTCATGATCTTTAGTTCAGTACTCTGTCTTCTGAAGTAAGCCCATATATCCTTTTTTTTTTTTTTTAAGCCCATATATCCTTGTAGGTGATGTTTAAATTACAGAAAACATAATTAAGATAGAAAGTCTAGTCCATAGAGAAATCTAGACCTATTCAGTTCTTTTCATTCATTACATGGGACTTTTACAAGTTAGCTTTGATGAGTAAAGAGAAAGTCACTGAGATAGTAATGAAAAGCATTTAGTAACTCAAATTTATTTTGGGGTTGATGTATTAGACAGAAGGTATTGTGAGCACCATGCCCTCACCCAAAGAAATCTTACATAGTTTATCCTTTAAGAACTACACTAACAGAAATGAATTCTTGATTATTTAATCATACATAGAAATGACTTATGAGATACTGTATCACAGATTTAGAAGTCCAGTCTAATGAAAATACTGGCTCCAAATATCATCATTATGTCAGTGATTCTCAAATCCATTATTTCCAACCCAAACCTCTCAATTCTAGCCTCATGGTCCAAGTGCATATTTCTTTACATTTGCTTGTCTCACAGAGGTCTCAGAGTCACTGTGTTTATAACAACTTGAGTATTTCCCACTGCAAATCTTCCCCATCTCAATTAACAAGGCACTGCTCTCTACCCAGTTGCTTAAGTTAGAAATCCAGGAGTTAACTCAGTTCCTTCCTTTTCATCACTTCATCCAATTCGTTATCAAGTCTTATTGAGTCAGTGTCCAAAATCTGAGTCAGCCAGTTCTGTCTCCACTGCCACTAGCCTGGTGCAGGTAATTGTCATCTCTTTCTTGGATATTGCAACTTGCGTTTTTCCTTCATAACACTTACCACAATTTGTTTGATTTATTGGTTGGTTTTTTACTTGTGATTTAATAATCTCACTTTGCTACCAGAATGTAGTGAAAGATGTGTATTGTAGTGCTTGAGGTAGGTAAAAAATCTAATTCACTCTGACATCCCCAGCACTTAGCAGATTGCCAGGTTCATTATGGGCACTTAAATATTTGGTGAATATTTATTGAATTTATGGATGAAAATCCAATAGTATCCAAAATTTTAACACAATTTTTACAGTGAGATAGTTAAAATTAGAGCCTTTATTTAATAACATATGGTAAAAATGACTGAACCTTATATAATTAAAATCAATAATATAATAAGTCTGAAAGAATGTATAAGAATTGAAATGATTCTCTTGGAATCCAGAAAGAGAAATCTCCCAGGATTTGGCCATGTTTTTCCATCTAGCAAAGTTCAGGATAGAGAAATTATAAGTGCAAAGAACATTGTTAAGCTAGTCAATGTACTTGTCTAAAGTACACTTGTTCTGGAGCATGGATAACTTCTTAGGGTTTACCTGGGACCTGAATGAAATGGACCTTAAAACCATCCACTTCTTTTTTTCTGATCATTGAATGCACAATGTTTTTATTCCCTAAAACATTTACATGGGGAAGGGAATGCTCTGGGCAGCAAACACAAATATTTTAGTCCCTGAAAAAATATATTCCATGCCAGAATGTAACTCTGTGGAGGCAGGAGATTGTTCATCAAAGCTGTGTCCCCAAAACCTACAACAGTGCTTAACACAAAGTTTTTCCTCATCCTCCATATTCATCTGACCTCTAGCCAGTAACTGACTACCACTTCAAGCATCTCGACAACTTTTTGCAAGTAAGATGCTTTCCAAGTGTTTGTTGAATCCCAAAGCATGGATTTTTATACTACATGAGTAAACAAACTTATTTCTCGTTGGATAAAATGTGTTGATTGTAATGGTTCCTATTTTGTTTAATAAAGATGTGTTTGAGCCTAGTTATGATTTAAAATTCATGGTCTGAAACATATTTTTGCCAGTGAGAAATAAGTTTGTCTACTCCTGTAGCATAAAAATCCATGCTTCAGGATTTGACAAACTCTTGGAAAGCATTTTCCCTGCAAAAAGTAGTTGAGATGCTTGAAGAAGTAGTAGTTAGTTGGCTAGAGGTTAGGTCAATATGGTGGATGAGGCAAAACTTTGTAGCTCAATTTGTTCAACTTTTGAAGCATTGGTTGTAGAACGTGTGGTCGGGTGTTGCCATGGAGAAGAATTGGGCCCATTCTGTTGATCAAGGCCACCTCCAGGCCTTGCAGTTTTTGGTGCGTCTCTTCAATTTGCTGAGCATACTTCTGATGTAATGGTTTTGCCAGGATTCAGAAAGCTGTAGTGGATCAGACAGGCAGCAGACCACCAAACAGTGACCATTACCTTTTTTTGGTGTAAGTTTGGCTTTGGGAAGTGCTTTGGAGCTGCTTCTCTGTCCAGGCACTGAGCTGGTCATTGCCAGTTGTATAAAATCCACTTTTCATCATCTGTTACAATCCAATCAAGAAATGATTTGTTGTTGCATAAAATAAGGGGAAATGACACTTCAAAATGATGATTTTTTTGATTTTCGATCAGCTCACTGAAGCTTACACTTAGGAAGCTTTTTCACCTTTCCAATTTGCTTCAAAAGCTGTATGACGTTAGAATGGTTGATGTTGAGTTCTTCGTCAACTTCTCATGTCAGAGGATTAGCTTCAGTGATGGCTCTCAGTTGTCATTGTCAACTTCTGATGGTTAGCTGCTACACTCCTCATCTTCAAGGCTCTCATCTCCTTTGCAAAACTTCTTGAACCACTGTTGCACTGTACTTTGATTAGCACTTCCCTGGCCAAACGTGTTGTTGATGTTGCAAGTTGTCTGTACTGCTTTATGACCCATTTTCAACTGGAATAAGAAAATCAGTTGTATTAGCTTTTTGTCTAACATCATTTCCTCAGTCTAAAATAAATATAAAATAAACAGCAAATAATTTCATTAGCAAAAAAACATAAAGCAAGATATACACATTAAAGTGATATATAACATATCCACATTTATTTAAGAATGTATTCCAATATCAAACAGCACAGTTCAACAATGCAAATACCGCAATTACTTTTGCACCAACCTAATACCCTGCAGAAAGTGAAAATGTTAGTTGCTCAGTTGTGTCCAACTCTTTGGAAACCCAAGGATTGTAGTCTGACAGGCTTCTCTGTCCATGGGATTCTCCAAACAAGGACACTGAAGTGGGTTGCCATTCCCTTCTCCAGGGATATTCCCAACTCAGGAATCAAACCCCAGTGTCCTGCATTGCAGGCAGGTTCTTTACGGTCTGACCCACCAGGGAAGCTTTCAGAGTTTACTTTAAAAAAAACTAATCATGCTCCTCCCTTTCCTCAGTTCAGTTCAGTCGCTCAGTCATGTCCGACTCTTTGCAACCCCATGAATAGCAGCACGCCAGGCCTCCCTGTCCATCACCAACTCCCAGAGTTCACTCAGACTCACGTCCATCGAGTCAGTGATTCCATCCCGCCATCTCATCCTCTGTCGTCCCCTTCTCCTCCTACCCCCAATCCCTCCCAGCATCAGAGTCTTTTCCAGTGAGTCAACTCTTAGCATGAGGTGGCCAAAGTACTGGAGTTTCAGCTTCAGCATCATTCCCTCCGAAGAAATCCCAGGGCTGATCCCCTTCAGAATGGACTGGTTGGACCTCCTTGCAGTCCAAGGGACTCTCAAGAGTCTTCTCCAACACCACAGTTCAAAAGCATCAATTCTACAGAGCTCAGCTTTCTTCACAGTCTAACTCTCACATCCATACATGACCACTGGAAAAACCATAGCCTTGACTAGTCAGACCTTTGTTGGCAAAGTAATGTCTCTGCTTTTCGATATGCTATCTAGGTTGGTCATAACTTTTCTTCCAAGGAGTAGCATCTTTTAATTTCATGGCTGCAGTCACCATCTGCAGTGATTTTGGAGCCAGAAAAATGAAGTCTGACACTGTCTCCACTGTTTCCCCATCTATTTCCCATGAAGTGACTGGACCAGATACCATGATCTTTGTTTTCTGAATGTTGAGCTTTAAGTCAACTTTTTCACTCTCCTCTTACTTTCATCAAGAGGCTTTTTAGCTCCTCTTCACTTTCTGCCATAAGGGTGGTGGTATCTGCATATCTCAGGTTATTGAGATTTCTCCTGGCAATCTTGACTCCAGCTTGTGCTTCTTCCAGCCCAGCATTTCTCATGATGTACTCTGCATATAAGTTAAATAAGCAGGGTGACAGTATACAGCCTTGATGTACTCCTTTTCCTATTTGGAACCAGTCTGTTGGTCCATGCCCAGTTCTAACTGTTGCTTCCTGACCTGCATATAGGTTTCTCAAGAGGCAGGTCAGGTGGTCTGGTATTCCCATCTCTTTCAGAATTTTCCACAGTTTATTGTGATCCACACAGTCAAAGGCTTTGGCATGGTCAATAAAGCAGAAATAGATGTTTTTCTGGAACTCTCTTGCTTTTTCCACGATCCAGCAGATGTTGGCAATTTGATTGCTGGTTCCTCTGCCTTTTCTAAAACCAGCTTGAACATCTGGAAGTTCATGGTTCACGTATTGCTGAAGCCTGGCTTGGAGAATTTTGAGCATTACTTTACTAGCATGTGAGATGAGTGCAGTTGTGTGGTAGTTTGAGCATTCTTTGGCATTGCCTTTCTTTGGGATTGGAATGAAAACTGACCGTTTCCAGTCCTATGGCCACTGCTGAGTTTTCCAAATTTGCTGGCATATTGAGTGTAGCACTTCACAGCATCATCATTCAGGATTTGAAATAGCTCAACTGGAATTCCATCACCTCCACTAGCTTTGTTCGTAGTGATGCTTTCTAAGGCCCACTTGACTTCACATTCCAGGATGTCTGGCTCTAGGTGAGTGATCACACCATCATGATTATCTTGATTATCTGTTACCTTCAGTATAATATTTGTTCACAGTCTACCTCTCCAGCTCCCCTCATTTCTCTACTCACTATCCTTACTATTCCTTATCATGAATTGTGAGAGTTGGACCATTAAGAAGGCTGAGTGTCGAAGAATTGAGGCTTTCAAACTGTGGTGTTGGAGAAGATTCTTGAGTCCCTCGGACAACAAAGAGATCAAACCTGTCAATCCTAAAGAAAATCAACCCCGAATATTCAGTGGAAGAACTGATGGTGAACTTTCAATACTTTGGCCACCTGATGCAAAGAGCCAACTCATTGGAAAAGACCCTGATGCTGGGAAAGATTGAGGGCAAGGGGAGGAGTGAGTGACAGAAGATGAGATGGTTGGATGTCATCACCAACTCAATGAACATGAGTTTGAGCAAACTCAGGGAGATAGTGAAGGACAGGGAAGTCTGGCATGCTGCAATCCATGGTGTTTCAAAGAGTGGGACATGGCTTAGCAGCTGAACAACAATAGCAGTCATGTATTTTAAGATGCAGCTGCACTAAATCCCTTAATGTTCCTTGAACATGCTGTTTTCCTGACTAGAAATGTTCATCCCTTCTCTTCCCATCTGATTAACTCCTCCTGCCATCCTTTAAGATTCAGCTTGTTTAGTTGCCCAATCATGTCTGACTCTCTTGCAACCCCGTGGATTAGTATTTCCCAGGCAAGAATACTAGGGTAGGTTGCCATTTCCTTTCTATAGGGGACCTTCCCGACCTAGGGGTTGAACCCACATCTCATGCATTGCAGGCAATTCCTTACCACTGAGCCACTGGGGAAGCGAAGATTCAGCTTAGATGTTGTGTTTCAAAGGAAGCCTATGATTTCCTCAAGCTTCCCCAGTAGCTCAGTGGTAAAGAAACCACTTGCAATGCAGGAGACAAAGGTTTGATCCCTGGGCTGAAAAGATCCCCTGGAGGAGGAAATGGCAACCCACTCCAGTATTCTTGCTGGGAAAATCCCATGGACAGAGGAGCCTGGCAGGCTACAGTCTGTGGAGTCAGAGTCGGACACAACTAAGCACAAACATTTCCTTGGAGTGGGGGGAGCAGGGAAGTTCTCTCATTATTACAGCCTGTATAAAATCATATTGTGGCTATCTTTGAGATCCTTGAGGGCAGGATCTGTGTTTTATTCATCCTTCTTTGCTTTTGTGGTGCCAGCACATGTTTGTGAATGCAAGAACCCAGATGGGATGATAGGTATGAGCACTCATAACTAATTTACAAAGTCTTAGTCTTGAATGTTGCCTTCTTCCCAAGAGAAAGTAGGAAACTTCCCAGCTGTATTCTGTTTGAAATAATTGGGTATGAACATAGTCTGGAGAGAAATATGCTTCTTATACTCCTTTTGTGAATCATTGTAAAAGTAGGTGATAACAGTCTTTTTGGTACATCAGCAGGCCCTTAGAAAGGACTGATTTCATGTACCATGTACTTAGTGGGCACCTTGGATTATCATGTCTCATTTCTCCCTTGCTCTTGAGAGACTTTGTAATCCCAACACCCAGCACAGTATTTAGCCCTTATTGTGCAGCACAATAAATGTTTGTTGAAAGAATGCATAAATTAAAAAATGAAATAATAATATAAAATATCTCAAATAATTTAAACCCTCTGTTTTAAAATGTTTGAGGTGCTCTTTAAAGCCTTTTCTAATCAGCCCGACCTATTATAATTTTACCCTTCTCTGTTTTCATGATAATACTTATCATATAGACTATGGACTTCCCAAGTGGCACAGTGGTAAAGAATCTGCCTGCCAGTGGAGGAGACAGAGGAGATGTGGGTTCAATCCCTGGGTTGGAAAGGTCCCCTGGAGAAAGGAAATGACAGCCCATTCCAGTATTCTTGCCTTGAAAATTCCATCGACAGAAGGAACCTGGCAGGTTACAGTTCATGGGGTCACAAAAGAGGCAGACGTGACAGAGCGACTGAGCACACACATGTAGACTATGCTGTTTGCACTGCTGTTTATTTTTAACTAACTGCATATGAATAATTTTATAAACTTTCCAGCTAGATTATAAAATCCTTGAGGGCAATGACTGTACTGTTGCCTCCTACAGTGTTTTAAATCTAGTAGGATGTTAATGCTGTAAATTGTGTTGTAACATAACTCGGGGTTACTTAGTGTGTTGGCATCTCTACAGAAGGCTTCGAAACTCTTATGAAAACCACAGTGAGTTACCACCTTGCACCCCCTGGAATAGCTATTAGGGAAAAAAAAAGAAAAATGATGAGTGTTAACAAGAATGTGGAGAAATTGGAACCCTTGTGTACTTTCGGTTAAAGTGTAAAATGGTGTAGCCACTATGTATAGCTGTTCCTCAAAACAATATGGTGGTTCCTCAAGAAATTGAAAATTGTATTATGATATGGTACAGCAATACAATTGTGGGTATATATCCAAAGTAATTGAAATCAGAGTCACAAAGAGATATTTGTATTCCAGTGTGTGCTGTGCTGTGCTCAGTTGCTTCAGTTGTGTCCAATTCTTTGTGACTTATGGACTGTAGCCTGCCAGGCTCCTCTGTTCATAGGATTCTCCAGGCAAGAATACTGGAGTGGGTTGCCATGCCCTCCTCCAGGGAATCGTCCCGACCCTGGAATCAATAGCAGCATTATTCACAATAGCCAAAGAGCCAGGCAACCTAGATGTCCGTTCATGAATAAATAAACAAAATGTGGTATATACGTGTAATGGAATATTATTCAGCCTTAAAAAGAAGGAAATTCTGACATGCTGTACCATGGATGAACCTTGAGGACATTATATAAGTGAAATAAGCCAGTCACAAAAAGATAAAAATTTATATGTAGCACCTAGGGTAGAGTCATAGAAAGTAGAAAGGTGGTTGCCAGAGCCTGGGGAATGAGGGAGAATGGGAATTGTTTTTTAGTGGGTATAGAGTTTCAGTTTTGCGGGCTGAAAAGAGTTCTGGAGATTAGTTGCACAAAGAGGTAAATGTACTTAATTGTACACAAAAGATTATTAAGATGGTAAATTTTATGTATATTTAACTAAAACTTCTTTTTTTAAAAAAGCCCTGAATAGGGAGTCAAAAGTCCAAGGCTGAAATTCCTGATTGTTCCTTGACACCTTGAGCAAGTCGCTTTTTCACTCATGCCTTGATTTTTTCATCTTTAAACAGGATGATAAAGCCTTCCAAGTTTCTGGGTTTATGTAAGAATCAAATAGAAAAAAAAAAAAAAACTATAACTCTTTAAGATAATTTTTTTGAGTAGTAGTTCCATTGTTCCAAAGTCCTTGATCTCCTTTAATATTCATTACAAATTTTATGTCTTCCTTCGTAACAAAATATTCTTAAAGAGGTCTCAGTAATAACCTATTGCCACTTCAAAGAATATGTATGCTGGGTTCTTTCAACTTGGGCTGCTCACCTTATAATTTGGTCCTGGGAAAAGAGCAAATAAAAAGCTTTTATGAGGACTATTGATGATTTCAGATACTAATTACTAATGTGGTTTAGCACTGTGTGTTAGTCGCTCAGTCATGTCCAACTCTTTGTGACCCCATGGACTGTAGCCCGCCAGGTTCCTCTGTCCATGGAATTCTCCAGGCAAGAATACTGGAGTGGGTTGCTATTTCCTTCTCCAGGGGATCTTCCCAACCCAGGGATTGAACCCACATCTCTTACGTCTCCTGCACTGGCAGGCGAGTTCTTTACCACTAGTGCCACCTGGGAAGCCCATGTTACACGCATTATCTCATTTAATCCTTACTACAGTGTTGTCGGGTTCGTAATATCATACTCATTTTATAAACAGGGAAAACAAAGCTGAGAGGTTAAGTTACTTACCCAAGATCACACAATGAATGACAGAGATGAAGTCAGATCTAGGTCTGTATTGACTCTGAAGTCCGTACTCTTTCTACTCTGCTACACTGCCTCTCTCTCAAAATATATTTGACTATGCCAAGTTAATGATAAATGTTATATATTTGATGTATATTCATACATTTATATCAGTTATCTTACCTTAGTCATTGCAAATAAGATAGGCTGTGATAGGGACGATTATCACCAGTTTATAGATGATGAAACATTTGTAACTTAACTAACACCAACATCAACCAATCAATAAATAATAATACCAGGACTTGAAAATAGATACTACAGTTCTCAGACCCATATTTTTTCCGTATCACCTTCATGAGAGCAGAACTTTATCTCTTGAGTTTTTTGTTTCTGACATTTTTTTTATGGGAGCAAAAGAGTGAGCGTCTTGTGGGTCCTGCAATTCTCAGTGTACATGAACAGATTAACGTCTTCATCCCTTTTCTCTCTCCCACTCACTAAAATGATGAGTTAATATTTTTAATGTTATCAGTCCACAAAGAAAGGGAATAAGAAAGATGACAGCACTTTGGAAGCTGGAAGGTGGAGCTGAGGAAACAGAATTCCAAATATATAGGAAGGGTGCACTAACAAGAGGCAAGCAGGTTCTCATCGCAGAACACTAAGACACCAGGAATGAAAGATACTGTGGCATCAGAGACATGCAGTGGTCTAAAAGTGGGGGATTGGCTGGAAGTCTATTTAAGAAGTTGGACTACGAGGCCCCTTCCTCATCGTGCTCAGTTAGGCAATTACTCCTCTATCTCCCTGGTTTATTCTGTGAAAAACTGAGTTTGAAAATCTCCAGACTGGGATAGCGGTTAAAGATCACAGCTGAGGAGCTGGGGCAGGAAGAATACCACACTGAAAACAGAGATCAGAGGGATACCAACATGCTGAATGATGAAACTTGCCCAGCCCTCTTGCTCTATTTCACTCCAAGGATGCTGACACCAAGGCTTATATTCTCCAGGCAGGATAGCTGAGAATTAGTTCTGAGGGAAACCTAAAATTGAATAATCCCAGAAGAAATATATATGAAGAATGATACTTGAGGGTCTCCCAACAAAACATGTATCCCTACTTAATTAACCTGCAATGAAACCCACCAACTGACAGACTCTTCCAGTTAACATAGACCTTCCCAATACCTTTGTAATGACACATTTTTAAATATGAAAGGACAGCAAAGGATCACCAGATAGCTGAGATAAACCTTCACCAAGAAAGACAGCAAATCAAAATGGAAAACAGGCAATATGGAAAGCAGAAGGATATTTTTTGAAAACAATAAGCATCTTTTGCCTCTGATAGTGTAAAATAGTGCATCTATCAAGCAAAGACAGGATGCTCCTCCCCCAAAAAGGAGCAGAGAATAATAGCTCTGGGAAAGTTTTTAAGTAGCAAAAATAATTAATAGAAGTATTAATATATAAAATTGAGGAAATCTCTCAGAAAAATAAAACAAAAATTAAAGAAAACAATTGGAGAATAAATCCATAAAGTCCAACACTAGGCTAACTGGAGTTTTAGGAATGGAGGAGAAATGAAGGGATAGAAATTATCAAAGAAATTACAATATCTCTGATAACTGAAGGACATGAGTTTCCAGATTGACAGAGACTGCTGAGTGCCCAGCATAATGAAGGGGGAAAAATCAAAAGTACTATGTCACATTGTCATGAAATTTCTAAACACAAGGGTTAAAGAGAAGATCCAAAAATCTTGTTGACAAGAGATGAAGAGGGAGTGGGGAAAGGTGAATGGATTATTCATAAAAGAATAGGTAATGAGAATAGCGTATTTCTTAATATTGACAGTAGTGGTTAGAAAACAATGAAACAGCACTTTCAAAATTCTGAGAGAAAATTATTTTCAACCTAGAATTCTACACTAAATCATGTTATTAATCAAATGTGAGGGACAAAGATATTTTCTTGCATGCAAAAAAAAATTTACTAACCCCCACTTTTCCTGGGGCACTACTGGAGGATGTACTCTACGGAAACAATTTTAGGTTTTAGGTTTTAGGAAAGAGGGGATCACCCTAGGAAAGGCAAAAGGAAGTTCTAAGATGACACTTGTATAGAGCAGACTTAGTGAGGGATAGTCCAGACTGAAGGAAGGAGTGCTGCATGGGAGTTTTTCCATGGTTGAGTTCAAAATAATTCATTTTTACTTTTCTGTTGGAAGGTCTGAGACAGTGATAATGATGCAGAAATTTTGTCAAATAGAAAACAGAGGCAACTATTAATTGTAAGACAAAAAGTTGCGTAAGAAAGGAAATATAATCATAATCCAGTTAACTGATCCAGAAGGAAAACACACAAGAGTCATAATAAGGTTAACATGAAACACTGATTTAATTTGAAATATTGTGATATAACAGTATTGAGAGGCTGAAGGGAGGAAAAACGTAGTGTTGGATCTTTAAGATCTTTATCTTTTCTATTAGGTACTGTTAAAAATTTACAAATCAAGAACTGGCAGTAAAAATATTTAATTTGGGAAAATGTTGGTAAACATGAAAAAAAAAAGCCACCAAATAAGTTTGGGAGGGTATCTCAAGCTTTGGTGAGGCCACCACTTTTTTAAGACTGTGTGTGTGTGAAAATATACTCCGTTGTGCTTTGTTATGAGCCTTGTAGTTCCACAAGACTTTTTTTCTAACCAAAGACTTAAAATATTTGCATGTATTACCTTGATAAACATCAAAAATATCAAAGGTAGAGAAGGAGAGAGAGAAAGAAAATCTTTAGTGTCTATCCAGACCTATGATATGAAATGACATTTTGAATTTTCTTTATAGAAAAGTCCTGGAAGAATACTAGAAAGTTATCAACCAGATATTTCAGAAGAATAAAACTCTAATTATTTAGACCAGTTTTTAAAAGTGTCACACCTTTAATTTGTGGTGTCACAGGTGCTGCTGCTGCTGCTGCTGCTAAGCCACTTCAGTCGTGTCCGACTCTGTGCGACCCCATAGACAGCAGCCCACCAGGCTCCCCCGTCCCTGGGATTCTTCAGGCAAGAACACTGGAGTGGGTTGCCGTTTCCTTCTCCAATGCATGAAGGTGAAAATTGAAAGTGAAGTCGCTCAGTCGTGTCCGACTCTTAGCGACCCCATGGACTGCAGCCTACCAGGCTCCTCTGTCCATGGGATTTTCTAGGCAAGAGTACTGGAGTGGGTTGCCATTGCCTTCTCCGTCACAGGTGCTTCCTACTCCCAAAATGAGAAAAATTGAGTGGAATGCTGGAGCATTATTGTCCTCTGAGTTCTAATCAGTCTTACTGGCTTTTTATTTTTTAATTGTGAAAATGAATGTCATATATCATTTCAAAAAGATGTATCCTCAAGATTAATGCTGTGACACTATCTCATGTGTGGAATTAGGAGACCTAGGTTTAAATCCCCTTTCTATGATTTGCTGGCTCTGTGACCCTAGGAATATCTTGTTTCTAGCCCTCCCATTTCTTCTGTTTACTCCAAAAGCTAAATTGCAATGGAAAATGTTCAAGAAGAATCACTTCATGCTAAATCCCTCTAATAGTAAGTATGCCCCAGTGTATTTATTAAGGATTATTCAGTCTCCTCTATTGAATTATAAGAACTTAAAAAGTACCAACTACATTTTTGCTTCTGAAATTTCCCACATCCTATTATTGTTATTTTCTCCCTCTAATAGGCACCAAATCAGTGTTGTCAGAAATTTATTGACTGTTGTTGTGAGGAGAATGTTTGTCATTAAATGTTTGTCTTGTAATTCTCTGTTTAGAAAAAACAAAAAGTCCCATATGTTTCAGGAAAATTCTATTTTCATTGTTAAATTTAAGTTTAAGTTGGACCTAAACAATAAAAACAGAAGTCTGTCTTCTTTCTTCTTCCAAAGAAAGAGTTCCTTAATGATATATATATGTATTTTGTTGTTGTTGTTTTTTAAATTTTTGACCATGCTGCACATCATGTGGGATGGCATGTAGGATCTTAGTTCCCTGACCAGGGATCAAATCCATGCCTTCTGCGTTGAAAGCATGGAGTCTTAACCACTGGACCACCAGGAATTCCCATAATGGTTTGTATTTTTATAAAAAGGAAAGATTTTTAACTAAAACACTGGAGTACCCCCAAAGATTTGGCAAACTTAACTACTCTTCTTACTCATATCCATGTTCTTATGAGTATTAACAAAATAATTTTTGACTCATCTAAACAAATAAAATTGTAACGTAGAAAGATGAAGCCTAGTGAGAGAGATATGAGACTTTTTATGATCTTGAAAAGTATAGTGAGACTCAATCTGTTCAATAATACCTAGAATATTAGAACTTTAGCTCACCTTTGATAAATTAAAATACACTTTAGGAAAATAAAAATTAAATTAAAATGCCCACTAGATAGTGGATCTTGAATTTATAAAAGTAACCATTTTGTATGTTTTCAGTTCCGTTCAGTCACTCAGTCGTGTCTGACTCTTTGCAACCCCATGAATCGCAGCATGCCAGGCCTCCCTGTCCCTCACCAACTCCCGGAGTTCACCCAAACTCATGTCCATTGAGTGAGTGATGCCATCTAGCCATCTCATCCTCTGTTGTCCCCTTCTCCTCCTGCCCCCAATCCCTCCCAGCATCAGGGTCTTTTCCAATGAATCAACTCTTCGCATGAGGTGGCCAAAGTATTGGAGTTTCAGCCTCAGCATCAGTCCTTCCAGTGAACAATCAGGACTGGTTTCCTTCAGAATGGACTGGTTGGATCTCCTTGCAGTCCAAGGGACTCTCAAGAGTCTTCTCCAACACCACAGTTCAAAAGCATCAATTCTTCGGCGCTCAGC
Organism: Ovis canadensis; assembly: GCF_042477335.2. Taxonomy (NCBI): domain Eukaryota; kingdom Metazoa; phylum Chordata; class Mammalia; order Artiodactyla; family Bovidae; genus Ovis; species Ovis canadensis. The sequence goes on from NC_091257.1 coordinate 78,898,119, forward strand.
TTTCTTCACAGTCCAACTCTCACATCCATACATGACCACAGGAAAAACCATAGCCTTGACTAGACGGACCTTTGTTGGCAAAGTAATGTCTCTGCTTTTCAATATGCTATCTAGGTTGGTCATAACTTTCCTTCCAAGGAGTAAGCATCTTTTAATTTCATGGCTGCAGTCACCATCTGCAGTGATTTTGGAGCCCAGAAAAATGAAGTCTGACACTGTTTCCACTGTTTCCCCATCTATTTCCCATGAAGTGACTGGACCAGATGCCATGATCTTCGTTTTCTGAATGTTGAGCTTTAAGTCAACTTTTTCACTCTCCTCATTCACTTTCATCAAGAGGCTTTTTAGCTCCTCTTCACTTTCTGCCATAAGGGTGGTGTCATCTGCATATCTGAGTTTATTGATATTTCTCCTGGCAATCTTGATTCCGCGAGAAGCTTGTGCTTCTTCCAGTCCAGCATTTCTCATGATGTACTCTGCATATAAGTTAAATAGGCAGGGTGACAATATACAGCCTTGACGTACTCCTTTTCCTGTTTGGAACCAGTCTGTTGGTCCATGCCCAGTTCTAACTGTTGCTTCCTGACCTGCATATAGGTTTCTCAAGAGGCAGGTCAGGTGGTCTGGTATTCCCATCTCTTTCAGACTTTTTCCACAGTTTATTGTGATCCACACAGTCAAAGGCTTTGGCATATTCAATAAAGCAGACATAGATGTTTTCTGGAACTCTCTTGCTTTTTTGATGATCTGGTGGATGTTGGCAATTTGATCTCTGGTTCCTCTGCCTTTTCTAAAACCAGCTTGAACATCTGGAAGTTCATGGTTCACGTATTGCTGAAGCCTGGCTTGGAGAATTTTGAGTATAATTTTTCAATTAAAGCTGCATTATTATAGCTGACTGGCTTCCTAGGTATCTCAGTGGTAAAGAATCAACCTGCCAATGCAGGAGCTGCAGGAAACATGGGTTTGATCCCTGGAGGATCAAAGGGGATCCTTCCCTGGAGGAAGAGATGGCAACCCACTTCAGTACTCTTGCCTAGAAAATCCCATGGACAGAGGAGCCTGGCAGACTACAGTCCATGGGGTCACAAAGTCATACACTACTGAGCATCTAAGGATTCACACATATTATAGCTTATATATTAAATGCTTCCTTTTGAACACTTCTAAGCTCCTTAGTATATTATTTTCCTAATCTTGTGAAATAGGTACTTAGCTCCATTTTACAAGTGAGATAATGAGCTCAAAGAGATTAAGTAACTAAATATCACTTCCAGGTATGAGCTGATCAGTTCCCAGATATTATACCTCCTTTAAATACAACTCCCCCTCCCTTTGGATAGTAGTTGTATCATACTGCTATTTCAGCCTTTGAGGATTTTTTTTCCAGTCTGGTTCTGTTAACTCATCATTTTAGTATCATCTCCTGTCTTCATGTTATACATTAATTTTGTAGGCATAGATTATTTGCCTTTCTCTAATTTGTTGATAAAAATGTTGAAGGGGCAAAGCCAAGTGTGATTCATTACTATAGACCTTTGTTTAAGTTCATACAATCCTTCCATCAACAACTATTCAGGCAACTGCAAATTCAACTAATTTTAATCCTTAAGTAGCAATTATTTCTCCTTTGTGTCACCACTGTTACTATGAGATAATCTGTCAAATATGAACCTGAAATTAGGATGCATCATATCTATAGGATGATGTACTTCATCTAATTGTTTGCCACCCATATAAAGAAATGTAACTCATTTGGTCTGACTTGTTTTAGTTAACTCATGCTCATTACTCTATTTTACCTTTCTCCAAGTGTTCATAAATTATCTGTTTAATTTTAGAATGCAGCAGAGAATTAAAGTCACTAACTGGGCTATAATTTCTGGTAATCGCTTTTCCCTACATATAAAGTTTGGGCTGCCTTTAGTTATCTCTAGACTCGTTACTATGCTTGATTTCCTGGTGATTACTGGCAGTACATTTTTAAGAACTATAGAATGAAATTCTAAACTGAAAAATCATAGTTTATAAAACTGCAAAACTTTAAACTATAAAAGTTGGGTTCCTTTGAAATTATTCAAAGCTCTCTTAATAGCTCCCTTCCTAAATTGTACTCCAATTCCCTTTCGATGGTGTTAAACTCATTCCAGTGTAAGATTGTTCTTGGTGGAGCCATCTGACCTGGTAGCTTTTATTGTCCTCCCACCGGTAGAATCACTTCTTAGACTCTTTTATTTTTAGCTTCCTTTAAGTATTTATCTGGTTCTTGATTTCCCAACATAGTGTTCTCTTCTATTAGATAACTCTTCCCCCACCTCCCTACCCCAGGCTGTACTGCATGGCATGTGGGATCTTAGTTCCACTTCCCTGCAGTGGAAGGAATCTCAAAACCACAAAAATTCCCCAGAAAAGTCTTTTAAATGAACAAACAAACAAAAAAATACCTTTAAATAGTCTTTTTCTTTTTGAGAAATCTCTTTTTCTTCCTCAAAGTCTCTTCCACTCAATAACCTCAATATGAATAGTCTCTTTTTCTGCTGAACCTTAGTAGTACTTTACTTATTCCTGCTTTCTTTGTGTTTTTGTCATGTTCTCTATAGCAATAGAGTTGTCTGTGTTCATTTCCTGTTTACTAGAATGTAAACCTCTTGGGACGAGATCCAGATTTTACACAGCTTTGTATTCCAGTTAGTTTAATGCCTTGCACATAATAAATGCTCAGTGATTGTTGCTGAATGAATGAATAAGCAAAAGAATAAATTGAGTCCTATTTAGTCGTGTGTTGTTGTTCGGTTGCTAAGTCGTATCCAGCTCTTTGCAACCCCGTAAAATGCAGCACTCCAGGCTTCCCTTTCCTTCTCTGTCTCCCAGAGTTTGCTCAAATTCATGTCTGTTAAATTGGTGTTGCCATCTAACCATCTCATCCTCTGTCACCTCCTCCTCCTGCCCTCAATCTTTCTCAGCATCAGCTCTTTTCCAATGAGTTGGCTCTTCACATTAGGTGGCCAAAGTATTGAAGCTTCAGCTTCAGTTCTTCCAATGAATATTCAGAGGTGATTTCCTTTAGGATTGATTGGTTTGATCTCCTTGCTGAGTCTTACCCAGCACCACAATTTGAAAGCATCAATTCTTCGGTGCTCAGCTTTCTTTATGGTCCAACTCTCACATTAGTGGTGTGTTAGAGCTGCTCTTACTAGATTCTAAATGCTAATTATTAAATTTTTAGGAATTTTGCTAATAGGCTAATAAACCATTGGTAACTTGAAAACTGACCATGGTAGAAGTATTCCCGCCACTGTTCTGTTGCATAACAAAACAAAGGGTTGTTTTTTCTTTTTTTCCACCAGAGAGCCAGTTATTATTAAATGTTTGTATTTTTATCAGCATTTATCAGCACACCACTGGTCCATTTCTTTCATAGTAGAAAATTTGTATATACCTCTTTTTGTTAGTATTAAAAAGCCAGAAGACTTTCTAAGCCATCTTTTCTAATCTTAACATCTTACCGATAAATTGAGATCCAAAGAAGTGAAGCAGTTTGTACATGTCATAGATTTAGATAGTAGCAAAGAAGAAACAGGATTTAAGCTCTTCAGTCTTCTGGTCACTTCTTCTCTTTATGCCACCACACTGATTTCATTTCTTTGTTGTTTTCCTGTTGCTTTGTTCCTTGGTATAGCCTCAGGTAAGACCATAATATTGTTCCACACATAATAATTATTAAGGAATGTCAGTGAACAGAACACAGTTTCTCTACCTTTTGTTCCTTTTGCAGACAGATTTAAGTTATTGCATTTGTTTTTGGAGAAAGAACAGATTCTGTTCCTGAGTTTTACGAGCTAAGAAAAAAAAGTTTTGCTTTTAATGTTTCTCTGTTAAATTTTTTAATTGAGTGACAGAGATTGAATTTTGTAAAAGTATGTTTTACGACATTTAGAAACATGTTTGTAAACTTTTACTGCACATTCCCTGAGAATGATTGTGAATGCCAGGCAGCAACAATTTTGTCTCTTCCACAGTGACCTGGTTGCCCAGTAATAACTTCCTCATTGACTTGCCATGTTTTCTAAACTTCTGACCACTAGCTCAACAATCTGGGATCAAGGTATTTGTTAAAATGCACAAATGTTACCTAGGAAGAAATGTATAAAAAGCCATTTTAGAACCCTAGAGGAATAAAAAATAGGACAGATATTTTGTGATTTTGAGGGTGACTCACACACACACACGCACACACACACAAAAGGGTGATAAAGAGACACCCAAGATAATATAGAAATTTCCAGTAGAATGAGCCTATTTTTGGTCATTTGTCAACTTAAAACCCATCACAGAGGATAGCATGAGAATATTGATCATAATCAATAGATTTATTGGAGACTTCAGTGAGATCCTGGAAATATGGTTAGCTTCTGAGAACACAACTAGTAAGAAACAGCCTATGCTTATCAGACCTCAATTGGAGTATCACCATTAGAAAATATGTAGACAAACTGGAACAGTGTCCAGGGAGAGAATTGGGACTGAAAATCAACCTTCAGTAAGTATTTATATTCAGGCACTGTTCTTTACATTGGGATACATCAGTGAACAAAGCAAAGACCCCTCACCTTGTTTCTTTCTTTTGTTTTGTTTTTTGGTCTTAGGAGATCTTAGTTCCCCAGTCAGGGATCCAACTGATGCCCCCTACAGTGGAAGTGTGGAGTCCGAACCACTGGACCACCAGGGAATTCCCCTCCCTGTCCTTGTGGAACTTACATTTTTGTAAGGCTAGACAGAACTGTGGTGCTGGAGAAGATGAAGATCAGATCAGTCAATCCTAAAGGAAATCAACCCTGAATACTCATTGGAAGGACTGATGCTGAAGCTGAAGCTCCAATACTTGGGCCACCTAACATGAAGAACTGACTTATTGGAAAAGACCCTGATTCTGGGGAAGATTGAGAGGAGGAACAGAAGGGGGCAACAGAGGATGAGATGGTTGGATAGCATCATCAACTCAGTGGATATGAGTTTGAGCAAATTCTGGGAGATAAGTATAGGGAAGCCTGGAGTCTTATGGGATCACAAAGAGTCAGACATGACTAAGCGACTAAACAACAACAGCAAGACAGACAATAAACAAAATGATATAAACTGTAAACAATACAGTTTCTTAGAAGGTGAAAAGTGCTTTCAGTAAAAGAAAAAAATAGATATGGCAAAGTGAATCATCTCAAGAACATCAGGAAAAGTTGAAATATGATAGTTCCATTTCTTCTAAAATTGTGGATAATAATATTTACCATTGCTATAAATAATTATTGTGATACTACTTGTTAAGTACTTTGTACTATGCCTAACATACTTGACAGTGGACAGTAAAAGCTCTGCTTCACATCATCTTTACTCCAGGATCCAGGTCTTCTAACAAATATTGCCAGTTTTATGTATGAGGGAAAAGAAGCAGGCAAACCACTCACTGGCTCTTAAAGCTTTTGCCCAGAAGCCACGAATGTCACCAATTTTACTAGACCATATCACATGGTGTGATGGTTTTCAAAATATGTCCACAAATTCTTTGACACTCCTCCCTTCAGAGAGTGAAGTCTAATTCCTCTGCCCTTGTGTGTGAGATAAACTTAGTTTCTTGCTTCTGACAAATACATGATGACAGAAGTAATGATGTGTGACTTCCAAGACAAGGTCATAAAAGGCATTACAGTTTCTCTCTTGGTCTACTCACTCTGAAAGAAGCCAGCTACCATGCCATGAGGACACTCAATTACCCAAATGGTTAGACCCAGATGGTAAGGAACTTAGGCTCTTCACTAATAACTAGTGAGGATCAGAGATCTCGTGCCAATAGCCATGTGAAAGCACTTTCCAGGAAGAGGATCATCCTGCTTCACTAAAGCTTTCAAATATCTACAGCCCCAGGAAGCATCCTTTATTAAAACTGAAGTATTAATATAATTGATTTACAATGTTATAGTAATTTAAGGTGTATAACATAGTGATTCAATATATATTATAAAATGATCACCATAATAAATATTATTTCCACATTGGAGAAGACTCTTGAGAGTCCCTTGGACTGCAGGGAGATCCAACCAGTCCATTCTGAAGGAGATCAACCCTGGGATTTCTTTGAAAGGAATGATGCTAAAGCTGAAACTCCAGTACTTTGGCCACCTCATGCGAAGAGTTGATTCATTAGAAAAGCCTTTGATGCTGGGAGGGATTGGGGGCAGGAGGAGAAGAGGACGACTGAGGATGAGACAGCAGGATGGCATCACTGACTCAGTGGACGTGAGTTTGAGTGAACTCCGGGAGTTGGTGATGGACAAGGAGGCCTGGTGTGCTGTGATTCATGGGGTCGCAAAGAGTCGGACACGACTGAGCGACTGAACAGAACTGAACTGAACATGTCACTAATAAAGTTATTACAATATTATTAACTATATTCCCTATGCTGTACATTACACCCCTAAAACTTATTTATTTTATAACTGGAAGTTTGTACTTTTTAATCCCCCTCACCTATTACACTCGTTCACCTATCCACCTCCCCTGTGGCAAACACCAGTTTGTTCTCTGTGTCTGTGTCTGGTTTTGTTTCATTATATTTGTTAATTTGTTTTGTTTTTTAGATTACACATGTGAGTGAAATCAGTATGTGCCTTTCTGTGTCTGACTTATTTCTTTGGACCCATCCATGTTGTTGAAAAATGGCAAGATTTTATTCTTTTTTATGGCTGAGTAATATTCCATTGTAGGTAGATAAATAAATAAGTAGATATAGAGTAAGCAAGATGAGTAGATATATGGTAGATTAGTTCAGTTCAGTCACTCAGTCATGTCTGACTCTTTGCGACCCCATGAATTGCAGACCGCCAGGCCACCCTGTCCATTACCAACTCCCAGAGTTCACCCAAACCCACGTCTATCAAGTTGGTGATGCCATCCAGCCATCTCATCCTCTGCCGTCCCCTTTTCCTCCTGCCCCCAATCCCTCCCAGCATCAGGGTCTTTTCCAATGAGTCAACTCTTCACATGAGGTGGCCACAAAGTACTGGAGTTTCAGCTTTAGCATCATTCCTTCCAAAGACACCCAGGACTGATCTCCTTTAGAATGGACTGGTTGGATCTCCTTGCAGTCCATGGGACTCTCAAGAGTCTTCTCCAACACCAGAGTTCAAAAACATCAATGCTTTGGTGCTCAGCTTTCTTCACAGTCCAACTCTCACATCCATACATGACTACTGGAAAAACCATAGCCTTGACTAGACAGACCTTTGTTGGCAAAGTAATGTCTCTGCTTTTCAATATGCTAATCTAAGTTGGTCATAACTTTTCGTCCAAGGAGTAAGCATCTTTTAATTTCATGGCTGCAGTCACCATCTGCAGTGATTTTGGAGCCCAGAAAAATAAAGTCTGACACTGTTTCCACTGTTTCCCATCTATTTCCCATGAAGTGATGGGACCAGATGCCATGATCTTCGTTTTCTGAATGTTGAGCTTTAAGTCAACTTTTCCACTCTCCTCATTCACATTCATCAAGAGGCTTTTTAGTTCCTCTTCACTTTCTGCCATAAGGGTGGTGTCATCTGCATATCTGAGGTTATTGATCATTCTCCCAGCAATCTGGATTCCAGCCTGTGCTTCTTCTAGCCCAGCATTTCTCATGATGTACTCTGCATATAAGTTAAATAAGCAGGGTGACAATATACAATCTTGATGTACTCCTGATAAGTAGATATAAATTTCTGAATCATTATATTTCATTGCATTTTCATTTTAAAACTCAGCATTCAAAAAAATTAGATCATGGCATCCAGTCCCATCAATTCATGGCAAATAGAAGGGGGAAAGGTGGAAACAGTGACAGACTTTATTTTCCCAGGGTCCAAAATCACTGCAGATGGTGGCTGTGGTCATGAAATTGAAAGACACTTGCTCCTTAGGAGAAAAACTGTGACAAAACTAGGCAACATATTAAAAAGCAGAGACATCACTTTGCTGACAAAGGTCCATCTAGTCAAGGCTATGGTTTTTCCAGTAGTCATGTATGGATGTGAGAGTTGGATCGTAACGAAAGCTGAGCACCGAAGAATCAATATTTTCTAATTGTGGTGCAGGAGAAGACTCTTGAGAGTCCCTTGGACTGCAAGGAGATCAAACCAGTCCATCCTAAAGGAAATCAGTCCTGAATATTCATTGGAAGGACTGATGCTGAAGCTGAAACTCCAATACTTTGGCCACCTGATGCAAAGAACTGACTCATTGGAAAAGATCCTGGTGCTGGGAAAGATTGAAGGCAGGAGGAGAAGGGGCGACAGAGGATGAGATGGTTGAATAGCATCACCAACTCAATGGACATGAGTCTGAGCAAACTCTGGGAGATAGTGAAAGACAGGGAAGCCTGGCCTGCTGCAGTTCATAGGGTTGCAAAAGTAGGACACAACTTAGCGACTGAACAACAACAGATTTTTATTCTCATTTGTTTCCAGATTCTTTAAAATGTTCTTCTTTATTTTTTCGGTGACCCATTGGTGGTTTAGTACCGTGTTGTTTACACTCCACGTGTTTGTGTTTTTTTCCAATTTTTTCCTTGTAGCTGATATCTGGTCTTATACTGTTGTGGTCAGTAAAGATGCTTGATATAATTTCAGTCTTCTTAATTGAAACTTGTTTGTGGTTGCTGACAAAGTTCTGTATAGTCAAAGCTATGGTTTCTTCAGAAGTCACATACAGATGTGAGAGTTGGACCATAAAGAAGGCTGAGCACCGAAGAATTGATGCATTCAAACTGTGGTGTTGGAGATGACTCTTGAGAGTCCCTTAGACTGCAAGGAGATCAAACCAGTCAATCCTAAAGGAAATCAATCCTGAATATTCATTGGAAAGACTGATGCTGAAGCTGAAGCTCCACTACTTTAGCCACCTGATGCAAAGAGTTAGAACATTGGAAAAGACCCTGATGCTGGGAAAGATTGAAGGCAGGAGGAGAAGGGGATGACAGAGGATAAGATGATTGGATGGCCTCACCGACTCAATGGACATGGGTTTGAGCAAACTCCAGGAGATGGTAAAGGACAGGGATGCCTGGCATGCCACAGTTCATGGGATCACAAATAGACACAACTGAGCAACTGAACAACAATTATATATATACACACACACACATATATATATGTATACTATATATACATGTATATATATAGTAATATGTCTTGTTTTTCTATCCATTTAACCATTATGTGTCTTGTTGAAACATTTAGTCCATTAAAGTTACTATTTGATTGATGTGTACTTATTGCCATTTTGTTAATTGTTTTTTGACTTCTCTTTCAAATATGAATTAAAACTCTGCTGGGTAGAGTTGTTTTTTTTGTTTGTTTTCTGTCTGTGCCATGCAGCTTGTGGAATCTTAGTTCCTGACCAGGGCTCGAACCCATGTCCTCTGCAGTGGAAGAGTCCTAGTTACTAGACCACTAGGGAACTCCCCTGGGTAGAGTATTCTTGGTGGTTAAGTTTTTTTTTCCTTTGATCATTTTGAGATTTTGAGTGTAGTATGTCACTTCCTTCTGACCTACAAAGATTCTGCTGAAAAGTCAACTGATTGATTGTCTTATGGGAGTTCCTTTGTTACTCCCATAGTTGCTTTTCTCGTGACACTTTTGCGTCTCTCATTTTATCTAACCTTTGCCATTTAAAATTTTGTTTATTTATTTTTTGTCTATGCTGAGTCTTCATTGCTGTGGGCTTTTCTCTAGCAGCAGCAAGCAGGGGCTGCTCTCTAGTTGTGGTATGCAGGCTTCTCTCTGTGATGGCGTCTCTTGTTGCAGACCACGGGCTCTAGAGCTTGTAGGCTTCAGTAGTTGTGGCTCCTAGACTTTAGAGCACAGGCTAAATAGTTGTTGGCTCATGGACTTAGTTGCTCTTTGGCATGTGGGATCTTCCTAGACCTGGGATCAAACCCATATCTCCTGCATTGGCAGGCAAATTCTTTACCACTAAGCCACCAGGGAAGCCCTAATGTTTGCCATTTTAATTGTAATATATCTTGGTGTGACCTCTTTAGAGTTACCTTATTTGAGGCTCTTTGTGCTTCCTGAACTTGGATGTCTGTGTCCTTTCCCAGGTTAGTGAAGGTTTTAGCTATTATTTCTTCAAATAAGTTCTTTGCCTCTTTCTTTCTTCTTATTCTGGTATTCCTGTAATATAATGTTAATATGCTTGATGTTCACCCAGAAGTCTTTTAAACTATCTTTTTTTTTTTTTTAATGTATACATGGCATGTGGAATCTTAGTTACCTGACCAGGGATCAAACCCATGCCCCCTGCATTGGAAGCATGGAGTCTTAACCACTGGACTGCTAGGGAAATCCTGAACTATCCTCATTTAAAAAAAAACTCTTTATCCTCTTCAGCTTGGGTGATTTCCACTACTCTGTCTTCCAGTTCACTAATCTGTTGCTTTGTATCATCTAGTCTAATGTTGATTCCTTCAATGTATTTTTTAATTTCAGTCATTGTATTCTTCAGTTCTGTTTGTTTCTTCTTTAACTCTGTTGAACTTAATCTTTCTGTCCATCTATTCTTCTGAGTTCACTGAACATTTTTGTGATCATTACCTTGAACTTTTTATCAGATAGATTGCTTATCTCTACCTCACTTAGTTCTTTTTCTGGGTGTTTGTCTTATTCCTTTGTTTAGAACATATTCCTCTGTCTCTGCATTTTGATTAATTCTCTGAGGTTTTCTATGTTTTTCCGATGTTTTACGTAGGTCAGTTATGTTTCCTAATCTTGGAGAAGTGTCCTTATATAGGAGATGTCATATGGGCCCAGCAGCACATTCCCCCAGTCACCAGAGCTGTATACTTTAGGAGTGCTCCCTCTGTGGGCTGTTTGGGCCCTTCTGCCTGTGCTGAGACCAACTGCTGAGGGTATGTTGGTAGGCAGGACTGGCCCCTGGCCTGGTTGACTGCCAGTCCCTTCCTTGTGTAGTGGTTGTTGGCCTATTAATGGGGAGGACTGTGTCCCAGAGCAGCTGGCTGCATTGCTTAGGGGTTCCCAGGGCTGGTGCCAGCCTGCTAGTGGTTGGATAAACCCTGGGTGCTAATAGGCTAGAGGAAGGACTTCAAAATGATGCTTCTAAGCACCAGTGTTCTTACGATGGAACAAGCTTCCATAAACGGGCTGCTGCCAGTGTTTGAGTCCCCAGGGGAAGTCCTGTTTGCCTTCTGCTTCTCCAACAGGCCTTCCAAAATCAGCAAGTGGGTCTGACCCAGGCTCCTTGAGACGAGTAGCCTCTCTACTGAGACTCACAGTGCGAGGTTTTATGCTCCTCCTTTAAGAGGAGAGCCTCTGTATCCTACAGCCTTCTGACTCTGTTCTGGGGGTTCATCTTCCTATGCAAGACCCCCCAGCCTGGGGAGCCAGATGAGGGTCTCAGACCTCTCACTCCTTGGGGCAAACCTTCACAATAGTGATTATCCTCCTGTCTGTGGGTTACCTACCTAGAATTATGGTCTGAAGTATACTACATCTCTGCCCCTCCTACTGATTTGTTATGATTCATTCTTTATATCTTTAGTCATAGAAAATCTTTTCTGCTGGTCCTCAAGTTGTACTTATAGATAGTTACCATATACTGCTGCTGCTGCTGCTGCTAAGTCACTTCAGTCGTGTCCAACTCTGTGCGACCCTATAGACCCCCATAGACGGCAGCCCACCAGGCTCTCCCATCCCTGGGATTCTCCAGGCAAGAACACTGGAGTGGGTTTAGTTACCATAAATAGTTGTGATTTGGGGGTGCCTGTGAGAAGATGTGAGCTCAGGGTGTGCCATCTTGGCCTGCTCCTCTCCTCAGCAAAACTGTGAGAGACCCTGAGCCAGGACTACCTAGCCAAACTACTCCCAATTTCTTGACATACAGAAACCATGCTGCTGCTGCTAAGTCACTTCAGTCGTGTCTGACTCTGTGCCACCCCATAGATGGCAGCCCACCCTGCTCCCACATCCCTGGGATTCTTCAGGCAAGAACACTGGAGTGGGTTGCCATTTCCTTCTCCAATGCATGAAAGTGAAAAGTGAAAATGAAGTCACTTAGTCGTGTCCGACTCTTAGCGACCCCATGGACTACGGCCCACCAGGCTCCTCCATCCATGGGATTTGCCAGGCAAGAGTGCTGGAGTGGGGTGCCACTGCCTTCTCCATGAGATGATAAATATTTATTGTTTTTAACTGTAAAGTTTTGGAGTAATTTGTTGTACACCTGCATACTAAGTTGTTTTAGTCATGTTCACCTCTTTGTGACCCTATGGACTGTAACCCACCAGGCTCTTCTGTCCATGGGATTCTCCAGGAAAGAATACTGGAGTGGATTGCCATGACCTTCTCCAGGGGATCTTCCTGACCCATGGATTGACCTCTCATCTCTTATGTCTCCTTCATTGGCAGTCCAGTTCTTTACCACTAGTGCCACCTGGGAAGCCCAAAAATGTTACTCAGTTGTATCCAACTCTTTGGGAACCCAAGGACTGTAGTCTGACAGGCTCCTCTGTCCATGGGATTCTCCAGACAAGAACACTGGAGTGGGTTGCCATTCCCTTCTCCAAGGGATCTTCCCAACTCAGATCAAACCCTGGTCTCCTGCATTGCAGGCCGATTCTTTCCCATCTGAGCCACATAATAACTAATACTTATGGTCTAGTCAAAGCTATGGTTTTTCCAGTGGTCATGTAAGGATGTGAGAGTGGACTGTGAAGAAAGCTGAGCGCCGAAGAATTGATGCTTTTGAACTGTGGTGTTGGAGAAGACTCTTGAGAGTCCCTTGGACTGCAAGGAGATCAGTCCCAGGATTTCTTTGGAGGGAATGATGCTGAAGCTGAAACTCCAGTACTTTGGACATCTCATGCGAAGAGTTGACTCATTGGAAAAGACTCTGATGCTGGGAGGGATTGGGGGCAAGCGGAGAAGGGGACGACAGAGGATGAGATGGCAGGATGGCATCACTGACTCGATGGACGTGAGTCTGAGTGAACTCTGGGATTTGGTGATGGACAGGGAGGCCTGGCATGCTGTGATTCATGGGGTCACAGAGTCGGACACGACTGAGCGACTGAACTGAACTGATGGCCACCTCTGAGTTCATCAGGGCAGAATATGCAGTCCTCATGCAGAAAGAGGTATAGCAGAGAAACTGGAATATTTGGTGAACATAATATCTACAACAGTAACTAGAATATTTAAATCTAGTCCTCTGCCTTTCCATTAGACAAATAACTGAAGCAAGAAATAAATCATACAACCTCTCAGCATTTACTCCCTCTTCCCTATCCTGTTATCCAACATGTTCCATAATCAGCAAATAAGGTGTTTTAAGTCTGGGTTCTGATACTCCCTTCCTAATCCCTGTTGTTCAGTCGCTCAGTTGTGTCTGATTCTTTGCAACCCCATGGATTACAGCACACCAGGGTTCCCTGTCCTTCACTATCTCCTGGAGTTTGCTCAAACTCATGTCCATTGAATCGGTGATGCCATCCAACCATCTCATCCTCTGTCATCCCCTTCTCCTCCTGCCTTCAATCTTTCCCAGCACCAGGATCTTTTCCAGTGTGTCAGCTCTTTGCATCAGGTAGCCAAAGTTCTGGAGCTTCAGCTTCAGCATCAGTCCTTCCAGTGAATATTCAGGATTAATTTCCTTTAGGATGGACTGGTTTGATCTCCTTGCAGTCCAAGGGACTCTCAAGAGTCTTCTCCAACCAACACCACAGTTTAAACACATCAGTTCTTTAGCCCTCAGCCTTCCTTATGGTCCAGCTCACATCCATACGTGACTATTGCAAAAGCCATACCTTTGACTATATGATTCCTATTATTGTTTTAATCTGAATTTATTTAGGAAATTTCCCAGCAGTCCAGTGGTTAGGACTCCATGTGGCATGGCCAAAAACTTTTCTTCAATTTTATTTAATCAGTGAGGTTGAGAGTATATAGTTCAATGGTTCTTGTATGTTTATTATGTTTTACAACATTTCTGGTTATTTTTGTTTGTTTTCAGTGGTTTTTATTATAAAATAAGACAGATGCAGAAAAACACACAGAGCTTAGTGAATTATTACGAAGTGAGCTCTTTTCAAACTAGTACTCAGGTCAAGCAATAAAACTTTGTTAACTCTCTCAGAAGACTTCCTTGTACCTTATCCCAGTCACATAAGCACCTTCCTCCTCTCAAAAATAACCACTATTCTGACATAGCAATAATCTCCTTGCATTTCTTTATAATCTTCTCATGAGTATGACACTACAGTTTAGTCTTGCCCTTTTAAAAATTATTATATCTTTTTTCTTTGCTCTGTGTTTTAAGACTCTTAATTTATTGTTTCTTTCTCCATCACTTTCTTTTCCTTAAAATTCATTTGTTGAAGAACCTGGTCCATTTGATTTGTAGAGTTCCCACAGTCTGGATTTTACTAGTTGCAATTCAAGGACAGTTCACCATTGTTGTATGTCCTTTGTTTCGCCTACCAATTAGCAGCTGGATGCAGAGACTTTTATCAGACTCCAGATTTGATTCCTCTGAAAAGACTACACATTACTTGTGTTTGCCTGGTTGTTCCTCTTTTCGTGTGACGTTGTTGTAGTTCAGTCGTGTCCGACTCTGCATGATGTTAACAGCCACTGATGCTCTTTGCCTGGATCCACTAATTAACTGGGGGTTAGAAACTGGTGATTTTCTAATCCTTTTTATATATTTGCTGAAATACATCTATAAAAGATGTGCTTCTGATTTTACTTCTTACTTACCCAGTGGTAGAATTCATCATGGGAAAGCAGGATAAATGCTTGATCCTTTCCCTTTATTTGCCAGTTATCAAGATAATGAATTGACTCACTATCATACCCCAAATATGATCAGCTTTTAAAAATGTTGTGAGCTCAAGGGCTTAAGCGTATTTCATCAGTTTTAATCCACTGCACTTATTATTTTATATTGATGGTCCAGTTGTCCCATTTTTGCCTAGTAAGTGCTCTTCAACTTGTTTCCTGAGTCCTTTTGACATGTCTTTAACAGCTTCCTTGCTAGATAGTATGACAAAATGTTTCAGATTCATCTTGTACTTTTCCTGCCTAGGTCTAGAATCAACTATTTCTCTAAGACACCCTAGTTTCTTTTAGGGGAAATGGTATTTCTCTCTTGAGGGAGATTTTTTTTCATGCAGAGCAAGCTAAAACAGACATACTTCCTTGGTATTTCTCTTTGATGGTGGAAAAACTCTGGTCTCAATTTTTCCTTAGCATCCTGCTTCATTTTCTGTCCATGTATCTTTTAAAACATCAAGTCCTTGATTATTACTAAGACAAGCAACCTCATTCACTTCCCCATCTATAGCATCAGTTCATATTTGTCCTACAATTTTAATTCCCTCTTTATTTTTAGGCTCTCAACTTAAAAAAAAAAATCTTTCTTAGGAGCTCAAATGTAGTATTTAAAATAATGTTTATGGTATTTTAGTCAGCAAGTTTAGGTGTTTTGTAGCAGGGTAGGAGAGTATTAGAAAATATAGACTTAAATATTAGTGGAAATACAATGCCAAACATTTCTGTACCCATTAGATCATTCCTCTTCTCATCTCCTCACAATCCCTTGGGAGAAAATATGTACTAGAGATGTGAGGGCCTCTCTACTCAACAGACTTCCTCGGAGTCTGAAAAGTCAAAACAGTGTCGCTTAAATTTCCTCATTAATTTTGCTTAATCCTTAAGGAATTTGTTAACATTTGGTTTTGCTTAATTTTACCCACATCCTCTTTTCTCAGAAATGGGCATTATATGGGGGTTCTAATGGCTTCTTGAACATCAAATAACTCTTAAAACTGTGATGTATTGAGTATGAATGAATCAAACAGGGAATAAATTTCCATTGAAACACATATGGATTTAATAATTAGCAAGAAAGCTCCTCCTAATTAAAAAAATGTTTTCGGATAATGTTTGAAATGTTAGAGAAATGCAAAATGTTGCCGATTGTATTGTCTCAGCTTATAGATTTTCTCTGAAACTGGTATTACAGCCATAGACCAGATAGTCCTAACCAGTGAGTGATCAAGTTAGTAGTTTGGGGGCAAATAGTAACGATCTAAGAAATTTTAACTACTCTATTTTTCATGTGTTGGAAAATCCCTAAACTTTATGTTGATGGAAGAAACTTCTTGCATCAGTCTAGCAGAGGAGTCTCTACTGCTCTCAGTCCAGTAGAAGAGTCAATATGCTAACAAATGAAAGCAGTAGATATGCAGGGAATAGTACTGAGAAAAGGAAGGCTTAGTATTTACAGCCTAAAGTGCAATAGAAGGTCAGCCCACATGATGCTTGACCTGAGTCCTAAAAGAAGAGCCATTTATTTACCTGCTATGCTACCATCAGCTGAGGGATAGCACACCTTAAGACTTAGAGTGGGAAAAACAGATTGGAATTTGGGGAGTACTACAATTGAGAGTGGTCCAGTGAAAGACAGGCCTACATGAGTAGTTAGTGAAAAAGTGAAAGTCACTCAGTTGTGTCCGACTCTTTGCAACTCCATGGACTATAGTCCATGGAATGCTCCAGGCCAGAATACTGGAGTGGGTAGCCTTTCCCTTCTCCAGGGGATCTTCCCAGCCCAGGGATAGAACCCAGGTCTCCCACATTGTAGGTAGATTCTTTACCAACTGAGCTATCAGGAAAGCCCATGGGTAGGTAGACATCTGACTAAAGAAGAATTGGGCTCCAAGGATCTTTGGTTTTATCCTGAAAAATCAGTATTTTGATTATTATCATAGCACTTCACTCATTTTTATATGTATTTTTGATATCACCTTAATCAAGGCATAATTTATATAGAATAAAATGCACTTTATTTTAAGCATACACCTTGGTGACTCAACAGATTTATATACTTATATAACTACTATCACTCAATCCATAGAATGTTATCTATATCTTAGAAAATTCCCTTGTGCCCTTTCTCAGTCAACTACCCTAAATCCCCAATACACACACCTAGGCAACCACTATAGATTTCTGTCAACATAAATTAGATATAGCTTTTTCAAAGTTTTAATTAAATAGAATTATATAATATATATTCTTGTGTCTCTATATACTTCTTTTTGCTCAGAATGATATTTTTGAAGTCCACCCACATTGTTGTGTCTAGCAGTAGTTCTTTTTTATTTATTGCTGAGATTGTGTTAGATTTATATACTTTGTTCGTCTAATTATTTGTTGGAGGACATTGGGTCATTTTCAGTTTATGGCTATCGAAAGTGAAACTCTCTCAGTCATGTCCCACTCTTTGCGAACCCGTGGACTGTAGCCTACCAACTCTTCCATGGAATTCTCCAGGCCAGAATACTGGAGTGGGTAGCCTTTCCTGTCTCCAGGCGATCTTCCAAGGATCGAACCCAGGTGTTCCACATTACAGGCGGTTTCTTTACTGTCTGAGCTAACAGGGAAGGTCTTCTGGCTATTATAAAGGGGCTATAAACATTTGTGTATAAGTCTTTATCAGTACTCACTTTGACATGTGTTGTAGCTAATAAATTTTCTAGAAAGACCCTATCACCCCACCACCTTTAGCCAAAGTATCTGTGTATATTGCTGGGAGTGAAGGGAGAGCATCTTGGAGAATTTGTTTCAGGTTGGGGCAGTCCTGGTACCTCATTCCCCTTCAATAATAATTGGTCCAAGGATCAGGCATATGACTGAAGATTAGTTAGAGCCTTTTCCAAGAAGAAAGTTGTTTGTTTTGTTTTTTTGCATTTGACTTGCTAAAATGGGACTATATAAGCTTGAAGCTGCCACATCTTTCTTCCCTGGTGGCACAAAGGAAGGCTTTCTGTGGCAGGAGAGAATAACAATGCATTAGAGAAAATGGAGATGGGTGAAAGAGAAAGAGAATTCCTACCTCCTCTAGGAATTACCTATGCCTGACAGGAATACCCACATTTAGATAGAATTGGGAAACCAAAGAGAGGAGAGCATGGCAACCCACTCCAGTATTCTTGTCTGGAAAATCCCATGGACAGAGGAGCCTGGTAGGCTAGAGTCCATGGGGTCGCTAAGAGTCGGACATGACTGAAGCAGCTTAGCACACACGCATGGGAATCCAAAGAACCTGATAAAGAGAAAAGGAGGCTAGAAGAGAAAGACACAGTGGAGACAGCTGAAACTCATGAATCATGTTTTCAGTGTCTTAAGATCCATATGCCAGTCTTTTCTTAACTTTGAAATTAAACAAGGAAGCTGTCAGCCTGAGGCTTTGACAAAGAGGAGTAAGTTGACTCCTCACTGTAGATCAAGGATATCACTCAGACAGAAAACTGTTTCCCTACC
Organism: Ovis canadensis; assembly: GCF_042477335.2. Lineage (NCBI taxonomy): Eukaryota > Metazoa > Chordata > Mammalia > Artiodactyla > Bovidae > Ovis > Ovis canadensis. The sequence continues at coordinate 78,916,487 of NC_091257.1, forward strand.
TCTCTTAAGGAACTAAGTATTAGAGGGTAAAATGAGAAAGAGACTAGACCACTTTAGGCAAAGATATATAGATAAGAAACATTTAATGTTCTAGAGTGTATGGTCAAAGATAGGGCATAGCCAGAAATAATACTGCAGAAGCAGGAGTTGGGTCATGAAGGACCTAAAATGCCGCACTAAGAAGTTACATTTTATGTTGTAGGCATTGGGAAGTTATATTAATTTTTCAGACCTGCTAAACAAAAGTACCATAACTTGAGAGCTAAACAACAGAAAGTTATTTTCTCAAAATTCCGGAGGCTAAAGGTCCAAGATTAAGCGATCCACAGGTTTGATTTCTTCTGAGACTTCTTTTCTTGGCTTGTGGATGGCTGTCTTCTCCCTGTGTCTTCATACAGTCTTCTCTCTCTATGTGTCTGTGTCTAAATTTCCTTTTCTTATAAGGACACCAGTTAGATTGGATTAGGGGCCACTCTAATAACCTCATTTCAACCTAATTATCTCTTTAAAGACCCTGTCTTCAAATACAGTTACATCCAGAGGTACTAGAGGTTAGGACTTTAAGATATGAATTTTCATGGGACACAGTTCAGCTAACTCATAACAGAAGCCATTGAGGGATTTTAAGTAAGGAAGGGCATAAACAGATTTGTACTTCAGAAACATTACCAGTCCTAAGTGTGAAGGATGGATTGAAGGAGGACAAGATCACAGGCATGAAATCTTGTTAGGAGGCTTTTGTAATTGTCCAGGCAAGAGATGATAAGGGTCTAAATTAGAGAGGCTACTCACTGCTAACCTGGCTACAGACTGCTGCCTGGTTAGAATATGTCACCTCTGAATAGAGTGGCCAATAAATAGGTGGTGACTCTTCTCACTAGGACAACTTTTGCTGTATAAAATGTTTATGCACATTTCATTTAAAGGAGAAGGGTAGGTGAAATGAGGCAGTAAGAAGTTCCATGAAGGTTTTTAACCACATCATGGTTTTTATAAAGCTTCCTAATTTGGGGTTGTGTTCCTTTACTTGCCATTGTTCCTATTCCTACTCATTATGGAGGTTTGTTTTTGCTTTGGTAGAAAGATCATAAATTATGGAGTTGTAGCCTACTTGGAGCCTTAATTCTGGTGAGGCATAATTACTAGGTGAGTAACCTTGGAAAGGGCTTCCCAAGTGACTCAGTGGGTAAAAAATCTGCCTGCCAATGCAGAATACACAAAAGATGTGGGTTCAGTTCCTGGGTCAGGAAGGTCCCCTGGAGGAGGGCATGGCAACCCAGTCCAGTATTCTTGCCTGGAGAATCCCATAAACAGAGGAGGCTGGGGGGCTACAGTCCATAGGGTTGCAGAGTTGAACATGACTGAGTACGCACACATGCAACTTTGGGAAAGTCATTTTATCTCTCTGAACTTCAGTGTTTTTTATGTAAAATGGGATGCTAATAATAATAATAATAATAATCTACCTCACAGGTTTGTTGAAAGAATAAAATGAAATCATGAATGAGAAGTGTTTCGTAGAAAGCTGTGTACTTGTTATTTATGCTCCTTGGTATTCCCATAGGATATCTGTAGGTGGGAGTGGGAAGCAGATATCCTTTACAGAGGATCTGATGACTATGATTTATTGAATTACCTGCCCGGAGCCCTAGATGTGAGCCCTAGAGTATCTCTTTCTTCTAGAAGGGGATCCCCAGGCCACAGGCATCGGTTGGCTGGCTGGCAGTTGTGTCAACATTTGAGAAAAATATGACTTCTCTGGGCTATTTGGTTCTGAAATTATGGTAATTTCCTGATTACCAGGAAAGAAAAAAAATGCAGTTTGATTTCAGTAAATGCTAGAGTTTAGGGGGCATTTTTAATATCATTAAAACAAAGGAGAAGATAGACAAAGGCAGAGAAAAAAGAGTGAGAGCCACAAGAGGAAATAGAAAAACAAAATCAGAAAAGAAACTAGGAATAAAAAAACAAAGACTTCCAAAATGTCTCCTATTTCAGACTTCTTATTTATGTCTCGTTTCTTTAAGTATAAAAACCTCAAGGGAAAGAAGAGAAACTGTTCTTTTTAATATTTATGTATATGTCTGGATAGTGTCAACTCATTATAAATGTTGTTACTAGCAGGAAATGATGCCTGGAAATATTGACTTGGGTCTGTTACTACGTATAGTAACTAGTATTTCTGTGAATTATATATCTCAGTCAGCACAAAGATTCTATTTAACTTTTTAAAAAAATGATTTAGTTGATCAAACATTTAATTCTTCTTAAAAGCATGCCTCAGAGGGGAATGTTTCTTCCAAGAAGCCTGACATGTTTTCATATGAGAAAACATTTTCTTAAACTTGAAACTGAACACTAACAATATTCCTTGATAAAAACAAGGAATACTGACAAAGATAATACTAACAATAGAATACTAACAAAATTCTTTTATAAAGAAACTTGAAAATATGGCAAGAATTGGTCCCCAGATGAGACCAGAAATCAATGATTCCTTCATTCAACAGGCATATAGGACAGGAGGTTTTTGTCAAGTGCTAGGTGAAGAGTGAGTGAATAAAACATAGAGCCTGCCCTCTTGGAGTTACAGTCATGTGGGTGAGTTAGAATAGATAGTAAATAAATATATAAATAAATATACACTTAACATATAATTACAAATTGTGAGAACTTTTATGGAGGAAAAGAACAGTTGCTATGAATGACAGTAACAGAGTAACAAGAATAATCTCCACATCTAAAGAAGACTTTAGATTTGGGTTGCTAAAGAAATGACATTGAAACCTGAAAGATGAGTAGGAATTAGTCCTAAGAAGAATGGGAAGAAACTAGTCTAGGCAGAGGAAACATGTTTCAGTCCTGAAAGAGGAAAGAGCTCATCATTGAGTTCATTAAAGCAGGCTCATGTAGCCAATCTCAGGTAAAGCTCAGTAAAAAAAAAAAAAAAAAAGCCTTTTTGTATTTCTCCTGTGAAAAATTTGGCTTAAAACTCAACATTCAGAAAACTAAGATCACGGCATCCAGTCCCATCACTTCATGGTGAATAGATAGGGGAACAATGGAAACAGTGAGAGACGTTATTTTCTTGGGCTCCAAAATCACTGCAGATGGTGACTGCACCCATGAAATTAAAAGACACTTGCTTCTTGGAAGAAAAGGTATGATTGACCTAGACAGCATATTAAAAAGCCGAGACATTACTTTGCCAGCAAAAGTCTTTCTAGTCAAAGCTATGGTTTTTCCAGTAGTCATGTATGGATGTGAGAGTTGGACTTTAAAGAGCTGAGTGCAGAATTGATGCTTTTGAACTGTGGTGTTGGAGAAGACTCTTGAGAGTCCCTTGGACTGCAAGGATATCAAACCAGTCAATCCTAAAGAAAATCAGTCCTAAATGTTCATTGGAAGGACTGATGCTGAAGCTGAAACTCCAATACTTTGGCCACCTGATGTGAAGAACTGACTCATTGGAAAAGACCCTGGTGCTGGGAAAGATTGAAGGCAGGAGGAGAAGGGGATGACAGAGGATGAGATGGTTGGATGGCATCATCGACTCAATGGACATGAGTTTGAGCTAGCTCTGGGAGTTGGTGATGGTCAGGGAAGCCTGGCTTGCTGCAGTCCATGGGGTCACAAAGAGTCGGACATGACTGAGCTGAACTGACTGATTTCTCCTGTCCTTATAGTTAATAGGGACCACAGACACTTACTAAGTTGTGCCTTGGGTATGAAGTGAAGTTGCTCAGTCGTGTCCGACTTTTTGTGACCCCATGGACTGTAGCCCACCAGGCTCCTCCGTCCATGGGATTCTCCAGGTAATAATACTGGAGTGGGTTACCATTTCCTTCTCCAGGGGATCTTCCTGACCCAGGGATCGAACCCGGGTCTCCCGCATTGGAGGCAGATGCTTTAACCTCTGAGCCACCAGGGAAGCCTTGGGTATGGTCAAGGCTAAAATAACTGCTAACAGTTGAAACTCATGAGATCATGGCTAATTCTGTCCCTGGTGAGGACAAGCGATTCAGGGGATGGGGGAGAATCTAACCTAGGGATCTAGTGTAAGCTTTATTTATTATATCATTATAGATGGACTACTTAAAAATTAGGTGTTGATTCTTCTTGACATTCCACCATAGTTTTTTTTTTTTAATTATGTGAATTTCCCTGGTGATCTGGTGACCTGTGTGGTTCCTATGTTCCCTATTTCTGTTATTGCTATTCCTCCTCTTCCTCACTATCCCTATGACAATTTCCCAGGCCAGGCAACTTGGAGCCACCTTTGACTCTTCTGTCACTTGCCAGGAACAGTAGATTACACATCTGCAGTGTCTCTGCAATGAGCCAATGAGTTGCCTCTGATCCATTCTCATGGTCACTGACTATGCCCAGGCTCTTCTGCTCAGTTCCTTGACTCCAGCCTCATCCAACTTAATCCATTCTTCAGGTTACTGCCATATTAATCTTCCCCTGAGCACTGTTCTAATTCTGCCCCTTTCTTAGCTCTGACCATTTGTTTTGTAAAATAAAAACAAAAAGCCCATAAAACTCATTTACCCTTAAGGGTCAGAAAGTGTGATCTTTAAGATTACCTCAACCTTTGTTCTTGTTCAGTCTAGAATACTTCTGCTCCTGTCTCCTACTCACTGTTTGGCCATTCCAATCCAACAGTCTTCCAGTCCGTTAAGCCATTCTTTTATTCATTCAATAAATATTTATTGAATGTTTATTATATGTCAGGAACTGTGCTAGGCACCCAAGATACACAGTGAGCAAGATAGATACGGTCCCTGCCCTTGTGGAGCCCACTTTTTCACAAAGGGATGGTAACGATTCAATCAAAGAAATATAATAAGCCAGAATAAAACAGGCACATTTTCCTTACAGCAGTTTAAATAAGTTCCTCAGACCCTTCAAGCTGAAAAAGTATATTTGAAACTAGATTGGGAAGCTAGTGGATCAAAAGTTACTCATCATCAGTATAGTGTAAGGTAGTGGAGAGAAATCGGAGAAGGCAATGGCATCCCACTCCAGTACTCTTGCCTAGAATATCCCATGGACGAAGGAGCCGGGTAGGCTGCAGTCCATGGGGTCGCTAAGAGTCGGACACGACTGAGCAACTTCCCTTTCACTTTTCACTTTCATGTATTGGAGAAGGAAATGGCAACCCATTCCAGTGTTCTTGCCTGGAGAATCCCAGGGACGGGGGGAGCCTGGTGGGCTTCCGTCTATGGGGTCGCACAGAGTCGGACACGACTGAAGCGACTTAGCAGCAGCAGCAGCAGCAGCAGCAGTAGAGAGAAATAATGTTGGAGAGGTTAAAACCAATTCACGGAGGGCCTTGCATACCAGGCTAATGAGTTTTAAACAGTTTATAGACAATGAGAAGGCATTCACTTTTTCTATCCCCTTTTTAAAATTCAAATTCTAAAGAACTGCCAACTGTCTTCATGCCCAGCCTTCCTTAACAAAACTGGAGAAGGTTGATGAATTTACTAACGACCTACACTTGAGGCTGTTTCTTCTAATATTTGCATTTTAGCCAGTTTTTGTCACTTTACACGTTTTTTTCCCCCTAATAGTGAGATCAGAGGCAAAAGAAATGTCAGAAATCATAAAGACAAGCCATAAAGCTCCATATTCATCTTCTTCCCAGGCAGACCAAACTGGAACCTAACCACTGAAGTTAGAGGACCATGTGTCCTCATAGTCTTCTCTGTATCTGTTGGCCCTTTCTGCTTTCTCTAGATTGAATCCCTCCTTCAGGCCCCTTCCAGTCACTCCTCTGAGAAGAAAGCCCAGGAAAAGCTCTCCCTTCTCCGTCTTCACATGCCCTTTCCTCTCTCTGCTATTTTAATTAACATTTAATGACATGTACAAACTATAATCCTTCTTAACTGACAATCTATGACAGTATCTCTTTGCCTCCTAAATTACCTAGGCAATAGCAAGAAGAGTTTTGAAAGAACCATATTGAAATTAGTCCTTTTTCTTTATAAGAAGTGGTATTGAAATTTTCACTCAGTTGTGTCCGACTCTTTGTGACCCCACAGACTCTAGCCCACCAGGCTCCCCTGTCCATGGAATTCTCCAGGCAAGAATACTGGAATGGGTAGCCATTTCCTTCTCTACGGGATCTTCCCTACCCAGAAATCAAACCTGGGTCTGTTGCATTACAGGCAGATTCTTTACCATCTGAGCCACCAGGGAAGCTCCATTGTATTGTTGAACCTATAGACAATTAATTATGAACACAGTCATATTATTTCAGTTTGGTATGGGTTTACAACACATCGTGCTTTTATGATTATTTCCAAACAACTTCCTGTCTCCTTTCAGCCCATACCAGGACTCCCACATACAACTCTTCTAGTCATGGTATAAGTTGTACTTCCGCAAACCACGTTCCTTTGGTATACCTAACATCTGAGTTTAAAATGTACTTTTAAGATCCTCTTGAACCTGAAATACTAAGGTGCCACCTCAAAATCTGCCTGAAAACATGTCCAAACTAGCCTTTTTACTTCCCTGTCATACAACTTGTCACATATGTTCTTATCACATATTAATCATTCAGTGGTGTCCAACTCTTTGCTACCCCATGGACCACAACCTGCCAGGCTCCTCTATCCACGGAATTCTCCAGGCAGGAATACCAGAGTGGGTTCCCATTTCCTTCTCCAGTTGGTTTTCACCATACTTAGTCCCTTTTCAATTCTTCTTTACAACTATTTCTAGAAAGGCCCCTTCATATCACAGGAAGCACAGAGCTATATATATATTATTGTTCTTATAGTCACTCTGTTCAAATATTAGGATAAACTACAAGTTAGGACAGTAACCTAAAACTCAGTTGTATTTTGATTATCTTAACCTTAGACTAGAATCAGCCACAACCCATACACAAATCATGTACGACAGGGAGAATGAGGTGGTTCTACTACTAGAGGGTAGTAGTAGAAAGAATGGAATTATGTCACCTGTTCCTAATGTAGGATTCTTTTGCTAAAACTGCATAAAAACATATGTCAAGAGTACTCACAGCATGATGTTCTCGAACCGACAGCAGTTCAGTTCAGTTCAGTCGCTCAGTCGTGTCCGACTCTTTGCGACCCCATGAATCGCAGCACGCCAGGCTTTCCTGTCCATCACAAACTCCCGGAGTTCACTCAGACTCACGGCCATCGAGTCCGTGATGCCATCCAGCCATCTCATCCTCGGTTGTCCCCTTCTCCTCCTACCCCCAATCCCTCCCAGCATCAGAGTCTTTTCCAATGAGTCAACTCTTCTCATGAGGTGGCCAAAGTACTGGAGTTTCAGCTTTAGCATCATTCCTTCCAAAGAAATCCCAGGGCTGATCCCTTTCAGAATGAACTGGTTGGATCTCCTTGCAGTCCAAGGGACTCTCAAGAGTCTTCTCCAACATCACAGTTCAAAAGCATCAGTTCTTCGGGGCTCAGCCTTCTTCACAGTCCAACTCTCACATCCATACATGACCACAGGAAAAACCATCGCTTTGACTAGACGGACCTTAATCGGCAAAGTAATGTCTCTGCTTTTGAATATGCTGTCTAGGTTGGTCATAACATTTCTTCCAAGGAGTAAGCGTCTTTTAATTTCATGGCTGCAATCACCATTTGCAGTGACTTTGGAGCCCCCCAAAATAAAGTCTGACACTGTTTCCACTGTTTCCCCATCTATTTCCCATGAAGTGATGGGACCAGATGCCATGATCTTCATTTTCTGAATGTTGAGCTTTAAGCCAACATTTTCACTTTCCACTTTCACTTTCATCAAGAGGCTCTTTAGTTCCTCTTCACTTTCTGCCATAAGGGTGGTGTCATCTGCATATCTGAGGTTATTGATATTTCTCCCGGCAATCTTGATTCCAGCTTGTGTTTCTTCCAGTCCAGCATTTCTCATGGTGTACTCTGCATAGAAGTTAAATAAGCAGGGTGACAATATACAGCCTTGACGTACTCCTTTTCCTATTTGGAACCAGTCTGTTGGTCCATGTCTAGTTCTAACTGTTGCTTCCTGACCTGCATACAGATTTCTCAAGAGGCAGGTCAGGTGGTCTGGTATTCCCATCTCTCAGAATTTTCCACAGTTTATTGTGATACACACAGTCAAAGGCTTTGGTATAGTCAATAAAGCAGAAATCGATGTTTTTCTGGAACACTCTTGCTTTTTCCATGATCCAGCGGATGCTGGCAATTTGATCTCTGGTTCATCTGCCTTTTCTAAAACCAGCTTGAACATATGGAAGTTCACAGTTCACGTGTTGCTGAAGCCTGGCTTGGAGAATTTTGAGCATTAATTTATTAGTGTGTGAGATGAGTGCAATTGTGTGGTAGTTTGAGCATTCTTTGGCATTGCCTTTCTTTGAGAATTGGAATAAAAACTGACCTGTTCCAGTCCTGTGGCCACTGCTGAGTTTTCCAAATTTGCTGGCATATTGAGTGCAGCACTTTCACAGCATCATCTTTCAGGATTTGAAATAGCTCAACTGGATTCCATCACCTCCACTAGCTTTGTTCATAGGGATGCTTTCTAAGGCCCACTGACTTCACATTCCAGGATGTCTGGCTCTACATGAGTGATCACATCATCGTGATTATCTGGGTCATGAAGGTCTTTTTTGTACAGTTCTTCTGTGTATTCTTGCCACCTCTTCTTAATATCTTCTGCTTCTGTTAGGTCCATACCATTTCTGTCCTTTATCGAGCCCATCTTTGCATGAAATGTTCCCTTGGTATCTCTAATTTTCTTGAAGAGATCTCTAGTCTTTCCTATTCTGTTCTTTTCTTCTATTTCTTTGCACTGATCACTGAAGAAGGCTTTCTTATCTCTTCTTGCTATTTTTTGGAAGTCTGCATACAGATGCTTATATCTTTCCTTTTCTCCTTTGTTTTTCACATCTTCTTTTCACAGCTATTTGTAAGGCGTCCCCAGAGAGCCATTTTGCTTTTTTGCATTTCTTTTCCATGGGGATGGTCTTGATCCCTGTCTTCTGTACTATGTCATGAACCTCATTCCACAGTTCATCAGGCACTCTATCAGATCTAGGTCCTTAAATCTATTTCTCACTTCCACTGTATGATCATAAGGGATTTGATTTAAGTCATACCTGAATGGTCTAGCGGTTTTCCCTACTTTCTTCAATTTGAGTCTGAATTTGGTAATAAGGAGTTCATGATCTGAGCCACAGTCAGCTCCTGGTCTTGTTTTTGTTGACTGTATAGAGCTTCTCCATCTTTGGCTGCAAAGAATATAATCAATCTGATTTTGGTGTTGACCATCTGGTGATGTCCATGTGTAGAGTCTTCTCTTGTGTTGTTGGAAGAGGGTGTTTGCTATGACCAGTGCATTTTCTTGGCAAAACTCTATTAGTCTTTGCCCTGCTTCATTCCACATTCCAAGGCCAAATTTGCCTGTTACTCCAGGTGTTTCTTGGCTTCCTACTTTTGCATTCCAGTCCCTTATAATGAAAAGGACATCTTTTTTGGGTGTTAGTTCTAAAAGGTCTTGTAGGTCTTCATAGAACCGTTCAGCTTCTTCAGCATTACTGGTTAGGGCATAGACTTGGATAACTGTGATATTGAATGGTTTGCCTTGAAGACGAACGGAGATCATTCTGTCGTTTTTGAGATTGCATCCAAGTACTGCATTTCGGACTCTTGTTGACCATGATGGCCACTCCATTTCTTCTGAGGGATTCCTGCCGACAGTAGGAGATATAATGGTCATCTGAGTTAAATTCACCCATTCCAGTCCATTTTAGTTTGCTGATTCCTAGAATGTTGCCGTTTACTCTTGCCATCTCTTGTTTAACCACTTCCAATTTGCCTTGATTCATGGACCTGACATTCCAGGTTCCTATGCAATATTGCTCTTTACAGTATCGGACCTTGATTTTATCACCAGTCACATCCACAGCTGGGTATTGTTTTTGCTTGGCTCCATCCCTTCATTCCTTCTGGAGTTATTTCTCCACTGATCTCCAGTAGCCTGTTGATCACCTACTGACCTGGGGAGTTCCTCTTTCATTATCCTATCATTTTGCCTTTTCATACTGTTCATGGGGTTCTCAAGGCAAGAATACTGAAGTGGTTTGCCATTCCCTTCTCCAGTGGACCACATTCTGTCAGACCTCTCCACCATCACCCGCCCATCTTGGGTTGCCCCGCAGGCATGGCTTAGTTTCATTGAGTTAGGCAAGGCTGTGGTCCTAGTGTGATTAGATTGATTACTTTTCTGTGAGTATGGTTTCAGTGTGTCTGCCCTCTGATGCCCTCTGGCAACACCTACCATCTTACTTGGGTTTCTCTTACCTTGGGCGTGGGGTATCTCTTCACGGCTGCTCCAGCAAAGCGCAGCCGCTGCTCCTTACCTTGGACGAAGGGTATCTCCTCACGGCCACCCTTCCTGACCTCCAACGTGGGATAGCTCCTCTAGGTACTCCTGCCCCCATGCAGCCACCACTCCTTGGACGTGGGGTTGCTCCTCCCGGCCGCCGCCCCTGGCCTCCAACGCAGGGTAGCTCCTCTCGGCCGTGCTTAGTGCGCCGGTCAGCCGCCCGCACTGACAGCAGGTCTGCACTTTGTCACTCTGAGCAGCTTACATCTGGGAATTACCATTGGGAAAATGTCTTTGTGCTCTTCCTCTTCTTTTTCACAGACATCTGCTTTGGAGGGGAGATTCGGATGGAGTAAAATTTCTAAGTGAATAGGGGAAGGCCTGGAGACAAAACACTTCAAAATGCAGACCATATTCTTTCTCCTGATGTATTAGATTCTACAAGATTTCAACTTTTTCCTTTCTCGAAGCTGGTACCAGTTTTCTCCCTTGTAGAAAAGCTGCTGCTCTTTAAAGGGATTTAGAAATTCACTTTGACTGGAAAACATCTAAGAAGAGAACAGCTGGTCTTCAAGGTTGGAAGAACATTTGTCAGATGTTCTTGTGCTTCCTATGGGGTAACTCTGAACTATTGACAACTCCTTTTTCTTCCTGAAGCTGAGTCAGTCAGCCATTAAAGAACGAACAGTCCCCAAGAAGTCCACCCAAAGAAGTCTCAATATGAAGTTTGTGTTTTTCTTACCTTCTAAGCTGTCATGGCTTATCTTTCCTCCTCAGGCTTGCTGGAATCTGACCACTCTGGTGTTAAATGTAGTGGATGAAATATAGGGTAACTTGGAGCTTCTACTATTAAACTCTTTTTTAAAATGTTCTAGGGTTGATTAACTGCTCTTTTAGGAAAAAAAAAAGAAGGCTCTGAAAGAGTATGTTGATTTGAAAGGTTTACTTATCATATTCTAGAAATAGTTTACATTTTTCCATACTCTCTTCCTTTAGTAAGAAGTTCAAAATTAAGGAATCAATGCACTCATATTTGTTAATGAAATGATATCTGGCAAGTTACCAAAAATGTAGATTTAAGAGTAGTATTTTAATTGCAAATACTCTTCAGAGGTACAAGAAAAATCTTTCTTCTTCTGATGCAAATAGTGAGACATGAGACTGAAATTGGTCGCTTTTGAAAGACAAGATTAGAATTAATAAGAGCATCATGTTTAGATTAAGAGGTTAAGTGTTTTATGGCTAGACCAAGGTTAGCATCAGTCAGTGTAAGCAGGGTATGGAAACAGAACAGAGGAGCCATTTATTTACAAATCATGCAAAGAAGGAGGAACATGACCCATAATGAGGAGAAAAAACAGTCAATAGGAACAAATCAAGAATTACACAGAAGATATAATTGTAGGTAAAAATATTAAAACAGTTGCTATAACTGTATTCCATGTGTTCAAGAAGCTATAGGAAAGACTGAAAATAATGTTAGTAGAGATATGGAAGATATTTAAGAAGACCTAACTCTAACATCCCCAAGGAAAATAAATGCAAAAAAGCAAAATGGCTGTCTGAGGAGGCCTTACAAATAGCTGTGAAAAGAAGAGAAGCGAAACGCAAAGGAGAAAAGGAAAGCATCTGAATGCAGAGTTCCAAAGAATAGCAAGTAGAGACAAGAAATCCTTCTTCAGCGATCAATGCAAAGAAATAGAGGAAAACAACAGAATGGGAAAGACTAGAGATCTCTTCAAGAAAATTAGAGATACCAAGGAACATTTCATGCAGACATGGGCTTGATAAAGGACAGAAATGGTATGGGCCTAACAGAAGCAGAAGATATTAAGAAGAGGTGGCAAGAATACACAGAAGAACTGTACAAAAAAGACCTTCACGACCCAGATAATCACGATGGTGTGATCACTCATCTAGAGCCAGACATCCTGGACTGTGAAGTCAAGTGGGCCTTAGAAAGCATCACTATGAACAAAACTAGTGGAGGTGATAGAATCCAGTTGAGCTATTTCAAATCCTGAAAGATGATGCTGTGAAAGTGCTGCACTCAATATGCCAGCAAATTTGGAAAACTCAGCAGTGGCCAAAGGACTGGAAAAGGTCAGTTTTCATTCCAATCCCAAAGAAAGGCAATGCCAAAGAATGCTCAAACTACTGCACAATTGCACTCATCTCACACACTAGTAAAGTAATGCTCAATATTCTCCAAGCCAGGCTTCAGCAGTACATGAACTGTGAATTCCCTGAGGTTCAAGCTGGTTTTAGAAAAGGCAGAGGAACCAGAGTTCAAATTGCCAGCATCCGCTGGATCATGGAAAAAGCAAGAGTGTTCCAGAAAAACATCTAGTTCTGCTTTATTGACTATACCAAAGCCTTTGTGTGTATCACAGTAAACTGTGGAAATTTCTTCAAGAGATGGGAATACCAGACCACCTGACCTGCCTCTTGAGAAATCTGTATGCAGGTCAGGAAGCCAACAGTTAGAACTGGACATGGACCAACAGACTGGTTCCAAATAGGAAAAGGAGTACGTCAAGGCTGTATATTGTCACCCTGCTTATTTAACTTATATGCAGAGTACATCATGAGAAATGCTGGACTGGAAGAAACACAAGCTGGAATCAAGATTGCCGGGAGAAATATCAATAACCTCAGATATGCAGATGACACCACCCTTATGGCAGAAAGTGAAGAACAACTAAAAAGCCTCTTGATGAAAGAGTCAAAGAAGAGAGTGAAAAAGTTGGCTTAAAGTTCAACATCCAGAAAACTAAGATCATGGCATCTGGTCCCATCACTTCATGGCAAATAGATGGGGAAAGAGTGTCAGACTTTATTTTTCTGGGCTCCAGAATCACTGCAAATGGTGATTGCAGCCATGAAATTAAAAGACGCTTACTCCTTGGAAGGAAAGTTATGACCAACCTAGGTAGCATATTCAAAAGCAGAGACATTACTTTGCCAACAAACGTCCGTCTAGTCAAGGCTATGGTTTTTCCTGTGGTCATGTATGGTTGTGGGAGTTGGACTGTGAAGAAAGCTGAGCGCCGAAGAATTGATGCTTTTGAACTATGGTGTTGTAGAAGACTCTTAAGAGTCCCTTGGACTGCAAGGAGATCCAACCAGTCCATTCTGAAGGAGATCAGCCCTGGGTGTTCTTTGGAAGGACTGATGCTAAAGCTGAAACTCCAGTACTTTGGCCACCTCATGCTAAGAGTTGACTTACTGGAAAAGACCCTGATGCTGGGAGGGATTGGGGGCAGGAGGAGAAGGGGACGACAGAGGATGAGATGGCTGGATGGCATCACCGACTAGACGGACATGAGTTTGAGTGAACTCCGGGAGTTGGTGATGGACAGGGAGGCCTGGCATGCTGCAATTTATCGGGTCGCAAAGAGTTGGACATGACTGAGCAACTGAACTGAACTGAACTGAACTGAATCTTCTGAAGACTTTATCTGCTGAAGACTTTAAAGCAGAGTTGAAAAATAGGAGAAGGTATATCCTAATGGGTCCTCCTCTTTTATAAAAATACATGTTCCCAGACTCTCTTGGTAGATCCCTGCTTTGGATTTGGGGCATGGGATTTTCCCTGTAGAAGGGAATTGAAAAAAGTAGTATGTAAGAGTGAAGGCAGGGGACAGAATGTGAAGAGTGCTCAAGAGGACGTTATACACATTTCAGGAATGCACAGAATGTAATTAATATAGCCAAAACCCCTGTGTTTTCCTCAAACCCTAAGTGTGGACAGTGGATAGGATGCACTCTAAATGTGTCCATTGACAAATTTCTTGGAAATTTAATTAGCTCTGGAGCATTGGGAGGGAGCTATAACTAACAGTCATCTTTAGAGAGCAGTAGTGTTCCCTCCAGGGATGTTATTTTGAAATCAAAGCAAAATGTCTAATAACAAATTAAGTGTCCTTAACGAAGAACATCTCCATTTCAAAGTATCATTTGAAAGGAAACAGACATTCTATTAGAGTGTTTCTCCGAGTGTGGTCTGAAGAACAACTGCATGGAGAGGGGAATCTTAGGGGGTGAGAACAGGCGAGGATAGAAGAGATTAGCGAGGATAGAAGAGATTAATGTTGCATTTTCTTGGATTCCCACATCAGATCTGCTAAGTTAGAATCTCTGGGATGGGGCCAGAAATCTAAATATTTTACAAATGTTTCAGGTAATTTTAAAAATGTTTTACTATGGAAAACTTCAATACAAAACCATTATCACGCTTAATAATTCTTGGTTACACTAAAGACCTGTCTATTTCAGTTGCTGGGAAATTATGAACTTATGCACACATTTTCATCCAAGGTTCCAAGGCTGTATGTATCTCACTGATACATCATTCCCCCAAAGTTTCACACGTTAGTGTTAACATTTTATACTAATATAAACGATGACAGTTGTTTTACATTTTGAATGGGTGTGGAATTTAATTTTTTGATACATATTGATACATATGCAGTAAAGTTTTTAATGTAAAAACACTCCTGTGATAAAAATTCCTTTTGTTAGTGAAATTTAATTATTTTTATATTTATTTGGGATTTTTGCACCTATGTTCGTGAATAAGATTGGTCTGTAATTTTTCTTCTTCCGTTACTGTCCTTGTTGGATTTTAGCTTCAAGAGTATGATAGTCGCATAAAGTAGCACAGTTTAGCAACATGTTTTAGCAACTTTTTTTTTCACCATTGCTTCTTATATCCCTCTGTTTCCTTCTTGGTTCACTTTTATTTTGTTTTGTTGTTTTTTTAAACAAAAACTCTTTTAAAGAGTTGCCTAGCTGATTCATTCAGCAAATATTGTTTGCTCACCTACTATGAAAAGCGCAGTTTAGTTCTGACAGTACAGTGGTAAATCAGTTAAAGTATCACTTCCATTATTTTCTTCTGTTCATCTTTTGACTTCTTTTACTCACTTTTCTTTCACTCATTTCATTGAACAACAATAACAACAAAGGAGTAAAAGCAAAATAAATGCATTTAAAGAACTACAGAGATTTAGAATGTTTACCATCAAAATAATCTTGCTGAAAGAGGAATGTACTCAAACCAAAAAAAAAAATTTAGCCAAGTTTCCATCAATGGGTGAATGGATAAAGAAATTGTGATAAACACACATTGTTGTTCAGTTGCTAAGTTGTGTCCAGCTCTTTTGCAGCTCCATGGATTGCAGCCCGCCAGGCTCCTCTGTCCATGGGATTTCCCAGGCAAGAATAGTGGTGTGGGTTGCCATTTCCTTCTCCAGGGGATCTCCCTAGCCTGGGGATTGAACCTGCATCTCCTGCATTATAGGCAGATTCTTTACCACTGAGCTACCAGGGAAGCACACACACACAAATATTGTTTAGCCATAAAAAAGAATGAAATCTTGCCATTTTGTGATAACATGGGTAGACATCAAGGGCATTATGCTAAGTGAAATAAGTCAGACAGAAAAAGACAAATACCTTATGATCTCTCTTATTTGTGGGATCTAAAAACAACAAGAAGCAGCTCATACATACAGAGAACAGACTGGTGTTTCCCAAAGCTGGGGTGTGGGGGTAAGAGAAATGGGTGAAAAAAGTCAAAAGAAATAGAAGAAAAGTAATGAAAGTGATACTTTAACTGATTTACCACTGTACTGTCAGAAAGTGAAAGAGAAAGTGAAGTCGCTCAGTCATGTCCGACTCTTTGCGATCCCATGGATTGTAGCCTATCAGGCTCCTCTGTCCATGGGATTTTCCAGGCAAGAGTACTGGAGTGGATTGCCATAGAACTAAACTATTTTTCATAGTAGGTGAGCAAACAATGTTTGCTGAATGAATTAGCTAGGCAACTCTCGGTTTAAAAAACCATTAAAAAGAATACATTTGAATCAGTTCTAATGAGGTGGATGAAACTGTAGCCTATTATACAAAGTGAAGTAAGCCAGAAAGAAAAACACCAATGCAGTATACTAATGCATATATATGGAATTTAGAAAGATGGTAACAATAACCCTGTATGCGAGACAGCAAAAGAGACACAGATGTATAGAACAGTCTTTTGGACTCTGTGGGAGAGGGAGAGGGTTGGATGATTTGGGAGAATGGCATTGAAACATGTATAATATCATATATGAAACGAATGCCAGTCCAGGTTCGATGCATGATACTGGATGCTTGGGGCTGGTGCACTGGGACAACCCAGAGGGATGGTACGAGGAGGGAGGAGGGAGGGGGGTTCAGGATGTGGAACACGTGTATACCGGTAGCGGATTCATGTTGATGTATGACAAAACCGATACAATATTGTAAAGTAATTAACCTCCAGTTAAAATAAATAAATTTATATTTTAAAAAAATCTAAAAAAAAACACATAGGGAATGAATTTTTAAAAACAAAAACAAAACAAAACAAAATAAAAATGAACCAAGAAGGAAACAGGGGGATATAAGAAGCAATGGTGGAAAAAAAAAGTTGCTAAAACATGTTGATAAATTGTGCTAGTTTATGAGACTACCTACCATACCCTTGAAGCTAAAATCCAACAAGGACAGTAACAGAAGAAAAATTACAGGCCAATCTTACAAACATAGGTGCAAAAATCACAAATTAAATATTAAAAGAATAAAATTAAATTTCACTACCAAAAAGAATTTTTTATCACAGAAATATTTCTACATTAAAAACTTTACTGCATATGTATCATTATGTATCAAAAAATTAAATTCCACACCCATTCAAAATTTAAAACACCTATCTGCCCTTGTTTATGCTAATGTAAAATGTTAACACTAACATGGGAAACTTTGGGGGAATGATGTATCAGTGAGATACATACAGCCTTGGAACCTTGGATGGAAATGTGTGCATAAGTTCATAATTTCTCAGCAACTGAAATAGACAGATCTTTAGTGTAACCAAGAAATATTAAATATGATAATAGTTTTGTATTGAAGTTTTCCATAGTAAAACATTTTAAAAATTACCTGGAACATCTGTAAAATATTTAGGTTTCAGGCCCCATCCCAGAGATTCTAACTTAGCAGATCTGATGTGTGGGATCCAAGAACATGCAACATTAATCTCTTCTATCCTCATCTGTTCTCACCCCCTAAGCATCCCCCTCCCCATGCAGTTGTTCTTCAGACCACATTCTGAGAAACACTCTAAGAGACTGTCTGTTTCATTTCAAGTGATACTTTGAAATGGAGATGTTTTTCATTAAAGACACTTTAACTCCTAAAGTATAGTTTATCTAGTTATAGCCTTTTAGGTTCACCCAGTCCTTGGAGCCCTCTGGATTCTATCAATTCTGAACCTCCTTTATGTTAATTTCTTAGTTCAATGGTCCTGAACTACATGGGTAATATGAATATGAACCATATGGCTAATTCAGTGCAAACTTGGAGATCTAGTTTCTCTGCAGTATCTGTTTCCTATCCATAGTCCTGACTCAGTTCAGTTCAGTTCAGCAACTCAGTCATGTCCGACTCTGCGACTCCATGGACCACAGCATGCCAGGCCTCCCCGTTCATCACCAACTCCAGGAGTTTACCCAAACTCATGTCTGTTGAGTTGGTGATGCCATCCAACCATCTCATCCTCTGTCATCCCCTTCTCTTCCTGCCCTCAATCTTTCCCAGCATCAAGGTCTTTGCAAATAAACCATAATTTCCTTGTGAACCTAAGGTATCAGAATAAAGAGATATAGGTATGGCTACCTTGAAAAACAGTTTAGCAATTCCTCAAAATGTTAAATATACAGTTATCATATGAACCAACAATTCTATGCCTAGGTATCTACCCAAGAGAAGTGAAAACACATGCCCACACAAAAAATTGTACATGAATGTGCATAGGAACATTATTCATAATACTAAAAAAGTAGAAGCAACTCAGATTTCACCAACTGATAAATCAATATACAATGTGTAGTATATTTATGTAATAGAATATTATTCTGCCATAAAAAGAAATAAGTACTGATTTATGCTAACATTGATGAATCTTGAAAATTATGGTAAGTTTAAGTATCTAGACATAAAGGCTATGTACCATATTGTATGATTTCATTTTTATGAAATATACAAAATAGACAAATCTACAGGGACCAAAAGTAGATGAGTGATTGCTTACGGCTGAGGAGTGGACAGAAGGGTGAGGAGGATGAGAATATTTATTTATAGGTATAAAGTATTATTATCTTTTGGGGGTGATAAAAATATTCTAAAACTAGATTATGGTGATTGTTGCAAAACTGTAGATATACTAAAAACCATTGAATTGTACACTTTAAACTGGTGAACCTTATGGTAGATAAATTATATCTCAACAAAGCTGTTAAACATAACAACTGTAGAATGAAAGCAGCCATGGACAAGATGAAAATGAATGAGCACGGCTGCATTCCAACAAAACTTTACAAAGAAAAACAAACAAACAAAAAAAAATGGTGGGCCAGATTTGACCTGTGGGCTGCAGTTTGCTAACACCTAAGCTACAGTGTGAAGAAAGAGATTAAGTCATGGAGTTATTGGAACCAGTTGTAGGTCGTACACTGTTACTTTAACAATGCTACTGCAGGAGCTATCTGGTTTCATCTCTGGCGTCAAGTTTTTCTTACTATTCTGACATTCATTTTTAGCACTGGAGATTTCTTGCTCTTGTTTTAGAATTCAACCATAGATTTTAAATGTATTTTCGTATTTTATCCATTACTTCCCTGTGCTTAGAAACGTGGAGGAGACTTCCTGCCTCAGTTTAGACTGCCAAACTGACCAAAAGTTACATATATGCTAAGTCCCTGTCTCTTTCTCCAGTCTCACCTCTTATTACTCCTTTATTCTCAGTAAATTTTAGCCACACTGATTTCTTTTCTGCCTTAGGGCCTTTCAAATTGTTCTTTCCTCTGCCCCTAAATCTTCACTTGGCAGGCAACTTCTTATCATCAAGTCAAATATCATTTAGCCCTTCCTAAATACTCAATCTAATTTGTCCTTCCTCACCCCTACAGTCTATCTCACTACCTTGTTCTGTTTTCTTCCTAACAGTTATTAGGAGGAGAAGGGGATGACAGAGGATGAGGTGGTTGGATGGCATTACTGACTCAATGGACATGAGTTTGAGCAAACTCCGGGAGTTGGTGATGGACTGGTGTGCTGCAGTCCATTGGGTTGCAAAAAGTCGGACACGACTGAGCTACTGAACTGAACTGAGAGTCATTAGGTAGGTGATTTTGTCTCTGCCCAAGCTCTGAGTATGTACCTTTCTTTTGAGATTCTGTTCATGAGTGGGCAATGCTAACTGAGCCTCTGGCTTTCTCCACAGTATGTTTTGCTTTCGCTTCTGTTTGCCCAAGGCTTGTGTTCAGTCCTGATTCCTATGGCTTCTGAGACTTTTGGTACTGTGGATTCCTGGGTAATTGTTGTTATTGTTTGAGGGAAATTTCCCCATTTTTTTTGTCCTTGAATATCTTTCTCTTCTTGTTTTTGAGTACAGCGCAAAATTTTAAAAATATATATTGTATAAAAATTAGCTTGCTCCTTGGAAGAAAAGTTATGACAAACCTAGACAGTGGCCCCATGAACTGCAGCATGCCAGGCTTCCTTGTTCTTCACTATCTCCCAGAGTTTGCTTGAACCCATGTCCATTGAGTCAGTGATGCCATCCAACCATCTCACTCTGTCATCCCCTTCTCCTCCTGTCTTCAATCTTTCCCAGCATCAGGGTCCTCTCCAGTGAGTCAGCTCTTCACATCAGGTGGCCAGAGTACTGGAGCTTCAGCTTCAGCATCAGTCCTTCTAAGGAATATTCAGGGTTGATTTCCTTTAGGATTGAGTGGTTTGATCTCCTTGCTGTTCAAGGGACTCTCAAGAGTCTTCTCCAACACCACCAAAAGCATCATCTTCATCAAGAAGCTCTTTAGTTTCTCTTCACTTTCTGCCATTAAAGTGGCATTATTTGCATATCTGAGGTTGTTGATATTTCTCCCAGCAATCTTGATTCCAGCCTGTGAGTCATCGAGCCTGGCATTTCACATAATATACTTTGCATATAAGTTAAATAATCAGGGTGACAATATATAGCCGTGACGTACTCCTTTCCCAATTCTGAACCAGTTCGTTGTTACACATCCAGTTGTAACTGTTGCTTCTTGTCCTGAATACAGGTTTCTCAGGAGGCAGGTAAGGTGGTCTGGTATTCCCATCTCTTTAAGAATTTTCCACAGTTTGTTGTGATCCACACAGTTAAAGTCTTTAGCATAGACAACAAAGCAGAAGTAGATGGGTTTTTTTGGAATCCCCTTGCTTTTACTGTGATCCAGAGGATGTTGGCAATTTGATCTCTGGTTCCTCTGCCTTTTCTAAATCCAGCTTGAACATCTAGAACTTCTTGGTTCACATGCTGCTGAAGCCTCACTTGAAGGATTTTGAGTATAATCTTGCTAGCATGTGAAATGAATGCAATTGTATGGTAATCTGAACATTCTTTGGCATTACCTTTTTTGGGGATCGAAATGAAAACTGACTTTTCCAGTCCTGTGGCCACTGCTGAGTTTTCCAAATTTTCTGGCATACTAAGTGCAGCACTTTAACAGCATCGTCTTTTAGGATATGAAATAGCTAAGCTGGAATTCCGCACCTCACTAGCTTTGTTCGAAGTAATGCTTCCTAAGGCCCACTTGACTCACATCCCAGGATGTCTGGCTCTAGGTGAGTGACCCCACCATTGTGGGGGTCATTAAGATCTTTTTTGCATAGTTTTTTGTATGGTTCTTATGTACCTTCTTGCCATCTCTTCTTAATCTCTTCTTTCTGTTACAGAAACCTTATGGCCTACAAAACCTTTATAAAAAGTTGATCCCTTGAGATCAAAGACTTGATGAAAGTGGGATTTTAAGGAAAGACTGTACCAGTTTAATCTAAGACTGTATGCCAAGACTGATCCAAGATTTAAGGTATTTTCAAAAAATTTCATACCTAGATGATGAGAATCTTAAGTTGAAGAACAGAGAAATACAAAATCCTCTGAAAAAGAAGAGAGTTTAGGTTGTACTGGAGACTATTTTTTAAAAGTCTAATATATTTACAGCTTCTTAACTAAAGCTCCAAGGCAGGTTTAGAAAACTTTAATTGAAATATTTTCCCACTTTGCGGAAAATGTGCCTTAAGGAATAATTTAGGTTGAAATGAACCTCATTGTCTTGCCTTAAAACAGTTCTTGAACCATTATTTGTTTTTCCTTGCTATTCTTTTGTTTCTGAATCTTTCACAAACCAACTGGAGCCAATTATCTTCCATGCAATTAAAACCAAATAGTTTGTGCCATGATGCTCTTTAGTGCAGCTGTTTCCCCTTAGTCTCGGACATTTTTTATGACCCTATTTTCCCTCCTAAAGCTTTCTCATTCTATGGTGGTGGCATTTGCAAATTAACATTCCCAGCAAAAGTTTTATAGGCTTCAGATTTTTCTGAACAATATCTTCCCTATGGTGACAGCCCAGGAGCACCCTCAGGTTCAGTAAAGTCCTGTTTTTATATTCAAAAACATGCAGCAGATGAAATAGGTTAAGGTTATCATAGCTTGGGAGTTGCACATAGGAAATAAAAATGTAACATTTAAGAAAACAGACTATTCCCCCTAAAAAATTACTTTCACTTATTGTCATGTGTGCCCCAAATTTCCACACTTCCACAAATAACATTTATTTAAATCTTAAAATGTACATAGCAATGGAGACACTAAGAAATATAATATCTGCTTCCTGATCTCTTATAGACAGACAACTCAAACTTTGGGTTTTAGGACCTCTTTCCACTTCGTAAAATTTGAGGATCCCAAAAGACTTTTGTTTATGTGAGTTTTATCTATTAATATTTTCCATACTGGAAATTAAGAATGAGAAAAATGTTTAAATATTTCTTTTTTCACTTAAAAACAACAATATTATACCTATTACAACTTAACAAAAATACCTTATTTTTATGAAAACTATGTTGTCTGAAACAAATAGAAAATGGCCACAATCACTCAGGAAAACCATATATCTCAGGTTTTTAAAAACCCAATGTCTCTTTCAATATACTGAATATTTTTCTTAAACTACACATAATCTCTTTTAAAATTCCTCTATCTTGAGAAACCCTGCAGCAGAAGAATAAACTGCACCAAGAATGCATCCATACTCAGCATGGACTGTGGAGACAGTCTTAAGGAGGCATTTTCATCATGTATATCAGTAGAGAGACATCAACATAATGACTTTACATTCTGTACACTTGACTATCTTGCAAAACTTGGAATGTGAATTTTAGGATCAATTTAGAAGGCAGAATTTGTAAATATACTTAGTTTAACCACTAGATGGTTTCTCTTCCAATAATATTAGGGTTGTATATTTTAACAAGAAGACTAAGTTTATATGTGCCATTCAATGCAAATATAGCCGTTATATTCATAACTGCAAAATCTTCGAAGCAACCAAGATGTCCAAAAAAATAATAAAAATATTGGAATTATTTTACATTTGTGTGGATATCTTTAATATCTGACTTAATAAAAGACAATTGGATTATCCTATCTGATTTTGCACTTAGCCTGTCGTGATATCACTTTTCATATAGCATTGAGAAAATTCCACTTGTGAGAGAATCAGAGTTAAAAAGGCACATAATGAATTATTTTGAAAATAGTTATGACCTCATGTACCCACTGAAAGGTTCTCAGAGACCACAAGGGATCCTTGGACCTCACTTTGCAAATCCCTACTCTACGATGAGAAAGAAGATCTGTACATGAAAAGAGAAAAGTGGCAACATAAGCAGCATATTTCAACTGACAAAGAAAAGGTATTCAAGATTTTCAAGGGAGTTGTAATTAACAGTGGTCAAGGGAGGAGCTATCCCATGTCCGAGGTCAGGGGTGGCGGCTGAGAGGAGCAACCCTAAGTCCAAGCAGCGGTGGCTGCACAGGCACAGGAGAGCCGAGAGGAGCTATTCCACATTCAAGGTCGGGAGGGGTGACCTTGTCTAAGGTAAGGAGCAGCGGCTGCGCTTTGCTGGAGCAGCCGTGAAGAGATACCCCACGCCCAAGGTAAGAGAAACCCAAGTAAGATGGTAGGTGTTGCCAGAGGGCATCAGAGGGCAGACACACTGAAACTATAATCACAGAAAACTAGCCAATCTGATCACACGGACCACAGCCTTGCCTAACTCAATGAAACTAAGCCATGCCATGTGTGGCCACCCAAGAGAGACGGGTCGTGGTGGAGAGGTCAGACAGAATGTGGTCCACTGGAGAAGGGAATGGCAAACCACTTCAGTATTCTTGCCTTGAAAACAGTATGAAAAGGCAAAATGATAGGATAATGAAAGAGGAACTCCCCAGCTCGGTAAGTGCCCAATATGCTACTGGAGATCAGTGGAGAAATAACTCCAGAAAGAATGAAGGGATGGAGCCAAAGCAAAAACAATACCCAGATGTGGATGTGACTCGTGATAGAAGCAAGGTCCGATATTGTAAAGAGCAATATTGCATAGGAACTTGGAATGTTAGGTCCATGAATCAAGGCAAATTGGGAGTGATCAAACAGGAGATGGCAAGAATGAACATCAACATTCTAGGAATCAGCAAACTAAAATGGACTGGAATGGGTGAATTTAACTCAGATGACCATTATATCTCCTACTGTCGGCAGGAATCCCTTAGAAGAAATGGAATGGCCATCATGGTCAACAGAACAGTCTGAAATGCAGTACTTGGATGCAATCTCAAAAACGAAAAAATGATCCCTGTTCATTTCCAGTGCAAACTATTCAATATCATGGTAATCCAAGCCTATGCCCTAACCAGTAACACTGAAGAAGCTGAAGTTGAACGGTTCTGTGAAGACCTACAAGACCTTTAAGAACTAACACTGAAAAAAGATGTCCTTTGCATTATAGGGGACTGGAATTCAAAAGTAGGAAGTCAAAAACACCTGGAGTAACAGGCAAATTTGGCCTTGGAGTACAGAATGAAGCATGGCAAAAGCTAATAGAGTTTTGCCAAGAGAACGCACTGGTCATAGCAAACACCCTCTTCCAACAACACAAGAGAAGACTCTACACATGGACATCACCAGATGGTCAACACCGAAATTAGATTAATTATATTCTTTGCAGCCAAAGATGGAGAAACTCTATACAGTCAGCAAAAACAAGACCAGGAGCTGACTGTGGCTCGGATCATGAACTCCTTATTACCAAATTCAGACTTAAATTGAAGAAAGTAGGGAAAACCGCTAGACCATTCAGGTATGACTTAAATCAAATCCCTTATGATTATACAGTGGAAGTGAGAAATAGATTTAAGGGACTAGATCTGATAGAGTGCCTGATGAACTGTGGATGGAGGTTCATGACATTGTACAGGAGACAGGGATCAAGACCATCCCCATGGAAAAAAAAATGCAAAAAAGCAAAATGGCTGTCTGAGGAGGCCTTACAAATAGCTGTGAAGAGAAGAGAGGCAAAAAGCAAAGGAGAAAATGAAAGATATAAGCATCTGAATGGAGAGTTCCAAAGAACAGCAAAGAGAGATAAGAAAGCCTTCCTCAGCCATCAATGCAAAGAAATAGAGGAAAACAACAGAATGGGAAAGACTAGAGATCTCTTCAAGAAAATTAGAGATACCAAGGGAACATTTCATGCAAAGATGGGCTTGATAAAGGACAGAAATGGTATGGGCCTAACAGAAGCAGAAGATATTAAGAAGAGGTGGCAAGAATACACAGAAGAACTGTACAAAAAAGATCTTCACGACCCAGATAATCACGATGATGTGATCACTCATGTAGAGCCAGACATCCTGGAATGTGAAGTCAGTGGGCCTTAGAAAGCATCCCTATGAACAAAGCTAGTGGAGGTGATGGAGTCCAGTTGAGCTATTTCAAATCCTGAAAGATGATGCTGTGAAAGTGCTGCACTCAATATGCCAGCAAATTGGAAAGCTCAGCAGTGGCCACAGGACTGGAAAAGGTTAGTTTTCATTCCAATCCCAAAGAAAGGCAAGGCCAAAGAATGCTCAAACTACAGCATGTGCTCACAATTGCACTCATCTCACATGCTAGTAAAGTAATGCTCAAAATTCTCCAAGCCTGGCTTCAGCAATACGTGAACTGTGAACTTCCAGATGTTCAAGCTGGTTTTAGAAAAGGCAAAGGAACCAGAGATCAAATTGCCAGCATCTGCTGGATCATGGAAAAAACAAGAGAGTTCCAGAAAAACATCTATTTCTACTTTATTGACTATACCAAAACCTTTGACTGTGTGGATCACAATAAACTGTGGAAAATTCTTCAAGAGATGGGAATACCAGACCATCTGACCTGCCTCTTGAGAAACCTATACGCAGGTCAGGAAGCAACAGTTAGAACTGGACATGGAACAACAGACTGGTTCCAAACAGGAAAAGGAGTACGTCAAGGCTGTATATTGTCACCCTGCTTATTTAACTTATATGCAGAGTACATCATGAGAAACACTGGGCTGGAAGAAGCACAAGCTGGAATCAAGATTGCCGGGAGAATTATCAATAACCTCAGATATGCAGATGACACCACCCTTATGGCAGAAAGTGAAGAGGAGCTAAAAAGCCTCTTGATGAAAGTGAAAGAGGAGAGTGAAAAAGTTGGCTTAAAGCTCAACATTCAGAAAACGAAGATCATGGCATCTGGTCCCATCACTTCATGGGAAATAGATGGGGAAACAGTGTCAGAATTTATATTTTTGGGCTCCAGAATCACTGCAGATGGTGATTGCAGTCATTAAATTAAAAGACGCTTATTCCTTGGAAGGAAAGTTGTGACCAATCTAGATAGCATATTGAAAAGCAGGGACATTACTTTGCCAACAAAGGTCCATCTAGTCAAGGCTATGGTTTTTCCAGTGGTCATGTATGGATGTGAGAGTTGGATTATGAAGAAAGCTGCTGCTGCTGCTGCTAAGTCGCTTCAGTCATGTCCAACTCTGTGTGACCCCATAGATGGCAGCCCATCAGGCGCCCCTGTCCCTGGGATTCTCCAGGCAAGAACAGTGGAATGGGTTGCCATTACCTTCTCCAATGCATGGAACTGAAACGTGAAAGTGAAGTTGCTCAGTCATGTCCGACTCATAGCGACCCCATGGACTGCAGCCTACCAGGCTCCTCCATCCATGGGATTCTCCAGGCAAGAGTACTGGAGTCGGGTGCCATTGCCTTCTCTGGAAGAAAGCCGAGCACTGAAGAATTGATGCTTTTGAACTGTGGTGTTGGAGAAGACTCTTGAGAGTCCCTTGGACTGTAAGGAGATCCAACCAGTCCATTCTAAAGGAGATCAGTCCTGGGTGTTCTTTGGAAGGACTTGGCACTAAAGCTGAAACTCCAGTACTTTGGCCACCTCATGCAAAGAGTTGACTCATTGGAAAAGACCCTGATGATGGGAGGGATTGGGGGCAGGAGGAGAAGGGGACAACAGAGGATGAGATGGCTGGATGGCATCACTGACTCGATGGACATGAGTTTGGGTGAACTCGAGGAGTTGGTGATGCACAGGGAGGCCTGGCATGCTGTGATTCATGGGGTCGCAAAGAGTTGGACACGATTGAACAACTGAACTGACTGACTGACTGAAGGGAAGGGTAGGTATAAGGAAGGAAGAAAAGGCTTTGGGAGATAAGCAGGATTAGACCTTGGCCTTAATAGAGTCATAGGGCTATTAAATGGAGATCTTAGAAGAGGGTCTTGCAAAGGAGTAATTGAATAAAGTCATCAGCAGAAATAGCAGCCATATATAGGAGGCAGTAAGGAAACCAATCAGTTGAAAAGGAGGATTCATGTATCAGCAAGTGAGTCTTCCAGCTCTTTTTTAAGCAGAAGGAAGAATATTTTCATGCAGGAATCAGATCAAGAAGAGCTATCGAGAAGAGTAGTATCCTAGCACTTCTCTAGAGGTTCAGTGGTAAGACTCCACTATCCCAATGCAGGGGGCCTGGGTTTGATCCATGGTCAGGGAACTAGATCCCACATCCTGCAACTAAGAGTTCACATGCCGCAACTAAAGATCCCTCATGCCACAGCAAAGATCAAAGATTGAAGATCCCAAGTGCCTCAACTAAGACCCACTGCAACCAAATAAATATTTTTAAAAATGCAAAAGAAAAAAAAAAAAAAGAAGAGTAGGATCCCACCTCTCAAGTCACCACAGCCTGAGAGGAAATCTGTTAGGAATGGTGCTGGGTAGATGGAACTAAAAACCACTACAATATAGGTGGGGGAGCAATAGATGATAGTGATGGAAAAAAAGAATTAGGGTCAGCCTATAAAAGGCCTTGAATATAATACCAAAGAGTTTGGACTTTATCCTATGAGCAATAGGGAGCCACTGAAAATTTTGATCAGAAAAAGAAAATGATCCTTGAACTTATATAACCCTTGTCACTTTCTCCCTGTCAGACCATGTCTTCTTCATCCCTGTATCTTTCAGGGCATCACAAATGTAGCCTTTCTAAAACTAGGCTGTCTGTAAAAGTTGAATTGTTGAATGACCAGATTCATATAAATAGAGTTGAGGAGGGACTTCCCTGGTGGTCCAGCTATTAAGAATTGGTCTGCCAATGCAGGGGACACAGGTTCAATCCCTGATCCAGGAAGAACCCACGTGCCTGCGAGCATCTGGCACCTAAGGGCACCTAAGCCTGCTACTGAGAACTACTGAAGCATGAGCATCTAGAGCCCGTGCTCTGCAATGAGAAGCCACTGCAATGAGAAGCCCATGCACCGAAACTAGAGAGTAGACCCCCCTTGATGCAACTGGGGAAAGCCCGCACACAGAAACAAGGAAACAGCACAGCCAAAAATAAATAAATAAATCTTAAAAAAAAGGTGGAGGCACCTAGACTGGGACTTTCCATGTGGTCCAGTGCCTAAGACTCTGTACTCCCGATGCAGGCAGCCTGGGTCTGATCCCTGGTCAAGGAAGTAGATCCTGTCACAACTAACACATGACCCAGCCAAATAAATAATTAATATTTTTAAAAATAGACGTGAGGAGGTGGGACACAGGACAAAGACAACAGGCTATGTGATACTTAATCATATTATTATTCAGTTATTCAATAAATATTGTTGAATGTGAAATATATACCAAACACTCTGCTGGGAATTTGAGATTCAGAAACTATATTTTCTGCTCTTAGGGAATTTATAGTACAGTGGAAAGAAGGCAGTCAACAAATCATATGTTATCTTCTGTTTGATAAATGCCCTGAGGGAACACAAAAGCAGACTGCTTAGTACAGTCTTGGAAAGTCCTGAAAGATTCCCTGTTTTGGAAAAAAAAAAAAAAATCCCTCTTACATGCACAAATGCCTTACTTAGCCAAAAATATTGCTAGCAGTTTTAGAAATGAGAGAAATAAAGAACCATGTTATTTCAGAGAGAAGTAAGAAGCATGATTTAATTCAGAGCTTAATGTAAATAAAACAGTGAGTCCCAAAAAGAAATAAATTGATTCCATTTGCGTGTCACTCTTCACTGCCCATCCATTCCACTGAAACTACCAAGGACAATTATAATCACACTTCTGCCTGTGTTCACAAAATGAAAGAACAAAGAAGCAGATGAACACTTACTGTGTGCAAGGCAGTATATTACTCTACATATATTATTTCCTCTGACTTTTATTACAGCATCAAGCCCATTACTATTCTTATAGCTCCCTAAAAACTCTACTCAAAGTTCCAAGACCAGTCCAGAAGATTAGGCAAGACTGAAGCTCAGACCTGATGATTGTGTCATGCTGCAGTCTTTTTGATCAGGGCTTCCATAGTGGCTCAAATGGTAAAAAAAAAAAATCTGCCTGGAATGCAGGAGACTTGGGTTCAATCCCTGGGTCGGGAAGATCCCATGGAGTAGGAAATGGCAACCCACTCCAGTATTCTTGCCTGGAGAATTCCATGCACAGAGAAGCCTGGTGGGCTACAGTCCATGGGATTGCAAAGAGTTGGACACAGCTAAGTGACTAATACTTAAGTGAAAGAAAGAAAAACAGCCTCAGTAAAGGGGTGGGAAAGTAAAAAGAAAATGAACAGGAGCAAAATCCATTGACTACATGGTTTTGCCTACAGCACGCCTTGACTTTTGATTACATGGAGGAATAATATAAAACAATAGTCAAAAGTATTATTCATTGAGTTACAAGAGGACAGTGAGAATAGGAGAGAAAACTTAGGGTAAGAAAATGTAAGGCTGTTATAATGGACTTTTAAATCATTTTAATAATGAAAATAATCTCTCATCTGTGGAACTATGAGTATTATAGAAGCATTATGGGGACAGGATCCATTTTCCCAGAACCTACAATAAGTCATTTGAATAAAGGCCCATCAAAACAACATAAGTTTATTTCTTTCAAGGATAATAATGACCCAAAAATTAGGTATAAAGGGCGCATTTAGTTTCACCACAAAGACTTCCCAAAGGAGACTTTATTTTCTCCCTAAGTAGAAATTTCTAAAGACTTTAAAGACTCTTATGTCATCTGGCATGAGAGTTCCAGCCAGTTTGAAAGCAGTACTTATGCAGCTCTTAGTAGTCTGGGAATCTGGGATCTAGTATTGTTTCCTTAGAACATTGGGCAGGTGAGTCCGTCATTCAGACATTAGTTTATTCATCTGAAAAGTGACATAATTTTCTCTCTCTCTCACACTAAAAATCTATAATGACAAACAGAAAAATAAGAGGTTATTTTCATTTCAAATAAATTATTTAAAACATTTGTTTAAGCCTGTTGCACTTCTAATAAACATTAGCTCATTCATTCACCTATCTGTATTTCCAAAATACCCCAAGCCAGCATCATCTTTTCCCTGGATTCTGGAATAGACTCCCATCAGGTCTATCTGCTTGTATTCCTATACCCCACCCAATCCATTCTCCAGCAGCCAAACTTGTCTTCAAAACACAAAACAGCATTTCCACAATGACCATAAAGGACTAATAGTATTCAATTAGGCCTTCCACAATTTAAAAAAAAATGTGAAACTGGACAAAATGTATGAAATGTCTTCAGATGTTGGACTTATACAGCACAGGACTATGATCCTCAAGACAAGGGAAATAACCAAGGAGAACCCCATGATTGTTCTTGCCTTTTGCTTGGAAGTAATTTTCAGCTAGCAGCACAGGGAGGGGGACCAGGTAGATGGTTTCAACAAGCTGAGGAAACAGAGATTGGAATTCAAAGTTATAAGACACCTGGCGTTTGTGGGACAGTGTACCATACAAAAGAAGGAACAACAGTTCCTATGTTGTTAGAAAGAATAACAGAAGTCTACACAGGGATCCCTTTGAATCTTTGCTACCTTTACTACTAGTGCTAAACTACTTAGCTGCTCATGCACTGGATGAGATTCCATGAGATTGAACAAAAGAGTAATTACTAAGGAAATAACATTTACCAGAGATCACATTGGGTTGCAAGCTGTTCAGGCTTCCATAAGCCAGAGTGAAGAGACATTGCTGAACATTCTGGACATTCAGTAGAGACCCCAGAAAGATCCTGCCTTAGGAACTGCATTAACCTAGTAATAGCAAATACTTAGTAAAAGCAAAAGGAGAAGCAGGAGGCAGAGGATAAGATGATTGGATAGCATCACTGACCCAATGGACATGAACTTGGGCAAACTTCAGTATATAGTGAAGGACAGGGAGGTGTGCTGCAGTCCATGGAGTCACAGAGTTGGACACGACTTAGCAACTGAACAACAACAACAAGAGCAAAAGAGGTTATTCTAGAGCTTTTTAAACAAAACTTGAAAACATGCCTCAAAAGGATCAAGATAATCCTAAATAAATTAACTACTGAAAAAAAGAAGCTACTTCCTTGAATAAAACAACACACGAAGAGAAAAAAAAATCCATTCAACAACACAGCTTCATAGACTCCCAACATACAATAAAAAATGCAAAGAAGCAGTAAAATGTAACCCTTAACTAGGAGAAAACAAATCAATAGAAATAGACCCAAAAAAAACAAGATGATGAAAACAGTAGATAAAGATTTTAAACAAGCTTTTATAAATATGTTCAAGGACATACAGGAAAATGTGACTATAAGAAGAGAAATTCAAGAACAGAAGAAGTATCTGAGGATTTCCACTTTCTAGAAGATGGAGAAGATGTACTTTTCTCTTTTCCTCTCACTAAATACAACTAAAAACACTGGGTAGTATATGTAAAACAAACTAGAAGACTGAAAGAAGGAGAGAATAAATCAGACTGACTAGGAACCTTGAGATCTGGGGACCTGAGGAAAGGCACAGTGATGAATTCCCTTGTTTTTCATTGTGCCTCACATCCCAAACAGTGACTCTGAACAAGGGGGAGGGGAATGGATGTAAAGGGAGGTAAAGTTATTACATCATCAGAACTGGTAAAATGAAGACACCAGTAGACTGTGATGTTATGTATACATAATAAAATACCTGCTGCTGCTGCTGCTAAGTCACTTCAGTCATGTCCGAATCTGTGCGATCCCAGAGATGGCAGCCCACCAGGCTCCCCCATCCCTGGGATTCTCCAGGCAAGAACACTGGAGTGGGTTGCCATTTCCTTCTCCAATGTGTGAAAGTGGAAAGTGAAAGTGAAGCCACTCAGTCATGTCCGACTCTTTGCGACCCCATAGACTGCACCCTACCAAGCACCTCCGTCCATGGGATTTTCCAGGCAAGAGTACTGGAGTGGGGGTGCCATTGCCTTCTCCAATAAAATACCTAGAATGACCACAAAAACTTTCCCTCTAAGACAAGGAACAAGGCAAGGATGTCCTCTCTCACCACTCCTATTTGACATAGTATTTAAAGTTCTAGTCAGTGCAATAAGGCAAGAAAAGGAAATAAAAGACATACAGATCAGAAAAGAAATAAAACTGTCCCTATTTGCATATGATATAAGTGTCTACATATAAAGTCGCAGGAAATCCTCAAAAAATTTCATAAAACTATTAAGTGAATTCAGCAAGATTACAAGATAAAAGATGTAAATCAATTGTATTTCTATATACTGACTTTGAACATATGGACAACAAAATCAAAACTATGATGCCACTTATAAATGTGAAAACAGCAACAATAAAATGGAACTAGTTAGATGTAAATCTTTAACAAACCCATGTGTAAGAGTCATGTGCTGAAAACTACAAAACTTAAAAGAAGTCAAAGATCTAAATGTATGGAGAGATATATATTCAAGGATTAGGAGACAGAATAGTAAAGAGATCAATTCTCCTCAAATTAATACATGTATGTGCATGCATGCTAAGTCGCTTCAGTAATGTCTGACTCTCTGACCCTGTTGGACTGTAGCCTGCCAGATTCCTTTGTCCATGGGATTCTTGGAAAATTGAAAGTGAAAGTTGCTCAGTTGTGTCCAACTCTTTGCGACCCCATGGACTTAGACTTAGAAATTCTCCAGGCCCTAATACTGGAGTAGGTAGCCTGCGTTACAGGCAGATTCTTTTCCAACTGAGCTATCAGGAAATCCCTTGGAGGAGGGTTCTTTACCACCACCTGGGAGGCCCAAATAAGTATACAGTTTAATTCAATTCCTGTCAAAATATCACAAGTTTTGATATTGACAACAAGATTATTCTAAAATTTATATAGTAAAAGAAACTAGAATAGCTAAAACAATTTTGAAAAAAGAATAAAGTGAGAAAATGAGTCTACTTAATTTCTACACTTGTGCTGTATGTGTTCAGTCGCTCAGTTATGTTCAACTCTTTGTGACCCTATGGGCTGTAGTCCCCCTGGCTCCTCTGTCCATGCGATTCTTCTGGCAAGAATACTGGAAAAGGTTGCCATTTCCTCCTCCAGAGCATCTTCCTAACCCAGGGATTGAACCTGTGTCTCCTTTGTCTTCTGCATTGGAGGCAGATTACTGCTGAGCCACTGGGGAAGCCCAATTTTTACACTTAATAGCTAATGCAGTCAAGACTGTGATCATCAAGTATCTGAAAACTAAAAAATAACAAGAAAATCTGAAGATACATTATATACAGGGAAATACTGTAAGAATTACAGACTTCTCATAAGAAAAAATACAAGCCATAAAACAATGGAATGACATTTTTAAAGTGCAGAAAGAAAAAAGTGTTAACTCAGAATTCCATATCCAATAAAAATATTCATTAAAAATTAAGGTGAAATAAAGACATTTAAAAACAAATGCTGAGAGAATTTGTTGCCAACAGATTCATACAAAAAATTGTAAAGGAACTTCAGGCCAAACTTGGTTCTAAAATAGGGATGAAGAGCATCCTAAATGACAACCATGTATAATGGTTTTCCATATCTTAATTTCTTAAAAAAAAATTGACTACTTAAATAAAAAATAATAACAGTGTATTATAGGATTTATAAACCTAGATAGCATATTCAAAAGCAGAGACATTACTTTGCTGACTAAGGTCCATCTAGTCAAGGCTATGGTTTTTCCTGTGGTCATGTATGGATGTGAGAGTTGACTGTGAAGAAGGCTGAGCACCAAAGAATTGATGCTTTTGAACTGTGATGTTGGAGAAGACTCTTGAGAGTCCCTTGGACTGCAAGGAGATCCAACCAGTCCATTGTGAAGGAGATCAATCCTGGGATTTCTTTGGAAGGAACGATGCTAAAGCTGAAACTTCAGTACTTTGGCCACCTCATGAGAAGAGTTGACTCATTGGAAAAAACTCTGACGCTGGGAGGGATTGGGGGCAGGAGGAGAAGGGGACGACTGAGAATGAGATGGCTGGATGGCATCACGGACTCGATGGACGGGAGTCTGAGTGAACTCCGGGAGATGGTGATGAAAAGGGAGGCCTGGCGTGCTGTGATTCATGGGGTCACAAAGAGTCGGACACGACTGAGCGACTGAACTGAACTGAACATATTTAGAAGCAAAAGTATGACAAAAGTGCCGAAAAACAGGAGGAAGGAAGTGGAGACGCTCTATTGTTAGGTTCTTCAGCCATACATAAAATGTTCTTTTTTTAAAAGGAAAAAATTGGAAGTCTAGAAATAAACCCATACATCTATAGTCAATATCAGTTGATTTTTGATGAGAATGCCAAGACCATTCAACAAATGGTACTGGGGCAACTGGACATCCACAAGCAAAAGAAGGAGGTTGGCCCCGTACTTCATACCATATATAAAGATTAACTCAAAGGCCCAAAGGTAAGAGCTAAAACTATAAAACTCTTAGAATGATATAGATGAAAATTTGTATGATATTGCATTAGATACTGGTTTCTTAGATATGACACCAAAAGCACAAGCAATCAAAGAAAAAATAGATACATTAAACTTCATCAAATATCAAAATTTGTCATACTTTAGAGGACACATAAAGTAAAATGACAACAGAATGGGAGAAGCATTTTGTAAATTATGTATCTGGTAAGGATCTAGTATCCAGAATATATAAAGAACAGCTCAACAACAAAAAGGCAAATATCTCAATTTTAAAATGGGAAAAGGATTTGAAAAGACTTATCACCAAAGAAGATATGTAAATGGACAATACGTACATGAAAAGATGCTCAACATCATTCATCATTAGGGAAATACAGATCAAAGTTACAATGAGATACAAACTCACGCCCACAAGAATGGTTACAACTGGGGCTTCTCTGGTGGTTCAGTGGTTAAGAATCTACCTTGCAATGCTGGTGACAAAAAGATTGATAATTTTTACTATATTTTTGAAGTTTTGCATGGCCAGAAAAAAACTGATTAAGAAAAAACTCAAAGTGCTACTATTAGGAACGCAAGAGAAGATACTTGGATCCCACCTAAAAATATAATAACCAAAGTAAAAAACTAATTTTGGGGCTCAATAGTATTAATAGAATAAAGATTACAGAGGAAGGAGCCTGTGAATTTGAAACTAGATCAGTAAAAATTATCCAAAATGAGCAACAGAGGAAAAATATATTAAAAAAATTAGAGCCTCAGGGGGCAATATCAAAAGGTCTAATATTCGTATTACTGGAGTTCCAGAAGAAGAGGGGGAAAAGTGTAGTACAGAAAAAATACTTGAAAAAAAATAGCTAAGAACTTCTTAAGTTTGATGAAAAATAATCATCTACAAACTCACAAAGTTCAGCAAATCCCAAACAAAATATACCAAAAGAAACCCATGACAAGATACTTCATAATCATACTGCTGAAAATTAAAGAAAAAAAATACTGAAAGCAGAGTAAAAATGACATATTTCTTATAGAAGAACTATGATTTGAATAGCAGTGGTTTTCTCATCAGAAATTATGGAGGACAAAAGGAAGTGAAACAAAAGTTTTAATGTGCTAAATGAGTTGTCAGCATAGAATTCCATATCCAGAAGAAACATCCTTGAGCAATGAAGGTAAAATAAATATATTCTCAGATGAAGACAAGCTAAGAGAATACATTGCCAGTAGACCTGTTCTAAAAGAATTACTAAAGAAAATTCTTCAGAGTGAAGGGAAATGATACCAAAAGGAAACTGGGAGCATCAGGAGTGAAAGAAGAGCAACAGAAATGGTAAATATTTGGGTAAATATAATAGACCATTCTTCTACTCTGAGTTCTTTAAAATGTTTGATGTTTGAAAGCAAAAATTATGATATTGTCTCATAGGATTTTCTCTGTATGTATATATATCAATAATATAGAAGACAATCACATCATAAAGCAGGGAGAGTAAAGGGACTGATATACTTGTGAGGTTTCTACATTGAATTGGTAAAACTCCAATTATAAATGCACTGTGAAAGTTAAGTACTTATCCTGTAATCCCTATAGCAACCATACATGTACACAAAAACTACACAGTTTTTTAAAAAGCCCACAGTAGATAAAATAGATACTGGAAAAAAAATTCAAATAACCCAAAAGAAGGCAGGGAAGGGAAAAGAGAGGGACAGAAAAAAGAGGAAACAAGTAGAAAACAAATAAAATGATAAATCTAAGTCCAAATATATTAATTATTACCTTAAATGTAGAAAGTTCAAATGTACCAATTAAAACAGTTTCTTGGAATGGATGTTTTTAAATGGCTCAACTATATGCTATCTTGGAGAAGGAAATAACAACCTACTCCAGTATTCTTGCCTGGAGAACTCCATGGACAGAGGAGCCTGGTGGGCTACAGTCCCTGGGGTCGCAAAGAGTCAGACATGCCTGAGCGCCTGAGCAACTAACACAACACTATATGCTGTCTACAAATAAAGATCATTTCAAATATAATGATATAACTAGGTTAAAAGAAAAAGGATGGAAAAAATATAACAGGCAAACGCTACTCGAAAGAAATCCCGGTGGACATATTCATATCAGACAAGTTATTATCTGAAGAAATAATTGTGCTTCCCTGGTGGCTCAGCGGTAAAGAATCCACCTGCCAAGCGGGAGATGCGGTTCAATCCCTGGATCAGGAAGATCCCCTGGAGAAGGAAATGGCAACCCACTCCAGTATTCTTGCCTGGGAAATAATAGCTAAGAACTGTGACGCCTCAGAGTAAAGATTACCCAGGATTATAAGGGACATTACATAATGATAAAAAGGTAAATTCACCAAGAATATATAATAATCCTCAATGTGTATATACCTAATAGAAGAGTTTCAAAACACGTGAAGCAAAACTGATAGAACTGAAAAGAGAAACAGGTAGCTCCACAATTATAATTGAAGTATCAACCCTCTTCTCAGTAATTGATAGAAAAAATAGTAAATTAGTAAGCATAAAGAACTCAACCAAATGGACTTAATTGCTATTTATAGACTACTTCATCCAACAACAGCAAATAAATATTTTTTTAAGTGTGCATGGAAAAACTAATCAGCTTTCTCGATCCTCGGCGGATGAAATCAGACCCCAGGCCCGGTGACCCGTGTGCCGAGGGGACGGCTGGCCTGGCGGTGAGTGGAGCCGGGCCCCTGCGAACAGAGGTTCGAGGCCGGCAACGCCCCGCGCCGCATCCTCAGGTGGTTCCACTGGAAGGGATTTTGCTCTGAAGGCGGCGGCGGTGGCCCGGGGACGGAGGCTCTGTTGGCGAGATTTTTCCGCCTGGGCCTGTCCCTAGGGGCCGCCATCCAGCAGGCTGGATCGGGCCGGACAGGGTTCCGCTGGGATCTCGGGCGGGGCGGTCGCTCCGCACAGCTCTGGGGACCCGGGTCAGGTCGACTCGCAGCCACTTTCCAAAAAGAATATGAGGGAAAAAATCAGATTCATGTCATGTATGCCAAGTTCTTCATACTGCATTAGAGGACAAAGAATTTTGATTATCTTGGAAGGAAATTGGATGTATAAATAAGAGCAGTATCAGGTCATATGAACTACCAGCCAGAGAACTCAGTGTGTAAATCAATTCACCTCTCTCTAAGGCCTATTACCACAAGCCTTGATCAACCTGTGGATGAAATGGAAAATAAAAGGGTTCCTGGATCCTGCCTACAACTGCCATTTAAATTCATCAGATCCAAATTCTGATGCCCCTCCAGAATACAATTCCCATTTTGTACCTGGACTCCCTGGACCAGCTGTCCCTCCATCTGCATACACCCCAGGAGACTTGCCTATGGGATACTACAGCCCACAGCAACTCAGGACCCTCCCTTCATACCTGCCAACTGGTGGCACCCATCCTATACAGTACCAGCCTGGCTGGTACCCTTCGCCAATTGGGCTGCATACATGTTCTTCAGCATTTTGAGCCTCTGGAAACTGGAAGTGCAGTGTCCTCCTGGCATCACTGTTGGTTTTGTAGCTGAACACTGGAATTTGTGCAGGGCAGTGTACAGCCTCCAAAACCAGAAGAAAGAAGATACGATGGGAGTGCTTAGGCCATGTTCTACCTATGGCTGTGGTTCAGATTCTGTTTTGAGCACCTGCCTGGAAATGTATATCAGGGAGACAGCGTGCCATTTTCTTCACTTATTGATTTATAACATTCTAAGAAAGAATGGACTTCCCTGGTGGCTCAGCCAGTAAAGCATCTGCCAACAATGTGGGAGACCCGGGTTCAATCCCTGGGTTAGGAAGATCTCCTGGAGAAGGAAATGGCAACCCATTCCAGTATTCTTGCCTTGAAAATCCCATGGGCTGAGGAGCCTGGTAGGCTTTTTTGCATTTTAAAAAGGTCACTTTATAATCAGTTGAGAGAACAGGGGTGAGAAACATGTTATCTTTATCCTGACAAAGCTGTTGAGAGTACATGGCTGTGTTCTTTTAAGTCTCCTACATGCAAACCTTCACGTTGTGAACTTTCAAAGATGTAAACATACATCTGGTTCTTCGAAGGAACCAGAACCTGTGCTCTCAACGTCAAGTATGAGTGAAATTGCAGCTTGCCCTCTGTCTCCTATTGCTGATGATCCTTCAGCTCTACCACCTCCCACCTCCTCTCCCTCCTCTAGTTAGTAACTCTTCTTACCTGTTCACTCAGTGGCAGCCCCTGTACACCAACTGTTGTACCTACTACTGTACTTTTCTAGGTACTATAAGATTAAAATGTTTTCTTTAAAAAAAACTACTTAGATGTACATAGAAAGGATCAAGAGAGGCCATATGCTGGGATATAAAATTAACCTTAACAAACTTTAAAGTTGGCATCAATCATGATGGATGGCAACACCAACTCGATGGACATGAGTTTAAGCAAGCTCCAGGAGTTGGTGATGAACAGGGAAGCCTGTCGTGCGGCAGTCCATGGGGTCACAAAGAGTTGAACACGATTCAGTGATTGAATTGAACTGAACTGAAACTTAAAAGAATTTAAATCATGCAAAGTATATTTTCTGACCATAATGGAATTAATTAGAAACCCAAACCAGAAAGATAACAGGAAAATCTTTGAATATTTAGATAGTAAACAACATTCTTCTAAATAATCAGAAAGTCAAAGAGTGTCAGGTGAAATTATAAAATATTTTTACTGAACAAAAATAATATAGCAAATCAAAGATTTTAGAATGCCATACTTAGAGGGAAATTTATAGCATTAAATGCTTATATTAGAAAAGAAGAAAAGGCTCAAATAAATAAACTAAGCTTTCACTTTAAGAAACCAGAGATGAACAAACTAAACCCAAGGCAAGCAGAAGGAAGGAAACAATAAAGGTAAGAGCAGGAATCAGTGGAATTGAAAACCGGAAAAATCAAGGTAAAAAGCTAGTTCTTTGAAAAGAGCAATAAAATTGATCTACTTCTAGCAATACCAAGAAAAAGAAAAAAGATACAAATTACCATAATCAGTAATGAAAAGGATTATATGCATTTAAAAAATAGTATCATTTATTTATGTTTGGCTGTGCTGAGTCTTTGTTGCTATGCGAGCCTTTCTAGATAATAGTTGCAGTGAGCAAGGGCTACTCTCTAGTTGTGGGGCTCGGGCTTCTCAGTGTGGTGGTTTCTCTCCTTGCAGAGCAAGGGCTCTGTGGCA
The DNA here is from genome assembly GCF_042477335.2 of Ovis canadensis. NCBI lineage: Eukaryota > Metazoa > Chordata > Mammalia > Artiodactyla > Bovidae > Ovis > Ovis canadensis. Next base: position 78,956,307 of record NC_091257.1, read on the forward strand.
TATGGGCTTTAGGAGTCGCAGCACATGGGCTCAGTAGTTGTGGCTCCTGGGCTCTAGAGCACAGGTTCAATAGTTGTGGGCTTAGTTGCTCTGTGGCACATGGGGTCCTCCTGGATCAGGGATCTAACCTGTCTCTCCTACACTGGCAGGAGGATTTTTTATCACTGACCCCCTGGGATTATATATTTTTAAAAGGTAATAAAAATTACAGACATTTAAAAGATAGTAAGGGAAGACTATGAACAACTCTATGCACATACATTTGACACTTCAGATGAAATGAACTCATTCCTTGAAAACCACAAAACTCACTCAAGATGAAATAGATAACCTCAATATTTCCATAACTATTAAAGACATTGATTGAAAGGAGTCTCCTCTCCCAAATGTTTTAGCTTGCATACTCTACTATTCCATTTGCATCACATTTTCAAAAAGACAAAAAACTATAGTGATAAAGAAAAAATAAGTGGTTGCCAGGGGTTAGTTAGGGATGAGGGCAGGGTGGAGAATATGACTACAAAGCAATAGTATGAGGGAAATTTCTGGGGTTATGGAACTGTTCTATATTCTATTCACGAATCTATACATGTATTAAAATGAACTGTATACACAAAAAAGTCAATTTTACTGTATGTTTGCTTAAAACAATTTTTTTTTTCATTTAATTAGGGCTCCTTGGGCAAATGGCTGATTCCAGAGCTGGGGCACAGGAGGTCCAAGATGAGCCTGGAACATTTTCTTGTGCTATAAAGTAAGGAATTACTCAAAATAAAAACGGGCACGTGTCTTGAGGGCAAATGAGCTAGTTTGAAGGAGTTCCTACTGACCATATCTTGAAATTTTAGCACCAAAATAATTAAAGATGGTAACAATTATAAATTTATAAATTTATAAAATTTCTAAAAATAGAAATTTATGAATCTCAATTTACAGCAAATAAATACATTTATACATGCATAAGTACATACTATTGATTACAATAAAATGTCTAACACTTTTGGCTAAATATAGAGGGAATGCTGAGGTTGTGAAGTCCTATTTTGCAGTCAGCATAACAAAGATTGACTCAGGCAAGACTATCAATGAATATTAAATCTAGGAGTAAATCTTTATGAGGTACAGGATATTTGCATGATCTAACTGTGTCCCGTCGGAGAAGGCAATGGCACCCCACTCCAGTACTCTTGCCTGGAAAATCCCATGGACAGAGGAGCCTGGTAGGCTGCAGTCCATGGGGTCACTTCACTTTCACTTTTCACTTTCATGCATTGGAGAAGGAAATGGCAACCCACTCCAGCGTTCTTGCCTGGAGAATCCCAGGGACAGGGGAGCCTGGTGGGCTGCCGTCTATGGGGTCACACAGAGTCGGACACAACTGAAGCAACTTAGCAGCAGCAGCAGCAGCACAGTGTGTACCATAGATGGTTAGCAGGGAAATATTAGTAATTTCTCAGTGGAGAAATCAAACAATTTGACCTGGTGATTACAACATCACCAATAAGGGTTAGATGGCTATTGTGTGCCTTACGCGTATGCATGCTAAGTCACTTCAGTTGTGTCTGACTCTTTTGTGACCCTACAGACTGTAGCCTGCTAGGCTCCTCTGTCCATGGAGTTCTCCAGGCAAGAATATTGGAGTGGGTTGCCATTCCCTTGTCCAGAGGATCTTCCCAACCCAGGGATTGAACCTGGGTCTCCAGGTTCGATTACAGGTGGACTCTACAGTCTGAGCTTAGAAAATATTCAGCGTATATATTTGTATATAAATAATTCCTACTCAATAATAAAAAGACAAACAAGCCCAACTGAAAAAGGGGGGGAAAATGAGACAGGTGCTTCATAAAGGAAAATGTACAGGTGGACAATTAATATATGAAAAAATTCTTAACATTATTATACATCAAGAAAACAAACCACAGTGAGATACCATTTTACACCCACTAGAATAACAGCAACAAAAAACAAGAAAGAAAAGCTGTCATTTCCAAATGCTGGTGAGGATGTGCAGCAAATAGAACTTCCATAAACTGCTGATGGGAATGTAAAAATGATTTAATTGAACTCTGTCCCTACTGAAAAAAACAACGTGGTTTGCCAGTGTTCATGAAAATGTAAACTAGCCAGATATGCTGTAAAGAGTACTGGGAAAGAAATCAAAAGCTCCCAAGAATAATTCACAATTCTGCCACTACTGCTGAGCAAATCACTTAATTGCTCTGGGTTGAGGGGGGTTTTAATATGTAAAATGAAAGATACACACTAAATTATCTCCACAAGCTCTTCCAATAATAAAGTTCCATGAGGTAGTTGTTCAGCTGCTAAGTCGTGTCCAACTCTTTGCAACCCCATGGAGTGCAACACACCAGACTTTCCTGTCCTTTACCATCTGCCAGAGTTTGCTCAAACTCATGTCCATTGAATCGGTGATTTCAAGTTCAGTGGGATTACTGTACAGGTCAGAAAAGAAAGATAACTTACAAAGGAAAGAAAATTCTTTTGTGTGTAGCACACTCTGTACTAATTACTTTACAAAGCTATCTCATTTACTCTTATGATATAAGTTTACTGCTCCCATTTTTTAAATTTAAATATTTATATAGAGGAGAAATTGAAGCTCACAGAGTCTATGTGATTTGGAAGCCCATATTCCTTTCACATCCTATCTCATCTTTGTCTAGGGAGTTAAATTCTTCCATGGATTTTTCTTATTGCTTCCACAGATGTTTCCTTGACCAGCCTGGTCCAAGGTGATTTCTTCTTTTTCAGAGTTTCTCTGGTACCTATCACCCATACTTCCAATTTCACACGTACAACTTTATGCAGGGTTGGTTATATTTGACTCACTTATTAATCTGTAAGCATTTATTGAACAGCCACCATGAAGCTCCGCTAGGCAGTGGAGATCCACAAATAAATGAGACACAATCCCTGCCCTCAAGAGTTAAAATTTAGTGAAGGAGACAATCAGCAATCTATTAACACCCTGATCCATTTTAAGAATAAATAACTTTCTCTATAAAACAAACAGACATACCACTGATGAGGCTGAAAGCCACAAGGGGAATTTTTAATTACTGAATTACAATAGCAAATATTCCATAAGCATCGAGGGCAAAACAAAGAGGCGGTAATAATTGACTGAGAAACTTAAATTCAAAGCAGTAGCACTTTTCCCAGGCAGAGGGTATGCATGTGAGCCAAGCTCCCAGCCCTGAGGCAGTCCAGAGGGACTGGTAGCACACTGCTCTCTTCTTAACACATCCCTGTGGTGGGGGTAGGGGCAAGGATCTTATCTATTGCCTCAGTTCAGTTCAGTCGCTCAGTCATGTCCGACTCTTTGCGACCCCATGTATTGCACCACTCCAGGCCTCCCTGTCCATCACCAACTCCCGGGGTTCACTCAGACTCACGTCTATCGAGTCAGTGATGCCATCCAGCCATCTCATCCTCGGTCGTCCCCTTCTCCTCCTGCCCCCAATCCCTCCCAGCATCAGAGTCTTTTCCAATGAGTCAACTCTTCTCATGAGTTTGGCCAAAGTACTGGAGTTTCAGCTTTAGCCTCATTCCTTCCAAAGAAATCCCAGGGCTGATCTCCTTCACAATGGACTGGTTGGATCTCCTTGCAGTCCAAGGGACTCTCAAGAGTCTTCTCCAGCACCACAGTTCAGAAGTATCAATTCTTCGGCACTCAGCCTTCTTCACAGTCCAACTCTCACATCCATACATGACCACTGGAAAAACCATAGCCTTGACTAGATGGACCTTAGTCGGCAAAGTAATGTTTCTGCTTTTGAATATGCTGTCTAGGTTGGTCACAACTTTTCTTCCAAGGAGTAAGCGTCTTTTAATTTCATGGCTGCAGTCACCATCTGCAGTGATTTTGGAGCCCCCCAAAATAAAGTCTGACACTTTTTCCACTGTTTCCCATCTATTTCCCATGAAATGATGGGACCGGATGCCATGATCTTTGTTTTCTGAATGTTGAGCTTTAAGCCAACTTTTTCACTCTTCTCTTTCACCTTCATCAAGAAGCTTTTTAGCTCCTCTTCACTTTCTGCCATAAGGGTGGTATCATCTGCATATCTGAGGTTGTTGATCATTCTCCCGGCAATCTAGATTCCAGCTTGTGTTTCTTCCAGTCCAGCGTTTCTCATGATGTACTCTGCATATAAGTTAAATAAGCAGGGTGACAATATACAGCCTTGACGTACTCCTTTTCCTATTTGGAACCAGTCTGTTGTTCCATGTCCAGTTCTAACTGTTGCTTCCTGACCTGCATACAGATTTCTCAAGAGGCAGGTCAGGTGGTCTGGTATTCCCATCTCTTTCAGAATTTTCCACAGTTTATTGTGATCCACACAGTCAAACGCTTTGGTATAGTCAATAAAGCAGAAATAGATGTTTTTCTGGAACTCTCTTTCTTTTTCCATGATCCAGCGGATGTTGGCAATTTGATCTCTGGTTCCTCTGCCTTTTCTAAAACCAGCTTGAACATCAGGAAGTTCATGGTTCACGTATTGCTGAAGCCTGGCTTGGAGAATTTTGAGTATTACTTTACTAGCATGTGAGATGAGTGCAACTGTGCAGTAGTTTGAGCATTCTTTGGCATTGCCTTTCTTTGGAATTGGAATGAAAACTGAAATTCATTGAGCATCTATCATGTATTGATGTTACACATATATCTCATTTAAAGTTCATGTTATCACTTGAGAGTATCATTGCCCCCATTTTATATCTGAGGAAACTGAGGCCTAAATAGGTTAAATAACTTGCCCAAGGTCACAAAGCTAGTAAGTAGTGTTGATTCAACTTGGAGAATGGCACTGGATGGAGACATAATTCAGAAATCTGCTGAGTCCTGGCTCTGCCAGGAATCTGTCATGGCTAAGTAATATTTCAGTTTATCAAACTGCTCCAAAGCCACCGACAGGAGGCTGCCACATTGCACACTCTACTCCAGACAACATCTGAAAGTCAGTTTCACCAAATCCTTTTGGTCTCCAAAATCCAGTTTTTTTGCACCTTAATTTTAGGCTACTTCCAGATTAGATATGTGATAGCTCAGTTGCTATAAAGCAAAAGAACTCACCTGGGAAGCTCCTGCTGAGTTGGCAACGCTCTGGGAGGTGGAGATCCTTGAGGCAGGGGGAAGCCAGAGAGCAGGAGACTATCGAGGGCCCTTAGCCCTGAAAGCACTGAAGACCCAGGAGGCCAGGCAAAGTGGTCAGAGGAGTGGCCCCACATCTGGTGGTCATTAACAGCTCAGGGTTGCATAAAAAGCAGCAGGGGATGGTTTTGGTCAGCCGGACTAAAGTTACTGAACCAAATCCTGGACCCTCAGTTCCCTGACCCTTCCCATTCAGCAATTTCCACAGGTAAGTCCAAAGCGGAACTGCTTTAGGAATCTGATAATTTAATTCTGCCTTGCTGATATAAGGATATGGAAAGGTTGTTGCTGGCCTCTGGAGGAGAATTCAATCCAGGGCCAGAGAAGAGGCTTGATTGCTCAGAGCTTTTAGTAATAAAGTTTTATTAAAGTATAAAAGAGATAGAGGTAGCTTCTGACATAGACATCAGAAGGGGGCAGACAGAGTGCCACTTGCTAGTGTTAGCAATAACTTTTTAATTAGTTATTACAATGAATCAAAATAATGTCTGGAGGTTGTAAAGATCTTACTAGACCCACTCCCATAATTTACATTTTTAAGATAACAGGATTAGCCAGAAGGTTTTCAGGAAGGAGAAACTGTCCTTAAGCAGGATACCTTGTTATATAATTCTTAGTACACAGTTTAAACTGAGTTGTTTATTGTGTAATCATCAGTTCCAGGCTTAAAGATAAAAACGTTTTATGTGACTAAGACTAAGGAATGTAGAGGGGAAAAAAAGTTTGTCCTTTCCTCCTTCTTGAGAATTCCAGACCCCTATGTCCTCCTCGAGAACCCCAGACCCCTCTCTCCTTGGGGATCCCCGGACTTCTTGTCAACCTGCCTAGGAATTGATTCTCTCAGTATCAAAAAGGACAGTCATTTAGAAGTTGCCACTGATGGTCCACATATGGGGAAGGGAGCTATACATGAATAATTCTAGCCACTGTCAGAAGCTGATTCTTCATTAGAATTTGAACACGGAGCCACGAAATGAAACTAGCCTGGGGAGAAAGAGTCGTGTTAACAGGAAGACTTCTAAAATCATTTCCATAGAAGGTTTATACCCTTTTCGGAGAGGAGTTTATTTTCAATCTTTGTTTTCCTTTGGCCTCTAAAGTCCCTTCTCAGAGAAAAAGTCAATTCTTTGCTGTGGACTAGGGCAAAGTGTCTACAACTTGTCAGTGTCATCCCTGTCCGCAGGCCCAGTAACTTTAAGATGGACTTCCTCAGGGTTGTATCTCTACTGATGATGTTTTCTTATCTCTTGCTGCTGCTGCTGCTAAGTCGCTTCAGTCGTGTCCGACTCTATGCAACCCCATAACCGGCAGCCCACTAGGCCCCTCCGTCCCTGGGATTCTGCAGGCAAAACACTGGAGTGGGTTGCCATTTCCTTCTCCAGTGCATGAAAGTGAAAAGTGAAAGTGAAGTTGCTTAGTCGTGTCCGACTCCTAGCGACCCCATGGACTACAGCCTACCAGGCTCCTCCATCCATGGGATTTTCCAGGCAAGAGTAGTGGAGTAGGGTGCCATTGCCTTCTCCATTCTTATCTCTTAGGAGGCCCCAAATTTCCCAAACTGCTTTTGAGAGATTCAGATACTTTATTTTATTTTACAAATAGTAGTTACAGACTTTATGTAACCATCACTTCTATCATCTGTGCAAAATCAAGAAGATATACTCTCATGGGTACAAGCTTAGCATACCAGTCTCTTAGATATGAAAGGTAATGGAAGTCCCTTGTAGGTTTGTTTTCAGTGCGAGACCTAGCTGGAGCACATTACTTACTGTAAATGACCTTTGCAAGGGGAAGCTACTTTGGAGCAGTTTTACCACCTGAAAATGAGATAGGACCATTGCAAAAGTAAATAAAAATCAATAATCAAAAGCCGGATCCTAAGTCTAACAGAAGGAAAAAATCACCGTAGAAGTGATTCTACTCTATCGGTGCATGGCATTTCCACTATCCATCTGCCTTTGCTCTACAGACCTCCTTCTGGGGCCAGGCCAGCCTTAGTGCCTCCTGCTGACCCAGGCATTCAGGAAGAAGAAAATGCTGTTGCTACCTTGTTTCTGTCTCTGGAAAGGATGCCTTTCCTCCTCGCCTGCAGCTCTTCCTCAGGTGGGACTAATGGACTCCTGCCTTCAGGACGTACAGAGGCAGGCAGGCTCCTGGCAGCTCTGCCATTGCTCCTCCACAGCCCTTCTAACTCAGGTCACAATGTTCTTAACCAGAAGTCTAGGCTAGAGTTTCCTTCTTTCTTTCTTTTTGAAATTTCTCCTTTATTTTTAAAATTTTACTGATTTTTGGCTGCACTGGGTCTTCATTGCTTTTCCTTGGGCTTTCTCTAGTGCCAGGGAGCAGGAACTACTCTTCGTTATGGTGCTCAGGCTTCTCACTGAGGAAGCTTTTCTTGTCGCAGAGCATGGGCTCTGGGGAACACAGGCTCCAGTAGTTCCGGTGCACGACCAGGGATTGAACCCATGTCCCTTGCATTGGCAGGCGGATTCTTAACCACTGCCACGAGGAAAGTCCTCTGAAGGATCATACTGGGTCATGTTAACATAGGGCTTTGAGTCAAAAGCTGGGAATAGCCTCTGTGAAGGATATATGGGGGAAGCTGATGGCTCCCACCAACTGCCCATCTGATGGTTGGATCTATTGCAGTCTTGGTATCAGCACAATCATACCTGGCTTTATCAGTCAGTTTACAGAAACCCTCAGATGAGAATTTAGGAAGATAATGGATATAAAAACAGTTGGTAAACTCCAAAAGTCACAGGAAAATGTATGAGACAATATTACCAAAGCTTTCCTAACCCATTCCAGAGTTTAGTCCTTGGATTTCTGTCCTTTTCTCTACTCCCATTCTCCCTGAGTGATCTCATCTGTTTCCTTGGTTTTATTTATAAGCTATATACCAGTGACACCCAAATCTGCATGTCTAGCTTAAAGCTCTCCCCAGAACTTTGGGCTTCCAGATGGTAAAGAATCTGCCTGCAGCCCTGGAGACCTGGGTTCAATCCTTGGAGGAGGGAATGGCAACCCATTCCAGTATTCTTGCCTGGAGAATCCCCATGGACGGAGGAGCCTGGTGGGCTATGGGCTACAGTCCATGGGGTCTCAAAGAGCAGGACATGACTAAGCAACTAAGTTCAGCCAGAAGTTTAGTTTTATTTCTAATAGATTCCTAGATATCTCTATTTTAGTGTATTGCACAGATGTGTGTGTATGTGTTAGTCGCTCAGTCGTGCCCGACTCTTTGCGACCCCGTGGACTGCAATCCACCAGGTTCCTCTGTCCATGAGATTTTCCAGGCAAGGATACTGGAGTGGGTTGCCATTTCCTTCTCCAGGGGATCTTCCCAACCCAGGGATTGAACCCGGGTCTCCTGCACTGCAGGCAGATTCTTTACCGACTGAGCTACAAGGGAATGGTAGAGTAAAAAGAACTCACCCCCCTTCCTTGCTCTTCCTCTGGAATTTAGCATCTGTTAATAATTGGTGATACCATCAGCCACACAGTCACCTAAACGAGACACTGGAGAGCCTTCCTTGATTTCTCTTTTGCCCTCACTCCTCCCCTTGCATCCAAGGCCCTTGGCTCTGTTGCTTCTTCTCCAAACTTCCTACTCCAAGTGCTCATTCATCTTTCTTCTGTATTATTCTGCTTTAACCTAGATTGTTTTCTCTGGTCTGTTTCCAAATGTGTCACGTCAGTCTACCCTCTGCTAGCACAATATTTGGAACTTAAATCTAACCATATGTCTCTCCTGCCTATAAACCTTTCAGCAATACTGCAGGATATGGTCCAGGGTCCTTAATCTAATATTTATAAGGCTCTCTTTGTCTATTTCTCCTGACCTTTTGGCCCTTTCTGCCTGCACGTTTCCCGCCACATATTTGCTATCACTGGCCTTTCTGTCTGCACTGTGCTCTCCTTCTATTGTCAGTGCCCCAACCCCACATAGCTAAATCCTAGTCATCATGTAAGGTTCAACTCAGATCTCACTTCTTCTGAGAAGCCTTCTCTGACTAGCCCCAACCCTTGGTCCATTAGGTACTGGCATACCTTATGTATACCTCTGTCAATACATAAACCTCATTTATTATTGTTATTTATTATTTCTATAATTATTTTATATTTATCTCTTCTTCTGGACTGTAAGCTCTTTGTAGGCAGAGACAATGTCTTTGTATCCACCATTTCTAGCATAGGTCATGGCATAAACTAAGCCTCCAATAATTGCTTGAATGACTGAATATCAGAAAAGTAGTCTCAGCTTTAAAAAAATATATGTATGTATGTATATTTATTTTGGGGTCTCTGTTGCTATGCATGGGCTTTCTCTAGTTGCGGCCAGTGGGGTCTCTACTCTTTAGTTGCAGTGGCTTCTCTTGTTGCAGAGCAGGGCTCTAGGGCATGTGGGCTTCAGTAGTTGCATACGTGGGCTCAGAGTTCCAGTGTGGCTTAAACACTCTGCAGCATGTGGGATTTTTCAGAGCAGGGATCAAATCTGTGTTCCCTGCATTGGCGGTCCGATTCTTAACCACTAGGACACCACGGAAGTCCCTGAGCTTTGTTTTTGTGTTTTTTTTTAAGTCTTCAATGGTAAAAACTGAAAAAGTATTTTAGCTAACCTCAGGTATTTAGCATGCTATTGCACCAAGTCCCTGCATTTTAAGTAGTGAACTAAATTGATTTCTCTGAACATATTTTAATTTTATGCTAAAAATTACATAGTGATATTGAAAAAATGTATTCTTTAAACATTCCAGTGCCCAATGTGATGACTGATTTCTTGGGTTCCCTCCTTGTCTCCCCTCTATTGGGTTCCCAAAGAGTTCCAGTTGAGACACACGCACCTCAGATTTTCTTCTCCCCAAACCAGAGCTCTGATGTGGCACCTGGGGGCAGTGCAGACTTATGGAAGACTTCACAGAGCGGCATGGGGAGTCCTAGTGCTGAGCAGTCCTTGCATGCCACTCTGCTCAGTTTCTTTTCCTCCCACTTTGACTCAGGCTTCCACTGAGCTGACTTGAGGAGGGGACTGGAATAGGTGATCAGGTGTGAGACACACTCAGAGCCTCTCCAACTCCTGAGAGGCAGGGTTAAACAAATCAAGCTGGAGGCTTCTTTGAGCCGGAAAACCAGGAAAGTGTGGAGGCTGGTGTTAAACACAGTCTAACAGGTATAACTTTGTTCCATGATGTGCAGGTCATGAAAATGTCACATTTCTTTAGTTCTCTAAAATATTCTTGGCTCCCATCTACCAGTGGGCAGAAAACCCAGTCTTGGTCCTCTTTTCAGGAGCTCACAGGTATTTCAGAGACATCTCTCAGTCAGTGCCATTCACCGTTGGAGTTCTTTGCTCACATCAATTGTCTATTTTAGGACCCTTTCTGTAGGCCTAAGTGGGGCGTGAGACTCCCCAAAAGCAGTGCCTCTGGTCACCTCTTAGCACACAGTCATCCCCATTCAGGGTCCTGCTGTGCCAGGGGTCTGTGGGAGAGCGGGAGTAGGACCTGGCCGCACAAGGAGACCACAATGCTCCCTAGCTTAAGCGCCAGGCTCAGGAAATTCTCTCTTCTCAGTTCAGTTCAGTTCAGTCGCTCAGTCGTGTCCGACTCTTTGCGACCCCATAAATCGCAGCACGCCAGGCCTCCCTGTCCTCTCTCTCCTCAGCTCTCCTCTAATCCTAAGAGCCCTTCTTTGTGTCAGAAAAAAACAACTTGATCCCCTCTGAGACTTGAAAGAAAGAAAGTGAAAGTGAAGTCGCTCAGTCGTGTCGGACTCTTTGTGATCCCATGGACTGCAGTCTACCAGGCTTCTCTGTCCATGAGATTTTCCAGGCAAGAGTACTGGAGTGGGTTGCCATTTCCTTCTCCAGGGGATCTTCCTGACCCAGGGATACAAACCCAGGTCTCCTGTATTGCAGGCAGACGCTTTACCCTCTGAGCCACCAGGGAATATTGAGACCTGGGCTGATTTCAAAAACAAAAGCTTGTTGATTTTATTTTTTCTAAGGCAAATGAAGCTCCAGCACAAAAGGCCCTGAGTCATTCTTTGGGGGTGGCAAGCATAGGAGAAGATGGGAATGGTTCATTCTTCCACAAAGAACCGAAGTGGCTGACGCCACAGAAAATAAGACAGTTAATTCCTCAAGCAGGTTGGCCTGTCAAACACTAAAGCACTGCTTACTGTTCCTGGAGTATGGAGCCTCTCCCAGAAGAGGCAGTAGGCTGTTCGGCAGATACAGATCCATACTGATCATGTACTGGCCTTGTGGTTACCCAAGGACAAAAGAGCAGATGAAACCAAGGAGAGTCTTGGAATGCAAAAGCAGATAAAAGTACTTCCTTGAGCTGGTCTGCTGTTCTAATAGCATCTCCCACTCTAATAAACTTCATTTCCCTCTCATTCTGTCTCATGTCTGGAAATTCTTTTCCAACCTGCGCGTGGACCACGACAGACCTCAGATGGGAGATGCTTTAGGCTGAAAGTAAGCAGCAAATCTGGGCTCCCTCATCTTCTGCATAGGTTCCAGATTAACTAGGGAAGATGGAGCTGGCACTTCCAGGTTCTAGTTCCCTGGACTGGCCTCATTCAGACCTTCCCATTTCCTGATCTCTGGAAGGAGTTTGAAGAACCTATGAGAGAATTACCCTAAGGCCACATCTAACCCTTGAATAATGAACTGCACAATGGAATAACAGAGCAATCTTGATTACTGATTTCTTTTGTGTAAATTTTAATTTTTGATATCTAATTAAAATATCCTTATTTTTGATTATTGAGATTTTTGGAACCCCCTTAAATTTTACACCTTAGATGCATGCCCTGCTTGTCTCACCCTGGCCTGTCTACTGGCAGCTGCCCCTGCCTGAGCCACCTTGAGCCCTTGTAGTTCATTCACGCCTAGCCATGTGTGAGACCAAGGGTGGGACCCTGGCATTTCACTCTGATCTTGGGTGATAATGGGGGGTCTAGCATCCTTGGCTAGTATTTCTCCCAGACTCTCAGCTGGACTGTATTGAAGTGACACCTGTAAGGTGCAATGAGACCTCTGGGCATTGAGCCAAGAGTCCTTTGATTCTTTTTTTGTCATAGATGGAGAGAATTTATTAATATACCACTATTCATCAGGGGTCATATGAGGATCTAAGAATTTCAGAAAATCTAGGTTGTTCTGATTTAAGTCCACATTCTTTAATGTGGCCCATAAGAAGGCCAGCCCTCACCACTGCATTTCATCTGCCTCATATCTAGCCATTCCCCCATGTACACTATATTCTTGTCACAGGGTACTGTTTGGTCTGCTTGTTGTTTTCCAAGCATAAGTACTTTCACGCCTCCATGCCTTTGCTCATGCTGTTTCCTTGCCTGGAATACCTTTTTTTCCTTCCTCTCTGCTTGATAAATTCTTTACTTATCTTCAAGGCCCAAATCAAATGTCCTCTCCTCTGTAGTTTCCACTAATATGTTCCCCTTATTGAAGTTCACTCACACTCCTCATAGGCAAAGCAATGGCATCCCACTCCAGTACTCTTGCCTGGGAAATCCCATGGACGGAGGAGCCTGGTGGGCTGCAGTCCATGGGTCGCTAAGAGTCAGACACGACTGAAGCGACTTAGCAGCAGCAGCAGCAGCAGCACACTCCTGATAGCCCCCGTCCCAATTTCATGCATCTGTTTTTTATGTCTCTTTATAAGATGACGAACTCAGTGAATGACTTGAAAGAGTGACTCCTGAGGTTGCTTCCTCTCGCCCTCATCTTCATTCATTCTCCCTATCCTATAACTTCATTCATCTTTGTATCCATAGTACTTAGCATAATGCTTGGCACGTAGGAAGTAGTCAACAAACATTTGTTGCATATGATGAACGCTGCAAGGCGAAATGTGGTTCCTTTATTTTTACTTTCTATTCCCACTTCTCAGGAGATTTTGGTTACTGCTCCTAATTTCCTCCTCTCATCATTTCTGTTCTTTCTGACCATATGCATCCCATCACAATTTTACCTAGCTTTCCGGGGCTAGCTCTCCCAACCCACTCCACTCATTTATTCTGCAAATCAGCACATACTTATTAAACACCTGCTGTTCTGCAGGCACTATTCTAGGCATTGAGGATACAGCAGTGACCAAGATAGATGGGGTACTTCCATGGAGCTTACGTTAACCATCGAAAAACTGAGCCAAAATGAGTAACAAGATAATTTCAGATAACGATGAGGTTTAGAAAGGATGTAAAGCGATGTGACAGAGTGTAAAGAGAAGTTAGTCAGGTAAGCCCTCTCTGACGAGGAGACACTGCAATCTGGAGGAAAGAAGAAGGCAATATGGATATCTGCAGAAAAAAATTTCAAGTAGAAAATGTCAGTAAGTGCACAGGCCTAGAGACAAGATCAAAGGACTGAAAATTATAAAGCATTATATAAAGAACAAAATGATTAAGGCTTTTCTTAGACTGTCAGTATCCCTTCATTCCTTTCACAACAGAGTAGCTTCAGTCTCTTCTGAGAAGGGATTGACTTCTCTTAACCTCCACCTTTTCTACCACTCATATCACAGAATTTTCTTTCACTGAATCTCATTGAAATTCGTCTGACTGAAGTACCAGTCCATGGTGTTAGATGCTTTGTGTGGTCCCTTTTGAGGCACTTCTCTCCTCCATTGCCTCCAGAAGCGCTAAGTGCTAGTGTCCCATCTCCAGGAAAGGTTTACCTCACAGGAACACTCAAACGGAAATCCAGGGGTGGGGATCGGCGGCAGCATTAAGGAGGAAAAGTCAGTTCTCTGGACAGACATCCACAAGTGGGAGAGCCTGGCATCCACTTGTGTGAATCCCAGGAGTGTCTCCTCATCCCCTACAGCCATTCTTGTTACCTTTTCTTTAAACTGTGGGTTGCCTTCCACTGGGCTGCCAAGTCCAGCTGTTGAGGGAGTCCAAAAGAGCTGGCCTCCTCTCTTAGATGCCAGAGCAGCTGCTTAAAAAAGCCGAAGGGCTTCCTGCTGCAAGAGACATGAAACACTCTTAGTAAGCCAGGAGCCAGAATCAAAACCATATGGTTTGCTTTACAGAAAAGATCACAGGGCCTGAAATATTAGAAGAAGAAGGGCCAGCCAGGGGACAAGTTTTGGGAGTAAGGTGGGTGCGCCTATCCCATTCCCAGCAACTCTGCACTCACTAGTATAGCCCCCTACCCCACCACCTAAGGGTACTTCTGTCCTTGGACTCCTGGCCCATTTGGACTTTCTTCAGGCCCAGATTGATAGAAGTTCTAACAATAAAGTTCAGAAGAATGAGATTATATCCTCTCCCTGGAACATCTTGGTCTCTTAAAGTCCTCCTGACCAGATGCCCCTCAAATGAAAACTGTCCGCATTTACTCTTATCTCTAAGGAACCGACATACCTCATACCTTAAACATATTAAACTAGCAGTCTTTTATCTGCTTGTTTCCTGTGAATCTAAATAGATACAGTGTCTCTAAGATTTTTCTTAGATTTTTAAATTTATCTTAGGTTTTTCCCAAGTTCTCCTGAGGTAGTTCCATAAGCATTAAAAAGAAATTCATACTCAATGACTCCTTTTAAAAGGATAAGTATATGGTCATAATGTGGGAGCCTGGATTTAGATCTGCTTTGGGGCTTGAAATGTCAGAGCTTTGATAGTTCCAACAGGTTCCTGTCCTTCCTGCTACGTGAGCCAGGAATGTTTAAGGACAAGTTGGGGAGGAGGTGCTGTATGCCTGAAACTGGGATGGCCTGCAGTGTCCCAGGAAAGAATGAATCCTAATTCTCACTGTCCATCTGCTGCCTCCCTGCTCCCCCAGCCCACCACTTCAGTGGCTCCCTGTAAACGGCAGCATTTGTGGGGAGAGGTCTCTGTCCATAAGTCTCTATGTCCATGCAGAAGAGTCTGGGGCAGCTGCCTTTGCTTTAGGGCCCAAGCTGATCCATAAATGGGAGGAACATTCCAGGCAGCCCTTTACTATAAGAAAGAGGTAGAGCCTCAGTGTTTCAGAGTTGAGTGCCTGTGCCACAAGCCTGTCCCATAATCTGTTCACCCAGGGCGGGTCTGCAGTATGCTGGGTCATGGAAGAAAAAGCAAACAGGAAGACAGAACAAGTAAACTGAGTTTTCCTAACTTTTTTCTGCAGGTATTTTCTTGGAGAGAAAGGGAAATGAAAAGTTTGATAGAGAGGATGGTTCTCCTTCTTGACCACTGTTGAAGGTAAGTGTTGATAAGGTTGTATGATCAGGGATTTGAGGGTAGGATTTTTGTCTTAAGCTTCCCAAAGCTGCAAGGATGATCCTATTCCTGCCTCCCAGACTCATTCCACTATATGCTTAAGTCATTGGAAAAGACCCTGATGTTGGGAAAGATTGAAGGCAGGAAGTTTTTGACCAAAATAAATTATATTTTAATGTTGTCATTGTTTAGTCACTAAGTCACGTCTGACTCTCTTGCAACCCCCCGGACCGTAGCCTACCAGGTTTCTCCGTCCATGGGATTTTCCAGGCAAGAATACTGGAGGGGGTTGCTATTTCCTTCTCCAGGAGATCTTCCCGACCCAGGGACTGAACCTGGGTCTCCCGTATTGTAGGCAGACATACATATATATATATGTTTATATAGACCCTCTCTTATTCAAGCATCACAATAATACTACACTTAGGAAAGAGAGAGTATGAATATCACTATTATGTAGGAAACAAACATGAAGAGATTAATTGACCTGCCCACACTAGCTCTCTTGTCACCAGAGTCAAGACTAGAACACGAATTTCCTAACTAGCAGTTCAGTGCCTTTTTCATCATTTCACCTTAAGAACAAACACCTTCTAAAAGTTATAGTAAGACAGGGTATTCACAATCATTGAACCCCTTCCCTGGGCCCCTCTTATAATTATGGGGTCTTCCTCTTTCAAGGCTGAATTATCCTTTGCCACCATATGCTCCCCCAGATTCATGCACAGTTCATATGCATGCAACACTACCAGGCACTTTGCGTACCATTGTCTCAGCTCATGCCCCAGTATCCCCATTGAGGATATGATTTACCCACGGGACCGATACACTGAAGCTCAGAAAAGGCAGATACATTAGTTTAAAATTGTAAAGCTTGCTGCGGTTCATGGGGTCGCAGAGTCGGACACAAGTGAGCGACTGAACTGAACTGAACCCAGTACATGCTGAAGTTGCTGTTGTTGTTGTTGCTATTCAGCTGCTCGGTTGTGTCTAGCTCTTTTCAACCCCATGGACTGCAGCACACCGGGCTTCCCTGTCCTTCGCTATCTCCCGGAGTTTGTTCAAGCTCATGTCCATTGGATCGGTGATGCCATCCAACCACCTCATCCACTGTCTAGGTTTGTCATAGCTTTTCTTCCAAGTCTATTCTTTATCACCAAGCAGAAATGTGCAAAGCCAGATGGTGAAATTCCAAGTGATACAATTTGCCCACGTTAATGGTTCTGATTAAAGATTTTCCAGGCTAGATGTTAAAATTTCTAGGTAAAATGAAATTTGTGAAATCAACCAGCCATTTTTTTTTTACTAAAACATAACATGAAAAACTCAAAATGTATTAATAAAAGTTGGTATCTATTTTTAATACTGACCAGTCCCTTAAAAAAATAAATAAAATAAAATTGTAAAGCTTATAAGTGTTAGTCAGAGCAGAAACCAAGTCTTCTGATACCCTGATCCCTTTCTGGATACCCAAGGAATCCAGAGACATGAGCCATGTAGGAATCAAATGTAGATCTCAAGACATGAGCAAATTTGTGGACTATTCCTGCAGGAGGCAGATTCTAAGTCTGGGATACCATGTAACACAACAGACAACCTCCAGTTTCTCCTATGTGGCAAATACCCTTCCCACTGGGTATACTCACAGAAACACGTGATACATGCAAGTGTGCTTACGTGGCATGTGCTGCCCCGCCTCCCCCTGCCAGAGGTTTGGTCACAGCTACAGCATCTTGACAACCTATTTAAGCCAACTTGCATGAACTGGCAACAAAGTATCCATGCTCTGACAGGCTGAGTCATTGAGCTTCTGCAGAAGTTGGAAGAGGGAATCTTTAGCTGAAACATTTAAGAACCAGGGGGTCCCTGAGAGGTATGTGATAAATTCCATTCAGATATTGAGATTGATTTCTTTCCTCTTTCTTTCTTTTTTTTTCAATCATATTCAAAGAGCTAACAAGTTGTTTTCCCCTTATCAAGCAAGATGAGAAGAACATTGCTTCCTTTATTCTTGAGTGGGTCTGTGCCAAAAGAGTGCTAACAGCAGCTAAGTAATTAAGGGTAGCATCTGAGTTATCTGAGAGCACTTTGTACATGTGACATTTACTGAAAGGTAAATGGTGCTGCAAATACTTCAGCAAAATCCAATTACAGGCCTCCAAGTCCATTATAATTTACTGCTTCCACAGTTCACTCTGTAAACTCCCGCACTGTTTACACTGTTTACTGTATAGGCAGCCCCTCTGCTTTGAAACTATGATGTTGCAAATTTGTTCAGCTGACAGCTGAATGGACACATAACTCCATCAGAGAGGGAAAGGCAGATGTAGGTGTAAGGACTGAATTTTATCTCATGGCATCTGAGCAGCCTCCATGGCCTGACAGCTTTGTTGTGCTATATGGGTTAACAATTGGGTCATGAGATAACTCACAAAACTCTCCAGCAGTCCAGGCTTTGCTGGGGTTAACTCTTGCTGTGGGGCTGGGATGAGGAAAAGCAGATCTTCTCAAGCTGCAGCTGCAGTTGACATCTCCTTCACCCCATACCTGAGCTCCTGCTCCCTGGAAGAGAAACCCGAGTAACGACAGCCATAGCTGCAGAGAAGGGTTCTTCTTGGCAGTGGCTGATTCCAGCTTCAAAGCTGTGGGCATTGAGCTAGAAAGCAGTACAGAGAGAGGGCCAGGAAGTAAGTGACGCCGGGAAATGGGAAACTCAGGGGAGAAAGGACTTGACTTTCTTCCCCTCACAGAGATGTGCGTTGCAATTTTCGTCTTTTCATCTGGACTGGTGAGTTTCAAAATTTTTAGTCTTTAGACGACTTGAGCTAGACAAAAGTCTCACCCATTTACTAGATTGAACAAGCCAGCAAACAAACAAACAAAAAACCACTTCGCAGGTGTGTTTGCTGAATCCCTGTGATTATTTGTAGATCCCTTTAAACATATTTGTTTTGATGCTTTTAAGTTTTGATTGAAATCCACAGCAGAAAATATGTTTTAAAAGGGGGAAAAAAATCAACACGCTTCTGTGCCTTGCATTTTGACCCAGCCCACAGAACGGTTGGAAGACTCTCTGCAGACCCACTATAGATCCCCGGATTCCACTTGGAGAACCATTCATCTAAAAAAAGAAATCTTGATTTCAGAACCCTTCTTTTGATCTGGAATTATCTGTTACTGACCACAGACAGCTGCTACTGACAATCCCCGGGACAGGGCCCTGTAGAGTGAGTGGTGAGCCCAGTGTGGGAAGAAGAAATTTCTTTTTCTTTGTCAACGAGTGTTTCGGTACAGAGCCATAACTGTGCTTAATAGGATATCTATGCGCTCAATTTCTTCTCCTTTCCTTCCTCTTCTTTTTCTTTCCTTTCCCTTTCTTCCTCCTCATTTCCTTCTACTTTTTTGTTTCTTCTGTAGTAAAAAAATATACCAAGCCCTTGGCGCCTAGATGATTTTTTTTTTCCTGGTACATTCCACTGATTGGAGTTTCCTAATTACAGTTTCTTACTTGGGTGCAGAATCTTCCTATATTTGAGCACCTAAATTTTTGTAAAAGCAGTTGGCCACTGCCCATGCTTTGTGTACAGGTAGCTGAGATAGTACCAGAGAAGAGAAGGCTACAGGTTTGTGCCCTTCCCTGTATCAAAGTGTGGCGCTCTATTGAGATACGTGTAGGAGAAGAACATTCCGGGAGGGAGCAGCCATGTTGCAGTGAACCGACAACACGGATAATATAAAGAACAAATCCAGGAAGAAATGGAACCATACCCTGAAAGCTTGAAGTTACAGTGGTTCATTTGGTCAACCTCCTCTGAAAATAAAGGAAAAGATTCTCATGTTGAAGGTAGGGCATGTGCATGCATTTTCTCTGCTTAAGCCACAGGGATCTCATTAAGGATCAGGACACTAACACTGATGGCTTCATTTTGGGCACAACTCTCAGCAGGAAAGCCCCACTCAAAGGCAATTACAAGGAATTGCGGGGGGCCCATTATAGCCTTTTGATTTGGTCTCTCAAATATCCTGTTAGACAGATGTAGAAAGGAGACCAATCTTTACCTCAAAAGAAGTAAATTGTAGGTTGAAGTGTTTGGTTTCAGTCTCTGTCAGGTTGAGGCTTTGAAAAACAGATCTGTGGGTCTAGGAAACCACATACAGGATTCAATTGCTTTGGAGTCCTGTGCGTATTCAAGGATATAAGGAAGTGTATAACTCAATTTGAGACAATTGTTTTTAATTGGCAGTTTTACTGTCGAGTACGGTAAACCCGTTTTGTGTAAGTGGCTCGGGGTTGAAATACAGTCTGGGAAAAGGGCTGTTTCTGGTTCTTCAGGACAGTCTGAAGGCATCTCAAAAGTTAAAATAACATGAAACTTGCCATCTTTCTGTTACACCGCAAATGCTTTTCTCTTCCAAGCGCTTCTGCATATGGGTAAGCATTCCAGCAAAGATGCAGTTACAGTCCAGCATGGGAAAGCAAAGGAGCCTAGTGTTCAGAGTTCGATGAAAGAGCCAGGATGCTAGTCAAAAAGAGAGAAGAGTTCTTACAGAAGCAAAACAGAAAATAGAAATCAAAATGATCGCATGTCAATGTGTGTGTTGGGGTTGGGAGGAAGGTGGATGGTAGCAGAGTGCCATATCTTTTATTGAGATAAGAAAGAATATGGCTCAGGGAAAATGTACACAAAGAGATAGACTGTGGCTTGAGAGAAAACTGACTTTAGTTGGGTAGGGAAGATTTAGTCACGTTTTGGTGAGGAAATTGGAAAGAACTGTAAAGCTAAAGTCTGTATCCAATTTAAATACCTGTGCAGCTGGGTCTGGGGGCCAAAGTAGTCCCTAGAGCCCCAAGAGGTCTGCATTTTGCCGACAGGGCAGCTCTCTTGAGGAAAAAGAAGAAGAATGGGGGGTGTTGCAGTGGGGGAGAGTTCTATAAGTCCTTCTAATAGCCCCCACCAAATTAGGACACAGCCATAAATTGCCTGCTAGACAACCACCAGTTCTGTCTCCATCTGTTCCCCAAACCTGTGCTTACAGATTCTTTATATTCAGGTGTTTTTAAGAAGAATCAGCTTGGAACAAAAGTACTAAATTAAAAACATTCTAAACCACAATTTAAATCTTATTGAAAAGATTAAAGGCTGAAAAGTGTGACTCTTTTCATTTGTTTAGAAATAGTCCTTTCTGACTGGATCCCATCAAGTATATGTTTTACTCTTTCCTTGGTTTGGTCCTCTCTCAAGTGTCATCAGCCCTCATTCAATACAGTCAGTGATTGGACTTTCAGAAGGGATAAAAGTAGTTCTTTAAAATTGCCTCCTTATGTCCTATAGTTGCACCCTTTGACATTCCCTTCCAGAGAAGTGATGTCATCCCCATCCATAGCACCACTCTAAGTTAGGGACACAGAGAAAAAAATCACTAGACCCTAGTGAAGTTACACTGATTGGAGCTTCAGGGTGGTCAAGTGGCCTGATTCTCAGGAGCAACAGGCCCTGGTGCACAAAGATCAGGAGCAGGAATTAGGAGATCAGTTTCTAATCCTGCATCTACTTTTAATAATCTGTGGGGCTTTAATCTCTTTGACTTGCTCAGGGCTGCCATCTTCCTGTGCATCAAAGGAGAAGACAAAGCCTAGCCTCTCCTACTTGTGAATAAGACGACAGCTCAAAGTACCAGCCTTTGCTGGGTGACAGAGAGCCAGGTCAAAGAGAGAAAGTTGTGACAGCTACCTTTTTCACTTGATTGTTTAATTTTTAAAATCTTGATCTCTTTCTTCCCTGGGATGCTGAATGATCTGGACACAGACCACAATACTTTATTTTTTTTGTTTTAAATTATTTTTTAATTTATTAATTTTTTGTATTATTGTAAAGGTTAATTACTTTACAATATTGTATTGGTTTTGCCATATAATACTTAAAATTTTTATTTGATGTTTGTCTGTTTCTATTAAACAAAAATGTCTACAGCTTGATGAATTTTCACTACATGAACATACCCAGGAAAACTGAACCTAGATCTAGAAACAGAACATTACCAGTACCCAGAACCCCCTCATTCCCTCTTTAAGTTTCTTTATTCCCAAGGGTAACCACTAACCTGACTTCTAACACCATATTTAAGTTTTGCCTGTTGGTGGTGGTGGGCAGGGGTGGTGGTGGTAATGGGGGTGAGGGGGGCGGTATGTACTTTGATGCATGACTTCTTTTGCTTTGTATGATTTAGTTATGTTATTGCATATAGTAATATTTGGGATTTTGTTTTTTGACTGCACCACTCAGCTTGTGGGATCTTAGTTCCCCAATCAGGGATCCAACCCTATGGCTCCTGCATTGGAAGGATAGAGTCCTAACCACTGCACCTCCAGGGAATTTCTGCATGTAGTAATATTTTATTTGCATTGCTGTATGGTATTTTATGAGTTAACATACCACAATTTATTTATTAATTGCCTTATTGATGGGCATTTGGATTGTTTCTAGTTGGGGCCTATTATGAACAGTTCTATTAGGAACATTTGTGAACAGTTTTTTGCTGAACATATGAATGCAATTCTATTGGGTATATCTAGAAATGGAAGTGCTGAATTGTAAGACATGTGAGTTCTGCTTTAACAGATACTGCCAGTTTTCCAGATTAGTTGTATTATTTTACACTTCTACCAGCCATGTCTGAGGTTTCTGGGGTTTTTTTACATCCTCATGGCTCAGACGGTAAAAATGTGCCTGCTAATGCGGGAGACCCAGGTTTGATCCTTGGGTCAGGAAGATTACCTGGAGTAAGAAATGACAACCCACTCCATTATTCTTGCCTGGAGAATCACATGGACAGAGGAGCCTGGCAGGCTACAGTCCACGGTGTCCCAGATTCAGACACTACTGAATGACTAGCACTTTTACTTTCAGTATTCATCAATACTTGGTATTGTCTGTCTTTTGTATTTAACTGTTTTGGTGAGAGAATAGTGGAATGCCTTTCTATTTTAATTTATATTTCCTTGATACTAATGAAGTTGAGCACCTTTAATCATTCACTGGCCATTTGGATATCCTGTTTTGTGAAATAGCTTTCATATCTTGAACCTATTCTGTTGGGTTGTCTGACATTTTTATTGGTCTATGTTCTTTAACTGTAGACATTGGTTGTGTACAAGTTACAAATATCATTTCCCAAATGTTGTCTAAGACCCTGAGACAAAGGGAAAATCAGTAGATACCTATCTTGATTTTAAATTATAACATTTTATTCATCATGGATTTTAAAAAACTAATTTTGATTTTTTAAAATACTGCAAATATCTTGTTTTGATTACTGAGGGTTTTCTGTTTTGTTTTGTCTTTTTTTTTGATGCCCCCTTAAAAATTTGTGTCCAAGCTTAACGCTTTACTAGACCTTCACCTGATGCTTCAACTTGCCTCAACCTAGGCCTGGCTCTTATTCCATCCTGTGGCTTGGACTATCACTGTCTTTATAGTGTTATTTGTTGAAAAGGAGTTCCTAATTTAATCTTAAGTTGATTAAATTATTCAAGATTTTGTTTCATGGTTAGCATCTTTTTAAAAAATTCTGTTAAAAAGTTTTTTTCCTGCCTAAAATCATGAAAATATTCTCCTATAATATTTTTTTGAATAGTGCTGTTCAATAGAACTTTCTGCAATGATAGAACTATTCTCCAGCTATGCTGTACAATATGACAGCCCATATGATGCAGGTATTGAGCACTTGAAATGTGGCCAGTATTTCTGATGTATTGAATTTTAAATTTTATTTACTTTTAATTATTTTATTAAATATAGATAGTTGTAATGTAATCTGAAAACATCATCCACCTGATTTTAGGGTATGCTGTAAGGTCATATTTTAGGGTATGCTGTAAGGTCATATTTCCTGTTTCTCTTCATATGGATAGCCAGTTGACCCAGTATTGTGTACTGAAAAGACTATTAATTCCTTTTATAGTTAGACAATTTTCTATATGAGTCTGGTTAATCTGGTCCTGGAATGTCCATTTTTAAAATTTATCTATTAAAATTTGTCTTTGTGCCAGTTCCATGCTGTTTCAAATACTGTAGCTACTATAATGAACTTAATACATAATAGAATAAGTTTTTCATATTTCTGGTCTTCCACAAGATTATCTTGACTATTCTTGAACTTCTGCTCTGCATTTCCACATAGATTTTATTTATTGAAGTATAGCTGACATAATGATTTGACAGCACAGTGATCTGACATATAAATACATTACAAAATGATCACTGTGATAGGTCTAATAACCATCTGTCACCATACAAAGTTATTATAGTATTATTGATTATATTTCTTATGTTGTATATTACATCTTTCATGCATGCATGCTAAGTTGCTTCAGCTGTGTCCAAATCTTTGCAACCCTGTGGACTGTAGCCTGCCAGGCTCCTCTGTCCATGGGATTCTCAAGGCAAGAATACTGGAGTGGGTTGCCATGCCCTCCTCCAGGGAATCTGCCTGACCCAGGGATTGAACCCAAGTCTCTTATGTCTCCTGCACTGGCAGGCAGCTTCCTTACCACTAGTGTCATATTACTGGGAAGCCCATATTATTTATATATTAGGGTTTATTTATTTTATAACTGGAAGTTAGTGCCTCTTAATCTCTTTCATCTATTTCACCAACCCCCCTAACATTCTCCCCATGGTAATAACCAGTTTGTTCTCTGTATCCATGTCTGTTTCTGTTTTCTTATTTTTTATATAATTTTATTTATTTTTGGCTGTGCTGGGTCTTTGTTGCTGCATGGGCTTGCCTCTAGTTGCAGCAAGGGAAGCTACTCTCTAGTTTTGGTGCACAGGCTTCTCACTGGAGTGTATTCTCTTTTGTTGGTGTTGTTTTGGTTTTTAAAATTCATTTATTTTTAATTAGAGGATAATTGCTTTGCAATGTTGTTTTGCTTTCTGCCGTACATTAGCCTTAATCAGCCATATGTATATATTTGTTCCCTGCCTCTTAAACCTCCCTCCCACGGTGGCTCCTCTCATTGTAGAGGCCAAACTCTAGAGCACAGGCTCAATGGTTGTGGCACACAGGCTGAGTTGCTCCATGGCATGTGGGATCTTCCTAGACCAGGAATTGAACCCTTGTCTCCTGCATTAGCAGGCAGATTCTTTACCACTAAGTCACCAGGGAAGCCCTTGTTTTGTTCTTTTTATTTCACGTGTAAGTGAAAATATATGGTGTTTGTCTTTTTTTGTCTGACTTATTTTACTTAGCATAATACCCTCCCTGTTGTGGCAGATGGCAAGATTTCATTCTTGTTTATAGCTGAGTGATATTCCATTGTGTACATATACGATATGGTCTTTATCCATTCATAAATCAATGAATATTTAGATTGCTTCTATATCTTGGCTGTTGTAAATAATGCTACAGTGAATATTATTGTTCAATAAATATGCATTGTTCATATACATTTTGAATTAGTGGGTTTTTTTTTTTTAGTGGTTTTGTTTTCTTTTGTTTTTCACCCAGAAGTGGAATTGCTAGATCATATGGTAGTTCTATTTTTAATTTTTTGAAGGACCTTGATACTGTTTTCCATAGTGACTGTACCAATTTATATTCCCACTTAGCAGTGCACTAAGGTTCTCTTTTCTCATATCCTTACCAATCATTATTTGCTGTCTTTTGGATGGCAGTGATTCTGACAGGCGTGAGGTATATCTCATTATGGTTTTGATTTCCATTTCCTTGATGATTAGTGATTTTGAGCATCTTTTCCTGTATCTGTTGGCCATCTGTATATCTTTCTTGGAAAAGTGTCTACTCAGGTCCTCTAACCATTTTTTATTTTATTTTACTTGTGTATATTTTTATTTTGGCTGAGCTGAGTCTTTGTTTTGGTGCATGAACTTTCTCCAGTTGCACCTCACAGGGACTTCTCTGGATGCAGTGTGCAGCCTTCTCTTGTTACAGAGCATGGGCCCTAGAGTGCACAGGTTCAGCAGTTGCAATGCATGGGCTTAGTTGCCCAGTGGCATGTGGGATCTTAGTTCCTCAACCAGGGATTGAACCCATATCCCCCATTGGAAGTTGAATTCTTAACCACTGGACCATTAGGGTCCTCTGAGGACCCAGGTCTTCTGATTTTTTTTTTTTAATAATTGGGTTGTTTGGATTTTTTGATATTGTGTGGTTTGAGTTCTTTGTATACTTTGAATATTAACCCCTTATCAGATATACTGTTTGCTAATATCTTATCCCATTTACTAGGCTGCCTTTTTTGCTTTGTTGATAGTTTCCTTTGCTGTACAAAGGAGAAGTCTTTTCAGTTTGATGTAGTCCGATTTGTTTATTTTTGCTTTTGTTTTCCTTGCCTGAGGAAAGTGAAAGTGTTAGTCATTCAGTCCTGTCCAACTCTTCTTCAACCTCATGGACTGTAGCCCACCAGGCTCCCCTGTCCATGGAATTCTCCAGGCAAGAATACTGGACTGAGTAGCCATTCCCTTCTCTAGGGGAATCTTCCCGACCCAGAGAACAAACCTGGGTTTCCCACATTAGCAGGCAGATTTTTTTACCATCTGAGCCACCAGGGAATCCCCCTTGCCTGAGGAGGCAGATCCAAAAAAAAATCTTACTAAGTTCAGTGTCAAAGAGTTCATCATCTCTGTTTTCTTTTAGGAATTTTGTGGTTTCAGATAAGTCTTTAATCCATTTTGAGTTTATTTTTGTATATGGTATAAGAAAATGATCCAGTTTGATTTATTTGCATACAACTGTCTTGTTTTCCAATATCATTTATTGTAGAAGCTCTCTTTCCCCCCATTGTATATCCTTGCTTCCTTTCAGTTCAGTTCAGTTCACTTCGGTCACTCAGTCACGTCCGACTCTTTGCTGCCCCATGGACTACAGCACGCCAGGCCTGCCTGTCCATCACCAACTCCTGGAGTTTACCCAAACTCATGTCCATTGAGTCACTGATGCTATCCAACCATCTCATCCTCTGTCGTCCCCTTCTCCTCCCACCTTCAATCTTTCCCAGCATCAGGGTCTTTTCCAATGAGTCAGTTTTTTTCGCATCAGGTGGCCAAAGTATTGGAGTTTCAGCTTCAACATCAGTCCTTCCAATGAACACTCAGGACTGATCTCCTTTAAGATTGACTGGTTTGATCTCCTTGCAGTCCAAGGGACTCTCAAGAATCTTCTCCAACACTGCAGTTCAAAAACATCTATTCTTCAGCGCTCAGCCTTCTTCACAGTCCAACTCTCACATCCATACATGACCACTGGAAAAATCATAGCCTTGACTAGACAGACCTTTGTTAGCAAAGTAATGTCTCAGCTTTTTAATATGCTGTCTAGGTTGGTCATAACTTTCCTTCCAAGAGTAAGGAGTACGGAGTAAGCGTCTTCTAATTTCATGGCTGCAGTCACCATCTGCAGTGATTTTGGAGCTGCCCAAAATAAAGTCAGCATTGTTTCCACTGTTTCCCCATCTATTTGCCATGAAGTGATGGGACCAGATGCCATGATCTTGGTTTTCTGAATATTTCCAGCCCAGCGTTTCTCGTGATGTGCTCTGCATATAAGGTAAATAAGCAGGGTGACAATATACAGCCTTGACGTACTCCTTTTCCTATTTGGAACCAGTCTGTTGGTCCATGTCCAGTTCTAACTGTTGCTTCCTGACCTGCATACAGATTTCTCAAGAGGCAGGTCAGGTGGTCTAGTATTCCCATCTCTTTCAGAATTTTTCACAGTTTATTGTGATCCATGCAGTCAAAGGCTTTGACATAGTCAATAAAGCAGAAATAGATGTTTTTCTGGAACTCTCTTGTTTTTTCCATGATCCAGCGGATGTTGGCAATTTGATCCCTGGTTCCTCTGCCTTTTCTAAAACCAGCTTGAACATCTGGAAGTTCACAGCTCACATATTGTTGAAGCCTGGCTTGGAGAACTTTGAGCATTACTTTACTAGCGTGTGAGATGAGTGCAACTGTGTGGTAGTTTGAGCATTCTTTGGCATTGTCTTTCTTTGAGATTGGAATGAAAACTGACCTTTTCCAGTCCTGTGGCCACTGCTGAGTTTTCCAAATTTGCTGGCATATTGAGTGTAGCACTTTCACAGCATCATCTTCAAATTTTCAAAATGCTTCCTTTTGATGGGAAAATATTTTAATTTTCTTGAAGTCCAATATTTCACTTTTTACTTTAATGGTTAGTATATTTTATGTTATGCCTAAAAAAGCTTTGCCTATTCCATGGTTGCAAAGATTTTCTTCTAGAAGCTTTATGGTTCTAGCTTTTACATTTAAGTTTGTGATCCATCTTTAATTTTTGTGTATGGAGTGCAGTAGGGATTAGAATTATTCCACAGATCTGTCCAGTTTCAGCATAATTTGATTTTCCTTTCCTCAGTGATCTTACTTGGTTAATAATCCATTGACTGTATAAGTCTGGGTCTGTTTGTGGACTCAATTCTGGTTATTAATCAATCTAGAATACAATAAAAGTAAGTCTGATGTAACTTTATGGTAAATCTAGAACTCAGGAATTTACATAAATACTCTAACTTTGTTATTCTCTTTCAAATTGTCTTGGTTGTTCTAGGTCCTAGATCCTTTGAATTTCCATATGAATCTTAGACCCACTTTGTTACTTTCTTCAAAAGTCTGCTGAAGTCTAGAGATAACTTGAGGTTCCATCTATTTTCTACCTCCAGAGAAGACTTCCTTTTTTTGTCAAGCAGATGGCCTAAGGGATGAATACCTTTATCTAATAAATGCCTAAGAAATTCAAAGCTGGGTTTCAGTCCTTCTGAGGACTGGTCTATTTCCAGTTCATCCTATTCCAAGTGTGAAGTGCTTCTTGGTCCCAGTTAGAACCCTTGGTGTTTTCAGGGCCCTTCCTCCTTTTCCGGTTCTATACTATAATTTTTTTCTTGCCATTCATGACTGGGAAATTGCTGAAAGCTCTTTTCAGCTTCTCAGTGCTGCTTTTGTTTTCAGAGAGTAATTATCTGCAGGGTAAAGTTTCCCCAAACACCAGGCTCACTTTTTTGGGCTTTTCTTTTCTTTCAGATCTTGGATCAGCAAATTCTCATTGCTTTGGTAGCTTTTCAATGCCTTCAAATTGGTGTTTTAAAAGTAATGATTTGTCCAGATTTTCTAATTGTTCTCAGCAAGAGGTTTGTCTATAACAGCCTAGTTAGTCAGTCATTGCCACAGCTGGAACTCTCTGGCACATTTTTTAAAAATATAAGTTAATTAAAATTAACTTTGTTTTGGAAAATATTTTCAGACTTTCCTAATGATTATGGAGATAATTGACAATTATCTAGAGGGGTGGAAATTGTTAGCATGGAAGTTTGCTTCAGCATTTTAGGGGGCGGAAATACCATAGACCTCATACTAGAATAAGAGAGGCTGCAAACAGAATGTGATGTTTGGAACTGCTCACCAAGGTTACTTGGTATGCCTTATAAATTTTCCACTTCCCAATTTCCACCCAAAATTGAGAGGTTAGAGATAATATCCCTTTGCTTCCTACCTTCATCCAGTCCCACTGAAGCAGAGTGGTATTACCCCTTCAACATTTTCCCATTACTGAGCTGTAGCAGGGCTTCCCAGGTGGTGCTAGTAGTAAAGAACCCGCCTGCCAATGCAGGAGACATAAGAGACACAGGTTTGGGTTGATCCCTGGGTTGGGAAGATCCCCTGGAGGAAGGCATGACAATGCACCCTGGTATTCTTGCCTGGAGAATCCCATGAACAGAGGAGCCTGGCAGGCTACAGTCCGTGGGGTCACAGAGTCAGACACAGCTGAAGTGACTTAGCATGCATGCATGAGCTGTAGCAATATGTGAGTTTTATAGCTGGATAATATGGGTGAGCATTCCTCCAACTGCTTTTAGATGTTGGTAGTGGAATCTGCTCACTCTAACTTAATCCCTGGTACTTCTCACTTTTAACAGGGGAAATCACGTTGGTGGAGATGAAAGCAGCATAAGGAAAGGAGAATGTGCCCAATTCAACAATTTTAATTTAAGCCTCTGAAGTTTCTCAAATCAAATGTGGGCATAGCTAGAAACCTATGGCTCTTGTACACAGATGTACACATATCAACAGCTATTTAGACCTCCATACACACACACTCCCAAGTACATACATATTATACACTCAAATGTATATAGACATAGACTAATAGCTCCTGTGGAACAGGTACTGTGAGAACAGGAAGTTTAACCTCGGGCTAAACTAGATAATACCATATAATCCACTGGATACTATGTGGAAAGAGGTGACTCAAATGACCCTCTTGCCTTTTTTTTTTATAGTTATTAGAAAATATTGGCTATATTCCATATGTTGTACAGTATATCCTTACAGCTTACTTATTTTTTCCCACTTACTTGAATGCTTTATTATTTTTATTCATTTGTTTTTAATTGGAGGGTAATTGCTTTACAGTATTGTGTTGGTTTCTGCCATACATCAGCATGAATCAGTCATAGGTATACATGTGTCCCCTCCCTCTTGAATTTCCCTCCCACTTCCCACCCCACCCTACCCCTCTAGGTTGTCACAGATCACCCAGTTTGAACTCTGCATCATACAGCAAATTCCCGCTTGCTATCTGTTTTACATGTGGCAATGTACATGTTTTAATGTTTCTCTCCCAATTCATCCCACCCTCTCCTTCTCTCACTATGTCCACAAAGCTGTTCTGTATGTGGGTCTCTCCACTGCTGCCCTTCAGATAGTTTCCTCAGTACCATCTTTCTAGATTCCATATATATGCATTAATATATGATATTTGTTTTTCTTTCTGACTTAACTTCAGTCTGTACAGTAGGCTTGAGATTCATCCAGTTTGTATCTCTTACCTCTATAGTACTCCCTCCCCTGTAGTATCCCTCCCCCTTCCTACGAAAACCACTAGTTTGTTCTCTGTGTGTCAGTTTCTTTTTTGTAATGTTCACTAATTTATTATTTTTTAGATTCCACATATAAATGATATTATGCAGTATTTGTTTGTCTTTCTTTATCTGACTTAATTCACTTAACAGAATACCCTCCAAATCCATCCATGTTGTTGCAAATGACAAAATTTAATTCTTATGTGGCTGAGTAGTATTCCATTTGTGTATGTATATACACCACATCTTCCTTATCCATTCATCTGTTGCTGATATATGCTTAGGTTGCTTCCTTATCTTGGCAGTTTTACATAATGCTACACTGGGGTGCATGTATCTTTTCAAACTAGGTTGTTGTTGTGTTTTTTTTCAGATATATACACAGGGGTGGAATTGCTAAGTCATATAGTAGTTCTGTTTTTAGTTTTTTGAGAGATCTCCATAATGTTTTCCACAGTGGCTATAACAATTTACATTCTCGCCAACAGTTTACAAGGGTTCTCTTACTTTATGTACTCATTAACATTTGTTATTTGTGTTTTTTCTTTTCCACTATGATTTATTATAAGATATTGAATACAGTTTCTTGTGCTATACCTCTTGCCCTCTTGAGGAGGGACAGGATCAAGAAGCAAGAGCTGACTTTGGCTGATGCTTGTTATGTGCCTTATGGTGCTAGGACATCTTGTATATATTATCACATTCAATCCTCATGTGATCCTACAGAATAGGTAAGTTATTCCCATTTTTAATTTAAGGCCCTCAAAGGCCCGAACAAAGATCAAATAGCCAGTGCATTTGCAGAGCCAAGATTCAAATCTAATTTTATTTGGCCTATCCCCTAAAAGTATGAAAAAGAGGCAGAATTTATTTAAATAATTAGAGTCTGCAATTGAGTTTCTAAATAGAAGTATAATTAATGACTTTGTTTATTATTTCTCTCTCACAGTAACAATCAGCATCAATTTCCGTGAATAAGAGTGTACTGAGTACTTACTAAATGCTCAGTTATTAGGATTTGATGAGCAAGGATAGTGTTCTGTGTGAACAATGAGAGGAATAGAGAGCAGAACAGTTAGTGTTAACAAGCTTTTTCTGAACACATAAGCACTGAACTGGTTATTCAGAATATAAAGCTAAGAAGTATAATACATGGTCCTCACTCTCCAACACTTACAGCTTAGTTACTTCAGATGGCATTTGTGTTTTATCTTGTACAGGATCTACACATACCTATAAAAGACATAGAGAATGCAAAGACAAATAAGCCTGGACCTTCTGTCATGAAGCTCACAGTCTAAAGGTGAGTCAGACTCACAAACAGGCACTTTCAATGTAAGATACTGAGTTAGAGATAAACACAGATTGTCATAGGAGCGTGGAGGGGAAGCAGTTAGTTCAGTATGGGGGATCAGGGAAGCAGGAAGAAATGACTCTTGAACTAACATGTGGGAGGCAGAAAGAATGCATCTGAAACACTTAGCAAGCAATACTGCCAGTATGTGTGTCCTGAACAGAGTGACACCGGTGATGCGGCACTATAGAGAGCCAATAAATATTGCATGACTGAGCTGTTCCTTAAAAACTTCAGAGCGAGAACTATCAGACTGTAAACTTTTCCTCCTCTTCCTTTTGCTTTTGCAACTCCTAAAGCCTATTCTTGTTGTTGGGGGATTTTTCTTCCTCCATCCTTCCCTTTTTCCCTTCCTTCCTTCCTGTCTTTTGATTTTTTTTTCCTCCAAAAATAGAGATATAAGAACTGAAGAAACTGGGGAAGTCTTCAACAGAGTGTGAAACTTGAAGGATTCGTGGGATTTAAATATAAAATACAAAAAGGGAGGACACTGAAAGGTATCCAAATGCCAACTATTGAGTCCTTCAATTCACATTTAGTGATCCCCTTTCCTGCCTTCTTATAGCATGTTCTGGGAACACTGAGATGAATCTGACCCATGAGCTGAAATAAGCAGTACATGTTTATGAGCAGTAAATGGAAAGCATATATAGAATAATGGGACATTAAGTCTAATAAGCAAATTGGGATAGATTGAAAAGGGCCTAGAAAATAAACAGATGAGTTTAGACCTGATGCAGTTTGATATCAAGAGTCCTTTTAGGCTTTTGAGAGGCGTTGGTGGGGGTGGGGGGTGGGTAAGTGTGTGGGAAAGATTTGAGAGAGGGAAGACTGGTATATAGGCTAACAGGAGGCTGTGTGTGAGCCTAATTCTGGTAGTAAGGGCTTCTAGGGTATGGCAAAAGGAATGGGAAGAAAGAAGCAGGGCACATATTAAGGAAAGAATGGATGTGGCAGCCTGGATGGAAGGGGATTTAGGGGGAGAATGGGTACATGTACATGTATGGTTAGGTCCCTTCACTCTTCATCTGAACCTGTCACAACACTGTGAATCAGCTATATCTTGAAACAAAAAGTTTTTTAAAAAGCTGAAAGAAAGAATGGACAGGGCTTGAGGATATAGAGAATCTGTACTTCCAGGATTTCAGTTTTTAATCTTAGGAAATGTCTAGTTACAGGCTGTGAATCCTTAAAGAAGTTAGATTGGGAATGATAGGCTACAAAGAGGAAAGGAACTGAAAAAAAGTCGCTGACTGAGAATGAAGTTATAACTGCTGTGATCTGTGACTAGTAAATAGCCCAGATCTTAGGTGTCTTCCAATGAGATTTAGGGCTTAGAGTTTGTGAAGTGCCTTTTTAGGGAGGGTCCTGTCATGCCTCTTGGTTTGTGGGATCTTAGTTCCCCGACTAGGAGAACATGAACCCATGCCCTTGGCAGTGAAAGACCACTGAACTTCTGCGGAATTCCCCCTGAAGTACCTTTTTAAAAACAGGTAAAGTCTCTTAAGAACCATTGTTTTGAGGACACTATTTATGAGATTGAGCAACTCCAAAACTAGAGACAGAGAAGGGGTCATTTTAGAAAGCTTAGTGTGCAGAGCCTGTTCATGCATCACAGCCTTGTCATGGCGAAGGGGCTTGTGTAACTCAATGAAGCTATAAGCCATGCTGTGCAGGCCCACCCAAGATGGACCAGTCATAGTGAAGAATTCTGATAAAATGTGGTCCACTGGAGGAGGGAAAGGCAAACCACTCCAATATTCTTGCTGTGAGAACGCCATTAACATGAACAGTATGAAAAAGCAAAAAGATATGACACAGGAACATGAGTCACACACCCGTTCCCCCCCCAACCAGCTCAAAGGTGTCCAGTGTGCTGATGGAGGGGAAAGGAGGGCAATTACTAATAGCTCCAGAAAGAATGAAGTGGCTGGGTCAAACTGGAAGTGATGCTCAGTCGTGGATGTGTCTCATGGTGAAAGTAAAGTCCAGTGCTGTAAAGAACAATATTGCATAGGAACCTGGACTGTTTGATCCATGAATTAAATAAACTGGAAGTGGTCAAGCAGGAGATGGCAAGAGTGAACATCGACATCTTAGGAATCAGCAAACTAAAATGGATGGGAATGGGCAGATGTAATTCAGATAACCCATCTACTACTGTGGGCAAGAATCCCTTAGAAGAAACGGAGTAGCCCTCATAGTCAACAAAAGATTTTGAAATGCAGTACTTTGATGTAATCTCAAAAACGACAGAATGATCTCTGTTCATTTTCAAGGCAAACCATTCAACATCATAGTAATGCAGGTCTATGCTGCAACCACGATGCCAAAGAAACTGAAGTTAAATGCTTCTATGAAGACCTACAAGACCTTCTAGACCTAACATCAAAAAATGATGTCCTTTTCATCATAGGGGATTAAAATGCAAAAGTAAGAAGTCAAGACTTCCCTGGTGGCTCAGACAGTAAAGCGTCTGCCTACAATGCGGGAGACCCAGGTTCAATCCCTGGGTCAGGAAGATCTCCTGGAGAAGGGAATGGCAACCCACTCCAGTATATGTTGATGTATGGAAAAACCAATACAATATTGTAAAGTAATTAGCCTCCAAATAAAATAAATAAATTTATATTTTTAAAGAAGTCAGGAGATACCTGGAGTAATAGGCAAGTTTGGCCTTGAAATACAAAATGTGGAGAAGTAGAAGGAAAAATAGAATGAGAAAGACTAGAGGTCTCTTCAAGAAAATTGGAGATATCAAGGAAACAGTTCATGCATGGATGAGCATGATAAACGGTAGAAATGGTAAGGACCTAACAGAAGCAGCAGCGATTAAGAAGAGGTGGCAAGAATACAAAGAAGAACTATACCAAAAAGGTCTTAATGACCAGGATAACCGTGATGGTGTGGTAACTCACCAAGAGTGAGACATTCTGGAGTGTGAAGTCAGGTGGGCCTTAGGAAGCATCACTATGAACAAAGCTAGTGGAGGTGATGGAATTACAGCTGTGCTATTTCAAATTCTAAAAGATGATGCTGTTAAAGTACTGCACTCAATATGCCAGCAAATTTGGAAAACTCAGCAGTGGCCACAGGACTGGAAAAGATCAGTTTTCATTCCAGTCCCAAAGAATGGCAGGGCCAAAGAATGTTCAAACTATTGGACAGTTGCACTTATTTCACATGCTAGTAAGGTTATGCTCAAAATCCTTCAAGCTAGGCATCAGTAGTATGTGAACCGAGAACTTCCAGATGAACAAGCTGGATTTAAAAAAGGCAGAGGAACCAGAGATCAAATTGCCAACATTCACTTGGTCATAGAGAAAGCAAGGAAATTGCAGAAAAACATCTACTTCTGCTTCATTGACTACTTAGTAATGTTTCCAAAAGCCCACTTGACTTCACACTCCAGGATGTTTGGCTCTTGGTGAGTGACCACATCATCATGGTTAACTGCGTCATTAAGAACTTTTTTGTACAGTTCTTCTGTGTATTCTTCCCACCATTTCTTAATCTCTTCTGCTTCTGTTAGTCACTGACTATGCTAAAGCCTTCGACTGTGTGGGTCACAAACAAACTGAAAAATTCTTAAATGGATGGGAATAGCAGACCACCTTACCTGTCTCCTGAGAAATCTGACTGAGAAATGAGAAATGAGAAATCAAGAAACAACAGTTAGAACCTTACGTGAAACAACCGACTGGTTCAAAATTGGAAAAGGAGTACGACAAGGCTGTATATTGTCACCCTGTTTATTTAAATGTATGCAGAGTACATCCTGGAGAAGGGAATGGCAACCCATTCCAGTATTTTTGCCTGGAGAGCCCCCCATGGACAGAGGAGCCTGGTGGGCACAAAAAGTCAGACACAACTGGGTGACTAATAACAATGACATAACAGAGTACATCACACAAAATGCCAGGCTGGATGAATCACAAGCTGGAATCAAGATTGCTGGGAGAAATATCAACAACCTCAGATATGAAGATGATAGCACTCTAATGGCAGAAAGCAAAGAGGAACTAAAGAGCCTCTTGATGAAGGTGAAAGAGGAGAGTAAAAAGGCTGGCTTAGCACTCAACATTCAAAGAACTAAGGTCATGGCATCCAGTCCCATCACTGCATGGCAAATAGGGGAAAAGGTGGAAGCAGTGACAGATTTTGTTTTTCCCTTGGGCTCCAAAATCACTGCAGATGGTGACTGCAGCTACGAAATTAAGACACTCGATCCTTGGAAGGAAAGCTATGGCAAACCTAGACAGCCTATTTAAAAAGCAAAGACTTCACTTTGCCAACAAAGGTCCATATACTCAAAGCTATGGTTTTTCCAGTAGTCATGTATGGGTGTGAGAATTGGGCCATAAAGAAGGCTGAGCACCAAAGAATTGATGTTTTCAAACTGGTGCTGGAGAAGACTCTTGAGAGTCCTTTGGACTTCAAGGAGATCAAACCAGTCAATTCTAAGGGAAATCAGTCCTGAATACTCATGCAGGTAGGACTGATGCTGAAGCTGAAGCTTCAATACTTTGGCTACCTGATGCAAACAGCTGACACATTGGAAAAGACCCTAATGCTAGGAAAGATTGAAGGCAGGAGGAGCAGGGGATGACAGAGGATGAGATGGTTGGATGGCATCACCATTTCAATGGACATGAGCTTGAGCAAACTCTGGGAGGCAGTGAAGGACAGGGAAGCCCAGTGTGTTGCAGACTATGGGATCACAAAGAATTGGACATGACTTAGCAACTAAACTCACACAGTGTACAGAGAAACTTGTGAAAAAGAAGCTTTGAGGACCTAGATTGTGAAGTCCTAACTTGCAGAACTGAAGTGGGACCGGGGGAATCTTTACCGTTTCTTAAGGTGATGCTAATAAAGAAGATGCTCAGGAGACCCTTGGAGA
Source organism: Ovis canadensis (assembly GCF_042477335.2). Taxonomy (NCBI): domain Eukaryota; kingdom Metazoa; phylum Chordata; class Mammalia; order Artiodactyla; family Bovidae; genus Ovis; species Ovis canadensis. The sequence goes on from NC_091257.1 coordinate 78,992,869, forward strand.
AACATTTAGAGAAAGAAACTACCTGCTCAGGGAAGACTGGACTGGTATCTGCATGTATGCCTTCTCCAGATCCACATGACTTCACCACATCTGGCCTCAGGACAGCACGAGCATTCTATCCCGTCAAAGTTATTCTGCTCCACTGGCTGTGAAGAAGGAGATACGCATGTTCCAGGACATTGGCTTAGACAGGCCTACTGAGTGACTCTAAAGACTTGCACACATCAAAAGGGTTTTGAAGAATATTCATCATAACATAGTAATGAATCAAAAACAGGCAGACATATGCTTAAATGAGCCTGGAGGGACTGGAGTTAAAAGAAGGAAGGGGCTGTTCAGATTCAGGGGTCTAGCAGAATGGACTTGCTTGAGAAAATCCAGCAAGACAACTGAAGAGGACTCTTGGGATTATCCCACCAGAACTTCTGAGGCAAGTCTAATGAAATGACTTACAATTGTTAACTGTAGAGTAGCCGCTAAGGCGCCCACATTGGCCTAATTCTGGTTGACATTGCATAACCAGGGTGAGCTGACAATCTCTGGGACACAGAGCAAGGTCCAACATTCACAGCTTGGCAGACCTGACCAAGCTTTTCTCCTGCCTTTGAATTTATACAGTTTCTTAATTATATGTCCCTTATGTCACTTAACCCCCCACCTTTTTTTGTATTAAAAGCTGTGCTCTTATCTCAACCATCCTTTTAGATTGGGTGCTGCATCTTTCTCATCTTTACACCCCCACAACACTCCCACTAGGCTTCGTGAAATACTGTCATCTTTGTTCTATTGAAAGTTCTTATATATTATGAGTTTATTTTTTCAGACTTTATTTGATTTTACTGACCTTTCTGGTTTTAGTACCACATAATTAAAATTAATATAGCTTTATAATACATTTTAATATCTCATAGGATGTATTTCCCTTATTATTCTTATTTTTTAATATTTTCCTTTTTTAAAAAATTTTTGGCTGCAACTTGTGGGATTTTAATTCACTGACCAGGGATCAGACCCAGGCGCCTGGCAGTGAGAGCTCCAAGTCCTAACCACTGGTCCACTGGAGAATTCACTTTTGATATTTTCTTACTGTTCTCACAGTTTTTCTCAAATGAAGCTCAGAGGCAATTTACCAGAAAATAAAATAAAATTACATTGGGGTTCATATGGAGATCATGTTAAATTTATGTATTAATCTAGGAGAAATTTTTTTTAGCTGTAATAATTCTTGCCTCAGGGAAAATATCTTGTCTTTCCACTTATTTAAGTTTTTTTTTCATGTCTCAGTAGAGTTTATAGCTTTTTTTGTGTAAATCCTCATAATTGCTTAAATGTATTCCTAATTATTTTGTAATTCTTTCTGCTGTGAATTAGATCTATTTATTTTGCCATTATAATAGTTTTTAAGTCTTTATTGTTGGTATATATAAATACCATTGATTTTTAAATATTTATTTAGTAACTAGATCTACAACTAATTTCGATCATGTGTCTCATATATCTGTGGATCATGTTGGCGAAAACACTTTACCTGTGTATTATGTACATAATTTACATTAATTACCAGTATATTTTCTTGAGCCATTATGAATGTATATTAGGTTTAATCAGAAGTGCTATTAAAAACTTAATCATACATTGTCTGCAAGATAGTGCCATCCAAGAAAGCCATAAAGTTTAATTTTCTTAAAAAAGAATTTTTTATAATATAGTTAATTTACAATGTTGTGTTAGTTTATGCTATACAGTAAAGTGAATCAGTTGTACATATACATATATATACTTTTTTAGATTCTTTTCCCACTAGGTCATTACAAAGTATTGAGTAGAGTTCCCTGTGCTATGCTGTAGCACAAGTTTTAATTTTAAAGCAAGTAACAGCTTTGCAATAAAGGAGCAATGTCCTCACTTGGCTTATAGTTTACTAAATTCGAATACGCACGCGGAAACTAGTGGTACTAGTAAGTACCTTTTATTGAGGTACAGCTCCCATTTATTGAGATATTACTATGTACTAGCCATTAGGGTAGATATTTTGTATTGGTTATTTCAATTAATGCTCACAGCAACACCAATAGATATTAATATTCTCATTTTACAGATGAGAAAACTGAAGCTCAAAGAGCTAAAATTGCCTTTCTATGGTTACATAGCTAGTAAATGATAAAGATAGAATTTAAATTCAAGTTGTCTGACTTTAACTCTGAAGGCATGCTTTTAACACTTGATTACTTACCCTAAGAGGTATAATACTGTAAATTTACTATAGTAAATACTGTAAGTTTAATATAGCACATACTTGACTCTCACAAATGTTTAAGAACACAGTGCCTTAATTTTACTAACCTCAAATAGAATGAACACAACCAACCAAGCTGGAATAACTAGACTGAATTTACACCTAAAACAACTTTAAAAAGTAACAAAAAATTTGAAAAAAAAATTTCATTGGATATCATGTTATGAAGGCAGTGATTCCTGAAAGATGGGAAACAAAAGATTGTTACAGTTTTCTTAGCTTAATGACTGGAAAGTTTCCAGGCCGTTGTGCAATATGGGAAAACCAGGCAAACTGGCAGTCGCTTTGAGTTGAGTTGAGAAAATGTGGGGAGTATTTAGAGATCAAAGCACATATAGCTTTTGGGGCAGAGTTTTAGAGAAGAGATCGCTGCATAGAGAAAGAATGCCAGAAATCTTCAGAAGATCCCTCCTAGAGTGTAGTGCAGAATATGATAAAAACTACGCAAGGCTGACGAGAGAACTACTGAAAAGGATTAGTCAGGAGGAGACACCAAGATCACACAGGGCTGGCACTATTGCCTATTCCTACCATTCAAAGTGGAAAAACTCATAATTCACATGGCATTAGGATGAGTACTCAGAAGAGTTTTGCCTTAATACTGCGAAAAAATTAGGCTCAGACTAAGGGTTGCTCTGGTCCAGCCTAACGAAGTTTAATATCAAGACCAGAAAGAATAAAAATGTTTCCAAGTACCCAAAACAAAGCTCAAGAATATTTACAGGAATACAAAAAATATAAGACACACAACAAGGTGAAATTTGCAGTATCTGGCTATCCAAACAAAACTTATCACACATTCAAAGAAGCAGGAAAGTAGGACTTACAATTTGGACAAAAGTCGATCAATAGAAATCAACCCAGAAATGATACATACATCAGAATTCGTAGCAAGGACATTAAGATAGTTGCTGTTTGTATGCTTTATATACAAGAGGCTAAAGAAAAGATTGAGCATGTAAAGTGGAGACATAGAAGATATAAAAAGACCCAAGTCAAATTTATAGAGATGAAAAATATATTGGATGAGATTAATGGCATATTAGTTGTTGCAGAAGAGATTAGTGAATGTGAATACACAAATAAAAACTGAAACAGAAAAATGACTGAAAATATATAATACAGGCATACCTCATTTTACCCTGCTTACTCTTTTTTACACACTGAAGGTTTGTGGCAATCCTGCATTGAGCAAATCAACTGGTGCCGTTTTTCCAACGGCATTACTTTTAAATTAAGGTACATTTTTAAACATAATACTATTGCACACTTTCTAGACTACAATATAGAGTAAACATAACTTTTATATATGTGCTAAGTTGCTTCAGTCATGTCCAACTCTTCGCAACCCCATGGACTATAGCCCGCCAGACTCCTCTGTCCATGGGATTCTCCGGGCAAGAGTACTGGGGTGGGTTGCCATTCCATTCTCCAGGGGATCTTCGCAACCCAGGGATGGAACCTGGGTCTCCTGCATTGCATACAGATTCTTTACTGTCTGAGCCACCAGGGAAGCCCACACAGAGGCATACTTTGGAGATACTGCAGATTGTTTCAGACCACTACAACAAGCAAGTATTGCAATAAAGCAAGTCACACAGATTTTTTGGTTTCCCAGTGCATATAAAAGTTACATTTAGGAACTTACCTGGTGGTCCAGTCACTAAGACTGTGCATTCCCAATGTAGGGGCCTAGGTTCAATCTTGGGTCAGAGAACTAGATCCCACATGCCACAACCAAGTGTTCACATGCTGCAACTAAAGTTCCCTCATGCTGCAGCTAGAAAAAAAAAAAAAAGATCCTGCATGCTGCAACTAAGACCTGGCACAGCCAAATAATTTTTTTTATTAAAGTTACGTTTACACTGCACTGTAGTCTACTGAAGTGTGTGATAGCTTTATGCCTAAGAAACAATGTATATACTTTAACTAAAAAATGATGCTATTGGGAAAATGGTGCCAACAAACTTGTTCCACGGAATGTTGCCACAAACATTCAATTTGTAAAAAATGCAATATCTTTAAACAGCAATAAAATGAAGCACAAGAAAATGAGGACACTGATTCAGAACCTCTACAGTTGACTCTTGGACAACATGGATTTGAACTACGCAGGTCCACTTACACACAGATTTTTTTCAATAAATAGGTACTACAGTACTACACCATCCATGGAACTGTGGATTTGGAGGGCCAACTGTAAAGTTATATGAAAATTTTCAACTGCTCTGAGGGTGGTGGTTTAGTCATTAAGTCATGTCCGACTCTTATGACCCCATGGACTGTAGCTCGCCTGGCTCCTCTGTCCATGGGATTTTTCCAGGCAAGAATACTGGAGTGGGTTGCCATTTCCTTCTCCAAGGGATCTTGCAGACCCAGGAATCGAACCCAAATCTCCTGCATCACAGGCAAATTCCTGCATTGCAGGTGGGTTCTTTACCAACTAAGCTATGAGGGAAGCTCAGAGGGTAGGAGCCCCAGCTCCCAAGTTGTTCAAGGGTCAGCTGTACAGTCGTCCCTGCATATTTGCAGAGGATTGGTTCCAGGACATCTCCTCCCTTGTGGATACCAAAATCTGCAGCTTCTCAAATCCCTTACATAAAATGGTGTATTTGCATATTATATACCCCCATCCTCCAGTATACTTGAAATCATCTCTTAGATTATTTACTTTACTGACACAGGTCCTTATAGTCAAAGCTATGATTTTTCCAGTAGTCATGTATGGATGTGAGTGTTGAACCATAAAGAAAGCTGAGCGCCAAAGAATTGATGCTTTTGAACTGTGGTGTTGGAGAAGACTCTTGAGAATCCCTTGGACAGCAAGGAGATCCAATCAATCCATCCTAAAGGAAATCAACCCTGAATATTCATTGGAAGGACTGATGCTGAAGCTCCACTACCTTGATGTTCTGATGCAAAGAACTGACTCATTGGAAAAGACCCTGATGCTGGAAAAGATTGAGGGCAGGAGGAGAAGGGGATGACAGAGGATGAGATGATTGGATGACATCACTGACTTGATGCACATGAGTTTGTATAAGCTCTGGGAGTTGGTGAAGGACAGGGAAGCCTAGTGTGCTGCAGTCCATGGGGTCACAATGAGTCAGACACGACTGAGCCTCTGAACGGAACGGAATACAATGTCATTCCAGGGCTTCCCTCATAACTCAGTTGGTAAAGAATCTGCCTGCAATTCAAGAGACCCAGGTTCAGTTCCTGGGTCCAGAAGATCCCCTGGAGAAGGAAATGGCAACCCACTCCAGTATTCTTGCCTGGAAAATCCCATGGACAGAAAAGCCTGGCAGGCTACAGTCCATGATGTCACAAGAGTTGGACACAACTTAGTGACTAAACCACCACCACCAATTCTATTCCACTGACCTATATATCTATCCTTATGCCAGTGCTATAATTGTTAATTTTATGCATCAACTTGACTAGACCACAGGTGCCTGGAAATTTAACTAAACTTTATTTCCGGGTATGTCTGTGAGAGTGTTTTAGGTTATTCGTGGACTCAGCAACATGGACTTCCACTCCCTCAGGGCAATCTGGCTACAGCCACCACTGGGTCCCTGATCTGCCAGCAGCAGAGACCAACAATGAGGTCTCAATATGGTACCATTCCCTGGGGTGATTAACCAGGTACCTGGTAGCAGGCTGACTACTTTGAACTACCTCCCTCATGGAAGGGGTAGCATTTTGTTCTTACTGGAATAGGCACTTAATCTGGATACAGATTTGCCTTCACTGCACACATTGCTTCTGTCATAACTACCATCCATGGATTTACAGAATGCCATTTCCAATGTAGCATTCCACACAGCATTACTTCTGATCAAGGGACTTGTTTCACCAGGGAAAAAAAGCACAATGTTCATAGCAGTATTATTCAAACTAGCCAAAAAATGGAAACAACCCAAATTCCTGTCAACAAATGAATATATAAGTGAAAATGTAGCATATCCATAAAATGAAATGTTATTTAGCCTTGAAAAAGAATGTACTGATACATGATACAACACGGATAAAATTTGAAAACATTATGCTAAATGAAAGAAGCCAGTCACAAAAATCTATATATTGTATGATGGTTGCACGATTCTGTGAAAATGCTAAAACCGCTGAAACTATACATTTCAAAAGAGTGAATTTTATATATGTGAGTTATGTCTCTATAAAGCATTATTTTTTTAAATGTTTTATTCCATCCCTCAGTGATGCCAGCAGTCCGAGGATAGGGGGAATGAAATGTCTGTCAAATACTTTGACTATTATTCCATTGTTGAATGAGCTTTTGTAATAAAAGGTGCATTATTATCATCATCCAGAAAGCCAAAATCATATTAGTTTTAAGGGCCACAATGATGTGGCCAGAATTGGCTGCTCAGACTAAAACGGCAAAATCATAATTTAAGAATGAATCGGCAGCAATGAGAAACCCTCAGATGGGTTCGAAGGTTCTGATTCTTCAGTTCCTCAGGAACCAGGAGGGTCAATAGGCATTGAAATATGGCCTGTTTTCACCATGAGACAATAAGCCAACTTCTGACAGAAGTCACAAGTCTGGCATGCAGTGGCAGCTTCTACATCAGAAACGTAGAATCTACTTAGAAATGTGTGCCCAGTCCATGTATGATGTGCTACCATGTCTAATGTGATATTGGATCTAGGTAGCAGTTGTGATAGTCTGAATGATGCAAGCAGCTTGATCAGCAGCTTGATTCCAGTTGGTATTATAAAAAAATGAGCCCTTATTTTGTCTATCATGTTGAGTGATCTAGACTGTTTGGCATCTGCAATTTGTTCCCACAGTTCATGACCCAAAGAGGGGTTCCTTTATTCTGTCAGTCTGTCGTCTTCCAAGCAGCAAATCAGACAGCTAAGATTGGGAACAGCCAAAGAGTCAGTTAAAATATATAGCATGACTAGTTTTAAGGTAAAGGTGATTGCTTTCATTTCAGCTCATTGTGCTAATTGGCCCTACTGCAGTTTGTCTTCCAGAATTGTTGGAGCCAGCCCGCCAGTGAACACCATCAGTTTTCACTTTAATAAAACCATCAGTGAACCAGTCTTAGGCATTTAGGAGAATCTCTGCAAATCAAGTGCCCAAGTGAGCTAGTGAGGGGAGAAAGTTTTCACATAAAGTTGGCTTATCACTAAAGCCAGCCCAGCTATGCACTTGAATATACCATTTCCACTTGACTAGCAAGGCCTTTTGAATTTTCCCTGGTTGACTGTAGAGTTCTTGTTTACCCATCCAAAATGGGACTATCAGGCTGAAGAGTTACACAGCCTTGTGGGTCAGGCATTCAGCTTCAACAAGGGTTTAGTAGCAGGTTAACAGTTGCCTTTTTTTTTTTTTAATTTAAAGATTGTACTTGGTAGCTGCATCAGGCAGGTGGTGCTGTATACAAGGAAATGGCCTCTAACCTTTAACTCACGCTCTGATTTCCTTTTCCTTCTAGGAATCTCTATTGTTTCTGCTGGACCTCTTGTTCTCTGTTCAACCAAACCTGTAATGCCCTTCAGTTCAGTTCAGTTTAGTTCAGTCTCTCAGTTGTGTCCGACTCTTTGTGACCCCATGAATCACAGCACACCAGGCCTCCCTGTCCATCACCAACTCCCGGAGTTCACTCAGACTCACATCCATTGAGTCAGTGATACCATCCAGCCATCTCATCCTCCTTCCCCCAAAACTCACGTCCTCATTGCTGATGTTTAATTCAGCTTTGGGGACTCCTGACTCATTAGCTGTTGCCACACTGTCCTTTTACAGGGGCCCTGGGGCTTGCTGTCCATTGTCATCCCTTCCTTCTCCCATCCTGAGGAGAATGAGCAACCACTATTCAGGCACCATTTTTTGATGGTTTGTTTCAGTCCTTCCTCAAACTACTCAACTACATTAACAGGTAGGGCACTGGGAGACCATTTCCCCCCATCTCTTACCCACCACTTGTATAAGAGTATTCACTACCAGATCCCAAACAGTGTCCTTATAACCCCAGTCTTTGCCCATGGGGTCCAGATCCTTTGTCTTCCAAAGAGTCATATCTCTGTCAGGATCCCATCGTCAGAATTCTCAAGGCTGAGATGTGATTTTTATCCTACTTACCAGCTATGTAAGAAAAACCTCTAGTCTTCCTGAGTAGAGAAAAACTGAGTTCTTTCCTCTTGCCTTTCTCTCCTATGTGCCTTCTTTACTCTCATCTCACACTTCTGCCGCATTCACCACACTATGGACAGCATTTATGTGGGGCTCTTTCCCACACCAAGCAATTTTCTGCAACACCAACTTATTGTTCTACAAGTCAACTCAACTGTGACACTATCTGCCCAAAAAGAGCAGCATTTTCCACACATGAAGAGGTCAATGCCACAAAGTACACCCCGGTACACCACTTCAGACACTGTCAAGAGCTCAGATTTTCACCTGTTTTTCTGACCAACAAGGTTGGTCAGTTCCAACAACTTCCTGCTTGGGTTTGATTTGCCAGAGTGGCTCACAGAACTCTGTGAAAACTTACTTTTCACAGTTTATTAAAGGATATGACAAAGAAGTTTTCCAGTTTATTAAAGGATATGACAAAGGATACAGATGAACAGCCAAATGAAGAGCTACGTAGACTAAGGCTGGATCCAAGCACAGGAGCGCCAGTCCCTGTGGAGTTGGGGTGCTTCACCCTCCTGCTATGTGGATGTCTTCACCACCAGAAACTTCCCCAAACCCAGGCTATGGGGATTTTTATGGAGGCTTCCTTGTGTAAGTGTAATAAATTATTAACTGCCTTTCCAGCCCCTCTCCCCTCTCTGGAGAAGTGGGGATTGGGGGAGACTGAACATTTCAAGCATCTAGTAATGATTTAATCTTTCTAGTGATTAACCCTCATCCAGGGGCCAACCAGGAGCATGCCCAGTCACCTCATTAAAAAAAAAATAAAAGATGTTTCTAACACTCTTATCACTTCGGAATTTACAAGGGTTTTAGGAACCCTGTGTCAGAGACCATATATTAGAACAAGAGATGCTACTAGTGTTCTTTGTTGTTGTTCAGTTGCTAAGTCATGTCCAACTCTTTGTGACCTCATGGACTACAGCACACCAGGCTTCCCAGTCCTCCACTATCTCCCAGAATTTACTCACATTCATGTCCATTGAATCGGTGATGCTATCTAACCATCTCATCCTCTGCCACTCTCTTCTCCTTCTGCTTTCAGTCTTTCCCAGCATCAGGGTCCTTTCCAATGAGTCAGCTCTTTGCATCAGGTAGCCAAAGTACTGAAGCTTCAGCTTCAGCATCGATCCTTTCAATGAACATTTAGGATTGATTTCCTTTAGGATTGACTGATTTGATTTCCTTGCTGTCCAAGGGACTCTCAACAGTCTTCTCCAGCACCACAATTGAAAAGCTTCAATTCTTCAGCGCTCAGCCTTTTTTTATGGTCCAACTAGTGTTCTTATCACTTAGGAAATTATAAGGGTTTTAAGAACTCTGCACCAGGAAGTTGGGGAGGGGAGCATGCAGAGACCAATATAGATATTTTCTTTTATCTTACACAAACTAACATTAGCACATTGCTGGCAAGAGACTCAAGACTCCTGAGTCATTAACAGAGTACATTATTGATCACTGTATAGCAAACAACATGAAGCATGTTTACATTGGTTCTCATAAGTATTATGGTGGTCACAAGGGGGGCCCAGGTGGATGCCTAAGTGAAAATAAAAGCAAATTTCATTTGAGGTAATAGAAATGATAGCATGGAGCTTCTCTTCTTGTGGTATACTGTTTAAGGGAAAAGTCTTTGGAGTAAGATTAACTATTCCATCAATTTTATGGTTGTATAACTGTGAATGATTTTCTTCATCTTGCTAAACTCTAGTTTACCCATTATAAAATAATAGGACCTAGAATCATGAAGATTAAATGAGATAAAGCATGTAAAGTGCTCAGCACCACCTGGCACAGAGTAAGCTGTCAATTTATTTTTAGTTAACATGTTGTTACTATCTTGAGTTCAACAAGCAAATTGCCTAACATTTTTGTAAATCTCAAAGCACTATATTAAACACAGGATCTTCTTACATCTTAGAGAAAAGGCTATATTTACATAAGATCTTTTGGTGAATCAAAAGGAAAAAAATAGTTTTTCAGGAAATAGTTGAGAAAAAAATAAGGTCATATTCTGAGATTTCAGGTGGACATGAATTTTGAGAAGGACACTATTCAACACACTACATCCATAATTTCTGGTCAATGCTTTCAGTCGAAAACTTTTAACTAACCATAAATGCAATAAGATAGAGGAAGGGTAATTAAAGAGGCCCAGTTTTAGTTGTGACCATGCCACACAACAGTGTGTAACAATGGGTAAATCTCTTTATTTCTCTGGAACTCAGTTTTCTATTATATAAACTGAGAGGGTTGGACTAAACAGACTCATAACATCCCTCTCAGTTCTTAAATTTTGTGATTCTTAAATTATGAATTCATTCACTTCTTACTGGACATTAATTGAGCATCTCTGGGGTCAGGCCCTGCACTAGGACCTGGGGATATTGTGGCAAACAATGTATTAAGATGCCTTTCCTCATGGAGCTTACATTCTACAAGAGAAATACAGGCACTACATGCATTACACAAATAACTATAATTTTATTCACTCTAAGAAAGAAAAGTACAGGTTGCTGTGAGAGTATATACCGGTGAGCCCTAACCCAGTTTGGGTCTTCTCTGATGGCTCAGATGATAAAGAATCTGCCTGCAATGCAGGAGACCCAGTTTCGATCCCTGGGTCAGGAAGATCCCTTGGAGAAGGGAATGGCAACCCACTCCAGTATTCTTGCCTGGAGGATTCCATGGACAGAGGAGCCTGGTAGGCTACAGTCCGTGGGATCGAAAACAGTTGGACACAACTGAGCGACTAATGCGTGCACACACACACACACACACAATCCAGTTTAGGGGGTCAGAAGATGTATTAAGTAGGTAACAAAAAAAGCAACAGCCAGGCAAAATTATTTGAGACTAATACCATCTGGATTTAGAGAAGGCAGAGGAACCAGAGATCAAATTGCCAACATCCCTTGGATCATCGAAAAAGCAAGAGAGTTCCAGAAAAGCATTTCCTTCTGCTTTACTGACTATGTCAAAGCTTATGACTGTATGGATCACAACAAACTGTGAAAATTCTTAAAGAGATGAGAATACCAGACCACCTTACCTGCCTCCTGAGAAATCTGTATGCAGGTGAAGAAGCAACAATTAGAACCGGACATGAAACAACAGACTGGTTCCAAATTGGGAAAGGAGTATGTCAAGGCTATATATTATCACCCTGCCTATTTAACTTATATGCAGAGTACATTATGCGAAATGCCAGGCTGAATGAAGCACAAGCTGGAATCAAGATTTTCAGGAGAAATATCAATAACCTCAGATATGCAGATGACAGAAAGTGAAGAAGAACTAAAGAGCTTCTTGATGAGGGTGAAAGAGCAGAGTGAAAAAAGCTGGCTTAAAACTCAACATTCAAAAAACGAAGATCATGGCATCTGGTCCCATCACTTCATGGCAAATAGATGGGGAAACAGTGGAAACAGTGTCAGACTTTATTTTCTTGGGCTCCAGAATCACTGCAGATGGTGACTACAGCCATGAAATTAAGACACTTGCTTCTTGGAAGAAAAGCTATGACCAACCTAGACAGCATATTAAAACGCAGAGACATTACTTTGCCGACTAAAGTCCATTTAGTCAAAGCTATGGTTTTTCCAGTAGTCATGTATGGATGTGACAGTTGGGCCATAAAGAAAGCTGAACACTGAAGAATTGATGCTTTTGTACTGTGGTGCTGGAGAAGACTCTTGTGAGTCCCTCGGACTTGCAAGGAAATCAAACCAGTCAAACCTGAAGGAAATCAGTCCTGAATATTCATTGGAAGGACTGATGCTGAAGCTGAAACTCCAATACTTTGGCCACCTGATGCAAAGAACTGATTTGTTAAAAAAAGACCACGATGCTGGGAAAGATTGAGGACAGGAGGAGAAGGGGATGACAGAGGATGAGATGGTTGGATGGCATCACCAACCATCCAAGCTCCTTGGAGTTTGAGCAAGCTCCAGGAGTTGGTGATGGACAGGGAAACCTGGTGTGCTGCAGTCCATGGAATCACAAAGAGTCAGACATGACTGAGTGACTGAACTGAACTGAATACCCTCTCGTTGTGTAACTACTATAGGAATTGAAGCAGTAAAGAGTAGCTTTAAACCACAATGCCTTCTGGCATCTCCAATAAGTTCAAAAAGTTTGTAACCCATGAAACCCAGTGGTAGAATTTGCTCCTATTATTCATGGTTATATAACCCTGAATCTTTCAACAATTCATGAGCCAGTTAGTTCTGTAAAAACAAGGAAATGTCTGTGGTAGAAGTCTGTCAAATGGTCTGTGCCTCAAACAGATGGCTTTTCATTCCAGTTGTGACTGAGATGTCATAAAACCTTTCCCTAAAGATTTTCCTTCTTAACTGGAAATGAAAATTTTCTCTTTCTCCCAGTTTCAATCCAAACTCTCCTAAACCTGAGATTACAGAGACAACAAGGGAAGTTCCCCAAACTCTGTCCCATTGTTTCCTGGAGAAAATCAGACTGGGGTCTCTGTGGTGCCTCTGGAGTTCATAGAATGGCCATGGGAGCAGTGGGTAAAAATGAAGATATGTAGTTGGGACAGAACTGGGGTCTCTGAGAGGGAGAGAAGAGCAACACCACTTTAGCATTGGGAACTCTGGCCCTGACCTGCAGTCTGACTCCAGGATCACATAGAACACATTTCTTCACTGAAATATTTTCTTGACTCATCTTAGGAGAATAGGAGATGAGCTCCTTGAAATCAGGAGCAAAATCGTCTAGAATCTATAATGATCTATATTCTTGTTTTATCTTCTGTAACTTGTTTTGCCTACAGGATCACCACTAGGCTACACACCTATACAGCTTTTAACAACTACGTTTCCCTCTGTGTGGTATAAGGGAAATTTGAGAGGCAGTATATTGAAATAGTTCAAAACAAACCATTAAACTGCTCTGTGCCTCTGTCTTCTCAACTGTTAAATGAGAATAATTCCTAGTTTATAGTCATGGTGTGGGCTTCCCTGGTGGCTCAGATGGTAAAGAATCTGCCTGCAATGCAGGAGACCTTGGTTTGATCCCTGGGTTTGGAAGATTGCCTGGAGAAAGAAATGGCAACCCACTCTAGTATTCTTGCCTGGAGAATCCCATGGACAGAGGAACCTGTTGGGCTATAGTCCATGGGCTCAAAAAGAGTCAGATACGACTGAACGACTGAGACACACATAGTCATTGTGAGAGTTATCTGAGATAGGATAAAGTTCTTAGCACCATGGCTGGTACATGGTAAGAAATCACTATTTGGTAGCTGTTATTACTGCTGGGCTAGGCCATATCCATATCTTTCTAGAAAGTAAAAAAGCTAATAAGGATTATAAGATGGTAACCTGAGTCTTGGGTTGCTATTTATTATCACTTAGGCTGCCATTAACTAATTTCCCTTTCACTTTGAGGAATGTAAGAAAGGAGGGGTTTACAGAGTACTAAAGGATTAAGCTGGAGTAGGAAATGGCAACTCACTCCAGTATGCTTACCTGGAAAACTCCATGGACAGAGGAGCCTGGCAGGCTACAGTCAATGGGGTTGCAAAGAGTTGCCATGACTGAGTGACCGAGTACAAAGGATTAAGCAAAAGTTGCCAAAAGGATTGAATGATCATCTCAGTGATCAATTATCTGAATTGTCTCTCCAGTGCCCATGATACTTGACATAAAGTAGATGCTCAACAAATATTTTAATTTTGTGAAATTATTGAAATTGAGTGAACTAATATATGGAAGCTCATCAAGAACCTAGATGTTTACTTTATGTGATTTTACCTTCAGGAAAGTCAACCCTGTCCAAAAATTGCTAGTTCTTTACCTGCTCTCGTGTCAGAAACATTCTCAGTTAAGATCTGTTCTTTTAAGACTTTATATCATAAAAAGACTATTAAAGGTGCCTGAAGATGCCTCTTTCCAGAGAACCTTACAGAACTCCTTCATACTGCAAGCAAAAAGGAAAGGAAAGAAGGAAGAGAGGGAGGGACTTAAATAGTGCTGGGGATTTCTCCATTGTTGCACTTAATACTGCTATTATGAGTGTTAAGTGAGAGGGAAGAATCTGCTATTTACTCAGGCTCTCTCAATTCTTTTTGATGAGCTTCTTACCTAAACTAACTGAGTCTGATGATTAAAAAACCATGAGCCCTAAATGCAAACCAACTCTTTAATCTGGTGTTTAACTGAAGTTGTTTCAATCGCTAAGTCGTATCCAACTCTTTGAGATCCCATGGACTACAGCACCCCAGGCATTCCTGTCCCTCACCATTTCCCAGAGTTTGCTCAAACTCATGTCCATTGAGTCAGTGATGCCATCCAACCATCTCATCCTCTGTTGCCCCCTCTTACTGCCCTCATTCTTTCCCAGCATGAGGGTCTTTTCCAATGAGATAGCTCTTCACATCAGGTGGCCAAAATATTGTAGCTTCAGCTTCAGCATCAGACCTTCCAAGGAATATTCAGGGTTGATTTCCTTTAGGATTGACTTGTTTTATCTGCTTGCTCTCCAAGGGGCTCTCAAGAGTCTTCTCTAGCACCACTGTTTGAAAGCTATTCATTCTTCGGTGCTCAGCCTTCTTTATTGTCCAGCACTCACATCCGTTCATGACTACTGGAAAAACATAGCTCTGACTAGATGGACCTTTGTAGGCAAAGTGATGACTCTGCTTTTTACTATGCTGTCTAGGTTGGTCATAACTTCTCTTCCAAGGAGTAAGCATCTTTTAATTTCATGGCTGCAGTCACCATCTGATGTGATTTTGGAGCCCAAGAAAATAGTCTGTCACCATTTCCATTGTTCTCCCATCTTTTTACCATAAAGTAATGGGACTGGATGCCATGATCTTTGTTTTTTGAATGTTGAGTGTTAAGCCAGCTTTTTCAGTCTCCTCTTTCACCCTCATCAGGAGACTCTTTAGTTCTTCGTCACTTTCTGCCATTAGGGTGGTGTCATCTGCATATCTGAGGTTATTGACATTTCTCCCAACAATCTTGATTCCAGTTGGTGATTCATCCAGCCCGTTATTTCTCATGGTGTACTCTGCATTTTAAGTTAAATAAGCAGGGTGACAATATATAGCCTTGAAGTTCTCCTTTCCCAATTTTGAACCAACCTGTTGTTCCATGTCCAGTTCTACCTGCTGCTTCTTGACCTGCATAGAGGTTTCTCAAGAAGCAGGTAGGGTGATCTGGTATTCCAGTTTCTTTAAGAATTTTCCACAGTTTGTTGTGATCCATACAGTCAAAGGCTTTAACATAGTCAATGAAGCAGAAGTTTTTCTGGAATTCCCTTGCTTTTTCTATGATCCAACAGATGTTGGCAATTTGATCTCTGTCTCCTGTGCCTTTTCTAAACCCAGTTTGTACATCTGGAAGTTCTTGGTTCATGTATTGCTGAAGCCTAGTTTGAGGGATTTTGAGCATTGCCTTGCTAGTGTGTGATCTATGTGCAATTGTCTGGTAGTTTGAGCATTCTTTGGCATTGCCCTTCTTTGGGATTGGAACAAAAACTGACCTTTTCCAGGCCTGTGGTCATTGCTGAATTTTCCAAATTTGCTGAAGTAACAACAGTCTATTCTGACATTGGAGAAAAACTGGCTGTGTAAACTATATGAAGACAACACAGTATCTTGTTATGGGATTTCAAGGGCAATTTTGACTGTGTGCAATTTTTGCTATATAAACTGACTTTAAAATGTAACCCCTGGTATATGATATGCCTTCACTATATTCATTTTAATCTGCTGTCACTTCTGTGTGTGTGTGTGTGTCACATGTGTGTGCATTCTATGACTAAAGATGGAATGATAGCTAGTTTGTATTCTCAGTGGAAAAAGGATAATTAAGCAATTTGTGAATTATGTTCTAAATTTATATTAGCTTGTATTCTAATTCTTAAGCATTTAAATGAGATCTTCTGCCTTGATTATAATTTTTAGTAAATGAACTTCAGTTTTGACATTGTATTACATTTTTAGTTTTTCCATTCAAAAATTTTGATTGCACGCCTCCTAGTTAGCTGACATAAGGCTAGCTGTCACATATTATTTCCTTGGAAATCAATAACCACAAAAGCTTTTGTGAAAATCTGCTTCCTCCAAAGCCACTGAGGAGTGATGAAAGAACCAGATCATGAGTGAGGCAAGGTAAAGTCTGAAATCTGCAAACACAGAGAAGGAGACAGTGTAAATACGTGCTAAGGCAGAAGCGAGGTATGAAGGAGACTTTGTTGACACTGTAACATGTCTGGCAAAATGGTGCTTGGTGCATCTTTGGGAAATATTCTTTCTAGAGTTAAGTGCCAAAGAGTCCCTGGCATCAGAAAAAACAGCCTCTTCCATTGTTGTGTCTTAAATGATCTCTAAGCTGCTGGAGATCAAGGGGACACTCTCTAGGACAGGGGAAAAAAGAGCATTGCACCTAACGACTGCACAAAACATTCTCAAAGTACCCTTGGAATATTTATTTATGAAAACTGAACAAATGCTAGGCCATAAGGTGAGGCTAAACTTATTTTAAGTGGTTAGTATCAAACAGACCACATTCTGGAACTACAACGCAATTAGTTTAGAAACCAATAACAAAAATTTTAAAAACTTCACATATTTACAAAATGTAAAACTTAACTCACAGGCAGTTATAATGGAAACTAGAAAATACTTACAACTGAATGGTAGTAAAGCTACTATGCATCCAAATGGTGAGATGCAATCAACCACTGTTTAGAGGGCAATTCATATCCTTAAAGGGAAAAAAGGGAGCTTGCCTGATGGTTCAGCAGTAAAGAATCCACCTGCAATGTTTCGGGAAGATTCCATGGAGAAGGAAATGGCAACCCACTCCAGTTTGCTTGCCTGAAAAATCCCCTGCACAGAGGAGCCTGTCCAAAGTGTTACAAAGAGTTGGAGGACTGAGCAACTGAGGACACACACAAAGGAAAAAAAGGAAGAAAGTCTTTAAAGTAAAGAGGTAAGCATCCAGCATATGAAGTTAAGGGAAAAAAAAGCAGAATAAATTCTAAAAAGCAAAGGGAAGAAAAGCAGAAATTAATGAGAAAGAAAGCAAATATACACTGAAGAAGATGAACAAGGCCAAAATTTGGTGTTTTGGAAATGCCATTGATAAAATTAAGTAGACAAAAGAAAATATAAAAATAAACAATGTAACATTTTTTATAAATGATAAAAAATAAATAAATATTAGACCTTGATACTGGGAAAGATTGAGGGCAGTAGGAGAAGGGAACAACAGAGGCTGAGACAGACATGACTTTGAGCAAACTCTGGGAGATGGTGAAGGACCGGAAAGCCTGGCGTGCTGCAGTCAACGGGATCTCAAAGAGTTGGACATGACTGAGCGACTGAACGAGAACAAGTGAATGTAGAGGATGGGAGTATGGATAAAACAAGATTGTCCCCAGTGTGTACATTTTTGATGCTAGGCAAAGAGAATAAAAGGTTTAATACACTATTTTCTCTATTTTTTGCATGTGTTTTAAATTTTATTTATTTTATGCTGGATCTTCCTTGCTTTTGTGTGGGCTTTCTCTAGTTGCAGTGAGTGAGGGCTACTCGCCAGCTGTGGCGTGGGCGTCTCATTGCAGTGGCTCCTCTTGTTGCAGAGCACAGGCATTAGGGCTTTGGGGCTTCAGTAGTTGCAGTATGCAGGCTAGTAGATGTGGTGCATGGTCATAGTGGCTCCGAGGCATGTGGAATCTTCCCAGAGCAGGGATGGAACCAGTGTCCCCTGCATTGGCAGGCAGATTCCTATCCACCGAGCTACCAGAGAAGTCCTAGTTTTGCATATATTTAAAATTATCCACTATAAAAAGTTAAAGCGATTTTAATGTAAAAGGTAAAACTATAAAACTTTTAGAAGACAATATAGAAAAATATCTTTATGACCATGGGAAGGAAAAGATTAAGATTTCTTAAATATACAGAAAGAAAAATACGTTTTACTATATTAGACTTAAGAATTTATTCATCTAAAATACCATAAATAGAGTAAAGGGACAGGCCACAAATTGAAAGAAAATATTTGCAATACATATAACCGACAAAGGATTAGTACACAAAATACTTATGAGTCAATAAGAAAAAAACAATGAATGGAACGGTGAGGAGAAGACATGAACTGGAATTTAATAAAGAAGAAAATTCAAATGCCCATAAGAACATGAAGGGAATGCTCAATCTCTTTGGTAGTCAAAAAAATGTAAATTCACATTGTAATGAAGTACTGTTTTATACAGAATGGGCAAATTTTTTGAAGTAAAAAAATAACCAAAGGTAACATAATGGGGCAAGAACAGTTCATATTCACTCCTGACTGGAGTGTTAAATTGGTAAAATCATGGTAGAAAACAGTTTGGCATTATCTAATTAAGTTGAGCATGCATATATCTTTAGAACCAATCAGTTCCATTTCTAAGTGAGTATGTAGAGTAACCACTGTGTGTGCCAAGGAGACTTACTCAATAACACTCAGAGAAAAAAAATATTCAGAACCCCACTGTTATTAATTGTCCATACTGGGAGCAACTCACATGATCATCCCGGTAAAATATGGATAAATAAATTGTGGGATAGTCACACAATTGAACACCATATAGCACGAAAAGTAAACCACAACTTCACACATTAAAAGGTAAAACAAAAGAAGCAAGTCACATAAGCTAGGGAATCTATTTTATTTAAAATAGTTCAAAATCAGGCTAAATTAGACTATTTATTGTTTAGAGATTAAACCTAGACAATGTATTAAAAAGCAGAGACATTACTTTGCCAACAAAGGTCCGTATAGTCAAAACTATGGTTTTTCTAGTAGTCATGTATGAATGTGAGAGTTGGACCATAAAAAAGGCTGAGGACCGAAGAATTAATGCTTTTGAACTGTGGTGTTGGAGAAGACTCTTGGGAGTCCCTTGGACTACAAGGAGATCAAACCAGTCAATTCTAAAAGAAATCAATCTGAATATTCATTGGAGGGACTGATACTGAGGCTGCAGCTCCAATACTTTGGCCACCTGATGCAAAGAACTGACTCATTTTAAAAGACTCTGATGAGGGAGGAGGGAGGGGGGTTCAGGATGGGGAACACATATACACCTGTGGCGGATTCATGTTGATGTATGGCAAAACCAATACAATATTGTAAAGTAATTAACCTCCAAAAAATAAATAAATTTATATTAAAAAAAAAAAGACTCTGATGCTAGGAAAGATTGAAGGCAGGAGGAGAAGGGGATGACAGAGAATGAGATGGTTGGATGGCATCACCAACTCATTGGACATGAGTTTGAGTAAGCTCCAGAAGTTGGTAATGGACAGGGAAGCTTGGCATGCTGCGGTCCATGGGGTCTCAAAAGAGTCGGACATGACTGAGTGACTGAGCAACTGAGCAACAACTGATGTGGTAAAACATGAAAGCAAGCCAGGGGCATTATTCAGCTGACATTCAAGGCAATAATTTCCAGTCTCTGGAAGACTCTTAAAGAGTGGTGCTGAGTGCAGAAGAAGTGAGATTTCATTAAGGAAGATATTTTTGGATAGAAGGATTTGAAGCCTCTTAGATAGCACCCTGGTGGCTCAGACAGTAAAGAATTTGCCTATAATGAGGGAGACCTGGGTTCAGTCCCTGGGTCAGGAAGATCCCCTGGAGAAAGGAATGGCTACCCACTCCAGTACTCTTGCCTGGAGAATTCCATGGACAGGAATTCTAAGGAATTCTAAGGAGGGCTAAGGTGGGTTAATTTCTGGGTTCATCAGTCCATGGGGTTGAAAAGAGCCAGACGTGACTGAGCAACTAGCACGTTTAATTTTTTTCAAATAACACCAGAGGGAGTTAGGCTCTTGTCTCTGAAAGTGTGGTTCAGGCCCCACCTCTCAAAACCACTTTCTTTTTCTTTTTGTTTATGTAGACCATTTTTAAAGTCTTTATTGAATTTGTTACAGCACTGCTTCTGTTTTATGTTTGGGGTTTTTGGTCAAGAGGCTTGTGGGAACTTAGCTCCCTGACCAGGGATTGAACCCGTACATCCTGCATTGGAAGATGAAGTCTTAACCACTGGACTGCCAGGGAGGTCCCTCAAAGTCACTTTCTTCCAATCAGCAGAGATGCGTACAGCCCTGAGAGGCAGTTCTGCGCTCAGAAAAACTATTCTAATAAGTTCCAGATGTGATGCAGAAAGTGTGCCATCACCACTCCAGGCAAACCACATGACCCCCCTGCCCAGCTCACCCCACACAGGAAATTGAAACCTGAGCCCAATGGCCTATTCAGACTCTTTCCTGGAAATAGCATGTACTAGGTCAGTATTACAGAGTTTTTAGACATAGTTCACAAGCATCTTCTCATCAGATCATCACAACCCTGTGACATGCCCCTTGACCTTGGAAAACTTCCCAAATCCCACACTTCAAAGTACCTATATTATAGCACGGAAGTGAAGTGAAGTGAAAGTCACTCACTCAAGTCACTCACTCATGTCTGACTCTTTGCAACCCCATGGACTGTATTCTTCAGGCCAGAATACTGGAGTGGGTAGCCGTTCCCTTCTCCAGGGGATCTTCCCAACCAAGGGATCGAATCCAGGCCTCCCACATTGCAGGTGAATTCTTTACCAACTGAGCTACCAGAGCAGCCCATATTATAGCCCTGCTCACTATATTATAACCCTTTTATGAAAAGCAGCCAAAGGGCTCTTGAGAGGTCAGTTACTCAACTTTACCCAATGTGGGAAAACCCTGTGGGTCTGCAAAACTAACAAAAATGTCAATATTCTTGGAAAGAGATCTTAATTATCTGTACTTGGAATTCATTAGAAGCTATTCATCAGACCTAGCCAACTTTTAAAAATAATAAATTTTTAAATTTAAAAATATTAAAAAGCAGAGACATTACTTTGCCAACAAAGGTCCGTCTAGTCAAGGCTATGGTTTTTCCATTGGTCATGTATGGATGTGAGAGTTGGACTGTGAAGAAGGCTGAGCGCTGAAGAATTGATGCTTTTGAACTGTGGTGTTGGAGAAGATTCCTGAGAGTCCCTTGGACTGCAAGAAGATCCAACCAGTCCATCCTAAAGGAGATCAGTCCTGGGTGTTCATTGGAAGGACTGATGCTGAAGCAGAAACTCCAATACTTTGGCCACCTCATGCGAAGAGTTGACTCATTGGAAAAGACCCTGATGCTGGGAGAGATTGGGGGCAGAAGGAGAAAGGGGATGACAGAGGATGAGATGGCTGGATGGCATCACTGACTCGATGGACGTGAGTTTGGGTAAACTCTGGGAGTTGGTGATGGACAGGGAGGCCTGGTGTGCTGCGATTCATGGGGTCGCAAAGAGTTGGACACAACTGAGTGACTGAACTGAACTGAGCCAACTTTGAGAAACAGGAAGTTAACATTAAGCAGCTATTATGTACCTGGCACTTCGTTTGGAGCTGTTTATGGGTTGTTGTTGGTTAGTCACTAAGTTGTTTCCGACTCTTGTGACCCCATGAACTGTAACCTGCCAGGCTCCTCTGTCCATGTGTTTTCCCAGGCTAGAATAGCAGAGTGGGTTGCCATTTCCTCTTCTGGAGGATCTTCCTGTCCTGAGAATTGAACCCATGTCTGCTGCATTGGCAGGCGGACTCTACCCTGAGCCACCATGGAAGTCCTCTTTATGGGTACTTAATAAATGTGAAAGAGGAGAGTGAAAAAGTTGGCTTAAAGCTCAACATTCAGAAAACAAAGATCATGGCATCCGGTCCCATCACTTCATGGGAAACAGATGGGGAAACAGTGGAAACAGTGTCAGACTTTATTTTGGGGGGCTCCAAAATCACTGCAGATGGTGACTGCAGCCATGAAATTAAAAGACGCTTACTCCTTGGAAGAAAAGTTATCACCAACCTAGATAGCATATTCAAAAGCAGAGACATTACTTTGCCTACTAAGGTCCGTCTAGTCAAGGCTATGGTTTTTCCAGTGGTCATGTATGGATGTGAGAGTTGACTGTGAAGAAGGCTGAGCGCTGAAGAATTGATGCTTTTGAACTGTGGTGTTGGAGAAGACTCTTGAGAGTCCCTTGGACTGCAAGAAGATCCAACCAGTCCATCCTAAAGGAGATTAGGCCTGGGTGTTCTTTGGAAGGACCGATGCTAAAGCTGAAACTCCAATACTTTGGCCACCTCATGCGAAGAGTTGACTCATTGGAAAAGACCCTGATGCTGGGAGAGATTGGGGGCAGAAGGAGAAAGGGGATGACAGAGGATGAGATGGCTGGATGGCATCACTGACTCGATGGACGTGAGTTTGGGTAAACTCTGGGAGTTGGTGATGGACAGGGAGGCCTTGTGTGCTGCAATTCATGGGGTCGCAAAGAGTTGGACACAACTGAGTGACTGAACTGAACTGAGCCAACTTTGAGAAACAGGAAGTTAACATTAAGCAGCTATTATGTACCTGGCACTTCGTTTGGAGCTGTTTATGGGTTGTTGTTGGTTAGTCACTAAGTTGTTTCCGACTCTTGTGACCCCATGAACTGTAACCTGCCAGGCTCCTCTGTCCATGTGTTTTCCCAGGCTAGAATAGCGGAGTGGGTTGCCATTTCCTCTTCTGGAGGATCTTCCTGTCCTGAGAATTGAACCCATGTCTGCTGCATTGGCAGGCGGACTCTACCCTGAGCCACCATGGAAGTCCTCTTTATGGGTACTTAATAAATGTGAAAGAGGAGAGTGAAAAAGTTGGCTTAAAGCTCAACATTCAGAAAACAAAGATCATGGCATCCGGTCCCATCACTTCATGGGAAACAGATGAGGAAACAGTGGAAACAGTGTCAGACTTTATTTTGGGGGGCTCCAAAATCACTGCAGATGGTGACTGCAGCCATGAAATTAAAAGACGCTTACTCCTTGGAAGAAAAGTTATCACCAACCTAGATAGCATATTCAAAAGCAGAGACATTACTTTGCCTACTAAGGTCCGTCTAGTCAAGGCTATGGTTTTTCCAGTGGTCATGTATGGATGTGAGAGTTGACTGTGAAGAAGGCTGAGCGCTGAAGAATTGATGCTTTTGAACTGTGGTGTTGGAGAAGACTCTTGAGAGTCCCTTGGACTGCAAGAAGATCCAACCAGTCCATCCTAAAGGAGATTAGGCCTGGGTGTTCTTTGGAAGGACCGATGCTAAAGCTGAAACTCCAATACTTTGGCCACCTCATGCGAAGAGTTGTCTCATTGGAAAAGACTCTGATGCTGGGAGGGATTGGGGGCAGGAGGAGAAGGGGATGACCCAGGATGAGATGGCTGGATGGCATCACTGACTCAATGGACGTGAGTCTGAGTGAACTCTGGGAGATGGTGATGGGCAGGGAGGCCTGGCGTGCTGTGATTCACGGGGTCGCAAAGAGTCGGACACAACTGAGAGACTGAACTGAACTGAACTGAACTGAACTGAACTGAATAAGTGTTTGTCAAATGAATGAATTTCTCACAACAACACTGTGAGATAACGACCTTTCAGATGAGGGATTCAGAGGTTTAGGTTCAAAATTACACAGCTAGCTAATAAATCACAGAGCTCGATATCAAACCCAGGTTTTCTGGCATATGCTCTTTTCTTTCAACATCAGTTCAGTTCAGTTCAGTTGCTCAGTCATGTCCAACTCTTTGCGACCCCGTGGACTGCAGCACACTAGGCCTCCCTGTCCATCACCAACTCCCAGAGTTTATTCAAACTCATGTCCATTGAGTCAGTGATGCCATCCCACCATCTCATCCTCTGTCATCCCCGTCTCCTCGTGCCCTCAATCTTTCCCAGCATCAGGGTCTTTTCAAATGAGTCAGCTCTTCGCATCAGATGGCCGAAGGACTGGAGTTTCAGCTTTAATATCAGTCTTTCCAATGAATATTCAGGACTGATGTCTTTTAGGATGGATTGGTTGGATCTCCTTGCAATCCAAGGGACTCTCAAGAGTCTTCTCCAACACCACAGTTCAAAAGCATCAATTCTTTGGTGCTCAGCCTTCTTTATAGTCCAACACTCACATCCACACATAACTGCTGGAAAAACCATAGCCTTGACTAGACGGACCTTTGTTGGCAAAGTAATGTCTCTGCTTTTCAATATGCTATCTAGGTTGGTCATAACTTTCCTTCCAAGGAGTAAGCATCTTTTAATTTCATGGCTGCAGTCACCATCTGCAGTGATTTTGGAGCCCCCCAAAATGAAGTCAGCTACTGTTTCCACTGTTTCCCCATCTATTTCCCATGAAGTGACTGGACCAGATGCCATGATCTTCGTTTTCTGAATGTTGAGCTTTAAGCCAACTTTTTCACTCTCCTCTTTCACCCTCATCAAGAGGCTGTTTGGTTCCTCTTCACTTTCTGCCATAAGGTTGGTGTTATCTGCATATCTGAGGTTATTGATATTTTTCCTTGCAATCTTGATTCCAGCTTGTGCTTCCTCCGGCCCAGCGTTTCTCATGATGTACTCTGCATATAAGTTAAATAAGCAGGGTGACAATATACAGCCTTGACGTACTCCTTTTCCTATTTGGAACCAGTCTGTTGTTCCATGTCCAGTTCTAACTGTTGCTTCCTGACCTGCATACAGATTTCTCAAGAGGCAGGTCAGGTGGTCTGGTATTCCCATCTCTTTAAGAGTTTTTCAGTTTATTATGATCCAGGCAGTCAAAGGCTTTGGTATAGTCAATAAAGCAGAAATAGATGTTTTTCTGGAACTCCCTTGCTTTTTCAATGATCCAGCAGATGTTGGCAATTTGATCTCTGGTTCCTCCGCCTTTTCTAAAACCAGCTTGGACATCTGGAAGTTCACAGTCCATGTATTGCTGAAGCCTGGCTTGGAGAATTTTGAGCATTACTTTACTAGTGTGTGAGATGAGTCAATTGCGCAGTAGTTTGAACATTCTTTGGCATTGTCTTTCTTTGAGATCGGAATGAAAACTGACCTTTTCCAGTCCTATAGCCACTGCTGAGTTTGCCAAAGTTGCTGGCATATTGAGTGCAGCACTTTCATAGCATCATCTTTTAGGATTTGAAATAGGTCAACTGGAATTCCATCACCTCCAACTAGCTTTGTTCGTAGTGATGCTTTCTAAGGCCCACTTGACTTCACATTCCAGGATGTCTGGCTCTAGGTGAGTGATCACACCATTGTGGTTATCTGGGTCATGAAGATCTCTTTCGTACAGTTCTTCTGTGTATTCTTGCCACCTCTTCTTAATATCTTCTGCTTCTGTTAGGTCCATACCATTTCTGCCATTTATTGTGCCCATCTTTCAACATACCCCACTGCTTTTGAAGAGTTGGAATCATACAGAGAGAAAATAGAATGTTTCCTCTTGAAAAGAATGTTCATAGCTTGTAGTCAGAATCAAGAATCATAGTATTTCCAAATGGTCTTAAATATTTATTAGTATATGTACTAATAAGTTTTTCACTTACTATATACACAGTGCATTACACACATAGTAATTATCTATACTTCTAAAGATTTAATTATCTACATAGATAAATCTCAAGTAATAATAGCAAACACATAGTGCTTACTATATGCACTGTGTATATAGTAAGAGCTTTACATATTTTAACTTATTTAATTCTCACAGAAGGCCTATGAGGTTTGTACAGTTACTATCCCTATTTTTCATATCGGAAACTGAGGTTCAGAGAGGTTAAGCAACCTACCCAAGATCACAGAGACAGCATGGTAGAAAGATGATAGGAGCCCAGGCTATCTGCCCTGGAATCTTAGTGTTTGACCATCAGGCTATACTACTTCTCAGTAGTATGATATTGCTGAAAATCAAGATGTAGGATACATATAGTAGAAACCATTTATGTAAATGTTTAAAACCCTCAAAACATTTCTGTGGGTTTTTTTTTTGTTGTTGTTGTCTTTTTTACAAAATCGTGTATCTAGAAGTATAAAAATATTCATGAGACTGGTACTCACCAACTCAGGCTGGATTGTGTTTACCTCTGGGAGAAGAAGGAGAAATGAATGGGGAGCCATATTATAACATTCTATTTCTTTGTTTAAAACTCTGAAGCAAATGGGGGTTAACACATGGTTGATTATGGGTTTCCCAGGTGGCTCAGTGGTAAAGAATCCTTGTTTGATCCCTACATTGGGAATATTCCCTGGAGGAGGGCATGGCAACCCACTCCAGTATTCTTGACTGGGAAATCCCATGGACAGAGGAGCCTGGCTGTCTACAGTCCGTGGGGTCACAAAGAATTGGCTACAACTTAGCAACTGAGCATGCTTGTGGGTGAATTTAACAGTTTATGTGACTTGTCCAAAGTCACATAAAAGTAACAATTTTTTTTTTTTGGCTTCACTAGACCAACCAGTCCATTCTAAAGGAGATCAGTCCTGGGTGTTCTTTGGAAGGAATGATGCTAAAGCTGAAACTCCAGTACTTTGGCCACCTCATGCGAAGAGTTGACTCATTGGAAAAGACTCTGATGCTGGGAGAGATTGGGGGCAGAAGAAGGGGATGACAGAGGATGAGATGGCTGGATGGCATCACCAACTCGATGGACATGAGTTTGAGTGAACTCTGGGAGTTGGTGATGGACAGGGAGGTCTGGCGTGCTGCAATTCATGGGGTCGCAAAGAGTCAGACACAACTGAGCAACTGAACTGAACTGAACTGAGGTCTTTGTTGTGGCCCATGGGCTTTCTCTAGCTGTAGCACACTGGGGCTTCTCTGTCTGTGGCACACGGGCTTCTTGTTGCTGTGCTAATGTTGTTGTTGTTGTTGTGGAGCATGGACTCTAGAGCATGCAAGCTCTCCAGTTGAGGCACACAGGCTTCATTGCCCTGCTGTGGGATCTTAGTTCCCTGACCAGGGATCTAACCTGTATTCCCTGCACTGGAAGGCGGATTCTTAACCACTGGCCCATACAGTAAGTCCCAAGGTGGAATTTTTTTTAATAGATCACTGAGTCTCATTCTCCCATTTAGGATTTGAGAACAGTCTGTATAGATTAGGAAACCAACCAGATAGTAATCTGTTCAAGGGCCTACTGCAAGTCAGTGGCAGAAAACAAGTCCCTAGACTTCAGAGCACTTTTCACTCTCACCACCACCCTTTCCTATATCCTGCCATTCTTTCCTACATCCTACATTCTGTTTTACCTCCTGATTTACCCCCAAAGTTTCATTTTTTTTTTTCTTCCTGCTGGACAGCTTGTATTTGTCCTGTTGGTTAATTTCTTTTAAAGAAATAATTTTTTATTGCTCACTTATATTCCATTGCTCCATATTCAAATAGGATTATATTTTAGAGTCATAGGGCTTCCCTTGTGGCTCAGCTGGTGAAGAATCCGCCTGCAATATGAGAGACCTGGGTTCGGAAGATCCCCTGGAGAAGGGAACAGCTATCCACTCCAGTATTCTGGCTTGGAGAATTTCATGGCTAGTCAAGGCTATGGTTTTTCCTGTGGTCATGTATGGATGTGAGAGTTGGACTGTGAAGAAGGCTGAGCGCTGAAGAATTTATGTGTTTGAACTGTGGTGTTGGAGAAGACTCTTGAGGGTCCCTTGGACTGCAAGGAGATCCAACCAGTCCATTCTAAAGGAGATCAGCCCTGGGATTTCTTTGGAAGGAATGATGCTAAAGCTGAAGCGCCAGTACTTTGGACACCTCATGAGAAGAGTTGACTCATTGGAATAGACTGATGCTGGGAGGGATTGGGGGCAGGAGGAGAAGGGGACAACAGAGGATGAGATGGCTGGATGGCATCACCGACTTGATGGACATGAGTTTGGGTGAACTCGGGGAGTTGGTGATGGACAGGGAGGCCTGGCGTGCTGCAGTTCATGGGGTTGCAAAGAGTTGGACACAACTGAGCGATTGAACTGAACTGATAGTCCATGGGGTTGCAAAGAGTTGAACATGATTGACCTACTTTCACTTTTACTTTAGAGTCATAAGGCCCAATCAGCACCAGAGTCAAGCCTTTAGGAATTTTATGCCTTTTCTCCTTTTTAACTCCTTCTTCTTATTTTTTTCCCTTAGCTCTATCTTCCAAGTCCCATCATCTAGTAGCCAGCAGACTCAAGATGTTGTCTCCTCCCAATTTCGTATTTGAACTCTTGATTTATCTGAAGAGCTTACTTGGTGGGTCATACAATGAATGAAAATTTAGAAAACCATCTCATTTGTGGAGTGCCCCACAGTTTTCAAGGTGTCTACATGGTTTCATTTGATCTTTTTGGCCCAGGGTGGGGAGCAGATGAGATAGCGGGTTCAGACAGTTTCTATGACTTACCCAAGATTGCAGAAAGAAAGTAACAAAACCTGAACAGAATCCACATCTTCTGACTGTATTCACTTCTCTTTCCAATTGTCCCTGTATCCATAAACCACGAAAAAGAAGTTGGTCCCTACAAATAAGGATAAATCAATGAAGGACTAGGGATCATCACTGCCTATCACATTCTTTCACCACCATCACCAGCAAAACAGATAATACTTGCTGCATGGCCTTATATTAAGCTGCTCTTCTCTGCAGAACTTCAAAACTTCACATCACCCAGGGGTCATAAGTTGTGACCTTGTAAATTCCAGTTTGTTCAAATAAAGCTCAAGTGAGCAAGAAGAGGAAAACCACAGACTAATCACTTATCATGTCAGCAGAAGGGCAACCCTTCAACTGTTGAAATTTATGTAGAAATTTTTAAAATTATGAGACCAACATTGAAAGTTCCCAAAGAGATTTTACTAATAAAGCAGGCTGCTGTTGCTGCTGCTGCTGTTAAGTTGCTTCAGTTGTATTGGACTCTGTGCGACCCCATAGACAGCAGCCTACCAGGCTCCCCCATCCCTGGGATTCTCCAGGCAAGAACACTGGAGTGGGTTTCCATTTCCTTCTCCAATGCATGAAAGTGAAAAGTGAAAGTGAAGTCGCTCAGTCGTGTCCAACTCTTCGAGACCCCATGGACTGCAGCCTACCAGGCTCCTCCAACCATGGGATTTTCCAGGCAAGTGTACTGAAGTGGGGTGCCATTGCCTTCTCCGAATAAAGCAGGCTAGGCCTCAGCAATATGCCTACCTAGAGTTTAACTTCTCCACTGAGTGCTCCTTAGCCCACCCAGAATTTCTGAAAGAAGCTAAATTAAACCCTTCTTTGGCAGGATGTGTTTTTCCAGGTTAACTCATTAGGGCAAAGTTCCATTCTCTCTCCTGGGATTGATTCTGAATTAAAATCTCATTAAATCCTGCCCATGGGTATCCTCAGTGCAGCCACTTCCTTTCCAACCCTTTACACCCTCAGTGTCAACACCAATTCTAATGCTGGAGAGAAACGTAGGGAGACCAGACCACAAGGCTTGCGGCCATCAGAATGAGTATGAAGGCAGTCTTCACTTGGCTGAAGGCAGAAATGCAATGAGGAAGCCAGCTACTGGGAGTTCCTGGGGTCTTTTAAAAATCTCACAGCAACACATCTTGCCTCTGCTGCATAAGGACAGGGAAGACGCTCAGCTCTGGCTTCCCTTAGAGATAAAAGACACTGTAAGTAGGAAAAAAATTTTTTTCTTTTCTTCTGCTGCCTACAGAGATCCTATCTCCTCCTCTGTGTTTAAGTTTCGAATGGCTAGAGAGCCCCTCTAGCCATAAGCACTGCCCTTTACTTTTTGTACTTTTGTAAAAAAAAAAAAAGCAAACCTGCTCTGCTGTTCCATTTTCTGCTGCTTTTCTGATGATGAAACATTTTTTTCTTTGCATTGTGGATCAGTGAGACTCTTCCTGCCTGTGAGATGGAGTGAAGTTTAAAATAATTTTTGCAGTAGGGTTGTTTTCTTGTTCTTGTCCTTGAAATGAGGGTTGAGCTAGCCCCAGCCTGCTCTGTTACAAGGTGAGAACCAGATTCCTTTGGCCTCCACTTTTTGAGGGGAAGCATTATCAATTTAAATATGCTTTCAGGGAGAAGGGTGGGTGATAAAGCTACGGTTACTTTTGAAAGTTTAAAGAATTTTGTGGATCATCCTTCATTTCTTCATTTTCAGAAAAGCTAAACAGATTTATTTTTTTCACTTGTGGATCAGAGTAGTTTAGCACAAAGAAAGCAGTCTACCTTTTGTGGGCTAGTAGCTTCTTATTACTCTATACCCTGCTTTTTCCACTATCTAGCAGCAAAAGAAAAAAATTACTTAGAAAGACATACTTTAAAATCTCAGCCCTGATGCCAGAATCACATTTTAGTGCTTCTTTAATGTCTTCAGGAAGTCACCAGTAGTATCAGATTTCTAATGTCTTTCAGAGAGTAGAATTTGGGATTTCAGATCAGTCTTCATGTGAAAATTGGTTCATTTCATGTTTATTAGAGCAAAACCAGACAACCAAACTTCCATTTGTTGGCAGTCTCCCTTTTCCTTTCCAAGTGTTTGGTTTTTCAGGGGGGATGCCCATTTCAGCACATTTTAATGCCCCTTTGAGGAAAGCTTGGATTAATATTTTCAATTGTGGATGCATTTGTTCTGTTTCAGCAACACTGGACCTTTGTTCTGCCATTTTCATTGGAGAGGCTCCAGGAGGCTTAAGAGATGAAACATTGGAGTCACTTTGGATTTTCTTTGGCTATTTTAGGGGCTTTTGTGAGAGTGAGAGATCTTGACCCATTCTAAAACACAATTTCACAGGTGTCTGTCTCAAAACCTTTTCTACTTTGTCTAAACACAAAGTTTCTCTAATTCACACATGTTCTTAAGATTTGCTCGGCTGTATTCCCTTTGGTCTGCCTTGATCCTTTTCTGCAGAAAATTTCTCTGACATCAAAGCCTCTTCCCTTCCTTCTGCTGAAAAGTTGTTGAGAGCTGTAGAAGACCATCCACCCAACTTCAGGCCACACTCAACAAGTAAAGAATACCCAAGCGAAAGGACTTCAGAACACTAGAAGGCAGTATGATTCCTGGGCCAGAGAAAAGAGAGAAGTAGTTTCTGGAGAGTAAAACCATAATCAGTAAACTCCCCACAGTGATCTTTGTTGAGTGATAAGAACTGAATCAAGCCAAAGGGAATGATGTCAGGAGATTAATCATTTTAGCAGCTCCTACCAGCATTGCATTCCTTATACACTGTGGGAATGTGTATCTGGGAACTGGGACTCTTGAATCCTGTTTCAGTAGAACAGCAGACAGACTTCACATTGACATGCAGCTGCCAGGATGCTTTATGTCCTTTTGCTTCTTGAGGAGGAGCACAGCATGAAGCCTTCTTAAAATTCTAATGCAGAGCCTCTTGGGCAGAGCCTGAGCCTACCACATGGTTCCTGGTCTCAGAAGAAGAGTCCTGAAGCAGGCTGTCCACATAAAACCCAGACCAGAATATTATTAGAATATTCTCTAATAATAATATAATATCAGTTCAGTTCAGTTCAGTTGCTCAGTCGTGTCCAACTCTTTGCAACCCCGTGAATTGCAGCACGCCAGGCCTCCCTGTCCATCACCAACTCCCAGAGTTCACTCAAACTCATGTTGGACTCACGTACCTAGAGCAGAGCCTAATGTATAACAGGTACTTGATAAATGGAAGGTCTTATGACTCACGTCTCTGCCCTTGTCAGTAATTAGCAACTTGACTTATCTTCCAAGGAAAAGAGTAGCACAGTAGAAAATGTTCTAAGCTTGACTCAACTGATTCAAGTGTCTGTTTGGGAAATCTCTTTCCTGCTGTCAGTTTCCTTATCTGTAGAACCAGAGTGAATGGACAGAATCAGTATTTTCACACATGGCTGTACATCACAATTGCCTGGAAACTTATTGAAAGTATGTCTCCCAAACTCCATCCCTGGAAGTTTAGATTCAGTGGGCCGAGGACAGGCTTTGGCGTTTACATTTTGTAAAATTCCAAGAGAAAATGGATGAACAAATGTGGTATATTTACAGTGGAATACTAATCAGCTATTGAAAAAAAGAACAAACTACTTAAACATATAAAAAAATGAATGAAGCCTCAAAGACATTATATTGAGCAAAAGAAGTCAGATACAAAAGCTGAATCATCATTCAGTATGATTCCATTTGCGTGCTCAGTCATTCAATCATGTCCTACTCTTTTGTGACCCTGTGGACTGTAGCCCACCAGGCTCCTCAGTCTGTGGAATTCTCTAGGCAAGAGTATCGGTGTGGGTTGCCATTTCCTATTCCAGGTGATTTTCC
This sequence comes from Ovis canadensis, assembly GCF_042477335.2. Classification (NCBI taxonomy): domain Eukaryota; kingdom Metazoa; phylum Chordata; class Mammalia; order Artiodactyla; family Bovidae; genus Ovis; species Ovis canadensis. Next base: position 79,025,511 of record NC_091257.1, read on the forward strand.
CAACCCAGGGATCAAACCTCCATCTTCTGCTTGGCAGGTATATTCTTTACCACTGAGCCACCTAGGATCCCCTGTGATTCCATTTATGTAAGTATAAAAACCAGCAAAATCAATCTATGGTGGTAGGAGTCAGAATAGACATTACCCCTGATGGGTGAAAATGGATATTGCCTGGAAAGAGGCACAATGGAACTTTTAGGAATGGAAGAAATATTCTATGCCTTGATTTGAGTGGTGGTTACACAAGTATATAAAGTTAGAATTCATCAACCTTGATACATAAAATTGGTGCATTTTATTGTATAGAAATAATAATATCTTAACAAAGTACTGTTAGCAAAGGAGCAAAATGTTCTCCTGACAACCCTAATGCACAGCCAGGTTTAAGTTTCTTGGACAAGATGATTCCTAAGATCTCCTTCAGTGCTAAAGCTCTGTGGTTCTTATATCCTCATTTCAGGTCCCCTTAGTACTCTTGCCTGGAAAATTCCATGGACTGAAGAGCCTGGTAGGCTATAGTCCGTGGGGTCACAAAGAGTTGGACATGACTGAGCGACTTCACTTTTCACTTAGTCATTTTTATCCACAAATTAGATTATTTCTTTTACCTTTCTTTTTACATTTTTTATTTATTTTACTTTTGGCAGTGCTGGGTCTTGGTTGCTGTGCACGGGCTTTCTCTGGTTGTGGTGCACAGCTTCTTATTGTAGCGGCTTCTTTTGTTGTGGCACACAGGTTTAGTTGTTCCGCGGCACATGGGATCATGCCAGGCCAGGGATTGAACCAGTGTCCCCTGCTTTGGCAGGTGGATTCTTTACCACCGGACAGCCAGGAAATCCCTCTTTCACCTTTCTTGATTAAATGCAAGATCAAAGATACTAAGAAAAGCCATAGTGTGTTAGCGTTAGTCTCTCAGTCACGTCTGACTCTTTGTGACCCTATATTCTGTAGCCTGCCAGGCTCCTCTGTCTATGGGATTCTCCAGGCAAGAATACTGGAGTGGGTAGCCATTCCCTTCTCCAGGGGGTCTTCCCAACCCAGGGGTCGAATCCAGGTTTCCTGCATTGCAGGCAGATTCTTTACTGTCTGCGCCACCAGGGGAGCCCTAAGAAAAGCCATAGTCCTGAATATATCTTAGCACTCAGATAAGGGATGCTGCTGCAGTTTAAGAGTTGTCTAAGCCCCAGTACGACAGAACAAAGGCCAAGGAAAAAATATGAAACCACCATCTGACTGAAATCTGCTATAATATGAAATCTGACATCTCTCCAGTCTTGTTGGCCCAAAGGGACCAACAAATCTGAGGATTTTCTGTTGCTGGTTTTCTTTTCTCTTCATTCATTTACCAAATATTTATTGAGTGCCTTGCTTTGTGCCAAGTACTGCTGGGTAGTGGGAGCAACAAAACGAATATGATAGCAAGGTCCCTGCCCTCAGGAAGTTTAAATTCTACAAGAAAAGGAAAGCCCATACAAAATAAATATTTATTATTAACAATTATTAATTGTTACATTGTGGGTAAGTGCTATGAAAGAAACAGGATGATGAGACAGATAAATACCAAGGAAGGACGCTTTTTAGATAGAGTGGTCAAAGGAGGGCCACCATTTGTACAAACAATATTTATACAGAGATCCAAAGATTGCCAATGATCCAGCCAGGTGAAGAACTAAAAGAATCAAGTTCAAGACCAGGGAGTGAACATTAGGGCCAAAGTAGAAGAAGTACAATATGTCTAAAACCTAGTAATTGAGTGGGAGAGTCTATCAGATGAGGGCAGAGTGAGTAACAACAGGGCCTTATAAGAATTTGTGGTTTTATTTAAAGAGCAGTAGGAAACTATTAAAGTCTCTAAGCAGGAGATGATATGTGATTTTAATTCCCCCTCTCCCTACCCCTCAAAAAAAAATCTCTATACTATTTTGGAAATGGATGAAACAGGACAAGAATGAAGACAGGATGTTAATTACAGTTGTCCAGGCAATAGTCCTAGAGGTTCAGAATCTGCTGAATTGCTAATCAAAGCTACTCTAGCTTTAGTAACTCGGTTAACCAAAGACAGAGAACAAGAGCAAACAACTTCAGAAGTTAGTGAATTCCTCATGCTCAGTTGGCCTTGTCTTTCTAATATTTTGCCCACATGTCTAGATGAGGCTGATTTAAAGGATCCCTCAGAAGGTGGGGCTCAGTCCCTAAAGTACCTTTCTTCAAACTCACTCACAAGAAGCAATCTTGAGAAGTGAGCCAAAATTTGTGACCAAGGCTCTCCAGGTGCTTTTCATAACTTTCTTTTTCTCTTTTAGGGTCTCACACTCACCCTCAGCAGAATCTACCCTCCTAACAGTGCCCCAAAACTCTCTCGAACCCTTCTTTCTTTGCTTCTTCTTTCCTTTCTTCAGAGGTCTGCCCTTGGATAGGAAAGTAGAAAACTAATCCAGTAGTACTAATTGCTACCAACTTAACCATGACCGAGAGCATTTGCACTTGATCCTTATAGCCCATAAGACATGCTATGGAATCTGACTAGTTAAGGGAAGATATTTTGAGGAAGAATGTGGCTTAAATTCTGTTTTGTGAATTATCCCTCTCTGTTTTCACACGGAATTCAGACTAGCTGACAGAGGTTGTTTGAAGGAAAACATTAACTGGAGACACCATTGATTGTGGACCCTGAGGCCTGGATCAGCAGGTAGAGGGATTCAGAGCAACATAGGGTGGGACTGGCTTTCCATAGAAATCTTAAGAGAGGGCAATCCAGGCAGTCCCCAAGTAGAGGGCGCCATCTTACTTGGCTGAAGGCAAGAACCCAGAAAGAGGCCAGTGCAACGGGCCTGGAGGAGGCAAGACTTAAACAGGCTTCCGAAGGGAAGTATAGGATTTGCAGAGGAGATGATGAATGGCCATGACATTCTAAACAGGTGAATGGGGGAATTCCCTGGCAATTCAGTGGTTAGGAATCTGTGCTGTTACTCCCGAGGGCTTGGGTTCAATCCCTGGTCGGGAAACTAAAAATCCCTCAAGCCATGTGGTGTAGCCAAAAATGAAAGAAATAGCATAAAATAAACAAGGGGAATGAAGCCCTTGTTTTCACATTAGAAGGTACAAGTCCACAACTCTGCCCATAACTTGCTCCCTATTTTTCACCCAAGGTTGTAGAGAGAAAAGCTGGAGGTCAAGCATAAACCCATATCTGACAATGACTGATTCTCACTGATGCTGATGGTGCTAACTTTTCCTTCCTTCTCTTCTCTCCCAACCTGGGCAAGTTGGAGTCCTCTTAGGGATAGGCAACACTAAGTCACAACCCTGGTCTTGTGAGTTGGATGAGCCATGGTTTATTCTTTTTAAAGAGAAACAGCCCATTCAGAGAGAAACAAAATCAACATCTCGGCTTGGCTATAAATAATTGCCCCACTCTTTAGAAAGTCTAAGACCTAAGAGCTCTGAATCTAATCAGTGTCTCAAAGGGCTGTGATCTACCATATACAGAGAGAGACCAGACCACAGTACAATTTATCTCTTCCTTTTTTTTTTTCAGTATTGTGAGAATATTTCTAAACATGGAGAATTTCATGTAACCTCCACCCAGAGTCATCCATATTTATTACTATATTTGCTTCAAGTCTTTTTTATTTAAAACAAATTACAGAGGGAACTCCCTGGAGGTCTAGTGTTTAGGACTCCATCCTTCCAAAAAAAATTACAGATAAAGTTAGAGTTTCACTTACCCTCTTGTTCCAATCCCCATAATTTTTATATTTCTTCAACTTTTCCTCCCTACTTCACTTTCTCTTCTGTACTTTCCTTTTCTGACTATTTTGCGTGTGCTGCATGCTAAGTCACTTCAGTCGAGTCTGACTCTTTTCAACCCTATGGACTGCAGTCTGCCTGGTTTGTCTGTCCATGGGATTCTCCAGGCAAGAATACTGGAGTGGGTTGCCACATCTTCTTCCAGGGGATCTTCCCAACCCAGGGATCAAACCCAAGTCTGCTGAGTCTCCTGCATTGGCAGGTGGGTTCTTTAGCACTAGTGCCACCTGGAAAGCCCCACCTGTTTAATTTTCTTCTCATTAATTCTTTTTTTTTTCTTTTTTCACCATGCCACACAGCTTGTGGGATTTTAGTTCCCCAACCAGGGATTGAACCCCTGCATTCATCAGTGATAGCACAGAGTCCTAGCCACTGGACCACCAGGGAATTTCCCTCTTCTCATTAATTCTAAAACCTAGTGAGTTTAATATTTTATACACTCTTCTAAATATGTTTTTCAAAATAGAAGACCAATTTAAAAGGAGACTTCTTTAAGGATCTTGATTACTTTTCGGGTGTATATCTGGTCCTTATTTGAAACAGGTTTCCATTCCAAGATAAAAGTTATGATTATTAAATTATATGGTGCTTTTTCTTGTGTAACTTTTAAATTGCCTTTAGAATGTCTAGAATTCTAAAGATATTTTAAGCAACTTGCAGCAGTAGAATGAATTTATGGCCTCTCAGAATTACAATTTTGAGTAAAAACACTTAACATGCTATCTTAATTCTGGTTGTGTCAACTTCAGTTCAGTTGCTCAGTTGTGTCTGACTCTTTGCAACCCCATGGACTGCTGCACTCCAGGCCTCGAACTCATGTCCATTAAATCAGTGATGCCATCGAACCATCTCATCCTCTGTCGTCCCCTTCTCCTGCCTTCAACCTTTCCTAGCATCAGGGTCTTTTCCAATGAGTCAGTTCTTCGCATCAGGTGGCCAAAGTATTGGAGTTTCTGCTTCAGCATCAGTCCTTCCAATGTGTCAGCTTAAAATGAAAATTATTTTTTAATTATAAATTCTCCTGATTTAGGCCCTATATTACTATCCTTACTAGACTTGGCTATAAATCATTGTCTGCTTTCTGAAATCAGATTTATTTTCAGAAGGCAAATTCTTACCATCAAAAGGAATATTCAACAGAGTGTATTGCAGCCTCTCTGAAGGGGATGCTGCTCATATGGAATCACAGCAGGTTATGTTACTGAACTCAGGTCTGGTTGCTTGTTGCTCAAAAATTATTTGAGAGGCAAGTGTTGGTAGAAATAGAAAATGTTGCTTTTAATCAGAAAGCCAGCTTTCTAGGGAGAAAGTGGACTCATGTCCCCAAAAACCAACTCTGAAGATTCTGCTAGGCCATGGAAGTTTTTTAAGGGAAAAGGGGACGTAATCTGTTAATCATTGAGATAGGGGACCACACTTATTGCCATATTCCTTGTGTGCAGGCTTGTTGACTACTTGTAATCTTTCTTTAGATAATATCTTGTTCATATAATTTGTTTGTGAGATTACTGAAGGGAAGACTAGGGAAGAGATCTGGTCATCTGTTAATTACTTATTCTTCATTTCTAGTGTTTTGATCTACAGAAAGAACCAACATATTAGGCAAGATATTATGTGATCAAAAGATGTGAAAAGTGTGCTTGGGCAGGAGATGAGTAGAGCATGGTGGTGTTGGTGCCTGGCTTAAGGTTAGTTACAGTATAGGTTTGCTAAAGTGACAAGACAAAAGGGGCCTCCTCCATAGATGCTTACAGTTAGAGTTAGAAGAGACCTTGACCATCTAATTCAAATCCTTTTTTGTACAGGTGAAGAAAAAGTGCCCATAGAGAGAAAGTAACTTTCTAGAAGTCCCACAGTGAATTCCTGGCAGGGCCGGGCCTAGAACCTAGGTCCATTTTGGCCTCTGCTCCATTAAGATGTCTCATGCCTGGAGCACAGTCAGCTGCAGGGAATGTCTAGAAGCAATCTTATCCTTATATAACTTATTGCTGAAACTATTGAGTGTAATTTAATGTTTCCCCTAATCCACAAACTTTATTTTTTTCTCAGAAACTTCTTTATAGCCACCATGTCACACTATTAGTATCAGCTTTCTCATTCTTATAACCAGAAATGGCTTCATGAGTATTCATGTGAGCAGTTGCTTAGGGCCTCATGCTTGCTTAGTTTAAGGTGTTCCTTGAAATTCTTAACTTTTTAGCAAGTGGTTCCACATTTGCATTTTGCACAGAACTCCACAAATTAGGCAGCATGCTGGTAACTTACACCTCATGAGATAGAAATGAGAAATAAAATGGTCTCCCCATTTTGTTAGGAGATTGTAATGAAACGCCTAGAACTATCCCTTGGAAGAGGATCAGAAACTTGGCACCTGTATTCCTGACTCAAATCACTGACTACTTCCCACAACCCCAGGCCACCAACCTAGTTTGGATGTGCAGGACCTAATGATCTTCTCACTACGTGATTTGGCTTCTTAAGAAAAGCTGTAAGCAACCTAAATGTCCATCAGCAGAGGAATGGATAAAGTAGATGCAGGACATATATACAATGGAATACTACTCAGCCCTTAAAAAGGAACAAAATTGGGTCATTTGTAGAGACATGGATAAACCTAGAGACTGTCATACAGGGTGAAGTAAGTCAAAAGGAGAAAACCAAACATCACATATTAATGCATATATGTGGAATCTAGAAAAATGGTATAGATGATCTTATTTGCAAAACAGAAATAGAGGCACAGACATGGAGAACAAACACATGTACAACAAGGGGAGGAAGGGGGAGTAGGATGAATTGGGAGATTGGGATTGATATATATGATATATATATGATTGATTGATATATATGATGTATATATGATTGATATATATGATATATATTTTGACTATGTATAAAATAGATAACTAATGAGAACCTACTGTATAACTCAGAGAACCCTACTGAGTGCTCTGTGATGACCTGAGTAGGAAGGAAATCAAAAAAAAAGGGGATATATGTATATGGAGGGCTGCTTCCATTTGCTGTACAGTAGAAACCATTTATGTTGGTGAGAAAGCAATTTCAGTTTTGAACCATGAATTTTAAATCGTTATAACTAGGCTCAAACACATCTTTATTAATCAAAATCAGGATGATTACAAGTAACAGTTTTGTCAATGAGAAAGTTTATTCTTGTACCATAAAAAATCTAACTTTTGGGGTTCGACAAACTCTTAGAAAGCATTTTCTGCTTCCTGCTGGTTGTAGAAGCCTTTTCCCTGCAAAAAGTTGTCCAGATACTTGAGGAAGTGATAGTCAGTTGGCAAGAGGTCAGGTGAATATGGCTGATGAAGCAAAACTTGTAACCCAATGTATTCAATGTTTGTTTTTTTTTTATTTTTAAAATATTTATTTATTTTTTAATTGAAGGATAATTGCTTTACAGAATTGTGTTGGTTTCTACCAAATGTTAACATGAATCAGCCATAGGTATACATATGTTCCCTCCTTTTTGAACCTCCCTCCCACCTTCCTCCCCATCCCACCCCTCTAGGTTGTTACAGAGACCTGGATTGAGTTTCCTTAAAAAAGCTAGGGATAAAACCACCATATGACCCTGCAATCCCACTACTAGGCCTAAACCTGGAAGAAGCCAAAATTCATTCAACTTTTGAAGCATTGGTTGTGCAATGTGTGGTGGGGCGTTGTGGTGGAGAAGTGGGCCCTTTCTGTACCATGCTGGCTGCAGGCATTGCAGTTTTCCATACGTCTCATCGATTTGCTGAGTATGTTTCTCAGATGTAATGACTTTGCTGGGATTCAGAAAGCTGTAGTGGATCAGACAGGCAGCAGATCTCCAAACAGTGGGCATGACCTTTTTTTGGTGCAAGCTTGGCTTTGGGAAGCGCTTTGGAGCTTCTCCTCAGTCCAACCACTGAACTGGTCATTGCCAGTTGTCATGTCAAATCCATTTTTTGTCACACATCACAACCCAATCAATAAATGGTTCATTATTGTTGCATAAAATAAGAGAAGATGACACTTCAAAATGATGATTTTTAAAATTTTCAGTCAGTTCATGAGGCACCCACTTATCGCACTTTTTCACATTTCCAATTTGCTTCAAATGACCGTAAAACAGTTGATGTTGAGTTCTTTGGCAACTTCTCCTGTAGTAAGAGGATCAGCTTCAATGATGGCTCTCACTTGTCGTTGTCAACTTCTGATGGCCAGCCACTGCACTCCTCATCTTCAAGGCTCTTGTCTCCTTTGCAAAACTTCTTGAACCACCACTGCACTGTACGTTCGCCAACCGTTCCTGTGCCAGAAGCACTGTTGATGTTGCAAGTTGGCTCTGCTGCTTCACGCACCATTTTGAACTCGAATAAGAACATTGCTTGAACTTACTTTCTATCTAGACATCATTTCCCTAGTCTAAAATAAAAATAAAATAAACAGCAAGTAATAAGTCATTAACCAAAACAAAGCAAGAAATGTACATTAAAGTGATATGTAACATAATCACATTTATTTAAGAATGTATTCCAATATTAAAACAGCACAGTTCAACAATGCAAAACTGCAGTTACTTTGCACCAACCTAAATAACACAACATTGTAAAGCAACTGTACTCTAATAAGGATTTTTTTTTAAAGCTCTAGCCAAATAATTGATTAAAATAAGATGGAAATCTCAGTAATTGGCTTTGGCAGTGCACATTTGGCTACCAGTGGCCTGATGGCTATAAAAGGAAGCCTCCCTCTAGGGCAGGAAATTCAAGGAGACTGCCAAAGGGAAAGGACAGCAGAGGCTGTTTGCTAAATAGAACCATGAGAAAGAGGGAAGAACTGGCAAGAACAGCACAGAATGTCTGAGCACTCCAGGAGCTACAGCCCCAAATTGGAAGGAGGCTGAGGAAAGCAGAGGCCAACAATAATCCATGAAATCACCCAAGACCCTGAGCAGTTTAACCACACTCTTTTTTTCTGCCTACCTGAGGCATTTATTTCACTTGTACCTCAACTCTAGCACTTCTCTCCTCCTTTTTTTGTTAGTTATTTGTTTGTTTGCCATCTAAAGTCAGGGACTTGTTTTTCTAGGGACCCTTTATTCATCTTTTTTTGGCTTCACCATGCAAGCTTTCAGGATCCTAGTTCCCTTTACCAGGGATCGAACCCAGGCCTATGGCAGTGAAAGCACTGAGTCTTAACCACTGAACTGACAGGGAATTCCCATATTCATTTATATTGACCATATAGTAAATTGACTCAACTGAGAGAAACATTTATTGAGGGCTTATTTTGTGCTGAGCTTAGGCATTAGGGCTAGGGGTAGTAGGGAGGCAATGGGCATGGAGATGAGTAAGGCAAAGGCTCTGCCCTTAATGAGTCTTCAGCCTAGAAGAGACAGAAAAATAAACGAATTATTACAATACAATGTGTCTAGGGAGGAGACACTACTTAACTTCCCTGGAGAGAGGTGACAGGGATTCACGTCAAGTCCCATGGCATTCAAAAAGTATTTGTTGCTTGATTGGCTGTTCTTCTTGTTAACTAAGTAGGTAAAGCATATTGTCACTCTCCTGCTACCCCAGAAATTTTCATCACTAATAAGCCTGGGTGAACATTAAGGAATGGGTCAGTAGCCCCATTGGGACCTCCCATGCTCAGCCCAGCCAGGCATATCACCAACCACCCAGGTGGATGACATGTGTAAGGCAGCGGGATCCTTCTGCAGCTGCTGAACATCTGGTGTGAGGAATCTAGGTAACTATGAACAAGAGATATTACTCCTCTGGTCCAGACCCTCAGTATTTGGTACAGCTAGTTTGCCTGAGAAACTAAACCACAACAAAAATTAAGTGTTGCTTCTCCCAGCTTTTGGCACATCAGAAACTGTGGCTATGAGCCAGAAGAGTAACAGGCTTTGAGAGCGTTCCAGGGCAGAGCAAGAGCCCCAGGTAATAGGAAGATATGCCATGAGAAAGCCCCACATTTTACTGACAGCAGCAGTAGGTACTGAGAGCAAATTGCATGCTGAATTTAAGGTACAAAAGGGGAGGAGGGTCTTGAAAATTCCCCAGGCTCACTATCACACAACAAATATAATTCTCTGTCCAGCTTATTAAAATCCTTTGGTGGTGTGTCAAACAGCTTCTAATATTTTATTTCTATCCTCCTTTATTGTTTCTTCTTGTTGTTGTTGTTCAGTCATTCAATTGTGTTCAATTCTTTGCAACCATGGGCTGCAGCACTCCAAGCTTCCCTGTCCTTCACCATCTCCCAAAGTTTGCTCAGATTCATGTCCATTGAGTTGATGATGCCATCCAACCATCTCATCCTCTGTCACCCCCTTCTCCTTTTGCCTTCAGTCTTTCCCAACATCAGGGTCTTTTCCAGTGAATCAGTTCTTTGCATCAGGTGGCCAAATTATTGGAGCTTCAGCATCAGTCCTTCCAATGAGTATTCAGGATTGATTTCATTTAGGATTAACCGGTTTGATCTCCTTGCTGTCCACAGGACTCTCAACAGCCTTCTCCAACACCGCAGTGTGAAAGCATCAAAGTGTTTCTATTACAAAGTGATAACATGCTTGTAAAAAAATTCAAATACATCCAGTGTGGATACCCCAGGAGGTCACTCTCCCCAGGCTCTAAGTGGTGTATGGGCGTGCAGGGCTCTGTCCCGTGATGTGCAATCCCTTTCCACAATGTTGGAGGTGAAGCTGGCCATTGCATCTGCACCTGCATATTCCTATAGCTTCTCAGAGTCCTATGGACAATGACTGAGAAGACAAACCATGCAGGAAGCATCTTAAAAAAAAAAAAATCCTGGCTCCCCTCCCAGGTGCCACCAGCACAGCCCAGAGCAGGCTGTCAGGACTTCAGCTGATAAACACCTAGCTAGGTCAGCAGCTAATATTGTTTGCAGTCTTCAAGAAGATTCTGCTGCCTTCACCTCTTCTTCATTTCTCATCTTTCACTGTACCTCTGTCCCAATAGGTGGTTAGCCATCCCCCATCACTGGGACATTACAATTCTTTCCTTTCCTTTGGGGACCAAGGCCTTGACCTAAAGGATGAAGGTGTCAGCTTATCCCCAGTGTCATAGCTAAGGGGATGTCTGTGGCGTACACTCAGTGCCCACTGAATACTGATACACCATCTCTCTACCTTACAGAGGTGCTCTGGACACTGCTGTCTCCCATAGCCCCTCAATCAACCCTTACACATTAGTACTCAAGTGCGTGCACACACACATGCGCAAACACAGATCAACACTCCTGAGGTGTATAAACCACTCACATTTAGCCATGACTTTTCATGCCCTCTTTTTCAGACTTTAATCAGATTCAGTCACACTAATACATTTATAAATGCCTCAGCTCTTAAGGGTACACAAAATCCTTCTTTACAAAATCCTTCTTTGTGCGACTACTTCACCTCCCCAAAGTTCAGGAAGCGGGAATCAGAAATTATGGATTCATAGAATGTTAAAATAGGTCTTTCCATGCTTTCATCCATTAAACAAATCTGTATTCAAGTTGTACTCTGTGCCTTGTAATGTGTACCAGGTTGTATAGTTCTCTCCTCTCATTTCACAGATGAGAAAGCAGAGGCCCAGGTGAGCTGAGGGTGCACACAGTCTCTTAAATGGCAGGTATATCCGTGAAACCTCACTCCCCTTTCTGGATTCTTTATATCCACATACTGAAGACACACTCATCTTAAGTCCTAAGCAGTAACTAAAGCAGATGATGAGTTTAAGAGGAAGAATTGCCATCAGTGATACCACCGATCAGAGAACATTCTTCACTACTACGGAGTGGGAGGACAGATTACTCTTAAAAAAGCAATTACACAGGTCACTGCTGGAGAAGAAAATGGCAACCCACTCCAGTGTTCTTGCCTGGAGAATCCCAGGGATGGCGGAGCCTGGTGGGCTGCCATCTCTGGGGTCGCACAGGGTCGGACACGACTGAAACGACTTAGCAGCAGCAGCAGCTGCTGTCAGCATTATGATCCTGTATTAGCAGATGGAGTGTGTGTCCCTGCTGAGGAGTAATAGCACCAAGGCTTTGTATAGGTTCCCAACCCATTACCTGAAATGGCAAAGTCCCCCAACTCTGAAAACTGTTTTTTTCCCTTTGCTGACTCATTTGGCAACAAAATCTGTCCTGAACTGATGCAAATCAATTCTCAGTCTTTGTTTATTCTTTGTATATCCACACCTTTCTGCTTCAGAAGCATCAATATGTTTGTAATGGGTGCTTCTAGACCCCATATATGTGGTTTAATATGGTATACAGAAGACACTGTTTTTCTAAAATCCACAAAATCCTGAATTTAAAAAAAAAAAGAGAAAATCTGACCCCAAGGATCATAATACATCTAGGTATTGTGGATGTATATTATATTTAGAATATACAGTCTCTTACAGGATTGGCTTAAGAAATATTGGTTCTTACCCTCTCCCAATACACAAATAAGATTAATTTCACTGAGGCTTCACCCTTCCCAGGCTCAGTCTAGTTTTATAGATTCCGTAACTATAAAAGAAACTGTATTTTCTGTTTATTCCTTAAGAGTTGCTTATACAACAAAGGAAACTTTAAAAAATTGAGGCTTGGAATTCACTGTAACCTAAATTAGTCTAGAGATGGTACCTGGTGACTAGTCCTTCCTGCCTGTTTGCAGTGGCTAGTATATTAGAACTGCTGGTTGCTGTGCTGGTGATAATTCCTGCATTATCAGGTGTTCAGAGGAAGTGATGCACATTGGGGCTCAGTTAATCTCCCCCAAACTCCAGTCACTTCTTTTCTAACTCACATTTCCCAACTCTCCTTTCACTTCAGTGCAGAAATTCTCAGTATTATTTTTCAAATATTTATTTGTTTATTTGTCTGTGTCAGGTCTTAGTTGCAGCACATGGGATCTTTGCGTCATGCGAGATTTTTCATGCTTGCTTAACAGCCCCTTGTGAGTCTCACATTCTAGATAGGGTCAGCAAACTTTTTCTGTGAAAGGCTAGATACTAAATGTTCTATGCTTTATGGACCACACAGGGTCTCTAGTTGTTGTTTGGCCACTCCTCAAAGCTTGCAGGATCTTAGTTCCCCAACCAGGGACTTAACCCTGGCCTTCAGCAGTGAAATCACAGAGTCCTAACCACTGGACTATCACGGAATTCCCTGTTTTTACTTTTTTAATAGAACACTTTACAAATGTCAAAACCATTCTTAGCTTGAAGACCACACAAATGCTACACAAAATATGGAAAGACCAAATGAATACTGCAGTCACTAGAGGCCACAGATTCAGCTTCAGTGATAAGTAAATAAATGCTTGTGTAACAAGCTAAGTACCATGCTTAGGTCAGAAGTGGTCAGGCGTAAGAAATGGTAAAGGGGGAGCTTTGTATTGGGACCAGGAGGTAGCTAAGCTTGGCTAAGGTATATACTTCCTATTAGAAAAGACAAAACTGGGAAGGAATGTGGAAGGTAGCTTGGGGAGGGCTCTGGTCCTTTTCTGAGGCTATGTAGTATGTATTTCATTTGGTAATCAGGGTGACCCCTCTAGAGGAATGAAATTGCCTGGAATCCAGCAGCAGCCTCTTAATTGGTTTTCCTTCTCTCAGTCTTGTCCCCTCCATCTTTACACCCCAGTCCAACGAATCTTTCTACAATGCAAATCTGATTAAGTCTCTCCTCCTATTCAAAACTCTTCATTCATTTTCTATTGTCTTGAAGATACTGTCCAAATTCTTCACCATGGTTTAAAAGTCCTGTCATGATCTGGCCCCTGCCTCCACCTTCTGTTATATTTATATTTATTTATTTACTGATCTTTTCTAGTTCCTTAAATGCACCATCCTCTCTTGCCTTTAGATTTTCATGCTTGTACACGACTCTCAGTGTCTGCAACACTGCCCTCACCACCTTCACTCTCTTCTCCAGCATGGATAAATCCAAATCAGCCCTCTGTTCTCAGCTTCAGTGCAGCTGGCTCTGAGAACTTCCCCAAGTCTATGCACTAGTTGAGGTTTCCTGTGGCAAAAGCTTTATTAGAATAACTTATTTAACTTGTCAGCCATCCCTGATAGAATCTAAGCTCTGTAAGGACAGGCATCATTTTGTATCTTGATCACTATTGTAACCCAAAAATCTAGCATAGCACTGGTTTATAGTAGGTACTTAACTAATAATTTTCACTATGAAAGCATTTGGGGTCATTGGCGGTGGGGGGGGGGGGTTCTGAAGAGCTCTGGTACCACAGTCCTTTATGTTTCAGTGCAGAAAGAATTCAGGAAGAGGAAAAGTGATAGATTAAGAAATCATTTATTTGAATAGGAAGTTTGTGAGGCTTACAAGCCAGGGAGTGACAGGGTGCCATACCCCAAGAATTTAGTGGGTTGCAGTTTTATAATCAAAGTAAAAGTAGAGAGGGGGAGAAGAAATGTCTTTTTCTTGAATAGACGTCATCCTTCCATCATCAGCTCCTCCTCTAGGTTGAATAAGAGAATTTTCTTGTTCTACATGGTCAAGCTAGGTCCACAAATTATTGTTTCTTATGTATGCAGAGAGTATGTCCTAGGGAATCATTAACTTATGAGCTCACTGGACAAGATGTCTCATGCCACCATTGTTTCACTGTTTGTGGGCATGTCTCATACTTCTGTTGTATGGTTTTGTTGCTAAGCAAGACTGCTTGGTTTTGTGGTTAAGCAAACCTGATTTTTTTAATCTGAGTAATACAAGGGTCTCCCATATTTTTTCTACTTGCAATCCCCTAGTGGGATTAACTATTTAATGACCTGTTTTGTCCCTTTGTGAAAGTTGCTCAGTCGTGTCTGACTCTTTGTGACCCCATGGACTATATATACAGTGCTTGGGATTCTCCAAGTCAGAATACCGGCGTAGGTAGACATTCCCTTTTCCAGGAGATCTTCCCAATCCAGGGATCAAACCCAGGTCTCCTGCATTGCAGGTGGATTCTTTACCAGCTGAGCCACCAGGGGACCCCAAGAATACTGGAGTGGGTGGACTATCCCTTCTCTAGTGGATATTCCCAACCCAGGAATCAAACTGGGGTCTCCTGCATTGTAGGCAGATTCTTTATCAGCTGAGCTACCAGGGAAGCCTTTTGTCCCTTTATCTGTCCCTATCAACGAGATGAATGAATATGTATGTATGAATGAATGAATGAATGGAAATGGGACTTTATTTAAAAGGGAAGCTTAATCTGGTTATATGTTCTAGACTCAAGGCCAATGAGGAGGCTCTTATGGAAGACCAAGTGGGAGGAACTAGACCACTAGGGACAGAAGGAATGGAAAGGGAGGGAGAAATGGTTGTGAGAAATGGGAGGAATGAAAATCACTAGAACTCAAATGACTGATTGATTGGATGTGGGGAACAAGAGAGAAGGAAACTGCTTTCCAAGTTAAGAGCCCAGCAGCAGCATCAGAGAGAGAAGGGAGTCCTACGAGGAAGAGACGGCCCAGGAGTTGAGAGGGAAGGAATGGAGGAAATCGTTCAAGTATAGTTTTCCTCAGTCTAACCAACTAGCCATCCCAGGCAACGCTGAAGGCTCTAGTTAGACTGAACTGGGCTAGAAGAACCTTTTGGTTGGCCAAGAATTTAGAATTCAAGTGGCATCTAAAACAGGCAGAAAAAAAAAATACAACAGGCAGAGAGGCAAACTGGAATAGGTGGGTATGACAGCAGAGCTATGGCAGCTGGAAGGCAACTGTGAGGTTCTTGAAACAAAGAACCAAGTCTAACTGATGAGATGAGCCACACGAACACTTAAAAGAACAATGAAGTACTAAGCGATATGGTATTAAGTTTAAGACCTGGAAGAGTTCAGAAAAAGGAGAGAACTATTGGGGCTTACCTGACACTGAGAGAGAAATGTGCCAACGCTAGCATTGAGCTGGGCCCTGAAGGAAGGATAAAATGTGATTGAGGGAGCTCAGAGTGGATAATGTTGTTGAAGCCAGAGCAAAGGCCTGCTGATGGAGGAGTAGTGTAACTGGTTCCACTGAGAAGAAGGGATGGGCTGGAGTGAAGAGGAAGTGGAAAATATGAGATTATTTAAAGAGAGCATAAAGTAAAATTTGGTAAGAGATCAGATGTAAAGATCAGGGAAGAAAGAGTCAAAAATTAAAACCAACATTCTTGACTGTGGAGGGTGGTGATTGGACAAAGATAGGAGGCACAGTGAAGCCAGATCATGCTCGCAGTTAACTTATGCAATGTCAACCACATGTACTTAGTGAGTGGGTGAGAGAGGGGAGAGAATCAATTTAAATATGCAGGTGAGGCGAGGTGAGGGCTTCCCTTCTGGCACAGTGGAGAAGAATCCACCTGCCAATGCAGGGGACATGGGTTTGATCCCTGGTCCAGGAAGATTCTACATGCCATGGAGTCACTAAGCCCGTGCACCGCTACCACTGAGCCCACATGCCTAGAGCATATGTTCTGCAACAAGAGAAGCCATTGCAACGAGAAGCCTGCACACCACATGGAAGAATAGCCCCTGCTCACGAAATTAGAGAAAGCCTGTGTGCGGCAACAAAAACCCAGCACAGCCAAAATAAATGCATTTTAAAAATAAATAAATATGCAGGCGATTCTGATCAATCTCCTCTCCAGAGAGCCCCTGCTGTGTGATAAGGAGACAGCCACTCCAGAATTGGGAGCTGCGGATATGCTTTTCCCTCAGCTGGTCTCAGTTCCTGTACACCTCTCATAGTATGAACATTTCTCTATGCTGATGGTGATCCTGGTGTTCAAAGAAAAAGATTTTTTTTCATACAATATGATCCCTAAAGGCAAGCCAATTACTTATTCCAGTGTGAAAGTAAAAAAAAAAATTCCATCATTTGCCAGCTGGAGAAACTGTACTCTGCGATTTTTGCCTTAGAGTCTAACGTTACACCTGAAAATGTAACAACAGGACTATTTGCAAGGGAAAATATCCTTTAGAATGTCCTGAGTTGAGAGTAACAGAAAACTCCACTCATACTAGTTTAAGACAATAAAGGGGGGGACTTCCCTGGTGGTCCAGTGGTTGAGAGTCCCCCTTCCAATGCAAGGGGTGTGAGTTTGAGCTAAGATCTTATATGCTCCCAGCCCAAAACCAAAACATAAAACAGAAGCAATATTTTTACAAATAAAGGTTTTAAAAATGGTTCACACACAAAAAAATCTTAAGAAAATAAAGGGAATATATTGGCTCGAGTGCATGCTAAGTCACTTCAGTTGTGTCTAACTATTTGAAACCCTATGGATTGGAGCCCTCCAGGCTCCTCTTTCCATGGGATTCTCCGGGCAAGAATACTGGGGTGGGTTGCCATGCCCTCCTTCAGGGGATCTTCCCATCCCAAGTCTCCTACATCTCCTACATTGGCAGGCAGATTCTTCACCTCTAGTGCCACCTAACTAATAAGTCCAGATATGACAGCAAGAACATGCACAGGGTGGGTGAGGAGTGGGGATCCCACATTCGGAGACGATAAGATGATGCTGAAACTGTGAGCCCCGATTGAGACAGACAGACATTTGTGGGAAGAAATCCACTCTGGGATCTGTCTTCTTCATCAAAACCCAGCTAGCAATAAATCAATAAATCTAGCTAGCCTATGTGAACAGGTCCATCCTATCCTTCTGACACAAAACATACCTGCATTCATTTCCTCTGGATGTCAGAATATAGCATATGCAATGACATACACATTTGTCCAAAGGAGCCATTTATCCATGCACCTTCTCTTGAGTCTTAACTCATGAGCTTTATTCTCAATACTTTAGTAAGACCTCTGCCACTGTGAAGCATTACTGGGGACCTATCAACAATTCTGCTTAGGCCTTGGATCTCCTGGAGCTACCGACATAAAATGTAAGAAAAACAGCACCCCACCCTCTGGAAGGCAGAGACAATTGCAATGCATTCTTTTTCTCTTTGCAATCTCCCTCCCTTCCTTGTCTTTCTTCCTCTCCCATCTCTCCCTTCCTCTCTTTTTCCTTCATGAGTTCTCCTTCCATGTCCTAAGCCTTGCTGGTCCTCCAGCTCCACTGGGACACTGGGCTGTGGGATGGGGGTCAGAGCACCAGCCCAAGGAAACAAAGAAAGCAGGAGGGCACATGCATTTGCCAGACCCCTGGCCTACCTGACTGCCTTCTCTGTCGCTCTCAAGCCTCCTGGGATGGATGTCAGCCGCCTCTTCCTGGCTGCCTTGCTGGTCTGCCTGTGCTTCCTCAGTGCCTACAGCCACCTGGCACCTGAGGAAAAGCCCAGAGATGAAAGGAACCTGAAGAACAATTCTTCCATGAACCTGTTGGATTTCCCTTCTGTCTCTATCGTGGGTAAGTAGCCTGGCCTGGGGCCCAGACTCTGGGCTCTGGCCCATGAGAAGGGGCTGCAGGGGGTCAAACACTCTCCAAGCCGATATCAGGATCCATTGCTATCAGTCAGAGCTCCTTTGTGCTCATTCCTCAGAACAATTCTGGAGGAATCAAGTGTCCCTTAACTTGTTTGGTTAAGAAAGCTCTGCCTCTCACCAATCTAATATGCAGCTTAGCATGATAGAGGCTCTGAGAAACCATAAAGTCAAGACACTTGGTGAATTTGGTTTAACTTCGTGTTTCTGAAACTTACTAAATCACATAACTCCTATCAATGGTAAAATTTTTAGAAAATGCTGCAGAATATAACCAAGTCTGGGACAAACTAGTTCTTTCATGCCAGGGTTGAGAATTGAAAATGACTGCTCAGAGGAAAATATCAGGGGTATTAGAGCCTAGCATTGGAGAATTTCTGGTTCAAATTCATCTGACAATAATTATAACATATATGCTTATTTTCTGATAGGTACTCTGAAGTGAATACTATTTTCCTATTTTATTTCACAGCTAAGTAAATTAAAAGTTAGAAAAGTTAAGTAACTAACATACAGTTTGTGATTGGCAGAGATGGTCCATGGGTCGCAAAGAGTAAGACATGACTGAGCGACTGAACTGAACTGACTGAACTGAATACACACCCAGGTTCTGGGTTAGGTTCTGTTTAACTCCAGAATCTAAGCTCAGAACTGATATTCCTTACTGACTTGCCTCTCACTTCAAAAAGAGGATATTCTAGAAATATGGGAAGGCCTGGAGCACATTAACATTGATCTGTGTCAGATTTTCCACTATATAAACATACCTCATTTATCCTCACAACTCTTCAAGGTAAGTATAACAGTACCTACTTGCATATGAGAAAACTGAGTCAAAAGGAGATTAAGTAGGTTGTCCAAGACTACAAAGCTGTTATGTGGCAGAGTCAGGATTCAAATCAGGTCTGCCTGGCTCCAAAGCTCTGAGAAATAGGAAATAGGAATACCGGAAACACAAGACCATCCTTGTAGAGACACTGAGTCCATTTTCCAGGGCCTTCTTGGATTTTCCCTTTCACTTTCCTTCAGAGGACTCTTTGCTGTCAGTCTCTGGCTCCAGGTCTGCGGCCAGGCTGCAGAAGCTGCTGGCCTAAGTCACAAGATATGATCTATCCAACCAAACCTTCATCCTCTCCCCCACCCTGGGGCTTCCTAGAGCGCTCTCTGCTCCTCCCTCTTCACTGCAGTTAAGGACCCTCAGAAAATGGCTTTGTTCCTTCTGTCTCTCTTTGAAGCACTGAACAAGAAATCCAAAAAGATCAGCAGAAATGAAGCGGAAAAGAAGAAAAGAGCTTCCAAGGTAGGCCTGGGAGTTCACATTGTCGGGATGGGGCTGGACTTAAAGGGGGAGGACATCCAAGCTCTGGCCAGAAACTAAATGAAAGGTTTTCAGGGTTGCATGCCCAGAGAAACAGAAAGCTACCAAAACCTTCCTGACCTCGAGCCCTGAAGCAGACCGCCAAGGGCTGAGGTCCAGGATGCTGAGTAAAATTGCTTACCTAAACTAAACTGGAGAAGGAAATGGCAACCCACTCCAGTGTTCTTGCCTGGAGAATCCCAGGGACGGAGGAGCCTGGTGGGCTACCGTCTATGGGGTTGCACAGAGTCGGACATGACTGAAGCGACTTAGCAGCAGCAGCAAACTAAACTAGCTTGAACCCTGCCTAAAATAACTAGCTCAAACTTTCTAAACTAGCTCGAACCCTGCCTGAAATTTCACTGTCATTCATTCTTTTGGATGAACACGATGTTTCCCAAACCTCAGTCATTTCAGAACCATTTCTACAACTTTTACCACATCTGAGTTCCACTTATTTAATATTTGTTTAAAACTTAAAAACAAAAATACCATGTAACAGGACTTCCCTGGTGGCTGTGTGGTAAAGAATCCTCCTGCCAATGCAGAAGACATGGGTTGGATCCTTGGGTCGGAGAGACCACCACATGCCTCAGAGCAACTAGGCCTGTGCGCCTCAACTATTGAACCTATGCTCTAGAGCCGGGGAGCTGCAACTAACTACTGAAGCCTGTGCACCCTAGAGCCCATGCAAGGCAACAAGAGAAGCCACTGCAGTGAGAGGCCCAAACACTGCGACTAGAGAGTAGCCCCCACTAACCACAACTAGAGAAAAGCCCTCGAAGCAACAAGGACTCTGGACAGCCAAAACCAAAAATAAATAAAAAAAAAACAACTATATAATCATGATAGATAACCAGTATCACTTGACATATATAGGAAGTAACCATGAAAATAAGTAAAACGAAAATAAAACCTTGTTAGCAAATTCTAGCTGGTTGGTGTTGCTTGCCACAAGTTCTAAATCTGAGACTTGCTCTCTGCATTAACAAAGAAGGATTAGAAAGTGTTAGGGAAACACTAAGGATATATTGACATCAAACTGAGCCTTTCCATTTGAAAGAGACTGAAAAAAGAATCCTCTCTCACTGTGCGATTCAGTGTCATTTAATATTCATGTACTGCCTAAAATTGTACCACCATGATACAGGTTCGAGAAATACTAGATTAAGGCACTGTTGAAATGCACAGTGTTCCTATTTTAGTGTGCCTCATTTGATCAGATCATTGCAAACAGAGCCAGGAATATTGTACAAGCATTGGAAGGCATGACCTGGCACTGTGATCACAATAAAGTTCCCTGTTCTCGTTGAGCCTTCGTAAAGTGAACAAGCAGGTCAGATGACTGACAGAACTGTAAAATCTATTTACATGCTAGATTCTGGGAATATAGTAGTGAACAAGAGAGATATATAACTGCTCTCGTGGAGTTTACACTCTTCTGGGAGAAACAGAACAGCACGTTAACCAGTGCTGTTCAGATAATGATAAGCACTATGAAGGAATGAAAGCATGGCAGTGAGACAGAAGAAAGGGAAAAGTGGTCAGGGGAAGTTCTCTAGGAGGAGGCAGCACTTAAAAGACTGAGAAACTCTGTAATCTTGAGCCGCAGTGTTCAATGGAAATGCAACGTGAGACACATATAAATTAAAATTCCAGTAGCCAGATTTTTAAGAGAAAAACAACAGGTGCAATTAATATTAATATTTTATTTAACCCAGTAGATCCCAAATATTATCATTTTAATATGTAACCAACATAAAAAGTTATTAATATTTTACTTTTTTTGCCCTAAGTCTTTTACTTTTACACTCGCAATTCCAATGCCCAGTTTTTAACACTAGTGAAATATAGTCCTAACAAAACAATGTTCAGTTCAGTTGCTCAGTTGTGTCCGACTCTTTGCAACTCCAGGAAGTGCAGCACTCCAGGTCTCCTTGTCCATCACCAACTCCCGGAGTTCACCCAAACTCATGTCCATCAAGTCGGTGATGCCATCCAGCCATCTCATCCTCTGTTGTCCCCTTCTCCTCCTGCCCCCAATCCCTCCCAGCATCAGAGTCTTTTCCAATGAGTCAACTCTTCGTGTGAGGTGGCCAAAGTACTGGAGTTTTTCAGCTTTAGCATCAGTCCTTACAAAGAACACCCAGGGCTGATCTCCTTTAGGATGGACTGGTTGGATCTCCTTGCAGTCCAAGGGACTCTCAAGAGTCTTCTCCAACACCACAGTTCAAAAGCATCAATTCTTCAGCACTCAGCCTTCTTCACAGTCCAACTCTCACACCCATACATGACCACAGGAAAAACCATAGCCTTGACTAGACGGACCTTTGTTGGCAAAGTAATGTCTCTGCTTTTGGATATGCTATCTAGATTGGTCATAACTTTCCTTCCAAGGAGTAAGCGTCTTTTAATTTCATGGCTGCAATCACCATCTGCAGTGATTTTGGAGCCCCCAAACATAAAGTCTGACACTGTTTCCCCATCTATTTGCCATGAAGTGATGGGACCAGATGCCATGATCTTTGTTTTCTGAATGTTGAGCTTTAAGCCAACTTTTTCACTCTCCTCTTTCACTTTCATCAAGAGGCTTTTTAGTTCTTCACTTTCTGCCATAAGGGTGGTGTCATCTGCAATGATGTACTCTGCATATAAGTTAAATAATCAGGGTGACAATATACAGCCTTGACGTAGTTGTCTTTAATGGGAAACATTTTACTTCATCTTTAAATTTTAATTAAAATTAAATAAAAATTGAAAACTCGGTTCTTCAGTTGCACTAGACACATTTCAAGTACTCAGCAGCCACAGATGGTGGGTGGCTGCCTGCACTGGAGTGCATAGCAAAGAATGTCCCCAGGAAAGGAAGCCCCAAAACAAAGCGCCTGCAACAAGAACTGATTTGCTGTGTTCGGTGCTCAGAGGGCGGGCGGGTGGAGCAATGTGTTTAAGACCAGTAGAGTGGTAGGCGGGCCAAACCACAGAGGGCGTCAGGGATCCCAGTAAGGGGAAGGAGGATATGCTTAGTCCCTTGTGCGCTGGAGACTGGACAGTAAGGGGGCAAGGGCAGCAGACAGCGGCCAAGCCCAGGGTTTCAGCGGTAGTGAAGAAGTGGCTAGACTCCGAACCTACCGTGAAGGCAGAATCAACAGGGATTGCGGATACACTGGAAGGGGAAGACAACAGAGACGGAAGTTAAAAACCGTGCAGCTGAGTGGGATCCCGTAGGGAGAGAAGAGGCCAGGCCCGAGCCAGTTATGTGTTGATGGCGGAGCAGGCGAGGACCAGCTAGGGTGCTCTGTGGACATGAGTCGAGCGGGCGGTGGACAGCAGGTGGGGACATCTAGTCCGAGGAGTTCCCAGGCGGGGGTGAGGACGAGTGGGGCGGACGTGGATGGCTCGGGCAGCCTCGGCGTTTCCCCACAGAGAAAGGCTCCGATGAAGAACGTGGCACGCACCCGGCCCCCGCCGCCTACCCCCTGCGTGGCCACCCGCGACAGCTGCAAGCCACCAGCGCCCGCCTGCTGCGACCCGTGCGCCTTCTGCCAGTGCCGCTTCTTCCGCAGCGCCTGCTCCTGCCGCGTGCTCAACCCCACCTGCTGAGCGCGCCTCAGGGTGGCGGGGCGGGGCTCCCGGGACCCTGGGGCCTTTCTGCCGCGGGAGAGCTCTGGTAGGAGGGGCTTCCGAGAACGGAGTGGGCGCGGCTATTGACGTTGGGGCGGGGCTTCAGGAAGTCTCAGCTAGGGTTGGGCTAAAATCCAAATACATGTAGTCTTCTCGAAAATGTGTGGTTGTTTCTTTAAGAAACCCAAACCATTCTTTTCCCTTCGCCTAGTCCCCTGCACCACACGAGTTCCTCGACCTGCGCAACTGCTGTCTCCCGGGCCTGGGGAAACGCGGTTGCTTAGCCCTGAGGCTGCACTCCTGGTAAGCGCTTTTCTGGATCTGGCCGCCAGAGACAGTGCTGCCCCCTACCTTTAACCCTAGGGACACCCGAAGTGAAGTCGCTCAGTCGTGTCCGACTCTTTGTGACCCCATGGACAGTAGCCTACCAGGCTCCGCCATCCATGGGATTTTCCAGGCAAGAATACTGGAGTGGGCTGCCATTTCCTTCTCCAGGGGATCTTCCCAACCCAGGAATCGAACCCGGCTCTCCTGCATCGCAGACAGACGCTTTACCGTCTGACCCAGGACACCCGAAGCTGCCTCCAAAATCAGGGAGGGAGAAAGCAACCGTTAAGGAACTGCTGGGCCTCCCAGGCGGCGCTGTGGTGAAGAGCTCCCCTGCCAATGCAGGAGGCACAAGAGACGTCGATTTGATGATCCCTGGTAAGGAAGATGATTCCCTGGAGTAGGAGTAGGAAATGGCAACCCGCTCCAGTATTCTTGTCTGGTATATAAAGGGGCCTGGCAGGCGACAGTCCATGGGGGTCACAAAGAGTCGGACACAACTGAGCACACATTCAGTCTTTCACCCTACGCCCCTTCTAAGGATCTCCCCTCACCTCCACAAAAACAAAATGACTACAACTCCATACCCAGTCTCACTGCGCTGTCTGCCCTAAGGGGTCTGGGTCTGTGAATACAAGCTGGGGTGGCTGATTGTGACTGGACATTGCTGTGGGTCCAGCCGCCAGAAGGCTCTGGCCTGAGGATCCTACAGCCTTAGGAGGCTCCACCAAAAAGGTTAGCCTCAGAAACAAAGGAGTGGGGGAGATAGAAGGGAGTCTACTAGAGATTTCTGGGGGCCTCAGAGAATCAAAGGATAAGCCATGTGACAAGCCTCAGAAAGGATAGGACCCTGAAGGACATGAAAGGAGCCAGGTCAAAGAAACCAATGGACAGTGTTTTCAGGGCAAGTTACCTCCAGACACTTCAGTTCTTGCGTGGGACCATTCAT